>NW_025421260.1:4235000-5562581 GCF_011764305.1 Mustela putorius furo
AACAGGTACCGTATGGACCGATCTTTTCCTATTCAACCTGAACCTGGTTCTATTTAAAATCATATTTTTATTTTGGTTCTATATAAAATCATTTTTATGATAAAATATAATAGTAGTTATAGATGGACAGATATCAAATATGTGTTATCTGCTCACAGAGTTATTAGGGGGCTTGTGGGAAATACACAAACTTTTAAGATTCCTTTACTGATTTGGAAGATTCTCAAAGTCATGCAAGTATCCCAAATTATAGAATTAAGGATTGATAGTCTTAAAAAGAGATAGACTTTTTTCTTAAAGATGTTACTTACTTATTTGACAGAGAGAGACACAGTGAGAGAGGGAACACAAGCAGGGGAAGTGGGAGAGGTAGAAGCAGGCTCCCCACTGAGGACGGAGCTCCATGCAGGGCTCATTCCCAGGACCCTGGGATCATGACCAGAACCTAAGGCAGATGCCTAAGGACTGAGCCACCCAGATGCCCCAATTAAGGATTGATAGTCTTAAAAGAGAGAGATTTCTTTAAAAAAAAAAAAAGATTTTATTTATTTATTTGACAGACAGAGATCACAAGGAGGCAGGAAGGCAGGCAGAGAGAGAGGGAAGAAGGCAAAGAAGGCTCCTGCTGAGCAGAGAGCCTGATGTGGGGCTTGATCCCATGACCCTGGGATCATGACCTGAGCTGAAGGCAGAGACTTTAACCCACTGAGCCACCCAGGCACCCCAAGAAAGAGATTTCTTAATACTTTTTTTTAGCAGTCATGTTAAAATATGATTAACAACTAGTATCATAGCATAACAAATCATTTTAACAGATATTTTTGAGATTTAATGTGATATTTTTAAAAATTATCTATAGTAAAATATTTACCCATTCACCAATATGCTGAACTAATTCAAATAGTAAAAAAGCAATACTTGCAGAGAAGTAATATTTTTCCTGTTAAGACACTAAAGGGGCCCCTGGGTGGTTCAGTGCTTAAGCCTCTGCCTTCGGCTCAGGTCATGATCCCAGGGTCCTGGGATCGAGCCCCACATCAGGCTCTCTGCTCAGGGGAGAGCTTCCCCCTCTCTCTCTGCCTGCCTCTCTGCCTACTTGTGATCTCTTTCTTCCTGTCAAATCAATCAATAAATAAAATCTTAAAAAAAAAAGACACACAAAAAAATCAAGATGAGTGGCTCAGTTGGTTAAGCATCTGACTCTTGATTTCAGCTAAGGTCATGATCTCAGGTTTGTGAGATCAAGCCCCATGTCCAGCTTTGCCACTGGACGTGGAGTCTGCTTAAAGATTCTCTCCTCACCTTCCCCTTCTCACCCCTTCCCCCTCAGAAAAAAAGGGAAAATAATAAAGATGGATACACAAAGTTGAGCATCTTCCTCTCCTATAACTGCATATGCACTGCAAGTTTATACATTTTGGGTAAGAAAAAAAGATTGGTTTTGATCAGACAGAGAAGGCATGTTCATATATTCTTTTAGTGTTCTAGAAAAGCTTATTTCATTTTCAAGACTTTTTTTGATATATTTATTTATTTTTTTTTATTTTTTATTTCTTTTCAGAGTAACAGTATTCATTGTTTTTGCACCACACCCAGTGCGCCATGCAATCCGTGCCCTCTCCAATACCCATCACCTAGTTCCCCCAATCTCCCACCCCCCACTGCTTCAAAACCCTGAGATTGTTTTTCAGAGTCCATAGTCTCTCATGGTTCACCTCCCCTTCCAATTTTTAAGATTTTGAAATCTTTATTCTAGTAAAAAAAACTATCTATAGCTAATTTGCCATTGAATTTGATGGTTTTTAGAAATTCTGTCTTCAGAGGATAGAAAGCTTAAAACAAGTAAGTAAATTTTAGATAGATTTGACTAGTTAGATCTGTTGCCATAAAGAGGAGTGAAAAGGAATTGACAGAAAAGACAAAAAGTAAGTAATTTATGTATGTTTCTTTTAAATTTTGAAAAAAAACAAGTAACTTAAAAATATATGTGCAAAAACACACAAATGAAAATTCTATGTTCAGTATATATCAAGTGTATATTAACAAAGACTGAAAAATATATATTTGCACTTTCAGTCCCACCCATCTTTAATATTATAGCATAAAGTGCAAATTAATGGTTAATATGTTCCTGAAGTTATTTGCATTGTGTAACTACTACTCTATACGTAGAGTTATTTAGTGCAAAATTATAAATGTAAATTAGCAATCAAAAAGTTACCACCAAGTGAACTGTGTGTTGTATAACTTTCCCTGGAAGATTTTGCTTATTATTTGTTTCAAAGAAGATAATCCAATAAAATTTTTATGATAAGTCACGTGACTATTATAAAATCATAGAGAGGAATATGGAAATTTGCCAAAAGTTTCTGGTATAGAAAGTGCAAACTTCAATGTTTATAGTATATTGCCCCATAATATTTAATTCAAATGTAATCTGAAGTTTAAAATTATTAGACACTGTATCAAGAAGTTTTGGAGGGGTAAGGATGGGAGTTTGGAATGGATGGGAAGCCTTTTGGTGGGTATTAAGGAGGGCACATATTGCATGGAGCACTGGGTGTGGTCAATAAATAATGAATCTTGGAACACTGAAAAAATAAAATTAAATTTTAAAAAAAGAAAAGAAAAAGTAATTATGGAAATTCTGTAGTGAGAACATAATAGAATCTATTCTGTTTATTTTAATTGGTAAGAGCAATACAGATAGACTGTAAAAAACTGGAAATACAAATAAATTAAGAAACTACAAAAGGTAGTTACCCATGGTCCTATAAGACAGATAACATGGTTAATATTTTATATATATGTTTATGAATATTTCATATATATATGAGTAAGATATTATATGTGGATATAGATTTAAGTATATATGTGTGTGTGTATATATACATACACACACTTGCATACATATTTGTACATTTTTATATATTATTTAGATATCATAAATGTATTTCCAAGTCTTAAAGTGTCCTTTTGCCACATCACTTTAATGGCTGTATAGTATTTCATTTATGAATGCATGATTTTTCTTTATAAAAAATATCTATTTCCCAAATGTAAAAAGCAAGCACAATTCCAAAAATGTCAGGTATGGACTATTTTAGAAGAGCAGGGCATGGAATATAAGGTCAACTTGATTTAGATCCCAGCTTTGTTTTTCCTAGTGCATTTCATCAATTCTAAGAATCACATTTTTTCTATTACTCTGAATTTAAGATATAGCTGACAATTGCTATCACCAAGGAACTTTTTAACTCCTGCAGTGTATATTACAATTTATATAAATACTGATACCAGGTCTGGTGCAGAATTATGGATAGCTTGTTAAGAAACAGTGTGCTCACTGTCCTCCACTCTGGAGGACAGGAAATGATACCATATGATAAAACACAGATTTTAAAAACTCTGAATTAAAAGTATCTTGAGAGATATAGTTACTAAATGTAAAGGATATTTTAGGTCTACTCTGAACAGTTTATGTAATTTTGTATGTACTTTTGGTTTTTTAGAGTCACAAGTGATATATGATAGAAATCTATTCTAAATGACTCAGTTTTTCGGTAAATATTTAATGACAAGTGTTAGAAAAGCATTGTGAAATAGCTTGACAATATTGCTTTCCCTAGCGATATATAAAATGATGGTTCATCTAATAATCAGCAGTGTCTCAGATTTAATGAATCTTAGATAATTGTATATTTTATCTATCTAAATAAAGGATTGACCAAGTGACACATGTCAGGATTATTTAATCAGCTTCTTTTGATCAAGGAGACAGAACTTTTGCCCTCCAGAGATTTACATTTCACTGAGAATTTTCATTTCATTCTCATTAACCTTAAAAATGCCCTCATTCTTATTCTTACAACTGAAACTACACAAACACACATACACGCACACTTATACACAGGGACACACCCATACATATATCTCTTATATTTATACTCTTTTGTATCTAATACCTCTGTTCCTCCTATCTTGTTTACTCATCAAATCACCCAAACCTAAGATATAAATTCAGTGTTTTCATGTAAATGATCTCATTTAGTTCACTAGTGACTATGTACTATATTTGGGGAACAATTGTCAATCCTCATCTTGGTCTCTCAATAACAATTGAGTCTGTTCGTTTGTTTGTTTTTTCCATTTTATTTCTTTTCAATGTTCCAAAATTCATGGTTTATACACCACACCCAGTGCACCACTCAATATGTGCCCTCCATAATACCCACCACCAGGCTCATCCAAACCCCTACCTACTCCCCTCCAAAACCCTCAGTTTGTTTCTCAGAATCCACAGTCTCTCGTGGTTTGTCTCCCCCTCCAATTTCCCCCAACTCACTTCTCCTTTCCATCTCCCAAAGTCCTCCGTGTTATTCCTTATGTCCCACAAGTAAGTGAAACCATATGGTAATTGACTCTGCTTGACTTAGTTTGTTGGTCCTTGTGAGTTTCAGAACAGAAAGTCTTATTATATATTTATTTTAGTTTTTCAGACACTTTTTATTCTTTTCTTGCATCTCTTGGGTACATATCTCAATCATAGTTAAGGAGGGTTTTTTTTTTTTTTTCCTGCCTTCCATGTTGGTGTCCCATACAGCTGTCTTCAGCTCTACTGTCTACTCATCTTACATTGTCTTCATCACACTTTTCTATATGCTTCAGTAGTCCCACAGAAGGAGGGTTCATAGACCTGCATTTTCTGCAATCTAAGATACTCAACAATTTTCTATACAACTAATTCTAGAGGACTCAAGAGCCTCTTCAGTTACCTTCCTTTCTATATCTACTTTTGCTTCAATATTCTTAGAATAATACTGTCCTTTGCCCTGGGCAAGAGTGGCTACCTACCCAGATCTCATGCTTTAGAGATCCCTTTCAGGAAAACACACGCAAAAATTTATAGATTACCACTTGGGCACCTCTGCCAGTTGGCAGATTGCTAGTACAGATCTGGTGCAGGGAAACCTGTGATCCTAAATATTCTGTTTTGTGATTAACATGATCAGGGCTCCAAATGTTTCTCTACATTTTTTTCCCTCTGCACTTAAGGTGGATGTGACACTGTCAATATAGGATGCTTCTTCAGGATGCCATGAGGACTTCTGTTCAGACAGGAGAAACCTACACTGTTCCTGCACCAAGCTCAAATAAACGAATGTCTAGACTTTTACCCTAATCCCTTGTGCTTCTTAAAATTTCTGATTTAATTTTGCCGGTTTTATTTTCCTTAAGTGGAATTTTTATAAATGGAACTACATATAGTTTTTCTTTTCACTCTTCCTTCATTCAAGTTTAGTGGATTCCTAATACTCCTCAAAATGGCTTCTTACACTAGTTGTTTATTTATTTTCATTGTTAAGATTGCTTGCTAAATTGTTTTTTCCTTGCTTGTTTTATGAAGGGCTGAGAGTAGTGTAAAAATCTCCTGCTTTATGAATCTATTTCTCCTTGTAGTTTTGTTGCTTCATACATTTTGAGATCATATTACTGGATGTATGAAAATTTAAGGTCTCTATATTTTTCTAGAAATTGTAAACTTTTTGTTAGTATGAAGTCTTTCTAGCTATTACTTGCTTTAGGCTTCGTTGTCTGATTGCAATATAGACACAGCACCTCCTTTCCTTTCGTCACTTTTGTAAAGCCTTTCTTTTTCCCATTATTCAAAGGTAAAATTTCTCTAAATCTTTTGTGCATCATTTACAATGAGAAATAAGCTTTCTAAATCCAAATTTAGATTATCCAAATCCAAATAGCTATCATCTTTTAAACAGATAATTTAATCCATTTATGCTTAATGTCATTTCAGATATGTTTGATCCACGCCTATCTAAATCTATCTAAATATACCTTTTTATGTGCTTTATAATTGTCCTTTTGTTTAAGTTCTTTTTTTCCTTTAAAAAAAAAGTTTGGGTTCTTTTGGAATTGCATGTTTACATTTATTCTCTCATTTTATTACTTTACTTCTATTAGTTTATAAGTTATGTATTGTTTCCAGATTTTTACTGGTTGTCATAAAACAGGGTTCAGTGAGCTATTCTGGCCCATTGTAAACCAAACCCACCATGCCTGTCTTACGTATTGTCTTTTTGTTTTTGCACTACTATGGTAGAGCTGAGTGGTTGTGAAAAGAACTGTGTAGCCCACAAAGACAAAAATATTTACTGTCTTTCCCTTCATAGAAAAAGTGTGCCTATTTTTGCCATAAAAAATAAACTATCAAATTCTAATATGACTGCTTTTCCACACAAGACAGTTACAGGGTTCAGACATAGCCACTTGCCCAAAACAACTAAAATGTTAGACAAAACAGATGAAAAAATAGTTTTTAAGGCACTGAACATCAGGCAAGAAAAGATGAGAAATAAATGCAATGAGCCCTGTGCTGTGGTGATTTAATGTCTGGACAGAATTTACAGATTATGAAGGATAGAGGGTAAACTCAGACAAAGACTAGATTTCAAAAATATTTTTTCAACAGGTCTTTTCACTGCTGCCTCTACTAACTCCCCAATTACTAATCATGCCTCTACTTCCCCTATAGCCCCTCAATGCAAACTTTTTAAAGGCAACTTTTAAATTCCCTAGTGGTTTTCTCAAAAGTTGGTCGGTTTAGTCTTCCTGTTGTTTATTGTTGTTTTTGTCAGTCCTGAAAACCGTATTCCCATCTTTTTAATTTCTCCTGGGTTGATCTTGTTGTGAGTAAGACTCAACCTGTCTGTGTGAATGATCTTAGAATAACTTGGACCCCTTTCCACTTTCTTATTTATTTCTGATATAACCTTCTCAGTTCTCTCACTTTTTTTTTAAAGATTTTATTTATTTGACAGAGAGATATCACAAGTAGACAGAGAGGCAGGCAGAGAGAGAGAGAGAGAGAGAGGAGGAAGCTGGCTCCCTGCCTAGCAGAGAGCCCGATGTGGGGCTCGATCCCAGAACCCTGAGATTATGACCTGAGCTGAAGGCAGAGGCTTAACCCACTGAGCCACCCAGGCGCCCCTTCTCAGTTCTCTCTTAATTCAGCTCTTGACATGACTATGGCAATGTCTTAGGACTCTTCCTTGTCTTTAGTACATCACTTCATTATCATCCTTGCTACCCGTGTGCTCTATCTAGTACAAAGTTTAATTAATCATGACCATCTTCCTGCTCAAAAATTTTTAAGAAAAATCCATATACTAAAATAAAAAAAAATTTAAAAATCTATATACTATGGGATGAATAATTTATTTGTACGGAAAACTAATCCGATCTTTTAGGGTCTAGACCACTCTTATGAGAGGACGGCTACAATCATCAAACTAAAACTGACCTGAATGTATTCTGAAGATGTTTTTACCATTTTTAATGCTTATAACCTACAAAGAAACACAAATACTCAAAACACTATAATGTAAAATCATCGCCTAATGACTAATTTAATTATCAACATGAACTGAATCTCTAGTTTACAACACTTATGTATACTAAACACATGAATAATAAATTTCATTGTCCTAATAATACCCACTAATTTAGGCAATTGTTCATTAGAATAGCTCTATTTACTCAGTCCAATATATAAGGTTTTACTATATAAGTGCAAAACTATAATATGTCCCTGTTATAATTACATGATTTTAAAGCTATTTTCTAAACACATAAAAGAGATGGCTAAAGCATCAATTCATCACACTTATTTTTAACTATGAAATTAAATTTTATGGAAAATAATAATTTAACAAAAATATGTTTTCTCCTTTGCACTTGAGTTTATGAACTGTCTTATGATATTAACCTTAAAAAAGAGCCTTGTTACCGATGAAAGAGAAATGATAATACTTGATATAGAAGTTGAAAATCAGTTATATATATGAGAATAAAATATCCATATTTGTATAAAAAGCATTTTTTCCTATAACTTTAGTCCAAACATTGTCAAAGGGATAAAAATGTGTTTTTCTAAAATGGACACAGAAAGGTCACATATATTTTTTTATATAATTAAATAAAAGGATTTGTCAAATCCTGAAATTTTAGTTAAACCAATAGAGAAAGCACAAATTTACTGTTAGTTTGTCTTTGGTCTTTTTCTATCTGGATCTTTCAGCTGTGTCAGAAAGAGTGCATGAAATCAGCCATTATATAACTTAAATTAGGTTTTCTGGAGAATATTAAGGAATGAAAGGATACATTTAAAGTCTATACTATGAAGACATTTTTTCATTTGTTGTAGTGTTTCTTTATGATGCTAAAAAAACATTTAAGCAAGTAAATAAACAAAATATCCAATACATTTGAAAAATCCTTTAAGTAACTGTTAGGTGCATTTTAAAATACATTTACTATGATATTGTTTTCTTCCTCTTTTTTTTAAAGATTTTATTTATTTATTTGACAGAGAGAAAGAGCACAAGCAAGGGGAGTGGCAGGCAGAGGGAGAGGGAGAAGCAGGCTCCTTGTAGAACAGAGAGGCAGATGGAGGGCTCCATCCCAGGACCTTGGATCATGACCTGAGCCACCTAGACACCCCTAAGGTATTTTCTTCTGATACTGCAATTTGAATATAGGATTTTTGATATCTGCCTATTTTTTTCATATTTTGCATTTTCTTCCTTATATTTTAATCCCAGTAAAGCCACCAATTTGCAATCACTACTTCCCAAAGTACCCCTAAAATGGCTCTTAATTTTGAAGAGATTCTTTCAAATTAACAAATATACTTAAAATTATATTATTTGAGTTAACTGAAATAATAGGAAATTTTAAAAAAAAAAGGAGATTGAAGTAATAAACATGTTACCAAATTATGGATCATGATCTCAGGGGTTGTGAGACCAAGCCCTGCATTTGGGCTCCGTCCTCAGCAGGGAGTCTGCTTGGGGTTCTCTCTCCTAGTTCCTCTGCCCCTCCCCACACTCTCTAAACTAAATAAATAAACCTCTTAAAGAAAAGGAGACAGAAAACAGGGAAGTGCTCAAGAAAGATAAGATTAAAACAGATAAAGCAGACAATTACAGGACTCAGTGAAAAATATGTATCAGGGGCACCTGGGTGGCTCAGTGGGTTAAGCCGCTCTCAGGTCATGATCTCAGGATGCTGGGATCCAGTCCCGCATGGGGCTCTCTGCTCAGCAGGGAGCCTGCTTCCTTCTCTCTCTCTCTGCCTGCCTCTCTGTCTACTGTGATCTCTCTCTCTGTCAAATAAATAAAAAAATATATATATGCACCATTGTTAATTTAAACTTTGTTCAGCTGTTACCTGCTCACTCAAGCTGTCATTGTCCACTCCTGGAGGTGTACATTGCTCACTATATGGCTAGTTTCATGCTAATCATTGTATGCCCAGTACCTACCTGAATTCTTTTCTTTCCAGGTAAACTCCACCACTTCCCTGTTTCCTTATCTCTTTTCAACACTATTTCAAAATAAGCAAAAAGAACATCTTTTGTGTAAGTCAAGTGAAATAATTATAATCAAAAGACTTATTATAGCATGTGTTTTTATTATGAACTATATAGTTTAAATTCTAAATTTAGAAAGATTGTCAATGAATTGATGGTTTAAATTTGTATTATATATACTGGCTTAATTTATCCCTGAAAATATGTTAGGCATAAAAATAGTTCAAAACTAATAAAATATAGAATTAGAATTTAGATATTTCTTCTAATGGAAATGACTTTATTTATATGAGTGTTCTATGACCGAGTGAATATGCTTGGTGAAATACTCAAGGAGAGGTGAAATGATCAAAATCACACATTTAGACAGTGTCAGGGTAGAGAAAGGAAGCTACATTTTCTTATTCTTAACAATTATTCTTGAAGTACCTAACACTCTTTTTGCCTATGTTCTAGACCACAATTACTATCTTTAGTAGTTTACAACAATGTTTGTTCCAAATGCCACATCCCGTGTATTGGTAGTTTTCATGACTAAACAGGAAAAGAACAGGATCAAGAAGGGAACAGAGAGCATAGTAGAATATTATCCTTCTTCTCCTGATTTCTCTGTACCTAGGTGTTGAGATTAAAAGAAGTATCACTCCAACACCATTTTGCTTTATCACCTCTTTGTGCCAGCCCCTGTGAACTACTTCTGATAATTTCCTCGTTGAATAACAGCCTTATAATATGGCAATCTTGACCCAGAGCTTGTCTTGTTTAGGTTCTTAAGTATCCAAAGTAGTTTTGGTTGGACACACAACAGGTAACAGAGCCTCAAGATCCTGTAAGTGTTGTCAGTGGGAAGGGGAAAAGAACTGACATTTAAGAAGTATCTATGGATTTTTCATGATCATGCTATCTACTACCATTGATTCATCCCTTGAATTCCAACAGTCCTCCAAGGAGAACTACTATGATTTTCAATGTTAAGGGAGGAACAAGGCATTAAAGGAATAAGGCAGTGATCTTCTTACTTAAGACTACAGTGTTTATTGACTAGGTATTCTTATTTCTCTTCTTCATTGTTAATTTGCTACAAACCTAATGCTCTTAGTATTATACCATTAGGGATGCTTGCTAATAAAAAGAATTATGAAGAAACTTGAGCCTTTTGCCATGGGGCAAATAAGTCAGAAATGAAATAATTCTAGTTAATGAGGAGTAAAGAAGTAGAAGTTTATATTTTATTTCATTCCAATTAGCATTAGTTTTATGTATGAAGGTGTGATATGATGACAATAAAGATATGATGAGAGTAGATATTAAGAAAACCAATAATATGAGAACTTTAACAAGCTTTACAATAATCTATGAATCCCAAAGTTAAAAGAATATAAGGAACTGGGCACCTGGGTGGCTAAGTGGATTAAGCGTCTGCCTTCAGCTCAGGTCATGATCTTGGGCTCTTGGGATTAAGCACCACATCGGGCTCTCTGCTCAGCAAGGAGCCCGTTTCCCCCTCTCTCTTCCTGCTTCTCTGCCTACTTTTGAAGTCTCTCTCTGTTGAGTAGATAAATAAAATCTTAAAAAAAAAAAAAAAGCATATAAGGAATTATTTGAACTGCAAAAAGTGAGAATGTGGCATAGGTGTGGCATACTTTGATCAATAAAAACATAATCTTTGATTTAAAGAAATTGTTACATTGGTAATGACCATTTAACTGTACTGGATACAGAAGAGAATCTGAGGCAGTTTACAAAGAAATTAAAAATGATCAGACAGGACCAGATAAGATAGGAAACTAGAAACTTGCCATAGCCAGTTTTGACTTGGGATTTTTTGTTGTTGTTGTTGTGTTTTGTTTTTGTTTTTAAAGATTTTATTTATTTACTTGACAGACAGAGATCACAAGGTGGCAGAGAGGCACAGAGAGAGAGAGAGAAAGGAGGAAGCAGGTTCCCTGCTGAGCAGAGAGCCTGATGTGGGTCTCCATCCCAGGACCCTGAAATCATGACCTGAGCCAAAGGCAGAGTCTTTAACCTGCTGAGCCACCCAGGCACCCCTTGGCTTAGGGTTTTATCTGTACCTTACTTACTAAGAAATAGTGAAAGTTTAAAACAGATAAAATAAGAGATTGCCATTTTAGTGCATGAGGATGTGCATGTTTATATAAGAAAGTGAGTCTACCTGTTATAAGGTATTAGGGTTTTTTGCTGTTGTTGCTTTTGTTTTATAATAATCTTAAAGTTACAGGCATTTGTAAAGTTACAGGCATTTTTTACCTCCCCAGAAGGAAATGCTTGAATTTATCTCCACAGAAGGTTACTATATTGTTAAGAAAATCAAAAGATATGCCCCCAAAAGCAATGAAAGTATAATCTAAAAAGGTGTTCTGTCAGAGGCAAGAAATAAAAGAAACATGATCAAACAAGCTGGTAAATTCTGGAAGATTTCTGTCAAATATATATTTATCTATGTTAACTAAAAAATGATGAACAGTTCATTTCATGAGATGATTTCTGTCATTTATAATTAATATTTTAATTACATTCTAGAATTCCCATGTTAAGGCAAAAAAATCTCATTATTTCTTAGAAAACATATTGGATCAATTCACTCTAAATAGCACTTTTGTGCTATTATGCTGATTCCTCATTTGGTTAGACTTTATTGTAGAGCAAAGAAGCAGCACCCTTTACAGGGCTGTTAAAACCAAATGTGTATGCATGTTAATATTTTAAACTTCATTTTATAAATAACAGCAAGTATAATAATAAAGGCATCACATGTCTGTTCAATGTTTATTGCTTGTCTCCTGTCTTGCTTTGAGCCTGTTCTTAAGAGGAGGTGATAAAACGTTCTGTAGCATTCATGGACTGAAACCTGATTCCCTGATTGCAACCCCTGACTACACTATGCGCCAGTATTTCAAAATTATTCCAAAGCCAAGTTAAAACAAGGAGGTAGTAATAGTAACAAAACCTTTAACACATTCATTTTAGGTCACTTTTGTACTTTTGTTTCTAAAACAAGAGTAAAAACAGTATGAGTCTAATTAGAAGTAGTTTCACATTATGACTAAAATTTTTATTAAGCCCAAGTAGTGCACCATTTCCAATTAATGAAACTAATTTTGAATGTCAGACTAATGAAGATTTAATGAGAGCAAAAAAAGGTTCTAAAATAATACTTGACTATAATTAATGTCATGTTTACCATTTTATAGTATGATTATATTTAAAATTTCAAAACATTTGGATTTCACCTTATAACTAGAGATATATTAAAAAGCTTTTCCACTTAGTATCAGTGTATAATCTTTCTAGTACCTTTTATTTCTAGTATTGACCACACTAAGTATATTAAAATCATAAAAACACATTCAATTAATAACAATGATCTTTAAAGTCGTTTTTAGTTAGGGATGTTGATCAGACAGTACATAGTTCTGATGCTGTAGAATAGTGCTTGGTGATTCGAATATTAGTTTACTAGAGATCTAAGCATATCTCATTTTCCAGCCTTTTTATAACTTATCAGGCATAATATATACATACACACACACACACATATATTTTAAAGGATAACTTATCAGGCATAATATATACACACACACACACACACATATATATATATATACACACACACACACACACATATATTTTAAAGGATAACTTATCAGGCATAATATATACACACACACACACACACATATATATATATATACACACACACACACACACACACACACACACATATATTTTAAAGGATTTTGTTTACTTATTGACAGAGAGTGAGCAAGCGAGAGAGCACAAGCAGAGGGAGTAGCAGACAGAGAGAGAGGGGAAGCAAGCAGCCTCCCTGTTGAGCAGAGAGACCAATATGGGGCTCGATCCCAGCGTCCTGGGATCATGGCCCTAGCCAAAGGCAGGCGCTTAAGGAACTGAGTCACACAGGTGCCCCTATCAGGCTTATGTTACAGAAGCCTGGACAAATTGTGTGGACAATTCTTTTAGAGACCCTTCCATGTGATGAATGTGTGAATGTGAGGAAAAGGTTGAAAGTATAGAATAGATAAGTACTATTCTAGTATCAGGCCAATGAAGGATAAAAGAAAAAATGAAGTCATTTCAATATTAATGAAACAGTCCATTTTGGGAAGAGAAAGTCCTATTGAATATTCATTTCAAGAGATATAAATGTCCAGGGTTGCAAGAGCAGAACACATTTCTCACAATTCTTGTTGGCAATTCAGAATTTAAATTAGGGATTGAATATCATTCTCAAAGTCCAGGAACATTAAATGATAAAGCATACTGGCATTAAAGGAGATGGAGTACAGAAAAACCTGGGTTAAAATAAGAACATCCTAAGGTATCTGAGTTCATATCTATACAATGTGATTTATAATAATATTTAAATCTGAGAGATCTTATGAGGATTATGAAAGTAGTAAAACAAATAGTAACTTTGGAATTCAAAACATTATTATTTATTTATTTATTGTTCATTTCAGACTTGAGAGACATCTTTAGATGTTTGACTCTAGCTTTATAATTTTAAGGAAGAAGCTGAGGCTTACTCATAGTAACAAAACCAAAGTGATTTGCTGTATTTTATAATTGGGATATGGCCGTTACTTTCAATAAGGATTTCATATTTTTAAAATCTTTTTAAATTTGTTATTAATTTATGTTAAAATTATTTTATTCAAAATACTGAAGGTATTATCACTATTTAACATTTTCCTGAATACACAAATAAACTGAAAAAATGTCATGCAGTTATAAATAATGAGAGAGCTTCATTGGTTCTATCCCATCTAACAAACTGCTACATAAGTCAAATTTTTAAAAGATCTGAAATGAAATTTCTAAAATGACCCTGATGTGTTTATAGCCATTATAAGCAATTCTTCCTTTTACTCAGTTAATCTAATGACTAAACTTCTTTTATCTTTTATCACAAAAATTAGAGTCCTAGCAGACTGAACAATCTTCTCTTTCAAATCTTTTTAAGTTAAATTTAAAAAGTTTGAATACATTTTTTCCATGAAAAAGGAACAAAGGTTTCTGTCCAGCATCATTTTCTGTTAAAAGTTAAAGTAATTAGAGTTTCAATTTATCAAAATGTCATTCCCAAAATAGAAAAGGTTATGTGGTTTAATTATATTCATGTTATTTCACCATAAGATTTTATTTTTCATCTATTAATTTATAGGCCAATAGTAAAGCCAGTGAAATGAACATAACTATACTGAGTTCTCCAATATTACATCAAAACTGGCCTACACAATGAGCACAGAATTCTTAAAGGTTAATCACACTCTTCTAAGATTACAAATTCTGAACTTTAGTAGTCTGTTAATTAAAAAGAACAGTTTGTCATTGGTAGAATGTTTTCATTATGGCATACAAATGTGAAAATACAGAGACATAAAATCCATGTTTGGGAACAGATGATATGTACTCAGTAAGCTTCTTCTAGGTAAAAGAGACACATCATCATAAGAAACTTCAAAAAGAATTTTGGAAAGTTCCCTGGGCTTAAATTTAAATATTTTAAGTATTAATTATATATGAAATTGTTTCAAAATGCCAAAGGATGGGCTAATGCCACACACACATACAAAAGTAACATTTGGAGTAATATTTAGCTGCATCCAATATTAACAGATCAAGTAGATGTTATAACTAAACTACTTCTACAAAAGTGGTGGCATTTTTTTTTCTTCAAATCTTGAAGGCACTCCCCATCTGCTCATGTATCCACTTACTAAAAGTTTTAGTCTAGTTACATTGTTTCATAAAACCCCATGAAAACATCATATTTCCCAGTCTTTTAGTTCAATTAAACATGGATGTGAAACTAATCATAGTTATTTAGCTATTTTGGAGAGCAGAATGTGAAGCAATTCCTCAAAAACCTTTTTGAAGTCTTCCAGATTGGCAAATGACTCCTCTTGTATAGATGCGATACAAAATGTGATTAACATGTGCAAAGAACATTGATAAAAGTGACAGAAATCTGATTACATGTCTTGATATAAGCATTATGGGATTTGGAATAAATCATTCATTAATCCATCCAGTTATTTGTTGCACAAATATGTTTTAAATGTCTCACGCCTCATGTCATTTTATTGTCTGGACAGTAGCAATAGCAATACCTAATTTATACAGTTGGTTTGAGCGAAATTGGGTTATACATGTGTGATTGTATGTCCTAATTCCTCAGTATCCCTTATTTAAACATGGATCTTCTGATTTGTGAATGTGGACACTGGATAAAATTTAAAAAGGAAACACAATAAACAATCTAAAAACATATTTCAAATATCAAGTCCATATATATATATATGTTTTTCAGATTGTAGTATAGATGGAGTGTAGACTACACTTTAAATGGACCAATGCTTTTTCAACACTTTTTCAGTAATCAGTGCTAACTCATTCTGAGTCTTTAATACCAGAGTTTGAATTGATTTTTATAATGACAAAGTACTTCATAAACACAAAGACCGCTTCACACCACCAGAAGTAAATGTGTCTACTCAACTGGGTAAAATTTAGGAATGGACAAGAAGGTTTGATGAAGAAATCTGTGTTAACATTAAGAGTTCTTTTCTAGCTAAGAAAGTGATTTAAAAAATATACTCAGAAAGCCTGCAACTGTAAATTAAATAGGAAACTTTGAAGACATTTGGCACAGACATTTCTTAGGAGAAACCATCTTGGATTAACTTTGAGTTAGTGAGAGATGCGAAGAGTGCTACAGGTTAGATTAGATCAGTAAAGAAGTTTAATTCATCATCCAGAGAAAAATTACACGACTAGCTCTTAAAGCCTTATTAGTGCTCGAGGTTACAATTTCCTTCTCTTTTCTTTAACCCAGACATGCAAAATTGCCCTCTCTTCAACATGAATCAAAATTAAGTACACACAGATGTGCCACTTGGTATTTCCTAGTTGGTAATACTTAGTGGAGAAAGAATTTTGTACCTTTTTTGAATCATAAAAGGAAGTAATCATCTGGCACTAATTGAAACAAAGTCTCCACTACAGAGAAAATAAAAATGAACTTGTTTTTCTGTTAGAGTTTACTATTTACACTGCTCCTTATATCAGCAAAAACACACACCTCACACCTGCTGCTTTTCCTCCTTTTTCCTGTTGAACCTCTACCTAATTAACAGCCATTAAGATTCACACCTGTAGGGGTTTTAGCCTTTGCCTACTGCTCTGAGTTATGGTTTTTAACCCTTCAGTTTACCTATAATACATGAGTGATCACTTTCCCTAACAGGCTCAGTCTTTGAAAGAAAGCCGTTCTCAGTATTTGCTTGCCTGCAAAGTCACTCTTGAATTCGCCACAGCTGGGGACTCTCAGAGGCAATTGTTTTTTCTGGAATAAGACATGAACAGGTGGTACTCCCACCTGCTGCACGTCTTTGAATGTTTGTTGGCTTCGAACAGTTCTTGGACCTGATATTTGAAATGTTCGCTTGCATTAGAAGCAGCCGAGGAAGAGAAAACAGGCCATGGCCTTTTTTGTTACTAATGGTCTCATTACAGACATTCTCTGGTTGGTAATTGCTGGCATATTGAAATAAATGGGTGCATTGCTTTCTGGACTGGGTATGGGTGGAAATAAGCCAAACAGATTGTTACATAGCCTGGCTACTTTATTTTAAGCATTAAGGAAGATTTAGACAATCAAACTGAGTGACTTATTTTCCCCTTGGGAAAGTTTGCAAAGGTCTATTTGTAACTGGCAATAGAAACATTTCTGGACAGACAAGTAGTTGTGATTTTCACTGCGATTTCTTCTACACAGAAGAAAGCACTTAGGTGCTATCTAATTTGGCATATGTCCTGTTCTCTTAGTTTATTTAGCGTTTTGGTATTTCTATTCTCTAGTGGAGTGGGACAAATTGACTCAAAAACTGCTAGAGCTACTCACGTTGAAGGCTTTATGGACAAAGTAAACTATTATGGTCTATCCAGTCATAATTACAACCTGCAAATATGTTGAGGCTATTTTTGTTCCAAGCAAAATTGAAAACATACTGTTAAGCATGGTTGTTTCTATTCTCCAACTGTCCTTTCTCTTTAATGGTTTCCAATGAACTACAGCAGAAATAATACAGAGTAGCTTTGATTCAACATACCTAAAGTGCTCTTTATGTATTTGCAGAGTAAGGCAAAAAAGCATATTTTATTTATGATTGTTTACCTATTTCATGTCCATATAAGGTAGATGTAGATAGATGTGGGTATAGACATAGAAAAAATAGATATATTCAAATTGTATATACAATACATTTAGTATATATAATCATTGATTAAAAATGTATGAAGTGACAGTCCCCCTGCAGGACTCTAAGTGACTTCCCTCGTTTAGACTCTGAACCAATTTTCCTTGAAATATTTTCCAGGATACTTGGCATTTAAAAGGCATCCAGTAAATGCCAAACCCCACTCTTTCTGATTTACTCTTCTAAAATATGTGCCATTGCCTGTTAAATATTGCCCCTCTAAGACTTATTAACAGTCTAGGTAACGGTATAATTATCCTATTTTTCATACAAGGAAATCAAGGTGCATGGTTTATGCCTGAGGCTATATAATAGGTTAAGTGGCAGACTTGGAGTTTAACAACCAACCCCTCTGCCTCTTAGTGTCATGAATCTTCCAGGACATTCTTGCATCCCAAACCTGACAGGGGTTCTTAACATTTCTGCAGACACTGGGGTACATGGGCATATTTTTACAAGAAATGTTCAACATTTTAAAAAGTTGAAATTGTAACTAGGTAAAGTTTGCCTAAAAAATTATGATATTGGAGAGAGAGGTAGCAAAGGATATGGAACTGATATGTTTGGGAAATAGAGAATAAAGTTAGTTTCTCATAAGTTAAGAATGATACTGGGTCAGAAGACAAGGAAAGTAACATAAGAAAACATAAGAAAGGATTTGGTTAATTGATTGAGGCTTGAAGATGAAAACTGGAAAACTGGGAATTTTTTTTGAATTTCCTTTCAATATAACACATTCCCCGGTTTTCTTTTTGTTCTCTCTCAGTTCCTTTCTCTCTCTCAGTTACTTTCTTAGCCTCCACTGCCTCTTCCTCCCCGGCCACATATTTATTTATCTTTTTTTTTTTTCCCATTTCCCAGACCCAGTCTTTGTCCTCTGTTTTCACTCTATAGTCTTTTCCTACATGATATATTTCAATAATTATATTATGACTTGTAGGTTACATTTAAAAAGACTGTAACTAAGATTTTCAGTATGGGATCAGTGGTCACTTTCGAAATAATACAATTCGATAAACTGAACAGAACTTCAATACAAACCATTTTCCTTTTTCTTTTTTACTCTACAAAAAATAAATTGTTTTTTCTTATTCAAGGTTTTCATACACTGCACATATTCCCGAATATCTCCTCAGAAAACAAAACTGATAATTTCACTCTCTGCTTAAATTCTTTCAGTTGTGTCCCATTGTTGTGGAATGAATTGGAAAGTCTAGTTGTGACCCACAAGGTCCTGTGTGACCTGTCCTCTCTTTGCAATGATAACTTCATCTCATGACGTTCTTCCATTCTTGCTTTACTTTGCTTCCATACCTGACACATGTCCCTTTTATCTTCTGTCTCTTCACCTTTGTACATGATATTTATATAAATAAAGCTGTTACTTTTACAAATGTGTTTATAACCTGAGTAAAGGTAAATAAAAATGTCTCAGGCTGCTGTCTAAAGTTATTTTCCTCCTACTTTTCTTCACTTAATCATCTTTTTTCTCAGATTCCAGCTTACACATTAACTTCTTGTAGAAGCCTCGAAGGACCCTCAGATTGGCTTTATGGCCTTCTTATGTGTTCTCAGTACAGCTTTCCTTTCCTTTCTCAGCATTTTGTCTAGTTGTGATTGTTGGGGAACAATTCTCCATGGAGTTTTGTTTACATCTTGTATCTGTTTTTGTCCTGGACTGTCTTTTCAAGGATGTTTGCATATCAAACAGCCTTCAAAGATAAATTGTGTCTCTCACTAGACCAGAGGAAAGATAGATTTCCTTACCAATATAATTAAGATACTATCTCTCTTTGTCTTATGGCTAAGATGGGGCAGATTAACTAGCTGCTCCAATATAAAATTGAGGCCTCCTCAGCATAGATAAGTATTAAAAACCTTATGTTAAGAGAAAGAAGCCAGTCACAAAGAACATACACAGTATAATTTCACTGATAGAATATATAGAACAGAAAAATCTACAGAGACAGAGAGTACATTAGTTGTTGCCAAGGTTGGTGGGAAGGGGATGGATAAATGGAGAGTACCTAATGATAGGTATGAATTAATATTTTGCATGATGAAAATATTCTAAAATTGATTGTGGCATTGATTTCACAAAACTGAATATACCAAAAACACACACACACACACACACACACACACACACACACATTAAAAAAAAAAAAAGTTCCCACTTAATAGGAGAATTGTTTGGTATATAAATCATACCTCAAAACTGTCTTTCTGTTTTGTTTTGTTTTAAAAATACATTTATTAAAATGATTATTCACCATGACCAAGGGGGACTTATTCCTGGGCTGCAAGGGTGGTTCAACATCCTCAAATCAATCGGTGTGATACACTACATCAATAAATGAAAGGACATGAACTAGATGATCCTCTCAATAGATGCAGAAAAAGCATTCAACAAAGTACAGTATCCTTTCTTGACTAAAACTCTTCTTAGTGTGGAGATAGAGGGAACACACTTCAATATCATAAAAGCCATATAAAGAGCAAATATCTTTCTCAGTGGGGAAAAACTGAGAGCTTTTCCCCTAAGGTCAGGAACATGGCAGGGATTTCCACTATCATCACTGTTCAACGCAGTGCTACAAGTCCTAGCCTCAGCAATCAGACAACAAAGAAAAATAAAAGGCATCCAAATCCGCAAATAAGTCAAACTCTCACTCTTCACAGATGATACTGTATGTGGAAAACCCAAAAGCCTCCACCCCAAAATGCTAGAACCCATACAGGAATTCAGCAAAGTGGCAGGATATAAAATCAATGCACAGAAATCAGTTGCATTTCAATATACCAACAATGAGACAGAAGAAAAAGAAATTAAGGAGTTGATCCCATTTACAGTTTCACCCATAACCATAAGATACCTAGGAATAAACCTACCAAAGAGGCAAAGGATCTGCACTCAGAAAACTATAGAACACTCATGAAGGGATTGAGGAGGATACAAAGAAATGGAAAAACGTTCCATGCTCATGGTTTGGAAGAACAAATATTGTTAAAATATCTATGTTACCTAGAGCAATCTACACACTCAAAGCAATTCCTATCAAAATACCATCAACTTTTTTCACAGAACTGGAACAAATAATCCGAAAATTTGTATGGAATAAGAAAAGACCCTGAATAGCCAAAGGAATGTTGAAAAAGAAAACCAAAGCTGGTGGCATCACATTTTGGACTTCAAGCTATATTACAAAGCTGTAATCAACAAAATAATGTGATATTGGCAAAAACCAGACACATAAATCAATGGAACAGAACAGAGAACCCAGAAACAGACCCTCAAATCTGTGGTCAGCTAATCTTTGACAAAGCAGGAAGTAATGTCCAATGGAAAAAAGACAGTCTCTTTAACAAATGGTGTTGGGAAGATTGGACAACCATACGCAGAAGAGTGAAACTGGACCATTCGCTTTCACCATACACAAAAGTAGACTCAAAATGGATGAAAGACCTCAATGTGAGACAGCAATCCATCAAAATCCTTATGGAGAACATAGGCAGCAATCTCTGTGACCTCAGGCACAACAACTTCTTGCTAGACACATCTCCAAAGGCAAGGAAAACAAAGGCAAAAATGAACTATTGGGACTTCATTCAGATAACAAGCTTTTACACAGCAAAGGAAACAGCAAAAGCAAAAACAACTGACAGAATGGAAGAAGATATTTACAAACAACATATCAGATAAAGGGATAATATCCAAAATCTATAAAGAACTTATCAAGCTCAATACCTAAAGAACAAATAATCTAATTAAGAAATGGGCAGAAGGCATGAACAGACATTTCTGCAAGAAGACATAAATGGCCAACAGACACATGAAAACATGCTCGACATCATTCAGTATTAGGGAAACAGAAATGGAAACCACAATGAGATACCACTTCACAATGGTCAGAATGGCTAAAATTAGCAGGTCCAGAAAGGACAGATCTTGGGGAGGATGCAGAGAAAGGGGAACCCTCTACTGCTGTTGGTGGGAATGCAAGCTAGTGCAGCCATTCTGGAAAACAGTATGGAAGTTCCTCAAAAAGTTGAAGATAAATTGTGACCCAACAATTGTACTATTTATGGTATCCACCCCAAAGATAAAAATGTGGTGATCTGAAGGGGCACCTGTACTCCAAGCTTATGGCAGCAATGTCCTCAATAGCCAAACTATGGAAAGAGCCCAGATGTCCATTAACAGATGAATGAATAAGAAGATGTTGTATGTATATATACACATAATGGAATACTACTCAGCCATCAAATATGAAATCTTGCCACTTGCAACAATGTGGATGGAACTGGAAGGTATTCTGCTAAGTGAAATAAGTCAATCAGAAAAAGATAATTATCATATGATCTCACTCACATGTGCAATTTAAGAAACAAAACAGAGGATCATAGGGGAAGGGAGGGAAAAGTGAAACAAGACAAAATCAGTGAGGGATACAAACCATAAGAGACTCTTAATCATAGTAAATAAACTGAGGGTTGTAGGAGGGGCAGGGGTGATGGTGGGGCCCTCGAGGAGGGCACTGATTGAATGAGCAGTGGATATTATATGAGACTGATGAATCACTGAACTCTACTTCTGAAACTAATAATGTACTATATGTAAATTAATTGAATTTAAATTATACACACACACACATACACACACACAGAGAGAGAGAGAGAGAGAGCAATTAAGATACAAACTTGCATAGAAACAGTAAATGTCTATTGTTTAAACTAAAAAACAAAACAAGAGAATTGAGATGGAAGTGGCACCTGGGTGGCTCAGGTCACGATCTCAGGGTTATGAGATTGAGCCCATCGTGGGGCTCTGTGCACTAGAGATTCTTTCCCAGTCCTTTCCTCCCACCCCCTACCTCCACTCATGCACATGCAGTTGCTCTCTCTCTAAAATAAAATAAATAAATAAAATTTTCACAAAAACAAAAAGAAAACAATGAATTTATGATCTGAATAATGGTCAAGAAATAAAAATATTCAGGGCCTTTTAACTCAGAGTTACTCAGCTATATACAAACCTACTCTATGGGTTGCATCCATGTGGGCCCACATTAACACTGACCCAGTAAGACTTGAGGGACAGGACGAATGGATATAAACAGAAAGTTCCTGCTGCCTACATTCCTGTGAACAATAGGAATTTTCCTCTAACACAGGAGTCTCATGCCTCCTGTGAGAATTCAGGAAATTGTGGCAGGGTAAGTTGTTAGCTTGCATGTAGACTATTATCTCACTCAGAGCCTTCATATTTTTTGGCATCCATAATGTAAATCAAATTGGTATATATTTATCTTCTCTTTTCTATCTCATTTAATTCCCTAACCCTATCCTCACAGAATGAGTGGCAAAGAGCAGGCACAACAAATACTTGCTGACCTACTGACTGATGTAATGTAAATAAGTGAGAAGAAAAGAAATAAAATTACAGAAGATGAGGGAAAGCTGACATTTTGATAGGTTTACCAAAGAATTCTAAAAAGGACCCGATTTTTCTTCTATGAAAGCTCAAAAGAACCCTTTTTTCATCTGTAACACCATAGCACATACTTAAATAAAAAACAAACCTGTTTTACTTAACGATGCAGAACCCCCATTAGTACTGTATTATTTAATAAAATTTTTTCCGAATATTAAATATATGTTATTATTTTACATTATTCTTTATTACTTTTTCCCCCTTTAGGGTGCCATATAATCTTTGTAGTTTATAAATTGTAAAGTCAATAGTGTGGGATTTTATCTGTAGATGATTTCATTAAAAAGGTGATAGAATTGACCTGTGCCTTTCAGCATCTTGATTCAACACAAGAAGGAGGCAACATCACAGAGAGTGAAGAATTAAGGTCAATTTAGGGGGGCCCAGGTGGGTCAGTCAGCTAAGCGACCAGCTCTTGGTTTCTGCCCTGGTCATGATCTCAGGGTCCTAGGATCATGCCCAGTCCCCAGGCTCCCCACTCAGCAGGGAATCTGCTTGTCTCCCTCTCTCTCTTCTCCTTCTCCCTGCTCAAACTCTTTCCCTCTAAGGTAAATAAATAAATCTTAAAAGAAAATAAAAAAAGAATTAATTCCAATTTAGCCTAATTTAATTTCAGTTTAGGAAAAAGTCCAATAATAGAAGAGGTTTGTGAGAGAAAGTACTATTAAATTATTGCTTACTTGCTGGATTTCAGTGAAAGCTTCTGTTTGTACGTAAAGCCCTTGCTTTCTTATCTGCTCACATATACTAATAATTTATAAAAGCAAAAACAAAAAAGGAAGAAAAATAATTTCAAAGTGCCAAATGTAACTGAATGACTCTGGCAAAGTCAAACTCTGCTGTTTCTGAAGGTACATTTTATCCCACTCTGCCACTTTGCTGATTTTTCCAGTGACATTATGGGACTGTGGGATTAAAAAAATACCTCAGAAGATAAGCTTTATCTTCTTGCTCACTACCAAGTTCAGATACAGAGAATGTCTATGAATGACTTCTAATGATCTTTTCCCCCACTGCTTCTCCTCCTACTAAAACTGTGAGAGACACAAGCCCCACTGTCAGTCGAGGGTAAGGAATTGAGTCACTCTCTGTGTTGCAGCTTAGAGAAGCTGGTTTCCATGCAAACTTAAAATGATATCTATCCAGATACTCGCAATTATTAGTGGAAAACTCAAGACTGCCATTGCGGTTTCATAATGAGAAGGAAGATGACAGTGTGTGATCCGACTAAAGAATCAAAAGTGAGAGAATGCCATCACCTAATTAACCATTCTGAAGTGGAAATTAATGGTCTTGGTAACTAGGAATAAAAATGATCTGAGAGAAAAATATGTACCATGTTTTTGATACTGAGTTATTCAAAGAGATATGTAAAATTTTATTATTCTAATGCTTGGCAATAAGTAATCATAAAATTAAGAAAAACATTTCTATTCTAAATTCAAATTTATTCCCAATAGAATGGAAATGGAAAACACTATAATGAATCAAAAAATCATTTAATTTAAAAATCATCTGCTTAAATATAACCGCTTTTATTATGTTAATAACATATGCATTTGCTTAGTTACTCATTTATTTATTAAAAAAAAAATTTTTTTTTTCATTTCATAACCTTTACCTGGAGCTTTCCATGTAATTGTTGCTAAGGAAGTTACTTCACTTGGATACATTTCACTTCATTTATCTGTGCAAGAAGAAACGTATCTATCCTTAATTGTGAGAAATTAACCATACTTACAGTTTCTTTTTTAATAGTTATTTTTGTCAAATCTGTCTGTGTATATTCTATTCCAAATGTTTTAACTCTTGAAAAAAATCACTGTTTTTTCCTTAAACTATTGTTATCATTGCCAAATCAAAAAGTAAAACAATTTTGTACTGAGTTTAATGTTTTTATTCAAGGGAAAAACAATCCATGGATTGTGAGAGTACAGTGTTTCAGAGGCAACAGAGCATTCCTTTCGGAGGGATTTTGGGCAAGAGAGAGATTTGTATAGTGTTAGAAGCAGCAGTGCAGACACAGGGCATGATTGTTTGGGGTTGGGTAATCTGACCTTGCATAGAAAGATCAAGGAACAAGGAGATAAGTCTAGAGTCTCCGAGTTGGCTTGGCATTTGGGATTGGCTGACTGGAAATACTCCTTTTCTAGTGAAGCTCAGCATTTATAGGAACATGAAATTCAGTTTGCTGACATGGCACCCCGTGCTGGAAGGCCCCATCTGGGCCTAGAAATTTATTTCAAGACCATAGATAAGGATATAATCCACATGAGGAAAATTGGCCTTGCCTTTGCTTTGAAACTGGCTTTGGCATAGAATCACATTAAAAAACATCCCAGTTCAATAATTTAAGTAATTGCAAAAGCATTTAAGTTTATCAAAGGCTCTCAGAAATGCAAAAGGAGGATTGTATTTATAACACAAGCAAAATCCTTTTAAAACTGTTGTTCTCAATATCTCTTTCCTCCCTCCATCCCTCCTGTGTCTATGTGTCTCAGACATGTGGAAGCTAGAGTCAGCCTTAAATCTCTCTGCTGTTTCAAAACTTGCTAAAACTCTCCAAAATTCAGATTGCTTTTTTTTTTTTTCCCCATTGCTACTCCAACCAGTCCTTTCTTTCCTCTACCTCCAACCTGTACCTTCCTGGATATAGGATCTTCTATTATACTTTTCTTAAATAGTGTCTTGACTTTCTTAGGCATATCAGTTTTGACTTAATCACCCTTCACCATCTCTACTTCAGTCGTAACCTTCATCTGAACATTCTTGCGCAGGGCCATGTTGGTAAAAGTCAGAGGGAGGAAGTCTGTGAATAAACCAGATGTTGTTACCACCTTACCTGCTACATAGTAATAGCAAATAGTAATACAATATTTTGTTTGCTGTTTTTGTTGTCACAATTTTTTTATTTCACAAAAGTACCTTTCATAGTAACTAGTGAGAAATAGAACATTCTGAAAGCAAGAAATTGTATGTACACATTTGTCAGTTCCCATGTATCGTAAAAATGAGCATGGCATACGTACCAAATTAACTGGAAAGTATATTTAAATATACTTTCTTTTTGTGGCAACAGATGTTAGGAAATAATAAAATAAGAGAAAATAAAACCATGTGGCAATATATACATCATAAATGGGGCTTCCCATCACCAAGGAAGGAAATGTGATAAAACAATTTTAACATCTATGGATCAAGTAACTTTTAACATAAATTAATGACCATTAATCATTTCTAAGGTTTTATTTGTAATTTTATCAGAGTATTCTGGACTAAGCATTCTGAGTAGTGTTCATTCCTTTGTTCATGTGATAGCACTGACTGTGTATTCACCATTGGCCAGGCACTGTATTGTGAACGGTATACACAGTAGCAAACAGGTATCGATGAAGGCCCTGTTTTCAAAAAGTTTCATTATGCTTGAAAAACTTGGAAACATCTTCTAGGCTGGCAAATCACTTGTAAACAGTAGAGATACTTAGGTCACCATGAAGATTTACCAGCCTGAAGGAAGGAACTCTGTCATGGAGCAGCGCCAGCAAAGAAAGGACTGTTAGTAAGAATGCCATCAGTAATAGCAATAGTTCATACATACTGAGGAATTACAAAGCAGCAAACATGCTTCTGGGGTATTTAACTTTATTAAATTAACTAAATTAATCTTCAGAAGTTAACTAAGTTAGTTAACTAACCTAACTTCTAAGAAGTTAGGTACAATTATTATCCCGTATTTGTCTGTAAAAATTCTAGAACTTAAATAACCTGCGATTCACTTGTTCATAAAAACTGGTAATAAGAATAGCAAGTAATCTGTGAGGCCTGAATTTGAACCCAGATGGTCTGCTTTGGAGTGTTCGTCTGCCCACCATTGGCTCCTATCCCTTAAATAAAAGACATCAAGGCATAGACAAAACATTATAATAAAATAGAAGAAAGGAGAAGAAATAGGACACATTTGTATTTTGCAATATAGCTTATTATCAATGAGAGCAGAATGGTGACAAAGAATCTGATAATACCAAATGGAGGAATTAGAGGCAGAATATAGACTACACTTTCTAGAACATCAAGGATGAAGGAAAAAAATAGGAAAGATGTTATCTTGTATAGAAAATACACCAAAAAGAATACATTGTCTTATTTTAGTACGGAAAGATTATTTATATATAGAACATGTTCTTTGTTTAAACTATGAGTACCCTATAAGAGTGGGGGTACAGAGAGAGTGAAACTGTACAGACTACAGTTAATATATACTAAGTTGAATCACAGGAAGTGGATGATACTTGATTTTTGTCCTACAAAAATATTGCTCTCATCAGGTTCAACCTAAGAGTAAATATTGCAGTTAAGTAGCGATACTAGGTCCCAGAAGAAATATTAGATAGGTTTTAGCATTATGAAGGAGGAGGAAAAAGATTTCTCAAAGAAAGATGAAAGAACAAAAAATTTAGTGAAAACATAGTAATGTTTTGAGTACATTTTAGTTTAAAAATCACATTTTTTTTTTCAAAGAAGGAGAGGGACAGGGTCCTCTGTTGAAAGTCGTAACTCAGTGAGACAAGCTATGTGGCTTGTGTGTGTGGCTATGAAGAATGCTAAAGGAATCTTCTAGGGGTGAATAAATGAATGGGGAAGCAGGGCTGAGGAAAACCTGAGTATGGTTTAGTAAAATTTAATATAGCCAATATCAGAGTTATATGAAATTTTCTAGAATTGCTGAGCATTCTAGAAATAGGAGACAAAATGACAGATAATTTGACCTATTAGGTAAGTCACCATAATGTTGAATTCCTAATTATATATAAAATTCTGTTTCAACAATGATAATAGCTATCACTTACTGATAGGTATGTGGGAGGTTTTGTTTGTATTTAGCCTAATCAGTAAGTCACTTCCAGTTTTGCCTCTCTCTTATCCATTTCTACATAGCAGTTAGACTAAGTCAGATCAAGAGACTTTCCTACTTAAAATACTCTCTCTCCTTTTTCATTTCTTTCTTTCTGTCCTCCCTCAACCAGACAAGACAGACTTCTTCTAGATTTTCAAAGCCCTTGGCTGCCCCATTGCTCAACATATATTGAATTTTATGCAGATCCCACTTTTCTTACCACTCCTGGGAAGCTGGCTCTGTCTTGTCTCTTCTCTTAAGGTTTGGATATCCTTGCTTCATAGAGGCAATCTTTAACCACATGGTTCAATGAAGATTATTTTCTTTCCTGCTGTTCAGTGGGCCTCATTTATTTCCTTATAGAATGTATTATAATTTATTTATTTTTAAAGACTTATTTTTTCATTTGTGAGAGAAAGAGGGAGAACAAAAGCACAAGTGCCGGGGGAGGGGGCAGAAGAGAAAATCTCAAGCACATTCAGCTCTGACACATTCAGAGCTCGACATGGGGCTCCATCTCAGCACCCTGACATCATGACCTGAGCCAAACTCAACCAACTGCACCATCCAGGCACCCCTATTATAATTTATAGTTATATGTTTATTACCATAATTACCAGTCTATTGTTTCTTCCCCCTCCATTCTGTTTGCTCCTTAGGAGAAAGCACCTTGCCTCTTTCATTCATCACTATTTACCCAGGATGCATTATGCTTACATAATATTAGACACTCATATATGAGTTACCAAAGGCTAGCATTTAAACATATAACAATCATGCTGAAGATCAGTATAAGTAGTCCCACTTTACAGAAAACAAAATTGAGGTAAAAAGATGTTAAGTAACTTGTCCAAAGTCATATCACTAGCACATGTCAAAGCCAAGTTCCTAAACCAAACCAACCTTATTAAAAAGTCCCGGCTCTAAACCATAACCTAGTACATTTATTCTAATGTAAAAAAAAAAAAATCATTTTGGAAGCTGAATAGCCTACACAGTCAATGGATTCTTCCCTTAAAATTCTGGTCCATGGAATAATTCTGCATTTTTTATGTGTTAGTCTTACCAGAACATCTAAGTTTCCGCATATCTCAGCAAAAGTCTTTGCATCTCTTAGATATGTGGATATTATGAGTTAACCAACCTGAATCTAATCAGCTTGGAAATAAGTGTGCATATGTGTGAGTTGTTTTATGTGCATGTACATATATTTTTTCTGGACTTACAATCCTGAAAACAAAACACAGGACCATTATGAGAGAATCTAGATAACACCATACTACATGGTTTTCCTAGTAAATGGTCAGCTGGCCTTTTTGTGTTGACACCTCTAATTTTACAAATTATTTATTCAGATTTCAATAGATAATGATAAAGATTTGAATCTTTAAAATAAAATTTACCGGGCGCCTGGGTGGCTCAGTGGTTTAAGCCGCTGCCTTCGGCTCAGGTCACGATCTCAGGGTCCTGGGATCAAGTCCCATATCGGGCTCTCTGCTCAGCAAGGAGCCTGCTTCCGTCTCTCTCTCTCTGCCTGCCTCTCTCTCCATCTACTTGTCATCTCTCTCTGTCAAATAAATAAATAAAATCTTTAAAAAATAAATAAATAAATAAATAAAAAAAAGGTTTTTTTTTTTAAAATAAAATTTACCATTCACATGCATTACTTTTATATAATTTTTATCTGTAAAAAAGTATATTCAACTTCTAGAATCTGCCATGGTGAAATTATCTCAAGCTTTGAGATTCATTCATCTATCTTTTGAGACTTGTATATCTCTTAACATCAGGTAGCTAATGAGCTTTGGGCAATATAGGCAATAATGCTTTTTCCCTTAATACCTACATCACATTGTACAGGAATTTTAATTATAAGTAAAAGGCTTCTGTTTATGGATGTCACTAATATGAGTCATTACAAAGAGTGGAGTAAGAAATGCTTTATTCCTTATAAATAGCAATCTATTCCATAGTAGTTTTACTCAATAATAAAGAAATCTTACAACATTGTTTTCAAAAGTGATTCAAGACATCTAAATGGGACAGCCAGGACAAAATTTGTACAAATCAATAAAACTCCCTCCGCATCATGTAGAATTCTTAATTTAACAAGTGTTCACTTGTACTGTCATAATGTAAAACTATAGCTTAGAGGATAAAGTGGTGAGTTGTTTGAGTAAATCTTAGAAAAGGGCAAATTTATCCAACACTGTCTAGAAAAATAAGCAATACATACAATCTGTAAGACCATGAATAAACTATATAAAAGAATTCCAAATAAAGAGTCAAAGATAGTTACAGAATCCCTGTTTTTTCTGGAGTAGCTCCTCCTCTGCTTCCTTCACTGACAATTTTAGTTTCTCATTTTAATGCTATTATAATCTAAAATTCATGCTTTCTGGGATTTTCTCTATTTCTCTCTTACTACATCAAACAAGAAAGATCTATTTTGGTTGCTCTGAAGCTATGACCCTTGGAACTCCCAAGGATTCAAAATTGATTTTTCACCCAAAATATTGCTCTGAGCCCAACTTCTAAACTGTTTTTCTTTTGTTTCTGGTCTTAATTAGTTAAAATATCTCTTTTTAATTATTATTTGTTTGTACTCATTTATTGGTCAATCATTGAATGAATGTGCCTTTCCATATCTTGGCTGTTGTTTCTAATTATATTGGTTTACCAGATAGAGGAACTTACCCTTTGGGAAGTCTCTTCCCTCTAGGTGAGAAAAGCTTAAAGTACAATGTACTTGAATATACTGGATTTAAATTAATAATAATACCCCACAAGGTCCTACTCTCCCATTTCAACACTTGATCTTTTTACTTTTATTTTAATGGCTTTGAAAATCTGTTGTCCACTTTTTTTTTTATAATTTTTTATTTTTTATAAACATATATTTTTATCCCCAGGGGTACAGGTCTGTGAATCACCAGGTTTACACACTTCACAGCACTCACCAAAGCACATACCCTCCCCAATGTCCATAATCCCACCCCCTTCTCCCAAACCCCCTCCCCCCAGCAACCCTCAGTTTGTTTTGTGAGATTAAGAGTCACTTATGGTTTGTCTCCCTCCCTAATTTATGCTGTATGTAGCCTTCAGAGAGGGTTAAATGAGATTTAGAGAATCACTCTGTATTTACATGGAAATATTGTCCTAATTTTCAAATCTCTTCTGGATGAAATTAGGCACATATTGTTATTTTACTATATATTTTGCTAAAGCAGATCTCTGAACTTAATCTTTATTTATAATCTATTGCAGTTCTTAAAATGATTTCCAATTTTAGCTATCTATTTTTAAAGTCACCCTAAAGGAAATATTAGTAAACTATTTTATAGTTTTGCAAATAATTTTTTAAAATTCCATTTTAATTCATGTTAGTTAAATTTAAGGATGAATATAAGTTAAAGCACTGTGTTCAGAACTGAGAAGGTAAAAATATAACTAATACCCTACCTTCACAGTCAATCAGTTAAGCAAATGTGTACCTACTTGTCCATAAGGCAGACATTTGATATATGATATATAAATATATATTGTTGTTGGAACATGAAAGAAAAAAAGATCAGCTCTTATTTGGGACATAAATTACACATGGTTTTAAAATAAGTACTTTGGATTATCGAATTAGCCTTCTGAGAAGCACTAAACTTTTAAAATTTTAAAGCAAATTTAAAAAGATGTATCCATTGTACTTATATTCTCTAAAGACCATTTAATACATTTGAATTACTAGTATTCTAATCCTTACAGATAAGCTTTCAATTGCTAGTATTAGTCACTTTAAATTAATAATAAGAAAAGGAAAAAATAAACATTAGGGAAGACAATGGATTCTAGTTGTAAACTAAAGCAATTCAATGAAGATAACTTGTTAGCAACTCATTTAACCTGAGCCCTGCTTAAACAATTGTTAAAGCGATATGAAGTTTACAGGAATATAAATATACTCATTCATGCAGAACAGCAAATGTCGAAGGAAAAGGCTAATAGTTTCATAAGCAACTTTAACAGGAACACTATATAATAAATGTCATGAGGCCTGACAGTTCTAATCAGTTGGTAGGTAACCTTCAAACTTGCAAGGACAGATTTGAAAATGAGGATCTTATGTTCTGCTAGCTATTATGAAGCAATCATCTGAGAGTTTACAGAAATACCTGATTTAAATACTTAGTAGAATCACTCAGAAGGTGAAAAATTAAATTCACAAACTGTTTAATTATTTATCTTGTTATATAGCAAGTTTATATATACTAAAACTCTCACAGTCCAATTACCATTCTCACAACCTTTAACAACAAAAAGAAACTACCTTTCAAAGGAGAAAAATAGTGCTGGGTACTTTAACTTAAATGGGGAAATGTACTGTATGTTATCACCTAAGGGGCAATTTGCAAACCCTCTGAGGATCACAAAGTGCTGGGTTATAAATAGTATGACTTGAGTTACAAATCATTGTCAAACCAAACATATTTCCTACTATGACAGAATAATGGACTTGATTCCTTCAATCTACAATAAGTGAAATGAAGCTTGACCTCAGGAAGTCTTTTAACTCTGTCCCACATGGCATACTCATCAACAAGCTAGGAAAATATGGGTTAGGTCATGTAGTTGTTGACTTGATGTAAAAGTTGTTGGAGTGTGGTACTCAAAAGGAGTTATTGATGGTTCATGGTTGACCAGGAGGTATGGAATGAAGTAAAGAAAGTAGTTGGTCATTGTTTGAACAAGTTGTTTTGTGTCAGATGAGATTTCTAAGTCTGAAATAATTTCTAGTCTTACAGATGATAGGTAACATGGTGTATTTGCCAACTTCTCATTGTATATCCAACTAGGAAAATGACTTAATTTAGGGACTATCATGTAGAATAACATATATTCAAATACATATTCAGTGTGTGTGTGTGTGTGTGTGTGTGTGTGTATGCACTTATAAATATATAATATTTATTCAAATATATATTCAGTATATATATGATGTATTTACATTTATGCAATGGTTTATAATAAATATGATATATACATGAACTTTATATATATATGTGTGTGTGTGTCTGTGTGTGTGTGTGCGTGCGTATATATGTATTAAATAATGCCCCAAACAATTCAAGTACATGGTAAAGTCTGATAGCACTTCATGAAAGATACAAAGTGATAGCCAGATGTTGGGTAGCATTTTGGGTTTCATTAAAATCAAATTTTTTAAATTTTATTAAAAATAAAGCCATAACTTTCCCAAACAGAATTGAATTTAATTAATTCTAAACCCAGTTAAACTCACTCTAACTTTTAAAACTTTATACTATTGGGAGTGCCTACTATTAGTGGCTCAGTTGGTTAGGCATCCAATTCTTTTTTTTTTTTTTTTTTTGAAGATTTTATTTATGTATTGGACAGACAGAGATCACAAGTAGGCAGAGAGACAAGCAGAGCGAGGTGGAAGTAGGCTCCCCACTGAGCAGAGAGCCCGATGTGGGGCTCGATCCCAGGACCCTGGGATCATGACCTGAGCCGAAGGCAGAGGCTTTAACTCACTGAGCCAACCAGGTGCCAGAGGCATCCAATTCTTGATTTCATCTAAGGTCTTGATCTCAGAGTCATGAGCTTGAGCCCTGTGTTGGGCACCATGCTTATCATGGAGACTACTGAAAAAAAAACAAACAAACAAACAAACAAAAACAAAGAAACAAGTTTCTTAACCACTCCAAACCTAAACTTATGTAAGTGGCATAAATACAGCTAACTCCATAATTGTATTGATAGGAGAATTGAAGAATTAATAATAGTAGCTGTTTCTATCAAGTGCTCACTGGATGAGAGGCATTCAGGGAGACTCAGTCCCTGCAACAGATCTCTGCAACACATCATAATATTATATCTGTTTACAGATGGGAAAATCAACATAGACTTTATAGGACCTTGCTCAGACATAACTCATAAATAGTTGAACTAGGTTTTGCTATTAACCCCATATTCTTCTATCAGTTAGATATTTGTACATATCCAAAATACAGACAAAGAAAATCAATAATTAAGTATGCTATAGTCAATAATCGTAATAACTATTAATGTTATCTGGTTCTATTCATCTAACATCTCCCATACAGCATCTAGACTTAGAGGCTTTTTTTCCTAGCAATATTTAATGCTGGTGAGACATGAGAAGCTCAAGCCACTCAGTAGGAGCTTTTGATCAAGCTAGAAAGTAGTCATAGGGGATTTATAACTTTGAGAATAAATTTGATGAAAAAGAAGACATCAATGTAGAAAATAATATACATTCTATTTTGGAGGCATGAAAAATAAATATCCATCTTTAGAAATGATAATTGTGTTCATACAATTGTGAAGAGAAATATCATAAAAATCAATGTATTTTTAATTTAAGGACAAGTTTCAGAGTCACAGTTTATGCAGAATAGCCATCATCTACGGTGACACAGGCACATGATTTCTAAGTATTTAATTGGCTCTTTCTTCAGGTTTTCTTTTTCTTTTTTATTGCCTTCTTTTCTCATTTAAGTTGAAGCTGAATAAATTGGTATTGTTAAAAGGAGACCACAGTCCCCAAATGGAGTCACTTGTGCTAAACTCATGTCATCAAACCAAGACTTAATACTAACCTAACTGCAGTTTCAGCTTTCCTTGGAAATGTATTCTTAACCAGTCAATCTGGGATTACCTGGTCAGTGCTAGTGAGGTAATTTGCCTGATAGACCCTCTGCCTTCCTTTAACAGAAGGTGACTTTATGTGAAACAATGTACTCCAAGTGAGTAACTTCCTTTTTCTGCCCACTTCTGCCTATAAAAGTCTTCCATTTTGTGTGGCGACTTGCAGCTCCTTTATATTTGCTATATGAGAACCTGCCCAATTTATGAAACATTGAATAAAGCCAATAAGATCTTAAAAATTTATTTAGTTGAACTTTGTTTTCTTAAAACTAAAATTATCCTTTTATGGAAAAATATCTTCTAAACTACAAAGCAAAATCTGTACCCAAGATTCAGTGGATATCAAATGTAGTTCTTGGCAAAGGCTGATAGCCCTGAAATAATTCATTTTTTTTAAAACAAGGTTAGCTTTCAACAGTTTTACTAATAGTATACTCAAATCTCAAGTGAACAATCTCACTTACAATTCCTATTGATTCTCTCTTCTGATCTTGCCAAATGTAAGGTTTTGTTCTCAAATCTATATTTCCTTTGGAGTTAATTTCAAACAACTAACTTCAAATCATGTTTATGCTTTATGTCCTGTTTCACTATATGGCATATCAACTGGAGGATGGTTTGGACAATGCTTAATAACATTTCTAAATAATGACACTGATAATAAACTGTAACTATTAACTTTCATTTCTTCTAATTTCTAAATCTATTTTTCTATCTCATGCCCTTAGTTCCTACTGAATCTATAGCAGTGTGAATTTTTGGACATAATTATATTTTTAACCATGTTTCTAAAGGTAAAAAAAAACTAAAGATACAGATATTCCTGGTACTTAAAGCCATTCTTTATTTCATGCACATACACACAAACATACACATATAATTAGATATAATCACAGACAAGATAAATGTATGGATTATGGGATTAAAAAATGACCTTTTGATGAAACATGATGTTAGAAATAAAGTAATGGTCAAAGTAACAATTGTTTAAAGAGGCAAGTGTTCATAGAAAACCTTATATACAACAAACTGTGTGTTCTCAGTATGTTCTACAGCGTCCATTTAGATATTGTCAACAAACCTCACTCAAAGAACATCCAACATACTTCATAAATCATTAGATTGATGGACTCTGAGGGAAATTTAAGATATATCATTATTGTCTTTATATAGATATCTCTGGGAAAATCAATCTCTCTTTTTTGTTATATACATAAACTATATATATACTATATACACTATATACACACTATATATACAGTATATATGTATATATACAGTCACATATATACACATATAATATACATTATCTATATACACATACACACATACATACACCCTAGAATGAACTTTGCATATGTGTTTTACCTTTATTTTAAATTAAAACTAATTTTTTAAAATGTTGTCATTATTATTTTATTATTATTATTATTATTATTATTATTATTAAAATTATCTCACCATGTGAGAAAACTACACAGAACCTACCTATTCAGGACTGGCAGAGAAATTAAAATATGTGACATAACAGACATATCAAGGTGGAGTCATTTGATTGACAAGTTGATGGAATAGTTAAAGCAAAATAAAATTTAAAAATTATGGAGAGCACGTATTGCATGGAGCACTGAGTGTGGTGCATACACAATGAATGCTGGAACACTGAAAAGAAATAAAAGAAAATGAAAAAAAAAAGAAAATGAACAGAGGGAAAAAATTAAATTATATTAAATTAAAAATAAAAATTTTTTGGATGACATTGGGATTTTTAATATTTGATGTAAACGTAGTTCTGCAGTATCATATGGGTTAAAGGAAAGACCCATAGTTCATTGGAACTCTGGAAATAGGCCCATATATAAGAACGTTTGAATATAGACAAAAGCCAGTTCAATGGAAAAATGATTGAATTTTTACCAAATGGCCATGGAACAATTGGACACCCATCTCCAAAAATTAATAGACCTCCATGCATTTCTCACAAAACATTTAAAAATAGGTAGAGATTTTCCATTTAAGCCTATTTGAACTCAAATGAGTCATAAGCTTAAATGAAAAATCTATACTTCTAATACTTATAGAAGAAAGTGTAGAGGAACAGCATTGTGATGTTGGGATAGGCTAGATTGCTTAGAGAATAAAAAAGTATAAGTTATTTTTGAAAATTAATAAATAAGACTTCATCAAAATAAAAAACCTCAGCTGTTCATAAGACACTAAGAAAGTGAAAATAAAATGCATAGACTGGGATAAAATGTTGGAGAAATATAGATCAATAAAAAATTGATATCTAGAGCAGTGATGCAACATGGGGGCTTAAGTGGGTACGAGAAGAATAAATGAAAGAAGATGGGATTGGGAGGGAGACAAAACATAAGTGACTCTTAATCTCACAAAACAAACTGAGGGTTGCTGGGGGGACGAGGTTTGGGAGAAGGGGGTGGGATTATGGACATTGGGGAGGGTATGTGCTTTGGTGAGTGCTGTGAAGTGTGTAAACCTGGTGATTCACAGACCTGTACCCCTGGGGATAAAAATATATGTTTATAAAAAATAAAAAATTATTAAAAAAAATAATAAAAAATAATAAAAGATTAAAAAAAATGATATCTAGGTAATAATATAAAAATTACTTTTACAATTAAATAATAAGAAAGCACACAACCCTGTTAAAAATGGGCAAGGTATTTGAATAGTCACTTCAGTCCATAAGTAGTTGGCAGGTGAGTAAGTAATGAAAGCAAAAGTATGAAAGCAAAATCCATTTTCTCTCAGGGCATTATAAACTAAGAAATAACAAAGTAGAAAAATGGTAAATAGATGATGATTTAATACTTCTATGAGAAAACTAACTATCTTTCTAATCCTTAAGAATGAGTATTAAAAGTAAGGAGTTTGCAAGAATTCTGTATATAAGAACTTGGTAAGGGAGACAGAAATAGAAAGGTAAAGAAACCATCAACTCCCATAGTTAAGAGAAACAAAGGAAAAAGAAAGGGGAGGAGGGTCTAGCGGGTAATGTTGCATCCATCACATATCCTGATCTTACTAAAAATTCCACAAAGGATCGCATTCATTTGCATTTCTATGAAATTATTACAAATATACAATTGATTTTCATTACTAGCCATAGCTATGTTCCATAAAGTTGCCATGAACCTTGAATCAGGTAATGAGTACTGATCCACTGATCCCAAGGGAAATACAAAGTTAGGTTCCTACAAACCTCTTGTCACAACATGTTTGTCCACTGATCTGTATACAAACTTGTTTTGGTGTCTTTTTGTCCAACGATATCTAATTTAATATCAGTTGATTCATTAATATGGAACTCATGGCCAACAACACTATGGCTTGTGCCTGAACAAAACTTACTGACATATGTATTTTGTCTGTAAAGCACAACACACCCTATTCATGCCTAGGAATACTACACAGCATGTCAGTAAGATTGGGGCTATTTTAAACAGTGAAAACACTAACAGAAACCTCAAAAAATGCGAAAAGCATGGCACTAGGTAGACTGCAAGAAAGGTTACTTGTTTACAGTATGAGGGCTAAAACGAGAAGGCAAAGCATCAGTTTTTTCTCCCTCCCCTGGGAACATACACATCGAGCAACTAAAATTTTTTGTTGTCAGTATTGACTCATGACAAACTAATCTGAGTGAGCAGAATTCTCAAATATGGAATTTGTAAATAATGAAAATCAATTGAATTTACAAATGTGAATAATGAGAATCAAGTATATTGACGTAAACCTAAAAAAATGTATATTAAGAGGTTTCTGGTATTTTTTTTTATTTCACTAATCATGATTTCTAGATACAGAAAAATAACATGAAAAATTATTGACTCTCTTTGGAGTAAATTATTGTTAGTGGTGATGGCTTTTTATTATAATGCTAAAAAATGATTCCAAGTCAATTGAAGAATTAACAAATGCATTTTTTTCTTTTTTAAATTGCACTGTGAAAAAATTTTTCAAGTATGGAATTTAGTGATTCATTACTTCTATACAATACCCAGTGCTCATCACAAGTGCCCTTCATCTATTTGCCCATTATCTATTTAACCCATTCCCCAACCCATTTTTCCTCCAGCAACCCTCAGTTCACTATAGTTAAGAGTCTCTTTTATGGTTTGCCTCTCTCTTTTTTTCCCCACTATGTTCCTCTATTTTGTTTATTAAATTCCACATTTGACCAAAATCATATGGTATTTGTCTTTCTCTGACTGACTTACTTCACTTAACTTAATACTATCTAGTTCCATCCACATTGTCACAAATGGCAAGATTTCATTCTTTTTTATTGATGAGTAATATTCCATTATATATGTTTCACATATATATCACATTTTATATATATACACATATATATCACACATATACACCACGTAATATTCATTATATATATTTTATACATACATACATGTCATGTATATATGCATATATACATTTTATATATATACATATATATGTATATAATTCCATATTTATGTGATATACATATATAGATGTATAGATATTACAAAGATACAACAATATCTTTACCCACTCATCAGTCAATGGGCCTTGAGCTCTTCCTATAATTTGGCTATTATTGATAATGCTACTATAAACATTGGGGTGCCTGCCTCTTCAAATCAGGATTTTTCTATCCTTTGTGTAAATACCTAGTAGTGTAATAGCTGGATCATAGGGTAGCTCTATTTTTAATTTTCTGACGAACCTCCATATTGTTTCCCAGAGTGGCTACACCATCTTGCATTCCCACCAACAGTGTAAGAGGGTTGCCTTTCTCCACATCCTCCCCAACATCTGGCCTTTCCTGACTTGTTAATTTTAGCCATTCTGACTGGTGTGAGGTGCTATCCTGTGGTATTGATTTGTATTTCCCTGATACTGAGTGATGTTAAGTATTTTTTTTGTGTGTCTGCTGGCCATTTTTATGTAATTTGATTAAGTTTAATATCTCATGTTTAAACTTACCTGGTTGAATATTGCTAGATAGTTTATTTAATACCAGTTGGTATAGTCTGAATGCTTGTGTCCCCACCATATCCATATGTTGAAATCTGAATGTCTGATGAAATGACTTAAGGAGGTGAGGACTTTAAGAGGTGCTTAGGTCATGACGGTAGAGCCTTCCTGAATAAGAATAATGCTCTTATAAAAGCATCCTACAGGGCTCCGTAGCCTTTTCTGCCATGTGAGGATATAATAAAAGGGTGCCAGCTAGAAGCCAGGAATAAGGCTTTCACCAGAATGCAACCATGTTGGCACCATGATCATGGACTTCGTAGCCTCTAGAACTGTGAGAAATATACATTTCTGTTTTTTAACAAGGTACAAAGTCTGTGGGATTTTGTTAAAGCAATATGTGCAGACTTAAGATACCAGCCCATCTATTAGATAAAAAGATTTCTGCGAGAACTAATTTTATTTTCCCATATAAACTATTATCTTTCTCTCATCTGAAATAGGCAATTAAATGTATTGAAAGATATAAAGTCTTTGGTGATATCATACGTAATCAAAAATTGCTTTCACCCTGTTTTGTGTGGTTAAAATCACACCTCTAATGAAATTCATCATATAGCAAAAGCAAGTTCACCTTTGTATTCATTAGTAATTATGTAACAAATTAGAACTCTAAAGTTTAAGAGTTAATCATTAAACATACTATATATTTAGAGCATTCTTTAAATCACCAGTGCCCATTTTTTTTTGGCATTACTCTCACGAATTCTTTTATTTTTAACCCTGTTGAAAGCCTCTGCTATATGATAATATTGATGAAGAATATGGTGTAAAATCATTGTAATTAATTAGCTATTGAGTTTTTAAGTTAAATTAAAGGCTAACTTAACATCAGTATGAGCAATATTACTTCAGTTTGGGCCAATGAATGATAAACATATTCTATATTTTTAGAAAACTGTTTTAAATTATTGTTTTCCCAGTCTTCCTAAATTCTACTTCCTTTCCTCCCTCTCTCACAATAGGAAAGCATAAAACCTGGAAATGTAATGAATGTATATATTCTCTTCATTTCTTATTAAAACATGACTTCTCAAATCTTCATTATAGGTAGATTACTAAAGAAGGTGTATACTCTAACTTTCAAAAAAAGCTAGCCAAAACCCTAATAAGCAGTGTTTGGGAAATGAATTTAAATGGTTAATTACAAGGAAAAATTTAACAGCTTTAGTCACAGTATTTGATCTACAAACATTTTCAAAATATGTCAAAGCTTTTTATATGTCAAATATGTCAAAACATTTCCATAATACATCTGTACAGAATTGTGAACAAATGCATTATTATATTTTTTTGCAAACAGTCTCAAACAAAGCACAGTCAGCTCAGTTCTATGATGTCATTCAGGGACCTAGTTTCTTTTAACTTGTTTATTAATTCTAAATTGATTGATGTCCATTGCATGCTCTAAGCTGGCCCTTTATCATGACTTTAAGTTATAACTTTCTAAAAGAGAAAGAGAGGAAGTGAGGACCTAGTAAATGCTTAGGGGATATGCAATTTGATTACTAAAAGGAAGAAATGAATACTGAAGTACATTTACAGCCCTTAGTTCTTCTTTCTCTGTTTGTTTGTTTGTTTGTTTGTTTGTTTTTAACTGAGATCACAGTGTATTAGGAGGATCTTTCTGATAAAATTCCCTCATGTTGACTCATTCTGAGGAAATAGGGGAGAATGACTGCAATGAGAAGCACACTCTTTTGGCAGTGGCTGATGGATGGACCATACTACATTCATATCTTAAAGAAGGTGCTTCTGTCTAAATTTGGAATATTTTAAGAGGTTGTTTATATTTTATGTTCTTTTAACACCTGTAAAAGAAGGTAGGGAATAGGTATTTATGTAGGAAGAAAGGAAACAAGAATTATTTTAGTGAGTTTAATTTTCTGAATTTGTTAAAATTTTTATCTTATTTATATTGTTAAATTATGACCTACTGACAAGCTTTAAGGTCATACCTAGGTAAGGTAACACTCAGGGGAAAGGTGAAAATAGATATTTTAGTCAAAATGTTTTTATTTATGACTGACACTGAGATTTTCTTTCTTCTTACACATGGCACTTTAAAATAACTCACACATTAACTTAAAATTATCATCTATAATCTTTTGAAACTACCCACTAACAGAACAAGTATTGTCTTGGAAAGGATTGTGCTATCACTGTCTAAACCTTCAAATCCTTTCTAAAAATTTAAATATGTACATAATACAAAGAAAAAATTTCTTTGATGTATTTTGGTATTACAAAATATTAAAGCTTCAGAATATATATATCTATATACATATCCATATATAGATATATATATAAGTCATGTTCTAACTGGATATCTACATGCAAAAGAATAAAGCTGAACGACTTTCTATACACAAAAATAAACTCAAAATAGACTGAGAACCTAAATATGAAACCCAAGAGCATAAAAATCCTAGAAGAGAACACAGGCAGTAATTTCTTTGACATCAGGTTTAACAATTTTCTATATATGTCTCCTGAGGCAAAGGAAACAAAAGCAAAAATAAACTATTGAGACTACATCAAAATAAAAAGATTCTGTACAACAGAAGAAACTAACAAAAAGGAAAAAACAAAACTAAAAAGAAAGAACTAAAAACTAGAAGAAAAAAAAAGAGGAAACTAACAAAACAAAAGAACCTACTAAATGGGAGAAAGCATTTCCAATGACATATCCAATAAAAGGTTAGTATCTAAAATATATAAAGAACTTATAAAACTACAAACACCAAAAGACAAATAATCCAATTAAAATATGGGCAGAAGACATGAACAGGCATTTCCCTAAACAAGACATCCAGATGACCAACAAACATATGAAAAGATGCTCCACATCACTCATCACCAGGGAAATCCAAACCAAAACTGCAAGGAGATGTCACCTCATACTTGTACGAATAGCTAAAGTGAAAAACACAAGAAACAATAAGTATTGGAGAAGATGTAGAGAAAAAGGAACCCTTGCATATTGTTGGTGGGGATGCAAACTGAGGAAAATAGTATGGAGATTCCTCAAAAAGTTAAAAGTAGAACGGCCCTATGATCTAGTGATTGCATTAGTGGACATCTACCTAAAGAATACAAAACATTAATTTGAAAAATATATGCAGCTCTATGTTTATTGCAGCATTAGTTACAATAGCCAAATTATGGAAGCAACTTAAATGTCCATAGATAGATGGTAAAAGAAGAAGGGTGTATATGTATACAATTGAATATTATGTGCCATAAAAAGCATGCAATTTTGATATTTGCAGCAACTTGGATGGATCTAGAGAGGATAATCCTAAGCAAAATAAGTCGAGAAAGACAAATACCATATAATTTCACTCATATGTGGAATTTAAGAAACAAAACAAACAGAGACAGAAAAAAAGAGACAAACCAAGATTCTTAACTACAGAGAAAACAGATGGTTATCAGAGGGGAGGTGCGTGGGGGATGAGTGAAATAGGTGTGTTGAAAGGGATTAAGAGTAAACTTATCATTATGATTGTTGAGTAATGTATAGAATTGTTATATCACTATATTGTACACCTGAAACTAATATAACATTGTATGTTACCTATATTGGAAAGTAAAATAAAAAACTTAATAACATTTTTAAAAGCTTATATTCTATTATAAACCAAAGGGGAAAAAGTCATGCATTTTTATATTAAAGCATATTTTTTTAAAAAAAAGTGGTGTGTAAAAATTATACTCAAGGATATAAAAGGAAAAAACACAGTAGTATTTTAAATTTTCCTGGTTATCACCCCCCCCCTTTTTTTTTTGCTTAGATTGATAATGCACTTTAGATGCTAAAAATAATCATTTATTTAGCTTAAGCTTTTGAAAATTTAAGAATAAAAATAGGGGCATTGGCTTTTTTATACCCAAGGTAATACTAAATATTTTATTTTTATTCAAGTTTTTATAATGTGCCTGAATTGAATTCATTTCAATTGTTATATGGCTTCACTGATCTAGAAATGAATAAAAATGAATGGTTTACTAATTACTTATGATAATAATACTTAGATAATATAAGACCTATTATTTTTGTGAGGTCTCTTTTTCTGTTTGATTTAAATTTTGCTATACCTCCCACTATGACTGTTCTCACATAAACTTATTGGGAAGGCTTTTAGCAAGAATATAGTTTGTGGGAGAGGAGTTTCTGGAGAGGTTTGACCTAGAAAAACTCAGAGATGCAAAAATGAAGAGAGACCAACAGAGAGAAGTTCTAGATTAAAGAAGAAAAGTAATATTTGGAAATCCAAGGTTGGAGAATTTGAGTCCTCATAGTTAAAATTATTTGTAAGAAAAAAAAGGACTAAAGGAATTTCCATCTAGGAGTAGGAGTTGATATGGGCAGGCATAGGCTGTATTTAGTCTGAAATGAGTATATGAGGCATATAATTGAATATTTGGAAAAAGATCAAATTTATATGAATTATATGAACTTACAAAAAAGTGATTAAAAGCTTTTGTAGCTTCTGACAATTCATTTCAGGGGTTTTTAATTTCAGAGGTAGGTCAAGTCATGTTATCAAAGCATAATTAAGTGAAATTGACACACTGTTTACATTTAAGTTTTAAAATAGTATTGACTCCCTTTGCATACCTAAGGCAAAAAAAAAAAAAAAAAGAAGAAGAAGAAGAAGAAGCCAAAACTCAAAGGATATATGTAATATAAAGATTGTTTCTAAGAATATTTTTAAATAAAGAAAATATATACAGAGAGAGAGAGAGAGAGAAGGGGAGAGAGGGAGAAGGACTCTGAAAGGGAGACAGGAAACAGGAGAGGCAGGAAACTAAGAACTTTCAACAAATAAAAACAAGAACAAAATAAATTAGAACACATAGGGGACGCCTGGGTGGCTCAGTTGGTTAAGCAGCTGCCTTTGGCTCAGGTCATGATCCCAGTGTCCTGGGATCAAGTCCTGCATTGGGCTCCTTGCTCAGCAGGGAGCCTGCTTCTGCCTCTGCCTGTGCCTGCCATTCTGTCTGCCTGTGCTCGCTCTCTCTCTGATTAATAAATAAAATCTTAAAAAAAAATAATTAGAACACATAGTTTTGCTAAACAGTATGAACCTTTATACACATGTGATTTGGTTCAAGAACTGTCATGAATCTTCACAAGAAAATGAGAAGTATTTTGGAATACTTTGATGAAGGATAAATCAAAGTCATAGTAGTTAGAAAAAGTTGATGGGGTATGATAACATGATAAAAAGCTTTGCAAGCTTTTAGTAATATACTGTTGAACATAATGAAAGAGAGAGGTGGGTGAGAAATAATTGCATAATCAATACTATGGGAACTATTTAGGAAAGTTGAATACCTCTTGATAATTACGGTTACTATTAATGTGGAATATTTTTCCTATTATGTGGAAAATGGCAACAATTATATTTGAATATTTAAATACTCTGATATTTCATCAGATTCTCACTTCACATCTTCTATCTATAATATTTAAACATTATAATCATAATTCTGAAATATGACTCAAAAATATTTTAAACAGTTTAAAAATAATTGATTTCAAGGAACAGTGACAGTAGAGTGATATTCATTAAAAGACTACTAACATCAAACAATGTTGAGAAACTGATTGTAATTACATATTTTATTTACTGGATTTAAAATTCTACATGCTTTAATTAAAACCTTGAAAAAACAAGAATGTAACACAGAAGATGCAGTTAAATATGTAAATCATACAGCAGTCTTGATAAGAGAAATAACATTTTCCTTATTTTATACTCCATCTTAATCAGTTTTAACCTCTATTAATTTAAATGTTATAAATTAAGATCGAGATAAAGATGCAAGAATGATTCTAGATCTCCCATAGTCCACATTTCCTATCGAAGAGAATTATCCCATCCCTGCACCCAAAAACATTTTTGGTAAGCAAGAAGATAATGAAAGATATTATCTCAACAAAAAAAGCAAAGCTACCAAAATCTCGTATACAATAAGAGGTCAAGGAAAAAGAGACTTTGGCAGAGCTCTCTGGCCTATATCTCTACACCAACACTACAGAAATAAACTTGGAAAAGAAGACAGGTTGGCCAAATCCTAGAACTGCTTATCAACATACTTGAATTCAAGATCATTGAAAGGAGAAGATACACAGGTAGCTAGCTGAGGAAAAATAAAAGTGTGGAGGAAGCCCATGAGTTTAAACCTGTCTACTTCTCCACCAAGATCTCAGGAGAATGAGGAGTCAGTCCCTGCACTCATTCTCCAGCAGCCTTAATAGTAAGTAAGGAGCATAGAAAGACAGAATGACCGATATTCACAGAGCTAACCAACACCAAAACCTGGTGTTTTGGAGACCTAAAAACAAAGACACAATAAACAGCAAATGACCCTCTGAAAAGGAGGAAGATAAACTGAGATTTCCAGGAAAAGATCCTTCTCCATTGCAAACTATTACAAACAGGGTATAAAAATATAAGTACTTTCACCTCATCCATCTTTGAAGTCAAGTGCTGAGGGCCTCTGAAAAGTCACTTCAGTGAAGTAGGGGAGGTAAAATAACTAAGCAAAGGTTCAGATGGAAGGTAAATTCCTAAGCCTATGCTTAATTATTGGCCAGTATGATACCGGAAGTTATATTTGTACAGGACTATGTTCTATGTGTCTAGGTGGAAAAAACACTAAAATTCCTCAGGAAACACTTCAGAGACACAAAAAATAATTTTAAAAAGTTGTCCAGTGGATAGGGTGGAAAAATTGTAAATTAAAGGAAAACATCAAGCTGGTGTTTTGGTTTTTCCACAGTAGGAGACAATAGAGTGATGATTTTCTTATTCTGAGGGAGAGATTGTGACTGAATAATATCACTCTTAGCCCTGTTGCCATGCGATAGTCTTTCCCTTTTGTTAAATACAGGAAGAAAAAAAATACGTTTGCCGAAATGTGATTCCATTGTGAACTTGTGAGTTGTGCTTATGTCAGTTCACAAAAAGACATGGTGCTGGGGAACACTCGCTGAAAGTAGATACCATGAAATGGAGCCCCACACTGTTGCCTGGAGGATCTTAAGTCACTTTGACAAGTGGCCGCAGCCTCCCTTCCCATCCAAAGATGGGTCTTCAGCTAAGGGGTTTTCCAAACACTCTATTCCACATTATTGTTAACTTTCTAGTTGCTAAGAAAAACAGGTTCCAACAAAACTTCCAAGACTTGACATACACTTTACAAGCAGCCTTCCTTGCTGAGACTGTCAAACCACAGTTTTTTTTAAATTTGACCTAAATCACAAATCTTTTTTCCCAAATCCTATATCAGTATTTCCTCTTCTTTTTTTGTGGTGATTAAAATGCAGTTGTTCTTCTCAGATGCCCTCCTTTGCTGTGACAAATGAATAAATCCACCTTTGTTGGACTATAGTCTGTCCCTTATGGCCATTATCAGATGAAATTTATCCATATTAATAAAGCTACCCTTATAAATATGAGATTGTTATCACTCAATATTTGTATTTCTGTTTTTAAAGATTTCTATTTATATATTCAAAAGGTATCTTGAATATTATTGGCTTAGTGTCAATGTTTACATCTGGAAGAATTTTTTTCAATTTATTTTTTACTTTATTTTTACTTTTTTACTTTATTATTACATGTGTAATTTTTACAAAATCAATTAAATTATCTTTTCAAAATTATTAGAAGATTGTGCTGATAATGCTTTGAATTCAGATATTTGTATACATTCATTAATTTATTAATTTTTAATTTTAATTTTAATTTTTTAGAGAGAGAGAGCATGTGCTCATGAGGATGGGTGGGGGTGGGAAAGGGGCAGAGGGAGGGGAAGAGAGAGACTTTAAAAGCAGGCTCCATGCCTAGCACAGATCCCAACTCAGGGCTCCATCTCAGGACCCTGAGATCATGACCTCAGCTAAAACCAGAGTTGGATGATTGACTGAGCCACCCAGATGCTCTGTACATATTTTTTAATTGAAATCTTCCACACATTCACAAGGGAATAGATTCTTAGTATTTCCTTAGTTTTCACTCCATTTTTTGCAGATTGTTTTTATTTTTCCAGTAATATTCAATAAGTAATAGATTATGCCATTGCTCTAAATTTAATCATTGTTTCTATATTCAGGGGTGTACCTTATAGTCCAAAATTATTTCTCCAAGTGGTATTTATCATTGTTGACAAGGAAAGCTATAAAACATCTTACTTTTTCTCTGGAGAACTCTTGTAAATAAGACAATGAAAAGAGGAATATTTCTTTATATTAGGGCTACCATCTTTTCTATGTTTGCCTAGAAATTTAAGAAACACTCTCTTATTTTATTTGTTATTGTATAAACATAGGTCCAATCTAGTAAAAATATATGATAATTACCTAAATTACATCATAAGGGACTGAGGAACAAATGAAATTTCCAACAAGGATTAAATATTTAAATAGTTATATGTATACTGAGGGCTCCTTAATTCTCATCTGTCAATGAAGTTTTCATATGTGTATCTTCAAGACAATTATACAAATATTGTTACAAGTTTTCCTCAGAATATAAGCAATGTCCTTGTCTCGGTTAGTTCTATGAAGAAATATAATATCCTTACAGCCTTCAGGAATACGTTTTTAGTTTCACATATTGATGGGACTTACTAAGCTCAAAATTTAAAAAAATTTAGAAATTCTTCAAATGTATACTAAGCAGAGTGAGTTATACAATGTAATTATAATTAATTTTGTATTTTTATTATATTTAAAAGAATAATTTTCTATAGTTTTCTACTATTTTGTATTATTTGCCAGTTGTCTGAAAATATGTGCCACTCACAATCATCATTTAATTAGTTGCTTCTTTTCCTAAACTAATATTAGCTCTAAATTATACCAAAGTCTTGATTCTCTATTGATTTTCAAGATCAGAAGTAAATTTATATATGTTGAGGTTTAGTGCTAAATGCCATCTTAATCATCTAAAAACAGAGTGAATAAAAATTCTAAAATAGAGAGAAGGAAAACACTTTTTGATTCTTGTTGCAATTTACATCTAATATGAAAGATCGAACTTGACCTTTAAAACTCATACATGAGATTAAGAGTCACTTATGGTTTGTCTCCCTCCCAATCCCATCTTGTTTCATTTATTCTTCTTCTACCCACTTAAGCCTCCATGTTGCATCACCACTTCCTCATATCAGGGAGATCATATGATAGTTGTCTTTCTCTGCTTGACTTATTTCGCTAAGCATGATACGCTCTAGTTCCATCCATGTTGTTGCAAATGGCAAGATTTCATTTCTTTTGATGGCTGCATAGTATTCCATTGTGTATATATACCACATCTTCTGTACCCCTGGGGATAAAAATATATGTTTATAAAAAATAAAAAATTTAAAAAAAAAAAAAAAACTCATACATGATCTTTAACATTGTTTTGATAAATAATCCAATGATGTAATGAAACAGTTGCTAGTGTAAAACTCAAAGAAAGAACTACTTCTGTTTTTTTAAAAATGGACAAAAGGAAAATAAAAATAGAAAGAGACATGGAAGGAGGGAGGAAGGGAACAAGGAAAGAAGGAAGGAAGAGAATCTAAGAATACACCCTGTGGATTCCAGAAAGGAACACTATGGGACCAGGAACCATGTATCTTTAGGAACCTAGCATTTGAAATTGCCCTTGAAATGTTAACATTTTAACAGAGAGTGTTGGAACAGCAGTATATTGTAGATGGAAGGTAGAACAAGAGTTAGGCACAAATTTGGAAGCCTAGGTCATAGTAGGATACACAATATATAGCCAAACATGGAGAAGTAAGTTTGGAAAAGATTTCTAAAGGTTAAGTTGCAGGTTTTGGTCATAATTTCATAGGCAACATAAATAGTGTTGAGTATTATTCTTCAGACATAGATGTTCACAACATCTCACTATTATTATTATAAATAATGTCTTCATTTTAAGCCAGTAATTTCTTTGAGTTTATTTTTATTTCTTCTAATTTGAATATTTAGATACTTTTATAATTTTATAAGTATTAGGTTTATAGTAGATAGAAAAGGATTATTATTTCCTCTTTGCACTTCCCTATCTGGGCTGAAAAGTGCATTTTTTTTTCCCAGCATTTACCATAGAATTTTTTCTACTTAATATGACAAGTTTGCCCCCCAATTTGGCTCAATTTTAGCCATGTCACAATCAAAGATATACCTTAATAGATCATGCTTAATATTGATCGCTTTTAACTATGAAGTTTTTCATTCATTTCAGAGTGCTGTTGCCTCTATAGTTCTAAAATATGTCATACTCTTACTATAAATACAGATTTGATTTTATTATCCTTCATTTCATTCATTTACTGACAATATTAAGTTCCTGTTACGTTCCAAGGAATTTGAAAACTTTTTTAATAAGTGTATTCTTTTTTTTTGTTACTGTGTTATGATAGCACCATAAAATACATCATTAGTTTTTTAATACAGTTTTCCAAGATCCATTGTTTATATACAACACCCATTTGATTAAATCAATGGGCACAAGAGATTTGGTCCTTGCCTTAGAGAAGCTAGAGTCCATGAGAAATCCAGAATTACTGGATGTCTCCCAATATGGATCTCCATGGATCTGACATATTTCTGCATGTCTTGTAACAGTTCTAGATCCATATAATTTTTTTCATGGGTGTTAGTATACCAGACAGTCTTGGAGGATAGAAAAGTGTCTCCCTCCAGGGTGGAGAGCATATTTGTTTCCTGACCAGGATAGTAAAAACACTATCTTTCTCCCAGATAAAGTTCGAACAGGTTTTCTAGCAACGCTTTCTAAAAACTGGGTTTTCTAAGTTTGTGGTTTTCCAGTTGCGACACAAACCTGCTATTTGCACTACCTCCACTTGAACACACCTCTTCCTCTCTGCTGTGGGACTCCAGGGATGAGAACATGAAGTTCTATTGTCTGTTGCGCTAGAGTAACAAAAGCCTGTGAGTAACAAAAGCCCTTGTCTCTAGGATTAAAAAAAAAAAAAAAAGGAATGTTAATAAAACATGGAAGAGAGGAGAAAAATTTTTCCTTATGGAAGGAACCCCTTTTGGCCAATTTAGTGTATATTGCTTGTATATCTGATGTTTAGTAGGAATTGATGTTTTTGGTGTGCTTGTACATCCTGTCCCATAAGTGCTTGAGGACATTATCCTCAACTGTTAAGAGCTACAGGCAGGGAAATGCTAATGTGACACCCTCTCCTAAAAATTTGTCACTAGGGAGTGGATGAGTATTTAGTGTGTGTGCCTCTGCCCTCTCATGTTAAAAGAAGCTTTCACACCCTAAGTGATGCTCTCTTGATGGGGAAGTAAGAAGTTTGACTCAATGGCCTGACTGTGGTGTTACCACTTTTCCTTCAGAAGGGGTGACTGATAAACCCTGACAAAATTCTGGTGTCCACTTGGCAGCTAAAACTTTCTTTAAATCGTGTGTGGGTAGAATCATAATGAAAACCTCTGTCTCTTCCAGCCCCGTACTACTAACTTGGAGTCCCAGCACCTTAATGCTCATTGGGTATTGGAGACAATACAAGTGTCAGTGACAGGTGATTTTCACTGGAGTCTCCAGCAAAGAGAAGAAGCAGCCTCCACCTCAGAGAATCCCCTTCTAGCTTTTACCTTCGATCTTTCCTGACAGCATCCCTGGGTACACACCTGTGAAAAAGCAATTATAAGCTTGCTGCTGTGCTCTTGCTGAGAATAAAAACACCAGCCGTTGGAGGACTATTGACTCTGTAGCCTGGTACTCCAGCTTGGGAGTAGGTCAGTTCCAAATACAACCACTGACAAGGGAGGAGGAGACCACAGCAGCCTCTCTTATCAAATGTAAGTGGTATGTATATTCCAGAACTCACAGACCAGCTTGAGAGGCGCCTCAGGTTTACATGTGGGTTTGCATGTAGACCCAAATCTCATGCTTTTCGCAATGTTTTTAAAGTGTAATATTGGAAATGTTTTTTCCTTTCTAAAAAGGCAATTTATATTTATTTTTTTTACATATTATTTTTGTTAATGTGACTATTCAATTAATCAAATTTAAGTCTATTCTGGAGAAAGTTCCATGTGCACTTGAGAAGAATGAGTATTCTGTTGTTTTAGGGTGGAATGTTCTGTAAATATCTATGAGGTCCATCTGGTCCAATGTGTCATTCAGTGCTCTTGTTTCTTTATTGATTTTCTGCTTCAATGATCTATTTCTGAGAGAGGCGTGTTAAGATCTCCAACGATTAGTGTATTCATATCAATATGACTCTTTATCTTGATTAACAGTTTTCTTATGTAATTGGCTGCTCCCATATTGGGGGCATAGATATTTACAATTGTTACATCATCTTGGTGGATAGTCCCTTTAAGAATGATGTAGTGTCCTTCTGGATCTCTGGCTACAGTCTTTAGTTTAAAATCTAATTTGTCTGATATGAGAATCGCTACCCCACCCTTTTTTTGAGGCCCATTGGCATGAAAGGTGCTTCTCCATCCCTTCACTTTCAGTCTGGGTGTATCGTTAGGTTCAATATGGGTCTCTTGTAGACAACATATGGATGGGTCCTGTTGTTTTATCCAGTCTGCAACCCTGTGCCGTTTTATGGGCGCATTTAGGCCATTCACATTGAGGGTGATTATTGATAGATACGTTTTTATTGACATCGAGTTACCTTTGAAGTCTTTCTTTCTGTAGATTGTCTCTATATTTCTGTTCAATGCTATTCTTGGGCTTTTTCTTCCTTTAAAGAAGCCCCCTTAATATTTCCTGCAGTATTGGCTTGGTGTTGCATAGTCTTTTAAGCCTTGCCGGTCCTGGAAACCCTTTATCTCTCCATCCATTTGGAATGTCAGTCTTGCTGGATAACGTATTCTTGGCTGCATGTTCTTCTCATTCAGTGCCCTGAATATATCTTCCAGCCCTTTCTGGCTTGCCAGGTCTCTGGGGACAGGTCTGACGTTATTCTGATGGGCTTTCCTCTGTACATAAGGATCTTCTTTGTCCTAGCTGCTTTCAAGAGGTTCTGCCTACAATTATAACTCTTCATTCTTACTATTAGGTGTCTCGAGGACTTTCGAGAATCTGTAATCTTGGGGGGAAGCCTTTCGGCCTCTAGTACATAAATAAACAACTGGTTCCATTCACGAGATTTGGAAAATTTTCATGAAGAACTTGTTCCACTATATCTTCTAGACTTCTTTCTTTCTCCTCCCTTTCAGGGATTCCAATAATTCTGACGTTGGAACATTTCATGGCATCATTTATTTCCCTGATTCTGTTTTTTGTGGCTCCTAAGCTGTTTGTTCCAGGCTTCCTCATAATCCTTTCTCTCTGTTTGTCCTCCAGATCACTAATTCTATCTTCTGTCTCAGTTACTCTAGCATTGAGAGAATTTAGATTAGATTGGAACTCATTGAGAGCATTGTGAAGCTCATCCCTGGTAGCTTTCAGCTCTTCCCTAATATTGAAAACATGATCTTTGGTCATTTTCAGTTTGGCCCTAATCAATTCCGTTTGGTCACCCATGGCTTTCTCCAACCTAGCTATTGCTTGGATAATTGTTAGCCTGAATTCTCTTTCCGACATATTGTCTATGTTGATAGCCGTTAGCTCTGTTGCAGAAGGTCCATCCTCTGTATTTTTCTTCTGTTGGGCATTCCTCCTCCTAGTCATTTTGGTGAGAGATGGCTGAACAGGGGTAGCTGGGTGTATTGACTGTGGTGCAGTCAAGGTGCACCCTGGAATGCTTCTGAGCAATCAGGGTTCCCTACCCAAATGAGAGGAAAAAGAAAAGGAAAAGAAAAAAAGAGAGAGGGAGAAAGACAGGAAAGAAAGGTGAGATAAAAGAAAGAAGGTTTAGCCCAAATGGGCCCCAAGGTAAGATTTATGAAGTATACAAACAGACATAAGTTAAATTCAGTTATTCTCTCCTATGCTATATGTAATATATTTTATTTTTATCTAAGTATTTGCTGTAATTTTAATTACAGCACATAAGTCATCAATGTTCATATTTGTGATACAAGTTTCTTGTGCTAAAATGTTTTCAAGGTCTTTTCTCAAACATCAATGGTTTGCAACACTTTGAGTGTTATTGTTAATCTCCAGTGTTTAAATTAAATTGACTATCTCTTAAGGTCATAATGGGGACGAAATGGAAAAACTCACATAAAGGATTTAACATACTGTATAATAAACTTTAATATTGTTTTTTTAGTTGTGAGTATTTCTAGTTGTGAATAAACTTTAGATCAATCAAAAACCATTTCAGAAAATTATGTTATGATTTAGAATTCAAGAATGTTTTAGTTATTTTTTATAGGAAATATCTTCTTTCAGTGATGGCTATTCAAAAAGTATATACAAGTAATTTTGTAACATCAATAGATGTGTTTTACAATTATAACCACTATTCATATTTTACTGTAGCACTAACTAGATTGTATTATAATTTCCCTTTTTGTTACTTATTATTTCCCCTCACTAGACTTTGAGGATTTGAAGGACAAGGACTATGTTTTGTTCATTTTTGTATCTCCTGTATCTAACTAGGACAGAGTGAGTTATTTGTTGATAGGATACAGGAAGATAGGAATGTATAAAGAAGTTTCTTATAGTTATTCTATATAAAAAAAAATTTAAAACTCTATGAAAGTGATATGTTAACGCTCAGTAAAATAAATTCTTTTGTGTGTCTTTCGATTTTAAAATATATGGCACAGGACACTACATAAAGGATAGATTCCTTTTTAATGAAGAATATTACATTAGCATAAAATACATTGTCAGAGTCATGCAGTCTTAAAGTCCAAGAAATCTGGGAAAAATTATATGGTAATTATTTCAAAACTTCACTATTTTAAATCATGGATCATGACAACTGCTCAGACTTTCAGGAATGACTGTAAGCACCGTACTAAACCTGAGAAACAAAGTAAATGAGAGCATAGGTTCTAGTATAAGAAATGAGAAAGACAATTCAGAGAATATGAGGTTTAAAAAAATGTACCATTTTTATATAAAAAAATTAAGCATGGCTCACTTGAGATACAAAACATTAAATGAGAAATAAAATTCCATGTGTGCAACTATGGATTCAAATCAATTATTTATGATGGTTTAGGCTGTGCAAATCAATATGTGTACTGTATGAGGTAGCAAAAGAAAGATGCATCATTTGAATCCTCCCAGATATTGAATTAAATTGATTTGCTCCCATTTGGAACAACATTAATTTTAGTCTAGATTTATAAGCTACAATCTGATTATAGAGTAAACATTAAAATTAGTTAAAATGAGATTCGGGAGGAAAATATCCTGGGAAGATTATCTAATTTAAAGATTTCAATTTTAATATATATTTAGTTTACATACCCAATCTTTAGCAATATTGTATTGTTTCTAATAGTGAAGATTCTGGACACCTTTAAAAAGAACACTTACTAGAAATAATTGATTAATACATCTTTGAAAATATGTATGTTGAACATTCCTGGAATAAGAATATATGGGTGTTCAATCAAAAATATTTCAGAAGTTGGGGTGCCTGGATGGCTCAGTGGGTTAAGCCTCTGCTTTTGGCTCAGGTCACGACCTCAGAATCCCGGGATCTAGCCCTGCACCCAGCTCTCTGTTCAGCAAGGAGCCTGCTTCCCTTCCTCTCTCTCTCTGCCTGCCTCTTTGCCTATAAATAAATAAAATCTTAAAAAAATATATATTTCAAAAGTGATGTACATAGAAGCATGCTATATGCTAATTTTCAGAAAACTGCCTAGTTCTGGTATTTGTCTGCCTCATCCCAACTCCAGCCAATGCTAGTGACTTTCTGACAAGAGTAACAATTGCAGAAGTTTCCACGACCATGTTATCTAAAGTCTGCAAGACGGTAAGGCACATCTCTTTAGCCACCTCCGTCTGGTTGCTATGGAAAGGACTTCAGACAGAATTTTCTATTGCAAAAGCTGTCAAGTCTGTGTACCTTCTTTCTTCTGTGCTTCTGCTCATTAATGATTTGCTTTGATGTTTGATGGTTCACCAGAGTCTAATTAGTGGAGTTATTGTACTTATTCTTTCCTAAATCATCTATTTTACTATTATGCAGTGCTATGATGAGTCATCTTCAAATTCTTCAAAATGCACAAATAGATTAAGTGACCAACTTTTTTCTTTTTTCATCTGTATGTTGTCTATAGCAGAATTATGGGCACCATTCTTTCTGAGGTGGACACATACTTAGGAACTAGTGTTACTTGTGAAACAAAAAGCTAGTAATGTTTGAAATATAATTTTTTTTAAAAAAAAGCAAATAATGTTGGATAGAGATTGGACCTTGCACTCTATAGGAAAATGATCTGGAAGAGAATAGTTAGTTGGGATGAGATTAAAATCAATGTGGCATGCATGTGAAGTAGACCTAACCCCATAATTCTAGATTGAAGATTATATACTGACAAGTTTAAGGTTGGAAGTGACATCATTTATGGAAACTTTCATTTATTCTATTCCCTCTTTCAGACCGTAGTAATGTTATAGATTTATCTGTTCATCCAAGGGCTTATCAAGTAATTTGTGAATATGATTTATACATAATGTATGACACTGCATGGATGAGAAAACAATAGTGTATGGAAGCTTATTTTCCTCATTCTTTTGTGGGTAAATATAATTTAAAACCATCAGGAAAATCGGTCATTAGTTGGTTAAGGTATAACTACTATATTTATAATTCCTATGTTTGCTTCCTTTTTAGAACCTTAAACATTTTAAATAGAGTGTTATATTGATCATTGTAATGGAACATTATTTATCCATTCTGATCATAATTCATAGTATTCTTTCTGTAATCATATTAACTAGTGTATAGCTTGATTTTTAAAAAAATCTTATTTATTACAAGGCTCATAGTCTAAGTTTCCTTCACTTCCTTCCCTTTTTCTTTTTTCTTTTTTTTTTTTTTAAGATTTTATTTATTTATTTGACAGAGAGAAATCACAAGTAGACGGAGAGGCAGGCAGAGAGAGAGAGGGAAGCAGGCTCCCTGCTGAGCAGAGAGCCCAATGCGGGACTTGATCCCAGGACCCTGAGATCATGACCAGAGCCGAAGGCAGCGGCTTAACCCACTGAGCCACCCAGGTGCCCCATCCTTCCTTTTTTCATTTCTTCTTTCCTTTCTTCCCTTCCTCCTCTTTTTCTGTGAGAAACTGATTTGTCATCCAACCTTCATTTCTCTTAACTGAGCAAAAGCAATCAAATTGATTGTTCTTGATCTATAAGCCCCAAAATACCTGTCCTAACATTAGGGCACCATAGTTAAAAATAAATGATATAGAGATCCCTCTACCCATTTTTACTGTTAAGAGCTGAACTGGAGAGAGAGAAAATCTCTAGGTGTCAAGGTGGTTGATTAAGACAAGATGTCAAAGTTTTAGTCAAGCTTTTATTCATCTATAGTGGTAGTATAAGCAAAAGTTCAGAAAGAAGGTTAAATTTCCCATGAATGATACCAGGCAAGGTTCAGATATATTAGCACAGATGAGGGAACTCTCTCACTGCTGAGGAAAACCCCCAAACAAGAGGTTTCTGGCATTTTACAGACCCCAGGACTCCATGGAAGGAGAGGAAAAAGAGCCAGGAAGTTCTGAGTTGTGAGTGGAGAAAATGTCTTTAAAGACATCTCTACAAACACACCTGAGTAAGACCTTAGGCCAGCGCCCCAGTACAGAGGCCTGGGATTGGTGGGACTTAGGCTATGAATGCAGATACATAGTATAGCATGTCCAGGAATGGGTACCTGGGTCCTTCAATGCAACTCCTTGCAGAGGCTGAAATGCACTGTCTGTACACCAAATGGGTATACAGAGAGCAGCTTTCACTTGGGAGGCTTGACAGGAAGAGCCATTGTCATTGCCTCTGGTTTCACCTCAATGATTAGTCATAATGTTTTTTTTGCCAGTAGCTGCACTCCTCAACTCCATCATTTGGTTTTTTTGGTGCCTGGGTAAGAAACAGTCTACTCTGTCTGGCCCCAAATAAGTCAGACTTTGAGAGAACCTTGTAAATAGTCTTAGACCACAGAGACCATGGTCATAATCAAGATTACTCCAAGCAGGATGATCACATTTTCTGGTGGAGTAAACATAGCCATGAATACCAACTATTATCCAGCCAGGAAAACATGTCAATAGTCCATTAAGGTCACCTTAGAGAGCCAGGAAGTTTCTTCTTTAAGTTTCTGGATAAATCTTTTTTTGACCTGGCTCGAGGCATCAACTTCAGCACAGCACAGCTCTGGCTGGTAGGTTGAAGATGACCTAAATGCTTTCCAAGGCTGACTGAGGTGACTCCATGCTAGTCAGGGTGCACATACAAGAAATACAATCCCAGAGGGTCCATTTGGTCACCTGGAAATGAAGAGTTTAGGGCTCTTCAAGCAATACAGACATTAATGAGGCAGTCCGTTTAACTGGAACCCCAGCGTAGCCTATCAGTAAGGTATCTTCTACCTTAAGGTCCCAGTCCAGACCAGATAATTTAGTTCAGTCATTGGTCTTAGAGGGATGACCTGAGGCATTCAGTTTCAAATATTTGGGTTTGTCTGTGACATCAGCTGTGAGCTTCATGAGTGTAGACAGCATATGGAGATGTTCTGTTAGAGATTTGTAGGAAGTGAGGTCATCTTTGTTTGTATCACTAAATTGCCATGTGTGAGCATGGACCCAGAATTTCATTTGTTCTCAAAGCAGTCACAACAGCTTGGAAAAGTAGCATGGGGAGTTTTTCTTTAGAAGGAGAGAAAGCTTTCAGGAACAGTTCTGATAAATCAAGGTATTAATGTCCTTTTCCCCATCTCCCACACCTGCCCCTACTGCCGGGGTTTTGATTTTCCTTATGGTGGTGCTTGCTGAGTGTGTCCCATTTAGTAATCAAAACTTCATATTTTCTCAGTCATTTCCTATTCTTATCTAGCTCTTCATCTAAAATGGTCATATGCAAAAAGGACAAAGCATTTTTACAGAGAAAATGTGTTTATATAATTGAAGTGGAAAGATACATCAGAAAGAATCTGCAAAAAATCTTGGATTTTTAAAAGGTTTGTATCATCTTCCACTTTTGCTGTTTAAAAGCCAGGCTGGCCTCACATCTATCTATATCTCCAGGAAGGGGATCAAAGAGGATGGAAGGTCAATTAAGTGTTCCCCACAGTGCCCAAGGTGTCAATAGCTGTAACATAAGATCATCCTATTGAGGAAGGGGACAGACAACCTGATTGAACAAATGGTGTAAGTTTCCCTAGCTTCCTGGGTACCCCTTTGTTGGATCATTAGATGACCTCAGCCAGCGAGTCGGGGAGTAAGGGAAAGATCATTTATCTATCCTCAGAACTGAAAAGTTTGTATAAACAATGCTCTTGCTAGAACTTCCAAAGACTCACTGACTGTCAAATTGCTCAAGGGACCTTCAGACTCTCTCTGTTTCCACTACCATCCCTTGCAGCGCCCCCCACTGACTTGGCTAGCACCTACCCAAAGTGCCTTATGGGACCCCCAGGCATTCTCCTCCAGAATGGCAGTGTGCTTGATCTTGATGGACCCTTCTCCTTGCTGCCCCGGTTTGTCAGGGGCTGAGCCTAAAAGAGCTGAGCTACCAGGGATGGACACCTCACCCATCCTACTAGCTTTTCCAGAAACAGAATCTTTCTTCAATTGCATCAGTAGAGTTTCAAGTGTTCTACTGATGGGCAAAACAGTGTTGCAAAAGAAAGAATGTTCTGGGGGCACCTGGGTGGCTCAGTAGGTTAAAGCCTCTGTCTTCAGCTCAGGTCATGATCTCAGGGTCCTGGGATTGAGCCCCATATTGGGCTCTCTGCTCAGCGGGGAGCCTGCTTCCCTCCCTCTCTCTGCTTGCCTATCTGCCTACTTGTGATCTATCTCTCTGTCAAATAAATAAATAAAAATCTTAAAAAAAGAAAGAAAGACTGTTCTGGACTGCATGTGAGTTTGTAAATTGATAGGCATTGCAGGTGACAGGCATCAAAATGAACTTTTGTTCCTAACAGATGTTTTCTGGATTGAGGAGAAGACCCCCTGCCACAATGGCTTAAATTACTCCATTTGGCACAAGTACTTTTCCTTTCTTTATTTTTGTGGGAGCTAAGAGATGGTTCTGGCTAGGTTCCTTTCTGGATTGTTTGTAGAACTGAGTGTAGGACAGTAATTATACCTCTGCTTGCAACAGAGCAGAGATAGAATTGTGCCCTCTCTCATACACATTCATTGTAACTCTCTTATATACATATTATCAATACTAGGTCTTACCTTGATTCTCATCACATTTATGGAGAAGTGACTGATTAATTTTCAATAGACATTTGCCAGCCTTGGTAATGAAACACATAACTGTAAAGTGGTTTCTTAATGCTTGATTAGTACTACTAGTAACTACTTTCATTTAAAAATGTTGTATTTCCAGTTGACAAATGACAGTAATGTACTTTAGAAAAATGCACTGCTTGAAAGCAGCAAATCATATTTAAAGAGTAAGCAAAGATTCCTGGAATAATTTTATATAACAATTGTTTCAGTGAATGAGTGAATGAACTCAACTATTCAGTGACAATTTTTACCATGAACTAGGCAAAGGGCATGATTAACAGTTGAACGGGATATAGATTTAATTTTCAGGATACTATATCTAGCTGAAGATTCAAATATGGAAAAAAAAGTATTTCTAGAATATACATCAGAATATACATCTAGAATATACATGCATCTGGCTAATTGTGACTAGATTAGAAGTCGTGAGCAGATACCACAGAGTCAGCCCATTAGTCCTGAGATATTAGAACTGGAAAGTAGAATTATAGTCAGTCTAAGTGAGTCAACTGTGGCAGGACATGAAAACTCATGAACATGAGTCCTGAGAAACAGCTCTTGGTCTGGGGAAAGGGAAAAATGAAAAATGACACAAAGAGATAAAGACTAGAAACTGACAATCTATAAAGACTGTTTTGGGTTTTTCTTTCTCATGAGGCTCAGCTGCTTTCTTGGGCTCTGTTCTTGGGTCTAACTAACATACATATGTATTCACAATTTAACAGGTGTGGAATTGGAATTTATCTCATATGTAATGGTGTCCTATAATAACTATTGACCAGGTGGCAATAGGAATGTAGTTCTCATGCCGATGTTTGGGCTTACTGAGTCACATCTATTGGTTGTGTGGCAACATCTGGTTGTCATGGCAATTCACATGCATTTTAACTATGACACATGAGTGAGGTACCATTTAAAAGCATACACCATGATTATTCTTGAAACATTTTCTTGAGAAAGAAACAAGTATGAAACAGTGGTGAAGCACAAATAAGGCATTAGTGAAGCACATATTTTTCTTTGGGGTAATAACTGCAATTTCATATTTTCCTATAAAACAATATCAGGGAATAATATCATACACCAAGCAATGTGATGAGGCCAGAAGATGTTTTGAATGCCTTGGAAAATTCTCGGAATTTTCAAAGGAAGAAAGGTTGTTGTGACAGATTCATGCATCTCACAGAACTATACATAAAGCCTCAAAATACGTTTTCCAGATATTTCATGCTGATTTGAGTAGAACATTCTTAACTTACAGTGATAAGTAATTTAATTAGAAAAAAGTGATAGCATTGGTTTAGTCAACTAGGAGATATTAATGATTACTCAGTATTCTTCAACATGCTAAACATGTAGTATCAATGCTAAAAGTCTTAAAGAGATCAAGATTATAAGGATTAATTACAGAAAAAGCATATTACTGAGAGGCTATGCTTAATAATAATTTCCAAAAATAAATTACCACCAGATTTAGTTTTAAACCACAGAATTAAATCTTAGCCCCATAATCGTAGTGTGAAGGGACCACGAAAAATCCAAAAAAGTAGATAGATGATGGATGAACTGATGTTGCATGGATCAAAGTTCTTTGGTTATAGAAGTTTAAGAGCTCTAACTCACCACCTACCATGGTACTTCTTAACACATTTGAGAGCATATATCTGATTAGTTCACAAATGAACTTTACAGATATTTATCTATCTATCATCTATTTATCTAATTTTAAAATGTTTCTATATGTTTACATATACATGGGTATATATATATATATAAATGTATATGTATGTGTATACACACACACACATATATTTATATATATATATATATATATATATATATATATATATAAAATAACCTAGAATTTTTTCAAAAGCTTCCTTTGGCTTTCTTGATAAAACCATTAAGATTAAAATAATGTCAAAGATGTGCCAAATATATTCAGAATCAACAACAGATCGCTATGTTCATAAATATTGCATCAATAAACCATTTATAAATCATGAACCTCAATGAATCTGAGTCAAAGACTAATTCAGCTGAGTCATACAGATTTCAGAGAAATATTAAGTATGCCATACCCAAAGAATTTTACTTATTTATTTTTATGTTTGTACATCAGTAAAATAAGCTAAACATATATGGCTAAATATATCTGAAAACAGCTGTTTCATAAATACAGAATAAAAATAACATGTGAGAAGAAAGCATTGTGGGTCTTGGTTTATTTGGGAGTTCTGTTTTCTTTCTTGATGACATAAATTAAGTTAGATCTGCTATACAACATTGCGCCTATAGCTTAAAATATTGTATTGTACACTTGAAAATTTGTGAAGAGGATAGATCTTTTATTGAGTGTTCTTACCATAATAAGAATAAATAAATTAAAATGCTACAGTATTAAGATCATATGAACATACACTTACATATATATTTTTAACATATAGTTTGTCTTACAAATAATTATATTAAACATGGTATATTTTATATAGAAAGTTTTCAAGAAAAAATGTACTGTTAACCTCTTTTGTTAGGCTTATTCAATTTTACAATTGTAAATGGGATTGATTCCTTGATTTCTCTTTCTGTTGCTTCATTATTGGTATGTAGAAAAGCAACAGATTTCTGTACACTGATTTTGTATCAGTTCTAGCAATTTTTTGGAAGAGTATTTCAGGTTTTCTGCGTTGAGTATCATGTCATCTGCAAATAGTGGAAGTTTTACTTCTTCCTCGCCAATTTGGATGAGTTTTATTTCCTTTTACTCTGATTGTTCTAGGTCTTCCAGCACTAATTTAAATAATAATGGTGAGAGTGGACATCCCTGTCCATGGAGGAAAAGTTCTCAGTTTTTCTCCATTGAGGATGATATTAGCTGTGGGTCTTTCATATATGACCTTTATGATGTTGAGGTGTGTTTCCTCTATCCCTACTTTGTTGAGGGTTTTTATCAAGAATGGATGCTGTATTTTCTCAAATGCTTTTTTTGCATCTATTGAGAGGATCATGTGGCTTTTACTTTTTTTTTTTTTTATTATTATCATGGTGTATCACATTGATTGAGTTGTGAATATTGAACCACCCTGGCAGCCAAGGAACAAATCCCACTTAATTGTGGTGAATAAATCTTTTAATATACTATTGGATTCTATTTGCTGGTATCTTGTTGAGAATTTTTGCATCCAAGTTCATAAGGGATATTGGCTTGTAATTCTTCTTTTTTTTTTAGTGGGATCTTTGCCTGGTTTTGAAATCAAGGTAATGTTGGCCTTGTAGAATGAGTTTGTACATTTTCCTTCTATTTATGTTTTTTGGAACAGTTTAAGAAGAATACATGTTTGCTAGAATTCTCCTGGGAAACCATATGGCCCTGGATGTTTGTTTGTTAGGAGATTTTTGATTACTGATTCAATTTCTTTACCATCTCACACCTGTCAGAATGGCTAAAATTAACAACACAAGAAATATCAGATGTTAGGAAGGAGGAGGAGGAAGGGGAACCCTCTTACACTGTTGATGGGAATGAAAACTGGTATAGCCACTCTGGAAAATAGTATGGAGGTTCCTAAAAAAGTTAAAAATAGAAATACCCTACAACCCAGCAACTGTACTGCTAGGTATTTACCCAAAAGATACAAAAATACTGATTTGAAGAGGTACATGCACCCCAACATTTATAGCTACAAATTATGGAAAGAGCCCAAATGTCCATCAACTGATGAATGAATAAAGATGTAAAGATGTGAGATATATATATCTCTCTCAATTAAAGTCAATGCCATTGAATTTTACCCAATGTTTAAAGATCTTTGCATGTGTTGTAGCCTATCATTGATAACACAATGTTATAATTTGTGTGCTAAATATCCAGATGTTGCAATGGAGGATAGATTTTCATTTAATATTTGTTTACACATTACTTTTATTATTTAGGATGATATATATATATATATATATACCTATATATATATAAATCCCTATATATATATAAATCCCTATAAATCCCTATATATATATATATATATATATATTAGGGATATTACTCAGCCATCAAAAAGAATGAAGTCTTGCCATTTGGAATTATGTAGATGGAACTAGAGAGTATTCTGCCAAATGAAATAACTCAATAAGAGAAGCACAAATACCATGTGATTTCATTTATATGTGGAAATTAAGAAACAAAACAGATGAACATAAGGGAAGGGAAAAGAAAAAAAAGAGAGAGGAAAGCAAACTATAAGCAGCACTCAACTATGGAGAACAAACTGAGAGCTGATGGAAGGAGGTGAGCAGGGGGATGGACTAAACGGGTGAAGTACTTTTTTTAAGATTGATTTATTTATTTCAAATATATATATATATATATATATATATATAGAGAGAGAGAGAGAGAGAGAGAAAGCACTGGTAGCAGGAGAGAGAGTCAAAAGCAGACTCTGTGCTGAGCATGGAGCCCATTGCAGAGTTTAATCTCATGACCCTAAGATCATGACCTGAGCCAAAATCAAGAGTCAGACACCTAACTCACTGAGCCACCTAGGTGTCCCTGGGTGATGGGTATAAAGGATGGCACTTGTTGTGATGAGCGCTGGTTGTTATATGTAAGTGATGAAACCCTCAGTTCTATTCATGAAACTAATACTAACTTATATGTTAACAACTAGAATTTAAATAAAAACTTGAAAAAATAAATAAAGATTTAAGATTTGGAAAGCTCCCAAAAGCCTTTCAAAACTAGGATTAAAAATAAGGTCTGTGGATGTAGGGGTCAGTGAGTTTTGTGTTCTGCAAGCTTTGACTTGCTAATATGTTCATACATCATGTAGCTCAAATAAAAGCCATCTCCAGCTAAAACAAAAAAAACAAAAAACAAAAAAGAGGAAAATTACACTGACTACATCCTGAAATACAATGGTGAATTTCCCTTATGAAAAGTATTTCTGAGGGACAGCTGGGTGACTTCATTGGTTAAGTGTCAGCCTTTGGCTCAGGTCATGATCCCAGGACCCTGGGATGGAGTCTTGCATTGGTCCCTCTGCCTTGGTTTCTCCCCCTGCTTGTGTGCTCTCTCTGACAAATACATAAGTAAAATCTTAAAAAAAAAAAAAAAAAAAAAAAGACAAGAAAATAAAAGAGAAGAAAAAAGAAAAGTATTTGAGCAGGAAAAACTTGTGTTTTAGTGGCCTGAATAGAACTCTTTAATCTTTAAAGACTACTTCCTATGATGATAAAGTTATAGTTTCTAGGTACAACATCTTCAGGAAATTTCTTGGTTATCGATAGATGCTATTTAGTAATCTGAAGATCATAAGAGAATTAATATGCTTCCATTAGAGTCTTGCTTAACAACTGGAGTAACCAGGGCCAATGGAAGAATCTAGAATATTTTGATAGAAATGAAAACTATTTATGAAATTATTATATCTAAAATGAAAATTATATTGTATAGTATTTTTGTATCGTATAGTTTATGGAGTTTTTTCATAAAGTAGCAAGTAGTTGTTAGGTCATTACATACTATTTATACCTAAAGAAAACCAAATATTCTCTTAATCATTCAATACAGTATTTCACCTCTGTTTAATATGGTGAGAATACCATAGAATATTATAGTATATCAATGAAGAGAAATGAAAACATATCCTAAGATGGCTTGATTATGCTTTTTTGCTTATAGAAGGATTGTCAGGTGAAAAAAAAAAAAAAAAAGAAGGATTGTCAGGTGAATTATATCCTTCCAGTGTTGCCATTATTACCTGTATGAGGGAGTACAAAGCATGCCATTGACTTTAACCCAATGCTTAAAGATCTTTGCATATGTTGTAGCCTATTATCGATAATACCATGTTATAATTTGTGTCCTAAATATCCAGATGTTATTTATTGGCAATAATATTATTCAAGGTTTTCTGATACTGCAATGGAGGATGGATTTTCATTTAATATTTGTTTACATATTACTTTTATTATTTAGGATGTAATCATGTTTCTGACAATGATAGTATTGAATACTTTGCAGAAAAGAGTTCACATAGCAATCCAGAGAATGCTAATTTTGAAAAGGCCTGGTTGCCAGGATTTCACTTGGCTGAAATTAAGGACCCTGGTAAGGATGGTTTGCTGGGCCTAAGTTGCTTATACAAACAACTGAACACTTGCTTTCCTTCTGGGACTCTGGAATTTCTGTAGGCAGAGGGTGTTTATGTGACTAGCTTTTGGTAAAATTTTTAATGCTCTCTCTAACGAGCTTCCTGGGTAGACAACAATTCTCACATGTTGTCATAACTTGTTGCTGGAGGAAGTGAGCATTTCCTTTGTGGTTCTACTAGGAGAAGAGTCTTGGAAACGTGCACTTCATTCTCTCCAAATAAATCTTAGCCATGAGTACAATTCAATTCTCAGTCCTGTGAGTCCTTGTGTGAATCCTATGAATTGCAAATGTGCAGGGTGGTCTTTTGTATCCCTAACACAAGTATATTTTATGTATTAGGCATTATTCTAGGCATATTCTATCCATTATTCTACTTAGTGCTCAAAAAAAAATCTATAAATTGTGTTATTAATTCTGAATCATGGATGAGGAAACAACATACAGAGAATAAGTAATTTTCACAGGGTTGAACAGATAGCATTGGGCAAAAATCAGAATTTGGGCACAGTTCTTTTAATTCTAAAGTATGTATGCTGGATGGCACAGTGTACTAGAAAACAATATTAAAACAATGAAATTCATATAGACATCAGTGTTTGTTGTTGGTTTGTTTGTTTTGCATTTCAGGTCTGTGCTTGGTAAGGTGTGCCCCTTAGAATAACACTTAAAATAAGTCATTAAGTAATACTAGTCACATAGTTCATCTCCCTTTCTGATTTCCTCCCTCTTGACTCTGGGAAATAAACTGAGGGCTGTGGAAAAGGAAAAAGGATGGGGTGATGGGGTAATTGGCTGATGAGCGTTAAAGAGGGCACATGATGTGATAAGCCCTGAGTGATACTCTCAACTAATGAATCATTGAATATTATGTCAAAAGCTAATGATGTACTATACCTTGGCTAATGCAATTTCAATTTAAAAAATACAAAACAAAACAATAAAAATAAAAAACAAACAAAAAAATAAAAATCACTAGAGAAGAAAAAAAAGTAATATTAGTCAGAACTTCTAGGCTACCTTTTTGCCTGGGATGTGTATTTTTGCCAACTAAATCCTGATGGCAGCTAGGGAATGAGAAGTGGATCTGAACACCTTTGAAAAGACCAAATTGTCGTACTCACTACCTCTCTTCTTTATCTACCCAGATTACTCTGGTCCACAACAGCTGAGACCTACCTTGATCGCCACAGATTTTTCCTGGTATAACAATTCTAATAGTCAAAACTTCTCCCTACATCCAGATAATAACCGGAAATATTGACATATATCTGACACCCAGAAACTATTTTCCTGAGCTTCACGTTAGCCTCTCTGTATTTTCACAGACTTCCAAATGTTTGTCACCAAGTTAATCTTCTTTGAGGCTCCTCATTGTCAGTAGTCACTCCTCAGGTCAAGATCTAGAGCTCTGGAGCATTAATAACCTGCATTCTCCCTGAGCTTGTGGAGCAAGGGCAATTTTTGTGCCAGAAACAAATGAAAATTAAAAATAAAGCAATTAAAATAATCAATGACAATATTTAATACATATATTACAGTGAACTCCATTTTTGGTATCTCTAGAAAGATGTAGTTTTGATTGTACTGGAATGCAAGAGGCAAAGACACGGTTCAGGACTCCATGAACATTGATTTGTTTTGTTTTGGCTTTTTTTCCTTCTCTAAATGAGATTGTTATGCTTATGTATTCCGTGAACAAGGAAGGACCAATGTTTACAAATACCTTTTGAAAAGATGTATAACAAATATTTTTTAAAGGCACAATGAGTACTAGGGAAAACACAGGAATTACATAAATTATGGTTCCTTTATCCAGTCTGTAAAAGCTGTGATACTGTATAGTCTTCTGAAAATGTGAACGAGTAGAAATCCAGAAGACGCCAGTTATGGGAAGAGACAGTCTACATTTATGACCAAGTTTAAATGAAAATATACCACACTTAAAAATCTTAGAGCAATAATGGCATCATAGATGTTTAAGTCTTTGGGAGTCTATAAAATATACGAAGGAGGAGGGAAGAAGATATATGAAGAAGTAAAAGTTGTATTTGAAATTTTACTAGAGGACTAGAGTCCTCTAGTAAATGCAGGAATGTCGCACTTTCACTTGCTTAAGAAGAGTGAAAATTACATCTGAGGTAATGGAGAAAAAATTTGTTAATTTTTTAGCAAAAAATTAACATGTGGAAATTAACATGTAAGAGATAAACTTGGATTAAAAAGTAGTGCTTGGCAAAGACAGAAAAAAGCAGGAGAGGGAAAAATAGGTCAGTTTTCTTCAGTTTAGGGATAACAATTCTACCTGTCTAAAGGCAATTTTCCATTCTCATGTTGTGTTAATTTTGACAAGAATTCTGGGATGTAGATAGACCTATTGTTACCTTTAATTTTCAGGTTGTAAAAAATAATAAGGGTAACTCTTTTTATAATAGTTAATATATTCCAGGAATAATGTTAAATTTTTGTCTTTTATTTTTTAAGTACAGTAATTCATTTGATTATCAAAATTACCTTATCAGGGATATAATAATTTTAGTCCATTATATGGGTTTAAAAAAACTTATTTTAAGATTTTACTTATTTATTTGACAGGGAGAAATACACCGAGAGAGGGAACATAGCAGGCAGTGTGGGAGAGGAAAAAGCAGGCTTCCTGGCAAGCAGTAAGCCTGATATAGGGCTCTATCCCAGGACCCTGGGATCATGATCTGAGGCGAAGGCAGACACTTAACTGTACCACCCAGGTGCTCCCATGGGTTTTAAAATTTTGACTTGACCATAGTGAGTAACTTACAAAAGGTAGTAGTAAATATTGAAACCAGGCTGTAAACTCAAGGATGTCTGATTCCAGAGTCCTGGTTTCAGATATTAGGTGACAGTTTTAATCTCTGAAATACAGAAACTTAACTTACCATCTGAATTTACACTGTTACAATGTGACTGTAACCTAAGAAATGACTTTATACTGGAATTCTGAATTCCTACTTTCACTAGATTTTAATGAAAGATTTTTTGTGCTCATTTTTTTCAATTATTCTATTGATTATCTATATGTGTAATTAGAGATGCCATCTGTCTAAGGCAGTGGCCATTACTGATTTATTGGTTCAAAATCTTGCACACTTCGAGCATCAGAAATCTACGTTTAATGATTTAAGCCTTCTGAAAATAGTCTGTAGAGCAATAGTAATGCTATAATTATATTTTTATCTTTAAAGATTGATTTCAAGAGTATCTTGTGTTTCACTGGTTCTTTTGAAAAATGGCTTAAAAATGTAGGGAGTGTATCAGCCTCTATTATTTTAATTTAATTATTTAATAACCATCATACTTTCATTGACAGATCAAGGTTTATTAATCTATATGCTGAGTGCTTATTTCACCTGGGACTGAAGAAATTAAACCATGAAAAATCTCTTAAAAATGATACGGTAATCTATAGATCCTATTTCTTTCATACCTGGTCAATGTTGTGCATTATTCACTCAAGAGCACTTGGAGAGTTAAATAAACTGGAAAAGAAGAGAAAATTAGAAAATAAATGGGTAGGTATTGTATTATTTGTACTGCAACAATAATAAAAGTGTAATACAAATACAATTTGTATTACAGTTGTATTACAACCAAAAGAAAAAGTGTCATGTATCTAACTTATCTTAGAAGAACTCTATTAAAATTAAATTTTCCCCCAATAATCCAATATTTCTCTCTTATGTATTTAAAAGATATAAATGCTTTCATCATATGTTACTTTAAAACTGTTAGATTTAGTAATAAATCACAAAAGTATATTTTTATATAAAAATTTAAAAATCATCATAAATAGACTTCTTAGTCACCATCTTTTTAATGTATTTAAAAGGGAAAACTAGGGCACCTGGGTGGCTCAGTGGGTTAGGCCACTGCCTTCGGCTCAGGTCATGATCTCAAGGTCCTGGGATCGAGTCCCACATCATCGGGCTCTCTGCTCAGCAGGGAGCCTGCTTCCTCCTCTCTCTCTCTGCCTGCCTCTCTGCCTACTTGTGATCTCTCTCTGTCAAATAAATAAAATCTTAAAAAAAAAAAAAAGGGAAAACTATGATGAGTTATAAATGGGGCTAAAATTATGTAAAGATTTTGAAACCAGGAAGTAAATTATATACATGAAATCATACTGTCTCTCTAGGTATTGGTTTTATGTAAAGAGAAACTGAAATCCATAATGTTTACCACTAGACAATTCTTAAATATACATTTTGAATAGCTATTTTAAAGTAATCAGAATGATTTGAATTGGTATTCATTTAATAGAAATAAATAATCTTCTGTTGGGACTCCAGTTGTTTGTCCAACTTTTTTTTATGAATGAGTCATTTCTACACAGATTAGTTTTTCTTTTCTTTCTTTCTTTTTTCTTCCTTTCTTTTCTTTTCAAATTAGTTTTAGGCAAACCTCATTTAAAAGATAAAAATATGTAGACCAGTTGAAAATAGTACTTTCTACTGTAAAAAGGACTTCGTAGAAAGTGTCTTATTTACCCATTAAGCAGGAAAAAATGATGTATTTTGAGAAATTTTTAGAAACTATAATATGATCATTTATCTTACATTTACCCAAGAAGAGATATTTCATGTACAAGTAAGACAAACCAATATGGGTTAGATGTTTTGTTGTGTACTAGAGATATAACCATGAAGAACTCAAATTGTTCTGGATATATTGAACAAGTTTTGTCCATGAATAGAAATTTGGTAAAAACAGAAAAATGTTAAGTATCAACTAGAAAATCACTCATTTAACAACACACACTTTAAATCTTCTAGGAAACAAGTCAACACTACACACATTTTTAAAAATCATAACATATCAAAATCTTTTTACTTGGCTATTTTCCAAATTAATAAATAGAAGTTTATACCAGAGTTGACAAACTACAATGTGTGAGCTAGAATGGCTTTTACTTTTTTTTTTTTTTAAGATTTTATTTATTTATTTGACAGAGAGAGATCACAAGTAGACGGAGAGACAGGCAGAGAGAGAGATAGAGGGAAGCAGGCTCCCTGCTGAGCAGAGAGCCCTATACGGGACTCGATCCCAGAACTCCAAGATCATGGCCTGAGCTGAAGGCAGTGGCTTAGCCCACTGAGCCACACAGGCACCTGGCTTTTACATTTTTAAAGTATTTTAAGACCAGTAAAACCAAACCAAACCAAACCAAATACCAGAGAATTACAAAGTGTACATTTTTGTTATGCTTCTTTTTAAAGGAAAAGTTTGCTGTTTCATACACTGGTCTACATCATCATGTAATATCATTGTTAATGACTAGTAAATATATATATATATGTATAAAAATGGACAAATATGTATATATAATGTAGAATATATGGTGTATATACATTATATATAATGATATATGTCTTTATTTGTATGTATACATTAAATTTAAATGTATATTTGTGTGGACACATTCTCTTGTTTCTCTATATATCTATACTTTCCTCTTTTGGGATATTTAATATTTAACTTACATCTCATAAAGATTCTTTTTTTTTCCAGCTTTATTAAGATATGATTGACAAAAATGTTGTATATTTGGGTTATACAACATGCTGGGGTTATTATTTTATTTTTTTAATTCCAATATAATTAACATAACACTGTTACATTGCTTTCAGGTGTATGATACAGTCATTCAACAACTCTATGCATAATTGAGTGCTCATTATGGTAAGTATACTCTTAATCTCTTCCACCTATTTTAACCCTCCCTCCCCACCCCCCACCAGTCACCTTTCCTCCTATAACCATGTTTGTTTTCTGTATTTAGGAGTTTGATTTTTTTTTAATTTTCTTTTCACATTTTATTTTCGTTTAGCTACTGTAACAATCTGTTGTCAGTCTGAGGCTGATAGTGGTACTACTGTAATGGCTTAAACTGCAATGTTCTTAAAATCATCTATGATCTGTTACTTACTAGGCATGTAGACTTGGCCAAGCTATTTAACTACCTAAGTATCACATTCCTCATTATAAATATAACGATAATACCTTCCTCACAGTAGGTCTATATGTATTAAGTTACAGAATTCAGCATATGTTCAGTGCAATGATTCTTTTTTTTTAAATTTTTTGAAATTTTTTGAAATTTTAATGTATTGTTAGCCCCAGGGGTACAGGTCTGTGAATTGCCAGGTTGACACACTTCACAGCACTCACCATAGCACATACCTTTCCCAATGTCCATAACCCCATCTCTCGCTACCCCCCCTCTGCCTGGCAACCCTCAGTTTGTTTTGTGAGATTAAGAGTCTCTTATAGTTTGTCTGCCTCCCGATCCCATCTTGTTTCTCTTCCGTCCCCCCAAAACCCCCACGTTGCATCTCCACTTCCCTCATATTAGGGAGATCGTATGATAGTTGTCTTTCTAGGAGTTTGATTTTTTTTGTCTCTTTTCTTTGTTCATTTGTTTTGTTCCTAAATTCCACATATGAGTGAAATCATATAGTATTTATCTTTCTCTAAATGACTTATACCATTATAATTCTAGATCCATCCATGTTATTGCGAATGGCAAGATTTCATTCTTTTTTTTATGACTAAGTGATACTCCATTGTATAAATACACTACTTCTTTAGCCATTCAACCATCCATGGACATTTGGGCTGCTTCCATATGTCAGTTATTGTGACTAAAGTTGTAACACAAGGGTGAATATGTCTTTCAAACTATTTTTTTAAAATTTGTGAGTGAATACCTAGTAGTGGGATTGCTGGATAATATGGTAATTCTGTTTTTAATTTTTGAGGAAACTCCGTATTTTTTTCCGTAGTGACTACATCAGGTTTTTTTTTTTTTCCCTACCAACAATACATAAGGTTTCCTTTTTTCCCCACATCCTTATCAACACTTGTTGTTTCTTGTGTTGTTTTTACTTTTTATTTTAGCCATTCTGAAAGGTGTGAAGTGAAATCTCATTGTGGTTTTCATTTGCATTTACCTGATGATGAGTGATGTTGAGCGTCTTTCTAGGTGTATGTTGGCCATTGCAATGTCTTATTTGGAGAAATGTCTATTCAGGTCCTCTGCCCATTTTTAAATTAGATTATTTGGGGATTTTGGTGAAGAACTGTATAAGTTTTTTACATATTATTTTGAATACTAACCTTTTATTGGAATGTCATTTACAAATATCTTCTCCCATTCAAAAGGTTGTCTTTTAGTTTTGTTGATTGTTTCCTTTGCTATGCGGAAGCCCTTTATTTTGCTATAATCCCAATAGCTCATTTTTTGCTTTTGTATTCCTCTCTTTAGGAGACATATCAGGAAAATGTTTCTACAGCCCATATCAGAGAAATAACTGCTTGTGCTCTCTTCTAGAATTTTTAGGGGTTTGAGTCTCACATTTAGGTCTTTAATCTATTTTGAGTTTATTTTTGTATATGGTATAAGATAGAGTGATCTAGTTTCATTGTTTTGTATGTAGCTGTCCATTTTCTCTAACATCAGTTCTTAAAGAGACTCCTTTTCCCATTATATATTCTTGCCTCCTTTGTCATAGATTAATTGATCATATAATTGTTGGTTTATTTCTGATCTCTCCATTCTGTTCCATTGATGTATATATGTATTTTTGTACCAGTATCATACTGTTTTGATTATTACAGCTTTGTAGTATATCTTGAAATTTGGGATTGTGATACCTCCAGTTTTGTTCTTTTTCAAGATTGCTTTGCTATTTGGGATCTTCTGTGGTACCATACAAATTTTAGGATTTTTTTTCTAGTTCTGTGAAAAATGCTGTTGGCATTTTGATAAAGATTGCTTTAAATGCATACATTGCTTTGGGTAGGATGGACATTTTAACAATATTTGTTCTCCCATTCCACTAGCTTAAAATATCTTTCCATTTGTTTTTGTCATATTCAATTTCTTTGATCAGTGTTGCATCGTTTTCCGTGTACAGGTCCTTCACCTCCTTGGTTAAATTTATTCCATGTATTTTATAATTTTTAAAAAAATATTTTATTTATTTATTTGTCAGTGAGAGAGAGAGCACAAGCAGGCAGAGTGGAAGGCAGAGGCCGCCCAGCAGGGAGCCCGATGCAGGCCTCCATTCCAGGACCCTGGGATCATGACTTGAGCCAAAAGCAGCCGCTTAACTGGCTGAGCCACTGAGGCATTCCATATTATTTTTTTATACAATTGTAAATGGGATTGTATTCTTAAATTCACTTTCTCTACTTCATTATTAGTGTATAGAAATACAGATTTCTGTATATTGATTTTGTATCCTGTAACTTTACTAACTTCATTTATCAGTTCCAACAGTTGAAAAAAAACTGTGGAATCTTTATAGTTTTCTACATATGTCATATGTAAATAGTGAAAGTTTCGATTCTTGCTTACCATTTGAATACCTCTTATTTCTTTTTATTGTCTGATTGCCATGGCTAGAACTTCCAGAACTATGTTGAATAAAAGCAGTGAGAGTGGCCATCTTTGTCTTGTACTGAAACTTAGGGGGAAAGGTCTGTTTGTCACCATTGAGTATGATGTTAGCTATAGTATATGGCCTTTCACATAACCTTCGTTATGTTGATGTGTGTTCCTTTAAACCTGCTTCACTGAGAATTTTCATCAGAAATGGATGTTGTACTTTGTCAAATGCTTTTTCTGCCTGTATTGACATGATCATGTGGTTTTTATCCTTTCTTTTATTGATGTGATGCATCACATTGATTGATTTGCGAATACTGAATCACCTTTGTATCCCAGGAAGAAATCCCACTTGATTGTAAGTGATGTTTTAGTGTATTGTTGGATTTGGTTTGCGAATATTTTATTGAGGATTTTTGCATTTACATTCACCAGAGACTTTGGCCTATAGTTCTCTTTTTTCATCGTGTCTTTATTTGGTATTGGTATCAAGGTAATGCTGGACATATAGAATGCATTTGAAAAGTTTTCTTTCTCTTCCAATTTTTGGAATAGTTTGAGGAAAAATAAGTGTTAACTCTTCAAATTTTTGGTAGAGTTCACCTGTGAAGCCCTCTGGTTGTGAACTTCTGTGGGGTTGTGGAGTTTTTTGATTACTGGTTCAATTTCCTTGTTAATAATTGGTTAGTTCAAATTTTCTATTTTGTCCTAATTTAGTTAGGGGAGGTTATATGTTTTTGGCAACTTATCCATTTCTTCTAAGTTGTCCAATTTGTTGGTGTATAGTTTTTCATAATACATAATACAAAATTATACAAATATAATACAAAATAATACAAATATAATACAAAATAAATTTTAAAAGTAATATACAAAAGACATAATAAATACTAAAGAAAAATACAAAAATCCTTTGTATTTCTGTGGCGCCGGTTGTTATTACCCCTCTTTCATTTCTGACTTTGTTTCTTTAAGTCCTCTTTCTTTTTTTTTTTTAAGTCTGTCTGTTTTTCAATTTCGTTCATCTAGCTCCTGTTTTATTGTTCTATTCTATTGTTTTTTAGTTCCAATTTGCTTACTTCTGCCCTAATCTTTATGATTTCCTTCCTTCTACTGGGTTTTGGGTGTTTCACTATTGTTGTTCTTCTTCTTTTCTCCAACTCCTTTAGGTGTAAGGTTAAATTGTTTATTTGAGGATTTTCTTGCTTCCTGAGGATGGCCTGGATTGCTATACACTTCCCTCTCAGAACAGTATTTGCTGCATCATAATTTTAGTAATAGTAATATTATAGAGATTACAATAAATTTTTTCAGCTTTACAGAATGAAAGCAGCTTATTTAAAAGTGCTATTATTTTATATTTTATTAATAATTATTTCATAATTAATAATTACACAATTAATAATTATTAATCAATAATTTCATAATTAATAATTGCAACTGATAAATAAACATCCATATGCACACAATCATCCAGTTTGGAACTGCAAGCGTAATGTTATAATTATACTGCCTTTGGCATTCCTCCAGTTTTCCTTCCTTAATTCATCTTGCACATTTGTGGCTATTTCTCTTAAAACTCCATTTGCCTACAGGACAGAATGTAAGCTGTACGTCTTAATATTCTGCACTCTTCCTTCCCAACAAATCTTTCTGAGTCTTACTTCTTTTACTAATAAGTATCTTATAAAAATCATATGGAAATTCTTCCCCCCCCAATACCACAATTGTAAGTAAATCTTCTGGATCTTCTTTCCTATTATCATATTATTAATGCACAATTTACAGGTTATATCTTTTTTAAAAAATATATTTTATTTATTTATTTGACAGAGATCACAAGTAGAGAGGCAGGCAGAGAGAGAGGGGAAGCAGGCTCCCTGCTTAGCAGAGAACCCAATGTGGGACTCGATCCCAGGACCCTGGGATCATGATCTAAGCCGAAGCCAGAGGCTTAACCCACTGAGCCACCAAGGCGCCCTACAGGTTATGTCTTTGATATGAAATTGTAATTTCCCTGAAATCTGGACATCCATCTAGAGTCCTGAGCAATGATTCTTTACAATTGTTTATATGCGATGAGTTGATTTATCTTATTTCTTAAAATTTTGTCCTTTTTTTTCACTGAAGTAGAATTAACATACATACAATGTTATATTAGTTTCCCGTATATATAATATATTGACTCAACAGTTCCATACCTTATTCAGTGTTCACCATGATAAATGCTGTCACCATCTGTCACCATACAATGTTATGACAATATTACTGACTACATTTCCTATGTGATGTTTTCACCTCTGTGACTTATTTATCACTGGAACTCGGTGCCTCTTGATCCTCTTCAGCTATTTCTCCCATGTCCCCCCACCCACCCACCCCCTGCAACTACCAGTTTGTTCTCTGCATGTGACTTTTAAAGATTTCTTATGTTTTAACAACATAAGGCTGAGGAGCCCCACCTTTCCTTACTCTCCTGAATCACTACCCCTCTTCCTTGGCACTCATAGCAACCCAGAACTCTGGTCCTTTTAAAGCAATTGATGCATTCTCCCCTAAGGGTTCTGGGCCATGCCTTATTTTTGATGGCTCTCTCTTCCTTGCAGCTGCTATAGTTTGATGCTTGCCTGTGTAAGATGTTGATGTTTGCCGTAAAACCTGTGGGGAAGAATGATGTTACATTTGGGTCAGGAAGTAGTGCTCTGGGCAGGGTTGGGAGCTAGTCAATAGATCTTTCCATTACTTTATTGTGTGGCCTCTCTCTTCAGAAACATTGTATCTCTGGCCTTAAATAGTCTCACTTCCGAAGCCTGGTACATTGCAACACCCTAATCAGGAAAGCCTGTTTTAGGAGCTTTGCAAGCTAAAACCTTCCTAGTCTGAGCCTTCGGTTCTAATGAGAATTTATTCTGGCCTTGCTGTGTTTCTAATCTTTTGTGTTTCTCTGAGGCTCCTAAGTTCTCTGTGAAAGGTGTTACGGTGTAAAGAAATAAACAAAAATTTTTTGACATAAACACACATCAATGACTCATATTTACAGTTCCACAGTCATTGAGGGGAGTGTCCTAAACGGTAAACATTGTGCTATACACGAGGCATAAATATGACTAAATCCTAAGCCTGTCCTTGAAAACTTTAGAATCTCGTGAAAGGCACAAACATTATAATTTCAATTCAGTGTGCTAAGTATAATAATAGAAGAATGAATAGAAAACTATACAGCATGCAATGGTTGAAGAAATAATCTCAGCCTGGGGGTTAAAAGTTGACTTCTAGCCTGAAATTATATCTGAACTGAGTTCTAAAAGAATATAAAACTTAATCTTAGAGACAGTAAGACATCTTTTTTGAGTCCCACTGCTATTATATAGCAAGCTACGGCTAAAACCATTTTTCCCTTAATTTTCTATTCATTATATATTAACACCATTCTAATTGGTCTAACATAGTTTTATACCTGTTAAATAATTTTTTAAAAAGTTAACAATCAGTGTAATGTTTTAATTGATAGAACTAACACCTCCAAATCTCTGTTTGATACATTATGACTAAATTTTCTCTGTAGACCTGAGAAAGTAATTTGATCTGAGAGGAGGATTCTAATGGTAAACATTTTGATAATTGGAAAGAAAAATAATTTGGGGTAGGCACTAAAAGCACCCTTTCTGGCTTTTCAAAAACCAAGAGGTATTTTACTGTTCTGTCTTAGATTTCTAGACCTACAGGCTATACTGAACATGTCGACTCTGCTCATTTTTTTTTTCTTTACAGATTTTATTTATGTATTTATTTATGAGAGAGAGAGAGAGAGAGAATGCACACGATGGGAGGAAGGAGCAGAGGGTAGAAGAAGAAAGAGGAGGAGCAGGGGAGAGGAAGAGGAGGAAGGAAAGAGATGAAGAAAGAATCTCAAACCAATTCCATGTGGGGTGTGAGGCCCACTGTGCAAGGCCTGCATGAGGCTTGATTTCATGATCTGAGAGCTGGGTGCTCAACTGCCTGAGCCATCCAGGCACCATGCTTCCTAATGTCCTACTTTTCAAGCCATGGCTTTTTGTTTTTTAAGCGACAGCCTTCATCATTATTTTCAGGAGAACATTTTAGATATGAAGAAAAGTGAGAAAATACTACAAAGCACATACGGCTAATCCTCCTCCTGCTACAACTATAAATTGAAGATATGGCATATCCATTTTCTGTATGTGTAACTTTATAAAGATATGCTACTTCTTAGGCTCAGTTAAATATGTTGGATACAAGGATTATATTAAATAAGATGGTATGTGAAACACTCATTAATTTGTTTCTTTGTTCTCATTAATGTGCTTAATTACTCAATAGATTAGCAACTAGTTATTTTTTTCTATTTTATTTTTTTCTTCTGTCCATATTTAAGTATTTACATTCCAGAAGTCAAAGGTAGCCTTGACCACTTTTCACTTTCCATGCTTCTAGGCAATCTTATCAATTTTCTGTTTTGTGGACTTGTGATTCTTCATCCTGGACTAAAAAACACCCACTGCTTTTAAATGATCTGTGCATATATGTTGGAGGTTTTCTTTTGTTTGTTATCCAAATCCTCAAATGCATCGTCCTCACCCTCTAAAATGAATTCTCTATTTATATTTGCATTTAATGTACGGCATCAGTGACTAGTTGTTGAACACAAACCAAAAATCCTGGGCATCTTCCTACTTTCCTCCATATCTCCCATTTTTACTGCCAAGTCTACCTATCTTATGTACCAGAGATTTTATTTTTCTTGTATTCATCATTGCTGCCAAAATTGCTAGCTGACCACCAAGGATTATTAAGTTAGTTGGGTGAAATTCTTACTTAAAAGTGGCTGTTCAGCCAAGGACTATATTTCGTTGTGCCACACTAAGTCATGGTAAATTTTGGATGTATCTGATGCAAATAGTTAGCAATACCTGACAATTATTTAAAATTCATTTCAACTTTATACCATGACCTCGGTTCATGTCTCCTCACGTCTTATCTGCATTTTTGCAACAGTTTAGTAATGAATATCTCCATGATCATTTAGTTTTCATCAGTTTTATGTTTGTCCAGCCACTAGAAATATATAAAACATTAAACTAAATATAATCAGATATCTATCTAAACACACATATGGCTCTCACTTTTTTTTTTTTAAAGAAGAGGTATGTATCCTTTGACATTATTTATGAGGGACATCACAATTGCTTTCTCTTACCTCTCCAGGCTCAGTAGCCATCATTTCATGGAGCTATCATATAATTTTTCATTAAAATTCTAACAATTTTGTGACAACTTCCCTGAAATACTGGTCAGCAATATTCCTGCATTTCCAACTGCATGTTGGACATTGGTTACAATTCATTGAAGTTGGATGTAGTTTTCTGAATTCTCTATGCTATTTCATTGCTCTTCCCTTCACTTTCCAGATTTTATTAATTTGATCATTTCCAGTGATTCTTAAAATGCCCTGCCAGATGCTGTTTTTTGGGGGGTGGGAGGGGGGTAAGACTCTCCTTTCACCCTTTGACCTTAAACATCTTTTCTGTGAAAATGTAGTTCCAGGAAAATTTGTCTGCTTAAATATTTACAATTCCATATCAAAATGGACTGCTTACTTGTCTCTCTCATCTGCATAAGGTAATAAACAGTTCATATTAAAACTTTTGTTTTACTAATTGTAAATTATATGGGCCTACTATGGGAATTCCTGTGACTTCCATTCATTTCATTTATTACAAGTTACAGTGTGTAAGGCACAGTTGTTTTCTAGCTGGTTGAGTCAATAAATGACACACACAAAGTAAGAACATTATATATTTTATTAGAAGGTGTAAGTGTTATGAAATAAAATAAAAAATCCAAGCAAGTTGAGGGCAACAGGAATGTGGGTATTAATTTTAAATAGGATTGAGAGGGAAGTCCAGTTACTTTTGAACAAGGATATTATAGAGCTAAGGGAGGAGCCACATGCTTATGAAAGAAAAGCATTCTAAACCAAAGGAACAACATGTGAAGGCCGTAAGAATTGAACATGAGTGTATTTGAAGAACCAAAAAAAAAAAAAAAAAAAAGCCTAATGTAACAAAGCTGAGGTGAGAAATGTTGAGAAGAATATCAGATGTGTAGCTGAGGATCACATTTTATTGATTTTTATAGGATTTTGTTAGAGTTTTGTCTTTACTGAGTTAACTGGAAACCAATGAAGGTATGTGAGAAGAAAAATAATATCATCTATTTTTTAAAGGAATTCCTCTTATTACCCATATTAGAAAATGAACAAACAAAAACAAGATGGTAAAGTGGTAAGAGTGATAGCAGAATAATTAAAAAGCTTTGCTCTAAACAGACAAAACTTGATGGCTGCTTAAACTAGGATGCCAGTGATAGAGGTGGAGGGTGAGGGGGTGCTCTTATTATGGAAAATATCTTGTATTTAATGTCAGTTAACTGTCTTAATGAACTGAACATGAAGTGTGATTGTGGGGGGAAAAAGGATGGCTTCAATATTTTTGGCCTGAGAATTCTAAAGGATGGTGATGCCATCATCTGAGATGGAAGAGACAGTGTTTAGGGATGGGTTTCGGCATGGGGAGACCAGGAGTTCATGCTTTACAATCTGAGTTTGAGAATTCTACTATTAATTCAAGTGAAGATTTCAAGAAGTAAGTTTTATATAACTTACAGGTTATATTTAGGAGAACATTTCAGTATGGGCACATGATGGGACTATCTGGCATACAGATGGCACAAAGGCCATATAATACCAGGAGGAAGTACACATAAAGTAAAAAACTCCACAGTCTGAGTGTGGGCACTCCAAACTACAGATAAGAATCAAGCTAAGGGAAAACTGAAGAGTGGTTAGAGATGGTACAAGTTTTTGTCAAGCGGAAACAACAAAAAATAGTCTTTGAAATAAACTGGCTTTTTGACATTCTCTGATATCATTCCACAATTGTAATGTTTACTATATCTTGTAATATGCAAGAATTTATAAAACTGGGGTGCCCAGGTAACTCAGTTGGTTAAGCCTCTGACTCTTGTCATGCCCTCAGCATGGTGAGATGCAGCCCTGCTTCCAGCCATGCCTCAGATTCCCCACTCAGCATGGAATCTGCTTGAGATTCTTTCTCTCTCCCTCTCCCACCCCCTCTGCTCCTCCCCTGGCTCGCATGCTCTCTCTCTCTCTCTCTCTCTCTCTCTCTCTCTCTCTCGTTAATAAATAAATAAATATTTTTTAAAAAAGCGAACTCCTTTGTTCTATTCTGTTGGACAAGCCTATGTGTGCCTTATATCCACCAAGATCCTATCACTAATATTTCTATTGATATATTTTTATTTTTATTTAGTTTTATAGATTTTATTTACTAATTTGAGAGTGAGAGAGAGAGAGAAAGGGCCAGAGAGAGCCTGAGTAAAGAGGGAAGGAAGTGAGGGAAGGAGTGAGGGAAGAGGGAGAAGAAGGCTCTCCAAGCAGGGAGCCCAAGGCAGCATTTGATCCAAGGACCCTGGGATCATGACCTGAGCTGGAGGCAGATGCTAGCCAACTGAGCCACCCAGGTGCTCCTGGATATGTCTTTAAATTATGAAACTTCAAAAGTAGAAATGGATACCGAAACAGCATTAGTCTGTGAATTATTTCTCCAAACATGTTTGATTTTTGAATAAAATAAACTTTTCTTAAGTGCACATATAGAGCATACTGAGAATAGTGCTCAAAGGTATGATAAACTTGATAACTATAATGTTGTAAGATGGAATAATAAAACCAGTACTAAAAATAGAGTTAACTTTTTTTTTTTGGTAAGTATTGACTTCTAAACATTTAAGATATTCACACCAGACATTTTCTTCCTTTCTAAAATCAGAGTAGTTATTATTACTAGATTATATAAAATACTTTTGAATGAAATAAGAAACTACTGAAACTTCTGAATACAAGCCACCAGAAGAGGAAAAAAGTCTTATTTTTGCATTCACGTTTTTAAAAGAAGATTTTAGAATTTTTTTGACATACATTTTTTTTCAGCTAAAATAAAGCAAAAGAAATTTTATTGACTGATTCTATAGAACTCTTTTTTAAGAGAAGGCAAATTTAGAGCATTATGTGTAAAGAATCAGTAAGTTCATCCTTTGTATGTTAGAAATTCTCCACTTAGTGAAGCAGGAAGTAAAGGATCTATTAACAGTATTGATGGCAACTTTAGATGGGGAATAGAACATGCTTTATTATAATTAGATATAAACTAGTTCTGAGGAGATGAAGTTTAAGTTGTTATTAACTTGAAATTCCCCAAGGCATGATAAATCAAAGTAGGATGTCTGGAAGGGCACTAGAACACCCTGCAATTTGTCTAATTTGCAGTGAGCTAATAAGGTCGATAGTGGCATCTTTATGAATAAATGGACAACTTATGAAGTCAAAATGACACCTATTCCATATGTCTTGTGTTATCTCTTAAACCAATATATTCTCTTCTGATTCTCAAAGTAGTTAAACTATTAAGGGGAATTTTAAAAAGTAAAATATCCCTTTTATTAGTTGAGATTCAAAAACTGAACAAAAATGCACTGGTGTTAGAATTAAGCTTAACTGGGAGAGAGCAAATATAAGTTAATATACTAAGAGGAAATATTAAAGTCAGAGCCAAATATGAAATGACCACTATCCTTCAAAAGCTGACTTACATGACTTACAAATCTCGTTTAAGATATTCTGATATCTTACAACATTGTAAATAGAAATGGATTCTTAGACAATATAAAAGATCTGAACATCAAATGGCAATTAGCCAGAAATGGTGAAAGCTGAGGAATAATCCATTTTGTTTAGTGACGGCTCAGGAAACACCCTATCCTCATTTGGGTAATAACCTTATTTGGTTTTTCCTATTTACCTAAGGAGCCAGGAAACTCTGGCCCACAGCAAAATTAGACCCAATGGCTGATTCTATATGTCCTAAGAACAGATTTTTTTTTTTTAACATTTCTTCAAAAATCATAACAGTTATATTTCTTGACATGTGGAATTTCTATGGAATTCAAATTTCATTGTCCAAAAATAAAGTTTTATAGGCACACGCCCTTGCTTATTTATTTATGTGTTTTCTATGGTGGCTTTCACAGAACAATGGCAGAATCACACTAGACCACATGGGTTACAAAGCCTGTACTATTTCCCAGCTAGCCTTTTACAGAAAAAACGTTGATGTCTTCTCATCAAAAAATGGAGAAATTCTTTTAATAGCTATTCTATTTCAAATTTGGTAGTTATTTTTTGACATTATTTAGAGAATCAAAATGGAGATAATATGAATGACTAGATAAAAACTGTACTAGATAGAAGGTTTGGAATCACACCTAGACTCTACTATGAACAGAAATCCAAAAGAACAAAAAAAGCACAAAACTTTAATTATATACTTTTTTAAATAAGAATGGCCAGCATTTGAATCATAAACTAGATTATTTTGAACCTTTCATCAGCACTAGTTTTCTCCTTGAGACATTTTTAGATATTAGAAATCATAGTATTTTTATTATATTCATATATATTTTATATATATATGTAATTATATTACCTGTTGTTCTAATCCGAAAAGTATATAATTACAATCCTTTAAAATTATTATATTTAAAAATATTTTGTTTCTTTTAATGTAAGCTATTTGTCTACTTCACATTTATTTTGATTGTTATATACTAGTAAGCAAACTTAGCAAGAATAAAACTGTGTGCTCTCACCCACATGAACTATACTTACCAAGAAAAAGGTTCTTTATATTAAGCTATTCTTGCTGTTGTTTGTTTCTCTATGAGAGTCTCAGATGAGTCTCTAATAAAAAGGAAAAGGAAAAAGAAAGGGAAATGGAAAGTAGAAATATCTCAAATCGAAAAGAAAAACAGAACCAATAAATAGCATAAATATGAGAACAGAGAAAGTATTTTTTCCACTAAAAGAAATCCAGTTAGTCACATTATGAAAATATGCATTTTATTAATAGTCAGCACCAAGATGGTAAGAAGAAAACATTGGCCCGAGGGTTATGTTATATTTTTGTGTCCACTTGCTGTCAAGGGTGATAAAAGTAGGCAATTTGCCAACATGATTAAAAGCATGAGTTTTGGAGCTAAATATTTTGTATTTATGATATTCCTGATATTACTAACTATGATACCTTGGGAAAGTTAATCTCTCACTTGATTTGCTGACCTATAAAATAGAATTAACTATATATTACCTAAAATATTATTGTGAGGATTACACAGGAAAATATATTAGCTAGTCCTTTATATTTCTTGGTGCAGAATGTTTATTAAATGAGAGCTATTTTTACAAACCTTAGCAAAATGGCTCATATATTTACATAACATCTGAGGTTATCAGGCATTTTTAGTGCTTGTTTCAACTTTCATTCTTTGTACACATAAAAGCCAGTGGAGTAAAAATTTATCTAGGGATCGGAGAACTTAACCCAGAGAAATTTCTCACTGTATTTGATTTTAAACTAGTATTTTCAGATCATAATATATTACTTTTAAGTATTGTTATATTTCCTCCACATCCTCTGTGTCACTCGAAGACAATGCATTATGCTTTTTAAAATAGTTTCTCTACTTATTTAATAGAAAGTCTACCAGTAATAACAATAGAGTGGTTCGAGACTGCTAACGGTTGAACAAAATTTACTTAAAGGTATTTTTTGAGGTTGTTACTACATTCCAGGCACCATTATAGATGCTGGGGAAATAATGCAAAACTGCAAGGTCATGTTCCCAAACACTTTTTTCTAAGTAATCTTTTTGTTCTTGAGTTATCCTTAGGGATTTTATTTTTGATGATTTTATTTATTTGAGAGAAAGAGAGAGAGAACAAGAAAGAGTGCACAAGCAGGAGGGGCAGCAGCAGAGGGGAGAAGCAGACTCCTGGGGACCAGGGAGCCTCATGAAGTGCTGGATCCCAGGACCCTGGGATTGTGACCTGAGCGGAAGGCAGACGCTTAACCACTGAGCCACCCAGGTACCCCCTATTAGGGACTATTTTTGTGTGAGGTTAATGTGAGAATAATTTTTTCTTTTTCATTTATTAATATAACTATGTTGAGGAATTAAATGCTGTTAATGGAAGTTCAACTTTTATAATATTAAAGGAATTCTTTAGTTTTAAGACATTTAACCAATTCATTGCAAGACAGAAAAGATTATGTTTTAGATGCATTTCTTTAATGATAGTTAAATTGATAAATGATAGTTAAATAGAAAAAAAATTAACAATCACAAAGAAAATAAAAAGTAAAACCAATAAGTTTTTTTTTTTAAAAAGCTATTAAAGATAATGTTCATAAAAGTGATATATACATTTTCCAGCTAACTGAGATTTAGAGGAAGCATGTTTCTTTTTCAACTTGCATTTGAAAATATTTCTTGAACCTGTTAATTCCAATAATAAATGTGATAAATGAAAGTAATAATGACTTTATAATTTGAGTATAAAATTAAACTGATTCTTTAATGATTCTAAATTGAACATAAATGAAAAAATAAAGAACTAAATTTGACCAGCCTATTATTACATGCATCATAAGAATGAAAGTTACACATCACAATAAATTTAGAGGATGAAAACAGGTTTGGTCTACATCTGTTCCAATTAAAATATAAAATAAACATTTATTATTTTAGTCAATTATTAAAAAATATCTTCATGTTGTTTTTTAAATATTTGCTTTATTCCTAAATTATCAATATAGGAGAAAAAAAGAAGAAAAAACTGTTCCTACAGTTTTCTATGTAGATGTGTGTTTTAAATATTTTACTCTATGGAGATCCAAATTTAGTGGAGAAAAGTTTCAAGTTTCTAAAGATTTTGAAATAATTTTATTTAAGTTTTTTTAAGTTTATTAAGTTGTTTCTAGAGTGTGGTAATATTATAGGAAAGAAAAAAAACATATTTTTTAATACATTTGATACTTTTGTTACCTCCAAATACTCTTTCCCCAGATGATTCAGCTTAATATATATAATGAAGATATAACACTTACCATGCTCATTTTTATATTCATTCTCAACCTAAATTTTCACAGTATTACCTGTTCTACAAACAACTAGTTATGTATGCCCTATAAAATTTAAGTTGATGGAGTCATTGAATATTTTATTTATGTTTCAGTTTAGTTTAAAATATACGTACATCTTGCCCATTCCAGTGAAGTTGTGAAATCTTTCATCACATAAATAATTTTCATGTCTCTCTTTTATAACAAATTAATGGTATCCAAACTAAAAAAAAAAAAAAAAGGCACATCTTCATTTAAACATAACAAGCTGAATCATTTGCAGTATTTGATTTTTATGAGCATTTTAGATCTATACACATATCAAAGCAAGCTTGAACTTTCAAGGCAAAGGTTTGATATTCCTACTAAATAATTCCTTTTAAACATGATGTCAGACCTTCAAATGATCAAAAAAAAAAAAAAGAGAGATGGTGTAGCTAGGGCTTTTTTAAATTTAGTAAACATGCCTTTTAATAAAAATCAAATAAAAATGTCCAATGTAGAAGAAAAATATAACAATACTATTTCCAGGAATAGGTAAATAATATAAAAATTTTCTACATCAGAAGTGATAATATCAAGAAAGAAAAATTCATAAACTTAATTTATCTTTCCTCACCTGAACTGAAGGAGAATGTTTTCTGATGAATATTGTAAGAATAGTTCAGTATGAAGATTCTATCTATTCAAATGCTGGCACAATAGTGTCAGGATTACTATAGAGAACTAAAAATCAGATTTTCACTGTAATTCATTCAGTACACATATGGACCTGCTTCTAGCCTTTCCATTCAATGGTGAAAATTCATTCAGTTACCTTTACTTCTTGTTACACTTACCTATTTATTTAATAAACTTCTGTAAGTTCTTAGTCAAATGGAAGGTGTGTATTTGAGTAAGTGTTTTCAAAAGAAGAAAGTAGAAAGTGTTTTCAAGAATGTGGCAGATAAGAGGAGAGGAGTACAAGTGGGGCTGAAAGATAAACATTTCTATCTTTATCTTAAGCTCATTAAACTCCAGATTACAGTAGAAGAAAACAAATTCCATTGCTTCTCCTTCCACATTCCAGTCATCAATCGGCTGTCTCATCACTTTCCCCTTAAGCTCGATCTTGTGGTAGTTAAGGTATAAAAGAAAGAAAAGCTTACAAGAAAAAAATAAATATTAGCAGAAGGAACAGATAAAAGAGATTCAGTATCCAAATGCTCAGATTTGAAATTTTAATTGTAAAGTTATCACTAAATAAACTAAATAGTGGGTTAAGCCGTGCTGGCCTTCGACTCAGGTCAATTCAGGGTCTGGGAAAGTCATAGTTCTAAACTAGAAGTAAATTTCTTTTTTAAAAAATCACTGTAAAAGCATATAAATAAAGATATAGGATACATCTTCAAAAACTAATATTTTGAAAGAAATCAACTAAAAACAAAATATATACAAACACAAATGAACACAAAATTGTAATGACCTCATACCCCACCCATGGTAAATTTTGCTGATTCTTCCTTTGGACATTTTCTCTGTGAAAATAAATTTTCTTTTAATATATGAACTTTCACTTCTCTGCCTCCTCCAGATTTCTTGTTTGCCTCTCCCACACCTACTCTCCCCTCCTTCCCATAGCATTTGGCATGTGGTATCACATGTAGGTAAAAAAAAACCTACAGATACTTGGAGAAAGAAAGAGGGGGCAAAGTATAAGGTCAAAGTATAAGGTCATTTAACATCATGAAATCATGAAATCACAGTACTTCTGTAAACGCAAGAAAAGGGGTTTAAACAGAAGGGCTGCCAGAGGAATAGTTAACAAACATAACTGACATAAGGAGCAGGTGGAATTTACCTGGGACAACGTGGTGGTCAGTGGTAAACCAATTAAGCCTAGAGAAGGCCAGAGACAGAGAAGGAACTTTCCAGTTCTGTGGGGGGTGCAAAATAAACAACTCTCAATGAATAATAAGACTTTCCTATTATTAAAAAAATATTTTATGGCATTGTACAACTAGGGATTTAGTGTAAAAATGTATGGATTTTCATAGAGAATTACAAAGTATGTTGCTTTAAAAAGTATATTAAAAACTGTACCCCTGGAGCTAATAATACATTATACATTAATAAGAAAATTTAAAAAACATTTAAGTATATTAAAAAAAGAATTTTCTAAAAAAATAGGATAAGAATTTTCTAACCAATCCAGGTAGATACTTTATAAAATGGATATACATTAAAAAGGATTATTATACTATATATACATCTCAGTAACTGTAATCTCTTAAATACCTTTTACATATAGCCTATAAATTTGACAGAAATCATTTTAGATCAAACTTTACCATAAAACAGTTCTAAATACATTTTGTTAATTTAAAATAAAATATTTTATTACTAGCTTATAGCCAACAAATCCTATATCCTCAATGATAATCTGAATTATGCAACATAATAATGAAATAAGGAAAAATAATCAATGTGTTTGCTTAGAATAGAACCATTGATTCCAAAACAAAGCAAAAGCATTTTAAGAAAAAGTATAACAATTTCTAAGGAGAAGAGTAAAATATTTTTTATTTAGGTAATTTTTAAAACTAAAGTATAAGTGGAAAAGACAGCCAAATAGATAGTCTCTCCTCCAGCCTCAGGAAGTCTAAGAATTTTACCAAATCCTCCTTGAATTATTAATATCTAATCATTAAGAGCTTATTATCACTTCCAAGCTAATGTACCAAACTGAGCACCTCAACTAGCAGCTGAGATGGTTTGTATGGGAGTAACTGGGATTGACTGAATATATCTGAGCCGAAGAGTGACCACTAATCACATACAGCTGAAGGGGTTATAAAAGTAGATGCTAACACACACACACATGCACACACACACACACACACGCCAGGTACAAAAAGGAAGCAGTGTCAGAGCTGAGAGATTCCCCAAGCTGAATTCATCTGACATCATTCAGCCTTGTTTCTTGTCATTGTGCATATCCCAGGTGAGGTGTGACTGGTACAAAGCTGTGTTGTTCTTCGTGGGGTGGCATTTGCCTCTTCTGTAAACCCTCTTAAAGGTAGGTAAACTTTTTACTTCTATGTAAATGTTACCACTAAGAAGTGGGGTGTTATCAGAAGCCAGAACTATTGTTGCCCTGGGAAGTCCTCTCAAGGACCTGCCTCTTTTACCGAAAGGTAAAGGCGACCTCATTTCTATCAAAATTGATCAGTTTTGTCTGATTTTGCTTATTATAGAAATGGATTTTAAGTAGGTAATCTTTTCTGTCTGCTTATTTTGTTCAACGCCATGATTGTGAGATTTGTCCATGGTGTGGCAGGTACGAGTATTTCGTTAATTTTTGTGAATTATCCATTGCACTGTTGTAGAAATGGTACTATTTGTTCTACTGTTAGTAGGTAGTTGGGTCTGTTGCAAATAGTTCTGCTTTGAGCATTTTCACTAATATGTCTCTGCTGTTGTTACACACAGAGATTTTCGTTTGATATGTACTGGGGCATAGAAATGCTTCTTCCTAAGTTTTGCATATGTTCTACTTTCAGTAGATACTATGAACATCTTTTTCCTAGCAGAAGATTAGTTTTCAGTTATTTCATCTCACTCTCACTTTTTAAAGATTTTATTTATTTTAGAGAGAGATTGCAAGTATGGGGAGGGACGGTACAGGAGAGAGAGAATCTCAAGCAGACTCGGATCTGAGCATGGCGCTCTCAACACAGGACTTGATCTCACCACCCTGAGATCATGACCTCAGTTGAAATCAAGAGTCTGATGCTTAACTGACTGGGTCGCCCAGGTGACCCAGTTACTTCATATCCTTGCCAGCACTTAGCGTTTTCTGTCTTGAAGTTTAGTGATTATGGCAGGCATATATTATGTTATTATAGTTTTTATTTTCATGATATTTATAACGAATGATACATGTAGTGTGAAACCTTCTCTTTCTGATATGCCTTTAGAATACTCTAATGATACGCTCAAAAAAGGAATCTTTAATATAAGTATGGCCCAACTTAATTAGGGTTTTGTGGGTGTTTTTTTTTTCTCTATTACATTTAAAAAAAATGTTTCCCAATCTCACTTTATGAAGATTCTATGTTCTCTTTTAGAGACTTTATTCTCACTAAGATCTTTAATCCACCTAGAATTGATTTCCATGAATTTTGTGAGTTTGGATAAAGGTATTTAAAGATTTTTTTTCATCTCTTCCCTGTTTATGTTTTGTTTTTTTTAAGATTTATTTGTCAGAGTGAGTGAGTGCAAGCAGGGGGAGGGGTTAGCAGGGTCTCTGCTGAGCAGGGAGTGCATTGTGGGACTGGATCCCAGGACCCTGGGATCATGACCTAAGCCAAAGGCAGATGCTTAACCAACTGCTCCACCCAGGTGTCTCTTCCCTGTGGTTTTGTTTCATTGGTTTAATTGTTATTTTTGGTGCAATAGTATACTCTCAGTTATAACTCTATGGTAAGTCTTAAAAAGTGGTCCTTCAATTTGTAAATAGAAGTTGTTCTTCCCGATTTTCTTGGCTGTTTTTTCTCTTGCACTTAACACTATAAAAATAGAACTCGTCCATTATTTAAACTCTGCTGAGATTTTAATTGAATTTGCATCCACTTTTTCACATCTTCAGTTTCTCTCAGTATTTTTTTTTTTTTTTAAATCTCGCATCTCTTGTTAGATTGATTATGAGTATCACTTTTCTTCAGGGATCTTCTTTCATTTTTGGATATTTTTGGTGTTTGGGTTTTGTTTTTGTTTTTGTTTTTGTTTTTAGCTTCTCACGTGCTTAAAGTACTTATCTGTGCTAGTGATTCAAAAGGTGAGTTCTCCCATAAGTACACTGAGATGACAAAGTTTCTGAGATAACATGGTAAAAAAAAAAAAGAAAAAAAACTATGAAAATCTATTTTTTTAATGTCATAGATTGTCACAATTAAACTTCTGTATTGCTTCCTCTATTTTGCATTGAACAAAGTCTTTTCACTTAGAATCTTGGTGAACTCACTAAAATTCAAGAATCTGGATGGTTTCCTCATTTTTTTCTTAATCAAATTTTTATATCCTTTGATAATTAATATTCAGTTTTGCTTTTTTGCCAGTATTGAGTAACTCAACAATGAGATGATATATATAAAGTATGGTCAATTTTCCATAACTGGGTTTGTAACAAGTTGGATCCAGATTATTACAGTAATACCAATGATCCCATATGCCACAATTTATCCTATTTTCCCATTTAGTGTCCCAAGCAAAATCAGGCAAACCAAAGTTTTTGAATTAAGTAATAAAGATGTAGGGATATGTTCTTGCTCTAAAGATATGATCTGATAACAATAATTTCTCCTTAGTAGTTAATTTATTAGAATGTCCTTGCCTCTCTTTTACTAGCTTGAAGTATGGTTCATTGTTCAATGTTTTGTGTCAGAGTGAGAGATTTCCTTGCTACCAGGTTCCCTCCACAGACTAAGCTAATTAAATACAAAGCAAGAGCGATTTCCACCCTAATAAATCTGCCTGTGGGTTAAGACACTATGTCACTTTGGTAGTTCTTTCAATAAAGCCAGAAGGGATTAAACCTAGAGCTTTTTTAAATCATTACCCATGACATTAGTAATAGTCTTCCAATCCTACCCTATCACAATGAATGCTTTGACAGGAAAATTTCCCTATACTGCTCTCAACAATCTAAGTGAGATGGTCAGCACTTAGGACAACTGACAGATTCTATTATAAAAATTCATGCACATTTTTCTTAGTGGCAGAAATAAAAGAAACTGATTTCCATCTCTATAAATCCTAATTGATCAAACATAGCCATACTTTGAACATAAAACAGCTTCCCATTTTAAGTCATCTGATTTTGACAATAACTATAAAACTTTATGACTGCTAAAATGAATGTTTATTTTGAATGTTCTGTTTTCTTTGAACATGTCCCTTTGTAAATAAAATGAGTGAAAATCTTTGTGCAATTTTACATTTAATTTCTCAAGAACAGCAGAACACATTAAGGTTTGAATTTGAATGTACTTTTCTTTAAAGAAAAGATGTAATGTGATACAAAGTTCAATTTCTTCTTTGCATCTGATGGTCACCAGCCATCTTTTTAAAGCTGTTGCTTTCAGAGAGCATTGCAATACTTAGTACCAGGCCTAGTAAAACCCCTTTTTAATCAGGTAATGATAACATTGTGTTCTATAAGCTACTTTTGGTTAAGACAGAAGTCTGAACCATGTTGTCAATGAGTGGATGACTTCTTCATTAAGATCTACTTAACCATTTGATAAATTCAGATTCTCAGTTTATACTGTTGAATACCTCTTTTTAAAATTAGGTTTTCTATCTTAATTCCAGTATAGTTAAAATATACAGTATTATATCAGTTTCAGGAAAAGGTGTATAATACAGTGATTCAACAATTCTTTACATCATTCAGTGTTCATGATGACCAGTGTACCCTCTAATCCTCTTCACCTATTTTACCCATCCCGTCTTCCCTCTTTATATGCTCTATTTTAAACAAGTACCCTCAGTTAGTTGTTGTTTTTTTTTTTTCAATAAGAACATTTTTTACTTGAAGCATACTTCAGAATACATGGATCTAAGATATATATATATTTTTTCTTTTTTTCATCAAATAGAATACACATTTTCAAGTACACATATAAGAATGCCCTGGTTAGGGGCACCTGGGTGGCTCAGTGGGTTAAGCCTCTGCCTTCGGCTGGGGTCATGATCTCAGAGTCCTGGGGTCATGATCTCAGGGTCCTGGGGTCAGGAACTCAGGGTCCTGGGGTCAGGAACTCAGGGTCCTGGGGTCATGATCTCAGGGTCCTGGGGTCAAGTCCCACATCGGGCTCTCTGCTCGGTAGGGAGTCTGCTTCCTCCTCTCTCTCTCTCTCTCTGCTTGCCTCTCTGCCCACTTGTGATCTCTCTCTGTCAAATAAATAAAATCTTAAAAAAAAAAAAAAAGAAGAATGCCCTGGTTAAATCGGATAAAAAGAGATTTAACAAATATTACAAATTTAAGACTGAAATCCCACTAAGTATTTTCTCCAACCACAAGAGTACAAAACTAAAGATCAATAATAAAACTGGAATCTACAACATAAATGTTAAATATTTCATATGTAAATATTAAAGAGCACACTGCCACAAAAGCAATGCGCCAAAGTATGTCTCAAAACAAAACACAATATTCTAGAACCTATGGATATAGCAAAAGCAGATGTTAAGAGTGAAATTTGTGCTATAAATGCTTGCATTAAGAAAAGTTCAAATAAACATAAGGAACTAAAAGTAGAAACTTAGCTGAAATTTAATAGAGGAAGGAAATAATAACAAAGAAAAACCAGAAGTAAAAAATTAGAGACCAGAATAAACAATAATACAGCACTGAAAGTAATGACCAGTTTAAAAAAAAAAAAAAAGGCAATGTTTTAACTACACTAACAAAGAAAAAAAAGTGAGAATATTTGAAAGCCAAAATGAGAAATGGGAGAACAGTAGATAACCACAGAAATATATAGTATGATAACAGTTTACTATAAATAATTCTATACTCAGAAATCAGATCACTTAGAAATGTACATTACCTCTTAAGCAGACCAAGAATTTTCTCCATAACTTCCATGGGTAACTTCTCTATTTTCTTTGAATTCACCTTTATGGTGTTATTAAGAGTATCTAGCACGTATTGAACATTCACAGGCAATTCTTCACCTTACACCACTGCTGGGTTTTCATAGCTGTTCCCTTCCCACAAGAAAGCCTTGAAACACTAGTGTTTGAATAATGAGCAAAGAAGATAACTATGTTGACTCAAGACAAATTCTTCAGTTAATGATTTAATGTTAAGCAGTAAGTCATATTGTTTTCAGTTGCCCTACCAATGGTGACTTGAATTATGGAAAGAAAAACTATCCATTGAACTTGAATGCATGGATCTAGGAACTAGAACTAATAAAACAAAATCTCTATCCTGAAGGAGCTTTCAATATACAATCATCCCTTAAACTATGCCCCTGCCTCCTTCTAATTCTCTGCCTAGATTTCTTTTTTCTTTTTTAAAACTTTATTTAGGTGAGAGAGCCTAAGTGCACATGAGTGTCCACTAGTGGGGGGAGGAACAAGCAGACACTCTGCTATCAGGGATTCCCCATTCCTAGCCAGCGCCAGGCATATAGGGGCCTGAGATCCTGACCTGAGTCCGAGTAAGAGGCTAAACTTACTGAGCCACCAGGCATTCCGTCTATCCTGCCTAGGTATCTTGTATTCTTGTTAAATAGAATTAAAATTGTCATGATTATATCCAAATGTAAATGTTTCTTAGAAGATGGGCATTGTCACTCAATACCACGTGGTCTGAACGTATTGTTACAATCCATAAGGTAGCCATTAAGTGAGTTCTTTGTAGACAGAAGACTTTTCATTGGGATGAGAGCTATTATGGACAAAATGCACTTTGAAAAGCAGCTGGCACTAAATAAATAGCATGGGTCCCGGGAAGCCGCAGCAGGAAAAAATCATAAATGGAAATAGAGTTATTTCTGAAGATATTCCTGGCATATTTCATATTTTTTTTATATCTTTAACAAATAATCACTAGAATTTGCCAGACTAAAACCTCAAATGTTCAAAAGAGCTCTTATAATGAAAATCATTCATTCTGTATTTTATTAGAAGTTCATCTTCATCTGTTAGGTTTCTCATTAATTTCAAAGATGCTAGAAGGATTGGCAGACTTAGAGTGCTAAAAGATATCCAAATCATTTTTCCAAATATGATTAAATGTGTGAGGTTGGGCATGATCAACATTTATGATTATCTGAATGGTAGTACACCAAGGGGGAGGAGAGTGTGTGTGGAATTGCTCAAGGCTGTTCCCAGGAGGCAAAGATAAAAGTAGTGGGGAATTAAGCAGAGTCAAAGTATGCTTATTATCATTATAATAATTCCCAGCAGCAAGATCTTTTAGACTATAGTAAAGTCTTCCAAGTTTTCCATTTGAGTTATGTAAAACTAGATTAGATTAAAGCACTGGAGAATTTACTTAAGAATAAAAAGCCTGCCCTGACGGAAAGAAGGGGGAGATGACCAAATCTTCCTTTCCATTTCTAATTGTTAGGACTCTGGGAAACATATAATGGATTTAAAAACACAGCAGTTGTCCTTATAATTTTTTAAGATGAAAGCAGATTATTCATCTTCATAACCAGAATAGTCATTACTGGAAGCAGATCTATGTCAGTGGTGAATGACTAGATTTTTTCAATAGATAACCTGAACGTTTTTCCACAGTGAATTAGCTCTAATCAACTTGACATGTAAGAATCATGTACTTTCTGTGGAACCACCATAGATTTTGTCAATCACTTACAATGCATGTCCCCCTATCTTTAACGTGTTGAAATTGTATTTATTTATATGCCATGAAAAATACAAAAATCTGGGACCCCAGATATCACAGAAATAGACTGATACACATGGTTGTTAGTTTTAAAATATTCCAAATACGTCTCTCAAATCTATGCATTTGGATACTTTGAGGAGAGCTTAAAGTGAAACAATTTATTAATAATTAAGAGAGGTGGATATTTTGTACTTATGAGTAATTATAAATCAACAACAAAAAAAGTGGTTGAATCTACTGGCCAAAGGCATTAAGACCAAGAAAAGGATCAGCTTTATACCAGCAACTCTATAATAAAAATAGTTTAAAATCGTAAACATTTGTACATTCCACTCAGGTCTGTTTCTTTAAATTTTCTTCAATTTATAACACAAAAAAGCTTGGAACATGAGTAAGGCATATAACTCTTAAGGTTTTCACATAAACAAGGATCTGAAGAAATCTTTTATTTCCCTTCTAGAAAAAGGACAGGAAGAGCAATATAAATAGAGTACCAAAGCAGAGTTCTGAATGTGAGAAATTGAGTTTGGAAAATACTAAAGACCTGTCCCCCTTCCAGAGAGTAAGATGAAGTTTTGTATCTCAACTTGAAATGGTTTGACTGAAAATGAGGAAAACTACTTTATTTCTTTTCCAATGTATTTATTAAGGAAAACAGTGCAATTATAGTAGTTTACCCCTCCTCTGGTGGGGTCTATTATATGTGTTTTCTATTACACAGCCCAGGGGTCTCTAAATGCTTGGTTCAACCCAAGAATGGATGAATGGACTATTCTTTGTCTTTATTCCACAACATAATTTATTTTGAGTTGCCTTGTCCTCTGGGGACTGTAAAAATATGTTAATGATTATCGAGACTTTACCATAAAATATAGTATGTTCATTTAAATTTGAATCAAACAAGTAGATTTTTTAAAAATATATATAAATATGTCCCATGTAATATTGGGGACATATTTATATTTAAAAATTATTTATCTGAAATACAAATGTAACTGGACATCCTCTATTTTATGTAGGCGCTCTATTTCTGTACAGTTTCTTTCTAGCTGGTTATCATCAGAGGGAGTACTTGGGCATGACTCCAGCAAGCTGCAAAGACACTAGAACCATGGCCAAGAAGTCTTCCACATGAAACTGATGATCTGTGAGACCAGTTTTCTGGCACTAGAACTTGTAGCTGGCCTTCCCTGTCCCACTCAGCTAGTCTGTCCTTATTAGCAGCACTACTCCTTAACAACTAGCTTCCACTAGTTCTCTAGTGAAAATAAATCTAGCCTTGTCTCTCTCAGTACATAAAGACCTACTTTCCCCACCAGTTGCCTCCAGGTTTTTGCTTATTATAACCTTTCTACTAAAAAAGGTACCGATCTCTTTTCCTCACATTCTTATTCTATCAATAAGAATTACATTGTTAATATATATAGGGTAATATCACTAGCACATTAACTGATGGCTCTCTCCTTGAGTTATTGAGGGTCAAGACTGAGGAAGTGATTATACTTCATTCTGAGGAAAGGAGAAAAATTTTATCTTTTCTAATTCTTTCCCTCTCTATCTAGTCCCTCTAGCCTTTAAAATGATTCCTTCTTGGGATGCCTGGGTGACCCAGTGTGTTAAGCCACTGCCTTCGGCTCAGGTCATGATCCCAGGGTTCTGGGATAGAGTCTGGCATCTGGCTCCTTGCTCGGCAGGGAACCTGCTTCTCTCGCTGCTTCTGCCTGCCTCTCTGCCTGTTTGTGTGTACTCGCTTGCTCTCTCTCTCTCTCTGGCAAATAAATAAAATCTTTAAAAAAAATAAAATAAGGGGCACCTGGGTGGCTCAGTGGGTTAAAGCCTCTGCCTTCAGCTCAGGTCATGATCCCAGGGTCCTGGGATCGAGCCCCGCATCGGGCTCTCTGCTCGGTGGGGAGCCTGCTTCCTCCTTTCTCTCTGCCTGCTTCTCTGCCTGCTTGTGATCTCTGTCTGTCAGATAAATAAATAAATAAAATAAATAAAAAATAAATTAAATGACTCCTTCTAGAGATGCCTGGCTATCTCAGTGGATAAAGAGTGCAACTCTTGATCTTGGGGTTATAAGTTTCAGCCCCATTACTGGATATAGAAATTACTTAAAATCTTAAACTTATTCCTTCTAAAGGAACAAATATGAAAGTATAATTTTCATATGAAAAGTGGTTGAATGTTTAAATGATGAGGCACTGGAAAAAACTCAGATTACTTAAAACTTCAAATAATAACTTTTTTTAGGTAGGCTCTATACCCACTGTGGAACCCAGTGTGGGGCTTGAACATAAGAACCTGAGATCAAGACCTGAACTGAGATCAAGAGTCAGATGCTTAACCAGTTAAGCCACCCAGGCACCCCAAATAAGGAATCTTAATAAATAAATACTATAGAGATTAAAAAAAAAAAAAAGTTAAATTCCCTCTGGCAACCACAGGTTTGTTCTATTATAGGTCTGATTCAGTTTTTCATTTATTTATTCATTCTTTTTTTTTTTTAATATTCCACATACGAGTGAAATCATGTGGTATCTGTTGTTCTCAGACTGACTTATTTCACTTAGCATAATATCTCCTAGGTCTATCCATGTTTTTACAAATGGCACAATTCTGTCCTTTTTTATGGCTGCATAATATTTGTGTTTGTGCATGTGTGTGTGTGTGTGTGTGTGTATACACCACAACTTCCTTAGTCAACTATCTATGGGCACTTAGGTTGCTTGCATATCCTTGGAATTGTAAATAATACTGCAACAAACATGGGGTGAATAGATCTAATTCTACTAACACTAATTCTAAATTAGTGTTTTTGTCTTCTTTTGGTAAATATGCAGTAGTGGAATTATTAGACTATATATGTATTTCTATTAATTTTTGAGGAACCTCTATACTTTTTTCCACAGTGGCTACACCCAATTTACATTCCCACCAACAGTGCACCAGGATTCTTTTTCTCCACCTCTTTATCAACACTTTATTTCTTTTGTTTTTTATTTTAGCCATTCTGATAGGTGTGAGGTGATATTTCCTTGTGGTTTTGAGTTGTTCTTCACTAATGATAAGTGATATTGTACACTTTTTCATGTGTGTGATGGCCATCTGTATGTCTTTGGGAAGAGGAGAAGATGAGAAATGGGAAATGGCAAATGAGAAATGAGAAATTCAGGAAGAGGTGTGAGAGATACAGGCTTCCAGATGGAATGAATAAGTCATGGGAATAAAAAGTACAGTATAAGGAATATGGTCAATGATACTGTAATAGTATTAGATGGTAACAGATGGAAGCTACACTTGTGACAAGGATAGCATGACCTATAAAATTATCAAATCACTATATTGTACACCTGAAACTAATATAACATCATGTGTCAACCATATACAAATAAAAAATTTAATAAAAAACTTGTTAGTTAATTGGATATATATCTTCATTTGTTTAATACTTCACAGCCCAGTCTTGCATTTATACTATGTCCAAATAAGTTGAAAAAAATCAAATCTTTATTTCTACATAAGACAAATTAGAAAGCTATTCATTTTTTCTAATGTAAGAATATGATCAAAGTGTTATGAATAAAATGTCCACATACTATGGATTTTTTACTGAATAAATGTATTTGATTAAAATTTATAAATTATTTTTAAGATTTTATTTATTTGAGGGAAAGCAAGAGAGCAGAGGTGGACAATAGCATAGCAGCAGAGGAAGAAGGAGAAGCAGACTCCTCTCTGAGCAGGGAACCCCATGTGGGGCCCAAACCCAGGACCCTGGGATCATGACCTGAGTCAAAGACAGACACTTGCACCCCTGTTTATAAATTACTTTAGTTATGTCAGTGACTGGGAAAATACCCCCATGTTCTAGCTCTTGGAATCATGATCAAGGATACCTATTAGTATCTGCTATTCATATCTTCTGTCTCTTATTTTAACACTTCCCCTGCTTAGTACAAGTAGCAGGTATTTATATAATAGGAGAACATTCTGTTAGAAGATAACCTGGAAGACTTTGCACCAAGGGTAGTATATTTAATGTATACAAACCTGTGTAAAACTTTCAGGGTTTGAATTCAGAACTGACTTTGAGATGTTGTATTGTTTATTCCACTCTCAGTCCCTTGCAAAAATTACTTCAGTGACTGGATATCCTTCCAAGAAAAAAAGAAATCTAAAGTCATTTCCTGGCCTATTTATCTATCCAGGTTTCATCTCACACCACCACTCAATGGACTCCACTTTTGGCATCAATATTATTAAATTGTATGCGATTTTTTAAAGGTGACATTCTCTTTTTAAACTTACAGCTTTTTATCCACACAATTTTCTTTCCTGGATCACTCTGTTCTCCCTTCCCATCCTTGTTAAACTTGGTCATCATCAATATTTGGCTTCTGTATCTCCCTTCTGGGAAAGCCTAAACAGTCACCTTCCCCACCCACTCCATGAACTCCCAGAGCACCCCATAATTCATCCATATATATGTTTTGTTGTCTTTACCAGAATACTGGCTCAAGTCCTCTGTAGGGGCAGAGACTATTTTCAGCCCCCGTCAAATCAGTTCCTTTCTCAATGTTTGGCTGAATGAATAACTCTCTAACTACCTCTGTGGCCCTGAATGAGACACTCTTTGGGCTATAGATTGCTTATCTATAGGTAAAAACGATTGGGCTATATGATCTTTGTGGTGTTTAACAGCTCTTGAATGCCATGAGTTTATGGTTAAGTCTACAATATACCAAATAAAATTATTTGGGTGTAGATTTTTGAATATTTTGCCATTCTAAAAAAAGATTATATTTACTATGTACAATTTTAAACAGTCTATAAAGCAACTTTTTTGTCATTCCCAATATTGCCACATCTTAAAATGTCTCTTTCCTTATAGAGAGATTCACAGCTGTAGATTAAAAATAACTTTGAGATAATGTGGAACTGTTCTGAAATTTTAAGTCCTCTAGATATTCCAACATAGCTTAATATGACAAATCAAAAAAGTTGAAGAGACTTTCAGAATAATGTCCTTATCCCTTTTTAGCACTAAATTCTTTTTTTCCTTTAATTGGCTTAATTTTGACATTTGAATAAGTGATGGTTACATCCCAATTTCTCTTGAACTTTTAGAAAGCTAATAAAATGGTGTAACAAATCATGAGTGTGGTTGGAAAGAAACTGAATCTTCAGAAAGAGTTGAGCACTTGAAATGAAGAAATACATATCAAAAAAGCAAGAATAAGAATTAAAAAGAAAACATTTCAATACTCATGAAAAATGTGCTAATAAGTGGATATGTAACTGTACTATTCATTAAGCATTTCAAGATAGTCCAAAAATCAAATTCTATTAGTCTAATTCATTCTCTGAATAAAGTAGGTGATATTATAATTCTGAGCTCATTGAACCTTGTTATTTTTTAAATGCTATTAATATATTAGAACAAATAATTTCTATATCCAGCCAAGATGGAAAGTAGGGCTAGCTTTTATTCTCAACTGAAATAATTAAGGAGGAGGAGTAGAATAGCTATTTTAAACATTGTTCTTCAAGATACTAGTCATCAACAATGCGGGTTAGGGATTCTTAGAAATAGTTAACAAATGAGGTTTTTACTCTTGAGAGAGGTTCTCTCACTGATCGCAATTTGTCACGAACATCCAACCTATTTTTTGGTGGTCCTCCTATCAGATAAAAAACAAACAAAACAAAACAAAACAAAACTGTGCCTTCAATTATATCCTCCTGTTGGGATTTTTTTGTTCCTTTTAGTCACTTGGTCCAGTCAGGAAGGCCAATTACTAAAATACAATCAAGCAGAGAGAGTCAATTATCATATGGTTTTGCTTATTTGTGGAGTATAAGGAATAACACGGAGGACATGGGGAGCTGGAGAGGGGAAGGGAGTTGGGGGAAATGGAGGAGGAAATGAACCATGAGAGACTGTGGACTCTGAGAAACAAACTGAGGGTTTTGGTGGGGAGAGGGGTAGGGGATTGGGTGAGCCTGGTGGTGGGCACATATTGCATGGAGCACTGGATGTGGTGCATAAACAATGAATTCTGGAACACTGAAAAGAAATTTAAAAAATAAAAATAAAATACAATGTTCTAAATGTTCATACTAAATGTTCTAGGAATTTGTAGGACCTGGTGTATTAAGGCTATACTATATATCCTTGTACTCCATATTCTATTCTACTGGTAAACACACACACACACACGAAATAATTTTGAATTGTTTTGTCAGTGCCAGAGTACTATAGATACAGTCAAAAGATGGGATTCTAAAATTACTTGACCAAACTGCTTTGTTGCTTGTATTGTGCTCACAATATTTCTAATACCTACTTCAGCACATAAAAAGAATCAGTTTGGATTATTTTGTCTTTTTATTTCCCTCTTCTCTTTTATATGACTCTGCTGGGCTTTTTTAAACTAGTTTTTTTTCCTTTAAAAATATTCTCTTTTTGTAGTGATTTATTTAGTAGTCTCATAAAATAAACTGCAAAGTAGAGTGATGCTTGTATATCAGTTTATAAGAAACAGTTTATATAAAGTGTTGCAAATCATAAAGATATAATTTGATAGCAAATAAATGTGTGCCAACTATCAAAATACATCAATTTAATTTAGATGAAAAAATCAAAAGCATAACTTACAGAAACTTATTTTTTCAATAGAAAGCCACCTGTCCTTACTAGAAATAATCACAGAGAATTTCATAGTTAGGAAACATAAAAAGCTCTATGCTTGAATAGTTATGAAACAATTTAAATTTTGATTGTTCAGACAGTGTAGTGAGACTGATTAAAAGTGAGGAGGTAGAAACATATGGCAGTAAGTAAGTAAAGACGAGGCTCTATAAAACACTAAAAAAATAAATCTTGCTGCAATCTGGAAGCCAATGAGACTCTGACGGATTGGGTCACAATATGATTTTTTTCCACATATTAGAACATTAATATGTTGAACAACTTTATGTAGTATTTTTTCCCCTACTTTCTTCCCCTCCACAAGGCCAGAGCAAATACACAATATTTTATTGCAAAATATAAACCTTTGGGCTTAGATCTATTTTCACAATAACTGTAATGATCTCTAGATTTATGACAATGGGATAGAGAATAATAATGCAAATTTGTCAAAAGAATACTTTGATAATGACTTTAAAGTATAAATTCATAGTTACGATAGAAAGCATTAGAGAAGCACTGAATTATCAATGTAAACAATATACTTATAGGACCATACATACAAGACCAACATCAAAATGACTATCACCTTAAGAGTAACCTTTTTTATATTTCAAAGGCCATTTTGGCTTATGTAGTTGGAATGAGCTTTCATTCTCTGACAACATAAAGGGATTGTGTTGTTGAAGCCTAACATCTGCAGATCATACATTATTTAGGTTAAGACATTTTTCACTGGTTATTTATAATTGGATCTGTGATAACTATTACCTCAATATTTAAAGCAACAGGTTTTTCATGTACCAAATATAGAATTTCTCACAACTACCGTATAGTATAATTATTTGTCCTTAGAAATGTCTGACTACTGAGATCTGAACTTCTAAATTTAGTATGCAAAATCTGATCCATATTCATACCCAGATCTCTTAGTACATTATAGGGTCCTAATAAATGTCCTCTGTGGTGATTGCATCTTCTTTTTTTTTGGCAAGAATGTGAGCATATTTATATATTGGAAAGGATACTACAATTGAATCACAAATTTTGCATTTTTTTCTCAGTAATGTCTGTGGTCTACTAGCTCCACTTTTTCCTTTTTATACCATTAATTTTGGATACATTTTACTCAGTTTAATGCTTTAATTTTCTGGATTAATGAAGTTTAAAAATATTAAGAATCAAAAGAAACACAAATGATGAAATGTATTAATGATACCTATTCCTGAAAAGTTACTGAACTTGAAATAATTTATAAAAATGAAAAGCATAACTATGCTTTAGACCACTTCCTCCTTTATGACATAGTCTGTGTGTTTCCTCCAGCTATATGTCACATCTCCTCATCCCTGTTAGGTGGAAGGAAGTGTATGTCTGTCATTTTTAAAGATTAGAATGCTTTTGAAACTCTCTTCTTCTAGCCTAGTCTACTTTGGCGGGGGTGGGGGGATGAATTTCTTCTACTTTTTCTTTTTTATTTAAAGATTTTATTTATTTATTTGACAGAGAGATATCACAAGTAGGCAGAGAGAGGGGGAAGCAAGCTCCCTGTTGAGCAGAGAGCCCAGTGTGGGGCTGGATGTGGGGCTCAATCCCAGGACCCAGAAATCATGACCTGAGCCAAAGGCAGATGCTTAACCCACTGGGCCACCCAGGCACCCCTCTACTACTTTTTCAAAGATAAAATCTAGTTCCAGGTAAAACCATTTATTTTAACATGAATAACACAAAAAAAGGTTACTGAAGATTCAGGCTAATGGAAGCATTGAATTTTAAGAAATATTTTAAGGTGACAATTACCCAAAAAGAAGATTATAAAGGTTTGGATTAAAAAAAAAAATTCTCAAAGTACTGCCAAATCTGTCAAGGAGAATTCATTCTTTATTTTCCTTATTTAGGCAACTATTAGGAGTAGAATTGTATCTCTTCTCCATCCGCCCCACCCCAAAGAAAAGATATGTTGAAGTCTTAATCCCCATTAACTCAGAATGTGACAGAATGTGGGGCTTTATGGAGATAATAAAAATGAAGTCATTAGGGTAGGCTCTGAACCAATATGACTGGTACCCTTATTTAAAGGGGTAATCTGGATAGACTATGGGAAGATACTGGGAGAAGATGGCCATCTGACTTGCTCAATGCATCTACAATCCAAGGAATGCTAGGGATTTCCAACAAACACAAGAAGCTAGAAGAGGCAAGGAATAAGTTTGCCCTGGAGCTGTGTGTAGGAGTATCCCCCCTCCCCCACCCTCTGATATCTTGATGTCAGATTTCTAGACACTAGAAATGTGAAATGATAAACTTAGGTAGTTTTATAGTTTCTTAAGGCGCCCCAGGAAATAGCATTTCTTTTCAAATTTTTAAATTTTAATAAAATATATAGAACTTTGAAATAACTGTGTATAAATAGATCAACTTGAAAAAATTAAAAGCTAGATACCAAAATCACTGTTATAAGAAGATAACCTTTGAATGTTGGAAATAAATTAAAATATTTAATTTTAATTAAATATTTAGTCTAAAACACTGGTTTTGGACTATCATTTAATACAGCTAATAGTTGACTAAAATCATGTTTTAAAACACGATTTAAATTCAGATTCACCTAATAATTTGGCTTATCCACATTTTAGTACATGTAGACTTCATAAGTGATAAAACTCTAAGATGTACAGATACTCATACGGATGATAGATAATGTTCCCCATGTGTGTAAAAAAGTTTTCATTATTAGTGTGTATCTTTGCTGAAAATCAGGAATTTGAAAATCAAATGACTAATATCGAAGGCAAACTTCCATATGGTGTATTTTCTAACTCAGTATAATATAGAAACTTTCCTTTTCTTAATTATTATCCCCATTCTCTACAATGTCCAACCAATGACATTGTAGGGTGAGCACCCTTCTCATTGGTCTTTGAATATCTAACATCAAATTTTGAGAGACAACCAATGTTCTTATAATTTGTATATTTATAATATAAGGAGAAAACTGTATTAAAAATAAAATGACTGAGGGGCACCTGGGTGGCTCACCTGGTTAGCATCTGCCTTTGGCTCAGTTCATAATCCTAGGGTCCTGGGATCGAGCCCTGACTTGGCCTCCCTACTCAATGGGTAGTTTTTTCTGCTTAAAAAATAAATAAATAAAAATGACAGAAAATGAATTTTTTAAATCTATATCTTTCTTTTCCATGTGAAGCAAACAAGTCATAAAATTGAGCCTTATTTTCTAAACCACAGGCTAAAAGTTTTGCCACAGTAAAATACTGCACTAATTGGGGTCTATTCTGTATTCCTTCCCTAGACAGAAGTTACACTGAAATCAGAATCAAATATTTAGTGATAGATTTGAGAGCTACCATAAGTTATTTGCTAAATGATATTTAAGTTACACTATAGGTAACATATTTAGAGTGAAAATCGGGAATCTATTTTCTGTTGTGAACAGAAACAGAATTAAATGTTAACATTTCATATTAGAAACGTACTCTGTATATAGTACACTTTTAAGCAGTTAATCATATTATCAAAAAACCTGACCACAGTGAAATGTGTGCTTCTAAATTCAATCCACTCATATGGAAACGTTACAAATTTTTTTCAGAAATGGAATTCAAATATTGCTCTTTCCAAACTCCTTCATGTTGCTATATCATAACTTGGAACGACGAAGATAAAGTCCTTCCGAAAAAAATTCTTGAATCTTTGTTAACTTGAGGGTCAGATGTACAACCTTTAGAGCCAATGTGCCATTTAACAAGTGACTAGTGGTGCAGTTTATTATTTTTTAAAAATGTCTCTTTGCTCTCTGGTATAATGTACGATAAGGATTGAATATTCACATAAGTATAGACTGTACCATTCCTGTACTTAAAAGTGGTTTTTTTTTTCACCTAATTGTTTTCTCTGTGTTTTATACTATTAATCCAACATCTCTATACACGTCAAATCATCAACAAGGGCTATGTGAAGTAAAGCTTAGGAAATTAATCAAAATAATATCCCAGGATATAAATGTAATGAAAATTAATTTAGGCAAGAGAACAGTACAAAAAAAGACTAACAACAACAGAAAAGCACAATAAAATGAAACAAATAACAATCAACCATAATTCCTTAAGCATAAGACAGAGTTTTAAAGGAAACTTAATACTAAAGTAAAATTGCTATTAAAAACCCAGAGGAACTTAGTCGTCTTTTTTTTTTTTAAGACCTTGTATGAAAAAAAAATTAAGATACAGATTTTTTTTCTTCAATAAGCAAAAAATTTGTAGTCAATGCTACATAAATATAATTGTTTTAGGTGGTGTTAGTGGTAGTGATGTGGAGAGCAAAGGTCAAAAAAACTAATTTCCTTACAACTTACAGCCCATTGACAAGTCCTTGAGACAGGTAGAGTGACCTTCCTCTAGAAACTCAACTGCCTTGACACTGACTTTTGCTAATGCCAAAAAAAATCTTAACATTATCCCAACCTCCAGGATACTGTAAGCCTGCTTTTAACATCCAAAATTCCTTTGCAAACCGCCTTTATCTCTATCCCCCAAGATCTATGTTAACAATTCTCCAAGCATATGGCCCACTGAAATACATCTGAAGGTTCTCATGACTAAGGTTTTACTAGACTGTAGTAGTAAATGATGTTTTCTTTCTTTTTTTTTTAATATTTTATTTATTTATTTGACACAGAGAGAGATCACAAGTAGGCAGAGAGGCAGGCAGAGAGAGGGGAAGCAGGCTCTCCACTGAGCAGAGAGCCTGATGCGGAGCTCGATTCCAGGACCCTGAGATCATGACCCAAGCTGAAGGCAGAGGTTTAACCCGCTGAGCCACCCAGGCGCCCCAGTAAATGACGTTTTCTTAACAATAGCTGGCCCCCTCTGTCCTGGAGAGCTTCCTTCCAAATTGCTTGGAGACTTATGCTATCCCTAACCCCCTCCCAACTTGAATGGATATAATGGACCACTCCTCACAATCTCGGTGCAGCTCTCTCTGCCCATGGGTCCTGACCCCATGCTTTAATGAAAGCACATTTTGCAACAAAGACTTGTCAACAATTCCTTCTTGACCATTGTCTCCAGAACCCAGTATTTCCACATCAGTAGTATTTGTTAATACCAGACAACTTTCTTTGTTACAACTTTGGAACTTCAATAAAGTCTCAAATGCTTGCACATCAAATTCTGTTGACCTACACATCCAATAGACCACATATCTAGGTGAATTATTCTGCTTGTTTCCAAAATGACCAGCAAAGATTTTCTCAGTTGCTTAAAGTTAACTGATGCAAGCGCATTCAGGACCAAATAAAACCCTCAGTTAAAGAATAGGAGGAGATAACCATTAAGATTTGCATTTCTAATATGCCTTAAAGCAAAAGCACTTAGTTCTGCTCCTCTAGATCACTGTGATGTAAAAACGTGTAGAAGAGGATAAACAATGCATTCTGAATAGTTGGCTAACAGTGGGATAGTAGGGTTCTTGTAGTGGCCTTGGCAGAATGGATCACTTGTCTATATTTCTGTTGAAAAACCACAGTCTGGGCAAATGAGTACTCAAGGCTCTTATTAACACTCCAAGTATAGTGTCCCCAACCAAGCTCTGTGTTCTGAGGTTGATTGATTAGACTGCTATTGCACTTTTTCCCCTAAGATTTGAAGAGTCTTTACAGAGCATTTTAAACATGGGCAAGCTGATGTTATAAAATGAAAGCAAGGAATTCATTTGAAAAATTTCAAGGAAAAAAATGAGTGAGTAATGGAAATACAAGGTAGAATAGAAAGAGCAAGTGATGAAAAGTCAGAACCCCCAAGGAATGATGACAAAAATTAATCAGTCAAGGAGAATGTTTTAGTTTTTGAAAGAACAATTGTTTTCTTTACTAAGTACAACCACTACCCTGGAAAAGAGAACTCTAGGGACACATGTTGGGCTGGCAGGAAGGGGGCTACCAAAGATGGTGAAAGTTCCTGCCACAAGACCTGAGCTCGGACAGGAGAACAAAGGCCCAAGCAGGAATCTGAGACCCCCGCCCCGGGCTCCTGTGGACCAATGGGATCCCGTGAGCAGGCGGGATATCCAAATAAGGGAAACTTCCAAAAGACCCCTGAGCTTCCTCCGAGACCCCTTAAAAGCCCCCTCCTCCCTGCCTTGGGTGCGACTTCCGCCACTCTGCTTTCCAGGGTGGCGGAACCTCGCCCGAGGGTGCCCACCTCCTCCCGGCGCAACTTTCCTGGCTCCCCTTCTCCTGAGCCCTGAAACTTCGCCGGAGAGCGTTTTTAATAAATCTTGCCTTGCACCCACTTTGCCTGGTGTTGTGTTTATCTCGCCGGAAAAAACTTTACATTTGGTGCCGGCACCCGGGAAGGAGATTGAGCCCCCACACAGTGGGGAGGCTCTCTCCTTTCCCTGGCTGAACCGGACCTGCCTTTCCGAACGCCACTTCCGAAGCTGTGGTGAGTTTCCCCGATTCCGCGCCTCCTTCCGGAAAGCCCTGCCCTAATCGCGGCCGCGTCAGGGTGGACCCCGCCGGTCACCAGGTGACCTCCGTGACTCCGAGAGGCTGGGAGACGTCCTAACCTCTACGGCAGTCGACACAGTTTTTCCGCAACCCAGTGGTGGACGAGGGGACGCCTTCCTCCAGCCCTTGGGTTGCCCGGCAATGAATCGTGGGGACCTCCCAATCCAAATTCGACCCTAAAACATCCCGGGGGTGTTTTAGGCCTGCTGGCCAATCTTAAAACCCTGGAACTGGACCAGGACCTGCGAAAACGACGTTACTGTACTGTCGCTTGGCCACAATACCGATTAGACAATCAGTCCCAATGGCCCTCCGGAAGGCACGTTTAACTATCAGACTTTCATGGACCTAAATAACCTCGGCAGGGCACCAAGGCAGATGGGCCAAGGTCCCTTATGTCCAGCTTTCTGGACTCTGCACTCTCGCCCCTTCCTCTGCTCTCACTGCTCCACCTCTCAGGTCCTCTTGGCCCGCTCCCCTCCCCCTACCCTGCCACCCACTGCTCCCAAAGACTCGGACCTCTCCTCCCCGTCTCCTCTCTCTGAACCCCCGGAGAGCTTCACCCATCCACTGACAAGAGGGCCTCTGCTTCCTCCTCCTCCTCCTCTTTACCGCGATCCTTCACCCCAAGGTCCCTTAAATTCAGGATTTCTGAACCAGCGCTCTCGTCTACCCCTCCTTCTCCCCCTCCCACTCCTATCCGAACTCCTGACAGATTTATCCGCAGTAAACGGGAAACTCCAATCAAAGCTTACTGAAGGTCAAATAGGCTCTTGTTATTTGTTAAAATCTGCTAGCAAAGAGATGACTAGAACTGCTGGTTACTTGTGTCTCAGAGTTTTAATGGGTCATTCTTAAGGTAGCATTCAAAGTCTTTGGTAACCTTTAACAGAATGGGATAAAGAACTAGGTTTATGCTTTTGAAATCTGTTGGTAAACACCTTTTGTGCTTAATTGAATTCTGTTGTAACAGCCGCAGGGCTACTGTTTGAGCTAGATGCTTTCGTAAAGAATGGAAGGGGAGACTGATCACCTCCCATTAGCCAGGGATACCCAAAGGGGAGGGTGTCCAATCTGTTTGAATCTGAAGAGTGCCTGACTGCGTGAATGTGTCTGTGTGGCTCCAGCCGCACTAGGGCTCGAAAGCCCCCCGCTGAGTTAGTCTGACCCCCAAGGGAGGTTGCTGGAGCTGAGGAAGTTTGAGTTCATGCGCCCTTCTCTCTACAGGACCTTTCCCAAATTGAGAAACGTTTGGTCTCCTTTTCGGCCAGTTCTGATAACTACATTAAAGAATTCCAGTATCTGGCCCAAGCCTATGACCTCACCTGGCATGATTTACATGTGGTCCAGACCACCACCCTCACCATAGAGGAGAGGGAACGCATCCAGGCTGCTGCCCAGGAGCACGCGGATCAGGTCCAGCTCACTGATGCTGGAGCCCGGGCGGTCCCAGCTGTAGAACCAGGTTGGGATTATCAGGATGGCCAAGATGGCCACTGGCACCGCGCGACCGCATGGTCCAGTGTCTCATAGCCGGCATGAGGGCAGCCTCTAATAAGGCCGTTAATTACGACAAGATTAGGGATATTGTCCAGGCCCCTACGACAACCCCACCATGTTTCTTAACCAGTTGACCTAACTTTTAACCCAGTACACTCGCTTGGACCCTGCCTCTCCTGCGGGGGCCACGGTACTGGCTACTCATTTTATCTCTCAATCGGCACCGGATATACAGAGAAAGTTAAAGAAGGCTGAGGAGGACCCTCAGACCCCCATTTCTGACTTGGTGAAAATGGCATTTAAGGTCTTTAATTCCCGTAAGGAGGCGGCTGAGCTTAAACGACAAGCCAGACTCCAGCAAAAGGTTCAGTTGCAGACCCAAGCCTTGGTAGCAGCCCTGCGGCCGGCCGGCTCTGGGAGCCAGCAGAGAGGGGAAACCAATCGCACCCCGTCGGGGGGCCTGTTTCAAATGCAGGGCCGAGGGACATTGGGCTCGCCAGTGCCCCAATCCAAAGCCGCCAACTCGGCCTTGCCCTCAATGCCATTTGATGGGCCACTGGAAATCCGACTGCCCTAACCTCGGGGTATCTTCGACGCCTCAACGTGGGGGACCCCCCCGAGATAGTAAGTCTGGCCTTTCAACTGCTTGGATTGGAGGACGACTGACGAAGCCCAGACTCAGCCACCCCTCTCACCCAGGCCGAGCCCAGGGTTATGCTCCAGGTAGCGGGTAAGTCCATCTCTTTTTTGCTGGACACGGGGGCTACCTACTCTGTTCTGCCTTCCTACTCGGGACTTACTCGAACCTCACCAATTACTGTTATGGGGATCGATGGGACCTCCTCCAATCCTAGGGTGACCCTTCCCCTTACCTGTAGCCTGGATGGGTTTCCCTTCCCCCACTCGTTCCTATGATTCCTTCCTGCCTGGTCCCTCTACTGGGTAAGGACATTCTCCAGAAACTAAGGGCAACTATCTGCCTCTCCCCTTCCTCCCCTCTATCCACCTCAACCCGTCTCATCCTACACCTCTCCACTCCCTCGACCCCCGCTCCAGATGACCTACCTACTGTAGATCCTCAGGTGTGGGACACCTCAGAACCCATCATTGCTTCCCACCTTACCCCGGTTCAAGTACAGCTTAAGGATAACTCTAAGTTTCCCTCAAGCTCAGTTGCCTATTTCCTTAGCCCACCGCCAGGGCGTGAAACTATCATAGAACGGCTTTAACATCAGGGACTCCTGATCCCCATCATTTCCCTCTGTAACACCCCATCCTCCCAGTACGCAAGCCCTCAGGGGCTTATCGACTGGTACAAGACCTTAGGCTTATCAACGAGGTCGTGGTCCCCCTCCACCCAGTCGTTCCTAACCCTACTGTCTCGCGTTCCCCCAAACACCTATGACTTTACTGTACTGGAACTAAAGGACGCTTTTTTCACTGTCCCCTTGCACCCTGATTCCTATTTTCTTTTTGCCTTCACCTGGGAGGATCCTGACACGCATGCTTCTGGACAATTAACTTGGACTGTTCTACCCCAGGGGTTCAGGGACAGCCCTCACATTTTCGGCCAGGCCTACAGACTTAACAGCAGTGCGTCCTTAAGGCCAGGACTCTACTACATATGTGGATGACCTCCTCCTCTGTAGCCCCTCCCTCTCGGTCTCCCAAGACGACACCTCCACCCTACTTAGCTTTCTGGGGGCCAAGGGATATCAAGTACCCCCCTCTAAGGCCCTCAACATGACCTTAGGGCAGCCCATCACGGTCTACTCTCCTGCTGACTCACAGAGCTCCTTAGCCACCGATCCCTGGCCCATCTGACTCCCGTCTCCAGCTATTCCATCTGCTATTCCTAGAGAACCCGCATCTCTCTCTCTCTACCTCCCCCCGCTTAAACCCTGCAACTTTACTGCCTAAACCCTTGCCAGATAAGGGGTGGATCCAGGACAGGATTGCCCTGCCAGGCAATCTGGTGCACACCTTGATTACTGACATCCACCAATCCCTCCATAGTGGCCCATAGGCTCTCCACTAATTTCTTCAGCCATTGTTCTATCATCCTTCCTTATCTAAGGTAATCGAAGTTGTCCACAGGGCTTGCAAAACCTGTTCTGCCGTGAATTCACTAGGAGGAATCTGCAGACCAGGGCCTAACCAACAGCTCCGAGGTCATCAGCCGGGGGAAGACTGACACCTGGACTTCACTCCCATGCCTTGCCATAAAATTCATTCACAGGCTGGATCGAAGCATACCTCATCGCCCGGGAAACAGCAGACGTAGTGGCTACAATACTCATCGAGCGCATCATCCCGAGGTTCGGATTGCCCCAGACCCTCCAGTCGGACAACGGACCTGCCTTCATCTCCAGTGTAACCCAACAGGTAGCTGAGAGCCTCAACATAACCTGGAAACTTCACATCCCATACCACCCACAGTCATTGGTAAGGTAGAAAAGGCCAATGGGCTGCTCAAAGCCCAACTCACCAAACCTACTCTAGAAACCCGTCTTTCCTGGCCTACACTTCTGCCTATGGCTCTCACCAGACTCCTGGCTACGCCCCGCGGGTCTTCAGGCTTAAGCCCATTTGAATTACTATACGTCCGGCCCTTTCTTAGAAATCACAGCCCTCCAGCCATTTCCCCACCTCTTTTATCCTATCTACCTTACCTCACTCCTTGTCTTAGGGATACCCCACCCTATTGACTGGCCACTCCCCAACTTCAGGGCCACAGATAATACGGTCCATATGGGCCCCATCGGGGGAAACATACATATTATTAATGTGTCCTCCCTTACCACCGCAGCTGCCATATCACTAATTCCTCCCTCCTGTACTGTACTCCCTCGGGAATATTTCTCTTGTGCCCTCAGGGAATCTATCGCTGCCTGACCACTAATGACTCCCTGGGCTGTATATTCATTCTACTATCTCCTACCACCATCTACTCTGAATCCCAGCTGCTGTCCATCCTATTTCCCCAACACCATGGAGGAAGGGCTGCCCACCTCCCATTCATAACAGGGGCAGGAATAGCCACAGGGGTGGCAACTGGAACAGCGGGGATAGGAACCTCCATAGACTTTTTCTTACAAACTCTCCCAAGCCCTGAATGATGACACGGAACGGGTTGCTGACTCCCTCACAGCCCTACAGACGCAAGTCACCAGCCTGGCAGCCTTAGCTCTACAGAACCGACGGGCCTTAGACCTTCTGACCACCGAAAAAGGGGGGACCTGCCTATTATTAAATGAAGAATGTTGTTACTTTGTTAACCAATCATATAGTTACCTCCAGGATCAAAGAACTCAGGGATCGGATCCAAGCACAGTGGTGAGACACATCCTCCTGGGTCCTGGACCCCTACAACTGGGTAACCTGGCTGCTCCCTCTGGCGGGACCTGTAAGCATAATCCTCCTCCTAATCTCAGTTGCTCCCTGTCTTTTCCGGTACTTGCAGGGTCGCCTACAAGAACTTGCCTGAGTATCTGTCAATCAACTCCTCCTCCAGCCCTACTCTCGCCTGCCCACTTCCGACTACCCCTACAACGACGCCCCCTGTCAGCAGGAAGTAGCCAGAACCGAGTCGACGCCCCTGACACCATTATATTAAGCAAAAGGTCGGAATGTTGGGCTGGCAGGAAGGGGGCTACCAAAGATGGCGAAAGTTCCCGCCACAAGACCTGAGCTCGGACAGGAGAACAAAGGCCCAAGCAGGAATCTGAGACCCCCGCCCCGGGCTCCTGTGGACCAATGGGATCCCGTGAGCAGGCGGGATATCCAAATAAGGGAAACTTCCAAAAGACCCCTGAGCTTCCTCCGAGACCCCTTAAAAGCCCCCTCCTCCCTGCCTTGGGTGCGACTTCCGCCACTCTGCTTTCCAGGGTGGCGGAACCTCGCCCGAGGGTGCCCACCTCCTCCCGGCGCAACTTTCCTGGCTCCCCTTCTCCTGAGCCCTGAAACTTCGCCGGAGAGCATTTTTAATAAATCTTGCCTTGCACCCACTTTGCCTGGTGTTGTGTTTATCTCGCCGGAAAAAACTTTACAACACACATATAGCTGCTCTCCTCACGGCACAAAGGCTTCTTTGGTGCCCCTTTCCCACTAGTGACAGAGTTCTGAGCTATGTGTTACGCTTTAATATATCCATGTGGATTAGAGATTTGTTTTACATATTAACATTTGCTTTCCCCCCTTCCCATACTGGCATTCATTCAGCCAGGTTTATTGAAAATAAATGTAACTGTAAGCATACTGCTTTTCAAAACTGACTGGCATATTGGAATTAGAAATGTGCTTAACTGCTGTTTTTTGTTTTGTTTTGTTTTTACTATCAACACTGAAGCTCTATGCTCAGATTCTACTTCAATTAATCTGGAATTGGGGCAGACAAAAGGTTTGGGGTTTTTTGTTGGTTTTTTGTTGTTGTTGTTGTTTATTTGTTTGTTTTTTAACTCATCAAATGATTGTGATTATTGCCAAGGCCGAGAGCTAGTAATACAGTAGAGAAATTCAAAATGGTGTAAAAAAAAATTGGGTCAAAGCTGTACTGTTGTCAGGCTTATGGCCACTGGCAAATCAAAATCATTTTGCTCATAGACTTGTTGTTAAGTAAGATACAAATTAAAATGCTAATTCCTATTCCACAGATTGTTGTCAGGGTCAGATAAGATTAAAATATAACTGGAATATAAAACTTAAGGCATATGTCAGTTACTATAAGCTCTAGCTCTGATGAGGGAGCACGGGGCTGGCTGAAGACAAAGCTAAAGCTGGCGCCTTGCACCCCCCTCTGCATCCTCTCCCCCTCAGTCATATGTGTAGCATCCCTCAGGCAGCCCTGACTGCCATGAACAATAAGCAAATAGTTAACTTGCAGAGCTCACAATCCTGCTAGACAGGAGTCTCCCTTGGCTTACAAATGTCCTAAATCTCACTAACAAAGACGATTGATAGCAGGATTGTGACACCCCACCAAAAAGTCTCCCAAAGATCTTAATGTTAATGGCTGGTCTAAAGACAACATTGATCCAGCAGAAAGGGCAAGGCCTCCGGCAGGTCTGGAACATCCTGGCACCTTGTAGGCCCTCTTTAGCATATGAAAACTCCACTGAAACCTCCCTTCCCCTCACCTTCCCCCAACAGCAGGGTACATAACCTGCCATCCCTCACAACCGGGGCAGCTGCAGCTCTTCCTGCCCACGGGTCCTGTCCCCATGCTTTAATAAACCACCATTTTGCACCAAAGATGTCTTAAGAATTCTTTCTTTAGTCGTCGGCTCCGAACCTCCTCAGCCCACCGAACCTGACTTAGGTTCTGGGACTTCATCACAGGTGCCCCCAAATCTGGGTTCTTGACCACTACATTAGCCTGCCTCTCACTGGAATATTTATGCATTATTCACGTATTCCAATACCTCCTATAACGCAAGGGTTTACATAGGCATTAAAAAAACACATTTTCTCAATTGTATTGAACTGAAACGAATGACCTATGAAATGATGGGGTGTTAAAAAATGTGATAACTCTTGTATATTCAACTGTTTCTCATCTTACTGAGATTTTTTTAAAACCTGCTTCAGAAACTCAAGGATCACCTAAAGCATCATCAACATTATTCCTCCATCTCCCTGAATTCTCCTGGTAACCTCTTGCCTTAGGAAATGACTTACCTATAGCATATCCTGTAGATGAGAACTGTTTTTGTTAATAGTCCTCAAACGTTAGCTCCTGTGGAAGAAGTCTGTCTCATTTAGCTTGCAGCTAGCTGCGTGGTAAATGTAAAACTTAAAAACTTTTTCGTTAATATAGAAAGACTCTATCATCTTGTTTCTAGGATATCTACAGAACTTTGTTATCTTAATGATTCACTGAAGTCATAAGTGTTTTACTATAGGATATTATAAGATAAAGAAAACAACTATCAAAAATAAGAGCTGGCTTAGACATTACCTAGGCTAACATTTGCATTTTACTAATAAAAATATTGCAAACTAACTGCATTACAAGACTTACTCAAAAATGGCAACTAAATCTCTCTAGACTCAGAATTAGTATGTAGAGTTCCTATCTCCTGTGTTCTAATATATTGCTCTTCCACTCATGATACAACCTGATACACAATATTAACCTGAAACATTTCATTTTTTAAATACTTTATCCATGATTTATGAGTCACAGAGAGAGAAAACACATACTATTATTGTAAAAACCTAAAGATATTAAGAGAATTCAAGAATAGCTAAAATCCAACTTTGGAAATATCATGTAAGGAAATACAAATAGTTAGATTTTACTTATCAGTTATTATTTATATACAAGGCATTCTTCTCACAGTTAGGTTAAGTGTTCATGACTTGTGTAGTAGAACAAAGGTAAGAAAGAAACCAACCGTGATTTTAATTGCAAACTACTTGGTAAACTCAGAAATAACAAAAAGGAAAGGGCACAGATAAGAAGCTACTGTGTTTAATTAGATATGCTAAGAATTTAGAAATTGATTTTATTGATGGCATATTCAGAGGAATATAAGTTACATGAGAAATAGTTCTTAAATTATTTATAGGATATGACCTGAAGGTGTTCTATTTATTTTCATATATAAATATTCCAGATTACTAATTCTCTTTAATACCAGATACTATAGCAAATTTCAAGCAGAAAAAAATGTTTGACAAATAAAATTTAAAAATTTTTAAACAAATGTATGTGCTAAAAAAGTATTCAATGTACTTTTAAATTTCATTTACAGTCATAAAAGGCATAGTGAAAGCCATTTAGATTAATGAAGAAATAAAAATAACATTGAAAAAAATTAAGCATATGTAATTTCAAAATTAAAAAATTTTGCTGCATGGAAAAAATGTAGTATAGAGAACTTAAACTTGGCTGGATGAATATTTTAGGAAGACAATAGGATTCTTTGTCTATCGACAATTACCAAAAACTTTTAGTAGAATCATTTTTCAATAAATAATTGCATATCTTAGGTAACTGAGAATAAAGAAATGTCTAAATGTGTTCATGTGTGTGTGGCACATATGTGTATGTGTATATATATGTGTGTATATATGTATACTGTACTACACCTTAAGTTATAATGGGGTTCAGTAAAAAAAAAAATTATTGTCCACAGTGGAAAATTACAAAACTGATAGTCACAAAGTTAGCTAGCTGTGTCATTTAAAGTAGGATAGCTCCTATATGCATTGCATGGTACACAGCATAAGTTAAACTGAGCAAATATTCTGTGAAAAGTGATAAATGAATATGAGAACTGAAAATGTAAAATCTACAATCAAGAGATGAATGTGAACCGCATTTCATACGAACCCATCCTATAAGGTCAATTCGTCTTTAACAAAGCAGGAAAAAACACACAATGATAAAAAGTCTCTTCAAAAAATGGTGTTGGAAAAACTGGATAGCAACATGCAGAAGAATAAAACTGGACCACTTTCTTATACCACACACAAAAATAAACTCAAAATGGATGAAAGACCTATATGTGAGACCTGAGACCATAAAAACTATAGAGGAGAACACGGGCAATAACTTCTTTGACATCAGCCATAGCAATTTCTTTCTAGAGAGGTCTCCAAAGGCAAGGAAAAAAAAAAGGAAAAATAAACTAGTGGGGTTAGTGGGACTACTGCACTACTAGTGCAGAAGCTTCTGCACAGTAAAGGAAACAATCAGCAAAATTAAAAGGCAACATAGGAATGGGAGAAGATATTTGCAAATGACTTCTCTGATAAAGGGTTAGTATCCAAAAATCTATGAAGAACTTAAAAATTCAATACCCCAAAATGAATAATCCAGTTAAAAAACGGGGGGAGACATGAATAGATATTTTTCCAAAGAAGACATGCAGATGGCTAACAGACACATGAAAAGATGCTCAACATTACTCATCAGGAAAATACAAAGCAGAACTACAATGAGATACCAGCTCTTCCTTGTCAGAATGGCTAAAATCCACAGCACAAGAAACAACGGGTACTGGCAAGGATATGGAGAAAGGGGAATCCTCCTGTATTGTTAGCAGGAATGAAAACTGATGTAGCCACTTTGGAAAATAGGATGGAGGTACCTCAGAAAGTTAAAAGTAGAATTACTCTACAATTCAGCAATTGCACTATTACCCAAATACACATATACTAATTCAAAGGGATATATGCACCTCAATGTCTATAGCAGCATTATATTCAATGTGACCTTCCAACTATATTTTAAACTGTATCTATCACTGTGCCAAAGCTATACTTGTCTCCTTTCTGTTACCCATAAAATTTCAAAAAGTATGAATTGAATTCCAAGCTATTTTTGTTCCTTTTTCATATTGCTGCTTTAAAATCCTTCTTAGGGGCCCCTGGTGGCACATTCAGTCAAATGTCTGCCTTTTGATTTCACCTCAGGTCATGATCTCCGAGTCATGAGATCAAACCCTGTTTTGGGCTCCACACTCAGTGCGAGGTGTGCTTCAGATTCTCTCTCCCTCTATCCCTCCTGCTCATGCTCTATTATGTAAATAACTAAGTAAGTAAGTAAATCTTTAAAAATAAAATTGTAAAAATATTAAGTAGCCAGAGTCACAGACATTACCAATATGGAAAAATTAAAGATGTTGATCAACATGGATTCATAAAATACACTAGATATAAAATTCCGCATGAGTAGGAAATAAAATATTTTTATAAAAAATATATAGCCAATATTGTTATTTGAAGCAATTCATATAAAATATATAATCAGTATGCATTGTTCACCTATTTTTCAAAATTTTGATCTTAGTACTTCAGGGTTTCCTTCCCTGAGGGTTAGACTTACTCTTCCATAAGCATAAAACAATCTTCTATCTTTTACTATCGTCAGAAGAGGCAAGGACAAAGAATTAGTCACTTAGTCACGCAAAACTACTAATAATTATGTTTTGGCCATTGTTTCTCCTGAGTGTCATTATTACACTGTTTTTGAACTGTTTTTTGTAATATGTATAATAAAATTCTGCTGGACAGAAATTTGGTTCAGTAGCTATAAAATGCCTAACCAATGCTGAGTGAAGGTTCACTAAATGATAGTCATGAGAAAGTGTAATTGCATTTAAAAAAAAAAAAGTGGGGCAGGTTTGTGATAGCAGTGATTTAGGCAAATGGATTTGTGAAGAAACAATATTTCAATATCCTGTTTCAGTCCTGCCTCTAATTTCAAACTCACAGATTAGACCACATTATAAGGATGACTGATTTCCATAGTTTAGATCTGATTTTCTTAAATATTAACATAGATTTTACATTTATTATATGCTACTGTGGTAAAACTAACAATGTAACCAATTACTGAATTTGCTACAAAGTAGTCTCCAAATTCTTTCAGTATTTTAAATAATATACTATGATCATCTGTTTTCAATGAGCTATAGGTGTAGTTTAATATGTACTTTTAAAAGTACTTAATTATTGGGCTACCTGGGTGGCTCAGTGGGTTAAAGCCTCTGCCTTCGGCTTGGGTCATGATCCCAGGGTTCTGGAATCAAGCCCCGCATCAGGCTCTCTGCTCAGTAGGGAGCCTGCTTCCTCCTTTCTTTTCTTTGCCTGCCTTTTTGCCTACTTGTGATCTCTGTCTGTCAAATAAATAAATAAAATCTTTTTAAAAAGTACTTAATTATTGCTTATGAAACAGAAAACTTAAAACAGACATATAAAAGCAACATAGTTGGACTTTATATTACTCTAATAACTCAAAATAGGTATTTTCTTATAGTACTTTAGAAACATCTGCTCAGAGATCTCCATAAAATTTGGAATTCTGGTCTTAGGAAAAGTCCCCTGATAAAATGTTATGTCCTATGATTTATTTTTATACATTGGAGTTTATTGGTAAAGAATATAATATTGTTATAGCCTGTTTTTAAAGTATTCTATCCTAATAACATGCATACTAAAACTTTATTATGCTTTTAAAAATTGTTAAATCCAATAGTTTTGAGAAGTTGGTAAGAAGTGATACAACATGGTAAAATAGAAATTAGGAAACCTAAAGTAAAACTTAACTCTAAGGTTTTAGAGATGATAGAAAACAATGGGATATAATAGATAACAAAGGAAAGTATACATGATAATCTAGTAAAACATGGAAGATTCTTTTTCATATTTTTAAAATATATAAACATTGCTGGTTACTACTGAGATTAATACTATTCTTTCCAGAGAATCCATAAATGCCAGTAACTCTGAATACTTTCTACACCATGCTTGAGAGACAACAGTCACAATTTGAGATTCCAGAGCCTAATAGTCTTGCCCTTATTAGACCACCAGTGGTCTAAGCTATAAGAAACAAGACGTGCAATAATATTTAGAGAACTATATGAAATAAAAAGCCTTTTTTAAAAAAAGATTTTTTAAATTGACGGAGATCACAAGTAGGTAGAGAGGCAGAAGGGGAAGCAGGCTCCTCAGTGAGCAGAGATCCTGATGCAGGGTTTGATACTAGGACCCAGGGATCATGACCTGAGCTGAAGGCAGAGGCTTTAAACCCACTGAGTCACCCAGTTGCCCCAAAATAAAAAGACTTTTTCACAAGATGTGTAAGGGTATAGATCCAACAGCATCTAATTGTGATGCCTGTAATTCTCACTGCATCAAGCAAATTCTGTTTTTGTTGCTATTTAGTGCACTTGGAAAGGGTGGTTGATATAGAAACTTTCCCCAACATGTACAGCTCAATAATGTTCTTATAAGTGAAATAATCAAGATAGATCAGGCATCTACAAAAGTTATTTCCATTGCTACTTCTTATCTGTTTCCTGGCTCTCTGCTGGAATTTTCATTTCTCACTATTCTCATAAAACGACTTGCTATGATTCTCCAATTTATATTTCAAGAATCGGGAATTCTTGGGGGACCTGGGATAACTCAGTCAGTTAGGTGTCTGACTTCAGCTCAGGTTGTGGTCTCCTCCTGGTCCGGAGATAGAGCCTGGTGTCTGGCTCCCTGCTCAGTGGGGAGTCTGCTGCTTCCTTTGCCGATCCCACTACTGCTCTTGCACGCATGATCGCTCTCGCGCTCTCTCTTTCTCAAGTAAATCTAAAAACAAAACAGTTGTTCTTCCATTAGTATACAAAGATTCTTCAGAAGCTCATAAGAAACCAACATTCTTCTCAGTAATGTTGGGAGATACTGTTTTAATAGAATTATATTAGAGGAAATTGCATCAAATGTTATGCTCAGTTAAATGATTCATGGACTGGAAAAGTTGATGAATCACTTCTTCAGGTAACTGAGTTATAGAAGACCTCAAGAAATAATTCCATTGGTCCAGTGCTGAGTAGAATAAAGGGAAATAGTGTTAATCAAATCTTAATTCAGGAATAAATTGATAACCAAACAAGGGAAATATTTTGCTTCACCATGCTTTCTTAAATCTAGAGTGACTCCACCATAACTCTATGACTTCAATCAAAAATATTTTTTGAAACTTGAATGAAAAATTTAAAATATCCTTTAATCATATTCTATTTTTTAATTATGGTAAGTGATTTTAACTCAATTACTCAAACATTCAAGTTAAAGAACAATCTCTCTTCTTAAGTATTTCTTCTTAGAAGTAAGACTTTTTGTCCTTTAGTTCCTTTGTCCTGAAAAGTATAGTGTAAAAGGTGGCATTGAGTAATGATGAATATTGTCCAATACTCTACAGAAAAACAATTGTTCACACAACATCAATAAATTACCACCTTTCTTTTTTTTTTTTTTTTTGTTTTCCTTCTGGTAGAATTGGAGTTGTTTAGACTTATTTCTTAATCTCTTCTGAATACCAGTAGATTTTTGAAAATAGGTCCATGCTTTGTGAATTTGCTGTATGGTCAAGAAAATGGAAAAGTTGGCTTATAACATAAATAGATCTATGATCTGATTGTCATAACACTAAATTTCAACCAACTGAACCAACCAGGAACAGACATTGATAACAATGATTTGTACATATTTTCCTGAAATTGGATAAGACCTGTCATCTCTGTCATTACCAATTCTTTAACCCACTGAGCCACCCAGTCGCCCCTATCTGTCCTTACCAATTCTTAAACATAAAATAATTTTTTAAAAAATTTGGAATTAAACTTTTTAATTAAATATTTATCTCTGGAAAAAAAGAAGTTGGAATATATATAAATAATGATTAAAACAATTTCTCCATTAGTGAAAATGGAAAACTGGGTGTCCTCACTGTGATTCTGGATTTATATAACCATAGCTATGAACCCGATAAATAGCTTAAATCTAATGTTACCAGTATTAAAAACATCTTATCGCTCAACATTGACTGAAATTATCTGATTGCTATTGTCCATGCAATTGTGGAAATGTTATTGCTAATTTGTAATACTTAATTTCTTCCATTATATCCTACTACAAATATGCCTGTGATTCATTTTCATCATGTATTTGGTTGGCTTTTCACCTTATACATCTACAAAAGGGACTCATTAAAAGATCTTCTAGTAACAGCTGTTGGGAAATGAGGCTCAGAACTGCAGGCAGGACCAGATAGATTTTTCATCGCCTGTTGTTTTTTTGGCAGGCAATTTGTTTCCTATTGTTACATTTAGGAGTTCTGGCTTATGTATGCCAGAACTTAGCAAAAATAAATTTTCTTTTCAATTGCTTTTTATTCAATAAAAATATACAGTAATTTAATTTTACTTTCTGAAATATTGGAAAGATGATTATTATACATTCTTTAAAAAACTAAATTAAATGACTCTTTATTCCACAAAAATATTGAGTCTATACTGCTAGTTGCTAGAAGTAGAAAATTTAAAAAACAAAACAGGTTCTTTGTCTTCAAGTATGATATAGCTCTCTGAAATTTTATATTTTACATTTTAAAAATTTCCTAGATGTTCAGTATATTAAGGAAATTTGACCAATTATATCAATGCCAAAATAATAGTCATTATTTAGCTTATTATAAAACAAAAGAGAAATCCAGACAGTTTTTATGTGGTTATCCATGTTTGAGAGATTTTCATCAAATATAATATGTTATACGGAGAAAATTAAAGAATCATATATATAACTTTATTTTTCCAAATACATCTTAAATTACAGCATTGAATCAATTAGAGTACATTTTATACAAATAGAATTTATCCAGCACATGCAGTGTAATCCAAGGAGAAAAACTAAGTGTAATCCACTGCAATAATAGAGAAAAGTAGGGAGGAAATCACATTATCATTTAGATAGATGTTGGAGGTTTGTCACAATATTTAAATATGTTTTTATAAAACTTTAAATAAAAATGGAATTAAGCATATTTTCCATATGGGGTAACAGGTGTCTAAAAGAAACCTCTTGGGGTGCCTGGGTGGCTCCGTGGGTTAAAGTCTCTGTCTTCAGCTCAGGTCATGATCCCTGGGTCCTGGAATCAACCCCTGCATCAGGCTCTTTGCTCAGGAGGGAGCCTGCTTCCCTTCCTCTCTCACTGCCTGCCTCTCTGTCTACTTGTGATCTCTGTCTGTCAAATAAATAAATAAAATATTTAAAAAAAAATAAAAATAAAAAAAAACTCTAATAAAAATCATGCTTAGATAGAAAAATATTAATACTTTCCATTGAAGTCATTAATATACTAGCAATGTCACCATTACTGTTGTTATAATCATCTATGATAGTAGTTCAAGAAAAAAAAACAACAATAAATAGTCTATGTGATTGGACAGTCCATATAGAAAAGTGGAAGACATGAGAAATAGCATATTCCTGAATGAGTAAATCCATGTAAAGTTCATAACTACATATTAAACCTCAAACAAACTGAAGTCAAATATGAATTATCACAGAGCATTTATCATTATTCTTCTCTTTCAAAGGTACTATTTTTTCTAGCTTTTTTTTTTAAGATTTTATTTATTTATTTGACAGAGATCACAAGTAGTCAGAGAGTCAGGCAAAGAGGGAGAAGAGGAAACAGGCTTCCTGCTGAGTAGACAGCCTGATGTGGGGCTCTATCCCAGGACCCTGAGATCATGACCTGAGCTGAAGGCAGAGGCTTTAAACCACTGGGCCACCCAGGCGCCCCTAGCTTTATTAGTTTTAATATCTAGTTGATTTTTTCCATCTTCATTGCTTTCTAAAAGCATTTTAAGGTGAATTTAAATATTTTCAGCATATAGTATAGGTTTTCATGATGGATCATAATTAATACAGTTTCAATTTATTTAGTCTCATTTATTTCCCTGTGGAAAGAATGGAAATAATTACCCTATTGTGTCCTTCCATTCAAGAAGGTTATATCTGTCCCAGTTTATAGGTTTTAGTTACTGGGTATCTATTCTGCATATGTACATGTTTATATTTATACCAGTTTAAGTGGATGTGCATGTATGATGCATTCATTTAAGTTTGGATATATGTGTGTATACATGCATGTGTTCACATATGAGTATCAGTACACAGGAGATATACATACATGTTTTTGTAGATGAGTGCATGTATGTACAAAAGTGTGTATCTGTGTTTACATATGTTGATGTGAGAGTTGTTGCTAAAGGATATATAGCTAAATGGGCCTTTATCTTTTCTTCAAAACATATGTTTGTTTTACTCAATTGCGGTTTGCATTTCTGAATTATTTAGAGCAGTACAAATGCATTTATCCTGGTAAACAAACCCTAGTTTTGACAACTGAAGTATCAGTAATTGTTATATCATTTTTCTTGTGTACATAGTTAACTCAAATTAATGCTGGGCATCCACTTTACTGCTGGTAGTATTCTTTTTTACAGGGTGAGTGCTATGAAGCTCTGCTAGGGAAACTTATTCCTCTGGAATTTGCCACTTTTGACCATATAGATACCAAATTTTCTAACTCTAATGAGTGTATATAACAATTTAATTTAGTTTTTTTAGTGTATTCCAAAAAAACTCTCCGTACTCGAGTCATCTTGCACTCATTCTGGATTTTATGTTGATTGATTTTATTTCACTTATTTTTCCAATTGTCTTTTGGGATTGAGAACTAAACACACATACTCAGTCAGCTCAAATGCAAAGTTCACCTAAACTTTCAAAATATTCTATACTTGAGTATATTTAATACATGAGATATAAAATATTTATATTTATGTATAAATAAATGATGAAACTCTTTTCTTTATATAAAATACATTTTAAGGTAGATTCTAGAATATATAACAGGAGCAATTTCTTATTGATTTTTTGATTAATTACAAGTAAAATTATTATTTTAATACAACTTATAAAAATCTATATAAAATATTTACTATTATGACTATCAAACTGTCCCTCCTGTTATCACTGAAACTTCCCACAATTGGCTCAAATATCTGTTTTTATAGAAAAATATACAGAAATACTGGTCTTGGGAGTAGAGTTACTTAAAAACTTGGGCTACTTACATTAATGCTGGGCATGTTAGTTTGATGTGAAACTGGAAGTTAAAGTAGATTTCATTTCAGCCTTGAAGTATGCTCAACAAATTCATTTAAGCCTGTTGCCTCTTTCCAGTGATACGTACTGACTTGGGCTGGGAGTGGAAAGTAAGTAGGACTTTCCTTGTTGCCACATCCCTACTCTGGGTGCCTATAACCAACTATGGTAGTTGATCTCTGATCATGGCATTTTTATCCTACTGAGCCTACATTCTACCCCACTCCCCATGTTGACAGTAAAAATGAATTGTCCATGTTGACACTAACAATGAATTGTCACTTTATCATTTCTATGTACCATCTATGTCCAAGTCTGTCTATTGAAATACTGTTGACAGCTACCCTCTTTTTAATTCTTTCTGTGTCTGCACATGTACAGTGGATCTGTAATTGCTGCCTTTCAATGAGCAGATCAATTGTCATATGCATTCTATTAGACTCGAGACACATATAAATAATTCAGCACTTCTGATGATTCAAATACCATTCAACAGATATGGTGCCTTTTTCCCTAGAACATATTTATTAAGTTAACTCTCAGTCTGCCTTTGATTTCTCAAATATGAATGTGATCTCTATTGCTTAAACATTATAAGCTATATTGCACAATATAGCTCAGTTTAAGTACTGTCCTACACTGCCTGTAGACTACTTAAAATAGTGATGTGTCTGTCCCACACATAAAACATCATAGCAAGTTAGCACTCTTACAGTTCACATTCAACACTTCTTTCCAGATTCCTCATTCCTACTTCACTGCACTTTCTATCAATTAACATTGCACATATTATTTGAGCTATTTGATACTTTCCCAAATGTGTGAAATTTTATATTTCAGTTTACCTTGTTTACAACATATCAGATTAGTGTACTCTCATGTATATATAGGAGATTAGGAGATATATTTTTATAAGCAGGTAATTTTCTTTGTTTCTTAATTTTATACCCTGCAGATTTGTGAATTTGAAAGTTTGTGTAGCCTCATCAGTATCAATGAGGAAAACATTGTATAAATACTTCTACCTTTTTTCCTTATTGTTTTAGAATAGTAACTTGTTAAAATAATCCTTTGTATATAATCTCAGAATATTTCCTAATCTGTCATTTTGCATAGTTGAAAATTAACAGATTTATTTTTTCATTATTTTATTATAAACAGAAACAGAAAATAAGAAAAATATTTGAGTTTTTAAAACTCTTCTACTATTGTATATTTCTGCAATATATTTTAAAATATGCCTCCATTTTCTCAAAAAACTTCTCAACTTAGTATTAATATAACGATTAATCTCATGTAAGAAATTAAGCATTCCTCATTTGCTAACATTTTAAATCATGTATCACCCCACATTTTTTTATTATTCTGTTTTGATTCTGTATATTTTTAAATAAGTCATATGTTTTGTGTTTTTCTTTTCTATAATTCATTCTCAATGTCAATAATAACCAATATTCATAATCACTAAGATTACATTTTCTTTTTATGTTTATCCTGATTCCTTAATTTGGCAAAATCAAATCTGTATACTATTTTTCTTCTTAAATTATAGATTTGTTCCAAAAATATGTAATTCTGTTTTTCTGTGTAATTTTTTCTTCCCTGCAGACTTAAAACTGTTGAAGTATACTCTGAGAATTTACATTTCTTCCTGGAGAAAAAAAAATTATTTTATATGCACCATTGATATCAAAGTCTATGGAACTATGTGATACCACATTCAATGATTTTTTTGATGTCTTTTATAGAGAAATGACTTTGTTTTAATTATAATAACCATAGGTATTTTAACTCTCCTATACAAGAATGAATTGTAAGGTTTATGCCACTATACCAGTGTGCTTATGAGAGTGGTTAAATCCCCAATAACACTTCTTTTGTTGTTTCAATCAGTGGTAGCACTGGGTCATTATTGCTCTATTTTAATTCCGTATGCAAATTGCCTTCTACCTTCAAAGTGTTCTTAGGTTGGGTTTACAGAATATCAAAATAGTTTGCCCTCATAAGAAATAATTTTCTGAAACAAATGACATTTTTGTGACCAGGTCAAAACATAATTTAAAATGACCTCCTATGAAGAATTCCTAATTTTTAAATCTGGTTTATTTTACTACTTTTGCAGAGCTCTAAAAATACTCTTAGCATTACATAATCCTTAAAGAAAATTTTTCAGTTGAATCTGTTTGTCCCAGAATAGCTCTTGTCATGAATTTCTAAATACTTTTATTTTTTCCCTTTTCCTAATCTTCATGAATTTAATCTTGATTTTATTCATTTATTTAAAAGATACAGATATGCTTAAGCTCCATACTAAAATGATGATAAAAAGGTAATCTGTACCTCATGTCATGGCATCCTTTGGGAAATAAGCATTAATCAAATAACCACACACAGTTAATAAACAGAAGAAATGTACATTTTTGTATGAAACATGAAATGAAGGGACATGATTCAGTTTGAGTGGTTAAAAATAAAAATAGCTTGGGATCATTCTGAGGAAGAAAAATATGAACATGACCACTGGCAGCAGGATAAATGCATGTCTGTTCTTCATGATGGTTTGTATCCATCCCATGGAAAAAGTCCATATCTATCCTACAGAAAAAGTCATCTTCAATAAGATTTCACACAAGTGGGCTGCCATCTGAAGCAATCTTGGAAGAAAGAGTTTCAGAAGTTACATTCACCCAGCCATAGATTGTGACTGTGCCCGGGATTCTAGTTGGCGGTGCCCAGTAAGGGGATCCCCAAGGAATTCATGAAACCATTCCATGGATAGGGTGAACGATTCACTAAGTTTTCATGACATGAACTGTAGCTTATCCTTTATGTCAGCTAATACTTCTTAATGACTTCTAGAGCCCTTTTAACTCAAATTGTCTTAGTTAAGATGATAAACTAATGATTACTCTGAAAGGTAGCATTTGGACATTTGGACATTTGCCACATAAGAGGTAGCATTAGTTTTAGAGGATTTCTTAGGATGTCAAGGAAGATCTTTGCTGGAACTTCCTTTCTTCAAACCTACTCTGGTGGAACCAGACATAGTGAATAGAAGAGGAAAAATAAGTTCATTAAAAAGCACTGGTTAAAAACAAAACAAAACAAACAACCAAAAAACCCACTATGAGTTGCCAAAATGAGGTTGAATGGCATAAGGCCAACTTGTAGAAAATGGGAATGAACTAGCTGAGAGATTGAAACTTTATGTTAGATAGAATTGTATTTCCACACCTAAAGGAAGATTCTTGTTGATATCTGAGAAAAACCAGAAAGCTCTAGATGATTTACCCAAAGTGATGATGGAGATGGGGCATAACAAACAGTAAAGGAGATTTGATGAAAGATTTGATTATAAAAATAAGTGCTTTCTATTGTATCTACAGGATCCAAACCAACTCTAGATTAGTTAAATAATAATAACTGCTATTTTGAGGTTCATTCTACATGCTGAATATTCTAAGTGGTTTTCATAGGAGCATTTCATTTAATAATCTTATCAATCTTTTGGAGGTGGTGTAATTCCCTTTTGGAGTATAAATTGTCCAATTTCACAGAGCTGGTGAAAATAATTGAGAGAATTTGAGTCCAACTCTGTTTTCAGAAAAATTCTTGTTGCTAACGTGATGTGACTGTGTGCCTCTCTTTTCCCTGTAGCTATTGTGTCTAGAAAGTTTTCATGGTGGATTGAGAAACATGGGCACTGTATTTTGTAGCTTACCCCTTATAAGACAGAATCTCTTGCTCCATCCTTGGGACTTGCTTTTGAATAACAGAATGTTTTAGCCTCAGGGGGACTTGCAGTTTCTACTTTTGGTCCTCTGAAATACTACTGTCATCATCTGAGGTGGTCACCATGTAAACCTGCACGTAGATAGAGACCTAGTTATTCCACAAAGGTTCAAGACATGCTGCTGAGGCTCTCTGAGACTCCTTTGTGCGAGTGACATTATTAGCTGAGTACAACTATAAAAGTGGGCCTAGATAAGACAAGAAGAACTGAACAGTCAACTCACGGATTCCTGCCATGTTTTAAATTCTAGTGTTTTTGTTTATTTTAATGTATATATAGATAACTGATAGAGAACATAGCTGTAGTTATCCAGATAAAAATAATTTCTAAAACCCTAGTACATTTATGACCTTCGGTGTGTATGAATGAAACTTTATTCCCGTACCTATGAAAACCAGACTCTCTCAAAGTTATGCAATGTAGTAACACCAGGTCTGCCTTAAATTATGGAGATTCTGCTGGATATAATCCTTGAGAAATTTAAGTCCTCACTGTTTTCTTCCCCACACATACACCACATTTAATCCACATCTATTTCATGCGAAGAAACTTCTAATTATCTAGTTTCTCATTTTTTATTCAGAGCACTATAGGAGACCCTTTTGTATTTCTTAAATAATAGTTTTATCAATTCTTATTTTTATATTGTGTTTAAAATAGATAGCTGATATTTTCAGAATAGTTACTCTGACACTCACATTTCCTTGTTATCACTCGTTATTGGTCTGTCAAAAGATAAATGATTTGATTACTGCAGTTTTCTAATTTTTCAGCTATTAGCATATGGTTTGACACCACAAAACTACAAAAAAAATTTATGACAGCTTTCAGCTTGTTTTCCCCTCAAACTAATTTGTTTCCCATAGTTTTCAGATAGAGGCTCATAAGTTACACTGGTCATCTTGAAGCTGCTAATTCATAACATAGTCAAGCAGGTACTAAATCACAATACTGTGTGTTACAGGTTTCCCTTTATGTGCTTAATTTTAGACACAAAGAGTTTTTGGAAAATTTTCAGATTTTTGAAAGTTTCTACAATATATTAAGTTGAAAATTATTCAAGAAAACTCAATATATACCTATTGATTTACCTGTGTATCTCATGTCTGATTGTGATTACATACAGTAGATGACAAGATTGTCATTTAGTTCAAAAAAAATTTTTTAAATGCTATTATACAGCACAGGTAGGAAAATTATTGTTCATAAGAAGCATTTTCTTTTAGGTACCAGCATTTGGTATAAACAGATTAAATCCATTGTGAAATAGATCCAGACCATAGTGATCTATGATCTATATTTAAAGATCATATATCTTTAAATATAGACATTTAAATATAGACATTTAAATATAGACATTAAGTACTTGTCTTTAAATATAGACATTAAGTACTTGTCTTAAGTTTTAAATTTCCATTAGCTCCGTATAAGCCGTTTACTGATTACATCTCAACAAGTTAGATCTAGCATTCCTCTGAACTTTATCCTTTTTTTTGTTTCAGACATGCCAAAGAAAACTTTATTAACCAAATCAGGCCATGGTTTTTTGTTCTGTTTTGCTTTGCTTTGTTTTTAAAACAGTTGCTATGCCTTTTCAGTTAAGGTTGCTTCAAAATATCTTAGGGATTTCTTGCAACTCTTGGTCAGTGTTTATTTTTATATTGTATCTCAATGAGAATGTCTTCAGTTTGAATCTGTATTCACTGCAAAACACCTTCTCCCTTAATGCATATAGCCTTCACATTTCTACATAATAAAATATCAATTATTGGTTTAAAAATATCTTTAGGTCTTACACATTGTCCCATACATTTTAAACTTTTAAACTACAAAAGAAACTTAAAAATTACATGTATTGTAAGGAATATTTTCCTTGAACTTTAAAAAGTTTATAGCAATAAAATCTAAAATGAATAAGTACTTGACTAAGGGACAGTATTTTATAATTATTTTGAAATCTTACAGCAATTAAAATAATTGAAAAGCTAATTCTGGAAGATTGTCATTTATAATCAAACCAACTCAATTTTAATGGCGGCCTAGTGGCAAGATCCCTATAATAGCAACTGCAGTTGCACAAATGTCTCCCTGCTTTATCACCAGTTGGAATGATTACTTGCCTTTCTGATTTGTGTTTAAAACTCAGAGAAACATGCTTTTCAAAGGCTTTCTCATAAATGGCTTTCATTTTAAAATGTAAAGAGCTTTTTATTATTTGGAAAGACAGAGTAGTCTTCTTTTTTCATGCCAATAGCCAACTCCCTGACAGATATCAAGATAATGGTGTCAGTTCATAACCTTTCTCCAACCTTCCTGTTAGAGAAATGGAGAATTTCAAAAGCACACTTTAAATAAAATTTTACCGACTTTTTTATAATTTAGTATTGAACAATACATTTAAGAAATCATTCTGCTGTTACATACATAGTATATAAGCCACCTCTTTAACGACTCTACATGAGAAGTCAGTAAGAGACCCTTATCATTTAAAATATTCAATCTTTGAATTCTGTCAGAAAAGTGTAAAGCACTCAGATCATGTTTTCTTTGGGAAAGATAGCTCATATCACTGGGAGAGAAAAAAAAAAAAAGGCAGAGACTCCACATTTGAAAGATGGGACTTGGCTCTGAGCAGCGGTTTTGACCCAAGTAATAATGATTATTTTTTAATGAGTATTTTTTGGTGACAAGAGTTTAGGGTAAAATACCACTACTATGCACTATGTAGATAATAGTTACTGTCATTTAATTTTTAAGTTTTCCAGTATGCAGCTCTACATAGCTTTATCTCATATTTCAGCTTCAACCACATCTTTAAAAATTTATTTTCAGAAGCAATTGCTATACTCACGTGCCTATAGATAAATGGCATACAAACCTCTGTAACACATGTGGTAAGGGAATTAAGACCATTTGATGATGAAAAAGATAATGAAATATTAAGAAGAATTGAGCCATAATAAATTATAAAAATCTTAGATGTTCTAAAAGATAAGCATAAAGCTGAGATACCCAGCTGAGGATTAAATCCAGATACCAAACTGCATGGCGGGTTTCAGGTGTCCAGGTAAGAAAATACGATCACGGAGATTCAAAAATCTTTAAAAAATACCTTTTATCTTTTTGGAAAGATATAGGAATGTTTTCAACTCAATGTAGAATGACCCGGGATGATACTAGTTTTATAATATAAACTGGTAAATGTTTGAGTGAGACAGTCTTTAGGAAGATTCTGATTGCTTGGAAATGAATTTGAATTAAATTATTTTTGGGGAACCTGGGTGGTACAGTTGGTTAAGCATCCAACTCTTGATCTCAGCTCAGGTCTTGATCTCAGGGTCATGAGTTCAAGCCCCGTGTTGGATGCCATACTGGGTGTGGAGCCTGCTTAAAATTAATTAGTTAATTGATTTTTAAAAAGTGAATTAAATTTTAGTACTAAGATACACAAAAAAGGACACTGTATATCAGAAGATGCCCGTTTAAAAGTTTATTTAATGAAAAAAGTCCATTAATATATTTATGTGTGGTATTAATATTTGAAAAATTTTAAACAAGAATTTTAAATAATGACAATGATCTCAAACAAATGTTACAGAGTATAATATAGCTTTCAAAAGATTCATGAATACAAATTATAAAAGCATAGTTCATATGTCTCACATGGATTAGAAGTATGTATCTCCAGGTATCAATAAGAACTCTTCAGTTCTTATTTAACTGGACAATTTATACATTTAGGTGCATTGGTATGACATTTCCCAATACATATTGTATATGCTCCTTTGCCAATACGTTCATTATCCATTATCTGAATTAGTTTGTCCAAAAAAGCCTCAGCCACTATAGCACAACATTTCTCCATTGTGTTTAAAAAAAATACTGTGGTTATCTCCTAGAAACCTGAGTTTGAATTCATGAGTTTTTTTTTTTTTTTAAGATTTTATTTACTTATTTGATAGAGCTAGAGAGTGCAAGTGAAGTGAATGGCAGAGGGAGAGGGAGAAGCAGGCTCCCCATTGAGCAGGAAGCCTGATGTGGGGTTGGATCCCAGGATGCTGGGATCATGACCTGAGCTGAAGGCAGACATCCAACTGAGCCACCCAGGTGCCCCATATTTACCTATTAGTTTTACTTCACTTTTTATACCTGTAGAAGATCTCTTGCTCTTTGCTTCGTTTCTACTTACCTCTCCCTCATCATATGGCATTCTCTAATTCTCAACAGGGAAAATACAATTATTTTTTTAAATCTTCTGAAAAAGTCCTATAATATCACGCATACAAGTGTCAGAATCTCTTTCTCTAGGGTACTACTGTTCCATTTATACCTTTTTTTTTTCTTAACCCTTTCCTCTGGATCTTCCTCTTCATCTTTCAAATCTGTTTTAGTAGCTAATAACATCAAATATGATACAAGTAGTGGGCTGTCAATGAATGTGTAAGATAAAGACTTTACTCTCAAACATTTAAAACTATACTATTTTTGTTTTCAAGAACAGAGTAGAGAAAAGAAGGAAATATTAGCAATCATATTGTATACTATAATTTAGGCATGCTCTTCAGCTTTCATATATCAATTGCAAAAAACCTAGGTTCACCTTCCAAATCTGTCAGGCACTGAATAAAACTATAATAATGTATATTTGATTAAAATAACAACAAGAACACTTATGCGTTTTTTCTTGGAATACCTAGTTTGCATAAGTTATCTTGCATCAATACTCTGTTATCCTTAATATGCAGATTAAAAAAATAGCTCTTTGTGAGGTTGTGACATTCATAAGTTCTAAGCCTGGTGCTCATTTGAGATTTATCTTTAACTTTAATTTTGCAAAATTCTAAATACATGTAAAAATAGAATAGTATGACAAATCCTTATTACCCAGACCAAATATTGTCACTTTATGATTCCTATTCAAATATGACCTTCTCCTGGGATTATTTCCAAGAAAATTTCAGACATTACATTATGTCATTTACATATATTTTGGCATGTATCTCTAAAAGACAAGGATTTTAAAAAAACACACATAATAATTATCTTCCAACTTGAAACTATTTTTTAAAAATATCCTTATGCAGACATTCAGTATTAAATTTTTCCAAATTAGTACATGAATGAGTTTTTATAGTCGAACTTCATTGAATCAGATTTAAAATCTGTTTCATATACTGCAGTCACTGATACATCACTAATCTATAGTGTCCTCAACCTCTTTTCCTTTCCTCCTAATTTATTTCGGAGGAGCTAGTTGCTCGATTTATGCTTTCCCCTGGTATAGATCTCACTGGTCTGTTCTATGATATCATTTCACATACTCTATTGATTCTTATATTTCTGGAAATTGGTCAATAGAGCAAGAAGTCTTCCTCAGATTCAGGTTTAAATATTTTGGCAAGTCTTCTTCATGGTTTTGTGTTTTTCCATAAAGAGACACACGATAACTGATTAACTCTCTTTATGTTATTTTTGGAGCCATTGGTAATCATTGATTAGAACCATTATTCCACTGGTGTTATCAAATAATAGTGTTTCATTAGGGCTGTTGGGGTCCGTTATCAAAGGAACGAGACTGAGACAAAGTGAAAGTAATGCAAAGCCTTATTCTATACCAAGCATTAGAAGTCAGACTGACCGGCCAGGGGAATGAGACTGAGAAAAAGTGAAAGTTATGTGAAGCTTTATTCTATGCCAAGCATTAGAAGTCAGACTGACTGGCCAGGTCTGCCTCCGAAGAGAGCGACCCCCTCCCGATCTCACAGGCTGGTTTTATAGGGCATAACAGCAGACCCAAGGTACCTGGCTTCTGTTGTTAAGGCGTTTATTCCAGGAATTGATACTGGGAACCCTACCAGGAACTATGGGGGTGCTTATTCCCGGAATGAAGTCCGTGGATGTAAACAACAATATGGCTACCCAGGCAATATGGAGTCACTCTGGCTAAGCAGGCCCGAATAGTTAAACAGGTTTTAACATTAAATCGGCCCTAACAAGGGCTACAAAATAAGAAATTCTACTATCCTTGCCACTTTCCCCTTCATTCTGCACACGGACTCGGCAAAGAAGTTTTAAAAACACAGATTTGATCATTTAAATCCCTATCTTCCCAGGACACGGAGAAAGAAACAATTTTCTCCTTTCAAACACTGTCTGATGGTGCTTCCTGTGTCGGCAGCTGCATCTCCTTGTGTTCTCCCTTTGCTGGGCATCAGGATCACAGAGGTGCTCGGCATGTCCAGGGACTCTGTCTTCCTTTCCATTTGTCACCTCACCCCTTATACGGCACAGATCATTTCTGCTCATTCTTTAACTTTCACATGTCCTAAGCTTCTAAGAGTCGGTGAATTTTAGTTTTTGCTCTAAACACCCATAATTATTTATGACCTCTTCATAATATTCTTCACACTTTAAGTAAATTGCTAAATGTCTTTTACTTTTGTTGCTACATGCTCTGTGAATGTGGAGTCTTTATTGACGCTTCTAGCACCTTATCTGCTTTATACCACTGGCTGCTCCTTGACCAAATGTGATGTTCTTTCTTTCGATGAGATTCTTGATTGTGTTAGACAAATGTCTAATTCAGAAAATTTATCAGGGAGAAAAGAAAACAATGTTTTTTTCAAGTGTTGCCAAAAAAAGACACTTGGCAATAGAACTTACTTTAGGATCATGAAGTAAGATAAATTTACGGCAATGGAGAGAAATCAGAAGAATACATATTATCAACTTCCAAAGTAATCCTCAATAAAAACCTCTGTGTAATGTTTAGATTGAAACTTGTATGAACAATAATTTTATTTACTCTTATGGGGGACAATTCTGAATAAATCAATAGAGAAAGCCAATTTATTTCCCAACTGTGTGTGTGAGTAATGGTAATTTATATCTGATAGCGAAATTTCTTGAATAATTTTAAATGCATAATTATATCCTTTTTTAGGTATTAAATATTTAATTACAGGATAATAGATATAGCAGTGCAATTTATAAAGCAGTAATATAGATATAGAATAAAGGAGAACAAAACATATAGGATTAATTAATACAGAAATATAGATTAAAAATGAGGACTTGTGATTTGGCCTATAAGGCAATATAGATGTTTGGATGAAGAGTAACTGTGTAGTGTCAGGCTCAAGGACAATCTACAATTTAGGAAGATTCAGGGTGTGTGCTGAGCTCACAGCAAATGCTGTGGCTGTAGTGTAATTTGAAATTCTGTGTAGAACTGCAGTTAAAACACACAAATACACAAGTTAACATTTTAAAGTCTTTTTGTATTTAATATGTTGCCCAGTTGATGGATGAATTGTTCTTTAATTAAATGACGCATGTCTGATGCATGTAAATTACCGAATACTATTTTGTTTTTTATAAGTAGGTTCGCTTAGTTTTCACTCTCACTTCAAGTCTTAACATGTCTTTCAAAAATACATTAGGGAGACACCTGAGTGGCTCAGTGGGTTAAAGCTTCTGCCTTTGGCTCAGGTCATGATCCCAAGGTCCTGGGATAGAGCCCTGTATCAGGCTCTCTGCTCAGCAGGGGGCCTGCTTCCCTTCCTTTCTCTCTGCCTGCCTCTCTGCCTACCTGTGATCTCTGTCAAATTAAAAAAAATGTTAGGGAATTTAAGGTTATATTGGGAAATTTTGTTAAGTGTACATATTGTTGTTAATAGTCATTTCTGTGTAAAAAAATCAAATTTTAAATCCACAGTTAGCATATGATCAAGGTGTAGATTTATATAACAGAGGCAAAATAGAAACATTTACATGATTGTTGGAGGTCTCTGAAAAGTTATGTTAATTCATTTGGCTCTAACAGAATTGACAAAGCACAAGATTTAAAATGGTTTTTATTTTATTAATTTACATATGTTTGTTATCTTCCATATAGAGAATTAATAATGTTTTATGAATATATCATCAGTGTTTTTTGATGATAGCATAATATAAAACTGCTTCCAGGTCATTATTTAAGAATATTTATCACCATATTGTAGCTAATATAGTCATCACATAATGAGAAGTGCACCAATAAAGAGTATGTCCTAAGTTGTTACAGATACCAGTAAGTTTCGCATTGATACATTTCCTACTTGGAACCCCATCTGGGACTGATGGCGCCCATCAAGTAGTTCAAAATACCCTACTCAGCCAAACTATGGAAAACAAATGCAGCCAGATAGAAGACAATCATCAGATAAGATGTAGGTAGAGATTGGATGTTGATACAGGTACATAACATATCAAAATATAATTATCTAAATGGCAAAATTATCACTCAGGCAAATACAAAACAAACATGTGCTAAAGTTTTTAACACCTCATTTAATGAGGGAAACTTGGAAGCTAGGCCTATTTATAGAAGGACTAAATTGCTAAATTAGATTGCAAACCGGTTAATGTCCCACATGCCATTAAGAATTGTTATTGTTTGTTGCACTGATCAGAAATTGTATGCATCTCTTTTAGGCTAAAATCGATAGTTAACAGTGATTTTAATTAGGTGGGGGGAAAGAGGAAGTGGGTAAAGGGGTACATATTTTCAGCTTTAAGATGAATAAGATCTAATATAAAACACGGTGACTGTAGTTAACAACACTGTGCTGTATAATAGAAATTTGCTAAGAGTAAAATGTAAATAAAGGTTCTCACATATGTATACTTATGTGTATATGATATAGTTATATTTATGGGGGTAATGGATGTGTTCATTAGATAGGAATATCCTTTCATGATGTATACACAATCAAATTACCATGATTACAAATTAAGTACCTCAGTAAAGTTGAAATTAAAGATTCCTAGATATCAAAAATGTGACATCACTGTCTTAGACCTTTAATCAATAGTAAACAAAGAGATGAATTAAACACATTTTATTAGACATTGTATATGGAGGCAAAGCCCTCATATAATAATGAAAGGATACACTATCTTTTTGTCTTATTTTCAAGTGTCAAACAATTTTTTTTCTGATAACTGAAAATGGTGGAACCATACTATCTTTTCCGAAAGAAAAAATATATAAAATGTTTCTGAAAACAAAACCGTGCACTATATTGCAGATGGTGTGAGAGTAATCATAAACTCAATCATGATGGGTTGACTAAGGAGTTGAGCATAAGCAATGTACAGAAGTCTCGGTGATGATTTTGAAATTTGAAATTAAAGCAAACATGCTTAGTTTTTGAGTTGTCCTGTGACAAGTTATTCCTGTCTCAATAGTGAAATCACTATTCCTAGAGGTCCAAAAAAGAGGCATTTGGGGGAATTTGGCAAAAATTTTTCCAATTTCTGGGGAAGGTCTTATATTTCTGGGAAAGGTAAATTTCTTTGTCTAATTTCAAAGGGAAAAAGGTGATTTTTGACTTGTATCTTTACTATTTAATATGCTGTCTCAAATTACTCTCTGTATTTGAATGAATGATTATAATTCTTTACTTTTATTTCCATGTTGAGAGTCCATCCATTTGTTCCAGACATTGATCTTTGTGTTAATTTTATATTAAGTGGGCTAATCATGGCAACTGGTGCCTGGATAATTGTTCCAAAGTACATGGAGTTATCCTATAAATGATATTTCAGAAATAGTATGCAATCTCATTAAAAACAAAACCAAACAAAACTCTATAAAAAGTAAATATTATGTAGAAAAATGTCCTTCTAGTACATTTGAAGCTTATAATTTTTTAAAGGCCTTATATTCTGTTTTGATAGTTGTTTAGGTATAAAATTAGGTAAGGGTAAAGTGGGAATGAGAACCGAGATTTTGTAGGATGGTCAACATTAACCTGAGGAAATTACATTTGATTCAGAAGGCTATAATATACTAAATGACTAATACAGACTATAGAACATCCTAGCCATTCAGGCTACAGATAAGATTAAAATTGCCTGATAAAGTAAACAATTATACTGATGCAAGACATTATATACAGTGTACAATTCCACTAACCTAGCATACAGTCCCTAAAAACACATTTTTGTATGAACTTCTTTACCATTGTGCCTTTAGCTTGCTGTAATTTTTTTATATATGTGACCTGTAATGAGCTGTAAAGTCATAGTCATTTTTATCCTCTAGAGTGTTTAAGACTTTGACTTGCATGTTGCAAGTGTTTATAGATTCTTCTTCTGAGTAACTCAGAAACTCTGAGTAAGGGTGGCTGCATTTTCCATTTCAAATTAATCAGGCTATAAAGATTTGTAAGGCTTTTGGCCAAACATGGGTCAGCCACACTGAATGTTAATGAAACTTGTGTGAAAAGTACTCCCCAGTGACTGATAATCAGGAATCTTTACCCTTCCACACAATTATACATCCCATTTTTAAATATCATAATTTGGCCTCTGCCTGATAGATTTTTTTTCTAAATAAACTGGTATTTTCACCACATTTATTTACATGGAATATTTTCCTGGAGGATTTTGTTTGTTTGTTTTTAATTTCATGTATTGATTCTTCCTTCTTCACTGAAACAAAATAATTTAGAAGACTTGTTGTTGTGTGTAATCCCCTCTGTGATCCAAAACCTTTTCTCCTTGTTGCTTTTAATTAACTAACATGTCAATCAAATTTGCACTGCTTGTGTTTTTAACCATTATCACTGTTTGTATAGACTTTTAGTTTAATCTGTATGTATATTACATTTACTGATTTCTTTGGTAAGTGTGGGTTTATGTGTCTATGTGAGGGTAACAAAGTGTTTAGAAAGCCTATGCTTTCCTCATGAAGTCTTTTCCTCAAACTATTTAAAATCTTAAGAAGAACAATACTGCCATCTTAAGGCAAGTTAATTTAATTTTTAAGAAATCTCACAAGCTTTCCTGAGACATTTTAGGTTTTTATTCCATAGTTTTGTATTATGGGTGTAATCCAATCTATTTGAAAGAAATAACCTAATATATCACAGGCTTGGTTAAATGTGGATACCACATAAACTTTTGCAAAAAAATATTAAAAATTTCACAATATACATTAAAGAATCGTGTATTTACCTGCAATAATACTTGGATTTTAGAATTACAGCATTCCCTCAAAATTGCAGATGACATTTTGAAGGTGATTTGCCTAACATTGAAGGGGATTTTAGGCTCTGGAAGGTGATTTGGGTAACATTCAAGGGGATTTAGGCTCTGGAGTTTCACTAATGATATTTGAATGTATATAGACACTTGATGTATAGATACATATTGATATTTGAATGTATATATAACTCACTTGATACACAGTATTGAGACTAATATTCCAAAGTCTAGAGTAGTGAATGGTAGAGATACCCTGAGAAGGATGGCTAGTCTAGTCAGAAAACTTTCAGTGGAACACTAATACTTCTTTTTTTGTTTGTTTTTAGGTTTAATTTATTTATTTAACAGACAGAGATCACAAGTAGGCAGAGAGGCAGGCAGAGAGAAAGAGGTGGAAGCTGGCTCCCTGCTGAGCAGAGAGCCTGATGGATGTGGGGCTTGATCTCAGGACCCTGGGATCATGACCTGAGCCTAAGGCAGAAGCTTTAACCCACTGAGCCACCCAGGTGCCCTGAACATTAATACTTCTTAACAATACTTGTTGATAACTCTTTTCAGGAATTTTTTATTCTTTTTTTGAAAGTTGATTGGAGTCATCTCAACTTCTGTCATTTCATCAGCATCTGTCCATATTTTCACTTGCTGTCTCATAATTTCCAACTACTCAGAGGACAGAGTGTATATACGTATTCTGTTTTCTATGTCTAACCTCTGCATTCTGTGTTCTTAGGTTCATTCTTCATTCCTATAGTTCCTTGAAAGTAAATTCCTTGAAGTACTAAACCTTCTATACTCAAACATACCCACAAACATATCCTCACTCGTCCCACAGTCAATCTCTGTTGTCCACACAGTAATGATTATCCTCATGCATGTCCCTGATCATGTCAAGCGCTGCCAGAGAAATGCTGAATGGATTCACCATGACTACAAAACATCTGAGCTGTCCCTCACAAGGAAAGCTCACTTTCCCTGACATAATTGTTTTCCTTTTCTTTCCTTTATTTGTAATACTTTGTAACACTATTACCTAGACCTCCAATAACCTCCCCTCTCTTAGCTAGTACAGAGATTCTGGTAATCTCTCCTATTTTAGCACAATTGCCATTTCCTCCATATAACCATCTGTCTATGGAGTCAAATAAGTTAAAGGCAATTCCACTTTTCCACCTTATTTGGTTATTATACTTTGAATCTCCATTACATCATGTCATAATTGATGCTAAATAGTGTAATGAGTTTTGTAGAAAGACAATGAGTTCTATTCCTCATTATACTGCACATTTTTTAAATATGGAGCTCTGGACACATGCACATTGAGAACACTGAATTTGTGATGCAAATATGTAAGTTGAAACTTGAATTTTACCTGTTTATTGCCTGTGTGAACTTGGCGAAAATTAATTCTTCCAATCTTCTGTTTTCTCAAGGGGCAAAGGTAATATTTTACTCAATGACAGCACAGGGTATTAGAAACATGATTGAAAAAATACTTTATAACATATTATTATTAATGAACGTTCTATCTCACTCCTTAGGGACACATCTTCACTATTCCTCAGCTTGACAAACCTCTTCAGGAAATTTTGTACATCGCATATTCCCTCTGCCTCTTGAGTCTTTCCTCTCCAATAGATTTTAATCCCTCTATGTACATTTCATCTCTGGTCTAAATGACCTTCCTTAAGAATTTCCATTCTTATAAATACTGCTGATAAGATAAATTATTTTTCTTGAAGCATGGTTTTGACTGTCTCAACTTTCTGTTAAAGAATTGCTCAGGCTCCCAATTGGTTATGCAATTAACTATAAAAACTTAATAGCCAGTTCAGAATATGAACTTAAATGGTACAACTATATTTATAAATAATATAAACTTCCTAATTTTTTTACTTCCGATTTTTTTCTGGAATACTATTCTCTGTATCTCATACATGTTCAGTGATTAACTGAAATAGATTTTCCTACATACTAATATTTTTCAGAAAGTAATTTTTCTGTTAAAATTCTGTTTGAATTTCTAGAATGCCTTCTTACTATAAGACACATCTACCTGAATCTTCGAATTACTGTTTATGCATATGGATTTTCTCTTTTGCTAAAGATAATTTTCACATCTCTATAGTGCTTAGTACTGTGCTTTGTATCAGAGAAATGCTCAATGAATCTATCTCAAATAACTAAAAATTGAAGTTTAAAATGAAATAAGCTGCATTGCAATAGAATACATTTAGAAACGTAATATTTTCAAGTAAAAGATGGAAAAATTAGCTCAGAAGTATATTAAATATGAGTCATATCTTGGCTGCGAACTGCTCTATCTAATCTACCAGAAACCGGAGAAAACAATTTTTCTTCCCTTTCTCTCATCCTCTTCTTCCTCCTCCTCCTCCTGCATCTTCTCCTTCACTTTCCTTGCACCTCTTTCTCTTCTTATTTGCTGTCGTGTTCACTGTTATGCACATAACCCCAAGAACTACTTTGGCCGTTTGGTAAACACCTCTAAATATTGGTTGAATGAACTCTTCCCCGAAAGCTATGGCTTCTTGAATGTCCCCTCAAGCATTAAACTCTGAGAATGACATGATGGACTGTCTATCCTCCAAAAACTCTTAAGCTATAGACTCGACATGGGCAAACCCAGATACAGAAAGACATGTTAGGTACTTTTTCATGATTGTGGTGAAAAGTAACGAGGACCTGAATAAAAAATGACTGGGCATGGGGATGACTATTATTACAGGTAACAAGAAAGTGGAAACATGATTATGTGACTGATTACATGAGGTTGGACGGGTGAAAAGATAAAGCCCAGGATACATTTGTCAAGGTCTTTGGCTTGAGGAACCAAGTGGATGACAGTTTTGATATTTAAGCAAAGAACGAGGAACCTGCCAGGTCAATGGATGTTGAATTTAATTTGGGATATAGTGCAAAACTTCCATAAGGACCCAGGGACATTCTGAAGGCGGATGTAACATTGGTATGTGGAATAGATTTATAGACCTATCAGGAGTCCTAGAATCTCTCCCCTGTTAAACGATGATGATAACTTAACAATTAATATTTAACAGTCTTCTCATAGTGAGACCCTTTCAGAAACTGAATAAATGAAAGGAGTTTCATAATTTTGCAGTGATTATAGAGTTGTAGAGCTTACTTCTTCATGAAGTTGGACTTTTTATAATATATAAAATGCTTTCTAAACGATTGGATACAGTAGCTTGCATTTGCAGAGCTTCTTGTGTGCACCTTTCATGTTCCCATTTCATGGTAAGATTCATGCCTTTGACTTATTAGTAACCACAAAGTTGTCCTGTATAGAAAATAAATAGTTTTTTAGAAGTCTGATACCAAAGATAAGTAAAACAGCACCTACAGAAAAGCTTTGAGTCTGTGAAACTTCAAAAGGTCATTTTTTCCTTCCAATATATTAAGCAAAAGGTCACTATTTTCTACCATCCAAGGAAATGAACTAAAGTAACTTAACCTATTCAGACGTATATGCTTAAAAGATACTCAGAGCTGGAAACTATGGTTCAATGAACAACAACAAATGTTGGCAGATTAGGGCCTAGGACTTCCTGAAACCATCATGGGAGAGAGAAAACATTTTTTGAGCACCTCTTTGAGTAATACCCAGTCTCAATGAACTGCATGACTGTATTTTAAATAGAAATTCAGAAAATATCAATTATTGATAAATTTATCAGAAAACCTATAATTTTAATAAAAAGGTCTTTGAGTTTGTATAGTATTTGTCAAATGTTGTAACCTCAAAAATGCCTAGTGTCAATTTTATTTTGACCAAATATTACATTTTAACCATTTTCAGTTTAGAAGATAGAACCTCTTTTATTTTTGTTGTCACTCTGAGACTTAAGAAATCATGTATGCCGTTGGATGACATCCTACTTTTGCCAACATTTACTCCCAAATTTTAATTGCAATTTGGTAGAATTAATTTTCTACTTGACAAAAACTTGCCATTAAGTCCTATTTGATGGGTATGAAGGTCTTTAGACTCTCTAAGAACTTAAGAATAATTTCTCAAATTCTCATAAGTAATTTTATAGTAACTCCAAGTCGTTATGATTCTGACACTTTTTGCTGTGGTACTGAGAAAGCAAAATTGTTACAACTCAAATTTCAGTGGGCCCCAAAGTAGGGATTATCTCATCTCACCAGTATTCTCGCAACAGTATAACATTCCTTCTTCAGTGGAAAACACCTCAATGCCCCTAGGATTCCAAGCAGGGCATTTACAACAGAACTTTCCCTAAAGTATAGGTCCTATTTTCTCTAACGCTCTTCAATCTAAAGTGTAATAACCAAGCTTAAATTCTTCTTTCTTATTCTCTGAGATATTACCTCCAGTTTGTGGACAAAAATACACTCGTTCTAAATGTTTTCAGGAACTGAGTTTACATTGATGATGGTTCCTCATGGATGTTAGTGATGGGTCTGGGTTGCCATAGTGCCCAGGAAACTGTGAGAGAGGATCCCTCAGCTGTGTCAAAGCCTCTGCTTTAAGAAGGGACTGGAAAAATAGTAAAATGTCTCACAGTGATCTGCAGAGTCCATGAAATAAATAACTTCTAATATATTCCTAGGGATAAACACATACTCGAGGTTTAAAATTGATAGTCAGGCTTGAAAAATAGCAGAAAAAATAAATTAAGGACGCGTACAATTAATGGTACATCAGCAAAGACCTATGAGTTTATAATGATTTCTCTTTTGCTTTGTTTTAAATGGATTTTGTGCCAGTTAAATAACTCCACTGTATCACCAAAGCTATAAAAACATTGACCTTTGAACCAAGTATTTTAAATATGATAAGAAAAAAGCACCCATGAGATCTTTTGTTAAAAAAAAAAAAAGATTTCATTCTTGTAGAGGCTTCAAGAAATAAATTAGAGGCTGGTTTGGTCACTAAATTAAAGATAACATTCTCTGGACAGTAAATTCTACCCACAGCCATAATCCATAAAATTCCTCTAGCAGTTTGAATATTATAAATGGAATTTATAATCACTCTAGCAGGCTCACCTGCTGAATGAAGATCCATTCCAAATCGTTCAAAATTATATTCTCATGCAGGGAGTGGGGAGTGGGAGCATAGAAAAGCAACATTTTGCTGTCTGTTTGATTTTTCTGGAGTCAGAACTAACTACTAGAAAACATTCTTTAAAACCTCTCTTATAGGACATAGTAGTGTAATGTGTCAATTAATGAGAATTTATAGTAAAAAGAGCATTGCCATAATTCTTATTACCTTTTCCATTCTAATCTATTGCTTGCCAATCTGTCTAGTGCCATATCTAGATCTAGACAGGAATATTTTTAGTGTATTCAGAGTTTCTGAATTCAGAATTGAATTCAGGCTGTCTAAAGATATTTCTTCTCACGTCTTAGGCTGCTGCTTCCTTCTCTTTTTGTATGCATTTGCCTACATTGAGTGCACCAGTGTCGGAAACAATCAAGTGCAACTTTAGCTCATAGATGACACTCAAATGAGCATTTAAAAGCTAAGGTACCCGAATGGTCCATACCTCCAGAAATGGCCAATTGATCTGAGTTTCAGGATTTCACTTGAAACTCATTCTTGTAAGTACACGTAAGGATTGTCTTATCTGATGGATATTTTTGGGGGGCAGTCTGGGATCACTCAGCTTTATTTTTGAAATCACTGGATTCACCACTTGATTTGAAATGTAGGGTCACAACATTAATTTCTACATCTGCTATGGATATAAAATTTTGTTGGGAAGAGTCACCAATCGACTTGTTTTAATTTTGGGGGGTGCAAGGAAGAGTGATCTATTTGTGAAAAGAGCATTAAGAAATAATACTAAAAATGTGTAGCCTAGGGGCGCCTGGGTGGCTCAGTGGGTTAGGCCGCTGCCTTCGGCTCAGGTCATGATCTCAGGGTCCTGGGATCGAGTCCCGCATCAGGTTCTCTGCTCAGCAGGGAGCCTGCTTCCTCCTCTCTCTCTCTCTTTGCCTGCCTCTCTGCCTACTTGTGATCTCTCTCTGTCAAATAAATAAATAAAATCTTAAAAAAAAAAAAATGTGTAGCCTACCTGTCTGCTTTTGGGCTGATTACTACCTCAGAGCGATCACGTGGCTCTGCTCTTTTAGGATGAAATTGTAGTAGTTTCCTTCTAAAATAAGAGTATGTACCCGAATTTCTGTGACTATGATTAAGTGACAGAATATTTCATTTCAAAAAGGAATTGTTTCCTTGTTTGCATTACTAGAGAGGACATCCTAGGTCACTCATTCTATTACAATGACAGAATGCTTCATTTAACACTGTGCTGACAAAATCTGAAATAACTTTATTCTAATTTTATTTTCTCTCCTTAAGTTGTTCTTTCTTCAAAAATAGATTATTCTTCAATGCTAAAAATATATTTTTAAGGTTTTTCTGTAACTATACCTTATTTTTAACATGGATAGAATTCCTTAATATGAGCTAACATTTTAATTTAATCTTTTCATAATTATATTAAAATCTTTAGATTCACCAGCTAACTAGTATCAATTCCCAGATCCTAGATAGTGGAAAATCATTTAAAATAGGTAGGTCTTTGGACAAATTTTCTCTGAATCTGCATTCTTTTGAGTTACTCATTCTACCTCAATCATCCTTGAAACTTAGACAAATGGCTTCTTTGGGTAAAATATGCTTTGTATGTACTATATAGAAGAAGAATGTTTTCTTCTTGTCTTTCTCATATGTTCTTGTTAAAAACACACACACACACAAAACTGTCCCTTTCTTTTTAAATTTAATTTCTTTTTAAATGTAACGTGAAACACCCATGGTCTGGAATTGGTGTCTCTCTCTTGTTACAGGGTAAGACCTATTTTGTCCTGTAGCTTTAATGAGTTATATTTTATGACAGTTTTAAAACTTTGTTTTTCCTAAATGTATTAGTTTTACCAAATGTAGTTACTTGTTATGCTGTCACAGTTCAACTACAAAATGCTATTCATCGATATATTTCTGTATACCAATAAGAGGAGTCTTATATTTCTTCCTCTATTATCAATCAATACTTCTCATGCTATTTGGGATGATTCTCTGTACTATTCACAGAGAGGGCGCAGTTTTAGAATCATGTTCAGGGACTTTAGGCTGACATAACATAATGATTTAGAATCTTGATGGATTGGTATCATGTAAAACCTTGCATTGCAAAAAGTCTGGACAAAAATTGCAATATAAATATCATGACATTTTGATGTATGAATTTATCCTCAGGGAAAACAGACCTGGAAAGAATTTTATTTTGGTTCCATTCTAAATGATAGAGGATTGGATTTCATTATTATAATTTTATTATTCTTTATATTTATATTTAATCTACACTATATAAAATATCTCACACAAGAGAGGGACACAAATTTATTACGGGTTAATGCACTTATAGGACTTCATTTTGGTAGTACTGATAGTCAAAAATTTTTTTTTAATATAATTTTTTATTTTTTATAAACATATATTTTTATCCCCAGGGGTACAGGTCTGTGAATCACCAGGTTTACACACTTCACAGCACTCACCAAAACACATACCCTCCCCAATGTCCATAATACCACCCCCTTCTCCCAAACCCCCTCCCCCCAACAACCCTCAGTTTGTTTTGTGAGATTAAGAGTCACTTATGGTTTGTCTCCCTCCCAATCCCATCTTCTTTCATTTATTCTTCTCGTACCCACTTAAGCCCCCATGTTGCATCACCACTTCCTCATATCAGGGAGATCATATGATAGTTGTATTTCTCCGCTTGCAGCAATGTCCACAATAGCCAAACTATGGAAAGAACCTAGATGTCCATCAACAGATGAATGGATCAAGAAGATGTGGTATATATACACAATGGAATACTATGCAGCCATCAAAAGAAATGAAATCTTGCCATTTGCGACAACATGGATGGAACTAGAGCGTATCATGCTTAGCGAAATAAGTCAAGCGGTGATAGTCAAAATTTTTAAAGTTTCATTGATTATTAGAGTTTTTTAAAATAAAACACATTACTGGAAGTATAAAATCAAGTCTAATTTCAGCTTTAACTCTCAAATAAAAATTTTCCCCTTAAAATGTGGATGATGGAGAAGAATACAAACTCTTTCCACATTTGTCTTTTGTTTGTGGTTGGAAGTCACTCTTTTCATTAAATGAAAGAATAGTGAATGTAAAATATTTAGGTGCCTCACTCCAAAAAAAAGTTATTTTCTGTTGCTATTTATTGAAAATCTATATTACAAGTTAGTACATTACAAATTAAAATTTTATTTATTTTAAAACATTTAGGAATTTTAAAATAACTAACCTAATAATGTAATTATGATGTGGCTAATAAGACATGGAAAATGACATTAAAATCCCAATGTGTTCTCTTCCTCAAATAAGAAGTACTGAATTCTGAATTGACATAAATGAGTATTGTTCTTTAGTCAGCCTCTTAAATGTCTATTTCAGAAAATGAATAAATATTGTTCAGCATGTTGTAGTTTAATAGATATTTCTCTAAAATTAAATGTGAGGATACCACTTTTTTGTTGTCCTAGAATTAGTTTCTACTGCTTACTAATATTATGCATGGCAGCAATGTTTAATTAAGCTCAGATCTCTTTAAAATCAATAAGTGAATTACTTAAATGCCTTGGTATTAAATGACTACTTTTGAATTCTTGGTTTCTTACTAAAGTAAGCTGCCACTATTAAAAATGAATAAAAACCATGAGAAAAGAGAATCACTGGACACATATTTTTTAAAAAGAGGGGCTTTGCACCTGAAAGTAATATTACACTGTGTGTTAACTAACTAATTTAAATAAAAAACTTAAAATAAATTTAAAGAAAGAAAAAGTAGAGGGCCTTTCTAGTGCCTGAACTTCTTAAAACATACAGCCTAAAAAACATGGTAGTAATAATTAACAGGGAAATCTACAGAGATTCACACTGTTCAGAAGAATTTTTATAGTTTTCTTTTCTTTTGCTGACTTTATTAAAAATTTGTGATGAAAAGTGAATTTTCAGCAGAGCTAGTTCATATATGCTGCCCAGAGAAGGAAAATATTTTTCCTACATTTATTTGCATTAAAACATATAATATCATAAAGGAGAACGATGTTAATCAAAGACTATTCTCTCTATATTCCAGAATATTTATGTCATCAAAATAATCTCAGTTTAAAAAGTAGGAGGAAAGTTAAGTAGTGATTTTAAAAATGTGTTTTAGGACTGGGCAGAAAGTTTCTGAGCATATGAAAGCCTACACAGTAATAAAGCAACTAAAATTCAGGAGGTCCTCTATGCCAGCAGTTCTTATTCTCGTTATTGATCATGTGCAATAATTTGAGAGGGTTATAAATTACAACTAACAGGTAAAAATTGTTATATTTCTAAATGATTAGCTTTGCTTTCAAATTAATTAAAATAATCCAAACTTATTCTGATAATCAGACACTTAAACGCACTTGCCATCTAGTGACATAGCTTAGTAGGAAAAGAATGAGATAAATTACACGTTTTCTGTAATGTCTATGCCATAGCCTATAATCTGTAGAAGCCTGTTAGGTTGTCCCTCCAAGAAATGCCACTCATCCTTTGTATCTCACTGGAAAGGGGTCTCTCAAACAGTTACCTTTCCTTGAACACTTTGTATAATTTAAATTTGTCTTTTTTTTCTGTAGTATCCATTTTAACTCCCTTTATAAATAGAGTTTACGAGCTTTTAAGGAGCTTAAAAAATGTGAATAAATTAGACAAACATAGGGGGGAAATAATCTACCAGGGCATTCATAAGAAATTTTAGGATGTTTTATAAGATTGCTAAACAAATTATAGCACTAATTTTATAAAATATAAAAGAAAAATATGATTGCATTAGCTACCCCCCCCCAGCTTCATTGAGATATACTTGGCATATCACATTATATAAATTTAAGGTACACAACAAGATTATTTGATATGCACATACATTGCCAAGTGATTACCACAATGTGGTTATTTAACATGTCCATCAGGGGTGCCTGGGTGGCTCAGGGGGTTAAGCCTCTGCCTTCAGCTCAGGTCATGATCTCAGGGTCCTGGGATCGAGCCCCACATCGGCCTCTCTGCTCAGTGGGGAGCCTGCTTCTCTGCTGCCTCTCTGCCTGCTTGTGATCTCTGTCTCTGTCAAATAAATAAATAAAATCTTTTTTGTTTGTTTATTTAAAGATTTTATTTGTTTGACAGACAGAGATCACAATTAGGCAGAAAGGCAGGCAGATAGACAGGGGAGGGCTAAGCAGGCTCCCCGCCAAGCAGAGAGCCTGATATGGGGCTCAATTCCAGGACCCTGGGATCATGACCTGAGCCGAAGACAGAGGCTTTAACCCACTGAGCCCCCAGGCACCCCTAAATAAATAAAATCTTTAGAAAAAAAATAATGTGTCCATCAGCCTTACATAATTACAATTTTTGTGTGGGTGATTAAGACCATTTAAGATCTACTATCTTCGCACTTAAAGTATATAAAGACAGAATTGTTAACTATAAGTCACTTTTCTGTATATTAGATCCCCAGAACTTACTCAGCTTCTAACTAGAGGTTTGTACCCTTTGAACAAGATCTTCTTATTTCCCCCAACCCCCCCCCCCCCCCCCGGGCCCTGGCAACCACCATTCTACTGTTTCTGAATTCATGAGGCTGCTTTTTAAGAATGTATATTTGAGTTAAGGGGAAAGAGTTTTCAGAAAAAAAAAAAGGAAAACATTCAAACCCACACAATAATCTATAAAAGTGAACATAACAACTGTGTTGTTTATACAGCAAAGTCAATGCTTAGATTAAAGGAATGATTAGAAGACATTATTGAACACTTCAGTAACAGAAGAAAATAACACAGGTTGAAACTATTCTGGTCTATAGACAGTGTTTTTTAACTTATTTTTTTCAGCTTGGTGATTTCAGCAATTTGGATTTAATTCATCACTATGCATGGACCAGTTATATAGGCTAATTATTAAATAAGCTGGTATTACACACTATTCATGATCCTGGTTCACTTGAGGATCAGCTCCAAGATCTTTTTCTTTTTAATGGCAATCACACAGAAACGTCTTTCTTGTCAAATAGTCATTTCTTTACTGTTTATCTGTTTTGATGAATTCACTTTTTTTAGGTTATATTGCTTTCTTGATTAATCAATTGCAAGATTGACAATTGATACAGATTTTTGAAGAAAATTCATACTTTAATCAAGCATATTAACTGAGAACCATTTGTAACAATTAAATGCAATGTGAAGTCCATTACATACTAAAAATGGACCATTTGAAACCACTTATTTTTTAGGATTTTATTTTAATTCCAGTTAGTTACTGTACAGCGTGCTAGTAGTTCCAGGTATACAATGCAGTGATTTAACAATAGCATCCAACACTTGGGGTTCATTACAAATGCACTCCTTAATCCCCATCTCCTATTCTAAAGAAAAACCTGATGGTCACCAGAGGGCAGGATGCAGGGGATGGGAAGTCCATTCACATTTGATTTCACAGAGTATCTGTGATTTCACAGAGTATCTATTTTCACTATCTGTCAGGGGAGCCTAGGTTTTGTTGCAGTAATATAGTGCTCCAGGACCTCCTAGTTTTAGCAAAGTAAATTCCCATGTTGCTCATGCTACAAGTTGAATAAGTGACAGCAGGGAGTCCCTTACTTGCAGCCCAGGCTGAAGAGAGCTCTGTGTTAAAACGCAGTCCCTAAATACCCAACCTAGGGAAAAAGAAAATAGGGTAAACTGGGCTCTACTTCTAAACACTTGCACTCAGAAGTTATATATAGTGTTCTCACGAACAGGTTGGTCAAGACAAAGCACATGACTAAAAATAACTTCCACAGAGGCTGGCAGGGGGTACGGGTAGTGGGGGCATAAAGTACACTTTCACCCTAAATGTCTAAGTCAGAAACCGTGAAATATTTGATGAACTGCACTGGCAGATTTCATAATTGTAACAGAAAAAAAAAAGGGGGTGGGGAGTAAGACACTTAAAATGTATTGAGAATGTGTCCAAATATGTGATTAACATGTTGAGGTTTGATACATCATGCTGTTTTTGGTGTCACTACCACATACCAGAGAACTGAACTTGAGACTCTGGAGATAGAGCTCGGATGTGGATAATTTTATAACATTAGCATAAGTTTCCAAATGTACAGGTCAGGATAGAAAACTGTAGTTGTAAAAAGATTTCTTCGTAAAACCTTTGTCTTAGTCTAATGAATTCATTTAAACAATTATTATTATATGCATGCCATGTGACAGCATAATCTTGCCATTAAGCTATTCATAAACTAAAGTTTTACAGGAGATGAATCCATGTTTCAGGTTGATGTGAAGTCTCAGAGTTTATATACTAAGCTATATATAATCATATTAATCATTTTTTATTGTCAATAGATATTACAATAGGAAGATAAAAGACATTGTTACTTTGTGTTGCTTAACAATGTTGTTTAATAAATAGGACTTTACCTTAAAAATCAACATAACATTTAACTAATTCTTGATAGTACGTGCAAGTTTAACTGAAATTTCTTTTCAACAAACTAATGCATTCTATATTATGGCATATTTAATACAATCTTTGTTTCTCCTTATTTACACAAAATAACTGTTTTTTGGACAATATGATCTGTGACTTACAGTTTTTATATTTCATTAGTTGGCAAGTCAATCTTCACATAATTAGACTTTTTAAAATATTGCCTATATTTTAGATCTGGCCTTAGAAGTTTTCAAACTGAATTTACATTAGTCAAGTTAAAAAGTGTCTAATTACAAATTCCAGGTGTTAAATGAGCCAATTTTAAGTCTCGGCTTTGACCCCTAATTGTCATTATATCAGTGTTGAAATGGTCCCATTTTTTCATTACTAACATCTGAGATACCTATCACAAAAATAGCTGGAATAAGTAATGGTATAACACTTTGGAAAATCTTATTTCTAATTAATATTTTATAGATTCAAAAGAATGTTAACACAATTATTCTTTTAACTTTCCCATCTCTATCCCCACACTAATTTAAATAATCACTAATTACCTTTGTGCTTTTTTTTGAAAAAAACACTTTCCTCAAAAATTAAGTTTTTCTCCTATGTTTTATGAAAAGAAACACTCAGCTAAACACTTGACTTTTCTTTTAATTATTATTAAACTAAGTTTCTTTGAAAAGTCACTTACAAAAACCTATTTTGGGACTCCATTTCAGTAGTTGGTTGAATTTTTCTATAAAGATTAAATAGAATTTTCTAATTTTTACACAAAAATCATTCTAGATGGCAAAAGAGTCACAAGGATTCATTACTGTCTTCAAATTATTTAAAATGTATATAAAATATTGATTCTATTAAGGAGATAAATGATATATAAGTGCAAGAATTATAAACTCAAGAAATATAAAAATTATTTTAAAAGTTTTCAAAACTTCAAGCAGTAACACAAAACTAAAATTTATTCTATTTGTATTATAAGTATATTGTTAAAATAAGTCAAAATTCACTTAAAAAATTTAAAAGAGGGGGTGCCCAAGTGGCTCAGTTAAGCTCTGACTTTGGCTCAGGTCATGATGTCAGGGTCCTGAGAATGAGCCCCATGTCAGGCTCCACACTGACCATGGTCTGCTTCTTCCTCTTCCTTTGTCCATTCCCTGGCTCATTCTCTCTCTCAAATAAATAAATAAAATCCTAACAAATATTAGGAGCCAGTTTCCTCATGAGCAACAAATCAATTTTGATCTCTCAAAATGAGTTCCTAAGTTTATTAGTTATTTATTAATTTTTGTTCATTTTTTAAGATTTTATTTATTTGAGAGAGAGCAAGAGAGAAAGCACAAGCAGAGGGGAAGGAGAAGCCGGCTCCCGGCCAAGCAGGGAGCCCAGTGCAGGGCTGGAGTATAGAGCCCCAGGATCATGACCTGAGCTGAAAGCAGTTTACCTGACTTAGCCTGCCAGGTTGACCCTAAATTTATTATTTAGATGGATGTTTACCATGTTGACTTATATCTAAATGAGTACTGGAAACCCCTTCCTTGGAAAATTAGAGTGACTAAGAAAAAAATAGTTGCTAAAACAAAATGTATGGTTACAGTCAGTTTGATTACTTGGAGTGCGGTTTTTGGTAAAACATTAACACAGTCTCTCAATAGCCTTACCAGGGAATTTTGGGGAACCCTGTAAACACTTGATAATCATTAGAAAATGTAATTAGACAATGTGTGAAAATCTGTTAACACCGTGCATGTCAACGAGTAAATGAAATGTAGATTTAGTTATTATTATCATTATTATTTTTACCATTCTATCACTTTATCATTTTTGTAGTAAAAAACTATTTCTCCAAGGAGAGGGATTTTTCAAAATTACATTTAAGGAGATAAACAGATGTTTTATTTTTAAAATGATATAGGATAAAGGAACTAAATATTCAATAACATTAAGAACTTATTTCCAGTTTATATACCCAAAAATAACACCTAAGGAAAAATCTAAACAATATTTCTGGTTTTAGTGACATTTAACAAGAATGCTCTGTTTTGGATAGTGAGAGATTTTAAGAGTCGTTTAAGTTTATTTTAGATTTATTAATTTTTTTTAGAACACACTTGCTCCTTCAAAATGATGGAAATCTATTCACATATTTTAAGCAGGGGCAAGAGTTTGGGTAACCTATATAGCCTTATTTAACCTTTGTGTCTTATATACGAGTAGGGATAACATTAGTTCCCATGCCACAAGATTATTTTGACAATGAGATAAGCCATGTATAAACCTATAGCACATTGTCCCGCTCACAATGAAAATGCAATAAATTATTATCCTTCTAATTAAAACTGTTCAATAAAAATACTTCTTTTCAACTTTTTAATTTCACACTTTTTTTCCTTCATAAAGGGAATGGTTCAAAATGTTTTACAGAATGTTTCAAATTACTCATAAGTCAATCGCATGAATTCAGGTGGGGAAGTTCCATTTGAGCAAGCTTACTTCTATAGAGATTTGAAAAGTGTATGCGACCTGTAAGTGTTATCAGAAACAGTAACACTATTTGACAAATGACCTAATCACTACCCTCTAGATCAACACATTTTTCTTGTTATAATAAAATGTCTCTCCCAAGAGTGCATACGGATTTAAACTTCCCTGAATTTTTTTATAAATTTTTAGCTACTTAATAACATAGCTTTGTCCTGAAAAACTGAAATGTTCCACAAGGTAAATGCTCACCCTATTTTGCTGCATGCCACACAAAAGTCACTTTCAAGGTTCAGAGAATAACTATTCTTTGGCTCCTTTGTGACAATTGTCAGTTTTTGAAAATGCACAAACCTTCCTTCTCAGTGAAAGGAAACACGGAACGTTCAGTACCAGAGGTCACTCAACATTAGGAGTCTATTTAAAAACACGGCCATATTTCCCCTGGTGTCTGTCACTGTGCCAACTTGGGAGAAAAGCTACCCATTACTACAACTTAAAATGCCCCAGAGTTTGATTAAAATAATCATATCGTAGATTTTTACAAAGGTGTGATTTTGTCTAATTTTTAACACATGTTCATAAAAATACAATTTCACTGTATCAAGTGATCACTTCTAATAAGAACATAGCCTTGCATTTGCTCACGATTCTCTTTCATTAGTGTATTCCTCACTCTCTTTAAATCTCCCTCTTCACATTTACCTCCTTTGGTGGGAGTTGTGAGGGTTCCACTTGATTCCTTAACTTTGTTTAACTCCAGGCTTACCCTGACTAAGCTAACAGCTTGTGGAATGCTGCATGTAACTTTTAATTGTGTGCGTTTGAAATAATCTGTTGTATAATATTAAGAAAATTTACCCTTATGCACGACATTTGAAATAATGCACGTCTCTTGGAAATGTTTTAAATTATCATGAGTGCATTTAAAGCTATGGGCTGAACGACTTACAAACTGCGTTTAAACTATTGGCAAATGGTAACCCTACTTCAGCTAGTAAAGAAAATCGACAGCAATGTGTGAACCAAGCTGTTACTGTACACAGTGCTAATAGTTTAACATGCATTACAATTATAATTTAAACTAATTTAACATGGTGTCAGATTGACTTCCAATTTCTCAATAAGTGGGAATGTTAGTGTTAGTACTTTAAAATCTAAACTTTGAGATAGAATAACATGTAATTAATGTTATAAAAAGTCTAAAAAAAATCCATGCTGTGCCACTAAATTAGGAGCAAGGACTTAGATATTTTGATGGAAAACTGAGAAATAAAAAGTAACGTGAATGTGCTTGTAAAATAATTGTGTGGATGGGCAAATAAAGAGTATTATATTTGCCACAGAGTTCTAAGATTGAAGCTGCTATAATGTGTCACTAAGTCAATGTACTGTGTGTACTAAGGCACAAGATATACCTGATAATTCAAGGGGAGGTGACAATAATATGAAACATTCTACATCAGGGTGTTTGTCGTGCTTTAAAACTGTTTGGAAAGGCATAATCATGCCGCAACCTACAATGAATGCATCCTCCCTATTTTACATTTATCCTTAAGGGAATATTAGGACCAAATTGCAATGCAAGGTTTTCAGGCTATCTCCTGCATATTTGTTCATGGATTTGCCCATCTTTGCTAGAAGAAACTCCATGAATTCAGAGATCAGGTATTATTCTTTATTTCACTAGGCCCAAGAATAGCACCATCAAATAGCACTCAACAAGGAATGAATGAGTAAATACAGTATGTAAAGTATCGAGAATCTTAATAGTAACCAAATTTGTTTATATAATTTATTTATTGTACTGTAACAGAATAAATAACTAGAAAATAAAAATCACATTGACAATCATATTATATTGAGCTATCTAACTTTAAGGGGAGGAAGGGTTAAATAAGTTATTGTTCCACATGATGAAATCTTGTGTTGTTATTAAAAGTGATAACAATGAGGAAAATTGCAAATAATATGAAAACTATTTTTACCAAATGAAAAAGAAAATTTGCACTGCACCTAGTTTTGTAGCCATTATAGCTTTTTTAAATAAGCAAATTATTACTAAATGTTTTTAGATATGACATTTGTTCCATGCTGGAAAGTCAATGCTAGCACAATATTTTATGTTAATAATTTTCCTTGTGGAGGAACCAGTTAAATTTTGATCTAAAGCTTCTAAGTTTTTGTGTTGTGTTCCCTAGGACAAAGGGATCAAAGCAGCAGGATCTATAATGACTCAAATTAGCTCATAATGCCTGGGACATAAAACTGGCAGTGACGATTTCAGTAATAGATACTTTTAAAATATAGGATTTAAAAAAAGAGATGGTCTTAATGAACTCTACTTAGTCTGTATAAGTCTAATAATAGTTGCTGTGGTGATTAAAAGTCCTGGTCTAATGGTTGATGATCAGTTTGCATTTAGGAGTTTTTATGTCCCCAGTCATTGCTCCTAAAGCTTTTAAACTTCCTTTTGTGGTTGAGTTCTAGCTTTAGAGCATTGTGGTCTGAAAATATGCAGGGAATGATCCCAATCTTTTGATACCGGTTGAGTCCTGATTTAGGACCGAGGATATGATCTATTCTGGAGAATGTTCCGTATGCACTAGAGAAGAATGTGTATTCTGTTGCTTTGGGATGAAATATTCTGAATATATCTGTGATGTCCATCTGGTCCAGTGTGTCGTTTAAGGCCTTTATTTCCTTGCTGATCTTTTGCTTGGATGATCTGTCCATTTCAGTGAGGGGAGTGTTAAAGTCCCCTACTATTATTGTATTATTGCTGATGTGTTTCTTTGATTTTGTTATTAATTGGTTTATATAGTTGGCTGCTCCCACGTTGGGGGCATAGATATTTAAAATTGTTAAATCTTCTTGTTGGACAGACCCTTTGAGTATGATATAGTGTCCTTCCTCATCTCTTATTATAGTCTTTGGCTTAAAATCTAATTGATCTGATATGAGGATGGCCATTCCTGCTTTCTTCTGATGTCCATTAGCATGGTAAATTCTTTTCCACCCCCTCACTTTAAATCTGGAGGTGTCTTCGGGCTTAAAATGAGTTTCTTGGAGGCAACATATAGATGGGTTTTGTTTTTTTATCCATTCTGATACCCTGTGTCTTTTGACAGGGGCATTTAGCCCATTAACATTCAGGGTAACTATTGAGAAATATGAATTTAGTGCCATTGTATTGCCTGTAAGGTACCTGTTACTGTATATGGTCTCTGTTCCTTTCTGATCTACCACTTGTAGGCTCTCTCTTTGCTTAGAGGACCCCTTTCAATATTTCCTGTAGAGCTGGTTTGGTATTTGCAAATTCTTTCAGTTTTTGTTTGTCCTGGAAGCTTTTAATCTCTCCTTCTATTTTCAATGATAGCCTAGCTGGATAATAACTGCCTGGTTCTTCGTGGTTTTAACAGTGTACCATGATTGAGTGAAGTTGTTTAACAATTTTTTTTTTTTAATTCTAAAACCCAGACTCTGTTTTTATAAACACAATAAGCAGAACAACCTCAAGTCAATTTTAATCATTTGTGTCTTTCAGATCAAGCAGCTGAAGTGTTGAGAATCTAAACTCACTCCATCTACTATCTTTTTCTCTGCCATATAAGCATAGACTAAATAAAATATTCATATGGTCTTTTACTTATATAAAAAGTATTGTTTATATTTTATTAATTTAATTTTTTTTAAAGTGTGTTTAAAGCATTACCTTGGGTGCTGAAGCTGATAAAGGGAGAAGAGGATTTTTAGAGTGTTTAGGCTCTTGGTAAAGTAAAAAATAAGGGGAGGGCATGGCTATTTGTTTTGGTATGGGGAGGACCTGAGTTTGATTCTAGAGCTGATACTTGCTATGTATCTTGAAGCAAATCATTTACCCTACCTGACCTGAAATATTCCTAGCTAAAAGTGGGATAGTAACTCATCCTACAAAGGTGATTGTGAAGATTATAATTATAAAAAGCTTCAGGTATCAAGCACTGGGCTTGGCATATAGTAACATTATAAAAGCTAACTGCTGGGGCGCCTGGGTGGCTCAGTGGGTTGAAGCCTCTGCTTTCGGCTCGGGTCATGGTCTCAGGGTCCTGGGATCGAGCCCCGCATCGGGCTCTCTGCTTGGCAGGGAGTCTGCTTCCTCCTCTCTCTCTGCCTGCCTCTCTGCCTGCTTGTGATCTCTGTCTGTCAAATAAATAAGTAAAATCTTAAAAAAAAAAAAAAAGCTAACTGCTATTATTATATTTTTATAATGGGAGAAAGATGTCAGTTTATAGAAATATATGGAACTGCTAGAACAGGAACATACGAGGCGATAACAAAAGTAGCCAGTTTCTTGGGTCGGGCGACACAGTCTTGTGTTGGCTTTACAATATCTGTATAGCAGATTTCTGGATCTTAGCAGTGTGCCTTTGATATGTACTGAAGATATGGAACCACATCTTGAGTAGCTCAGAAGGTCTAGAGCACAGTATGGATAGATGACTCTGGCTAGAGCGGTCATGTTCATTCTGATATTGCCATTCTCTGGGTGTGTCATGGTGGAGAAAACTATAGAGTCCTTCAGGAAGTGACAAAGTGGCAGAAATCTGCTGTGAAGTGTTAAAGAATTTGTCTCGAAGCTAAACAATCACAGGGCTGTTTCTGGAAAGGTGTTCATGAGATTACGAAGAAATTAATCTTTAGTGATGACATTACAAACTGGAATTTTGTATGATTTCTATAGCCTTAAGTGAGAGCACTTAAGTGAGAGCACAATAACATGATGGTATGGAGATATTCAAATGCAGTGGGACATTTTAAATTCCATCCAAGTGACAGAACAAACTGTCACTTGGATGGAAGTGTCACTTGGTCCTCCTGTGTTAGATTCTCTACTTACATAATTTCTACTAAAGATAGAGCATATAAATACAAAACAACAACAACAACAACAACCCAAACTAAATTTGCATATATAACAACATTGAAATCTTTTTACCACAACCACAATCTGAAAGTCTTGACTTATTAATGAACATTATATGAATAACTTACTAGTTATGAATGGAGACAGAAACTTATAAACATTGCCTATATCCATTTCTTTATGAATTGAACTCTTTCTCTTAAGCGTATTCATTTCTGTAGGTCTAAATTGATTCGCGTTACTACTACATTACCATTTGAATAAAAGAGGTTAAATATACCTTTACAAAAGACTGCTTAACGTGACTAATAGGAACATGCAATACTTCATGGTATATTTTCTGAAAGTTCTGTTGGATGTGTTTAGAGAATAGACAAAAGAAATTATCTATATCTTACATTTTAGCTTTTAAGCTTACTTTGGACTAATGAGGAGGAAAGTAACCCTAGAAACTAAGTACCCAATTGTACACTATCTCATCTTCTAATCCTATAGCATAAAGCAATGCTGGATATTCATTGTAAAAACTTATCTTTTTCTGTTAGAGCTTAAATTTATTTCCATTAAAAAATTGTCATATTCATCTTTGTGCTGGGTCAGAGAGTCAGCTTCCCTCTTTTTCTTTCTTGCCTAGATATCCCCATCATATTTATTTCTGTCCCATATTTTTCAGCAATTTCTTAACTAGATCTTTTCAGCAATTTCTGGATCTTATTCTGAGTTGGAATATGAGACTCTGTCTTTATATACAACAACTATAATTTAAAAATCCTTCAGGGGATTCTGTTTTTATGCACTGACTTCACATGTCTAAATCATTTGAGATATAGCATCACAATAAATTTCAACACTCCCACAAATATGCACTCTAATTCATTCTCTTTCTGATTTAATCTTCTCTTGGCGGTTACATATGTGAGTACCTTTCCTCTTATTGGTATTTTCTTTTGTCCAATTATTCTCAATCAATGTTTAACTTCAGATAGCATTAATAGGTGTTCATAAGCCAAAATATGTCATTTTAAAATAAGTATTTTAGAACTGTCAAAATACACTTGGCAAATTCTGGCAAGTATGTATTCAGATGCCCGCAAAGACCACACACAGTATATATGTAGAGTTTATTATCAATACTGAAATTTGCATGCTGTGAGTACACTGACTTTCCCCATACGTACCTCAGCAAAAGATTTTTTGGCAAGAGGTATCTCCCTGTACGACACTGCCAAACTAAAACTACTCGATACAGACTGCTGTGAAGTTATTGTTAACAGTTTTCTACCAGATTTTTTCAGATGCATATTTTGTTACAAACTATATGTGATTCTGGAATCCTGCCAAAGCCCAAACCCCATACACACTTAAGGATCAACATTTTATTTTTATTTTATTATTTTTATTATTATTTTTTTAGATTTTATTTATTTGACAGAGAGAGAGAAATCACAAGTAGGCAGAGAGGCATGCAGAGAGAGAGGGGAGGAAGCAGGCTCCCTGCAGGGCAGAGAGCCCGACATAGGGCTCCATCCCAGGACCCCGGGATCACGACCCGAGCTGAAGGCAGAGGCTTTAACCCACTGAGCCACCCAGGCGCCTCAGGATCAACATTCTAAATTAGTTCTCCAGAACTCTAATATCTGAGTAAATCTTAAGATGATGACAAAAATTTAACTTGTTTTTTCTTCATACTTCACTGAAACCTCCACATAAATTTAAATGAAAATATTCTGAGATTGGCACATTAGGTTGTTGTGTTCGTGTTGCATCTAAAAATGAGCAAAACCTTCTAACATATATTTTAGTCTAAACCAGATGAAGAATTAAGTTTTTATCATCCTTCTATTAGATTTTACATGTTGGGGTGAGATAATGGACTAATGCCCACTAAATTGTCAACTTTATTCTCTTTGAGTAAATGTGGTCAATGAGCTGGACAACTGTGTACTAAGAGCTAACTGTTGCAGAACACTGAACTTCTGTCATCTTGTACTTGTCAGGTACAGATCATTTAAAATAAATAATAAAACTAGAGTGCCAATTTTGGGATTTACAAAGTTTTCTTTCTATTCCTCATGAATAGCTAGGATTAGCTGTTATATAATGGACATTGTTGTTATTACGATGATTCCACTAAGCTTTGTTATTGCTTGCCCTGGGTTTGTGTGTGCATGTGCACATGAACACCAAACACAACTTGAAGTACATATTAAATTTGTTCTTTCTTAATATCCTGATATCAAATACATCATCATTGATTGTATCATTAACGTTTTGAGTGATGCTAAGAAAGTGCTTACCTCTTTAGGTAATTGTGATTCAAAAAGACCTTTTGTGTACTTAAAACAATATCAAACCTAAGAAAGTACCCTGCCAGCTCTTTTTAAGTCTTTCATATAGATACATGATTTATGGCATAAGATTGGATTATTACATGCTGCCTTCCTCTTTTTGATAAGCCATATGCAAACTACCTATCTAGACTCTTTGGCTACTAGGGCCTAACATATACATGGCCATTTCCTCCAAGAGCATCTTGTCTTAGGAATAATTTCAATTTTCTTTCGAGTAGCCATACAGTTCCCACATGCTTGGGGAGAGAGAACTCCAATCCTTCCTCTACAGTTGACTAACAGGTTGGAAATCGCTCTCCCTGCCTTATATTCAGGAAGGTGGCATATAAGAAAATAGGATTCTTTTCCTTCATCTCAGATTTGATATGGCTTTGCACTTTGGTATGTCTCACCTAAAATATGGACTAAAATTTTTGTCTACCTACCAAAAATAAGACCTCAGTAATAATAAGTAGAAATAGGAGAGTAGGTAATTTCAAAAAAAGGGGAAACAATGTTCTTACCCAGGTTTACTTCCATTCTAGTTACAGTTGTATACACTGACTACAAATCTGTTATTATATCGACTCATGTTAATCATTTCGGATTTTATAATGTATAGAAATCTAGTTCAGAGCCAGAAAAGAATGTTGCCCCAGATATGTACGTTTCATATAATGTAGTGATCAAGCAAATGTATCAAGAATTAATTATTTAGGGCACTTGGGTGGCTCAGTGGGTTAAAGCCTCTGCCTTCGGCTCAGGTCATGATCTCAGGGTCCTGGGATCAAGCCCCACATTGGGCTCTCTGCTCAGCAGGAAGCCTGCTTCCTCCTCTCTCTCTGCCTGCCTCTCTGCCTACTTGTGATCTCTCTCTGTCAAATAAATAAATAAAATCTTTTAAAAAAAGAATTAATTAAGTAAAATGGAGGAGATCAATTAATCATATGATCTCCCTGATATGAGGAAGTGGTGATGCAACATGGGGGCTTAAGTGGGTAGGAGAAGAATCAATGAAACAAGATGGGATTGGGAGGGAGACAAACCATAAGTGACTCTTAATCTCACAAAACAAACTGAGGGTTGCTGGGGGGAGGGGGTTTGGGAGAAGGGGGTGGGATTATGGACATTGGGGAGGGTATGTGCTTTGGTGAGTGCTGTGAAGTGTGTAAACCTGGTGATTCACAGACCTGTACCCCTGGGGATAAAAATATATGTTTATAAAAAATAAAAAATTTTAAAAATATATATATCCTGACACCATAGGAGAATAAAAATGTCTTATGCTTCCATATGTTGCAATCAACCAAAGTATGTTTGTTAATGTACATAGGAATCAAACCAAACTGAGGCATTGTAGATATTAGTAAATAATTACATGAATTTACTCTCTCAGTTTTCATGGGAAATAAAATTTCTGTGACTTAAGTGTAAATTCAACAAATTATGAAATAAATGAGAAGAAAGACCCAACTGAGCAAATCTTTGCTTTTGTTATTTTGAGAAAGATTATTTAAGATTATTATGCATAAGAAGAAATAGCCTTCACTAACAGCCCATGCATGCATGAATGTGCCTGTTTGAATTAGATTTTGCTATTTTTTCATATTAATGTTATACATTCAGATATAAATTATAACTTTGCAAAGACCCCCATGCTAGGATCCTTGAAATTGGATTTATGATTAAAGCACTTTCATGAACATAAAATAATTTACAAATATAATAAAATAATAAATCATTTAAAATTTACAAATTTATAAACAACACATTAACCATATATATTAAATATTTTATGCTCTTAAATAATCTCTTATGCTCCTAGTTATATAAGTGAAACAAAGTACAGACTTACAGAAAGTCTGGTGAACAATATTTGCAATTTTAAGTGACAAGGTTCCTATGTTCAATTTTAGTACTTTGTTTTCTATCTTTTTGAGTGATGTTTAATGGTAAAAATAGGCATGCTTGATTATATCCATGAATCATTTTTAGTAATACTAATATTATTAAAAGCATCTACAAAAATAAAATAATCATTTTCTTCATCTAGTGTTTAGTCTCTGTCAGGCACTGCATATTTTCTTTCCTTTTTTTTTAAAAAAAAGATTTTATTTATTTGACAGACAGAGATCACAAGTAGACAGAGAGAGGGGGGAAAGAGGCTCCCCGCTAAGCAGAGAGCCCCATGCGGGTTCGATCTCAGGACCCCAGGACCACGACCTGAGTGGAAGGCAGAGGATTAACCCACTGAGTCACTCAGGCACCCCAGACACTGCATATTTTCTTTACGTTCATTGCCTTTTTTAACTTTTACAAATCTATGAAGTAGTTAGCATTTTTTAATCTTTTTACTGTGCATGAGGGAAGTGATGCAGAGGAAAGATGGGCAGCTTGACTGATGTCATCTATATCATAAGTCATAACAAAAGCAACAAAGCCCTTTCTTTTGGCTCAGACTCCAAGAACACTCTGGTATCTAAAATTACACATATTTTTTTCCTTAACTTTATATGTTAGAAAATTAAAAATTGAGTAGGTACAGCAAGCTTCCTTAAGGAAAATACTCAAAAACCCTTACTTCTTGAAAATTCAACTAAACAATTCTGCTTTATATCCATGCTTGGTCTTAGAAAGAATGCTTACAATTAATTCTATTTTGTATACAAATTCAATAACTATACCTCTGATGAAAAAAGAGGAAGATAACTTAGCCATGTGAATAAAATTAGTTAACTAATCAGCTTCCAATTGTGCATCAGGTTTTGGTAGTCTACTAGGCTATAAAAGACCTGACTGCCTTTTCAACTTAAGCCATTTATTTTCAAGAGGTTGTATATAGCTTTATTAAAAATATTCACCTCATGATGAAATTTAACATGCCAGATCTTTCAAATAAAATGACTTGTTTTATATTTCTGAATAATTGACTTTTATAAGAAATTCCCTGTGATAATGTTTTACACTTACCTATGTTCTTCCTTAATGACATTTTTAAAAATAGAAAGTTGCTGTATATTTCACAAGAGGAGGAAAAAAATTCAAGACACTTATAACTCTGAATAAATATTGCCATAGTTATCTAGTGAGAAGGAAAGATAAGTACAGGAGAAAAGTTACCCAAAATGCAGAGGTTAATATAAAAATTATGGTGGTATACTAAAAGTGTTCTCATATACCTTTGGTCTTTTTATATAGTCCTTCAACAAATGAATAGTGAAAGCTAACTCATTACTAACCCAGCTGTGGTGAAAGAGTAGTTTAACATGTTTCTTAGCCTCAAGTAACTCATAATTAACAGAAAAAGCAAATAATAATACAAACGATTATTTGGAATCCAGAGTGTTTAGTCAAGCTATAGGAATATGACAAAACTGAACACATGAGAAAAAAGAAGGAATCATTGACTCCAAATAAGGTGTGTGTGGATGTAGGTTTTGTGTGAATTTTGGAGAAAGGAAAAAAGGGGTGTCCTAGAACTCTTTTGTAGCACAAAGATGCCCATCCTGGGTTTTACAATGATGATCGAAGGCTTTCAACATGGTTTTCCAATGTTGAAAAAAATAAATGGAGTTAAATTATAGGCTTGAAACAAATATGTTAAGGCAACAACAACATAAGAAGAAAGGGTTAATACAAAAAAGAAAAAGAAATGGACTACAACCAACATAAACCTAGTAAGAGGGATAATGTACATATGATAGTTGATACACAGGACGAATTTAAAACATTTACTTCTTATTCATTCAGTTTGCAAACTAAAAACTGAGCACTTTAATCACCTAAAATGATTATTTCTTCAAGGAAATCTTTAGACCAGGCATGCAGCCTCTTTGTATTACTTTTGTAATTCCCAGGGTTCTATTCTGAGACACATAATATATAAAAGATAAAGCTAAAAAAGATTATAGTCATAGAAAATGTTACTATGATTTTTATTTAAGTAAGGCGTTTTGTTGGTGAACTCAGTTATCGCAATGAAAAATGTCCTCATAGAGTCTTTTCTGAAAATATAATTTTAAATATTTAAATAGAAATGGAAGTGATTACTTTCCTACTTGCTAAAAAGAAAAAATCATTTAAAATGTTAAAAAAAAATAGCAGGCTAGGATGTATTCTAACCCCAGCAATTTTTTTTGTTTAAAGTAAAAAAAGGACAACACATTTTTTTCTAAATCTGTCTCCCACGCACATTTTATTTTTATAGTGACAGTTAAACTGCACATTTCATAACCTTCATCCAAATAAGTTTCCTTTTCGCCCTCTTTCACACCTCCCACTGATAAATAAATACAGCCTTCTACAATGGTTTAATAAGATAATTAGGCTCTGTTTCACTGGGTACCACAGCCATTTGAGCACTCTTGTCACCAGAATGCACTATTAAAGATTCTGTCAGAATGAATTAAGTATGGCATTGCTTTTCCAAAAGTACATTCCTGCTTGCTTGGAGGAGTAAATGGAAGCCAATTCATGAAATTAGAAAAGGGGTCTCTGCACACAGGCTGCTTTTTATGATATTTCAGATGTTTTTGGTATTGCTTTGTTATCGATACTTCAAATGAAATGTACTTCTCTTTTTGCCTTTCCGAAGAATCTCATTGCTATTATTATAGTCTTTCCAGTTGCTCAGCATTGTTATTATTAGATTGTATCTGCTTCAGTGCATTTTATTTACAACCATCTTATCATATTAGAAAATGAGCATGGTGAAGCTTACATAAATGCTGAAAATAAAACATGAAACCTTTACAACAGACTGCCCCTGCAATATGTTTAACAAAACTCACCAAAAAAAAAAAGAAAAAGAACACAATACACTTTCTGATCAATGAGCAATGCTCTTAAACAAATAATTGTACCATGCATCAAAGTCTGTTAATAGTTTTAAAATGAAAATTCCCATAATAATAATTTAAACCTCTTCCCAGGAAGTAATTTTTTCACAAATTACTGTTGCAAATTCGCAAAACTGTGCACTGGACTTGAAAAGTTACATTGATCCTTTCTTTCAGTCATTTAATATACTGCTCAAAAGCGAACTTTAATAGAAGGCTGTTAGTGAGAAGTTATCTACTGTCCTGTGAAATTTCTTTAAGTTCTAGTGTCTAAAACAAGACACCTGATGCACATCATATATTGTCTATAATAAGGCTTTAACTCCAGAAGTCATTTTTTTTGTCCTGCTTGTTGATATATACCAAAAGGATGTACTTTTGAAGTGTTTAGGTTGCTTTATACCGTACCTACATTTTGTAGGTTTTAAACCATGAAAACGAGGAAAACAATTCAAATTTTGTGTTTCTAATGTTTTAGCCTTAGAAATTATTATGAACTAGAACAAATAGCTTCGAGATCAAGTCAAAAGAAAACATTAAGCAGCCTCTATTCAAAATTATGATAATTAATTCCCAAATCCAACAGTACAAAATTGCCACATAGCTATGTGCATAAACTTTGGATCCTGTCATGTTTTTCTGATAATGGGCTTTTCCTGTCTCCAAAGAATCTGTTCCCTATGGAGCTTTGAACTAGTGACTCTTATCTGTAGAAGCAGCAGCTCTTTTGTGTATGTTTCTAATTCAATATCACAATGGACTCCTTTTCTGGCATCTTAGAAGAGCAGCTGATTAAAAGCAACTATCATGATTTATTCAGCAATTGTGTATTGAGTCTGGAGCACTGCAGAAGGTACTACGAACGAAACAAAGATGTGCCTTTGTCCTCCATGAGTTTATAATCTAATGATGCTATATAAAAGTTACTAAACAAAGCATCAAATGCTAGGTGCTATGTGAGTATCACCAATAAGTGACATGTGTTTTAGAGGAAAGAGCAAAGTAAACTGTGATGACTGGAAAGTACATTCAGGATATTGTCACATGGGCCTGAAATATAAATGATAAATGGAATTTTTGTGGGTAAGAGTTACAAAAGGGAGACAGCATTCAGTTCAGAGATGGTAACATAATTGCTTTGACTTAAATAATTGATAACTTGGCAGGTTAGTGACTAATCCTCAAAAATAGAATCTTATAACAGAAAGGTGCTTGTGCCTTTAGAAAACAAGAAATTGAATTCTAGATGTCTCACATGACCTTGTAATGCTACTTCATTCTTTGTAAGCTAGTGAACTCTGAAGGTCCTGCCTTACATGATTAAGACCATTTCCAGTAAATACACTGCCTCCAGGCTAAAAGTTTTATGTTTTATGATTGATCTTCTAACACCTGTTGGTCAGATAAACATTTTATGTTAATGACTTATATTTTCATCTCCTTTTCCAGCACATTCTCAAAATGGATTCATTTGCTGGAAATCTGTAGAGAGAGCAGCAAATGCAAAGAGATAAATATAAGTTTATTGAAGAAATTGGAACTGAGTATGAACCATTGTTATGGTCAGGGAGCTCTGGTATACCGTTACCTGGATACAGATCTTGATGTGCTTCTCAGTAACTGTTTAACCTTGAGCAAGTCTGTAAAATGGGGATGAAAATAAAATCTCTTTATTAGGGGTCTTAGAAAAATGAAATAAGATATGCATATTAAAAAATAAATGTTTAATATCTAGCACATAGTTAGGATCAAACACAAAATAACAGTATGATATATTTTTTTTAAGTATCAGAATTGGGGTACCTGGGTGGCTTAGTTAAGTGTCTGCCATTGGCTGAGGTCATGATCTCAGGGTCCTGGCACTAAGCCCCCCATCAGACTCCCTGCTCAGAGGGAAGCCTGCTTCTCTCTCTCCCTCAGCTCCTACCACTTCTGCTCTCTCTCACTCAAATTAAGGTCTTAAAAAATTTTTAAAGTATCAAAATTATACTTGTTTTAATATGCTTTAATAATAATCCTATTATATATCCACATATTTAGTACATATGCAATTTTATGATAATGATGTATATTAGTTTTACAAATACTATTTTTGCATATAAATATACAATAGGTGGTTCTTTTCTATTTCAAATTAAGTATTTTTTTAAATGGAGACCTAAGAGAGTAGGTAGAAAATAAAAGTAACTTTAATTGAACACCTAGGGATAAACATGTTAATATTTTGTCATTCCAAGATGTTTAAATAAATGTATGAATTTATCCTTTTTAAACAGTAACTTTAAATTTTGCTGTATGTTTTGTCTTATAATGTGCCTTTATGGATAGGAAAATCAATCATTAACATTCAGCATATCCTGATACTGTAAAACATGTTTTGTAAGGGCTACTTAGTATTCCTAAATATTTTAGATTAAATTATTTTTCTGTAGCATATTTAATTCAAATCTTTCAAAAAAGATACAAAAGTATAAAGCTTTAACACTGTATCCAAGACATTGCAAATCATTAAATGTCACATATTATTAGATTAGTTGTGCATATCGCCTTTTCGTGTATCAATTTTATTATTACCACCACAAAAAGAGATTGTCAGTAATTCCATGTACTCACCCTTTCTAGTGAATGACTTTGATGCCCCAACCAGAGTCCCTTTACTGGGCCAGGTTACTCATTGCTCAGCTCCTGTTGAGTGTCAGCTCCTGGAGAATTGACAGCTGCCCCCTCTCCACAGAATTGTTGTTGGCCAGTAGGAGTTGCCTGGCTCTGACATTTATGCTCCTTATTTTGCACTCAGAAGCAATTATTAGCTAATGACCAGAAAAATGTACATGCAGAAGGTGGCTTCCCTTCCTCGCCATCAGGTGGGACCAATGCTGTGGGGTAATTCATACGCCAGCACTCCCCTTTGGGATCAGACTGGATTATAGGTGAGCCAGTATCCTTGTTCAGACCCTCTCTCTAACCTAATCTGCTTCTGTTACCCTGAGAGCATCCTTTCTGTAAATCATAGGAGTCCAGATCTTAGGCTCAATTTTTAGGAAATCTTGAAAACATTCAAGAGAGTAAATCTTTGAAGGTTTTTTCCCTAAGTTGTTTTAGATATTATGGGTCCATACACATCCCAGAATATACTTGGCCATTAATTAAACGAAAATCATCCTGAACTCATGGATGAAGTTTTTAGAGGATTAAGAGTTTAAGAATATTGAGTATTCTGATCCATGAAGATGATCTATTTCTTCACTTATTTAACCTTTAGTTTTAAAATTGATCTGTGTTTAATAGTGTTCAATACACACATTTGTGACCTATTTTTACAAATTTATCTAGTATTTCATATTTCCAATACTATTGTTAATAGTATTTTAAAAAACGTTATGTCAAATGCTAGTTGCTAGCACATAGAAATACGATTAGGTTTTTTTTATATATAGTTTCTAATCTACAATATTACTCACCTCGCTTATTAGATACAGTATTTTATTTTGTAGATTCTATAGGCTTTTCTACATCAACAATCATATCAGTGGATAAAGACAGTTTTACTTTTTCCATATGTGGATCCTTTTACTTATTTTTTGCTTTATTGCACTTACAAGTACCTTCAGGATACTGTTTAATAGAAGTGGCGGGACAAACATCCGTATCATGTTTGCAGTCTTAGTGAGAAAGCATCAGGCATGAACCATGATATAAGATATTAACTGCAGAATTTGGGGGGATTTTTTTTTTAATCAGGCTGAGAAAGTTCCCTCCATAGTTGGTTAACTGATACTTGTTTATTATTAATAATGATTAGGAATGCACATGAGATTTTATGAAATGCTTTTTATGAATCTCTTGATGATTTGAATTGCTAGGATTTTTGGATCTATATTTACATGGGATCATGCTCTGTAGTATTCTTGTTGTCTACTTTTTCTGGTATTAGAGAATCAACATTCTTTTGGATGAGTTTTATAGTATGACTTTCTCTTCAAGTTTTGGGATAGTTCAGGTACAGGTAGTATTTTTTTTCTTTCCTTTATGTTTGGTATAATTCACCAGTGGAGTCATCTGGGCCTAAAACTTTCTGTTTGAATGTGTTTTAAATTACATATTCAATGTCTTTACTGTATGCAGGGCTAATTAAGTTCTGTGTTTCCTTTGAGTAAGCTTTGATAGATTCTGTCTTTCAAGAGATTTGTCCACTGCTTATGCACTGTTAAATAAAGGGCCATAAAGTTATTCATAATATCCCCTTATTTTTTAAATATCTGTTGAATTCTGTAGTCCATCACTCTTTGCATTCCAGTTCTGGCATTTTTTTGTGTTTTACCTTTTTCTCTTCATCCTTCTGCTAAATATTTTTCAACTTAGAGATTTTCTTAAAGAACCAGATTTTGTCTTTTTGGCTCTGAGTAAGGTTCATGAATTGTTCTCTCAGCTCATTTTGGAGAAATCTTTCACTAGCATTGGATAATTTTCTTTAGCCTGCATGTTCACTGATACTCAGCATTGAAAACGGATTTTCACTTAACTTTTGAGGTTATGTTTAGGATAATCTGATTTAAAATTATGGTTATATGTGATGCAATTCAAATTGATGATTAATGAGGTGAACATTTGAAAATGACAGGTGTCCTCTGCAATGGACTAAATTGTATTGTATTATGAAATCCATACAATTATTGATGGGAAGAAGCTTGACAATAGATTAGTAAAATATGAACAGAAAAGAGGTCAAGAGATTTCAAATATAAGAGCCAATATTATAAGTTACAATGCAACTTGCTACAGATTATAGATGTTGATCTACAATGAGTTTGTATTATGAGCCAGAATGAGTAGCATCTTTGATTATTTAATAATGAATAATTATAATTCAATGCTTTTGTGTCTTTCTAGGGCACTATAAGATATTTCAGAACAAGATAGTTTTTCTTTTCATTTCCTTCTAAAGAATTGAGTAACAGGTATACAGCATAGGGTAGGACTTCTAGATAGACAGTAGATACTCAAACCAAGAAAAACAAATATGAATGTAAAGCCATAAAAATGCAAAATTAGTAATAATATTTGTTTTTATGTTTTTAAATTTGCAAAAGTAATTTTGTGAACCAGTTAAATTTATTAAGTGACTTCTAGGGTATATATTTGCATGAATGTATTTTAGTTTATCAGGGTCCAGATTCATGGAATCTCTAGTATTGTGTAATCTGTAGCATATTTCTGCTGTATCCACTGTGCTAAAATCATAATAAATCTCATTAAATTTTCTGAGTTATTAGAGTTTCATCAGTTCTTGTCAGATGGTAAACCTGGCTCTTTAAACTATAATCTCTTATACAAATTCACTGCAATAATAAATAATTAAAAAGAATCAGCTACCAGGGATGCCTGTGTGGATCAGTTGATTAAGTATTTGCCTTTGGTTCAGGTCATGGCCCCAGTGTCCTGGGATTGAGTCCTGTGTCGGGCTCCTTGCTCAAGCGGAGCCTACTTCTCTCTCTGGCTACATCTCTCTCTCTCTCTCTCTCTGTCTGACAAATAAATAAAATCTTAAAAACAAAACAAAACAAAACAAAAACCTAGCCCTCAGTACTTAACAGTGTTCCAAAACAAGGCAAACATTACCTTGAATTAGAAATAAAACTGAATTGTGAAGAAGGTGGGTTGAAGGTATTGGTCTGCTGGGTACTAACCCAGAAAGGATCTCTGGCCACTGTAAATTCAACTCCTCTGCAATAAAATCATAGGGGTTAAAGTTCATGAAAAGCACAAGAAGAAGGTGTCTTCACTGCTTGAATTTAGAGACTGAGGTGACTATGCTACCAGTATAAGTATGCCAACAACAACAACAACAACAAAAACAAAAACAAAATTTCTGCTCCTCCTTCTAAAAAGAGCATAAAATATGACGGAGAGAATGAAGACTAAATAAAAAAAAAATTCTTACTCAAAATGCACTGTAAAATTTTAATCGTGATAAAATACACATAACCAGAAAAAAAGTTATTGTCTTCCATTTTTAGGTATAGAGTTTAGTGACATCATGCACATTCATTGTACACAGCCATCACCAACATCCAGCCACAGAAATCTCTTCATCCTGCAAAACTCAAATTCTGTATTCATGAAGAATTAGTCCTCTTTCCTCTTACATCTTGTCCCTGGCAATCACCATTCTTCTAGCTCTAACATAAGAGAGATCACACAGTATTTGTTCTTTTGTGACTGGGTTATTTCACTTAGCACAGTATCTTCAAGGATCATCAATACTGTAACATGTCAGAATTTCCTTCTTTTCTAAAGCTGAATAATATTACATTGTATGTACATACCACATTCTGTTACCTATTCATCTATCAGTGGGCATTTGGGTTGATCCTACTTGTTGGCTACTTCAAATAATGCTGCCATAAAGATGGGTATTCAAATATATTTTCTAGTTTCTGTTTTCAATTGCTGAAGTTAAATTGTTTGATCATATGATAATGCTATTTACAATTTTTTCCAGTAATTGCCATACAGTTTTTGATGTCAGGTGTACCATTTTACATTCCCACAAATAGGATACAGATATCCAATTTTCTCCACATCCTTACCAACATTTGTTGTTTTCTGTTGTGTGTATGTGTATGTGTATTTTATAATAGATATCCCAATGAATGTAAAGTACGTTATCATTGTGGTTTGGGTTTGCATTTCCTTGAAGATCAGTGATGTTGAGCAATTATTCATGTGTTTATTGGCCATTTGAATATCATCTGTGGCAAAAAATCTATTCAAGTTCTTGTCCATTTAAGTCAGTTTGTGTTTTCTGTTGTTGACTTTCAGGAGTTCTCTATAGTCAGGATATTAGCCTCTTATCAGATGTAGTTTGCAAACATATCTAACATTCTCTGGGTGGTTTTATGCTGTTCTTTCCCCAGCTTTACTGAGATAATTGACAACGTTGTGTAAGATTAGGTTGTAAATGTGTTAATTTGATAAACTTACACTTGCAAAATGATTACCACCATAGCATTACCTAACAACTCCATCATATCACATAATTGTCATTTTTTTTTTTGTGGTAAGAACATTTCAGATTTACTCTTAGCAACTTTCACAAGTCTATAATACAGTATTGTTAACTGTAATCACCACACTGTACATTAGAACCCAGACTTTATTTATAATAAGAAGTTTATATCTTTGATCAACAATTCCCCATTTCCCCTAGTCCCTGGAAACCACCATTATACTCTCTGTGTAAGTTCAGCTTTTTAAGATTCCATGTAAGATATCCATGATATCATACAGTATTTATCTTTCTCTGACTTATTGCACTAGCATAATGCCCTCAGGGTCCATCTATGTTGTCTCACATGGCAAGATTCCCTTCTTTACCATTGCTGAATTCCATTTTGCCATATGCTGCAACTTCTTTATCCCTTCATCCATTGTTGGACAACAGGTTGTTTCTGTATCTCAGCTATTGTGAAACCTGCTACAAATAACTGGGGAGGGCAGGTAGCTCTTTGAGATCCTGTTTTTATTTCCTTTCAATATATACCCAGAGGTGGGATTCATGGATCCTATGGTAGTTCTATTTTTAACTGTTTTGGGGAAACTTCATATTAGTTTCCATAGTAGCTGTATCAATTAACATTCCCACCACCGTGTATGAGGGTTCCCATTTTTCCCCACATTCTCACCAACACTTATCACTTGTCTTTTTGATGACAGCCATTCTATAATGTGGGCAGTGATATCGCACTGTGGTTTTTTTTTTTTTTTTTTTTTAAAGATTTTATTTATTTACTTGACAGAGAGAGAGATCACAAATAGGCAGAGAGACAGACAGAGAGAGAGACGAGGAGAAGCAGGCTCTCTGCTGAGCAGAGATCCCTATGCGGGACTCGATCCCAGGCCCCTGGGATCATAACCTGAGCCGAAGGCAGAGGCTTAGCCCACTGAGCCACCCAGGCGCCCCCGCACTGTGGTTTTGATTTGTACTCCACTCATGAGGAGTGATGTTGGACATTTTTTCATGTACTTTTTTGAACATTTGGACGTCTTTCAAAAAAAAGTCTATTCCATTATCTGATTACTTTTTAATTGGGTTGGTTTTTTGGTGGTGTTGTTCCTACTGAGTTGGAGGAGTTCTTTATATACTTTGGACATATTATCCAAATTATATATATCCAAATTATCAGATAGATAATGCTAGTATTTTCCCCCATCTGAAATGGGTTGTCACCACCGCATAAGAAGCCACACAGCCTATTGCCATTTCTCTCACGAATTCTGACTTTCTGCCTATAGAGTACATAAGAGAAAGGAGGCCAGGTGGTATTTTCTGCTCCTCCCTCAATGGCTGCTATTCTGCTTTTCCAGTCTTGTACCAAGAAAAATCCTTCCTTTTTTTTTTTTAAAGATTTTATTTACTTTATAGAAAGAGAGATAGCAAGAGAGGGAGCACAAGCAGTGGGAGAGAGAGAAGCAGCCTTCCGCAGAGCAGGGAGCCCGACATGGGGCTTGATCCCAAGACCCTGGGATTATGACCTGAGCCTAAGGGAGACGCTTAATGACTGAGCCATCCAAGCACCCCAGGAAAAATGCTTTCTTATGTCTCTTACCAATATTTTTGTGAGTTCCATGTAGGGTGTGTGATGAAATCTTACACAAGAGCACCCTAGGTCTCCATGCTCTCTCTCCAACCTAATCTAGCTAACCCTTTTTACTTTTGTGCAACTATAACTTTTCTAGGTAAATAAGTGCTTGCTTTCCTGTCGCTTCCTACAGATGCATGTCTTTCCTGAGATTTGGGGCCAGTTGATTGTCCTATGACCTCAGCTCTCTGATGGGTTCAAGAAAAGTTGTGAAATTGCACTTTGTCTGACTTTATCTTTTTTTTTCAAGTTCTCTTGAGATATAATCAACATACAGCATGGTATAAGCTTAAGATGTACAGCATAATGACTTGATTTGCATATACTGTAAATGATTGCCCCCAATAGTTTAGTTAACATCCATTATTTCATATAGAGAGAAAAAAGGGAAAGATGTTTTGTTCCTTACGACGAGAACATGCGGTTTACTCTTAACAACTTCAAATATGTCGGCTATAGCCACCATGTTATATGTTACATTCCCAGTGGTTATCCTAGAACTGAAAGTTTATACCTTTTGACCACCTTCATCCAGATCCAGTTTCCTCACCTCCCTCCCACCTATAGTAACCACAAATCTGATCTCTTTTTCTATGAATTAAAAAAAGTTCCACATATAAATGAGATCATATGGTATTGATCTTTTTCTGACCTATTTCACTTAGCATAATGTCATCAGGGTCCATCTAGCTTGTCACAAAAGGCAGAATTCCTTTCTTTCTTTTTTTTTTTTTTTCCCAGAGCTGAATAACCTTGCATTGTACAAATATACCACACTTCTTTATCCATTCATTTGTCAATGGGCACTTAGGTTGTTTCCATGTGTAGCTATTCTAATGTTGCTATGAACATGAGAGTGCTGGTATCTCTTCAAAATAGTGTTTTCATTTGTTTTGGAGAAACACACAGACACACCCAGGAGTGGATTGTTGGATCATATGGTAGGTAGCTCTATTTCTTTATTTTTTTGAGGAATCTTTGTATTATTTTCTGTAGGGCTGTGTCAATTTACATTCCTACCAACAGTGCACTGTTCAGGTAATAATTCATCATGGTTTTTAACACCACTTCATTGATGTATGACCAACATACAAAAAGCTATACATATTAAAGTATACAACCTGATGAGTTTGGAAATAAGTATACAGCTGTGAAATCAACATCATAATGCTATAAACATATCCATTTCCTCCTAAAGTTTTCTCCTGCTTTCTGTGTGTGTGTGTGTGTGTGTGTGTGAGAGAGAGAGAGAGAGAAATAAGAACACTTAGCATAAGGATCAGCCCATTTAGTAAATTTTAAAATTATAATACATTATTGTTAGTTGAAGGCACTATGGAATACAATAAATTCTAGAACTTGTTCATCTTGATTAGCTGAAATATCATACTCTTTGATACTTCTCGTCTTACCCTCCACCCAGCTCCTGGTAACCACTATTCTACTCTCTGCTCTTTGGATTTGAGTATATTAGATTCCTGCTATAAGTGGGATCATATAGTATTTGTTCTGCATAGTCTGGCTTATTTTACCTAGTATAATGTGCTTCAAGATCAGTCATGTTGTCACAGACAACAAGGATTTTCTTTTTTTAAAAAGGCTGAATAATATTGAATTATATATATATACCACATTTTCTTTATCCGTTCATCCATCAGTGGACATTTAGTTTGCTCCAACTCCTAGTTTCATCAATTTTTCCATTTTTCAATTCTCTATTTTTTCTGCCCTAATACTTATTATTTTTTCCTTCTGATAATTTTAGACTTTGTTTTTTCTTTCTCCACTTTCTTGAGGCAGAGAGTTGAGATCCTTTTTTTCCTAACTAAAATATATTTGACATATAACATTGTATATGTTCAAGGTGTATACTTTGTTGACTCAATACATCTGTATATTGTAATATGATTGTCAATGCAGCACTAGTCAGCACCTCTATCATGTAACATGATTATCTTTTCTTTTTTGTGGTAGAAATAATTAGTATCTATTCTCTGAGCAAGTTTGACCATATGATACTGTTGTCTATATTCACTATACTGTGTATTAGATCTCTAGGACTTACTTATCTACTATAAGTTTATGATCTTTCTTCCTTAATTTAGGTATTTATCACTATAAATTTCCCTTTTATACTGCCTTTGTTGTACCCTGTAAGTTTTGGTGTGCGGCATTTTCATTTTCATTTGTATTAAGTTGTTTTCTAATATCCTTTGTGATTTCTTATTTGACCTAATGCTTGTTCAAGCGTGTATTGCTTAATTTTCCTGTACTTCTGAATTTTCCGTTTTTTTGTTATTGATTTTCACTTTCATTCCATTGTGGTCGGAAAAGATACTTGGGAAAATTTAAGTTTTAAAAATCTGTTAAGACATTTTTATAGCCTGGCATGTGATCTATCCTGGAAAATGTTCCATGTGCACTTCAGAAGACTGTGTATTTTAGTCCAGTTGGATGGACTGTCTGTTGGATCTATTTGTTACAGTGTTGTTCAAGTCTTCTGTTTACTTACTGAACGTCCATCTGGATATTCCTCCCATTGTTGAAAGTGGGACATTGAAGTCTCCTACCAATACCGTATTACTGTCTACTTTTCCCTTCAGGTCTGTCAATGTTTGCTTTATGTATTTAGGTGCTCTAATGTTAGATGTATATATATTGTGGGGACTGGCTTCCAGGGTTCTCGTGTTTATTGTTGAGATCCATGTGCCAGTGCCGTGAGTCCCTACCCCTTTTCTCTGTTCTTAGCTCTCCCCAGAAGAGCTAGCTCTGCCAATCCCCTTAATTTTCTGGTTAAGCAAGGCAGGAGCAGGTCTCTTGACGGAGCCCTTAAAGCAGAGTCATTAGGTTTTCATGAGGCTCTCTTTACCCTGTGGGGTAAAGAGACTAAGGGGTAAGGGGTTTCTCTCAGTGATGAGCGGTAGAGAGTGAGGGAGGAATGTCACTAGTGAAATGGTTCTCATTCTTTTCATTGTGGCCGTTCATAGATTTTAGGTTTTGCCAGGATACTAGAGCCTCTCAAATGGACTCTAGAGCTCTTACAAAGGTATTGTTGTCTGTGGATAGTTGTTAAATCATTGGTTCTCTGGATCTATGAAGGCTAGTAGCTCCTATTCGACCATCTTGAGGATGTCACTCCCAGGCCCATATTTTTAATGTTTTAGTATATCTTGTGTTTCTGAGATTTTTAAGGTCTGCAAATACAAGTCAGAAAAAGGGAGAAACATGAAAACAACTCAAGACAAGGGATAGATAGTAAGGAAGTGCCGCTGATGTTTGGCTTTAGTTTATAAAATTACTATTCTTATTTTTACAACTTTCTAATTTGTTACATTTACTCCTGATTATGAATGAAGCAGGTCAGTTCATTAACTAATTGTCTATCTTTATATTCAACATCTTTTCCTCTTCTAAAATGTGTTTAGGTAATCATGGTTATGCTATTGGATGTTTGCAATTATATGCTCAAATATATTGATAACATATTTTCTAAAGAAGATTTCTCACATCTGGGAGTCTTCTTTCATGAATCTCTAGGAAAAAAAAAATGAGAAGGAACACTACTTTTAGGAGCAATACCTGCATTCTTTGCCAGTAAGGATATGATCATTTAAATGACTTTATTCTTTGTCTTTTATAGTCTTGCCTGGTGAAAGAATTTATTGAATAAAATCTCCCTTTATATTAGTCATTTCATTTAAGTGCTTATCTTGTGAATAGTCAATTCTGACAGATTTTCAAGAAATATGGCTCTGTGCCAAGATAATTAACTTCATCAAATTTGGGGTGATATAGTACTAGTAATAAACTTATTCCTGATGTAGTAGGAACTTACAATAATAAAATTAGACTATTTTGTAAGTGTTTAAGTTGGCTCTTGTGACTTCTTTCTGTGAATTTCCAATAAATACTTGAACTGATGTGCATGGTTTTCAGTTTTATTGTTATCATGTCACTGTAAAGTTTTGCAGGCGAGGTAAACACAAACACCAGGTGAGGTAGGCGCAAGGCAAGATTTATTAAAGGTGCTCTCCCACGAAGTTTCAAGGCTCAGGAGAAGGGGAGCCAGGAAAGTTGTGCTGGGAGGAGGTGGGCACCCTCGGGCGAGGTTCTGCAACTCTGGAAAGCAGAGACGGGGAAGTCTCACTGGGAGGGAGTAGGCAGGGGTCTTTTATTGGGCCAAGGCAGGGCATGGGCTCATATCCATATATGGTAAGGTATTTGGTGGGGCGGGGGCTCCTGATACACCTGTTTCCTGTATAGGTATTGTGTTACCTATGGAAACATGACCTGGGCATACATCCTTTTGGCGGGAGAGTCAAGGGTTAAGGAAGGGGGAGTAGGGGGCTGGAAGATGGCAGCCCCAGGGGTCATTTCTATTGTTCCTCCTGCATTCCCAAAGCCACTGACCCAACAGTTACATTCATAATTTCTTGATAGCTGGGTTGCAATGTATCATGGGTATATCATGGGTATATAATGAATACTGGTCTTAAAGAATGATATGACTTAGGGCAGTATGAAGTATGAAGAGGCATCAAGTGTGTGAAATAGGAAGTATTAGAAGAGAACTGAGTTATTTAAGTGACTCTCTGGCAGCAGCCTTGACTTATAGTCTCCTAACCTCTCACTGTCATTTCTATTAAAAACATGAGAGCATTCAAATAGTCACAGTCTTCTCACCCTCAAAAATACAGGATTCTAACCAATAGCCATAATCTAGGAATATGTTCTAGGTAATACAAAACTTAGGATGCTCTTTGGTGACTTAATGTTCTGCTCTAGGTGGAACAAAACTACTTCTCCTAGATAATGGAAATAAACTAATTTTTCATCCTAAATGACACCTCTCCATATTCAAAAATGGAACACATATGCATACACATACACACAGACACTTATCTTACTTGGCTAACCAGTCTTATGCAGCTGGAATCGTTAAGGTTTTATGGTCATATCTCAATGCTGTCATTTCTATATTTGGTCAGAAATTACTCATAACTAAAAATGGAAATGTTTGGTGAGAATAGAGTTTGGGAAAGATAGGCAATAAAAGGGAGGGCAACAAAAGTGGGATGTTGCATTTTCGATGACCATTTTCTCAAAACATAAAGCATTAAGGATAAGATCTGCAAAATAAAATTTGTTTTCATGTTTCTCGATATTATAATTATTAAGAGCTTTTCCATTGAGAAGATACAGGAATTCACTGAAAGCAAACTAGACACTGGGAGTTAATTCACTTATTTATTTAACAAATGATCATTGGTGCCTGTCTCATGGGGAGGCTAGAACCATTACAGATATACTGAGAAAAGGAGAAGTAAGCTAGAAAAAAATCTCTGTTCTCACAGGCAATTTTTGTGGCAGTAGATGGTGGTACAATAAACATACATACAAAAAATAAGAAAATCATAGATATTGTTAAATATTTTTAAGAAACAAAACAGGATAATTGAATTTAGAAGGTGATTAGAAGAGAAGCTAAATGACTACTTAATATAAAATAATCCAGGGAGGCACCTTGGTGGCTCAGTAGTTAAACGGCTGCCTTAGGCTCAGATCCTAGTCGCAGGATCCAGGGATGGAGCCTCACATTGTTCTCCCTGCTCCATAGGAAACCTGCTTCTCCCTCTCCCACTCCCTCTGCTTGTATTCCCTCTCTTGCTGTCTCTCTCTCTCTGTGTCAAATAAATAAATAAAATCTTAAAAAAAAAAAAAGAATGATCTAGGAAGTCCCTTCTATGTAAAGAGTATGAAATTTAGGTATGAATTATACAAAGACTTTCTCAGGCAAAAGAAATAATTACAAAAGCCCCAAGACAGGAATGAAAGTGGTACATTTTAAAATAGGTAATAGGCTGTTTTAATGAGACTGTGTGTGCTGCCATTTTTATTGACCTCTACTATAATAAATACCAAAGTCAGGATAAGTCATATCTGTTTTCTCAGAGGAAATTTATGAGGACCTATTTTACTAATCTTGAATTTTATTATCCACTGTGAGAATTTTTTAGATGTCAAAGAGGGTAGACAAGTGTATTAGGGAAAAAAGATACTGGGGCAATGGGTCTCAGACCCCACTGGGGAAGAAGTAGGAGAGTAAAACCTTCAACCAACCTGTGAAAGGACTATAAACTGACCATTAAGTGAAAGTTGGAGAAACAAATAGTGCTATCATTTCCATGTGAAATTTGTTTGTCCATCATCCTGATTACCAACAGAAGGAAGGCTAGTTTGTCAAGGACATGGAGAATTGGGTGGAGTGTGGAGGTAGAAGATGAAGGCAGAATAGTGACATGGGCCAGGTTGCGCAGGCCTTATAAAACTGTGGATTACATTTTGAATTCCTAGGAAAAGCAGAGGTGAGATGAAGAGTTCCTTTCAATGGACAATAGCGGGCCAAGACTGAGAGCTTGAATTTCATTAAGAGGTTGATGCACTAATTCCTGGTGATTAATGATTGCATCTGAGGAACAAAGAAGGGCCTTTGTTCCTAGCTTGCAACCCCATCCTGCTGTTGTTGCAAATGGTCACAGCTGGGAGGTGAGGCCAGCATGCAGGTGGAAAAGAGGTGGTTTCAAGGACAACCTCTGTAGACTCTGCAAGAAAACAATAGCTTGTATAACTCACAGCAAGGATTAATAAAGACAAAGCTAAAATCCACAGGATATATTTTTTTTAAATGCAGAAAAGGGGACACAAAGGTTGTGAAAAAACAAGCTCTGCATAGAGACTTATTATATATATTAGATGGCAATTGTTGAACATACCAATAATTACAAAATCTTCAAACATTTTTACAAACTGGGGAAATGTATTAAATTTGACAGAGATATGAAAACCTCATTCACAATGTTGGACAAAACAGTGACCTGCCAGTTAATAGGTTAAAGACAATGTCTTTGTAAAAAGGAACTAAAATTACTGATTATTATGAACAGTGGCCTAACTCTGAACAATACAGAAAACGAAGATGTAAAAATTAGCAAAATATTATCTTTAAACGTCATAATGATTTTAGAGTAAAATTATATAAATTTTATAAATTTATAAAAATTTTATAATAAAAATATCTTTAAATAACATATTTTAAGAAATGGCAGTGTTCCATGAGCTTTTCATCAGGGCAGTATTTTCCTGCCCTGTAGATAGAAGTTAAAGTTGATAGAATGTTAATGAATGGCATGTGACATATTTAGCAAGAGCTAGACGAAGTTCACACTATCTATTCCAGTAATGCTACCTCTACTAATATAGTTTAAGGAAATAATCAATAGAAAATACAGGTCTGCAAAGCAAATGCTAAAATCTTAACAGTGGTTTGATTCAGAGTGGTGGAATTTAGGATTGCATTGTTTATATGTTTTAAAATATATTTATAAATTTGTTGCAGTATCTACCAACAGCATGTAGAAGGGTTGTAATAAGAAAATAGTCTTATTTAAGTATTTAAATTAGGATCCAAGGTTTGGAAACACAAGAGTCGTAGTTAGGTAGCTTAAATAGTGTGAATCTCAATTACCTTATCTCTAAAATGGCAATAATTACACTCACAATTTTTTATACCTAGCAGTACTCTTTAATAATATTTTAAATAATGTGCCAGACACAAAATAGTGTGGTTAAATAATTATGTTTTAATAAATATAGGTACACTATTGATGAGAATTATAGTGGTCAGAAAATATTTATCATCAAGGGGGAATGTTAGGATGTCTTCAAAATATAAGCAAGCAATAAAATTTTTTCCCATTATGATTTTTTTTTTAAAAGTATGTATATGGATACACCAAAGTATTAAAAGGTAATGTCTCTGGGTGGTTGGACAATAGATGACACATTTTCTTTTTATTTTTATCCAATTGATTTTATACATCTCTAGTGTTCATATGTCAATATTATGCTAAGAAAACTAATATTTAATTTTATAAATCAAATGCTAATAATACCCACATTTAAGATTTGTTTTGAAGATTAAGTGAAATAGTGTATGGAAGTTTTTGCTGGATATAGTCAATAAATATCATTATCCCTTACATGGAACTTTGTTTCGTAGTTACTTTGCTCTAAAGTAACAGAAATAGACAAAATTCCTCTTCAGCCTCTGTGATCTCAGAGGTCTATGATTTCCTATCAAAATAGCACAAGTGCAGACAATCTTCAAATCTGGGCAAAGTGAACTTCAATTGTCCTACACAAGGAGTAATCTCCTAATTAAAATTTTAAGTGACAATCTAAGCAACACAGTGCACTATCCACAAACATTAGCACTCTATGTTGATTAAAGTGAAACTAATTTGTATTTCTTTTTTTTTTTAAGAAAAGAAAACCTTTTGAAATTTTGAACAGAAAATTTTTTTTTGGAATATAAAACTCCTCAAAGTTGGCATAGGGTGTGGTATTTTCATGCCATAACTGTAATACACTGTTTATTTGCTTTGATATGTGTTACATGCTTCTTTCACACAAATTTAATTGCTTTAATTTTTTTCTTACGATTATTTTCTGTGCACACTAAAGGCTCAGTAATTATTGTTGACTCACTGAGTTACAATAGAGGTAAACAGGACAATAAAATCAGGCAAGCATTTTATGTGAGCCTTTCAGAGATTAGCAAAAGTTGTATGAGAAGATGTCATATCAAATTTGTGCCTCCTGTCCCAAATAATAGAGTTCCGATCAAATGCCATTGTTTGTGAAATAATTCCTTTTCAAACGATTTATTTTTTTTTAAGATTTTATTTATTTATTTGACAAAGAGAGAGAGAGAGATTTCAAGCAGGAAGAGCAGCAGGCAGAGAGAGAGGGAAGCAGTCTCCCTGCTGAGCAGAGAGCCCAATGCGGTGCTCGATTCCAGGACCCTGAGATCATGACCCGAGCTAAAGGCAGAGGCTTTAACCCACTGAGCCACCCAGGTGCCCCTCAAATGATTTAAATAATAAGTTCAAAAACCAATAATCATAATGAGAGAAATGAAAACAATGTATCTAAACTTAAAAATATCACAAAAAGAAGAAAAATCTCATTTTAGGACTATACTCCAGAGAAATTACTCAAAATTCCCCTTAATTTTCTTTATTTTTTTTTGGAATTTTATTTGGAAAATATAAAAATACATTTTTAAAAATTTCATTAATGCAATAATGGCATTTACTTTAAAAAGCATTCTATTACTATAGTTAACTAGTAGAGTTTTAAATGGTTGTACTATAAGAAATAAGAACCATGCCTAAGCATTTGACTAAAAATGCATATTTTGTAAAGGACAAAAAATTTTTTACAAATTAAAAAATAAGAGTATGGTAACATTTTACGAATTTGGAGAATACTGTTCAAGGACACATGTTCTTGTTTAAAATGTAGCTAGAAATTGGAGTAATATTAAGAGAAATAACATTTCAACTAGTACCTACATATTGGGATAGTAAAAAGTAAAAACAAAAAATTACCTCTGCTCATCCTACCTAAGCCTTATCCATCTTGATTATTCATTCTACAAAATAAAATTTGATCAGTTCAGTTAAGGGTAGAAAGAATATCCTAAAATTTTCTAAACAACTTAGTTTAGTATGTTGATTAACACTGAAAGTAAAGCAATTTTTTGGTTAGTTGGTCTAGTCTTCACATGTTTTAAAATAATATTCCTAATGTTGACATTCAGTGGACTACCATAACGAATCTTGTGTTTAGCGTTTAATTAAAATTTGACTAAAATAATGATTTACATGAAAATGGTTGGTTTAAAGTCCTTCTTAGAGTCTAAATCTTTGTTGTTTCTTTATTCTCATCTTCTCTTTTATTGGATTCATAATAAGTTTATAATTAGAGTTATTAAATTAGAAATTCCATTTTATTTATTACATAGCAATTTTTTTTGCTTACAAAGATAGAAAATTAAAATTAAGAGCTCACAATTAAGGTAGTGATGGTCCCTTGAGTTCCCTGACCTTAATATCCCTTTGAACAAAACAAACTTGAACAAACTCAAAATCAGTTTCTTTCAGAAACTTTGACTAATCAGACTCATAAGACATTTAAACAATATAACCATACATGCCTTTATGTTGGCTTTATTTATATATGCAAAATTATCTAATATATGTCTATTTTAAGTCTGTATACTTTTTTTTCACTATTTTCTAAGCCAGAAATGCAGTAGCTGCTATTCTGTTAAGAAGATCTGGCTATCATGGTATGATGGATCTCAATCAGATAGAAGAGATTATTATTGGAAGAATAAATATTGTGAAAATGTCTATGCTACCTAAAGCAATCTACACATTTAATGCAATTCCTATCAAAGTACCATCCATCTTTTTCAAAGAAATGGAACAAATAATTCTAAAATTCATATGGAACCAGAAAAGACCTCGAATAGCCAAAGGGATATTGAAAAAGAAAGCCAACGTTGGTGGCATCACAATTCCGGACTTCAAGCTCTATTACAAAGCTGTCATCATCAAGACAGCATGGTACTGGCACAAAAACAGACACATAGATCAATGGAACAGAATAGAGAGCCCAGAAATAGACCCTCAAATCTATGGTCAACTAATCTTCGACAAAGCAGGAAAGAATGTCCAATGGAAAAAAGACAGCCTTTTCAATAAATGGTGCTGGGAAAATTGGACAGCCACATGCAGAAAAATGAAATTGGACCATTTCCTTACACCACACACAAAAATAGACTCAAAATGGATGAAGGACCTCAATGTACGAAAGGAATCCATCAAAATCCTTGAGGAGAACACGGGCAGCAACCTCTTCGACCTCTGCCGCAGCAACATCTTCCTAGGAACAACGCAAAAGGCAAGGGAAGCAAGGGCAAAAATGAACTATTGGGATTTCATCAAGATCAAAAGCTTTTGCACAGCAAAGGAAACAGTTAACAAAATCAAAAGACAACTGACAGAATGGGAGAAGATATTTGCAAACGACATATCAGATAAAGGACTAGTGTCCAGAATCTATAAAGAACTTAGCAAACTCAACACCCAAAGAACAAATAATCCAATCAAGAAATGGGCAGAAGACATGAACAGACATTTCTGCAAAGAAGACATCCAGATGGCCAACAGACACATGAAAAAGTGCTCCATATCACTCGGCATCAGGGAAATACAAATCAAAACCACAATGCGATATCACCTCACACCAGTCAGAATGGCTAAAATCAACAAGTCAGGAAATGACAGATGCTGGCGAGGATGCGGAGAAAGGGGAACCCTCCTACACTGTTGGTGGGAATGCAAGCTGGTGCAGCCACTCTGGAAAACAGCATGGAGGTTCCTCAAAATGTTGAAAATAGAACTGCCCTATGACCCAGCAATTGCACTATTGGGTATTTACCCTAAAGATACAAATGTAGTGATCCAAAGGGACACATGCACCCGAATGTTTATAGCAGCAATGTCCACAATAGCCCAACTATGGAAAGAACCTAGATGTCCATCAACAGATGAATGGATCAAGAAGATGTGGTATATATACACAATGGAATACTATGCAGCCATCAAAAGAAATGAAATCTTGCCATTTGCAACAACATGGATGGAACTAGAGCGTATCATGCTTAGCGAAATAAGTCAAGCAGAGAAAGACAACTATCATATGATCTCCCTGATATGAGGAAGTGGTGATGCAACATGGAGGCTTAAGTGGGTAGAAGAATAAATGAAACAAGATGGGATTGGGAGGGAGACAAACCATAAGTGACTCTTAATCTCACAAAACAAACTGAGGGTTGCCGGGGGGAGGGGGTTTGGGAGAAGGGGGTGGGATTATGGACATTGGGGAGGGTATGTGATTTGGTGAGTGCTGTGAAGTGTGTAAACCTGGTGATTCACAGACCTGTACCCCTGGGGATAAAAATATATGTTTATAAAAAATAAAAAATTAAAAAAAAAAAAAAAAAAAGAAGAGATTATTAAATGGTATTTGTATCATACCTCCACACAAACTCATAAATTTGGTTAATTCATGCCATTTACTTATTTTCCTCGTTTGTTAATAGAACATCACATAACTTTGTGACATATATCAATCTCTATATTAAATATTATTGCAGTTTATTCTTCAGACCTATAATGGACATAAATTAAATCTCTCAATTTCTTTGTTCAATTATTCTAACTCCCTTGGACTATGCTAATCTCACTATTAATATTATCTTAATAATAAATATATTTTAAGCAAATAAAAGCTATATTTTTAATTTCTTCTTTTAGTAGGTAAAAATTATCTGAACTATGTGTTATACATAGTTGGTAGTAATTTAGATAATATGGAAAAATCCTGAAAACAATTAAGAGGAATATTGCAAAATAAAAGTAAAAGACAATCTATAGTTTTTGAACTTTTTAATCACTGTATTAAAAAATGGCTTTAAAATCTTCTCATCTTTCAGAATCCCTGGATTTGGCTTCTTGTATTTACTCATTCATTGACTAATTAATTTTGCAGACTTTAAGTTAGGTGTCTACTGTTTTCCAGGTTATGTGGTAAATGTAAGCAATGAGCAAACAGATACATACCTGTTCTCATAGGCACTTCTGGTAGAGAAGACAAAAATTAATTATATAATCACAGCAGTACCTTCATGATTACATTATGATTACATTATGATTGAATTAAGTGACCTAAAGAAAAGATTCTATGAATTTACATAAAAAAGAAAATTAATATAACCTAGGAAGTAGGAATAGAAGAAATAATTTCACTGAGAATGTAAACCATGAATTCTTATGTGATGGAATATGAGCAAGGATTACTCCCTGCAGGGGCACCTGGGTGGCTCAGTGGGTTAAAGCCTCTGCCTTCGTCTCAGGTCATGATACCAGAGTCCTGGGATCGAGCCCCGCATCAGGCTATCTGCTCAGCAGGGAGCCTGCTTCCTCCCCTCTCTCTCTCTGCCTGCCTCTCTGCCTACTTGTGATCTCTCTCTTTCCGTCAAATAAAATCTTTAAAAAAAAAAAAAGATTATTCCCTGCAAATGGATGAAAAACTTAAGTGTCTCTTATTACAAAGGAATGAAATCTAAATTAGAAACAGAAAAAAAAAGTGAAGGTGATGGTAACTGAATGGGGAAGTCATGGTGTAGAAGGGGGGTGCAGGGTAAGTAGGACACAAGGGGACAATAGGGGACTTAGCAGGGCATGTTAAGTTGCTCTAGTTTTATCCAAAGAACAACAAGTTATAGAGAAATATTAAGCTTATTGTGTGATATAGTGGCATTTTCTATTTTCAAAACAAAGTAAATTCCAGCTGTCAAAAGCGAAATAGACTAGAGAAAGGGGCTATAGTAATGGTCCAAATAAGTCATCATAATAGCTTTGACCAGAGTGGCATAGGTATAGATAAAGTGTGGACTGAGTGAAATTTATGAGGTAAAACCAACAGGATCTTGTCATAGATTAGATATAAGAGGTGGTGAAGAGTAAGGAGTCAAGAATGTTTTCTAAGCGTCTGGCTTGAGAAGTTGGATGATTATTAGTTTTGTTCTTTGAGACAGAATACCCTGGATGTGGAAATTATATAATGATTATATTATATAATTATATAATGAGTGCTTGTGTGTATGTGCATGTGTTTGTAGAAATTGACTTCAAGTGTTAGGCATGTTGACCAAGAGTATGAATACTGTAATAAAGGGAGACGGAGAATGGATAGAAAGAGAGGAGTCAGGAGCTCCAATTGTCCTAGAGCTATGAAGATGGCTGTAATTATGATATATAATGATGGTAATTATAACTCTGGGTGCAAAGACATTGTCTTGGCCATCAGGAAAGCCTAGAATATGGGCTGGTTATGAGTAGACCAAGCACCAAGGTGAGATAGGTAACCAGGTAACAAAGAACAAGTCAGTCACAAAGCAGACACAGACACAATTGGCAGGTATCTCTAAGGAACTCTAGAAGAGTAGTCTCACAGACACTGAGGGAAGGTAGTGTTTCATAATCCAAGTTTTTTAATCAGTGTCAGATTCTGATAGGGATACAAACAAGGTGAGGACTGAAACACATCCATTGGACTTGGTGCTAATCAGTTTTAAATATGGGGAAGGTTGTTCAGGGGAATGCTATCATCATATGAAATATCATCTGACTTTAGTCCACAATGAAAGCTAGAAAGCAATGGAACAAGGTATCACAATTTTAATAAAAAAATATTTATCAAATGAGAAAAAAGAAGATACCAAATTTAAAAACAGAAGATAGATAGGAAAAAAAAAAAACTTGTACAAATGCTTAGATGATTTGCTTTTCAAATAGTTTTTCAGAAATGCACTGTATTAAAAAGAGCCACTTGTGTTATAAGATTTCATGATTGATCAAGAGAGTGAGAGAGGATGATTGATTGATCATTTCCTTTCCAGTCTAGTACGCAATCAATCCAAATGAGAAAAGACAGCAAATGGGCTACCAGAAGAATGTCTTCAATAAACTAATGAAATAATTTCCCAGAAAAAAAACCTAATGAAGCATTATGATTGCCCTTCTTAAAAAAAAAAAGTGAGAAAAAAATTTTTGGATATTAGGAAAATGAATACACAAAAAGAAACCCAGAAGAAAACAAAATAAAAACTGAAAAAGTCATGTTCAATTTATAAAGCAAACTATAAACAGTGTTGCTTTGAAGAATTCATAGAATATAGGAAGGAGAATATGTTTGACCTTGACACCAGAAAACATTCTCATTTTATTGGCAAAGTGGTTATGTCTTTGAAGCCAGAAAGAAAGAAAAATAATCACAGCCTAAACATGGCTCCCTTGGGTTTCCAGCAAAGGGTAGTTGCGTAATAATGCAAATCTCTTAATGTTTTCAACATTTAGGATCTACCTATAAATAGAATACTGAGAAGTAAAAACTATTAAATTTCAGAGAGAAAGGTAAAACATAAGGTCATAGAAAAAAAGGAGTAGGAAGTTTGAGGTGGCATTTAAGAAACAAAACAAATAAACATAGAGGAAGGAAAAATAAGATGAAAACAGAGGGGAAGACAAACCATAAGATACTCTTAACTCTAGGAAACAACCAGGGTTGCTGGAGAGGAGCTGGGTAGAGGGGTAGGATAACTGCATGATGGGCATTAAAGAGGGCATTCGATGGAAGGAGCACTGGCTGTTATATGCAACTGATGAACCACAAATTCTACCTATGAAAATAATTATCCACTATGTCAATTGAATTGAATTTAAATAAAAAAATAATTTTTAAAAAGAATCCTATAATACCTTCAAGATAAGAAAATTGTCTCCTGGGGCACCTGAGTGGCTCAGTGGGTTGAGGCCTCTGCCTTCGGCTCAGGTCATGATCCCAGGGTTCTGGGATCGAGCCCCGCGTCGGGCTCTCTGCTCAGCGGGGAGCCTGCTTCCTCCTCTCTCTCTGCCTGCCTCTCTGCCTGCTTGTGACCTCTGTCTGTCAAATAAATAAATAAATAAAATCTTAAAAAAAAAAAAAGAAAGAAAATTGTCCCCTATGAAAGCATTTAAAAAAGTTCGAGGAGGAAAGCGTAAGGAAGTAAACATCAACCAAGGGAAGAAAGGATTAGAGAATGTTGGTGACATTGGTTGGAACGAAAATAAGATTTTATATTAGTATCAAGTTTACAGAGTAAAGTAAAAACGTAACTAAAAAATGCAGGGCTTTCTGCATTACTACATCATATGTGTTCTCAAAAACAAAACAACGTAATTTTTGTTTTGTAAGATTACACGCTTTAAAAATAAGGTGTGAGGAAAAAAATATAGAGGAAGTCGAAATCATGTAACTTTCTAAACTTGAACACTAGCAAAACATATTTAGCCCAGATAATTAACAGATAATTTAACCCAGGTTCTGGACGCTTCCTCAAGGGATATTAAAAATGTACAGAAGCAATAGCTTGGAAACCCTTGTTTCATGGTGAGGATACATTAAGACAGAAGCGGAGTTCTGGACAAACAGAACCACCTGCCAGGATTGGGGAAAGCTGGGAAAGAGCTACATACAGGTGTTCAAAGTGAATTTTCTTAAAATAGAGCTGAAAGGGCTTCTTTCCTGTATGGTGGAGAGCAAAGTGCTTTTTTTTTTTTGAATTTTTATAGGTCTACTTCTGTTATTCTGCCTTCACTTTCCTAGGGCGGGGGGGGGTACTAAGTATGAACAAATTCCACATGGATACTAACGTTATTCCTCTGTGTATTAGTATCACACAGAAGAACTGATATTGCAGACACACGTGTTGCAACAGAACAGATTATAATATAGTTATCGGCATTTTAAGAGGAGACAGGAAAGAGATAAAGGGTATTATGCTACATAAGTTACCATGCATTTTTAGTGGGAAGCCAATAGAGTTTATCTAAAGTTATAAATCAATAGATAAAATGAATAAACATATAATTAAAATAAATCAAGAGAACTGAACCGTGATTTGAGCATCATTGCCTTTGGGGATTGGAAATGGGTTGTAGCCTGCTGAATTTCACTTAGTTTGGCTGCTTTATTTTGTATTTTAATCATGCGATATTACTTTAAGAATCAATAAAAATAGTAGAAAACATAAATATTACTTCATCAAACAATACAGCTTCTAATCCCTAGTTCTAAAAATCACTATTTCTTTTTGCTCTTGGCTTCCTACTGGAGCAAACTGGTTATTCTAAATATTCTAATAAACATTGTACTATGATGTGGGAGAGTGCATTGGTTAGGAATCATCCGTACCAAAAGATTTCTTGATCTTGCTTTTGTCTCCATGCTCATCTAGCCTGTGATGCAGCAGAGAAGGCTTAGGATTTTCATTGGCCTTGGAGAAAACCTTGGCTTACCCAACCCCCACTTTTTTTTTTTTCAAGTTATTTGGAGCAAGGCACTTAACATCTTTTAGCTTTGCCTATAAAATGAGATGAGAATAACTACTTTGTAATATTATTGGGAATAAAAAGTTATATGTAAATTTAAAGCACCTGGCTATGGCAAGAGTTCAATAAATGTTAATTACCTTCATTTAAATAATTTTTAAAATGTTTTAATTACATTGGGAAACTCTAAGCAAATTTAAAACTGCTTTAGATCTCTTCAAGTGGCAAAATTTTACTCCGTACATACTCTAATGCACAATTGCCATGGGCAAATAGAAGCTTTAAGGTGATTTAACTCTCTGGTTCCCTCATATACTCATTCTTTTTGACTTTACATCGTAAAATCTTAGCCCCTTATGCACTTCATGTTCAAGGTACTAAGAAATTCTGGTGCATTTTCCTTTCTACTATCATCCGCTTCAAAGTAAACAAGTCAGTCACGAGTGTACGTCCCTTTTTATAATAACAGTTTGTCAGCTATTCACTGTTCAGTCAATAAAGGAAGACGGAATTTGCTAGCAAAAAAAAAAATAGCAGTACTTCTAATTTTTTAAGTGTTTCCTTTCATAATACTGGCCTTAGCGAGAGAAAAGGGCATGTATTTTGGGAGCATCATACTTCTTCCTGTCCCACAGTTAATGAGGCACATGAAGCATTGACTGGGGCTTGATCATGCGTACAGAACAGGCAGCCAAGAGCAGGCACATTCTTCTCTCGCAATGAAACCATCTGCAGCCAATCCCAGCAGGTTTTCCTTCAGGGTTCTGAGCAAAAGGCAAGAATACAGATTGTTTCTCATTCTACATCGTCCTAGCACAGCAGAGGCGAGATTCAAGAGGGAAAACTTAAATAAACATGTACAGATGTCTTTTTCCAGGTTCTTCTCCATTTTCCAAATCTTGACTTTAAGTTGTATAATTAAGGAGAAAAAATTCTCAAATGAAACTAAGCGCATTTTCATCCATTAGAGAAACAGGGTCGTATGTGGAGAGATGCACAGCTGCCGGGTCTTGATTTTAATCATTGATTTAATAGATATTTCTGGACAAACAGACTCAGCCCTGACCAGATGCAGCATGTCTCTGTTAATAATCTGAGCTAATTGAGTCTCCCTTTTGCCATTTGCCAATTATCCATGGATCCAGATTGGGAGTTTTCTTTTTTCTTCTTTTCTTTTTTCCACTAGAAGGTTAGAGAAGCATAAACCAAGAGATCAAGGAGGGTAAGGAATGCCATTATAATGTTACTGCACCTGGAGGTAGCTGCCAATGTTTTTCTGAGAGCAGTTGAACAGAACACACAGTTCAATAAACTTTCCTTGGAAAGTTTCACACAGATTGCGGATGGCTTTTAAAAGTGTTTCTCCTTTTGATTAAGGGAAATGGAGGGGAGGAAAGGGAGGGAAATATTAAATGGAACATATTCACTGCTGGAGTATAGATTTTCATGGCTCTGAGTGAGTGCTCAGTAGAGATTTTCACCACATCTAATAATCATTTTCTCAGTAGGCCATAAAAAATTAGGAGATTACGTTTCTCATAATCAAGGCTCTATTTATCAAGCATACTACTTAAGAATTTCATTGTTATTGATAACTAGAACATGTTATTCATTTATAAAACTCGCCCAAAACGATGTATTCTTGGTTAAGAAATAAATCATTCAAGAGCAAACAAGAGTTTCAGTGAGCAGCTGATTATAATCATTTAGCCGTAAAAGGAGTAACTATCGGTGACGGTATGGTCTTGAAAGAAATGCAGTTGAGATTTTAATATGAACTCACAGACAGAAAAGAGCAGGATCTTTTCCTTATAGTCAGTTTATCAAACATAAACTGAACAAACCTCTGAAGGTCAAGACTATGAGCAGGAGGTTAGTGTTTCAAATACAAGAAATATCCATGTACTTGAGGATTACATACCAGTATTATCCAAAAATGAATCGTGAAAAGATGCTTATGTCTGAATGATAAAAATGATGAATTTATTAATCGTGAACTATGTTCTTTGAACTGTATAAAAAGTGAGTTTTCTAGGTTCTTTCCATAGTTTGGCTATTGTGGACATTGCTGCTATAAACATTCGGGTGCACGTGCCCCTTTGGATCACTACGTTTGTATCTTTAGGGTAAATAGCCAATAGTGCAATTGCCGGATTGGGAGGGAGACAAACCATAAGTGACTCTTAATCTCACAAAACAAACTGAGGGTTGCTGGGGGGAGGGGGTTTAGGAGAAGGGGGTGGGATTATGGACAATGGGGAGGGTATGTGCTTTGGTGAGTGCTGTGAAGTGTGTAAACCTGGTGATTCACAGACCTGTACCCCTGGGGATAAAAATATATGTTTATAAAAAATAAAAAATTATATATAAAAAAAAGTGAGTTTTCTTCTTAGTCTAAAATGTTTTCCTTTTGGTGGTCCTTTTGAAATGTGAATGCAGTGGTTCTTTTTTTTTTTTTTAAAGATTTAAAAAATTTTTTTATTTGTCAGAGAGAGAGAGCGTAAGCAGGAGGAGTGGCAGGCAGAGGGAGAAGCAGGCTCCTTGCTGAGCAAGGAGCCCAACGTGATGGGGCACTCAATACCAGGTCCCTGGGATCATGACCCCAGCTGAAGACAGATGTTTAACTTACTGAGCCACCCAGGAGTCCCAACAGTCGTTCTATGTTAGAGATTTATGCTGGCTTAACTTCATATATATGATAAAAAAAGATTTTCAGTAGCAAAATGAAATTAACATTAAAATGCACAAAATACTCTAAAATGAGAAACAAAAAATGTAGACTGAATTTTTATTTATCTTTCTCCAAGTCTGTTTGTAAAATTCAAGTAGAAGCTCCTTGGGAGCAGAAATAACTAAATCTTATTTATCTTTGAATTTCCAGCTCCAAACATAGTGCCTGCCACATGTGGTTGCTAAAAATAAACCCCCACCCCCCCAAAAAAGACCTCATCAAAACACAATGTTTTATGGGGTAAATTAAAGGTATCAGTAGTATAAAAGTGGACAAAGATCATCTCAATTTTCTCCTTCACCCTTGGGAAATGAGCAATACATAAATACAAGGAGCAGTAAATTAACTACCCACCTATTCTGAGTTATTTCCTTAACCTGGATTTATAAATTCTTGAAGAGGACATTCAACTTTAATTTGCACCACAAGATAAAATGAAAGCAGAAGCCATTGCCTATATGTTCTTTAAATGACAGAAAATTGTATTTGAGTGAGACAGAATCCCCACAGAATGTATCACAGATGTTTACAAATTAAATGTTCTTTCTGTCTCTAGTTTAGACACAAGAACTCCCTGTGTTCAAGAACTGAACATCATTTCCCTGCTATTTTCTTCCAACTTCTTCCTTCCCTTCCCAGACTTTTACTCCTTACTTTCTGTTTATTCTCGCATCTCCTTATTTGTGTGTTTATACATTTACATGAAGTTGGCATGATTTAAGAGATCTTTCCAAATGAATTATGCAAATATGCATCCGGATTATAGAAAGGAAAAATGAAAAAGTGGAAAATGTTTTTCAGGTTATAGCAATCGGGAGTGTACCCCAGATACTCAGTTGCCTAGAAGATCAGAGTGTATCGGTATGCTGGTTTTACTTTGGACTGGTATAGGAAGGAGTAAGTTATAGGTGGGGTGACTTTAGAGCTGAGGTTTTTTAAAAAGATTTATTTATTTATTTGAGAGAAAACGCACGCACAAGCACGGGAAAGGGAGAGAAAGACTCTTAGGCACACTCCCAGCTGAGCCTGGAGCCTCACACAGGGCTTGATCCCAGGATCCTGAGATCATGAACTGAGTCAAAACCAAGAGCTGAAGGCTTAACCAACTGAGCCACCCAGGTGCCCTGAGTTTTTTGTTTGTTTGTTTGTTTGTTGTTTTGTTTTTTTAAGGGACATCTGAGGCTGTCAGGACATGGTTATATTATAGAAATTAATGAAGACTACCCAAATAAGAACAAGAGAAGGTTCAGAGCTTGCTTTGCAAGTGAGTCAGCTACCATTATTTGCATTTGGCAGAAACTCCAAGGCAGGGTGATGGTAAAGCTTTGGAATGGAAAAAAGGGAAGGCTTCAGATAGACCTTTACAGGAGGCTGTTACCATGGGAATTCTATAGGCTGGCCAAGTAGAAGTGAGACATCCTATGTTATCAGTTAGGGATACATATTTCGACTTTCTCTGGTTGGTGCCCAACTGGAAGGGAGAACAAAATTTAAGAAGACTGTCAGTGATTAATCAAGTTCTGGCTATGTGGAATCAGTTGTTTGTAAGAGTTATTGTTTGGCTTCATAGACTGGTTATTAGAGTCTGACTTCCTACACATCTGACTTGTAGGGAGTGAGTTAGCTTTCTGGGCTGATTACTTCAGGTAGCAAACCAGATTCCTGGGTCTATTGCTTCAGACTATTGGTCAGATAACTATTTTATATGTACTCTGATCATGCCTGTTTCACATATGTAGTCACTCAGTGTCTAGCTGGTTTCAGCTGGGGAAAGGCATAGCCGGGAAATAAAGAGTTGAGCCAATCATTTATGAGACAACAAAAATCTGGAGAGTCTGTATCTCGCCTTGTCATAGGTAAATAAGGGGTCATCTGGAGTTTTATCAGTCATATGGAGAAAGGTGGGTTTTTTTCTTTAAGTCATTTCCTAGATCACAAAAAGTCGAGAGATTTCAGAAAACCCAAGTTGAAGAGATTAACCATTACTGTTTACGAGGGGCACAGAATTCAGTCAGCTGCCATCACTTGTATTTGGCCAAGACTCCAATGCAGAAAGGGTGAAGGGAAAAGTGTTCCACCATCATAACGGGTCTAGTGTTTTTAGCCAAACAGGATCAAAGAAACTGAAGAAGTGTCATAGAACAAGATGAGTTTGCTCATTCTTGATCATATTTGTCAAAAGTAAATCTCTGAAAATGGGGAGCAATAATATTAACCATTGGAGAGGTATATGCAGTTAAAGGAATGAGGGAGAGCAATTCTTGAGGCTCTCTGCCTAAGCCCTCCTCCTACTATGTCAAGTGCATAAAGAAGATGAGAAATTTGATTTAGATAGAATCAGAAATGAGACTGCTAGTGGGAGGCCTGATAGTACCTAAGGACCAGACAAGTCACTGAACTAGGCACGAGTATTAAACCAAAGAATAATGCTCTAAGCAAAATTACCAAAGTAATCATCAAAAAGTAATTAACTCTGAAATTCCTATCTCCAGGCCACATCTCACTATAAATCTCTAGTCCAGCATTTCTTATAACCTTTTACTTTTTATATATTAGGTTTAGTATGTTTAGAAAATATGCTAAAATAATATTAGCCCCCCCAATATTATACTTGACCCTTGAACAATGTAGGAGTTGGGGTGCTAACCCCCTCTATACTCAAAAATCCATGTATAACTTTGGCTCCCCCAAAATTTAACTACTGAGAGCCTATTGCTGACTATAAAAAAGCCTTACTGATAAGCCTTACTGATAAGATAAATAGCCAAGTAACACATTTTCAGTTACAAGTGTTATACACTGTATTCTTCAAATAAAGTAGGCCAAAGAAAAGAAAATATTGAGAAAGCCATAAGGAAGAGAAAAATACATTTATAGGGCACCTGGGTGGCTCAGTCAGTTAAGCGACTGCCTTTGGCTAGGGTCATGATCCTGGAGTCCCAGGATTAAGTTCCGCATAGGGCTCCCTGCTCAATAGGGAGTCTGTTCCCCCTCTGACCTTCACCCCTCTTGTGCGCTCTTTCTCTCAAAAAAAAAAAAAAAAAAAAAAAAAAAAAACCTTAAAAAAATACATTTACAGCACTGTTCTCTGTCAAACAATATACATAAATGTGAGCTCATACAGTTCAAACCAGTGTTCAAGAGTGAAGAGTGCTATAAGGATCAAGAAACTACAGAAGAACCACCCTGAGTAGATGCACAGAGTATTGTTAAATATTATTTTTATTTTTTCATGAGTTTCTCAGCAGTGTAGAAAAAGTGCTTCTGGGGGAAAACTATGCCTTTTTCAGAGCGTGTCCCTTCAGAGCTTAGATTTAATTCCGATCCTAGGGGGGACCCCATTCTTTCATTGCCTTAGAGAGGTTTTAGAAGTCTGTAAATTGTAGAAAACTGATAACATTGCAGACTAATTGTTTATAAAAATTCAAAAAGAGGGGCACCTGGGTGGCTCAGTGGTTTGGGCTGCTGCCTTCGGCTCTGGTCATGATCTCAGGGTCCTGGGATCGAGCCCCGCATCAGGCTCCCTGCTCCCCAGGAAGCCTGCTTCCCTCTCTCTCTCTCTCTCTCTCTGCCTGCCTCTCTGCCTACTTGTGATCTCTGTCTGTCAAATAAATAAATAAAATCTTTAAAAAAAAAAAATTCCAAAAGATTCCATTAGTTGAAGGTTCAACTGACTTCCCTCCCCAACTATGGAAGAAGCCAGATTTTTTTTTTTTTTATAATTGAAGTGTAGTTTGCATACAATATTATGTCAGTTTAAGGTGTATGTATAACATAGTGATTCAATATTTATGTACATTACAGAGTGATCCCCATGATAAATCTAGTTACCATCTGTCACTATACAAAGTTGTTACAGTATTAACTATATTCCCTATGCTGTACATTGCATCCCCATGTCTTATTTATTTTGTAACTAAAAATGTGTACCTATTAATCCCTTTTTCCTTTAAAAAAAATTAAAGTAAATGGAAATATTCCTAATCCATAAATGTGTCTGTTCTTTGCATTCTCTATTGAATTGTTTGTAACAACTTATTGATCATTATTAATAGATTAAATAATTTTACACATGTCCATTTTATATATCTCTATGAGTACAATGATTTTAATTTCTTTGAAATTATTCATTTACAGTTTATTTTTTAAAGTAAACATATTCTTAGACATCAAATGAAATAATTTTGAAATAGGGAAACTTTCTCATATTAACCATTATGGACCTTAGCTTTGCATTTTCTTTAGAGTTTATCTTTAAATTTTGTATGATTTTGGAAAATAAACTGTATTTTCTTGGTTGTGTGTGCACAAGTATGAACAGATCTTCAAGAGCCTTCAAGGAATATAACAAAAGATTAATCATTCATATCACTGGAGTCCCTAAACAGGAAAAAGAAGATAGGGTTGAAAAAATATTCAAAGGAACAGTGATTCAAAACAGTCAATTTAGGGGTGCCTGGATGGCTCAGTTGGCTATGCATCTGCCTTCAGCTCAGGTCATGAACCCAGGGTCATGGGATCGAGTCCTGCACTGTGCTCCCTGCTCAGTGGGAAGCCTGCTTCTCCCTCTACCTGCCACTTCCCAGCTTGTGCACTCTCTCTCTGACAAACAAATAAATAAAATCTTTTTTAAAAAAGTAAAAACATAGTGGAGGCTTTTATTTCATGAAAGCCTTTTTGTTTTTTATCAAAATGCCCCTTTTCTGTAAAACCTAAAGCAGTTATTTTCAACTTGGATACAGATTAGTCACCCTGAATAAATATTTTAAAAATACAGTATTTAGGTGCTATTCCAAGTCAATTAAGTCATGATTTTTGATGCTGGGCTTCAGAATTTTTGGTACACTTTTATTTTTTTATTATTATGTTTAGGGTTTTTTTGTTTTGTTTTGTTTTTTTAGGATTTTATTTTATTTGACAGAGAACACAAGTAGGCAGAGAGGCAGACAGAGAGAGAGGGGGAAGCAGGCTCCCCATTGAGCAGAAAGCTTGATGTGGGGCTCTATCCCAGGACTCTGGGATCACAACCAGAGCTGAAGGCAGAGGCTTTAACCCACTGAGCCACCCAGGCGCCCCATTATGTTTAATTAGCCAACATATAGTACATCATGAGTTTTTGATGTAGTGTTCAACAATTTATTAGTTGTGTATAACACCCAGTGTTCATCACAATACATACCTCCTTGTTTACTTTCTATCCTAGGTAATTTCAAATAAGGGAAAAAGAACAGTGTAACAACAAAGAAATCCCCATGCACTCATCACTCAGCTTGAAAAACAAGTATTTTGCCTGTCTTGTTTTACTATACTCTCTAAAAAGGCTTCCTCTTTCCTGTATTATTCTTCCTTGCTTTCCCTTCTTTGTTTTTTTTTTCTTTTTATTGGGCATAGTAATGTTTAAATTAAAAGAAATTTCAATCATACTGGTTACTATTAGAAAATTCTTCTATTTCAAATTAAAATGTTATTTAAATTGATATCTAAGAGTATAAATGGATACTTTTGAAAGCATCTATCTCATAAAATAAATAGCAAAAACAAGAAAAACATTTTTTGGGTGCTTGGGTGATTCAGTTGGTTAAGCCTCTGCCTTCAGCTCAGGTGATGATCCCAGGGTCCTGAAATCAAGTCCCTCATCAGGCTTCTTGCTCAATGGGGAGCCTACTTCTCCCTCTGCCTGCTGCTCCTCCTGCTTGTGCTTGCTCTCTCTGACAGATAGAATCTTTGAAGAAAAAAACAAACAAACATTTTTTTTTCCTTCTGGTAAGGAATCAGTATTTTCTCTTTCAAATAGATCCTGTAGCAGTGTTAGCTAGAGTCTTCATGCTTCATGTTACATCCTTAATATGTACTTGTAACTGGAAGTTTTTGTACTTTTGACCACATTTCTTCTCTTCCTCCTCTTTTCCTTCTTCTAATTTTGTTTTTAAGAAACCATGTTGCATATTCTATAAAGTTTACAAGTCTGGGTCTTGTTTCTTGCATCCCTGTGTTGTCATTTAACTTGCACATCTATTCTTTATGTTTTCTATGAATTGGTTGTATAGGATTGATCAGAAAAAGATTTGGCATCTTTTTGGCTAGACTTCATTCACAGTGCTGTTGTGCATATCCATAAGAAGTGACAAAAATTTGGGGGTATAGTTAACAAAAGAAAACATTGCCCCCTATTTTTGCTATTTTTTAAAGGCTTTAAAATGGTAATATCTTCTCATTCCTTCTTTCTTTCTCTTGACTAAAGTATAGTTAACACGCAGTGTTAAATTAGTTTCAGATGTACAACACAGTGATTAGAGAAGTCTATATATTATACTATGTTCATCACTAGTTACCAACTGTCATCATACAACACTATAACAATATCATTGATTCTATTGTCTATGCCACGTACCTTTTAACCCCATGATTTATTCATTCTGTAACTGATAGCCTGACCTCCCCCAGGGCCTTCACCAGTTTTAACCATCTTACCCCCCACCACTTGGGCAACCATCACTTCTCTGTATCTATGGGTTTGTATCTGGGTTTGTTTGTTTGTTTGTTCATTTTGTTTTTTGGAGTCCACATATGAGTGAAATCATATGGTATTTGTCTTCATTTGTTTGACATATTTCATTTAGCATGATTACCTCTATGTCTACCCATGTTGTTGCAAATACCAGGATTTCATTCTTTTTTATGGTTGAATAATATTCCATTGTATTTTTTGTATATATATATATATATATATATGTGTGTGTGTGTGTGTGTATACATATATATGTATGTATACACACACACACACACACTCATCTTTGTTCATTTGTCATGGACATATGTGTTGCTTCCATATTTTGGCTGTTGTAAGTAATGCTGCAGTAAATATAGGGGTGCGTATATCCTTTTTTTGAAGAGACCACAGTTTTCCACAGTTGATGAACCAGTTTTTATTCCCAGTGAGTACAAGGATTTCTTTTTCTCCACATTCTTGGCAACACTTGTTATTTCTTGTCTTTCTGATTCTCACTGTTCTGACAGGTGTTAAGGTGGTATCTCATGGTTGTTTTTCATTCATTTCCCTGATGATTGAGATTTTCAACATCATTTCATGTGCCTGTTGGTTATCCATATGTCTTCTTTGGAAAAATGTCTTTTTAGGTTCTCTTTAATTTGATTTATTTGTGGATTTTTGGTGTTGAGTTGTATAGGTTCTTCATATATTTGGGATATTAACCCCTTATCAGATATATTATTTCCCAAATATCTTCTTCAGTTCACTGGGTTGCCTTTTTGTTTTGTTGGTTTCCTTTGCTGTGCAAAACCTTTTTGGCTCAGTGTAGACCCAAAAGTTTATTTTTGCTTTTGTTTTTCTTGCCTGAGGAGACATATCCATAAATATGTTGCTACGGCTGATGTCTAAGAGATTACTGCCTATGTTATCTTTTAGATCTTTAATCCATTTTGAGTTTATTTTTGTGTTTGGTAAAAGGAAGTTGTCCAGTTTCACTCTTTTGCATGTAGTTAGTCCAGTCTTCTCAGCACCATTTGTTGAAGAGGCTCTCTTTTCTCCATTGTATATTCTTGCCTGCCTTGTTACAGATTGACCATATATGCGTTTGTTTATTTCTGGGCTTGCTATCCTGTTCCATTGATCTATGTGTCTATTTGTGTGTGTTTGTGTGTGAGTGTGTGTGTGTGTGTGTGTGTGTGTGTGTGTGATGGTACCATACTGTTTTGATTCCTATAGCACTGCATTATATCTTCAATTCTGTCATTGTAATACCTCCAGCTTTGTTTTCTTTCTCAGGATGATTTGGTTATTCAGGGTCTTTTGTGGCTCCATGCCAAGGTTAGGATTCTTTGGTTTATTTTCCCCCCCTTTAAAGATTTATTGATTTGAGAGAGAGAGAGAGAGTACACATGAGAGGGGGGACAGGCAGAGGGAGAGGGAATCCTCAAGCAGACTCACTGCCAAGTGCAGAGTCAAACATAGGGCTCCATCCCAGGACCCTGAGATAATGACCTGAGCTGGAATCAAGTGCTGGCCACTTAACTGACTGAACCACTCAGACGCCCTTGGATTATTTGTTTTAGTTCTTTGAAAACTGCTATTCTTATTTTGATAAGAGTTGTGTTGAATCTGCAAGATTGCTTTGAGTAGTATGGACATTTTACCAATATTCTTCCAATCCATGAGCATGGAATACCTTTCTATTTCATTGTGCCATCTTTATATTTCATAGTTTCCAGTATATTTCATAGTTTCCCTCCCTTGGTTAGGTTTATTCCTAAGTATTTTATTCTTTCTGGTTTATAACTGTTAAGCAACTATAAAGATGATCTTTCCTTCATCATCTAGTTGGTTAGTCTGAAGAATACTATTCCTTAATTTTGTTCACCTTTTTTCAGAATAATAGTTGATTTCTTGTTATTATTCAATGAAATTTTGTTGTCTTTGAATACCATTATGACCTTTTGGATTTAAACATTTTATGTGGTTGAATACATTTTTAAAATTGCTATTGATGGTTAAATGTCCCCAACTTTGTCCCATGATAGCCTATTTAATTTGCTTTCTGAATCCTTTTGACATGACTTTGTAAACTTCCATAGTTATCTTGCTTTTGATATGAGAGGATATTCCTATTTTGTACACTTCCAGTCCAGGCCTTAAATCTAATAATTCGTGTTTTTTTGTTTTGTTTTGTTTTTAATGCTGAGAAATGATATTTAGAGGTCACAGTGTGGCCTATAACAGTGCCTATTCCTTTTGAGTTGGTAAGTGCTTCTAGGCCTCTTCATTTAATAGAGCTGGGAAATATGCATTAAAATTTAAAATATATGATGAGTTCAAATGTAAGATAACAATTTAAATTCAGAATTTAAGTAAGTAATCAGTATCTTTTCCCCCCATGTTAGACACCAACATAATTACTTAGAAAAATCATTTGTATTTAAGAAAAATATTTCCGCACTACTACTAACAATATGCTTGTATCAGTTTTTACCTCTTCTCCCCACTTTTAGGGCCATTTCATCAGGAATCCAAATCTAATTATGATATTTTAAAGCATTTGAAGTGGTTCCTTTCTTTTTGGGTATTCTTTAAACTCAATATATTTATATAATTTTTCTTTTATAAAGATTACTTATAGAAAATATAATTTTATTTGAAACTTTGGGAAATTTGTATGGTATCAACAACAAATTTATAGAATATAGCATATTCAAAGAAATCAGATTGTCATATTAAAGGCCATATGTAGAAATACTACAGTTTTCAAAATGAATTTGTACTCAGACGCCTGTGTAGCTACAAAATATCAGGGTGGGGGGGAAACTATCCATCTCATTGACATTTAAAGTACAAGTTCTTCAACAGATTTTCTCAAATATGTGAAACAGAAGTTGTAACAATTCTTTCAAAAGCTGTAATAACCAAATGAGGCAGGCAACTTTACGATTTACCAGAAAACCTCATTAGCTACTGGTTAATTTCTCTTTTTATCTTAGGTATATTAGGATTAAATATTTATTTTCTAAATGCAACAGAAATTGCAATTGATACATTCTCATGAATACTGGAATATTGTAAGCCAAATATATTTTTCTATTAAAAAAAATGCTTTCCATTTTTAAAAAAGTGTATTTATTTTGAATCCCTTAGGGAAGTATCCTGGAAAAAAAAAAAAAAAAGTTTCTCCTGATAGCCATAATATTATTTTAGGTATGAAGAGTAATTGAAGTTAAAATTAATGGTTTCCTCTTTCATTTGTTAACAATTCTTTTTTTTTTTTTCCAAAGGATCAATGTTCTTAAATTCATAGTGGTTTCAATTCTCTTTTATATTAGAAATAGTTGAAGATGAAAGTTGTGATCTTTGGGATAAAAACTAAATGGGTGTGTAGTACTGGAAGAGAACTTTTTTTCTGGAGTTATGTATCCTTGTACTGACACTGCAATACTTGGCCACAATTTTAAGTCGAAATGTAAGTACCCTTGAAGACTTAAAATATTTTAAGCTATAGACTATGTGTAAAGAGTATGGAATACTTTTACCACCTTCTCCATTTAGGCAATAAGGATTGAAACAAGATAATTAAATTCAACATCTCACTAGATTATTTATTAGATCTAATAGATAACTCATGGAGAAACAAATAAAAATCCAAAGTGTCTAGGTTATCTAATCAACATGATTTATAATTTATCCCTAGAAGTAAAGCAATCTATCAGCACACTAGTGATAGAGGACTGTTAGACTGAAAACCAAAAGGTTAGGTAATGATACTTGTAATGTTACATTATTTTTTTAAAGATTTTATTCATTTATTTGACAGAGGGATCACAAGTAGGCAGAGAGGCAGGCAGAGAGAGGGGGAAGCAGACTCCCTGCTGAGCAGAAAGCCCCATGAGGGGCTAGATCCCAGGACCATGGGATCATGACCTGAGCCGAAGGCAGAGACTTTAACCCAGGTGCCCCCATATAATGTTACATTTATTAAAGAAGATCCTAAGAAAAGATGCCATGAACACATTACAGTGACGCCTTACAACATTTTGTTGTCTATCCATGTTTGCAAAAAGTAATTCTGTCTAGACTTGGTGGGAGTCCCCATCCATGGATACATAGTTTTGGACCCAAGTCTATAAAGTTGAATACCAGTGTCTTTGGAAATGACACACAAATTCATAAAATATCTAAAACTAATGACTTGCAATGACTAGAATTAAATATTCTATCCACTAGGCAAAGCAGAGATAAAAAGTTACTTTACAGTAAAATACAGTCACACTAACTAAAAGGAGTCTTTTGATACATGCCTGATTCACATAAAATTAAAAAAATACAAGTGTATCACAAAGACTCCAATGTAAAACAACATAAGCTAGTGTAAAACTAAGATCTGAATTATATAATTTCTTTTTACATGGTTTTATGATTTGGAGATAGAAGCCTGAAGCACTATCTTCTCTATTTCTACCTCTATTTATACAGAGATAGATAAATAATCTTTTAGCTTACAGAAAAATTGATGCCATGGACTAAGAACATGACCTTAATCAAGAAGTTTCACCACATGGTTCTCTGAAGAAGCTTGGCTACTGAGAGATGACACTCTCCCTGAGTTCAGCCTGTTCACCATCTCAAAGGGATCAGAGTTGGCATTTAGCTGAATGTGGAGCAAGAATAGACAGACTGCTATGCTGCTCTTCTGTTGAACAGCCTCCTCACAAAGGACAGGTTCAACTTGGTGCAGGGTTTTGTGCTTGTCAGAATAGAAACCTACAAAAACATAGACAAATGTCATCATGAAAGCAGATATAGAACCTGTAACCTTCATAGACAAGGCTTTGGAAAAAAAGAAGTCACAGGTTACTGCCTTTTGACATCTCCCCACAAATTGGCCATGAAAGCTGTTTCCATGGTGATTTTACATTGAGCCATGACCTCTAATTCTCTTAGCTTCCCAGATTCATCTTCCCATTTAATATAACCTTTGAGATACATGTTATTATGCATAATGTGATATTTGGTTGACAGGGTTTTATTAAACTCATTTTGATTATCCAAGTTAAAGAAATGGGGGCTAGAAATAGCTTGGTTGATTTCAGTGTTTTTTGTTTTTTGGATTTTTTTTTTTTAAAGTAAAGAAATTGACCACTGGTTTCAGGCGTAGCTTATTCAAAGTGGCTGTGAGACCTTGAGAATGTCAAGTCGCCCATGTGGAATCAGGTTCATGTTCCATTAACAATATGCTTTTGTATGTCTGTAACATCTGTAACTAGTCTTCCAGACCAAAAAATACAAAATGTTATGACTTTTTGAGTAGTTTTTTTCACTACTACTTGTTAAGTACATGTTTGTTGTCTTAAATTCCCTTGAATAATAGCAACTCACACTCTGAAATATTTGATAATAGTCATCAGACAAATAAATAGCTTTTTTGTCACTTGAATTGGAACAAAGAAATAGGCCAAAACATAGAAGGATACATTGATTTAAACCCCATCATCATGTGTGGTTGAGAAAGTTGAAAGCTAATCAAATGGAATTTTAATATGAAAGAATGTGTCTGAGGCCAATGCTAAAATAATAACACAGAGAATAAAATAATCAAAATGGAAACAAAACAGCAATTAGATAATTACCAAATAGCACAGTTTCTGACAATGTAGAGGAGATGACCCAGTCTAATCACTGTACTAAACCTAGGATAATAGAGTTCAGAAAGTCATTTTATGGGGTTTTAGAGGGTAGATATTTGCATATTATATTTGAAACTGAAGCATAGAATTGAATTGTAAGAGTTCATTTACTCGCTTGTACTTTCTGATAAAATGTTCCCTTACAAACCACTTCACACCATTAATTATACATTTTCTATAGCAACTTCTAAGATGATCACAGAATTTTTACTAACAGGGAAAATTCCAACATGAGAATTCCTTAGAGTTTGTTTGGAAAAGGGAGGATGCAGGGACCTGCAAATAAAGGCAAATGATGGTGTGCCTTCCCTTTTGCATTAAAAAAAAACATTTTTTTTTTTAAAGCATGTATATAAGCTTTCTGTTTTACCCATTGTTTTAACACTGGAGCACCCTCCTCATCTCATCCAGGAACACTTGTAATCCCCAAGTGAGTTTCACTGCTCTCGTGCGTTTACTGAATTATGCCAGAGAGTTTCTTTCCCCATGAAGTAGTCATTTTGAAAATGTGGCTGCTGATACCCCAATATGGAGTACATGCTTCCATACATAATCCTGTAGGTAGGCTAAACACAACTCTTCCGGCTGCCCTTCCTTGAGCCTGACACTTAGCAGATTAAGGAAATGGAAGTGGGCTAAGTTTTGTTTTTCTCTTTCATTTTGCAGAGAGATACAGAGCTATTCTGACTTTGATGTGCATGAGAGTCACCTGTGGATCTTGCCGAAGTTTGTAGGTCTGGGGTCGGGGCCTGGGCTTCTGCCTTTCTGTCAAGTTCTCAGATGATGTCAAAGCTGCTGATCGGAGGACCCCATTTTAGAACTACAAGGATTTAGAAGCAGGAAACCACTGGGAGAATTTTTTGCTGTTCTCCTCCCATTGACCGGAGTAAAAAGAGAGAAAAATAATGAATCATTGCTGAAAAGAGTAAACAAGCTAGGCAAAATTGATAGCTCTTTCAGACCCGAGGTGGAAAAGAGAATTCTCTAGAGATTTTTGCAGTGGGAAAAGACAGATATTAACTTCTCTAGCTTCCAGAAGAGTGAACATAATTTTCACTTTCATGAAATTAAAAGCTAAACATCAACACATACAACAATGATGATAATATGCATTGTGTGAACAGAGGGCAACGATGACTAGTACGCCAGGATTTTTGGATTCTGAGACCCTGTGCGCCGAGGGTAGATGGCACCTTTTGTAGCTTGCAGTTTAAATTCCAGAACAGCATACAAAACAAGCAAAGAAGAAAGGTAACAAGTAACACCCAACAGTGTTGTAGAAACTTTCTGCTTTTTTCTTTGCTCACAGCAGACACCACTGGGAAAAACAGAGAGGGAAATGTGAGAAGTGGGCCAGGTGTAACCAGATGTGAAGAGTTTACCAGCTGTAACAACCCCTGGCTCACACTGTTAGAGACGTGCTTGGGAGAAATATTTCGTATACTTTAGAACTTCCTTTTTGGCCACCACCTTGACCCAAAATAACCATGAAAAAGAATGTATTAGAGCATGGTAATGTCCACAGTAAGCCTCTCTGGCTGTGTCTGTGTCCTCAGGACTACATCGAACTTTCTTTTGAACTCCTTCTATTTGGAAATGAAAAAATAGGTGATAATGCTATTTCCTGTGTTATATCTAGTATATAATGATATTACCAAATTCATCATTTTAGAGTAATATAACCTACGAAATGAGAAGCTTTAGGGAATTTTATTTTCCATAAGCTTTTACATAAAGGCATTTAATCTGGGCATATGTGATTTGCTGTCTTCTACACATGCTGCAGTTGGCAGAAGAAATCATTTTTGTCATGCTCGTAAGGGACACACCATGTGATTTGCTGTATCACATCAAGTGATGTTATCGTATGACACAAACCTCAAATAACACCTTCTCTTAAACCACGCCAGGCTGCATGGACTAGCAGGTTGAATGAAAGAACAGTGGCCACAAACAAGATGCATGCAGACCTCTCAAATTTTGAGCATTAATATTACGTGTTTGCTTTTCAAATAAGCTGTTTTGTATGCATGTTCAAAGGCTTATATGCTCGATATGGATTTGTTCTTATGATGCACTTTTTCTAAAAGTCTTTAATATTTCTTGACCATTTAGAATTGCAGTGCAATCTTAATTTTTTTGGTAATTGTCAGTGTTGATTGTAGTGATTTTTAAAATCTAAAACAATAAATCATAACAGTAACAAATATGACTTCCAGTTATGTACCTTTTACCCTCATTCAACAAATAATTTTATTTGGTTGAAGAAAAAGGTAAACTATTTCTTGTATTTCTTTTTACACAGAGACAACAAAAAAGCGAAGAGGTTCATGTTACAATAAACAAGCATTCCACACTTAATCCAAATGATACATAATACAAGTCTGCCATCTACTGACTACATTGGGTCAGAAAGCTCCTCTATGACAAGAAATGAATGCTTCGTAATTACTATTTAAATTTTAGTGGGATAAAGTAGTATTTTATATTTTGACCAGTTTTCAGTTCATAATAGTCTAAACAGATGGATTAGTATCTTCATAATATCCTCATTAGTATTCTCATATTCTAACCTCATAAAAGGTTATTTAAATATGGTAGGAGTAGCATGTGCAAATATTATTATAATCACTTCATCCTCCTTACCATGGCACTAAATCATCCCTGAAAATGTGGTCCCTAAAGAGAGCAAATAATTTAGGGTTTTTTACTATGTGATGATCTACAATGAAAAAACTTGGAGATTATGTAGATTTAAGATTTTGTGAAGTCAGTGCTTTTATGAATTATGAAAAAAAAAACTGAAAATGAAGCATCCTAAACAAATATATCATTACTAGCATGTATGATAATTTTTTTGTTTAAAAAGAACGAGGGCAAAATTTGTCAGAAAATAACCTTGTACAAGATGTTATTGTGTTTCTTTAAAACATTTTGTTTTTTAAAAGTCATATTTATGCCAATATTCACTTATATATATAAACATGCACAGAAAATTATTTCTTGAAAGATACACACCAAATTATTGATGGTGGCTACCAATTAGAATGTGAGAAAGGGAGAAACATTTTTATATAAAGGCATTATGTAGGAATAAATATATTTCAAAATAAATTTCCAATGGCTAACTGTGCTATACGTTATTTCCCCTTATCATGAAATTTAGTAAATTGTAATTGATTACCTATATTTGATATTTTTTTCACTGAGCATCTTAAATGTAAATGTAATTATGAGAACCAGTTTGAATACATAATTGTGTTTCAGGTTTCTAGTTAGGGTTTAGTTTTTTAAATAACATTCTTTAGAAATGCATATGAATGCTAAGAGCAAGTGGCAGTGGGGCCAGGACAAACCTCTCCTTAAAAGTACAAGACAAACTCTAAAAAGATCAAACAAGCCAAAGATAGAAAATTACCAAATGCCAATCTCTAATAATGCCTTGGTTATTTTCTCTTATTATAATACTTCAATATAGTCCTTGGTATGAAAAATAGGCAAACGTTAAGATTTTTATTGTTCTTTCCTGTTGAATGGAAAATAGCAATGTAGGAATTGGGCCATGACTTAAAATTGAAAAATTTAAAAATTAGAGGACTTGTTAACTACTTTGGGGACCCCAATTTTACAAGACACTTAAATGCAGTCTATATGTTAAAATTTTTAAAAAGAGTTCCATCTTATAATAGGTTTCCTACTCAGTCTTCAAGTAAGTAGTAATTATCCAATTACCTTCAAAACTAACAAAAACACATGACTAATACTTGGACAGGAAATATTAAGAATATACCTTTTTGTCTTTAACGATATTAAGTCCTTATTAAAATAACTTCCGCCACTTATTGACTTTACATAGAACGCAGGATTAGGCTTTTAGAGAGCAAGGAGTTGGAATAATAAGAAAAGAAAACGTTGCTGCAAACTCTGTGGCAGTCTGTAGCCTGTAAAACTTCTGTAGTAAACTTAATGCTAAAGAGAAAGCCATCTGTACCTTGTGGAATTAATTAACAATTGATTTAGAGTAGCAATAAATGCATACTTGCTATTATGATTCTGAAGAGTATTCTTTAGGGACTAAGTCTGAAATGTAAGTTAAAGGAGCCCACTGAAAACAGCTAACTCAATTGTTTTTTGGCTTCCAATGTGAAATTCTTAATGATAATATGTTAACATAGGAAAACACCTAAGTGAAATAGGACCTAATGCTCTCTGGGTTCTCTAAATGCCCAGCGACATGGATTTATAGTGTAATTTGTCATAAGATACAGATAGGAGAGAAGTGGGTAAACTGACAAGTTTAACTGATTACACCAAGTAAAACACAAGAAATGTATTTGCTGCCGAAGCATGCAGGAGTTAAGAACTCTGTGTTTTCTTTTAAATTAAATTACATTCAAAGATGACATTGAACAAGGTTCAATGCCATAGCAGTTATAGTTTAAACTTCATATCAAGTAAACTCAGGTAAGAGGTGACGAATACTCGATCTTTGCAATCTATTTTTTTCTATTACTTTGAAAAGACAATGTTTTTTAAAGTCAGATGAAATGAACCAAGATAGAATAATATATTCTTCATACTTTTAAAGCTATTTTGGAGGGTAGGAAATAAACGAATTCTTGGGATGAGGCAATATTCACAGATATTTTAAATACACATTTTTAGCACACACAAGAAAAAAAAAAAAAAAAAAGAAAGCATCTTGTGCAAATTTTGTATCCATTAGAGTGGAGGTCAAAATCAGTTAAGGCACACGAGTCCTAGTATTTAGTATAAATTTTTCAAATCCTTTGGCTTTAGATGGTCATTAAGACAACAACTTATGTTTTAATGATAGTTGCATAGACAATGTATGTGACACAATAACATGACGCCCAGTAAATATACTCCAACTCAAGAGCTTTTTCAGTTGTGTATTTCTAGTAGTCAATTGCATTTTTCTTGTTCTGTATAAAAGTGTGAAGGCAACTCAGTTATCTCAGAGAAAAATGGTTAACATAAAACACTATTATCAATAGTCATATTATTTATGGATTTAAGGTAAAGCTAGTGACTTTTAAACGACAGAGACCCTCAGTGGGTCTTAATTTTTTGGTTTAAGGAATATAAAAATTTATATATTTGTATATAATCATATATTATCTTTAAGCTTCACAAAATTAGAACCTGTTTTTGGTTAAAATGTAGACAAAAATCTTGATTTACTGATTTTTTTTCTCTTTTCAGATAAAGTCATGGATTTCTGAATTGCAAAGGAGTTTAAAGAATCATATATGTAAGCCTTACTTCATTACTAAATCTCTTTTAAAAACATCTCAATGAGTAGAGTTTCACTGCTCATAAATTTCTATAGGACAGAAATTAATAGTTAAATTGTAGACACAGTCTTTATGTTCTTAAACAGCTAATGAGGTAACGAGCTACCATTTGATTACCGAATAATAACATTATATGAAAAGATCATCCCAGTTCTTTCTCCCATCTTAAAAACAAAATCTGACAAATACAGAATTTACATGTTTCTTTTTTTTTTTTTAAAGATTTTATTTATTTATTTGACAGAGAGAAATTACAAGTACACTGAGAGGCAGGCAGAGAGAGAGAGAAGGAAGCGGGCTCCTTGCTGAGCAGAGAGCCCGATGCGGGACTCGATCCCAGGACCCTGAGATCATGACCTGAGCCGAAGGCAGCGGCTTAACCCACTGAGCCACCCAGGTGCCCCACAGAATTTACATGTTTCTAAGCAAATGTTGAAGAATACCACTGGCTTTATTTGGTGGCTTAATATCCTGCAGAGGCCAGGAGAATACAATGTAGATATTAATGGTTTAAAACATTTTTACCAGATGCATACATTGTGAACTTTTTATTGTTTTTCATAAAGCTAAAATATTGATCATTTTGTTTATTCAGTGTGTTCTGTCATTAATAATTTATTGAACATGTACTTTATTCACAATTCTATACCAGAACGAGCAGGAAAAAAAAAAATCAGGTTCCAAGTGGCCTGCGATTTAGTTGCAAAGATAAAACATGAGTGATTCTATAATTAAACTTAATAATTTTCTATTCTCAAGAAGCTGCAGAAACAGAACCTTCATGGAAATAAGTTATATGCTAAATATTCAGAAAGCATTAAAACCGCAAACTCTATTCTAATCATCTTTCTACTCTAAGAATATGTAGTAAATATTTAAAGCTGATGGAAATGAAAAACAAGCAGATACCTTGTTATTTTATTATTATTATTATTTTTAAGAGAACTGAGTGCTTCACCTGGAATAAGTCTTTCTTCTTATCCGATGTTTTAGGAAGCGAAAGTAAATAGAAACAAGATATGGACGGGCATTGGTAAGCCAAGGTCTGCAAGTCAGGGATGCAATGTGGACCCTCATAAACAGTAGCCTCACTATAGAAGGCATTTATCTTTTTAGTTGAACAGAAAGTCTAGAGACAGGCATTTCTAAGTCTGGTGCACTCATTTTCAAAGATACCCTCTTTCAAACTCTCTTCTTCATGGCTGCAGGAGGGCTACCTCACCTCCCGCCTCATGTTCTTGTTCCAGCAGGAAGAAAGAATGATCACCTACCTTTTCATTGCAAGCATTGGACTAATTTTATCTAGAAGGAAAAACATCCTCAGCAAGTGAATGCTTACAGTTCTGTAGCCAAAACTATCTTACAAGCTACATCTACCTGGAAAATGTCTAGAAGAAAAGAATTTAACTTGCCATGCTTGACAGTACCGAAAAGTCAGGTAGTGGGTAGTTTGGTTTGAATGATGAATAAGTCCAACTAGAGTGCATTGCACAATGAATGCACTCAAAATGGATTGATGATGAAATAGGGGTCTCGTTTTTCCCCCCAAAAGCTTTTACAACGCTTTCCAGTATCTCATCTGACAAGCTATTCTATATGCTGGCATATGTAGCCTCTTCTTCCATGCTCTACTTTACAATCATTATTACTTTTGTCCGTATCTTTGATTGATTTGTCCTATATATTTTCAGAGAGAAATCTCAATGAAAGTCATACAGTTTTCAATTTGTTTGAGATAGTTTCTGTTACAAATGTTTTTATAATGGAATGATGCCCTATGTGGTGGTCACTGAAAATGGATGTACAAACGGTTTTAATATGGAAAGAGCTCAAGAATGAACCAAAATAGTCTGAGCAGTTATAACCTAGCTTGCCCAACTAACAATGAAAACTCCAAGTGAACGTATTGAACATACTGAGATCAGATAGCAGTTCAAAAGGTTCTTCAATAATGACCTTGTGACCATTTAAGCTGTGTGTACCTAGCTTAGGGAAACTATTTTATCCTGGGGTCATTAGCTTATTTAAAGATTGGAAAGATTAGAAAAGATTGAAAAGATTAGATTGAAAAGAAGGCTTAATATATTTACAGGATTTTTAAATGAATGCTCCATGAGTTATTTTATAGGCTCCAGCATATTTGGTTCTAGTCTTGATTACTAAACATTATAGCTAACTTTTAAAATGTACAAATGGTTAATACCAGGCATCGTTCTATATGCATTACTTACATAAACTCATTTAGTCCTCATTACAATTCTGTGAAGTGGTAACTATTATTTTCCCCATTCTATAAGTTAGGGAAATAAGGCACAGGGAAAGTTAAGTAAATTTCCCAAAGCCACATAACGGGCAGGCTGGGATTTAAACCAAGGAATTCTCCATAATTAGACTTGTAGAGTAGTTACAAGCATTATCTACCTATAACATGTATTATAATACTTTTTCTTAAAGCGGTATTGGTGGTTTTTATCTGGATGATAAGGGTAACCCTTATTTGGATGTTTATCTTATTTATCGAAGGAAGATTTTGTAACAGTTTGCATAAATGTCTGAAATTTAGGAAAATGCTCTACTCAGACTGTCTCCTGAAATATTTATTGACTACATATATATCCCGTGTTTATGATATCCATAATTAATAAATAAGTAAGTGTCTTTTTTGTTAATGGGAAACAAGGGTACGCAAGATGCATGTCTTGCTATTCCACTACTGTGCATCTCTTTGTGAAACTTTAATAAACTGCACCAGAACCAATGTATGGTGAATTTAATACAGTGGGAGAGAATAAAACCACATCTGCCACAAAAATATCCATCACTAGTTCCATATTCTCAATGGCTTCTGCAAGCTGGTAATAAGGAGATATAAATGATTGGACTCTGCCAATTTCTAGTTGTGCAGCTAGTATAAAATACGGGGATTATAAAATGTTCCTCTGTCACATATTTTGGCGGTGATTGGAGTATCTAGTGAAATATGGGATTTTATTCTTAGCACTTTAAGTTAATAACAATAACTGTAAAACTAATATTGTTCTTTCCAGTAATTGCCGCCATCCATCACGCTGCCGAGGAACGCAGGAGCAAATACGGGCCACTTTGTTTCAGCGCAGGCTCCTGGGTAACACTACAGTCTTATTACTGACTCTTTTCTACTTAAAACATTATTCAAAGAAATTATATAGTAATGAAATCATATATTTAAAGGGAAGCACAAAACGGAGTGTGATAATGGTTATATTTTCTCCAGCAATCTTGCCACCTACACCCTGACCTGGCGTTCTGAGGATATCAAATTGTTACAAATACAGAACTCCTTGTAAAGGTAATGATAAGGTTGTATTCAAATTATAGTCTCCGAACACATACAATGCTTTTCGAAAGAGAAAAAGAAAAATGCAAATTGTGAATAGATTGTTTTCGCTTTGACAATAAGGGTGCTGGGCAAGACATTTACAACATCTTCATGAAATTATTTTAAGTCTAAGCCTACTACATCATGGTAGAACCATGAGTAAAAAGGGAAATGAAATCAACAAATGTATACCTTTTTTCCCGAGTTAATATTTATACTTAAGTTTCTAAGTGAAACTTTTCTCTGCTCCTGGTGCTGCTGGTTTCCCACCGGGGCACTGCATTAGTAACAGGTGACTTATTATTAATGTGCACTTTAAAAATAGCTCACCAGTCATATCAACTGCCAACTCTAATATTCATTTGAATTTTTCAAAGTATCCTGGATGTTAAGTCTCATTTCACAATTACTTAAAGGTGAAAGGGCAGGCTGCTATGGGAAAGTCATTAAATTTTCTCAGAAAAGACCAGTTAACTTGAAGCAGAAAGAGAAATTAATAGAAGAAGTGGGAGTAATGAAACCCACGGTCAATCAGGACTGGCGTTGGGAAGGAGGCGGACCAGGGATCAGAGTAGATGTGCAACCCAAGGATCCTTTCCTCACTGGCTCTCTTCCCTGCCTCCTTTTGTGCATCCATGTTTTCTCTTTGCCCACTGGTCTGTGTCTTCTAGTTCCATGCAGTGGAACTGTCCTAGCCCTCAAATTCATAGTTAATCCTCAAGAAGGACCAGGTCAATTCTAAATGGCAGATCCAGATTAGGTTGTGGTACCCACTTCTGGCACAGAGTGGGTATAGTGAATGCTATAGCCTGGACTCTGGGATCCCTGCTTGGATCTGCAACTTTTCAGACTCCAGGGGTTTAGAGGTCCTTGGATCTCAGAAACGAAGTAAGTGAAGTATCCCATCAAACTGTGAAGGGCAGCAGAATATGAAACTCCAAAAGATGCCACTTTTACATAAGGATTATTTTGAGCTAAAGCCATTTGAAAAACAGCAGATGGAAGCAGAACATTCTCATTTACCCTTTTCTTTCTGAAAACAGTAGAGAACTCCAATGTGAAAGATGCCCTCCCTATACTAAGGGAAAAAACTCATCAACAGGGAAAATTCTGTACAAAAGGGTTGTACAGCATCTGTAATAAATTATTTTTGTTAAAATAGTTTTGTTTAAACAATATTATCTTTTTTAGCACCCCCAATTGCCTTGGTTCAACCTAATATAAAAGAATTTAGGTTTTACCACTTCTTTGGGTCCTCATTCCCCAAAGAGGCATGTAAAACTTACATAAATATGTATGTTTTCCCTCCTGTCAATCTGTCTCAGGTTAATTTAATTCTTAGTCACAGCTAAAAACCCAAAGAGAATAAAGGTAAAGGTTTGCCTTGCCTGCAACTGTGAGCTTTAGCTGCCACTCAGTTACTTTGGGCTTCCTCTATCAAGAGACCAATAGCAAGAAAAAGAGTTATGATCATGGCAGGTGTAACCAAGATGCCAAGGCACCTACTAAAATCCTACATGACCTGTTACCAGTGGAATGAAATTACATTAAAAAACATGTAGTGTAAAGGATGGACTGCAAGGGATGCTCAACACCACCAAAATCCTCCCCTTTCAAGATAAAGGCACTGATTCCCCAGGGCTGGGAGGATGGCTTACTGATGGCTCATGGCTAAGTCCCTCCCCAGTTCCTGCTATCAGCCTTGGCATTCTTTGGTCAAGGTCATGGCCCCTTCTGTAGGCAGTTTGTACCAATGGCTGGTCTATGTGCAGAGGCACAAAGGCGTCTTTAAAATATAAATACTTCTGGGAGACCAACTGATGCCAACTGAGACCAGCTATTTGAAACAATGTTGTATCTCAACTTTTCCTTTTGCCCTTTCCTGCTTGTCTCTCTTACTCACAATTGGCTGTTTCCCAAATCCATGACCTACTGGAACAGTGTTCTGAGAATCAAGGATTTAAGAATCAATCTAAGATTCCTATTCAAGATAGTGACATGGGAAGTTCCTGAACTTACCTCCTCCCATAGAAACATTTTATCTATAGATACATAAGGAAAAAATTTCCTCTGGGAAAAAAAAAAAAAACATCACAACTAGATGAGCAACTCCTGCATTGAGGAAATGAGGGGGGAAAAGTCCAGATCAAAGCAGGTATGAGAGACTAAGACACGTTCTCACTATTACCCACTCCTTCCAGTACAGTGACCCACAATCAGAAGGGAACTTAAAACCTGGAGACGTATCCTGAGGAGGGAAGGATTTAAATGCTACATCAGGTATCCCCAATTTTAAGACCTACACCTAAAAGATGAGCCTCCAAAACATAGCACTGAAAGCCAAGAGAACTTGTATCCACAAGACCCACAAGTTTATATCAAACTGAGAAGTGGGTCTTCAAGGTCTCATGGCACAGACTTACTGACCCCAAGGTCCAGTGTAGAGGAAGCAGACTGTAAAGCACCCAGACTTTGTGGTAGAGGTTCATTTGCTTGGTCTTACAGTGTTGACCTGAAAGAGGCAGGCATCTAATTTAACATACATCTAGGAACTGACAGAAACCCTCTTCAGGGACAGAGGCTGTCTGGTGCCATCTTTAAACTTCTTTGTTACACTCAAGAACAACAATATCCAGGAAGGTGGCTTTTATATATATCTGGGGCTGTGGTTTTTTGCATCTGGCAGTCAGGAAACATCACAAGTTCACTTAAACCTGTTGGGCCAGCAGGGCTTGGATTCTTAGATCTCATTAGACAATATGTGTTCTTGGCCAACTATCACCTGAAAGGCACTATACAGACAACAAATTGAAACAGATGCCAGTCTTGCTGTGAAATAGGTCTTTTTTCTTGTCCTGGAACCTTAGCCTAAAGGTCAGGCTTCTGGTTTGATATATAACTAAAGACTTGCTGAGCTGCTCTCAGGAAACAGAAACTGGTGGACATCATTCTGATATTCTCTCTCTACCTCACTCCAGCTGACTGGTATCTACAAGAAAGAAGCTTATACCCACAGTCTGATGTTTCAGTTTGTGCAATTGCTACCTGGGATCATCTCTAGATCACCTAGTTCTGATGGCCAGCAGAGTCTACATCCCTCTGGGTCTCAGAGGACTGTCATAAACAGAGAGACAGATGTTGGCCAGCTGCCATACCTAGGGGCACAATTAGAGACAACAGGCTGAGGTGCCTAGGATTTAGCATATCTTCATAGTATCAGCCTGAATGGCAGACTTCTATTTAAACACACATCTAAGGGGCCAATGTGATCCTCTCCAGAGTCCACAAAGGTCGAGTATGATATTCACCCTTCAATGCACCAGTTTTTATATCTGGTGCCCTGACTTAATGTGGCTGCTGCCTAGAAAAACACATTTGGTTGGCAGTAACGGCCAGTGGGGCTTGGGTTCCTTGGTCAAATGAGACTAACAAATGGAGAGACAGCTCTTGTCTGCCTACCACCCCCACAGGAGAGGTACCAGACCAAAACATCCCCCTCATCTTTCTCTGAAAAAGGCCCATTTGCTTATCCTGGAACTTCAGCATGAAAGCAGGCTTTTGGTCTGGGACACATATAGGAGCCTAAGGAGGTGGTTTCTAAGGATGGAGGCTAGTGGACACCAGCTTGGTACCTTCTGTCTTAAACACTTACGTGGCACCCTGACTATTGCAACTGCTGCTTAGGGGACAGATCAACAGCATCCAGTTCTGGTGCCCAGAATGGCTTAGGCTTGTGGTCCCACAGAACTATATATATATTAGCATACTTTAAAAGCTGTTGCTTGACCGTCAGGCTGCCAATCAGCCAGAATCTAGGTACTGGGATCTCACCCTTTGGGACTCGGGTCTTAGCACATCTTCAATATTGGGAGGCACTAAAAATGAAATAGGCTGCTCAGACAACCAACATGTAGGACAGTGTGAACGATAAGGTTCACCTCCTATGAGATAACTGCCTTAATACTAAGGTTCATCTCCTATGAGATAAAATGCCTTACGGTGACTGATTTATCCATTGCATAGAACCAACACAAAGAGAGTTAAAGAAAATGAAGAAACAAAGGGACATGTTCCAAATAAAAGATGAATCCTCAGGAAAAAAATCCTTCATGAAATTCTTAATTAAAAGGCCAAATTTGTGATTAAAAACACAGTCATATCTTTACATATAAAGACCATAAAGATAGTTTTCTGATCTCAGTAGAACAGATGAACATGCGAGAACTTCCACAAAGAGAAAATATAAGAAACTGCAAAATAGAAGTCACAGAAATAAAGACTAAAGTAACCAGAAAATATACTAAAGAAGTTTAGCAAACTAGACAAAGCAGAAGAAAAAAAAGTCCGTGAACTGAGCACAGGATAGTAGAGCTCAATCATAACTACAAAATAAGAAAAAAAAAAAAAAAGATAGTGGGAAAAAACCAAGCAGACTAATATTCAACTTCTAGGAGTCCCAGAAGAAGAATAAATGGGTAAAAGGCTTATCTAAAGATTTAATGGCTGAAAACTTCCCTAACCAGTGGAAAGAAACGCATCCAGTTTGCAGAAGCCCAGAGTTCCAAATAAATGGGCCCTATAGAGACCTACAAGAAGACACATTATAATTAAAAATTATAACTCTCAAATATTAAGGCAAGGACAGATTCTTAAAAGCACCAAGAAAAAAAACAACTTGCTATATACAAAGGAACTCCCATAGGATTATCAGATTTTGCAGGCCAAAAGGGAATGGCATGATATATATGACATATCCAAAGAGCTGGGAAAAAGCCTTCTGATTAGGACTCGTCTACTGAAAAGAGTTAAGAGTTTTCCAGAGAAGCAAAAGCTAAAGCTAAAGAAGTATATCACCACTGGACTGACCTTACCAAAAGAAGAAAAAAAAAAGAAGACGCTTTTGAGTTGAATAAAAAGGGTGGTGATTAGTAACAGGAAAATAAGTACATATCTTACTGGTAAATAGTTGGTAAAATTCAGAATAATCTTGTGTAGATTAATTACTTATAAAACTAGCATGAAGATTTAATAATATAAATATAACTACAATAATTCAGTAAGAGATACACAAAATGAAAAATAAACTGTGAAATTAAACACAAAATAGTGGGTGGGGGTAGGGGAGAGGGAGCTGTTACATGTAAAGCCTCATGGTAACCACAAAGGAAAATCTATAGCAGATACACAATAGATAAAGAGAAATCTAAGCAAACCACTAAGGAATTCACCAAACTGTAAAAGAAAGAAAGAAGGAAAGGAAAAAAGGAAAGGAGGGAACTACAAAACAACCAGAAAACAACTAATGAAATGACAGTAAGTATATATGTACCTATAATTATTTTACATTTTAATGACTAACTTGTCTAATCAAAAGACATAAGTGGCTAAATGAATTTGAAAGAAACCATACATATGCAGCCAACAAAGACTCACTTCAATAGTAAAGACATAGGCTGAACATGGAGATATGAAAAATAATATTCTAAGCAAATGGAAATAAAAAGAAAGCTGGAGCAGCTGTACTTATATCAGAAAAAGGGAGGCTTTAAAATGAAGTCAGTAATAAGACATGAAAAAGGTCATCACATAATGATAAAGGGGTCAATCAAAAAAATATAACTTATCTAAATCATTATGTACCCAACATAGGAGCACCTAAATATGTAAAGCAATAATTAAGATATCTAAAGGAAAAAATAGCAATAAAATAATAGTAGGGGACTTTAATCATCCACTTGCATCAATGGATAGATTATTCAGAGAGTCAGCAAGAAAACATCAACCTTAAATGACATGTTAGAGTGGATGGACTTACATACATATGGAACATTTCATCCCAAAGCAAGTGAATATACATTCTTCTCAAGTGCACAGGGAACATGCCCCAGGGTAGATCATATGTTAGGCCACAGAACAAGCTTAATAAATTTAAGACTGAAATGATATCAAGAATCTTTGACTATAAATGTATTAGAAATCAATAAGAAACTGGAAAATTCACAAATGTGGAAATTAAATAATAGTCTACTGAAAAACCTATGGGTCAAAGAAGAATTTGAAAACAGAAGTAAATAAAATACCCTGAAAACAGAAATAAACAAAATACCCTGAGACAAAAGAAATGAAATACATTTGACACCAAACTTACAGAATGAAGCAAAGCAGTTCTAAGAGGAAGGTTTATAGCAATCAATCTCTACATGGGAAACAAGAAAATCTTAACAACAAAAAAATCCTAACTTTATACCTCAAGGAACTACAACAAGAAGAATAAACAAAGTTCAAAGTTAGAGGGAGGAAATAAGATCAGAGCAGAAATAAATGAAATAGAGATGAAAAAGACAATAGAAAAGATCTATGAAATGAGCTGTTTTTTAAAAAAATAAATTGATAAACCTTTAGCTAGACTAAAAACAATATTGAGAAAACTAAGCATTAAGCAATTATACATTGGCGAACCTAGAAGAAATGGACAAATTTCTGGAAACAGAATTTAACAAGACCCAATCATGAGGAAACAGGTAATCAGAACAGAGCAATTACTAGGAAGGAGATTAAATCAGTAATCAAAAACCTCACAACACACAAAATTCCAAGACCAGATGGCTTCACTGGTAAATTCTACCAAACATTTAAAAAAGAATTAATATCAGACATTTCTCAAACTTTTCCAAGAGATAGCAGTGGAAAACACTATTTAGGAGATCAGCATTATCCTGATAACCAATACCTGACAAGGACACATAAGAAAATTATAGACCAATATCTTTAATGAACATAGATCCAAAAGTCCTCAACAAAATATTAGTAAACTGAACTCAACAATACATTGAAAGGATCATACATCATTTCAGGTGATACTTATTAAAGGATGGTTCAACATCTGCAAATCATTCAATGTGATAAACTATATTAACAAAATGAAGGATAAAAATCACATCATTTTCCTAGATCTAGAAAAAGAATTTGACAAAATTCAACACCCAGTTATGATAAAACTCTCCATAACTAGATGTAGAGGGGACAACCCTTAACATAAGAAATGCTATGCACGATAATCCTACAGCTCACATAATATTAAATGGTAAAAAGTTGAAAGCTTTTTCTCAAAATCAGGGACAACACAAGGGTACTCTCACCACTTTTTCCCAAACAGTACTGGAAGTCCTTGCCATACCAATTGGGCAACAAAAGAAAATTAAAGGCATCCAAATTGGGAATGACATAGAACAGGAGATGACATGATATCATGTATGAAAAACCCTAAAGACTACCCCACCAAAAAACCTCTTAAATTTAGTAAGGTCTGGGGACGCCTGAGTGGCTCAGTGGGTTAAGCCTCTACCTTCAGATCAGGTCATGATCTCAGGGTCCTGGGATCAAGTCCCGCATCAGGCTCTCTGCTCAGAAGCAGGGAGCCTGCTTTCCCCCCTGCCTCTCTGCCTACTTGTCATCCCTCTCTCTGTCAAATAAATAAGTAAAAAAATCTTTAAAAAAAAATTTAGTAAGGTCTGAAGATACAGAATTATTACACAAAAACTTGTTGCAATTCTATACACTAGTATTAAAATTCCAGAAAGAAAAATTTAAAAAAATTTCCATTTACAATAGCATACAGAAGAAAATATTTAGAAATAAATTTATCTGAGAAGATCAACCACCTATACAATGAAATGTATAAAGCACCAATGAAAGGAATTGGAGGAAACACAAATACAAAGATATTCTCTTTTAATAGATTTGAAGAATACTGTTAAACTATCAATGGTAATTAAAACAATTTATAGGTTCAATGGCAGCCCCATCAAAATTCAAATGACATTTTTGAGAGCTAGAACAATCTTAAAATCTCTATGGAAATGAAAAGGAGGGAACTTGGGAACAAAAGACCCCGGACAGCCAAAAAAATATTGATTAAAATAAATGTGTTCAATTGTCATAATAACAGACCTACAAAACAATGGAACAGAATAGAGGGCTCAGAAATACACTCACGTATATATGATCAATTAGCTTCTGACAAATTAGACAACAGTCTCTTTAATAAATGGTTGTGGAGAAACCAGACAGCCATATACCAAAGAAGGAAACTGGGCCACTAATTTGTACAATTAACAAAAATTAACTCAAAATGTATTAAAAAATTGAATATAACCTGAAATCATAAAACTCTAGAAGAAAACATAGGAGTTTGACATTCATTTTAGCAATGCTATTTTTTGGATTGGACACCAAAAGCAGAGGCAACAGAAGCAAAAATCAAGTGGGCTATATAAAAAATTCTACCTAGCAAAGGAAATCATCACCAAGATAAATAGGCAACCTACCAAATGGGAGAAAATAGTTGTAAAACATATCTGGTAAGGGCTTACTATCCAAAATATATAAAGAACTCCTAGAACTCAAAAGCAAAAAACAAACAAAAAAACTCCAAATAGTCAAAAAATGGACAGAGGACCTGAATAGACATTTTTCCAAAGAGGGCATACCGATGTCCAATAGCTACATGAAACATGTTCAACACCACTAATCAACAAAGAAATGCAAATCAAAAGCACTGTGAGATATCACTTTACACTCCTTAGAATGACTATTATCAATAAGACAAGAAAAAACAAATGTTGGCTAGGATGTGGAAAAATAATCTTTGGGCACTGTTGGTTGGAATGTAATAGATGCAGCCACTATGGAAAACAGTATGAAGGTTCCTCAAAAAATTAAAAATAGAACTACTATATGATTGAGCAATTCTGTTTCTGGGTATTTAAAGAAAACAAAAACAATAATTCAAAAAGATATGAACCCCTTTTCATAGTATCACTGATTATAATAGCCAAGATAAGGAAACAATCTAAGTATCCATGGATGGATGAATGGATAAAATGTGGTTATATATACATAATGGAATATTATTAAACCATAAAAAGAAGGAATCTTGCTCTCTACAAAAATATAGACAGACTCAAGGGCATTGTGTTAAGTGAAAGAAGTTAGAAAAAGGTAAATACCATATCATGTCCCTTACATGTATAATCTTTAAAGTCATAATACAAAGAACAGATTGGTGATTGCTAGAGGTGGGGGTGGGGCTAGACAAAACAGCTGAAGGAGGTAAAAAAGTACAAACTTCCGGCTATAATATAAAGAAATCTTGGGGATATAATGTCCAGTATGGTGACTGTAGTTAACAACATAGTATAGCAAATTTTAAAGTTCCTAAGAGAGTAAATCTTTAAAGTTACATAACTATAAAAATCACTTAGATTAACTACAAAGGATAAGAAATCGAAGAAAGTAAAGGTTTTATTATTATTTTAACAAAGAATATTGCTTTGGGGAAACTCACTTCAGAGCCACATTAAATAGGGCAAAAGGTGCATTTGTAAGAATTTAAAAATTCAATAATGTCTATAATAATTTTTATATTAAAAATAGGCATTTACATAAAATTCAGTATGGATACTGTATGAATATATATGCATCCTAATAATCAAATTCTTGCTTTTTCTTAAAATAGCCTAATCACATTCCTAATAGGTGAAACTAAATGTAAGTAAAAAGTAAGAAAACGTATATTGTATATCATGATGTATAATTCATTAAAAGAAGTAAATATATGTAATATATAGTTTGATATATCTGCTTTTTCAGGTCTTTATAGCATTGTTTGTCTATCTTTAAGAAAAAGGAAGAAATCTAAGGATATGTGCATCTAAAATTTAATCATACATTAGTCTGCTAGGGCTATACCAACACAGACTGCGTGGTTTAAATGACAGAAATTTTTTTTCTTACAAGTCTTACAAGGCTTGAATCTAACATCAAGATACCAGCAAGAGTTGAGATCTCTGTTCTGGTGAGACCGCTGCTCTGAGGTGACAGCTAGCCACCTATTCACTATATCCTTATATGACCTGTACATATTCAGAGAGAGAGGTCTCTAGTGTCTCTTCTTGTTCTTGTAATGACACCAATCCTCCAGAACTAGGACCCTACCCTTATGGCCTCGTTTAATCTTAATCACCTCCTTATAACTCCATTTCCACGTATAGTCACAGTGGGAGTTCAGGCTTCAACATATGAATTTTGGGGTTACACAAACCAGTTCATAACAAGCAAGTATGACCTTAGATATTAAATAAGCTTTAAAAGGAAATGGAGCAAGGCAGCTTTACAAGTTGAGGTGTGAAACATTAAGTTATTTATTAAATACATAGTCAGCCCAATTTGTTCATTTCATATGTATAAGCATGTAACTTAGGGACATTATAAGACGTGGTATAATTCAGCCAACTTGACCTGTCTCGGGAGAGTAGACTATGTGCATTCTTTCCAAATTTGTTTTTAGTAACTTCATGTTGACAGCCTGAAATGAGTCACAGTACTTTAAATAATAAAGAAGTTTGGAAAAAGCTACACATTGGGGCTCCTCCAGCACATCACTGTTTGGAGAATAGGGAATTGAAGAATTTAAAAACATGTACTTGTAAAGATAAAATGTACTAAACAAAAAGGTGTGTTTATTTCATAAAAATCGAATGACAGACAACTGACCTAATGGAAGCAGCTAGAGATTTATGTTTTTTTACTCCAGAAAGTTTTTTTGTTTTGTTTTGTTTTGTTAGGACAAGCTTCACAAAAGAGGAAACTTTTAAGAGGTCAACATTCTAACAAATTGCACCTCAGCAATAAAATTTTTCAATGCCAAGTGCAACCTGTAAAGAGACAGTATGTCAAAGTAACCCTATCAGAATACATTTTAGGACAATTTGCTCATTTATTCATCTAATATTGAATCAGGTAAGGTCATATGCTCTGCCTTGCCCAAGGTATATAAACCTGTAAGGGTCTCTTTACCTGAAGAGCTTAGAGTCTAGAGACAAAACAGACATTCTATCAACAAATCAATATAAAACTACAAATGTGGAAGAGTGCTGTTACGATCATGAAAATTTTCCATGGTAGAAAAAGACAAGGACAGATCTAATTAGAAAGGATGTTTGGAGAAGACCTCTTTGAGATGATGATATTTAGAGTGAGATTTGGAGGATGAAAAGAAACAGGCTGTGTGAAGATCCACAGGAAATGCACTCCTGGCAGATAAAACAGCATGAAAGGGCACTAAGTAGGACAGTTCTGGGCTCGTTTTATGAACTGAAAGCAGGGTGTTTTGGCTAGAGCAGAGGTTGTGACTCATATGTCTATTGGGGCCAGTCAGGTAAATAAGTAAAGTAGAAGGGTATCTTTAATAGCACTCTTTTTACCCAGATACACTTTGTTTCTATGTTAAAGTAATCTTAATTGTGTTCTTCCCAAAGGGACACTCTGATTACATGTTAAATACACATGAGTATTTTTCACTAACATAAAGAAATATGCTCTGCTGTAATTTTATGATACACTAGTCTCCTGGGTCCATGTTTTGTTTTCTCCCTCAACTTTGCAATACTGAAAACAACAGTGCAATCTCAGTGATCAGTAACAATGATAGTCTAGTATCAATATAGCAATAGGGTTGGGGGGGTTGTCTCTGGTAAACTGAGAGTACATGCTTCTCACATAGATCAGAGTCACTATACAACCTGACCGATTTTGCCATGAATGAAGGAGGGTCCAGGTTTGGCGAGGGCTTATAATTTTTTAAGAGGAGTTTAGATCTAGATTTTTTCATGTAATTTCCATATTTCACAATATTGGCCAATAGTGCAAATTATAAAAAACAGCACAATAATTATTACCAAGACTAAACAAGAACTAAACAAGACCTGAAGAGAGCCTGGGATTTTATCCTAACAAATTAACCTTCATATTTCATCAGTGCTGCAAGATGTAAGACTCCTGTGTCAGGGACAAGGGACAGTTTATTGATCACATTATAACTTCAGTCAGGTTATCAGTTGGTTCCCCCAGCCTCAAATTCCCACTGATCAGTGCAAGGGGGCCAGCCAGCACCAGCAAAAATAGTGGACTGCATTATAGCAGAGGAACCCTCATTTTAGAAAATCTAAATATTTTATAATGGCAGGAATCAGGTCTGCCATTTTGCTCTGGGGGAAGACACTTTTTTTTTTTTAAATCTTCAAATTCAAGCAAACCCTTTGCTCTAGATGGAAGCTATTTCTATATTCAAGACTGTTCATTAAGTGAGCATACTTACAAAATTTTCCTGCAACAATAGACCGTGTCTCCAAGTGCAAGAATTGTCTCTCAACGTCCATAGTCCTCTAAATTTTCAGTCTTTGCACTAAAGTATAGTGGCTGAAGGAAAGAGTCATTTAAAATTATGTTTCTAGGGGTGCCTGGGTGGCTCAGTCAATTACGTGGCTGCCTTTGGCTCAGGTCATGATCACAGAATCCTGGGATCGAGCCCCACATCAGGCTCTTTACTCAGTAGGGAGCCTGCTTCTCTCTCTCCCTCTGTTCCCCGGCTCATGCTCTCTCTCACTCTAGCACAAATAAATGGATAAAATATTTTAAAAAATAAATAAAATGATGTTTCTAGAGATAGGCAAGAGCTAGGTTGTATACAGGCTTATAGGCCACAGAAAGATGGCTCTTTTTATATTGAGTTCAGTTGGAGCCCATTGTAGATACCAAGAATAAGAGTAGCATGGATCACTTTACACTTTCAAAAGAACATTTTTGTAGTTAAAGAATGGACTTGACAGGCACCCTATTGAAAGACATCTCAAGATGTCTAGACATGATCGGATAGTCTGGTTAAAATGCTGTTAAGTGCAGTTAGAGAAACATGGATTAATTTTTATACCATCTAATGGTTGGATCTATAGACTTGATCAATGCATAGGGAAGATAATGGTGATAAAATAATTAGAATAGTCTCACAGTTTTTGGCTTGAAAATCCAGGACAACATTTGGCCTTATATTTATTTGAAAGGAAAAGTTAGGGAAGTAGTATGTTCTAGGGCAAAAAAAAAGTTACATTTTTGATATGTTATCTTTCAGATGCCATAGAACATTCAGGGGCATAAACAAAGTAGGAAGTTGACTATAGAATTTAAATATTCAGAGAAGTGTTTTCTATTACACATGTAAAGTTGGAAGTGCTTGTCACATAGATGGCATTAAGGTGATTAGTGTGAATGGAATCACATCAGGAGGAAACAGTGGCAGACGGCAGAAAAAGAACCTAAGGATTGATGACTGAAAAAAACCCCACAATTTTAAGAAACAGTTTAGGAAACTGAGAAACAAATTAATAAAAATTTTTCAGAGTCAGAAGGGAAAAGGAGAGCACGGACAAGTTGCAAAAGAGACTGAGAATTTTTCTATGAGGAAGATGTCCATCAAATGACACTTAGAAAAAGTGAGACAAAGACAGATGTATCCACTGGGTTTGCAAACATGGAGGTCAGAAGGAAAAGAACATGAGACTGGTGGAAGAATGGTATGGTGACAAAGCAGACGCAAAACAAGCTGATGATTTTCAAAATGTTTTCTATGAAGAAAAGAGAAGATGTAACTTCAGTGGGTTGAAGAATCAAGGTACGGTTTTTCTTTAAGAGGGATAATTTTTTAAAGCATCATTAATTCCTAGTGGGGCTGATTCTACTGAGAAGGAGATACAGATAATGTGGGAGAAATCAGTGGATTATAAGTCATGTAACTGTGATCCACAGCCTTTGTGGAGAGATTGTCCTTTGATTAAATGTGAATTTTTTCTATTTTCACAGAAGAAAACCAGAAGATAAATTCAGAAACAAATATTCACTTAAGATTTTACTTAAGTGAACATGAGGGGATTTATGCCCTTGGCTTTTATTTTTGTAATGACATAAATAAAATCAATAGAGAGCAAAGCAATGGTAGGTTTGAGAAAAAAGGAAAAGATTGACTATAATTGAGAGAGTGAGTGATCTTTGTTAAATGTCCCAATGAGGTTAGCATTCACAAATCTATAGCAGCACACCAATTCCAGGATGGGGTACTCTCTCTAGAAATAACCCTCCTACTCCATTAATAAAACACAGAGATGATACTGGAATTCATCCATAGCTGGAGTACCCAAGACAAAGATCTGGAGACGAAAGGCCATTTTAAAGGAGTGATTGCAATGATGAACTACAGAATCTATACCAGGTAAAGAAGGCAGCAAAGCTGGGGTCTGTCCAGGAAAACAAACAATATACAGTTAGCATAAATGGATTGTGTCTTTTCATGAGAGTGAAAAGGTGTTACTCTGAGATGGCTTGGGGAGGGGACATGGATAGATGGATAATAGCGGTTTGATAGGATATGCAAATTTGTGATTTTAGATGCTCAGCAGTTTCTAGTGATGACGGTTTCCAAGGCATTTTCCCAGAAGTGAAGGAGAAGAAAGGTTCATTGGTGATCAAAGAACAGAGACACTCAGGGTCCTCTCGAACTATATTGCACTCACTGAGATCAATTTATATGTGGAACAGACAGGAATATTGTGAAGCAGATAATAAGGCCAGCAATGAATAAGGAAAATAATCAGAAATTCAGGATATACTAAAAATAATCATTGGTATTCTTGTTAAAATACACAGTTTCTGGATACTATTTCTGGAGGAACTGAATCTGTACACTTAGGTAGCACTTCAAAGTCTTTTCTGTTGCCAATTACCGATGGTGATTTCTATCATCAGGAGTTCAAGACACACTGAGTTAGGACAAAGGAATTATAGAGAATGATAGGAGACAGGAATCCAGCTATTAGAGGTTTTCCAATGTCAAAATGAGAGAAACAGACTTTATAGTGGAAGGACTGGGGCAAGTATACCAGTGGGATATGAGGCATGGTGTGTAATGATAAAGTTGAAACTTCAGTCAGGCAGCCAGAGGATTAGTACTGGGGATTTACCAACAACTGATTTGGATGTGGAAATGCCTCTTCAATTTCTTTTAGCTAATCTTCCTCCTCCTCACAAAGAATATCACATTGGGAAGAACTATTACTAGGGCTTGGCGGGCTAGTTAATGAGATTTCTAAACTCAAAGTATATTTAGAAAAATGGCTTCATTTATATACTGCTTTTTAGTGTTACAATAGATAAATAAATAGGCATATTCTTTGTGCCTTGGTGTACAGGCTGCTCCCATACCAACTGGCAGATCTAGAAATTGTTGCTTACTGGTATGATGGTGCGCCAACTGAATAACTAGATGGAGAATACTTGATGAAATGCCAAATGTGCTTTGCTCACACCATTATAATGTGGATTGATAAAAATAAGAATAGGGAAGGGGCTATTATTAAATATATTCAGTGCTTGAACATAAAATGTAGGTGAAAATAAATTGTACGGTAAGCTAATAATAGTGCCACTGGAGATCACCAGAAACTACCTGGATTTGGTACTCTCCTTATCAATTTTTAACTGTTTCTACTGTTGGTTGAGGTATGACCTTAATGTAAGACTAAATCAGATACCATAAATGAGAGTGTATAGAGTTCTTATCTCATAGAGCATTAGGTTCCATTTTTCTTATACCTTATAATATTGACATAGACCCATTGGTTTCCCTGTAATTTATTGTATTTTTAAATTCAATTTATTGTGTGCTCTTGAATGGGCAACTAACCTCACTTTGGTTTTCTAGATGACAGAGGATCTAGAAAATGATATATAATTTCCTCCTACTTAACCTAAATTCATAAACTAAGTTTCTGTGTTTTTATTATTTTATCAATATCTCTTTATTCCTTACAGTATACTAGCCATTGTGCTAACAAGTAATGAATATCATATTTATTTTTACTACAACAAAGCTTAAAATGTCTTATTCCCATTTGTATGGGGAATCAGATTCAGAAAGATTTAATGACCTACCTTAGACCAAACTGCTGGTAAGTGACTGAATCAGGGGTTCAAAATCAGGTGTTCTTTCTGCTAGTTATAGCTCCCTTTACTACTATTCCCAAAGCAGTACAATTCTGTCTTGTTGAAAATAATACACGGTTTCTCCAATAGAGTGAGAATAGTTACAAAAATAACTCAGAATAAATTTGATTAGAAATTAAATGTTTTGGGATTTAAACAATAGATAAGGGGCACCTAGGTGGCTCAGTGGGTTAAATCCTCTGCCTTCAGCTCAGGTCATGATTCCCAGGGTCCTGGGATCGAGCCCCGCATCGGGCTCTCTGCTCCACAAGGAGCCTGCTTCCCCCTCTCTCTTTGCCTGCCTCTCTGCCTATTTGTGATCTCTGTCTGTCAAATAAATAAAATCTTAAAAAAAAAAAAATAGATCACTTTAGAGTAATAAGATTTTCATGTAATTCAGAAATTGAAGTATAAACTTGTAGGGCATATGACATTCTTGTTGGGAAGAAATAACAAATCCATGGGGAAAATATTCCAGAGGAAAATTTATGAAAGAAAGTGGCAAAGACTGGGAAACTCAAGATGTTTCCAAAGAAGAATTATAGGTTTGGCTGGTAACAATGAATGGAGTTGTAGGATATAAGAATGGAAAGGTTCATCTGGGTCAGGTCTCAGAAACTCAGAAAAACCAGGACAAGGAATTTTAGGGGGAAAAAAAAAAGGTAGACTTTAAAGTATCGAATTACAATTATACTGTGAGATTAATCTGGCAAAGCTTCTGAGGGTCATGAAATAATAAAGATTGGAATTGAATGTTGGTTGTGAGAAAGGAAAGAATAATACAGCCTCGTTGACTAGATGGGAGTTAAGATGTGGGGTGCAAGAATAACATTTCTATTTCTGGTTTGGTCAATATCATAATCTCATAAACAGGTAAAACTTGCAGAAGGAGAAGACAGATTAAGGAAGGGTGATAGTTTGTGGAAGGAGAATATAGAATTCCAATAAGAAACTGGGAATGCCATATTCAGATGAAAACTTGGAATAAGAAATGAGGATGTGGATATAGAATTGATAATAAATCTTCTGAGTGTGAATGTTTAGAGCTAAAATTTTGAGTAGCAACTAAATGCCAAATATTGTTCCAACTAATAACAATATTTTTCTATTCCTAGATGATATAAGCATATGATATAAGATATAAGACTCATGATATAAGCACAATATTAAAATCAGCATTTTAAGGGGTGCCTGGGTGGCTCAGCTGGTTAAACATCCAACTCTTGATTTTGGCTGAGGTCATGATCTCAGTGCCCTGAGATTGAGCCCTCAGGAGAGTCTGCTTAAGATTCTCTCCTTCTCCCTCTGATCCTTCCCCCACTCACACATGTGCTAGCTTGCTCTCTCAAATAATATATAAATATATAAATATATTTATATATTTTAATATATAATATTAATAAAAAATAAAATATAAATAAATAAAATAAGCATTTTAACAGATGAAGAAATGATTAAATGGAAATCATGGTGGATAGAGCCAAACAGTTTTATTCCAGAACAGTTGTTCTTAACCCTTACACTGTTCAGCCAACAATGGGAGTGAGGGGAGAAAAAATAAATAAAGAATGTTATAAATGGGACAGGAACACCATGGAGTACAGAACATTTTAAGAGAAAGGAGATGGAATTAACATTTGCTACAAAGGAGTTCATGGATATAGCCACTGAGAAATTTCTGCTAAATTTCATCATAGGTAAATGTACGTTTGACAAATAATTTGATAAAAAAATGGAGAAATGAGCAATAACAGAATAGTATATGGAAATTTACTACTCTAACACTTTTTTAATGATATTACTTTTTCCAGTGAACAAGAAGAGGTTCTGGTTCAAGATGGCAACATAGGAAAATGTTAAATTCACGTACCATGGATGCACTGAATCTATAGCTACTTTTGCAACAATTTCCTCTGGAAAAAGACTAAAAACTAGTTAAGCAACTCCTACACATCGGGCAAATGAAAGAAAACAAAACAAAAAACAAAAAACAAAAAAAATACCCACATCACACCAGGTAGAAGAGGATAAGATACATTCTCACCATCAATTCCACCTCTGGCATGGCAACTCAAAAGCAGGAGGGAATCCCAAATTGGGAGGGAACAGAAAACCTGGAGCTTTTCCCTGAGGAGTAAAGGTCTTAAAATCCCACATTAGTTACCTCAACTTTTAAGATAAACACTTAAGAGGTGATACCCCAAGCACCTAGTTTTGAAAACCAACTGGGCTTATGTCCATGAGACCATCAAAGGCTATAATCAACCGACAACTTCTGAAAGGTTTGAGCACAGGATCTTACTCTTCCTAGGGCCCAGACTGGAAGCAGGTGTTTGAAAGGTGCCCAAACTTTCTGTGACAGAGGCTCATTAGCTCATCTTAAAGCACTGGCCTGAGGGGCAGGCATTTAATTTAACCCAGGTTAAGGGGCTTACTGGGGTCTTCTCCAGGGATGCAGACTGTTGAGTACCATCTTCACTTCCTCTCTGTGCCTTGCTCTAGCTAGCTGGTATTTTCTGGAAGGGAAATTATTCCCTCCTCTGGTACTCTAAAGTTTGCTGCTGTCACCCATGGAACACCTCTAGATCACCTGGCTATCATGGGCAGTAGGGCATATGCTTGAAGGGCACACAGGACTGCAACCAACAGAAAAAGTGTTTTTAAACCACTGATTCCATACCACCTCCCCCACCCTCCACATAGCAAAAGGCAACAGGCCCCGCAGCTCAGTCTCTTTATAGAAGACCACTATTACCTTATCTTCACAACTACAGCCTAAGGGGCAGCTTTTAATTAAACTCCATCTAAGGGTGCCTGAGTGGCTCAGTGGGTTAAGCCTCTGCCTTTGGCTCAGGTCATGATCTCGGGGTCCTGGGATCAACACCCATGTCGGGCTCTCTGCTTGGCGGGGAGCCTGCTTCTCCCTCTTTCTCTCTGCCTACTTGTGATCTCTCGCTGTCAAATAAATAAAGTCTTAAAAACAAACAAACAAACAAAAAAACCTTAAACTCCAGCTAAGAGCTGACTATTATCCTTTCCAGAGACTGAGGGTAGGCTCCATCTTTATTCTCTCCCTTGGCTATACTCCAGAGTGCCAGTATCTCCTGGAAAGGAACATGTATGGGTGTCTGGTGCCCTACTTTTTATATATGGTTTCTCAGTTTTTGTGGCTGTTATTCAAGGGCTGCCCAGCCTAGCTCTGGTGGCCCCAACGCTTCCAGACCTGGGCCCCATGGGACTGCAACAAAGTTTCTGTCCAGCTACCACCCCAAAGTTACCTCACTGGTGGCAGACTGAAATCAACTCCCCCCCACCCCCCGGCACAGTCTTTCTGTGAAATAAAGATTTCAAACCTTTGCTAAAAACCTATAATCTAGCTGAGAAACTACTGCACAATAAGCAAATGAGAAAAACCTGCATCAAAGTAGGTAGGAGAGGCTGGGACACATTCTCACCATAAACTCCACCTCCAGCTTGGCAAATCAAAACCACGGTTGTTATCCTGAAGCTTCAGACTGAGGGACAGGATCCTGTTTTGGCACACATCTAAGTATCTATGGATATGTATTCCAGGGATGGAAGCTGGTGGATGCCCTCTTTTTGCTCCACCACTACCTCACTGTCAGTTGCCAATATCTCCCAGATATGAGCTAGTACACTTGACAGACACCCTAATTTTTCTGACTAATGCCCAGGGGTCACTGTTAATGTCTTGGCTCTGCAGCAAGTGGAACTCATGCTATGGTCCCACAGAACTGTATAGATTACCATATTTTAAAAGCTATTGCCTGGGGCGCCGGGGTGACTCAGTGGGTTAAAGCCTCTGCCTTCAGCTCAGGTCATGATCTCAGGGTCCTGGGATGGAGCCCCGCATCAGGCTCTCTGCTCAGCAGGGAGCCTGCTTCCCCATCTCTCTCTGCCTGCCTCTCCGCCTACTTGTGATCTCTGTCAAATAAATAAATAAAATCTTAAAAAATAATAATAAAAAAAATAAAAGCTATTGCCTGAGGGTCTGAGAGGAACAACAAAGCAGTCAGAAAACAATTAACAAAATTACAACGTTATATGTCAATAATTAAGTGTAAATGGATGGGAAAACAAGACCCAGCTATATGCTGCTTACAGGAGACTCCAAGGGACCTCCCTTCAGAAATGCACAGACTAAACATAAAGGAATGGAAAAAGACATATACATGGAAATAGAAACCTAAATAAAGTTGTTGTTGCTGTATTTATATTAGACAAACTAGACTTTAAGGATTGTGATAGAAAACAAAGTCATTACATAATGATTAAGGGATCAATCCAACTAGATGATTTATAAAAATGCACCTTTTAGGAGCACCTACATATATATATATAAACAAATATTTAACAGACATAGAGGAAGATACAGATAGCAACAGTAGCATGGGACTTTAATACCCCACTGCACCAATGGATAGATTGGCCAGATAAAAATCTCATTAAGGAATTATTGGCCTTGAACAACACATTAGATCAGAAGAACCTAACAGATATATAAAGGATATTCCATTCAAACACAACAAAATACATATTGTCTCAAGAGTACATGGAACATTCTCAAAAACAGGTCATATATTTGGCCACAGAACAAGTCTTATTAAATTTAAAAAGACTTAAATCTTACCAAACTCCCAATGGCATGAAACTATAAATTAATTATAAATACATGGAGATTTAACAACATGCCACTGAACCAACAGATCAATAAAGAAATCAAGGAAATTAAAAACAACAACAACAACAACAAAAAACCTCAAGACAAATGAAAACAGAAATACAACCTAACCAAAACTTATGGGATGCAGCAATCACAGTTCCATGGGAGAAGTTCATAGCAATAAATGTTTATACCAATGATTGAAACAGACTACTATGAACAATTTTACAAGAGTAAATTAATAGCCTGGAAGAGACAGAAGAATTCCTAAACACTCAACCTACGAAGACTAAATCATGAAGAGATAGAAAATCTGAACAGACCAATCACTAGTAAGGAGATTAAGTTGGTAAAAAACAAAAACAAATAGCAACAACAACAACAACAACAACAAAACCCTGCCTACAAACAAAGGACGGAGACCAAACAGCTACACTAGAGAATTGTACCAAACATTAAAAGAGGAGAGAATTCCTCCAAGTCTTGTGAGGTCAGCAATACTCTGATACCAAAAACAGACAAAATGTTACAAGAAAAGAGAATTACAGGCCTATATCCCTGATGAACACAGATGAAAAATCTGCAACAGAATATTAGCAAATCAAATTCAAAAAGACATTAAAAGTACCATATACCATAATCAAGTGATATTTATTCTAGGGATGCAAGAGTTGTTCAAAATCCACAAATCAATGTGATATATATATAACAAAATTAAAGATACAAATTTTATTATTGAAATGGATGCCCAAAAAATCAGCAAAAAGCAATACCTGTTTATGTAAGAACTCTCAACAAAGCAGACAGAGAATATAGCCCAAAATGTAAAAACCATGTATGAAATGCCCAGAGCAAACCTCATACTAAATCATGAAATGTTGAAGTTTTCCTCTAAGATCAAGAACAAGACAAGGATGCCCACTGTTGCCACTTTCATTCAAAACAGTAGGGGAAGTCCTAACCAAAGCAATCAGGCAAGAAAAAGAAATAAACACATCTTATAGTTCAGAGAAGATGGCAAGTAGGAGGATACTGGTCACTCTGTCTCATGGATACACTAAGGTAACAGCTACATATATGCAACTCACTCTGAAAATGACCTGAAGGCTTAAAGAACAGACCTTCCACAGTTAATCAGAGAGGAAGATACATTGCAAAGGGTAGGGGAGTTGGAGATGCAGTTATCTCCTGGGACACTAACCATAAATGAGAGGAACATCATAAGCTCAGAGTAGCAAGGGGATCACCCCATGCCAGGAAGCCCCAGAACTAGTGGAACACTTGGAAGACAAGCCCCCATGACATCTACCTTTGAAAACCAGTGGCACTTAACTTCAGGAGCCTTTAAAATCAGTGGGCTTAACTCCAGTAGAGATAGAAGGAAATAGGAAACGGAGTCTCTACTCTTTAAGAGCTGACATAATAAATAAGTCTACCTGAGATAATACAGACACAGCAGTTTGAAAGTGCCTGGGATATACATGAAGGAAATTTATTTATTAATCTCATAACATGTGATAAAGGGGTAGAAATCTTTAGGACAATTCTTCAGGAACAAAAACACTGGTGAGTACCATTTTTCTTTCCCACGCCCAGCCTGGATAGCTTGACACTTGCAGGAGACAACACTAACACTCTCCATCTACCTTACTAGAAACTCATGTCCCACCTCCATGTTCCCCCACAGACTCACTCCATCAAACTCTCTTGCCTTGGCAAGATCTCTCCAAAGCAGCTTCTACACCCTTGAAGCAGCCTCAGCAGGGACTGGAAGGACTGCTAATACTCCAAAGTGACTCCTGCCCTGGAGAAAGAGATAGCCACACATACAATCACATCTGCAGTTCCAGAAGCTCAGTCTCTTAACTGGCTATATACAGAACATAACTGTCCTTTGGTGTACCTGCAGTTATGGCAGAGAGGCTAATTACAGACAGCTGGTCTGATTGCTGGCTATACCCACCAATGAGCCCGGCTTAGCCTTAGGAGCCTCAATAGTATAGGGACCAACCCCTGCAGTATGCCCACAGCAACCAAATTAGGCCATTGCAGGTGGCTGAGCTGAAAACAAATGTGGCTCAGCCGGTGCATTAGGGAATACCCAGCCTCCACAAGAGATACCTCTGGAGTTCCTGGTTCTAATAACTACAGAGGACTGTGCTACAAGACACCATAGGACTTCTTATACCCAAGGACAAGATGTAGTTGTTCTCCCCAAAGAGGAAAGAAGGAAACACAGAAAGTTAGACAAAATTACAAGCCAAAGAAATATGTTCCAAATGAAAGAACAAGACAAAATAACACCAAAAGAGCTAAATGAAATGGAGGTAAGCAATAAGCCTGATAAAGAATTCAAACTAATTTTCATAAATATGCTCAGTGAACTTAAGAGTGGATAAAGTCATTGAGAACTTCAACAAAGAGAAAATATTAAAAAAAGAACCACTCAAGGGTACCTGAGTGGCACAGTTGGTTAAGTGTCTGAATCTAGATTTTGGCTCAGGTCATGAACCTATCCTATCCCCTGCTGTCTCTCAAAAACAAACAAAACAGATGATGCATTCAATAACTGAAAGAAAAAAATGCCTAGAGAATCAACAGCCTATTAGAGGATGCAGAAGAATAGATCAGCAGGATCTGGCAGACAGTAATAGAAACCAACCAAGCTGAACAGCAAGAAGAATAAAGAATAAAAAATGATAATAAATTTAAGGAAACTCAGCAATAATAACTCAGGAAATTTAAGAAAATTCAGCAATAGTAGTATCAAGCATAGTAACATTCACACTGTAGAGATCCCAGGAGAGGAAGAGATAGGATGGGGGCAGTAAACTTTCCTAGTTTGGGGAAGGAACCAATTATCCAGATCCAAGATGTACAGAGAGCCTCTAGCACTAGTGAGCCAAGGAGGTCCATACAAAGACACACAATTAAAATTGCAAAAAATATTGATGAAGAAAGAACATAAAAAGCAGGAAAAGAAAACAGTCATATACAGGGCAAACCCCATAAGGCTATAAGTTGATTTTTCAGCACAAAGTTTATAGATTAAAAGGGAATGGCATGGAGTCCCTGGGTAGCTCAGTTGGTTAAGCATCTGCCTTCAACTCGGGTCATGGTCTCAGGGTCCTGGATCAATCCCTGCATTGGGCTCCCTACTCGTGGGGAGTCTGCTTTTCCCCTCTTTCCCAACCTCTCCCCCTAGCTCATGCTTCGTGTCTCTCTCTCTCAAATAAAATTTAAAAATCTTAAAAAAAGGAATGGTATGATATGTTCAAAGTATTGAAAAGAAAAAACCTGCAACTAATAACACTCTTGGTAGAAGATCATTCAGAATCAGAGAAATAAAGAGTTTTCCAAATAAACTAAAGTAAAAGGAATTACTCATCACTAAGCCAGCCTTACAAGAAATGGTAAAGGGAATTCTTTAAGTGAAATAAAAAGATCATAACTAGAAGAAAATTATGAAAGGTAAAATTTTTAAAGGTAAAAGCAAATATCCAGTAAAGGCAGTAGATTAATCACTTATAAATCCAATATGAAGGTTAAAACAGAAGTGTTAAAATCAGTAATATCTACAAAAATCAGTCAAAGGATACACAAAAAAAGATATAAAATATGACATATACAAAAGTGGTAGGGGGAGTAAAAATTTATTGTCTTTTGGATATAGTCAACATTTAGCTACCATTAAATTAATATTTACTGCTATATACATAAGATGTTATCTATAAATCAGATAGTAACCACAAATCAAAAAAATATAATAGATACACAAAAAATAGAGAAAGGGAAAAAAAATAGAGAAAGGAATCTAAGCATAACAGCAAGAAAAGCCATTAAACCACAAAGGAAGAGAACAGAAGGAAGAAAAAGAGAAATACTCCAAAACAACAAGAAAACAATGAATGAAATGGCACTACAGACATACCTACTAATAATTACTATAAATGTAAATAGACTAAGTGCTCCATTAAAAAAAAACATGGGGTGACTGAACAGGAAAGCATACAAACAAGGCCCATCAATATGCTGCCTACAAAAGACTCATTCAGAACTAAAGACAGACTGAAAATAAAGGGATGGAAGAACATACCATGCAAATAGAAGAAAAAAAATAGGGCAGCAACACTTATATGTGACAAAAGAGACTTTAAAACAGATTGTATATCAAGAGACAAAGAAGGGCACTAAATAATGATAGAGGGGATCATCCAAGAAGAGGACATAAAAATTATAGACATCTATACACCCAAACATAGAACCACCTAAATATACAAAGCAAATATTGACAGACGTCAAGGGTGAAACTCCCTGTAATACAATTATAATAGGAGACTTTAACACCTCACTTATATCAATGGGTGGGTCATCCAGACAGAAAATCAACCAGGGGGGCACCCGGATGGCTCAGTGGGTTAAAGCCTTTGCCTTCTGCTCAGGTCATGATCCCAGGGTCCTGGGATCGAGCCCCGCATCGGGCTCTCTGCTCAGTGGGGAGCCTGTTTCCCCCTCTCTCTCTGTCTGCCTCTCTGCCTACTTGTGATCTCTGTCTGTCAAATTAAAAAAAAAAAAAAAAAAATTAAAAAAAAAAAAGAAAGAAAATCAACCAGGAAATAGTAGCTTTAAATGATGCATTAGACCAGTTGAACCTAACAGATATGTACAGAACGTTCATTTCAAAAAAAGTAGAATACACATTCTTTTCAAGTGCACATGGAACATTCTCCAGAACAGATCACATCAGGCCACAAAACAAGTCTTATAAATTAATAAGACTGAAATAGTTATGAAGCATCTTTTCTGACCACAATGCTATGAAACTAGAAATCAATCACAAGAAAAAGAAATAAGGAAAGAACACAAATACACTGAGGCTAATGTGCTCCTAAACAATGAATTAGTCAATAAGAAATAAAAAATGAAATCAAATAATACAAGGAGACAAATGAAAATGGAAACAACAGTCTGGAGATCGTTGGGATGCAGCAAAAGCAGTTCTAAGAGGGAAGCTGACAGTGAGAACCCTACCTCAAGAAATAGGAAAAAAAAAATCACAAACCTAAACTTACACCTAAAGGAGCTAGAGAAAAAAGAACGAATAAAGCCAAAGCTAGTAGAAGGAAATAATAAAGGATTAGAGCAGAAATAATGGAAATGAAGATTTTAAAAACAATAGAAAAGATCAATGAAACTGAGAGTTGGTTCTTTGAAAAGATTAACAATGTGGGTAAACTTTTAGCCAAACACCAAGAGAAAAAGAGGACTCGAATAAAATCATAAATGAAGAAGGATAAATAACAATCAATACCACAGAAAGAGAAAAGACTATAAGGGAATATTATAATGCATGATATGCCAGATCAGGAAGGAATAGTAGAAAATCTGAACAGACCAATTACTAGTAATGAAATTGAATCAATAAAACAAACAAACAAACAAAAACTCCCAACAAACAGAGTCCCAGAGCAGATGGTTTCACAGATGAATTTTACCATTTAAAGAAGAGTGTATATATCTATTCTTCTCAAACTATTCCAAAATATAGAAGAAAAAGGAAAACTTCCAAATTAATTCTACAAGGACAACATTATCCTAATACTAAAGACAAAGACACTAAAACAACAACAACAACAACATCCCCAACACAAAACAAAACTCCTACAGGCTCATATATCTGATAAATATAGATATAAAAAGTCCACAACAAAATTAGCAAATCGAATTCAACAATACTTTAAAAAATAATCTACCAAGATCAAGTAGGGTTTACTTTAGGTATGCAATTATAGCTCAATAGCCACAAAATAATGACATACATTAACCAGAGAAAGGATAAAAAAATATGATCATCTCAGTAGATGCAGAGGAAGCATTTGACAAAGCACGACATCCATTCATGATCAAAACTCTCAACATAACAGGTTTAGAGAAAACATACCACAACATAAAAAAGGCCATATATGAAAAACCCACAGTTAACATCATACTCAATGGTAAAAGACGGAAACCTTTTTAAGATCAGGAACAAAACAAGAATGTTCACTCTCTATTATTGAACTTAGCACTGGAAATCTTCACTGTAGCATCAGACAAAAGGGAAAAAAAAAGGCATCCAAATTAGTAAGCAAGAACCAAACCTGTCACTATTTGCAGATGACATGATACTATTATAGAAAACTATCTAAAGACTCTACCAAGAAACTCTTACAACTGATAATTCCATAATGTTGTAGGATACAAAATTAACATACAGAAATCTTCTGCATTCCTGAAAGAGCAGAAAAATTAAGTAAACAAACTCATTTACAACTGGACCAAAAAGAAGAAAATATTTAAGAATAAACTTAAGTAAGTGGATGAAAGTCCTGTAATTTGGAATCAATAAAACACTGATAAAAGACATTGCATGGATTGGAAGAATTAATGTTGTTAAAATGTCTATACTACTCAAAACAATCTATAGATTCCGTGCATTCCCTACCAACAGCAGTCTTCGCAGAAGTGTAACAAATAATTCTAAAACTTATATGGAACCAAGAAAGACCCTGAAGAGCCAAAGCAGTCTTGAGAAGGAATAGTCATCATCTCAGATTTCAAGATGTACTCTAAAACTATAAAAATCAAAACAGTAGGGTCCTGGCACAAAAATGGACATAGATCAATAGAACAGGATAGCGAGCCCAGTGTTAAACCCATGTTTATCTGGTCAATTAATCTGTGACAGAGTAAGCAGGAATATACAAGGGGGAAATGATAGTCTCCTCAATAAATGGTGCTGGGAAAACCAGACAACTATGTGCAAAAGAATGAAAATGGATTATTTCCTTCCACCATATTCAAAAATGAACTCAAAATGGATTAAAGATCCAAATATAAGACCTTAAACCTGAAGAAAATATAGGCAGTAATCTCTTGGACATTGGCCTTAGCAGCATATGTATGAATACGTCTAATAAGGAAAGGGAAACAAAAGTAAAATAAACTCTTGGAACTACCCTGAAATAAAAAGCTTATGCACAGCAAAGAAAACCATCAACAAAGCAAAGAGATGACCAAGTGAATGGGAGAAGGTATCTGTAAATGATATATGCAGTAAGGGGTTAATATCCAAAACATATAAAGAACTTACACAATGTAACACCACCACCAAAAATATGAGATTAATAAATGGCTTTTATTAGGACCTGGCATCTAAAGAGGATGGGTAACAGACACATGAAAAGATCCTCTGTATTACTAATCCTCAGGGAAATGGGAGTCAAAACCCTGAGTGCATTATGCTGAGCGAGATAAATTAGAGATAGACAAATACTGTATGGTCTCACTTATATAAAGAATATAATAGCAATAGAAATAAAACAAAAACTGAGCTCATCATATAACAGACTGGTAGTTGTCAGGAGCAGGGATTGCATGGCCAGATATGAAGGTGGTCAAAAGGTACAAATTCAGTTTTAGAGTATAAAGAAGACAGAGGGCTGGAATATATATAATAGTGACTATAGTTAATAATACTCTATTGTGTATTTTATTTTATTTATTTATTTGACACAAAGAGAGAGAGAGAGATCACAAGTAGAAGAGCAGCAGGCAAAGAGAGAGGGGGGAAGCAGGCTCCCTGCTGAGCAGAGAGCCCGATGTGGGGCTCCATCCCAGGACCCTGAGATCATGACCTGAGCTGAAGGCAGAGGCTTAACCCCCTGAGCCACCTAGGTGCCCCCTCTATTGTGTATTTTAAAGTTGCTAAGTGATTAGGTCTTAAAATTTCTTAGCACAATAAAAAATTGTAACTATGTATGGTGACAGTTACTAGACTTATTTAAACAGTCACTTTTTTAAATCTATGAATGCATAATGGCAGATTAATTACAATTGGAAGTTATTGTGCAACCTTTTCTATTTCAGTGGTATACAGAATGAAAATGACTTAGGCAAGCAATGATAGACTCTAAATTGTAATATGTACGACTATTAAAATTAGACCCATAAAGAGAAATCAGAATGGCTGAATTTTATATCTACTTATAATATTTCCATAGAAAAATTAAACAGTAACTTTAATCCTTAAATACTGTGACTATTTATTTTATTTTACTTTGATTTGAGAAGTCTGTCATGTGAGAAAAGAGGCATTTGGCTGAATGAAATTCTATATAGGTGCATGTCAATTTCTGACCTTTCAAATTGAAAATATCTTAAAAATTTGCTGGCTTGTCAGAAGGAAAAGAGCTCCATTGAAAAATTCTAACACATCAGACTCTCAATTTAAATTACCATATATTTATTTTTTTTACAAAATATTTTGTGAGTAAACAAAGTAACTCATCAAAGACAATTATATGGTGTCCCACTATATAGAAGATTGATGATATAAATAAAACTGTACCATGTTTTAGTATCTTTTAATTTGCACAGCTTTAAATTATTTTTCCAAGTCAACAATACTATAGACATTTTTAGAGACAACTGTCCATTTAAAAAAAGAACTCAATTATTCAGTGTTACTGTTCTTAATGGAATATATGTGAAATGTCCTATGTAGAAAATTGATTAACAGAAGAGAAATTTAGTTCAAAACAAATAGGTCCAATTTGAATTTTCAACTCATAGAAATCCATGTCTACAGACAAATGACTTAGACTTTCTATGGATTTTAATATTTTTTAAAGATTTTAATTATTCGAGAGAGAAAGAGAGAGCACATGCATGCACACATGAATGGTAGGGAAGGGCAGAGGCAGAGGGCTAGAGAGAATCTCAAGCCAACTCCACAATGAGCACAGAGCCTGACTTGGGACTCAATCCCAGGACCCTGAGATCATGACCTGAGCTGAGATTAGGAGCTGGACATTCAACAGACTGAGCCACTCAGGCACCCCTGAATTTTAATATTCTAAATGTAAATTTTAATATTCCAAGCTCTAAGATTGTTAGTCTGTATGGTATGTTTTCCTTTGTAAACAGTTGAAAGGAAATGGATATATATCTCCACGGATATATATATGATCAACAGGTAAGTTTCAACTATTCAAAGTTGAACATGCTTCTTGGCAAAGTTTCTGGAATTTTCATGTTGGGTGCATATCTATAATCCTCCTACTATGCTCATACTAAAATACTGACAGCAGAGATAAAACAATTAGAATACAAAACTATCATCAAGGAACTGGTAATCTCTCATGATGGCTAAAACAGCAAAAAACTACAAGTGAAATATAATAAAACATTCATAAGACAGGTAAAATATCCTCAGAAGATTCATCGTCTCAGTCGTATACTTCTGAATGTTTGGCAGCAACTGAAATACCCCCAAGCCAGTCTCCTCTGCCATTTCTAGTTCAGGTACATTTTGTTGTGTTAAATGACCGCAAATACCAGACCCTGCTACTGTCCATGTGGACGTAGACTGCAGGAACTCATCATTAGAAATCCTGGCTTACTGCTTAACATAGAGTGATGCTGGAATTTAAATTCAGATGAAAAAAAGAACAGCCACTTATTTAATAAACCTTTAATACACATTTACCACAATATTTACTCACATGGAAGTGAAGTCACTGTAAACCTTAGCTACAGCATTGTCCATAGTACTTGTTTTTTTTTTCTTTTTTATCAAAACAAGAACATTAGTTCCTAGAACTATATAATGATAGTTTTGAATGTTTTAAATCCATGGAAGAAGCTAAGGCGTGGGAGACAAAGAGAAAATGTGGGGAAAATCTAAACTATTTTGTGACAATAAAGTGATTGCAGAAAAACAAAGAATCCATTTTTTTGTTCATGAATAAATGGAAAGAAGCAGATCATTTGGAAGAAGTGTAAGGGAACACTTCGAATGCAGTCATGTTTTGTGTTTAGCCTATTTATACAGGGTATAAATACAGGTTATAAGTCACAAAGCACTCCTTAGAACTGATGAGGCCTGGCCTTTCCAAGCCTTCAGCATCACAATGAAAACACTGCTGTTAGCTGTTAAAAAGACAATGAAGTTGTAGAATTTAGGTGTTGATAATAAACTTCCCCTTAACAGTTATGGAACAAAATATCTGCTTACAAGGCCTACCACTCAGACTGGCCACATAAATTTTCCAGTTACATCTCTTTGGGCTCTTAAATTTTTACCTTTTGTTTTTGTACTTTTAAATCAGGTGGTTTATCTTCTTAATTCTTGACAGTATTTGAATTGACAAGATGTCCAATGTCTGAAAAAGAATGTTCCTTTATTTGTGTTGTGGCTTTTTTCTAGTTAAGCAGAAAAGACAATATAGAATCCTTCAGCTCTAGTGATTGACAGATTTGTTAAGGTGTGTGTTTCAGTGTGTGGAAGAGGGATTATCGTTTGTTTCTACAAAGGTAAGCATGTCATTTAAGTAGGTCAGTAAACAGGGAGATTTTATGGGGGTTACCGGAATTGTCCAACTTCAGTAGGTAAAAAAATTCCAGCTTAGAAATGACAAAGCCTATGGATCCATCATGAAGACAGCTGAAAAGAATGAATTGGCCATATCACGGTTCAGTTTGGCAGCTCCATGAAGAAATACATGTTGTTACATTTGTTTCAGAGAGAAGAAGCTTCATTTAATTCTTGTAGAGAATGACAACTTTTGTTGTATGTTTTCACTTTCCAACTTTGTTTTAGAACATGAAGTCCTTCAGGTATAAAAATGAAAGGACACTGAATCAAAAAAATTAATGAGCATGAACAATTAAACCTATCAGTGAGGTGTTATGAACTGCTTGATAATGGCAATAAAGGAATCATATGTGCTTTCCAATTCCTTCAGAATCAAAAACTGCTATTCAGGTGTCAATTCTGAGTTATTGGGGCAATAATGCTTATCTATTTTACTTAATGAATATAGGAATGACTATTTTCTATAACCAATTCAGTGCTGAAAGAATGATATAATAGAGGAAACAGAAATATCTTTTATTTTTAAAGCTGGAAACTGACCAAAGATTTCTTTTTCTTTTTTATCTTGTGCAAGTATTTGTAAATTATCAAACAAATATGTTCATTTTAAATTCTGTAATAAAATAGTCTTTATAGGAGGCACATAATTATCCAGAGGCACTGTAAGACAGTACTGTTTTTAATATTTTATATGGTATATACCAAAAACTTGAACATATTCCATGAAAAAAATAGTCTCAAAAAATAGTCTCTGTTTTTCATATGTATGAATCCATAAGCTGAAGAAAATAAAGTTTGTTTTGTATTGATGTTTTGTACTCTTTTTTTTTTTTTTTTTTTTTTTGGACACCATTACATTCTGCTCAGTTCTAAGTACATTATTCTGTGGAGGATTAATTTTCTATGTCTGGGTCAATAGAAAGCTTTCTGGTTCAAATATTTATTTCACAGTTACTTTATTGAAGACAGGCAATGTTTTCTGTGATGCCCATACCAGTGGAAACTCAAAAGAGTACTAGAGAAAAAAACATTGCCAAGGTTAAAGTGGCTAGTTCCTAAACTAATAATTACACAGTTAATGACATTAAGGCACTGTCACCATTCTAGTGATTAATAGCACTATTTTAGCTTAGATGAGAGGTTAGTATAATTCTTTATAGTTCTTTGTATTAAAATAAGTGCTGGCTGGAGAGAACCAGTAACTTTTCCTTAAAAAAATTTCTTAAACTTGGGTTCTATTTAATGTATGCATGAAGATTTGTGAATCTCTAAAAGAATTGCCTTATATTCCATAGTTTCCCCACTATCATAGCAAAAGCATATAACTATATGCTTAACATCTATTTCTTTAATTAAATAGAAACTAGACAATAGGAAGTTAAAAATTCAAAGATCTGCTTTTTGAAATGATTGTATAGGTTACAATATTAATATCTGATAAAATAGGCAATATATAATGAAAAATAGAAGAAAACTGAATTTTTAATGGTTTAAAGAAATTATTTATCAGAGTCCACCAGGAGAACATTAAAATAAATTGCCAAAAAGATGCTTAATAACTTATTGCACATGGGATAATCTGCCATTTGGGTAAAATTTCTTATCATTCATAACTGTGTTCCCTTCCAAACTACAAGTAACACAAAATATGTGCATTTGGCAAAAACAACTCATTGCTAAATCTTCTAATTACCATTTCTAGAATGTTTTTAAAAAACAAAACTTACATCACCTCTATCATTTTCCTTCATAACAGTAATCACATTAATCCATGATGTTTTATTCTTTACTCATCATTTTATTCCTGTGTTAATGAAACTCGTATGTACGATAGACTTTTAGATACATGAATATATCAGCTTTTTTATTTTTAAAAAATCTGTTATTTTAGATATCTAACATGAACACAGATGAATAGTCTAAAATAAATATCTTTCATGCACACAAAATTTGCTTCTGCATCTTTCCAGAAATTTGTAATTATAGTAGAACATTTTTTTTCCAACAATTTAATTCATGGATTTTACTTTTCCAGATTTACTTAGGAAGACTGTGAAAGATACTGCAATAGAGAAGACAAATTCAATATAAGATAATAGATGGGTTTCTGGAGGGGCGGTGGGTGGGAGGGATGAATAACTGGGTGATGGGCATTAAGGAGAGCACTAAGGCAATGAACAGTGGCTGTTATTTGTAACTGATGAATCACTAAATTCTAACCCTGAAACTAATAATATACGTTAACTAACCTGAATTTAAATTTAAATTTCTTTTTTAAAAATTAATGGGTGATAACTTGAAAAAGGAGAACAAATTAAAGGGATTCTATATAATCCATGTTAAAATCCAGGCAAATTTTAAAACAATCTTTGGGGAGGGTATGTGATTTGGTGAGTGCTGTGAAGTGTGTAAACCTGGTGATTCACAGACCTGTACCCCTGGGGATAAAAATATATGTTTATAAAAAAAAAAAAAAAAAAAAAAAAAAAACAATCTTTGATAGAGTGAAAAATATTTGATACTTTATTATTTTTTATATAAGAATATAAAATTACTTTCCTAAATTTAGAAATTGAAACTTTAGTGGTTTCCAAATGCTATTCAAGGGGACCAGCTATAGCAGAATGATCAGCGCAATTTTTAAAAATGTAACTTCTGGAGGCACCTGGGTGGCTCAGTTGGTTAAGCATCTGCCTTTGGCTCAGGTCACAATCCTGGGGTTCTGGGATCAAGCCCAATGTCAGGCACCCTGATCAGCAGGGCATTTGTCTCTTCCTCTCCCTTGACTCTCCCCATCTTGTGCTCTCTTAAATAAATAAATAAATAAATAAGATGTTTTTTTTAAAAGTGTAATTCCTCGCCTGCCCCCATGATTTAATATACTGAGTTAGATCAGGGCTTCTACAAATTCTAATGATTCTTAAGTATTCTGATTCCCAGATTTAAAAATTATTGTACTATTTACTCTCATAACTTCTTTCAAATTAAAATGCTATATAAATTTAAAATGTCTTGTTAAATTTGTCCACATTTTCTTTTGTATACATTGTTATTGTTCAACTTATCTTAAAGCAGCATGTGATTATAAAAGATTTTTTTTTCAATATTCGCAATGATTTGATTCAATATTCCTAGAAAATGTGTCTTGGCTCTCATGTTGGTAGGAATAGGAATGCCTTGCTTCTGGATCAGCATACATTACATGACTCCTGTGAGGAAAGCCATGTGTCTGTCTTTGGGGAGACAGGTGGGATCTAGTCCCAGTTTTGGGCACCAGGCCAAATGAGCCTAACATGACCCTGTTCCATGTTGGGAACTGCTTAACCCTGGTCTACTTCCCCTACTTCATCACCTACAAGTACAGCAACCTGAGTATACCACCTTCTGGAAATGCATATAGGCTAGGGTCACCCAGTTCTTTGTGCAGCCATGCAAGATGCTGTCCTTGGCCATTTTTTTTCCCCACCTGGGAGGTAGCATCTATGATTTCATTGGAGAGTTCATGAAATGAGAGTGGATGAAACAGTGGCCTAAAACTTGTCATGTCCTTGAATGCAGACATGGAGGAGCACAAGATCATGGTTGCTGCTCTGGGCTGGACCAACCCCGAGCTCACTGTGTCCTGCTGAAATCCCCTTTGGGTTGAAGCTCTGGGCTTTTGAGTTTGACTGATGTATATCCTGACGAGCAATGATTCCAACATCAGTCTGGTCCATTACATTGTTGTATGTGCGTAGGTTTGGATGATAACATGCTATGACCTAGTTTTCTGCCAGCAGTACTTCTACTGATGTTCCCTAGCAACTACAACACCTTTGTCACAGAGACCTTCATCCACGTCTGTTCCTTGGGCAGCTGGACAGCACTGTGGTAGTGACAAGACTGCTGATCCTCAGCACCCTGGCTTTCTATGTCACTGTTGTCAACATTAACTCTTAGGTATGGTCTACCAGACACTAACATACCCCTTCCCTGCTTCCAGGTTTTAGTGAAATAAACAGTATTTGTAAAGTTAAAGAATAAAAATAATAATTTAAAAAAATGACTCAAGAGATTTCACTCACTACCTGGCAATATTTTTCAATGTCAATAATCACTTTGTTTGCTATATTATAAAAATAAACACATTACTTCTTCATACACCTACTTTTACATACAGACAATAGGCCTAGTTGGGCTCTCCCCATGTTTTCTTTCTGAAAGAAAAAAAAAAAAAAAAGCTGCCAAGGAATGGGCTGTCTGCTGCACTCAGTTGAATAAGTCAATATAGTCTGTCTAGATGTCATCATCTTTGTGACTTTTAAAGCAAATTAAAAAATTATTGATTAATAAAACAATTTGAGACAGTGGTGCATATAGGGTTTAGAGGGAAGTAAGAGTTACTGTCACATAATAGGGGAAAGTTATTGAAATCAATTGATGGGGGTTAGAACCAAGCAATCTGCTTTTATGAATTTAGGAAAACTGTATAATGTGGATCTTAATAATCTCCTTAAGAAAATTAAGTGAGTCTTACATGTGAAAACACACAAATATTATCCAGAATGGGGGGTCCTGGCATTTAACCATCATTATCACGTTATATAGGCAATCTGTTGTGTCGTGTGTGTCGGAGAGAAAACCTGCAAACTTAATCCAAGAGGAAAAGCAGTTTGTAGCTCAGCATGAATGTTTTCAGTATTATGTGGTTGTCCACTGTACATCATCAATGTCAGCTTTAGGGTAGAATATGCTTCAACCTTTTGTGACTATTGTTATGTCATCAGTGATGAGAACTTAGAATTATGTTTCCATACATTTATCAAATAATGCCAAACAGTAATATTTGCTTAATGAATATTTAACGATCTAATATTGGTGGCAACAATTTGACATTGAACTTCTTATGCACAAAGATGCGATGCTTTAAAAAAATGATTGCGTTATAATCTATTTAATACATATATATCTAGAGCTTATGGTTTTTCCTTCACAGAAAAAGGCAGAGTGCTGCATATTTGGACATTTGATTGCCACATTTTTGGATTATTTATTTTTATTTTTTTAAATTTACCTACTTATTTTGGATGATAAGTCCATGTGTTCCAAGTATTTGTTGAACAGATCTAGTTGAAATAAAATTTTTTATATTTCTAAGAAATGCTGTTTTTTAAACTTATAATTAATGTCAGAATGGATTTAATCACAATATCCCACAATTAGAAATAATTATTTGATAGTGAATACTTCAGCTCTGAATCAAATATGAGATTTGACTCGTTCTCTATTCTAACAATTCTGTATTTCTCCTCTGTATCTCAGTGGGTACAAGTAAGATATTTAACTTTGTATGTTATCAGAGAAACTCCATATTAATTCTTTAGGCCATTGCCATTGAAAAAATATTAAAATGTGAAATAAAGGTTATTACTGTGACAAAGAGGAGCTCTGAACATTGATAGCCATTTGGGTTTAATATTGTTAAATGAGGCCACATTACTGCTCTAACAGTTGGCTGTCTAATAAGCTGGAATATCTCATCAGGAATATTATAACAAGATGTGCTCTGAAGAGTCTGTTGGAAAACAATCACTCGATAGAGCTCATTTAAGGTTCAGTACCATCACCCTCATTTGCCTCTTCTATTGTGCCTATTTCTGCAGGGTTAGCAATGAGAATGAAGCATCACACCCTTATCAGTCTCTGGCACCCTGACTTCATCAGGGTTTTGATTAGTCCCCACAGGAGGTATGTTTTACTGAAAGATATCACGATTATCAACAAAAAGAAGCAGGATGGCAAATGAAGTTGGGAGAAATTGCTCAAATACAGAATGGAAATATAAAGCTTATTAATTCAGTGACATTTCAGAGTCTGTTAAGCACCGGCCATCAAAGCACTGAGTATGTTATATTTAAGCATTTCAGGGTCCAGTCTCAAGGTTTTTGTGATTCTAAAACTATCTTTTGGATATATCATTATTTTTTTAAAATACAAAGGCACATAAAAATATACTACCTGGAGATACATACATACATATATATATACACACATACACACACACACATACACACACACACACATATAATTTACCATTTAACTTAGAATAAACAATAGTGACTTTTCCCCTTTAAATTGGGATATCCGATATTCATCAGAATAAAAATACACTCATTGTAAATAAGTGCTTCTTATATAAAACTCTATATGCAGGACTACAAATTTGAGTCATTTTTAGAATGTTTCAGATTACAGATTTCTGTGCAATATTAATTAGAAAAAATATAAAAATTTCAATATCAATTATGATACTGCCATAGATCTTGTAAAAAGAATCTTTCCATTGAGAAGTTACATGTAATTTCAGTGACTCATAATATACTATTTAGGATTTATATTCCATTACCTCTTTCAGGTTACTTTACATAAAACCCTGCATATTGTAGTAGTGTGCAAATTAAGTTTCCAGAAATCTAATACATAGTGTGTTTCTACTTTCAAGGATGAACAAAAACCTATGCATTAAAAATGCATGCTATTCCACTGAAATTTTAAGAGGTTTTTCCTTTTTGGTGTGTTTTATCATTCCCAAAAGTGCAGTGAAGATGTTTGGTTTGAGATTAATAATATCTCTTGCATTTTCAAGACTGCTTTAAAACTTCCTAGTGTGCAATCTTCATATTTTGTTGATACATCCCTGGAAGAATGCCAGTTCTGCATAAATGAACCAAATTCATTATTTCTGATTCACTGAATCTGACATGAAACTATGTATTCAGTAATATCTAAGTGCCTACTACGTACCATTTATGTTTAACACTGGAGATTCCAGATATGGAGAAACACAGACTTTTGTTCTGAGGGAGCTTGCTGCTATTAGACGACAGTGAGTGATCAAATAACACACTAATGAAATGGTGATTGCAGACTGAGAAAAAAACAGTAAAAACAAAAAAAGCAAAAATAGATGAGGATTTATTACAAAAATTTTTAAAAGCTTCTGAGGGAATGATGCTTGAGCTGCTTTCTAAAGAACGAAGGCATTTAACTAGGTGAAGTGTCAGTGGGCAATGTGCAAGGGGAAGCATTACAGAGGGAGAAATTAGGACAAAAATCCTGTGATGTGCGGAAGCATGGTACACTTGAGCTACTTAAAGAAGTCTGTGCATCCTGGCAGCAAAGGAAATGGAGAGTGAACTTCTATACAACTTTCAAAAAGTATGGTTATTAAGCTAAAAGGAGAAATGAGAAATGAGATGACTCTAGGCAGAACTTGCCATCATGTGTTTGAGGGTGTAGTTTTATTCTTCTCAGAAAACTGAAGAGACGTGAGCATATCTGAAGGTCAATGGGACAGACAGTGTAGAGAGACTGATGGAATGCATAAGAAAGACAATATGGTTGTTAAGATAAATTTTCCAGGAAGAAGGTAAAGAATAGAATCCAGTGAGCAAATGGAGGGCATGACTTTTGTAAGAAATAGGATCGATTTCTTCTTTCATAGCAGAGAGGGGAGCCTGGTGGATTCATGGCTACAGTTCCTTCATGACAGTGGGCACCAAGCCTAATGGCTTGACATCCTGGCTCACTTGTCCTGGGGTAATACGAGTCTAGCCTGTAAGATCTCTGCTCGCCTGGACTGAGGGTTGCTAAACAAAGAAACTGCTGTTTCATGACTTGTTTGGATATTTTTTATAGAGATAAATGTTTTCATTCCACAAACATTAACTCTCTCTGATTCCTAATTATGTCCAGCATTTCATGGAAGGACATTAAGAGTTAATAAGATGCTATGATAAGATACTCTATATTTCAAAAAGAAAGCATATATTTGTAAAAAATGGCCATTCCCCTTTGAACTAAACATTTTAGTCACATCTTTTCTTTCTTCCTGGAGTTATTAAATATCTGAGGTAATGACCAGTGCTGCTTCTATGGCAGCTTTGATTTATGCTAAGGTACTAAAAATTATGTTCCTTCAGGGAATGTCGGTGAAATATAGTGCTGCTTGAAATGTGTATGTAAAAATAGATTACATATATTTTTGTTAAAACTTCCAGGTATAATTGGAGATTAGAATTAAGAATGACAAACATTATTAAGAACCATTTAAATTACAGTATAGCTATTGTTTTAATAATGTTTTCAAAAATCAAAGGTTAGTAATTGTGGATGGTTATATTATCATCACCAGTGATATAAAATAAAATGAGTAATAAAATTCAAAATATATTTGTTCTAAAGTGAAAAGGCTTTAATTTTAAATTAATGTTATATCTGAAAATGCTATTTTCTCTTTTAAACTTTGTCAGTATAATATAGGAGTTATTTCATTTCTCCATTATACAAGCATCCTTATAAAAACTGCCAGTTTTTATAGGAGCCCACAATGCAACTTTTATGCATCATTTCAATACATTTAAAAAACTTTGTTGGAGAGTATAAAATTTCAAGCAACCCTAGCACAAAGACTTTAATTCTTACCAGGATTTGTGATTAGGATGTATATTTAAGGTAAGTTAAATGTTCTTAAAGTAAAATTGTAAATTACATTTACAGTCTAACTGTTTCCTCTAGAATTAACTGATCCCCTGAAGTCTATCCTCTCACAGATTGGCCTCCTCTAACACTCCACTGAAACAAATTGTAGCCCAATACTTAGACAATTGATCCAACTGCAAAATTTGAATCCCAGGTCTTCAATCATATCATGGAGGGGCTGTTACTTCCCAGTAATGATTGTTAATGTGGTGAATCTTCCACTGGCTTACTGTATTCTATAGCTGTCCAGTATTTGTATTTTAGGCCTTTCATCATGCTAAACAAAGGCTGAGTCCTACCACCTACCAAAATAACTAGGTTGTGAAAGAATTATGTTACAGCATACCAATTCATGATCATATAATGGTAGGAACAAGTGCTTCCCTAAACACGTAGCTTAAAAGCTCATCAGGGCACCTGGGTGGCTCAGTTAGTTAAGCATCTGCCTTTGGCTCAGGCCCTGCTCAGTGGGGAGCCTGCCCCTTCCCACCCTTGTTCCTGTGCTCTATAAATCAATCAATCAATCAATCAATCTCAACTTCTTCTATGATCAAGGCTACCACTTTCAAGACCACAATACACAGCTGACCTTTTTTTTTTTTTGAGATTTTTTATTTATTTATTCAACAGACAGAGAGATCACAAGTAGGCAGAGCGTCAGGTGTGGGGGGGGGGCAGCAGGCTCCCCGCTGAGCAGAGAGACCGATACATACGGGGCTAGATCCCAGGACCCTGAGATCATGACCCCAGCCGAAGGCAGTGACTTAATCCACTGAGCCAGCCAGGCAGCCCCACAGCTGAACTTCTTAATATTAGAAACAGAGAGGTAGACAAAATTAAGAGATAAATATATCTCAAATGAAAGAACAGGATAAAATAACACCAAAACAGCAAATGAAATGGAGATAAGCAACACACCTGAAAAATAATTCAAAGTAATGGCCATATAGATAATCACTGGACTTGAGAAAAGAGTGGAGGTTCTCAGTGAGACCTGCAACAAAGAGGTAGAAAATATAAAGGAAACCAGTCAGGGATGAAGAAGTCAGTAACAAAAAATACACACAGAGGGAATCCACAGCACATTAGAGGATTCAGAAGAATGGATCAAAGGCAACCATGCTGAACAACAAAAAGAAGAAAGAATAAAAAATGAGACCAGGTTAAGGAAACTTGACAATATTATCAAGTTCAATAGCATTTACATTATAGGGATCCCACAAAGGGAAGAAAGAGAGAAGGGGACAGAAAATTTATTTGAAGAAATAATATCTGAAAATTTCCCTACTCTGGGGAAGGAAACAGACATGCAGATCCAGAAGACATAGTCTCTTAACAAGATCAAGCAAAAGAGGTCCACACCAAGACAAATAATCATTAAAATGGCAGAAAGGAGTGATAAAGAGAGAATTTTAAAAGTAGCAGGAGAAAAGAGAACAGTGATATAACAAAGGAAACCTCATAAGGTTATTATCTGATTTTCAACAGAAACTTTGTAGGCTAGCTAGATGGGAGTGGTGTGGCAAGATATATTTAAAATGATAAAAAGAAAAAAAACAAGCAAACAAAAACCTATAACCAAGGACAATCTACCTGGCAAGGTTATCATTGAGAACAGAAGAGAGAGTTTCCCAAACCAAAGCAAAAGGAGTTCATCACCACCAAATCAGCCTCACATGAAACACTGAAGTAATTATTTTGATTTTTTTTTTTAAGATTTATTTGAGAGGGGTGGGGAGGTTTGAGATTTATTTGAAGAGAGGGAGAAAATTCCAAGTGACTCCCTACTGAGCATGGAGCCTGATGTGGTGCTTGATCTCATGACCCTGAGATCATGACCTGAGCTGAAATCAAGAGCTGGATGCTTAACTGACTGAACAAGCCGAGTGCTGAACAAATTCTTTAATCTTTTTAGAGTAAAGATTTAGATTTTTTACCTCTAGAGCAGAGAAGGTCATGGTCATGGGGTCATGATCTCATAAAAAATTATAAGTGGAAAAAATTTCACAGGTAAATGCAAACATATAATAAAGGTAGTAGTTTAATCACTTATAAAACCACTCTGAGAGTTAAATACAAAAGTACTAAAATTAAATATATCTACATAAATCAATTAAGGGATACAGAAAATAAAAGGGTATAAAATATGGCATAAAATACATACATAAAATATAAAGGAGGGATTAAAACTTAGTGCTTTAAGGGGCGCCTGGGTGGCTCAGTCCGTTAAGCAGCTGCATTCAGCTCGGGTCATGATCACAGGGTCCTGGGATCGAGTCCCACATCAGGCTCAGCAGGGAGCCTGCATCTCCCTCTCCCTCTGCCTGCCAGCTCTGCCTACTTGTGGTCTCTATCTCTCTGTCAAATAAATAAATAAAATCTTAAAACAAAATAAAACTTAGTGCTTTAGAAGATGTTCAAACTTAAGCAACCATTAGCTTAATATAGACTGCTCTACATATAAGATGTTATATATGAACCTGATAGTAACCATAAATAAAAAAATCTGTAACAGATGCATAAACAATCAAGGGAAGGGGATTCAAGAAGTACATTATGGAAAGCCATCAAACCACAAAGAAAGAGATCAAGAGATGAAACTAAGAAGAACTACAGAAACAACCAGAACAAAAGTAACCAAGTGGAAATAAGAACATACCTGTCAACAACTACTTTAAATGTAAATGAATGAAGTGCTCCAATCAAAAGACAAAGTAGCTCCAGTTTAAGACAGCACCATGGGAAGACTATGAACTTCCCTCCTCCATGAAGCACACTAATTTATACCTATTAATAGAACAATTCCTCCTGAAGAAGAATGGAAGGCTGACTGAACAGCTACTGAACCAAGACAGAATGACAAAAGAACAGCAAGAGAGACAGAAATGGTAACAAAGGGAATCCCTACCCCAGTTACTGTGAAAGACAGTGAGGAGGGATAGTACTGAGGGCCCAGGAACAGATACCTCTGTCCTTGGGAACAGAAAAAAGGCCATAGTTTAAAAGTGCAACTAGCATATAAAACAGAACACTAGAAGTCTGCCAAGTGGCTGAGGCGATGCTGGAAAGCCCGCCAGGGCAGAGGAATGGAGAATACCAAAGTAGACCTGGACACCATAGTGGGCAAGTCCAGTCATCTCAGTGGACTTAACAATTTAAGTGAGCCAAGGGTCCACAAGCCCTAGTCACACTGGGGCACAAGAAAAGAAGCCAGGACTTCAAAGGGCCGAGGAGGTATGGGAAAACTCTTTCTTCCTCTTCCTTAAAAGCACAGACTGAGCAGGGTCTGGCTTATAGGCTCACAGTAAGCTTGGAACCTCAGTGAGCCCAGGGTTCACAAGTCCATACCAGCTGCCCTGTGGTACTGGGGCACAAAAAACAAGCCATTGGTTTTGTGCATGGTTTTGTTTGTTTGTTTGTTTTTTGTTATTTACTTACTTTAAAGAAATTAATCTTCCTATGTTTTGTTTTGTTTTTTCTAATCCCCTAAAATTTTTTTTTTCTTTTCTTTTTTTCTTCTTTTATTTATCCTCTATTTATTGTTATTATTTCTTCATCCTCTCTGTAAAAAGCCACAGTGTGAAAGGGTAACTAGCATATACAGCCACAGTGCCAGCTAGCCAGTAAAAGTCACAAAGCACACATACAGTCTGCAGAGTTGACACCATACACAAAAACAATTCCTACAAGTTCAGGAAAAGTAGTCATTTCACCTAATCCACAGAAACAAATACAGAAAGCTAATCAAAATGGGGACACAGAGTAATATATTCCAAAAGAAAGAACAGGAGGAAAAAAAAACCCTCAGGAAAAGAACTAAATGAAATAGAGTAAGCAATATGACTGATACAGAATTTAAAGTAACAACATAAAGATACTATCCAGGTGGGAGAAAACAGTGGAAGAATTCACTGAGTTCTGTCCTCCCTCAAGAAACAAATCAAATAAACAATCTAAACTTACACCTGGAAGAACTAGCAAAAGAAGAGCAAAGCGCAAAGTGAGAAGAAAGGAAATAAAGATTAGGGCAGAAATAAATGACGTACAGACTAAAAACTAACAACAACAGAAATATTAATGAAACCAAGATCTGGTTCTTTGAGATTAAAAAATAAATAAATAAATAACAAACCCTTTGCTAGACTCATCAAGAAAAAAAGGACCCAAGTGGAGCCAGAAATAAGGTGCAGTAACAACTGAAACCTCATAAATACAAAGGACTGTAAAAGAATACTATGAAAAATTATACGCCAACAAATTGTACAATCTAGAGGAAATGGATAAAATGGATAAATTCCTAGAAGTATCCAATATCCCAAAAGTGAATCAGGAAGAAATAGAAAATCTGAACAGATCAATTACAAGTAATGAAATTAAATTAGTAAAAAAAGGGGAAAAAAAACCTACCAAAAACTAAAGGTCCAGGTAAAGAGCCAGGTGGATTCAGAGATGAATTTTACCACACTTAAAGAAGAGTGAATACCTATTTTCCTCAAATATTCCAGAAAAATAGAAGAGAAAGGAAAGCTTCCAAATACATTCTATAACCAGCATTATCCTGATAATAAAATCAGTTGAAGAACATCCCCTATACACACACACACACACACACACTCTAAAGGTCAATATCCCTGATGAACACAGATACAAAAATCCTCAATAAAATATTAGCAAACTACACACAATGTTAAAAGATCACTTTCGGGGCGTGTGGGTGGCTCAGTGGGTTAAAGCCTCTGCCTTCGGCTCAGGTCATGATCCCAGGCTCTCGGGATCAAGCCCCGGAAGACTGCTTCTCCCTCTCCCTCTGCCTACTTGTGATCTGTCAAATAAATAAATAAAATCTTTAAAAAAAATCATTTTCATTAAAAATGTTAAAAAATCCAACAACATTCAGGTTGGATTTATTCTTGGGAGGCACAGATAGTTCAATATTGGCATTCAATCAAGGTCATATACTACATCAACAAAATAAAGGCTAATATCATTACTATATCAATAGATTCTCAAAAGAACTTGAGAAGATTCAGTATCCATTCATGGTAAAAAACACTCTACAAAATGGTGTTAGAGGGAACATACCTCAACAAAATGGAGGCCATATATGAAAACCCACTACTAACATCATACTCAATGGTAAAAAACTGAGAGCTTTCCCTCTGAAGTCAGGAACAAAACAAGGATGTCCACTCTCACCACTTTTATTCAACATAGTACTGGAAGTTCTAGCCACAGCAATCAAAAAAGAAAAATGAATGAGACATCCATATTGGAAAAGAGGAAGTCAAACTGTCACTGTTTGCAGACAACATTGTACCATATATAAACTCCTAAAGATTCTATGAAAAACTATTAGAATAAACAAATTCAGTAAATTGGCAGGATACAAAATGGATTTTCAGAAATTGGTAGTGTTTCTATATACTATCACCCAAGCTTCAGAAAACAATTAAAAGTATAATACAATTTACAATTGTACAAAAAAGAATACTGAGGAATAGGGGTGCCTGGGTGGCTCAGTCAGTTAAACATCTGCCTTCAGTTCAGTCATGATCTCAGGATCCTGTGACTGAGCCTCATGTATGGCTCCCTGCTCAGTGGGGAGTCTGCTTTGTTCCTCTGCCTCTGCCCCTTCTCATGCTCTTTCTCTCTCAAATAAATAAATAAAAATCTTAAAAAAAAAGAAGGAATAAATTTAAACACTGATAAAAGAATTGAAAATGAAACAAACAAATGGAAACATATTCCATCCTCATGGATTGGAAGAATTAATATCATTAAAATGTACATACTATGCAAAGCAATCTACAGATTTAATGCAATCCCTATCAAAATGTCAACAGTGTTTTTCACAAAACTAGAATAATCCTAAAATCCACAAAGACCCTAAATAGCCAAAGAAATCCTGAGAAAGAAGAAAAAACCTGGAGGTATCAAAATTTTAGGTTTCAATGTATACTAAGAAGTGACAGGAAGCAGAACAGTATGTTACTGGTACAAAAACAGACACATAGATCAATGAACAGGATAGAGACCCCAGAAATAAGCCCACATTTATATGGCCAATTAATCTGTTACAAGGGAGACAAAAAACAATGGAGAAAGGAGTCTTTTCAATAAATGGTACTCAGAAAACTGGACATCTGCATGCAAAACAATGAAACTGAACTATTTTCTAACTCTGTACACAAAAATAAACCTACAAAATTCACCACCACCACCACCAAAAAAATGTGATTAAATAATGTGCAAAAATGGGCAGAGGACTTGAATAGACATTTTTTTTCCAAACAAGACATATAGATGGTCAACAGACACATGAAAAAATGCTAAACATCACTAATTATTAGGAAAATGCAAAACAAAAGCACAATGAGATACACTTCACACCTGTCAGAATGGTTAAAAATCAAAAGGATGAGAATAAGTGTTGACAAGGTTATGGAGAAAAAGGAACCCTCATGCACTCTTGGTGGAAACATAAACTGGTAAAGTCAATGTGGAAAACAGTATGTGGGAGGTTCCTTAAAAAGCTAAAAATAGAAATACCATATCATCCAATAATTTCACTACTGGGTTATCCAAGAAAAATGAAAACACTAACTCAAGAAGATATATGCATCCTTTTATCTACTATAGCATTATTTATGACAGCAAAGACATGGAGGCACCATTAAGTGCCCATTCATAGAAAAATGGAGAAAGAAGATGTGGCATTTATATAATGGAATATCACAGTGTCATAAGAAGATAAGATCATTCCCTTTGAGAGAACATGAATGGATCTAGATGGTATTATGCTTAGTGAAAAAAGTCAGACTAAGAAAGACAAATACTATTTGATACCACTTTTAAATGGAATCTAAAACAAATTAATAAACAAAAAGCAGATTCAGAACTATAAATACAGGAAACTGATGGTTGCCAGAGGGAGGGAGTTTTGGGCAAAATGGGTGATGGGAAGAGACACAGACCTCCAGTTATGCAATGATTAAATCATGGGAATAAAATTCAGAGCATAAGAAATACAGTAAAGAAACGAAAACAAAACAGTTGTTTTAAAACTGATTTTCCACTTTATAAATAGTACTTCAATCAAAATGTTTTATTTTTGCATGTGATCTCAAGAATTTTTGAAAAACTGAAAAGCAGAACTGAATTCATTATTAATCAAAGTTAATAATGACTTAATCAGACTTAAATATTACCTATATCTGTTTCTGCATATCGAAATGTCTCATCTCTAAGTAGCACATTTAATAATTAATGTGCTTTTTGTAAACAGATTATTCAAGAAATTTTTCAATAACATATTTTAGAAGGAATTTAATAGGCATTTCTAGCTTGAGAAAATATGAAAAAAATACTTCATCTTCACTACTGAAAAATGGTTCATAGCATCTAGGAGGAGTTGTCAAATTATGGCCTGAGGGTCAAATCTAGCCCTCTGCCTGTTGGATAAATAAAGTTTTATTGTAACACACACACAAAGTTCTACTATGCAGTTATTGAGTTCTTAAAAAATTTAAAGGAGTCAATACATGTAAAAACACTTAGAATAAAGCCATGGTATACAGAAAGTGTTAAACCAAAGATAAAGTGTGACTGAATGGATAAAAAATGAAACCTATCTATATGCTGTCTACAAAAGACTCATTTCAGGTGTAAAAACACATATGCACTGTAAATGAAGGCATGGAAAAACATACACCATACAGATGGAAGTGAAAAGAAAGCCAGGGTACCAATATTTTTAATCAGACAAAATAGACTTTAAAATAAAGAGCGTAACAAGAAACAAAGAAGGACACTACATAATCGTAAAGGGAACAATTCCTATAAGAGGATATAGTAAATTATAAATATCAGTGTACCCAACACAGGAGCACCTAAATAAAGCAAATATTAACAAATATAAAGGGGAAATGGACAGTAATACAGTAACAGTAGGTGACTTTACCACCATACACATCAATGGATAGGTCATAGAGACATAAAATTAACCAGGAAACAGTGGCTTTGAATGACACTTTAGACCAGATGAACCTAACTGATATATACAGAACATCTCATTCAAAAAGAGCAGAATACACATTCTTTTCAAGTGAACATGGAACAGTCTCTAGGACAGATCACATGTTAAGCCACAATACAAGTCTCAATAAATTAAAGAAGACTGAAATCATATCAAGCAACTTTTCTGACCAAAACAGTATGAAACTATAAATCAGTTACAAGAAATAATATGGAAAGAACACAAATACATGAAGCTAAATAACATGCTATACTAAACGATGAATGGGTGAACCAAGAATTCAGAGGAAATAAAAAAAAAATACAAAAAAGACAAATGAAAATGAAAACACCATGGTCCAAAATCTTTGTGACACAGCAAAAGATATTCTAAGATGAAAGTTTATAGCAATACAGGCCTACATCAAGAAACAAGGAAAGTCTTAAATAAATAACCTAACCTTGTACTTAAAGGAGCTAGAGAAAGGAAAAACAAAGCCCAAATCTAGAAGGAAATAGTAAAGATTAGAGAAAACTAATGAAATAGAGACCAAAAACCAACAGGAAAAAAATCAGTGAAAGTGAAAACTGGTTCTCTAAAAAGATCAACAAAATGGATCAACCTTGATGGTTAGACTCATCAAGAAAAGAGGAGGGGAGGGGCACTTGAGTGGATAAGTCCATTAAGCATCCAACTCTTGATTTTGGCTTAGGTCATGATATTGGGGTTATGAGATTAAGCCCCACATCCCATTGGGCTCCATACTCAGTGGAGCATCTGCTTGAGATTCTCTATCTCCTTCTCCCCCATCCCCTTCCTCTGCTCACTCATTCTCTCTAAAACAATAAATAAACCTTTAAAAAATTAAGAAGAGGAGAACTCAGATGAATAAATTCAGAAATGAAGAAGAAATAACTGACACCATAGAAAAACAATTATAACAGAATATTATAAAACATTATATGCCAGTGAACTTGACAACCTAGAAGAAATAGATAAATTCCTAGAAACATACAACCTTTAATACTGAATCAGGAACAAATAGAAAATTTAAACAGACCGATTGCTAGTAATGAAACTGAATTAATAATAAACTCCTAACAAATGTAAGTCTAAGACCAGATGGCTTCATAGATGAGTTCTACCAAACATTTAAATAAGAACATATATTTATTCTTCTCAAACTATTCCAAAAAAAGAGAATAGGAAGGAAAACTTCCAAATTAATTCTGCAAGGCCATCATTACCTGATACCTAACACAATGATACCACAAAAGCAAAGAAATTAAAAAAAATACAGGCCAATAACTCTGATGAACATAGATGCAAAAAACTTCAACAGAGTATTTATAAGCTGAATTCAATAATACATTTTAAAAAATCATTCACCATAATCAAATAGAATTTATTTCAGATATGAAAGTGTGGTTCAATACTCACAAATCAATAAATGTGATACATCACATTAATAAGGGAAAGGATAAAAACACAAGCATCTCAATAGATGCAGAGAAGCATTTGGCAAAGTACGACATCTATTCATGATCAAAAACAACAAAATAGGTTTAAAGGGAACAAAGATAACAAAGGCCACATATGAAAAACCCAGTTAATATCACACTCAAAGGTGAAAACAGAGCTTTTCCTCCATGTTCATGAATAAGGCAAGGATGTAAACTCTCACTACTAATAATCAACATAATAGTGGAAGCCCTAATTGCAGCAGCAGACCAAAAAAAAGGAAAAAACAGAAAGACATCCAAATTGGTAAGTTAGAAATAAAGCTGCTTTAACTGTTTGCAGATCACATGATACTATAATATAGAAAACTCAAGAGATTTCACCAAAAGTCTACTAGAACTGATCAATGAATTTGGTAAAGTCAAAGGACTTAAAATTTATATACAGAAATCCATTTCATTTCTCTACACTAATAATGAAGTAGCAAAAAAAGAAATTAACAATCTCATTTACAATTGTATCAAAAAGAAAATACCTAAGAATAAACTTAACCAAAGATGGGAAAGATCTGTACTCTGAATACCGTAAGACACTGATGAAAGAAATTTAAGATGACACAAATGGAAAAATATTCCATACTCATGGATGAATACCGAAACCAAAGCAATCTACAGAATCAATGCAATAATTCAATCCCTATCGAAATACCAACAGTAGTTTTCACAAAACCAGAATAAATAATCCTATACTTTGTGTGGAACCACAAAAGACCCCAGATATCCAAAGCAATCTTGAGAAAGCAGAACAAAGCTGGAAGTTTCACAATTCCAGATTTCAAAATATAAAAAGCTGTAGGAGTCAAAACAGTATGATACTAGCACACACACACACACACACACACACACTCACACACACAGACCCACAGATTAATGGGAGTGGATAGAGACATAGGAAATAAACCCATGCTAATGTGGTCAATTAATCTATGACATAGGCAAGAATAAACAATGGGGGAAATGGTGTTGTGAAAAGTTGAGAGCTACATGCAAAAGAATGAAATTGGACCACTTTCTTCCACACCCAAAGGTGAACTCAGAATGGATTAAATATCTAAATTTAAAATCTGAGATTATAAAACTTCTAGAAGAAAAGACAGGCAATAACTTCTTGGACACTGGCTTTTGCAACATCTTTTTCAAATATGTCTCCTAAAGCAAGAGAAAATCAAAAATAAACTTTTGGGACTCAACTAAAATAAAAAGATTTTGCACAGCAAAGGAAACCATCAGAAAACCAAAAGGCAATCTAGTGAATGGGAAACGATATTTGCAAATGATGTGTCCAGTAAGGGGTTAATATCCTAGAAAATAAAAAGAACTTGTAACAGTTGACACCAACAAAAAAATTTTAAAAAATGAGCAGAGAACCCGCTCTGCTCATTTTTTAAAAGAAGATATACAGATGCTCAATGTCACTAATCATCAAGGAAACATAAATCAAAACCATGAGATATCTGGGGTGCTTGGATGGCTCAATGGGTAAATCCTCTGCCTTTGGCTCAGGTCATGATCCTGGGGTCCTGGGATCAATCCTCGCATCCGGCTCTCTGCTCAGCAAGGAGCCTGCTTTTCCCCCTCTCTCTCTGCCTGCCTCTCTGCCTACTTGTGATCTCTGTCTGTCAAATAAAAAATAAATAAAATCTTAAAAAAAAAAAACCCACAAAATATCACCTCATAAAACCCCATGAGATAGAATGGTTTTCATCAAAAAGAAAAGAAATACCAAATGTTGGTGAGGATATGAAGAAAAAGGAACTCTTGCCCACTATGAGTGGGAATCTAAATTGGCACAGTCATTGTGGAAAACAGAATGGGAGTTCATCAAAAAATTAAAAATAGAAACACCACACGATTCAGTAATTCCACTACTGAGTATTTACTCAAAGAATATGAAAACACTAATTTGAAAAGATATATGAACCTCTATGTTAACTGCAGCATTATATGTAATAGCCAAGATCTGGAAGGAACCCAAGTGTCCACTGATGGATGAAGGGGTAAGGAATATGCAGTATATATTATTCGGCCATAAAATAATGAAATCTTGTCACTTGCAACAAGGTGAGTAGACCTAAAGAATGTTATGCGAAGTGAAAGAGGTCACAAAAAGACAAGACAAACACCATAAGATTTCTCTTACATGTGAAATCTAAAAAACAAAACAAATGAAAATAAAAAATACCTCTCCTAATACAGAGATCAAACTGGTGGTTGTTGGGGGAGGGGAAGAGGAATGGGTGAAATAATGATGAAGAGGTACAAACTTCCAGTTATAAAATTAGTCAGTGATGGGATGAAAAGTACACATAAAAATATAGTAAATAATATCTTAATACTATTTTTCTGTGACCGTTGGTGACTGTATTTGTAGTATAGAATTGCTGAGTGATTATGTTATATACCTGAAGCTAATATAATAATGTATGTTAATTATACTTCAACAAACAAAACAAAACAAAACAAAACACCTCCCTGGCATCTAGAGTTGGATATTAAGCCCATCCAGATTTCTGTGAATCATCCCAGAGTGCAATAGCCCATGGTAGGGGAGAGGATCATATACCTGCTCCTTATTCTGTTTCCCCAGTGAGTGGTCTCCTAGCAAGTCTTACATATATGCTGCCTCTCCGTGTTCCTCATCTGATCAATAGTCTCCATCAGTTTTTTTTTTAATTTACCAAGATATTTTTATATGTTCTAACATGCAAATTCTAAGCAATAATGCAAGGGAGGCTGAAATAGGGCAACTGTGCTAAAAGGTTAGAGAGACATGCTTTCGAAAAAGAAAGAATGTTTGCTGGGTGGAAGAAAACCACCTTCAAACTGATATGATCAAACATGACTTTAGTAGAAACCTACAATTCTTACAAAGGACTTATGTATATGATTTTAGGAAAAGGACATGAAACATGTTCCTATAAAAAATTATAGGATAGGCAATATCAAAATAATCAAATGATGTTCTTGTCCCCATCCTTGTTTATACAAACCAGATAACTTGCCTTTTCTGGAAGTGAGGTGTTAAACAGGATACAGGATTTGCAGTCACCGAATCATCCAACAATGGATAAAACATCATCCATATGTCCCCCTCTCTCTCTTGGCTTTTTTTTTTTTTTTTAATACAGGCTTGGATATGCAAATTCCCTCCTATCGCCTTGGCAGCCAACTGTGGCCTGAGAAATAATTATGGTCAATAAGATAGTTCAGAACAGCTGAGGATGCTCTGGAAGATTTCACTCTTTCAGTTGAAGAGCCAGATGTCAGAGCTCTATTCTTATCACTTTATTTTGATCTTTAAGATGAATGTGCTGCCTGCAGCTTGAAGTGATCATGTTATTACAAAGGAAAGACAAAGGAAACCTGATACTGACTTAGTTGACGTAGAATTAATTTAAACATTCAGCTTCTTTTGAATTTGTTGTGGGAGGAGGGATATTGCAACTATACTTTTAAGTTACTATTGGTTATATATTCCATCTCTTACTCCTAAATTGTATCCCAGTTGATACAAGTATTAAATTGTGTTCTTTTTTGATGATCTTTCAACTTGATGAATGACTTAATATTTGTTCTTGACAATTTACATTTTATTCCTCTATCAGCATCTTTTGCAGCATACTTAATTTACTGTTAAATTATCAGATCCACTAAAATCTTTCAAATTAATTTTTAATATTAATGTTTATGACATATAAAATACACTGCATATATGCAGTTTACATACATACACCTGCATATACATGAAATGAAGTTTTATTCACAAATTTAAAAAACAAATGTCACTGACACATAGATCAATGGAACAAAATAGAGAGCCCAGATCTGGACCCTCAACTTTATAATCAATTAATCTTTGACAAAGCAGGAAAAAATATCCAGTGGGGTGGAGGAAACAGTCCTTTAAATAAATGGAGCTGGGAAAATTGGAGAGCTACATAAAGTAGAATGAAACTCAACTATTCTTTTACACCATACACAAAGATAAATTCTAAATGGATGAAAGACCTCATGGTGAGACAGGAATCCATCAAAATCCTTTTCAGTATCAACTGCAGCAACTTCTTTCAAAACACATCTCCAAAGGCAAAGAAAACAAAGTGAAAATGAACTCCTGGGACTTCAAGATAAAAAAACTTCTGCACAGCAAAGGAAACGGTCAACAAAACAAAGAGGCAACCCATGGAATGGGAGAAGATATTTGCAAGTAATATTACAGATATCCACGATCTATAAAGAACTTCTCAAACTCAACACCCAAAAAGCAAAATTACCAAGCCAAAAAATGGGCAGAAGACATGAACAGACATTTCTCTAATGAAGACATACAAATGGCTAACAGACACATGAAAAAATGTTCATGCATCATGAGCCATCAGGGAGATTCAAATCAAAACCACATTGAGATACCACCTTACACCAGTTGGAGAGATTGTAGAGAAAGGGGAACCCTCTTACACTGTTGGTGGGAATGCAAGTGGTGCAGCCACTTTGGAAAACAGTATGGAAGTTCCTCAAAATTTAAAAACAGAGCTATCCTATGGCTCAGCAATTGCACTACTGGGTATTTACTCCAAAGATACAGATGTAGTGAATAGAAGGGCCAAACGCACCCCAATGTTTATAGCAGCAATGGCCACAATAGAGAAACTGTGGAAAGAGCTGAAATACAACAGATGAAAGGATAAAGATGTGGTCCATATATACAATGGAATTTTACTCAGCCATCAGAAAGAATGAATACCCAATATATGCATCAACATGGATGGAACTGGAGGAGATTATGCCAAGTGAAATAAGTCAAACAGAGAGACAATTATGTGGTTTCACTTCTTTGTGGAAGATAAAGAATAGCATGGAGGACATTAGGAGAAGGAAGGGGAAAATGAAGGGGAAGAAATCAGAGGGGGAGACAAACCATGAGAAACTATGGACTCTGGGAATCAAACTGAGGGTTTTGGGGAGGAGGGGATGGGTGATCCAGGTGATGGGTATCAAAGAGAGCATGCATTGCATGGAGCACTGGGTAGTATATGCAAACAATGAATCCTGGAATGCTACATCAAAAACTAATGATGTAATGTATGGTGATTAACATGATAAAAAAAAGTAATAAAAAATGTCAAAGATGGGGGCACCTGTGTGGCTCAGTGGGTTAAGCCTCTCCCTTGGGCTCAGGTCATGATCTCAGAGTACTGGGATTGCATCAGGCTCTCTGCTCAGCAGGAAGCCTGCTTCCCCCTCTCTTCTCTCTGCCTGCCTCTCTGCCTACTTGTGCTCTCTCACTGTCAGATAAATAAATAAAATCTTAAAAAAAAAAGTTAAAGATGAATTTTAGACACTTTCATTAGATTACAAAACAAAATCATTTGTATGTTAAAAGAGGTCCCGAATCTAATGTTGAAACAATTCCAATTCGATGAAGCAGTTACACAAACCGTTTTTTTTTTTTTTGTAGTGTGCTTATACACAGTAACTCATTAAAGCTGAATCTACTCGACTCTCATAGACATTTGTAATTTTTCCAAGCAGTCCATTTTCCTCACTATATATGAATTCATAAGGAGTTGATATCAACATGTCTATTCTTGAATTGGCTTAAAAGTTTGACTCTGTACCCCTGGGGATAAAAATATGTTTATAAAAAAAAAATAAAAAGTTTGACTCTGTTCAGCAATGATTTAGATACTGCTAAATTGAGTTATTGTCACATGAACAGTAAGGCATTTGCTATCTGTATAAGAAATGGATCTTGAGAAATTTAAGTATTAAGTTATACTTTCTTTCCTATTTGTGTAGAAGCAAAGAGAAACCTTATAAACTTCTACACCAGATTTTTCTTAAGGACTAAAAAGCACAGTAACTCCAAAACACAAATCTCTGGGTAAGAAAGTGTTAACAGTAACTCAAACTCATTACAACTTCAGCAAATATTTACTGAGCTCCAAATGTGTATCAAAACTATTTTTCTCTTCCAAGTCTCCATTGTCTGTTAGAGGACAGGGAAAAGAATTTAAGCCATTCATTGTACATTCTCTAGCAGCAGGAGGCTTTGGCAACACAAAAGAAGGGAGAAGAAATCCAGTTTTAGAAATGGAGACCAGAAGTAGAGGATAGGTGGATGGAAATGAGTGAAAGGGATAAAGAGACACTGGGACGAGGAAGCAAAAAAGTATAACATATTCTGGCAACTGCACACATGCAGTTGAATACATTACCAATATGAAGGAAAGATGGTGCTAGATGAAGAAAGAGTCAAAAACGCTTCATACAAGTCTTTACATATTATGCAAAGAGGTTGGACTGTATCTATATTGCAATGGACAATTATTGAAAATATTTTAAAAGAATGATAGGATTAGGTTTATTTATATTGTGAAATACAATTCTGCTCACAGGAGAAAGCTTGGGAGAGATCAGACTAGGGGCATGGATGCCAGTTAACATTCTGTTATATCAATTCCTAAATTGGTCACCTAAATTAAACAAGTGTCAAAATAAAAATCTGTGAATGGATTGCAAGCCATCAGGAAATCAGGCCATCAGGAAAATTCCTGAAGATTTATTTTCTCTGTGATATAGATAACAAGTTAAAGATGGTGGAAGATGATAGACCAGAGAGATTGAAAAATAGGTATAGGGGAAAATGGAGAGATTATGAGGTAGTCTGAAGTGTTCCTATTCCTGTCATAAAATGTGATTCATCAGATGAGGTTTTCTCCTACCCTTGCCACTGAATACTAGATAATATTAAACTGTCAATTTTTTGTTTTTGTTTTAAATGTATCAATTTGGAGACCTACGTGATGTCAGGCATTCAGCCTTTCATAAACATTTTTTTCCACTTAATTTTCTTTTAACAACTCTCTAAGATTTATTATTTCCATTAAGGCAGAGACTTGCCCAAATCTGTATATTTAGCAAGTGCCAGAGGAAGAATTATACATACAGTTTTCTGATTCTAAATCCTTTGTGTTTATAAAAACTTTCTAGTTACTAAAATAAGAGTTTCCTCTCCCTTTGGAATTACACACACACACACACACACATACACACACACACACACACACGAGCTAAGATCTCTAAGATATACAGATTATATTCCTACTTCATTTGAGAGAACTCTAATTTTCATGCTTATCAATATCTTTCAATGGATAAGGTGTCAGAGAATTTTTCATTAAGTGAGAAATCTGTGAGGGAACTTTAGGATGCATAAATAAAGCAAAAATCTGGAAATCCTGTGGTGAGACAGCAGCATATGGTTCATAATATTTTCAAAGGAATTACAGCTAAGCCACATTGTTATAACTCCAGGTATCAGTTGGGTGCAATATATTTACTTTCAAAAGTGTTATCAACATCATCAATAATGATTTGGAATAACAAAAAGGGGAATTATGAGACTATTTTCTTTTCTGCTTCTATGAAATGATCAACATTTTACTTAACATTCATTTTGTAACTCAATATGCCCTGAATGTGGTAGACAACATTCCTATACAAGTGAAGACTCCCATTTTTCTCTCCAATGTAGACAGACACACTGGCAGTATCACCTGTGCTGAAAGTAACTCATACTTACTGGTGGTGTTGGGGTTTTCGTGACCAATGCTCAGGTACTGGGTAGCCAGAAAGGAAACAAAATTCAGGCAAAAGATGCCTTCCTTACTAGTGTTTTGATTATCCAGGTTCATTATGCTAAAGATAAGGTCCATTAGCATTAACTCACCATCTGACTTATCTAGAAGTTAACTTCAATTTGACTCTTGATCTGTTAGTGCTGTAGAACTTCAGAAAGGAAGCAGGTGCAGAGAAACAGTCAGAGATGGTGAATCACTGTCTTGACAATATTATTTTATGATCCTAAATATAGGCAACTACTCTAGCATGATACTTAACATCTTTCCTCTCTTACTTTTCACTTGGTACCATTTATAGTTAAGATGATTAAAGAGTCTAGCATAGTATCTTTTCTACTGCCCAGTTTCCTCTACCCTCTCAAACTGAATAGTTATCCTTGAAAAGAATATTTTTGAGATTTAAGTTTAAGTTCTAGAGTGGACATATAACCATTAAACCTGGTGAGGGCTGGTGTTAAACAAACATGAAGTTAGTATGCTTACTTTAATATGGAAGAATTGTAGGTCATTGTACTAAAAATACCTGTTCCACTGGCTTCCAAGAGCACCTGGTATATTTGACTCTAATTTATTAAAGCATTTGTGTATCATGCAATCAAGTCACACTTTTGTACAATCCTAGCATTAAAGGGAGCTTAGAATTCATATAATACAATCCATTCTGATGTAGATGACCCATTCATAAAATTCCTGGTATATATTCAATTGCTGACTTAACAGCTCTAGACAAGGGGACTATCACAAAATAATTTTCCTAACAGTGAAATATTTCTAACAATTAAAAATATGATTCTTGCATAGAACAAACATTTCTATTTCTAGTTTTTCTAAAATTTATCTTGAGGCTTATGAAATCTGAAATTCTAGTATATATAGTCATGAATTTTTGCTCCTTTCTACATGGAAGTAGAGGGAAAGAAAATATATATATATATATATATATATATATATTCAATTTTAGAAGTGGAGACTACATTTAAAGAAGATATTCTAATTATAATCATGAGCCCAAATTTTGTTCACATAAATTTTTCAGTATCTCATGTGGTATAATTCAGTCTGTAAGAGTTTGGGCTTAGGACTCAGATAACCTTCTTTTCATGGGTTAGTTTTTCCTTTACTATCTAGGACCTTGGAAAGGACTTAGATTCTTGCCTCCACAGTCTATTTATCTTGAAAGAACACTAAGGCATACTTCAAAAGGCAATGAATGTATTAATGTTTATAACTTGTTTATAAAATTTAGTTCAAATTTAAAAATTAAAGTATCTTAAAATATGAATAAAACATAATATATATGCATAAATGACAAGTGTATTTGTATATTCTACATAGTTCATTCAAGGAGGGGTTCCAGTGCCAAAATTAATCCATATTTATAAGGCCATTGTAAACTATGATCTTTCTGCTACCGGTCAAAAGTGATTATCACCCAAAGCAGATAAAAGTCTAGCTTAAACAAGGAACAAAAAAATGTATGATAAAGTACTATGAAACAAGAACCATTAAAAAATACACACCTTAGTCTATCTAATAATTTGTGAACATAAAAAATTTAATGTTTTTAGATATATAAAATATGATAATATAATTTTCTCTATAGAGTGATCAATATATACAGATTTATTTTATTTATTTATTTCAATATATTGAAACATTTAAATACTGAAGAAATGCTAAATCCAGAAATCCTTTTCTCCAAAGTCCCATGATTTCATATCATGTATAGAAGTTTTCCAATTTCAAAAAACTATCCTTTAGGATATGCTTTTAAAGTGCTCCAACTTATAAAAAAAAATAAATAAATAAAAATAAAATAAAAAATAAAAAAAATAAAAAATAAAAAATAAATAAAGTGCTCCAACTTAGATTACTTAAGAAAATCTGATATATTCATTCATTTAAAAATTTGATTGTTTCTGTATCTTGCTCTTTTTGGCATTGTGGATACCTAAATAAAAGACAGATCTCACCTTTCGAAATTTCAGTCTTGTGTCAAATATTGGTGAAAGAAAACTGACAATTACTATGTATTTAAGCAAAATGGTTAAAATCTTATTGTGTGCTTGGAAAGCGATAATCTAAACATTTTACGAATACTCAATTATGCCTCAAAGAAACTTAGAAGATGGGTATTTATTATCATTATTTTATAGATATAAACTAAGACAGAAAGAGTAAATAACTTGTCCAACTCACACAGAAAGAACACATTAGAATGAGGCTTTGAACTCCAGGTGAAAAGTTCAAAACTCCAGAGCCTAATCTCTTAATTAACATTATGCTTGGAATGATAAAGAGAAGCATCAAATACCCATGTTCACACATGACAGGACACATAACTTAGACATTGGACATCAAAGACCTATTCTTGGGGACTGTGATGGGAGATGTAAGTGTTACAATCAAAAGGACTATTTAGTAAAAATAATATTTCTAATACTATAAAACAGAAACAAATAAATGACAAGGACTGGAAATAAACACTGCTCTACACACTGGCAAGTTGCTAAGAGAGAACTTCAATATTCTCATCATATGCACACAAAAAATAATTAAGTGAGGTGATGTTATTTTATAATTTATTCAACAAAAATTTATAAATTTTATATTGTATCCACTTTAATGAATATGTTTGTAAGTATCTCCAATGTGGAAGGTTTTTTGGTTTACTATAATAAAGAAGTGATGCTCATGAAATGTGGTTAAATAGTCATGGCTCACAACCTAGTGCCTATGGTATTTACCCCATTTTAAAAAAAAAAATCCTTTTTCTGGAAAGTTTTCCTTTCAAGAATTCAACAATTTATATGCAAATATTGGTGTGACTATTAGAGTAATTAAATATAAAATATTAACAGTAAAGATCATTTCCCCACATTTTTATATTAATATTTTATATAGTTACATTATAAATGATGATAAAATGGAATAGAAATTGTAAGACTCAACAAAACCTCCTAAGGTAAAATGTGTGCTAATTTACTTCCATCATAAATGATGTTGGAAACTGTTTCAACTACTGTAGTGAACAAACTGGCATGTAGTTCTAAAAAGGCTTGCATACTGAAGCCCATTTTTATGATGACATTGTATCTCAACTGGCATGTTCCTTAAACAGGCATTCATCTTTTGCCTTACTTGTACTTTTACAAAATAAACATTTGAAAACATAACTGTTATCTATTAGTTGAAAAGAAACTAGAGACTACAGAAAAGATTAGGTGTGCCTATGTAATCAAGATGAAAATCTTGCAACTTTTTCATGTTACTAGATTATCAGTTCAACACCTGAAAATTACTTTTCCTGTAGTCTTAAAGTGCTTCAGTGTCATCAACTGATTATAACAGAGTATAACAGAGTAATTAGTAATAGACACTGAAGTAAATATAAGGTTTAGGGGCTAATATTTGATTCTAGATCATTCAGTACATACACATGTACTTCCTTCGTGTACAAAGAGAAGTTCTGTTTTTGATTTTTGGGCTACCCACCCTTATTTTTTAGATTGTTATGATAGCTTCCCTAGCCAAAATTAGTATTCTCTGAAATTGGAGCATTGATTCCTGGATTTCAATGCCATTGTTTTATCTTTTCAACACACAAGGTTACTCGATTTTTTTAGGTTGTTCACTCGGTCTTTTTTCTCTACTCTTTCTTGTTCTGTTTGGTTTTATTTATGAGGCTATTTTTTTTTCCCTTGCTTAATCAATGAATGATGAACTATCTGCTCAATCTGATTCTTTTCATGTTCATACATGAATGGAAGGGTGTATGCATTCTCACACATATAAAGAATGTCTGCTGACATTTGCAGCAATATGGGAAGCTTAAAGAAAATATTACATATAAAATTCATGAATTTAGAATATGTATCTCTGAAAAACTCCTTTTAGGTTATTTTTTGACTCTGCAATACACCATTTTTAAAAAGCTGTATAAGTGAAAGAGTGACATGGGGGTGGGAGTGATAGAGGTGTGGTTTTATAAGCAGAACATGAGGAATCCTTGTGGTGCTGGACTGGGCAGTGTCTTGACTGTTGTGGTAGTTACAGAAATCTACCAGGTTACGAGGTGTATTACACACATACACACACACACACGTACAAAAACACATAAGAATAAGTACAAGTGAAAAGATATAAATAAGATTAATGGATTGCATCAATGTCAATATCCTTCTAGATCATATGGTCAAAATGATTGTCACCAATGAGGGTCATAGGAATATCCTTCCTTCAATTTTCTTCCTTTTTTCAATTCTTCAAACATCCATGAACATGGTTATGATAAATATGATTTGACAATATCACCTTCCTTTAGTGATTTTGGTGGATTTAGAATTATGTTCAATTCCTTAATATAGTTTACAAGGTATTTCAGAACCTAGAATATTTCTGGACTGCTTCAGATCAATTTTCTACACTTCTTTATTTTGCAATCCATATAAACTTATTTTAGTTTCTAGAATGTGTTTTCTTTTCTCTACATTTTCCTATAAAGTATTCTAACAAAATCTCCATACTCCTCTAGAGCTCACTATGAATCTAAAATTCCTTTTTATCATATTCCTCTTACTTATAGCTTCTCTATAATGAAAACTTAAGTGCTTTCCCTGGTGTATGTCTTAATCACCTCCTCTTGACCTCACTAGTGAGGGAGAGAGTCCCGTAAGAGGGTTATGTGGATTTGTGAAGACATAATATCCAACACTGGGCAGATGAAGGCAACAGAAGTTTATCAGTCAGAGGTGCTCACAGTTCAGGGGCAGAGGACACTGAAGGTCATGCAATCAGACAGGGTGTCCTCGGGAACAGAGTGAACACAACAGTCAGGGACGATGTGAGTCAGGCTTTGTAGTATCAAGAGGTGGAAGTGCCTCTTTGTATCCAGGACAGAATGTGATTGGCTTGTTTGAGTAATTCTGCAGTTTGGCAGAAAACCAAAACCTGCTTTCAGGAATAGTAGGAACTGCAACCTGCCCATGTGATAAGGAGCACCAGGGGACTTTATCCATGGGAGCAGAGTGGGCAAGAGAACTTGTGGTTTGGTCATTCAAGGTCCCCCAATTTTACCAGATTTAAAGGCAGAACAGCACATTATCTATCCACTAAAAATATGTAAATTTTGATTTCTTTTTCTCTCAAGATCATACTAACCCTTTGAAAATAGTACTTTCATACTTTGTATTTTAGGGGAAAAAAAGTCAAAATTTACATTGAATTTATTAGTACTTACAAATTAAATTTTAAGTTATTCACCACCATGTTTTCTAGTACATATGACACTAATTTGTCTAGAGAGTGAAGAAAGGGAAAATTCAAGATGTCTAAATCTCAAAACATTAACCTTGATTCAGAGGTTGAGAGGTATGGGCTCAGAATTATGTTTTAGTATGTGCATAGAACTATTTATGAAAAAATCCTCAAGAAAAAACAGAAAGATACAATATGCATTGATTTGTGTGCAAGAAATCCCATATTAAAAATTAGTGACTATAGAAATAGAATGTTATTGGTAAACCCATATTCAATTAAGCATTAATAAATGAGGGGAAAACACTGGTTTCTATGTTACTACAGTATTTTTGCTTCCCTTTGTTTATAAGTTATTTAATTACATTTTCATCCTTTATTATAGTATTTCATAATTCTCATTAAATTTTCTATGTCAGTATATTTATCACTGCAACAGGTATATAATTTATAGGTTAAACGTTTTTTGTAGCTATTTGTTATAATTAGTAGATTGCTGCATTTTTCCCCAAGAAAGAGTTTAATGGATTTTGATTTACTGTCATTTGGAATACTTGATTCAACTATGCTACTGTACAGAAGTTCTGAATTTGAGCCAAAAGTAGTTGCAGTACTACATTTTCTCTGTGTATAATTTATGTTGTTTGGAATCTCTGAAGTGAAATATACAGCTTTGTACATTATGATTACTTTTTAATAAAGACTTGAAACACTTTAGACTTGTGCTTTGAGAAAAAAAATTTAAATATGTATTTTTCGATGAGTTTACTGACATTTCAAAGATGACATCTTAGAAGAGACATTTCTTTCAAGTGATTTTAAAAATGATATACATATATCTTCCACTTGAATGTGTTTCTGAAACAATCTCAAAATGTATTGAAATTAGGCTAAGCCCATGATCATAACCTGATCAGCCAACAACTTAAAAAATAAGGAAAGCTCCCTCATTTATTCACTATTGTTTCACTAAATGAACATTTAAAGTGGTTCTGATATGGACATATTTTATTAAATGTTGAGAATAGCATACCAAATAAAGCAGGGATCATTTGTCTCCTAATGAATGAAAATCATTCAAAATATTAATTTAATGAAAAAAATTTTAGGAGGATCTCAATCTGCTTTAAAAATTTTATTTTACATAAAGAAGCCACAACATCATATAGAAGGAAATGTAATACCAATATGATTCCAATTCCAGTTAGTAGATGAACTGAACACATTCAAATATTCACAGCAATTGGATACAAAGATTCCATCTTTTTTTTTTTTTAAGATTTTATTGATTTGTCAGAGAGAGAGAGAGAGAGCACAGGCAGACAGAATGGCAGGCAGAGGCAGAAGGAGAAGCAGGCTCCCTGCCGAGCAAGGAGCCCGATGTGGGACTCGATCCCAGGACGCTGGGATCATGACCTGAGCCGAAGGCAGCTGCTTAACCAACTGAGCCACCCAGGTGTCCCCAAAGATTCCATCTAAATATCCAGTTTTACAAAACCATAAGATACCTAGGAATAAACCTAACCAAAGAGACACAGAATCTATACTCAGAAAACTATAAAGTACTCATGAAAGAAATTGAGGAAGACACAAAGAAATGGAAAAATGTTCCATGCTCCTGGATTGGAAGAATAAATATTGTGAAAATGTCTATGCTACCTAAAGCAATCTACACATTTAATGCAATTCCTATCAAAGTACCATCCATCTTTTTCAAAGAAATGGAACAAATAATTCTAAAATTTATATGGAACCAGAAAAGACCTCGAATAGCCAAAGGGATATTGAAAAAAAAAGCCAACGTTGGTGGCATCACAATTCCGGACTTCAAGCTCTATTACAAAGCTGTCATCATCAAGACAGCATGGTACTGGCACAAAAACAGACACATAGATCAATGGAACAGAATAGAGAGCCCAGAAATAGACCCTCAACTCTACAGTCAACTAATCTTCGACAAAGCAGGAAAGAATGTCCAACGGAAAAAAGACAGCTTCTTCAATAAATGGTGCTGGGAAAATTGGACAGCTACATGCAGAAAAATGAAATTGGACCATTTCCTTACACCACACACAAAAATAGACTCAAAATGGATGAAGGACCTCAATGTGCAAAAGGAATCCATCAAAATCCTTGAGGAGAACACAGGCAGCAACCTCTTCGACCTCAGCCACAGCAACAACTTCCTAGGAACAACGCCAAAGGCAAGGGAAGCAAGGGCAAAAATGAACTATTGGTCAACAGTCAAACCAATAGTTCATTTTTGCCCTTGCTTCCCTTGCCTTTGGCGTTGTTCCTAGGAAGTTGTTGCTGTGGCTGAGGTCGAAGAGGTTGCTGCCTGTGTTCTCCTCAAGGATTTTGATGGATTCCTTTCGCACATTGAGGTCCTTCATCCATGCATGGAGGTTCCTCAAAATGTTGAAAATAGAACTGCCCTATGACCCAGCAATTGCACTATTGGGTATTTACCCTAAAGATACAAATGTAGTGATCCAAAGGGGCACATGCACCTGAATGTTTATAGCAGCAATGTCCACAATAGCCAAACTATGGAAAGAACCTAGATGTCCATCAACAGATGAATGGATCAAGAAGATATGGTATATATACACAATGGAATACTATGCAGCTATCAAAAGAAATGAAATCTTGCCATTTGCGACAACATGGATGGAACTGGAGCATATCATGCTTAGCGAAATAAGTCAAGCAGAGAAAGACAACTATCATATGATCTCCCTGATATGAGGAAGTGGTGATGCAACATGGGGCCTTAAGTGGGTAGGAGAAGAATAAATGAAACAAGATGGGATTGGGAGGGAGACAAACCATAAGTGACTCTTAATCTCACAAAACAAACTGAGGGTTGCTGGGGGGAGGGGGTTTGGGAGAAGGGGGTGGGATTATGGACATTGGGGAGGGTATGTGCTTTGGTGAGTGCTGTGAAGTGTGTAAACCTGGTGATTCACAGAACTGTACCCCTGGGGATAAAAATATATGTTTATAAAAAATAAAAAATTAAAAAAAAAGAAATTGAAGGAGACACAAATGGAAAGATAGCTCATATTTATGAATGGTAAGATTTAATATTGCTAAAATGTCCATACTACCGAAAACCATCTGTAAATTCAATTCCTATCAAAAACCCAATGTTAGGGGCCCCTGGGTGGCTCAGTGGGTTAAGCCGCTGCCTTCAGCTCAGGTCATGATCCCAGGGTCCTGGGATCGAGCCCGGCATCAGCCTCTCTGCTCAGCAGGAAGCCTGCTTCCTCTTCTCTCTCTGCCTGCCTCTCTGACTGCTTTCATCTCTCTCTGTCAAATAAATAAATAAAAAATCTTTAAAAAAAAATAAATATCCAGTTTTATTCTTCCTACTATTTGTTTGGGTTATTTAAAGTAAATATCATAACATAATTTAATTTTAGGTTAGGTTATCATATAATTTGCATCTTGTGATATTTTGCTAAGACTGAATAGAACCCACCAAATTTTGAATAAGTATGATTTCTTCAGTTATGATAGTGATTATGTCCTGAAATTTTGCACAGTATTTCCAAGTAAGCTAAGATTATGGTTGCTCTGATACCCAGCAAAATACGAGGAATTTCAAGGAATATGCAGTACTTTCAAATGTCTCAGTGAAGTCAGCAGAAAATATACTAAGCAAAAAAGCAACAAAAAAATAACCAATAAAACCAAAATCACATTAAAGATGTCTAAAAGAGATAACACAGGAAAATAAGCAGCTTATTTTTAAAAATACCATCTAATTCTGTTTATGTGGGGTTTTTAACAGTTGTGGAAATTACTCTAAAAATGGCAGAACTAAACCCTACCGGGAAAATGTTAATAGTTGGTAGATCACAAAGAAAGGATCTAATCATCTGGGCAACTTCAGGGACTGCTAAAAGGTAATTGAATCTGATCACAGTATTATTTTTTTTAAATACAAGGATAGTTTAGTTTAGTTTAAAGTTACTTTTTTGTTGTTTTTACAGTGAACTAATTCACTAAAAAAAAATTCAGTAGACAAAGTAATTGAGAAGCATAAATGTCATTCACAGGGCTGCAATATTTTGGCAGGTTAAATTTCACTCCCACATGATTTGAATGAAGAGCTCCAAGAGAAATTGTCTGGGTGCAAAGCAACCCCAAACAAATTTTGCGAATGTATTAGTCAACATACATACAATATGAAATTGACAAATTCAGCGCGGACCTATTCCCCATGTATATTGGAAAATAGAGTCTGTGAGTTAGCTTTAAGTGACTTATGAGATAGGGATTCCATTTATTTTGCCTGTATTTTTCATTCTGTAAAATATTTTAAGGCAATTCCACAGATGCCACAGATCTATATTGTCTTTTTTCTCAATATAGGAATTCACTGTTGTTTTATTTACTCTTAAATAGGATTACGAAATGATAGCTCTGGAGCACAAAAGTTTTTGTTATAAAAGAATATATAGAAGAATAATTATACAGGCTCAGAGACATATGGACCTAAAAGAATGATACAGTGCAGTGGTTTCATCATTAAGATGTTTTTTAAACAGGGGTGCCTGTGTGGCTCAGTCAGTTAAGCGGTAAGCGTCTGCCTTCTGCTCAGGTCCTAATCTCAGAGCCTTCGGATCAACCCCATGAAGGGCTCCCTGCTCAGTGGGGAGTCTGCTTGTCCCTCTTTCTCTGCCCCTCTTCCTCTGCCCCTCCCCATCTTTCCACCTATGCTTGTCCTCTAATAAATAAATAAAATCTTTGGAAAATATATATTATTATAGTATATAAAAAGTGAAATTGTGGTTATCAGAACCACCTATCTCTTACATAGCAAATGTGGCTCTCCATTCTCTCCTACATTCCAGATATGGCTCCTTAGGAGTTAACAAGCCCATCCCCCATATCTGCCACATACATCTTCTTCTATACTTCTTATAACTCTCTACTGTAATGCAGTATGGTTAGGCACCTCTCCCAACCTGAGCAACATGGACAATGAGATCAGGTGCTATTTCTCTCCTGTGCAGAATCTAAACATCTTCTTCCTCTGGTTGTCAGAAACCAATAGATAAACCAGAGTTCTGGCTCCAAAAGATAATTTTAAAAGACTACATCAAAACTGTGACAGCTTCTGGAACATGCCTTTACCCAATACTTGCTAGACTGTAAATACACCTGAATGCCCTATTTTGGAAAGTGTGGCTTAAATAGCTTATCACTGAGTGCCTTAAATGGGCTCCCACCTGGGCTAGTATTTATTTAACCAATTAGCACTGTTTGGCTTGAAGATTTCACAACTGAAAAAATATGGGTAAGGAGATATGTGGCCATCAGACAGACACAGAAAAATTCTAAACCATAAGTCCCCAGTAAGCCACCGTTGTCTGGAACCAATTAGGAAGCCAAGAGTAGAACTCCCAAGAAGCTACCCAAGCGACAACAATCATGGCTAAAGCATCCTGCTCACTGAGACATTGTTTTATAAGATTTAAATATTATTTTAATTATGGAACGCACACAGTGGCACTCTGGATAAATGAAAAGTAGAATTTTATTACTTACAGCTGTAAAGATGAGAAGAACAGCAGATGGGGCCACACAGGGTGTTGCACCCTTGGAGGAAGTAACAGCAACCTGGAAATAGAGGGGACAGCTTATGTACAGCAAATGGGGTGGGGATAGCTAGGTTTTGCAAACTCCAAGTGGTTCTGCTAATTTGAATAATTATACAGGCTCAGAGACATATGGACCTGTCCCTAGTCATCTCCTACTTGACCCGCTCTTAAGAATTCTGGTTCATACCACCTGTCACCAAAACCCCAAGGCTGGTGAATGCATCACCCTTCCCTCTCCCCATCAAGTTATAGTGCTTCAGTGCCAAGCCCCAGAGTGTAGGGAAAGGGGGGTCTGAACGAAAGAATGTGCAGGAAACAGACTGCTCCGGGGTCAGAACTGGGGCGTGAACTGTGCATGAGCTGACCACAGTTCCATAGCCTTCTTGGAACAAGCATGGAACATGTATTTGCAGTGATTTTACAGACTTTCCTTAAGGAAAGACTTAGTCTCTCTTTTAATCAATGAGTTCCAGGTTTAAGAACTGACCAAGATCTGGAAACTAGGAAGGGATTGGGCAGACCAAATTTCTGTGGGCTTGGAGAAGGCCCTGGGGCAGAATGACACACTCAGGTGTTTCATGAACATGAAAACATGTCAGCTGTAAGGTGAATCTAACCTTTTGTGGAACCATCTTCTTCAGGTGTAGCTACAATCAGAGGTGAAGGCATGTGATGGGGGCACTTTAAGGTCTTTGCTACAAGAGCTTTCTTAGACCAGTTTTAATGAGTTGACAGGTGAATTTCCATGACCCCTATGGAATATTTGTATCATTTCACAAGCAGGCTTTTTATGATACAATTTTCACTGTTGAATGCCTTTTCAGATCCCGTCTCCTATGCATAAGTGATAATGTGATGGATGTGATGGATGGTTTCTCTGGTAGTTGTTTTTTTTTTTTTTCAGCATTCCGAAATTCATTGTTTATGCACCACACCCAGTGTTCCATGCAATACGTGCCCTCCACAATATGCACCACCAGGCTCAGCCCACCCACCACACACCCCCTTCCAAAACCCTCAGTTTGTCTCTGGTAGTTTTGTTTAAATTTTAAAATAATTGTACTCTGTCTCAGCACAGCCAATCCATCTCCATCTTATTCAGTTTGCAGTTGTTTTATTTCTTTTGAGAAAGTGGTTTAGGAAGTCAGGTTTCCCTCTATGAAGTGCTACAGGTATTGACTGGGAAGGAGCCGAGGGGACTGTGGTATTGTTACAAAGTATGTGTAAACCTCCCTCAGCTCTTTTTTTTTTTTCCTAATTTAAATTCAATTAGTCAACATATAGTACATCATTAGTTTTCGATGTAGAGTTCAATAATTCTTCAGCTGCGTATAATACCCAGTGCTCATCACATCCCATGCCCATCACCCAATTACCCCATCTTCCCAAACACCTCCCCTCCAGCAACCCTCAAGTTGTTTCCTATAGTTGCGTCTTGTGGTTTGTCTCCCTCTCTGATTACTCCCCATTCAGTTTTCCCTCCCTTCCCCTATGATCTTCTGTGCTAATTCTAATACCACACTTATGAGTGAAACCATATGATAATTGCCTTTCTCTGATGGATTTATTTTGCTCAGCATAATATCCTCCAGTTCCACCCACATTGATTGTAAATGGTAAGTATTCATCCTTTCTGATTGCTGAGTAATATGCCATTGTGTGTGTGTGTGTGTGTGTGTATCTCACATCTTTTTTTTTTAAGATTTTGTTTATTTATTTGACAGAGAGAGAGAGATGACAAGGAGGCGGGGGGGACAGTGGGGGAAGCAGACTTCCTGCCAAGCAGAGCACCCAATGTGGAGCTCAATCCCAGGACCTTGAGATCATGACCTGAGCCAAAGGCAGAAGCTCAACCCACTGAGCCACCCAGGTGCCACTATCTAGGCCCTTGGGGAGATAGTTAAGTTCATTTATGAAACATAACCCAAATAGTAAACTATGAGATTTTTAATAATTTAGTTGCTTTAAATTTTATAGTAACCCTAGATTTTCTCATAATACCTGACATGAGAGATGCTTAAGAAGTACGTACTGGATAAATAAATGAACAATATCTATCATTTTTATACCTTTATCTAATATATCTTTCAATATTCCATTCTCCATTCCCTTCCAAACAAACTACAGTGTCAACTCTACCAAAAGAACCTCATTGATCCAAAATCCATTTCTCCATGTTCATTGTCCTTTATCATTTTCAATTTCTTTTTGTTAAAAATTTCATTTTGCTTAATTTATCTCCCACAGGGTTTCCTTTTCCCTACTGTAAAACTCTGTCACATACTATGCATCTTTCATGGAACTTATGGGGATGTTATACTGTTAATTGTAGTTATCTTTTATGTATTTTATACTGCTGTTTTTTTCTGTTATTATTTTGGGTTTTTTGGGGATACTCTTTTGGATAATTTGTACTTATAAAAAGGATGATGGTAATAAGTTTAGGGAAATATTCTACAAATAAAAAATGTTATTTCTTTGAAAATGGTGAGTAGCACCATGTGCTATGTTCTCATAGCACATACTCTAATGAGATAAAAATGTGAAATATATAATTATATATAATTATATATATAAAATATATAATTATATATAATTATATGAGCACTAGAAAGACACCACTAAGTTCTGTAAGTGAAAAGCGCAAGGCACTATAAAAACTTAAAAATGGAGAGGCATCTGGGTGGCTCAGTCAGTTAAGGGTCTGACTCTTGGTTTCAGCTCCAGGAATGATCTTGGGGTCAAAGGGTCAAGCTCCATGTCAGGCTCCACACTCAGCGCAGAGTCTTCTAGGGATTCTGTCTCTCCCTCTTCTTCCACTTCCATCCCCTCCACTCTCACCATCTCTAAAATAAATAAGTAAATCTTAGAAGAAGAAGAAGGGGAAAAAAAACTTAAAAATGGAGATAAAGAAAAGCTTTCCCTAATGGTAAACATCATAAACTGATTTCCCAGTGTTCTGGAGTATAGAAATTCTAAGATCAAGGTTCTAGCAAGTTCAGTGTCTGGTGAGAGTTGGCTTCTTTATGGACTGCTCTCTTCCTATTATAACTCACAGGTGGAAGGGGCAAGAGAGCTGTCTAGGGCACTAATCCCATTATGAGTGCTCTGTTCTCATAACCTAATCACCCACAAGGCTCCACATGTTCATACCATCACATTGGGCTTTAGGTTTCAACATATCATTTTTTTGGGGGGGGGGGTGTTGCCCAGGGGGTGGGGGGGACAAACATCCTGACTATAGCAATAGCCAAGCAAAGGATTTTGTTGTTGCAGTTATTTTGTTTGTGTGGGAGAATAATGACTGACATTGTTAATATATCATTTGGGAAGATGGAGCCTAGCTCCCTGGAAGCAAAGATACAAGAAACTTTGGCTGGGGCATAATGAGCCCAGGAGAGCTGGGAGGAAAGCTAATCAGGGGCTCCACTACGTAAGGCATTCTGGATGAAGCTACAGATATTTTACACTCTAGGGTAATTCTTTATAAATGTTATCTACAAATGATTATTACAACACTATTTCTAAAGTAGAAAATAGAAAAAGTGCTTAACATTTAAAAATAAATGAGACATTGTATGTTATATAATATTATAAAATATTACATTGCTCTTAATATTTGTAAAATATTGAATGACATTAGAAAGTACTTATAAAGTTCAGTTGAAAAAAACGTTAGTACACAAGTGTGTATCAGTATGCTTAATTAGTATATTAGTATAATTCTAAGCATTAGCATACTTAATTAGTACAAACTTAATTATATAGCAATCATATATGTATAAGTATAAAGAAAAACATGCATAGACAAAAGCAAGTATGTGATGCATTAAACATGGAATTTTTTAAACTCTGACTTTTTTATGTTTTCCAAGTTCAGTAATAAAAATAATATATTTATGCCTTATATTTTAGAGAAAACCATCCTATGTTCATTAATATGATATCTAAGTATTTTTGGAATGTACCATTCAACATATTTCTTACATAATTAAGACATTGTGATGATCATATAAAGCCCTAGCTCACAGACTCACTTTATCAGAGTACATAATTAATTCACACATAATTCATCAAAAATGTACTAAAATGCCTAAAGTATTCTCAAGAAGACACTAAGAGGGAGGATGATATTGAAGTTCAGTAAAAGTACACTCAGTAAATCTAACATAGAAAACATTAAAGTAGCAAAGAACCTTAGGGGTAGTCTAAACATCCCCATATTTTAAACAAGGAAACTAAGGTCCAGAATGGTCAAATTATTTGTATAAATGCTATTGTGACTGAGGAATGAAGTCACACTTAGAAGCATGATGTTTTGTTTTAGGAGCCCTCATGTATTTGATGAATACACTAGAACTAGAATTAAGTAGCATGTGTGGAATTTACTCTGGCCAATTATGTTCTTTTTCAGGTTTTGCTTGGTCTAAAAACCTTAGTAAACTATATCTCTTATCTTCTCTCACATGTTTTATTTAACTCTACAGCACTTCCACCAACAAAATAATATTCTTCCACAAAATAAACTTATAAAAACACATCCTGCCAGTAGCACTAACTTCTCGTTTTCAGAATTAAGAACTCAAGTTACATCTACATGTGAACAGAACTGCAGCAAAAACATCAATTCCTTTGGCTATCTTCATTATTGATACCTGTTGTTGGGACTGAATCAATCTTGAGGCCATCTACATCAATCGTTACAACAGCTTAAGTGAGCCTATCAGTCACTCTATGGAACACACTGCACACGTGACCATGACATTACATTAAATTGCTTAACTTTAGCAGTTGCGAAATTGCTTTAGATTTTTAAAATCTAAAAATATTATCTTGCCAATGTACATATTTCTTTCTAGAGCTGCATGATCTTTTCATTGTTCTTATCTTGTCTAAAGGGTTTCTGCCTTTTCTTAGAGGAAGATCGAAGACTGAGATAATATATTTAAGGTACAATTCCCTTTCTCTTTTTCTTCTATTTTAAAGACTATTTAATTTCCTTGTTACTGTTCATCAAATTTTCTTATACAATCTCGGCAATAAGTCTGAAAAATAATTAATTTTATGATGCTTCCAGAAACATTTAGAGACTCACATAAATTAAAATACATTACATACATAATTCTCAATTGAGTAAATGTCTCTGTTGATACACTGAACAGAATTTTTAGGCACTAATGTTGAATTTTGAAACAATAATATTGCTAGTAATCAATCTAAGAAATGTTCTTTTTTAAATGTTTATATATGGCCAGTGTAAGTTCATATTCCTTTCCTAGTAGAACATGTTTAGGTCCACTCTAGTTTATACTGTTTCCTAACTTGTATCTATGTCTCACCTTTATCCCTACCTTTGGGAAACAGATTATTTTGTTAAGATAGAATAATAGTTTCTTAAGGGTCCAATCATATACTTATTATAATCAAACACAAGGGGCTGAATTAAAGTAAAATAAACAGATGCTATAATAAAATGAAAAGTGCCTTAATAGAAGTAAAATTGTAATGTTATGGAAGAACAAAAAAATAGTACCTAACTGGAAGAGGAGAGGATAAGTAACAGCTTTGTGGAGGAAAATACCCTCAATAAAAGTCTTAAAGACTAAGCAGTAGCTAAAGAGGTAGGAGTTGGTTGCAAAGAGCAAGTAGTGAGTTCAGAATTACAACTATGAGACAGTATCTCTACATTTATGACCTGTAGAACTTCCTTTGCTTATGTTGAAATCCATCTCATTTTAGCTTCTGCCAACTGTTCTGAGTCTACTTTCTTAGGGACTTAGATTTTGATTAACTTATTTTGTTAACTACCTTACCAAAATCCACATAAAATCTTCCTGTTCACATTTCCTTAATGTGAATATATAAATGCTGCCAATGATGAAAATGACTCTAGAATAATTCACACCAGGGCTAAGTTATTAGGATATACTAATGATAAAAGAATTGCTAAACAAATCTGCTTAGTAATTCTGAGAAGTAAATATGTAATAAATAAATGAGAAATGCAGATGACAGTGCATAAAGGGGCAATGGAATGTATGGTGTATGATTCCAATGGAAAGGACCATAGAATCTTAACACTTTTGTTGAGTTCAGGAATGCTCACGACTCTGAAGAACATGGCTTACTGAAAGAAATGAGAAAAGAGATATGAAAGGATGAAAATACTTCGTTGATGCAACCACTGAAGCCATAGATAGTGAAGTGATATAGAAAAGCTAGAGAGTGATGGGTCTAACCTGAAGTCAGCACCAGAAGAATTTATAATAAGGTGGTCAGAACGGGAAAAGCAGAAAGCTTGATGGATTCAAGGTTGTTGAGTGACCCCAGAAGCATGTGTGTCACAGTATACCAGTTAAGGCACCATGGTATAGGGCATATTTACAGAAATGTAGAAGCCATGCAACCAGGGGGAAGAGTCCTGACTCCGCAGAAGGAGGTGAAGAGGAAGGACAAAACACAAAAAGGGAGGGAGTTAGGGGGTCACATGGCTTTATAGCACATGAACTCTTGAGTACTGTGAGGATAATCACAGAATATGACAAAATCAGTTTCTCCTCAAAATGATCAATTCCATAATGTAGGTAACTATCACTGATTGGTCATTAGGGTAAGACTCTAACAATACATTTAGAGCAGTGTAGATTTGAACAGAGAAGTGAAACTGTAATGTAATGAAACCATATTTTAAGGAAAAACAAAGCTATTTTGTTAATATGAACTGTCCCTACAGAGGGCATTTCTTCCTGTGGCTCCTTGTCAGACTTGGTTTTGAGAGAATTTTATCTTTCCACTGAGAGAATAATGAGAGAATTATATATTAAAATATACAGAAATTTAAAAGGATTGAAGTAGGGAAATATATCAGGAAAAAATAATGGGCATTAAAAAGGTCTGATTAGAGGCGTCTGGATGGTTGAGTCAGTTAGGCATCTGCCTTCAGCTCAGGTCATGATCTCAGGGTCCTGGGATCAAGTCCCATGTTGGGCTCCCTGCTCAGCAGGGAGTCTGCTTCTCTGCCCTCCCCACTCCCTGCTCATGCTTTCTTTCTCTCTCTCTCTCTCTCTCTCTCTCGTTTATCTCAAATAAATAAATAAAATCTTGAAAAACAAAAAAGTTCTGATCAACATAATTGAGCTTTCTCTTTGTAGCTGATAGGGCAGGCTTTGTCATCCTGTAAGACCATCACATTTATATTTATTTATTTTTTTCAACTTAATAGCTGGGGTCTGCATTTACCAAACTTGTCAAAAAAGCCACATTTTCCCTCATGAGGCTTATTTATCCCTAAAACATACTAGAAATTCAGGGCTATTCAATCCAAAAAGTAAATCCTTCTTCCCAAGCCAGGAATATGGGAACTGACATTTCTAACACCACTGGTACTGTTATTATTGCCACATAGCCTTGATATTAAAAATTGGTCACACCAGGGCCACCAGAGTGGCTCAGTCAGTTAAGCAGTCTGACTCTCGGTTTCAGCTCAGGTCATGATCTCAGGATTGTGAGATGGAGCCCTGTCTGGCACCACATTCAGTGCAGAGTCTCCTTGAGATCCTTGCCCTCTGTCCCTCACTTCCTAAAATAAATAAATAAAATCTTTAAAAAAAATTGGTCACACCAAAAAAAATTTTTTTAAAGTTGGTCATCCTACTCACTGGAAGGTTATTCAATGCTCTTTTGTTCCTTCTTTGTGCCAGGTTTTACAGGTGTTTTCAAAATGGTGTTTCCTGGTTTGATTTCAATAAACAAACGAGATAATAAACTACGGCTACTTCAGTTTACATATGCCTCACCTACTATCACAACAAAAATAGGGACTAGAGGAACTTTCAACTTTACACACAGTCTATCATCCTAGCCTATCCCTTCCATCCAAACTCACACACCAAAACAAGACAGAATCTTTCAGGAGCCTAGGTTATCATTCCAGAATGCTGCTGCCATCAGGTTAAAGTACCCTAAGGATCCCTTTGTAACTGGTTCTTAGTGGGGACTATTCTACTCCATCTAATGCTATTGACCGTCACAAGGGAAGCTGCAGTACTAATTTATTTTCTGAAGGACAGTTCTTGAGACCTTTTTAAATTTTTATTACTTGCTCATTGGAAACGCACTACAATCTATCTGCAAATGTTTTGAAGGAGAAATTTTTTTTTTCAGGCTACATCTGTTCCTGTGCTCTTTTTGCCTTGCTTATTATAAATAAAATGGACCAATCGAGTATAATCAAAAAATCAATTTGATTTTTGGTCATACAGTGTCTCTCTTAACTCCTAAGTGAAAGACGAAAATAATTCTTCACTTTCCTCTGTGGGAAACTGGGGCAGGTCCCATAACTTTTCTAGTCTCTTTTATTTAGCCAAACTCCCTGTGGTCCCTGCAAATTACAATGAAGATAGTCAATTAAGCAATGAAAACTCAACCAGTAAGTTTTCTTCCCTCCCCTAGTCAGGCCTGTTGCATTTCAGGGCTAGACGTTGCAGAATGTGTAAGGTTGTGGGCCCTTTCATGGGTCCTCTGAGACATCCATCCTGTGCTCCTCTGGTTCTACATCCCTTGCTGAAAGCTCCACTTCTGCTTTGGACAGGTGGCCCCCCTAAGCCTCTGGTTTTACAGTGTTTATCTCCACACAGACTTTTCTGCTGTGGTTCACTGAGCCAGGGCAACTATAGATTCTGCAAGCCTTCTATGTTAAAAATCATATAACACCAATGCATTCTTACATGAACATACACACACACACATCATTAGTAAAAAGCATTTGGAAGCATCTCTTAGAGTTGAGTCTGTTTTGAGATTATAGCACATCAGTGCTTCTAGTCACAGAAACACCATATTTGTGATGTTCTGCCTGACTAGGTTCTCCACTGCATAGGCTGTCTGTTTTTACCTATAATTTGCTCTGTGTTCATTTTCTAACTGTACACTAAATCACGTCAGGGCTTCAAGCTCTATTTTTTCCCCAGTTGCTCTCTCCTCTGCTTATACTCTTCCTCCATTCCAACAGTTCTTAATTCTCACTACATGTTGGAATCTCCTAGGGAGACATTTTTTAAACTACTGTCACTCAGGCTCTACCCATGGATTCATATTTAACTGTGCTAAGGTGAACCCCTGGGCATAATATATTTTTGTATAAGCTCTCTCTGTGATCCCAATGTATAACCAGGGTGATAACTACTGGTTTGGTTAGTTTACCTGTTCTTGGTTTTAAATTGACTCAGCTTTTGCTTTCCTGCTTCATAGTGAACATCACCCACTTTCAGCAAATAAATTAAGCTCAAGTGGTATTTCTCAAAAATTTCAGATAAATAGTAATCAGGCTATCTATCAATCTAGGAATGTGTCTACTTATTGAGAGAGTGAATTATCTGATTATAATAATAATTCTGAAAAATATCCATACATAAATCATTACTCCATCTTCCTCATATGCATTCCATGCATTATGGGCTCAATTGTGTCTTCACCTGAAATTCTCATTTGGCACTGCTAATTCTAGGTTCTCAGAATGTGACCACATTTGCAGATAACATCTTTAAAAAGGCCATTTAGGTCATGGAGAGCCTGGAAGGTACAGTCAGTTAGGCAGCCAGCTCTTGGTTTCAGCTCAGATCATGATCTCAGGGTCATGAGATTGAGTGCCATGTCAAGATCTGGGCTCAGTCCAGAATCTGCTTGGGTTTCTCTCTTCCTTTCCCCAGCTCACACTTTCTCTCTCTCTCTCTCTCTCTCTCCTTCTCTCTAATAAATATATAAATCTTTTCAAAAAAGGTAATTTGGGTTAAGTGAGATCTGTCTGTGGGCCCTAATTCAAGGGGGTTGGTGTCCTTATGAGAAGAGGTAATTAAAAACTCAACTTGCATAGGGAAAACCATGTGAAGGTACCAGAAGAAGACAGTCATCTGCGCGACAAGGAGAGGGACATCAGAGTGAAATCAACTCTGCCAACACTTGGTCTTGGACTTCTAGCCTCCAGAACTGCGAGAAAATAAATTTCTGTTTAAGCTACCTAGTCTGTAGCACTTTGTTATGGCAGTCCCAACAAATTAATTTTTAATCACTATTTTATACTAGTTCTATGCATGCTTCTAATCCATTCTCCAAAATGTAGCCAGAGTCAGCTATTGAAAATACAACTGTGACTATGCCATTCCTACTTAAACTTAAGTGACCTATCTCCCAACCATGTATTGCTATCTTGACTTTGAACTTCATTTTCTAGTACCAAATGTTTCTACCTCTATATGCCTAGCAAGCACTTGCTTTCCTCTACTCAATTTATTCTAAACTCACTTTATATAAGTATCCATACTATTTTTTTTTAAATTTATACTTAAAGATTCATCCCAGGAGAAATTCACTGAACACCTCCAATCAGTCTATAATGATCTTGGTTGAGTTAATATATTCACCACAATACTAAAATATCCTGTGCACAAACAAGTGTTATATGTATTTCATTATATTAAAGTGATAGTATATATATCTATCTTGACTTAAGGATTATAAAATTATCAATGAGTTAACTATTTTGTATTTCTCTTTTAGTCCCTAGGCAGGTATAATGTGATGTTTGCAGTAAAATAACTTGATATCTGTTAAAGAAATGTTGCATTTCCTTGTATGGGTCTATGTTCAATAAACATCTGCATCTCTGACTCCTGACAGATAATTCAACCTCAAGATGACTATGTTAAAATTCTCATTAAATTTTTCTTGGAAAGTATATGCCCTTTATTGAGGATTGCTTCATAGGACAGTTTATTCTATTAGATCTTGAATTTATCAAGTGGAAGAAGATGTGCATGTATATTGCATGGTGTGTGAACCCGCTGAAATTGCCTGATAAGTTTAGTAAGCACTGTATTTGAGTTTGTGCTTTTAGTGAGAAGGTTCTTAGTTTTCAACCAGTAGTCAGTTTCTTAACTCCAAAATTTTACAGGCTGTCAATTATATATTTGTCGGTCTTATATTTACATCAAGGCAAGTCAACAGTAACTAGTGATATAAACTACATTATCTTGAATATTCTTGAATATTTTGGTTTTTATCTTTCACTTTCACAGAGAATTACTTTTTTTTTTAAAGAAAACAAACATAAGAAAACAAAACCACTACAACATAATCCTTCTGAAAGCACATTTTTGTGAGGAAATTTTAGTGAGAATACTGCTCATCCCATCAGTGTTTCCATGATATTTCCTATATGAAAAATGTCTTGCATACATGTCACTATTCAGCAAATATTTATATCCTAGGGACCAGGCACTTTGCTTTACACCAAACATATGCTGGTAAATATGATCTTCTCTTCTGAAGCCAAAATTTTAGAGAAGGGAAAGATACAAAGAAGTAAAAACATGTCTGAGGATGATATGTGAACATTTAAAGTAAGAAGAGATAATCACTGGACAATATTTTTTATTGAATATCAATGACAAGATCTCCAAGTAAATGACATTGAAACTGAGACCTGACTAGCATGAAGGAAGCAGGTATATAAAAGTCAGAGGAAGATCATTATAACAAATGGAGCTACTAGTGAAAAGTCACTAAAATATGGAAAATAGTTTGGCATACCCCCAAGCCAGACAGAAGACCAGAATGTCAAGAGGGAAGAGTGTCAGCAGATGAAATCTTGGAGATGGATGGAGAGAGGATCAAGTTGGACACTAAAGACCTTGCTAGAGTTTGGAAGTTACTCCAAATGAGATAAGAAACCAAGAGTGGATTTTCAACAGGAGGCATGGCAAGATCTGATTTCTAATTTTAATAAAACTCAATTGGTTTTTCTGTAAATAATCAATTTTATACAAGCAAAAGTAGAAGAAAAGAGCACTAAGGATGTTACTACTATTGATGCATGTCAACTTAGAGGAGATAGTGATTTGAAATTAAATGGTAGATGAGAAATACAAGTAGTTTGATTCAAGATATATTTTATATGTAGTACCAACTGAGCTTCCTAATGAAGAAAGAATGTGGTATGAGGTGAAGAAAGCAACCAAAGAAGATTCCTAGGTTTTGTCTAGGTATCTGGGTGATTGGTGATGCCATTTAATGAGATGTGAAAGAATAGCTAAGGAGTAGATTTACTTGAAGTGTGGATATCCAGAGGAAGATGTAAAGTAACCATTTGTTTATATGGATCTTGAACTTAGTAGCAATATGTAGATGGCATATAAACTAATAAACCTGTCACTCTGTTTAGGAAAACCTGTTCATAGAGAAAAAAAGTGACGAGGTAACAGAATTACAAATTACTCTGAAGTTTGTAAGTCAAAATAAAAAAAGGAAGGAACTAGCCAAGGACATGGGGATGGAGCAGAGAGTGAGGTAGGGGAGTGTAGTGTCACCAAAAAACCCTCTGCAAAATTAAAAAACAAAACAAAACAAAACAAAAACCTGAGAAAACAATGATTTGAGAATGAGAAAGTGATCACCTGTAAAAGGCGAATAAAGAGAATCATCACAGGATTTAGAAATGTAGAGGTCATATGTCTTCTTCTCTTTAAGGAAAATGTTTTTTAAAAATGACATTTTTCCTCAGATCTGATAAAAGATTAGAAAAATATTCTTGTACCGAGAAGAAGCAATTCCCTGTAACGAAAACTGTCCAAGCGTACAGATGATGTGTTGTAAAATACTTTACTTAGAGCTCATAAAAAAATAATAAAGTTAGTGCTAGTGAATCAAAGCAGCAACTTGATGAGTGGATTAATCAGAATAAAAAACTTGCTCTCTATCATAAAAGTCACATCTCCTCTGTTCACTCATTCTCCCATTCATTGCAAAAGATAACATTCATGTTTTACTATTGAGACTATCTTTAAGCATTGAATGCTTTTAACCTCTCGGCTTACTTTTATTTGTAAAATTAATAAACTGTTTTAGAGCAATTTATGTACAAATCAAAATGAAGTAAAAAAGTACAGGGAATTCCCCTGTATTACCGTTCCCACACATGCACAATCTTCTCACTATCAATGTCCCATTATATAGTGCACAGTTGTTACAATGAATGGACCTATACTAGCACTTAGTATAACCCACAGTCCATAATTTATGTTAGTATTCACTCTTGGTATTCTGTGTTCTACAGGTATCCACAAGTATATAGTGGTATACATCCATTCAAACAGAAGAGCTTCAGTGCCCTAAAAATCTGTGCTCTGACTATTCATCTCACCCTTACCCCCAACTCCTGACAACTATTGATCTTTTTATTTCCATAATTTCACCTTTTCCTAGAATGTCACGTAACTAGAACCATACAGTATGTGGCCTTCTCAGATTGGCTTCTTTCATTCCGCAATGTGCATTTAAGTTTCTTCCACATTTTTTGATGGCTTGGTAGCTCATCTCTTTTTAGTGCTGAATTATATTTCTATTGTTTGGATGTACCTAAAGTTTATTTATTCATTCCCCTATTAAAGGACATCTTGACTATGTCCAAGTTTTGGCAGTTGTGAATAAAGCTGATAGAAACATCTGGACTTAAGTTTTTGTGTAGATATAACCTTTCAATTCATTTGAGTAAATACCAAGGAATGTATATGATTGTGGGCATCTATATTTTTAAAATAATTATTTGAGAAAATTTTATAAGATTAATTGTGTTTGTTTTTACCACTCAGCAAATATACTATTCACAAAAGGTATAATTTTTCATTTAAATTATAAATGAGATTAGTAATATTTGCATTTTTTTCCTCTTCCTTTCCTCTCAAAAATAATATAAAATGTAAAGCTGGCTTTATTTTATAACTACAATTCACTACACCCATTTTGCAGAAGTTCAAAATGACATTGAATAAAAATGAAGATCCTTTAGATATTGTCAAAATAATATACATAAAGAGTACCTTGTGGTTTTATCTATTACTTTGGCAAAAGTACTGTTGACAAAATAGTGGGGATAGAATCCCAATTAAAGAAGGAAAAAGGGATCTGATAAAGTACTGTCCTTAAATAACTCAAGAAAATGTGCCCTAAAAAAAAAAAGAAAAAGAAAAAGATTTGCTCTGAAAGTGAAAAGAAAGGATTTAGAAGATATTTTCCTTTTTTCTTTCTTTATTTCTTTTATATTTTTTTTAGAGGAGAGATACTAGAGGCCAATATTTGTTTTTATAGTTATATGACAGGAAGAGATTGTTTTTTTCCTGAGATCTGACATAAACCAATTTATTAACAATATGCAATATGTAAAAAGACTACATTTTTCTTTTTTATTTTGACTAAAAGAATAATCAAAGCCTAATTTGTGCCTCACATGTAGCAATTATATGTGACATTATTTACCCCTTGTGATAAAATTACTTAAGTCAAGACATTATTCTTAATTCATGTTATAATCTGATCCTCATTCACTTTAATTTATATTTTACCATTTTGCAGTTTGTGTTTCTGTTATATGCCATTCCATATATGTGAGAAACAAGACAGTATAAATAAACAAATATGTCTGGAAATGTGATCCTTCCTAATGTGTATTGAGGTAGAAATGTAGGAGACATCTAGAGGTCATTTCAGGGCCTGCTGATCTGGGGGTTGATCCCAATTTGTGACGCTACTCTGTAAGTCACTGAAAGATGGTCTCACACCAGCCCCTTCTCAACCTATATTCTGAAATATAACTAGCTACTGAAGGAGTTGTCATTTCCTTCTCTTACCCTTTCTATCCTGCTAGTCTTCCCCAATCTAAACACATACGAGGTTAGATGGTTTGAAATTTTGTTTTACTGAGGTTCCATCTGTATCTCAGCATAGAATAGACTATGTGAAGAACAGAGATAATTTTTCTCAAACTTGGTAGCTCCCTTTCATCAAAAACATGGTACATATCTACCTCTTAAAAATAAGAGTAATGTCCATCAACAGATGAATGGATCAAGAAGATGTGGTATATATACACAATGGAATACTATGCAGCCATCAAAAGAAATGAAATCTTGCCATTTGCAACAACATGGATGGAACCGGAGCATATCATGCTTAGCGAAATAAGTCAAGCAGAGAAAGACAACTATCATATGATCTCCCTGATATGAGGAAGTGGTGATGCAACATGGAGGCTTAAGTGGGTAGAAGAATAAATGAAACAAGATGGGATTGGGAGGGAGACAAACCATAAGTGACTCTTAATCTCACAAAACAAACTGAGGGTTGCCGGGGGGAGGGGGTTTGGGAGAAGGGGGTGGGATTATGGACATTGGGGAGGGTATGTGATTTGGTGAGTGCTGTGAAGTGTGTAAACCTGGTGATTCACAGACCTGTACCCCTGGGGATAAAAATATATGTTTATAAAAAATAAAAAATAAAAAAAATAAGAGTAATTCACGTGGGTACTTCTTCTGTCCAATATTCCTCTCTATCCTTTTCCTTTCCTTTCAAGGGCAAATAAAACAATATAACTTCCTTAGTTTAACTTTTACTGTGACCCTTTGGAAAAACATAGATCTAGAATTACTGTACTGACACTTTCTTGGCCCTGGTACATATTTAATAATTAATAGTATTATTTTAAACATCCAGTATGGTGGATAGATACATAGATATATAGATGAGTGGATAAATATCTCCATACATATCTCAACTAGTCTGTATTTGGTAAAATTTAAGACAGTAGGTGGGGCCATTTAACACAAGCTAAACTATCTTTGTCATTTCATCATTCCCATAAAAATGTCTTTATCTAGACCCCCAGAATAATTAAAGTTTTTGGTTAATTATTCCATGACTCCTCATCCTAGAAAACTGTCTATGTGTTGCTGGGATTAAAATACATTTGGAGATATTAAATATTTAGTGTAAAAAATTGTACCAATTTTCTCACTGGCATATTTTTTCTACTTAATAAAATATGTACAGATATAGATTTTTTCCTTGGGACAAAATAAAGCATATACCACAACAAAATGTCATTAACACAACAAAATAACCTTTGTAAAAACTGACCAAACTTGAAATATATTTACTTACCCTAAATTAACACTCACGAAAAAATAATTGCCACTAAGCTACTAACAATTCACTGAAGCCAGCCACAGTGCAATGTACCAGATTTGTATTCCCACAACTCCAGTAAAATAGCTCTGTAAGGATGTAAGTTTCACACTGCAATAGCCATTGGTCATATCTTACTCCTCATGTTTTTTAAGTGGTCACTCATATTTGAACCAGAATTTTAGAGTGAACATGTGCAGGAGAAAAGTGAACAAAAAAACATTATAAGGCACACACTATTTGTAGCAAGTAAGATGGTGACTTTGTGAACCTTCCAACTGGAAACTGAGGAGTGAAGTGGGGTAACATGTTCTCAGGCTCTTTCTTAGTTCCTACCTCATGTATTTCAAAAGGCTGTATTAGGTAGCCCTGCCTGGTAATCCATGGTCCCTCCTATATGAAAAAATACTGAAAAGTAAAGCATGAATTTATCAAATTCATAGACCCACTGTAAATAACTTCTACTTCTAAGACCTTCGCTCAAACAACTCCAATAATGTTGAATCATCTACTCCAGCTTACATAGTGCTTAACTTGCATTCAGTGTGTCCACTTACACAATGAACTAATTAGTTGAAATATAATTCTATTTCTGTCAAAGGAAATGAACAGAAATCAACTTTCCTTTCTTAATATTTTAACTCAGTTTTTTCCTACTTCCTGATTTGTGAACTATTCCTGGCTAGCAAAAAATTTAAAAGGAGAAGTCCGGTAATGGATTGGACCTTTTGACCTTCAATCAGGCAGCTTTATTTTCAGATAAGTCTTCTTAAAATATCAGAATTGCTCTGAACAAGCATTTTGATTGAATATTTTATAATGTGTCACTAGCTCCTATATTAGGATATAATTCTAACTCCTTTTTGAACTTGTTTAGTTTCCCCATATGTGGGTAAGACCTCTAGATTTTCAAATCTAAATGTCCTGTGATGAACAAGACAATTGGAAAAATTTCTTAGTGACGGTTATGCTATTAAAAATTTACAAATCTGTTTCAGGAAATCAGATACTGCAAAGCTCCCCGTGAATGCTATAGATTGAAAACTTGTCAAAATACAACGTTTTCAAATGCTCTCCTCCAGTTCTCCCTGAATATACCCAAGCCAGTCTTTTACCCCCACCATTCCAGTAAAATGGTTCCATCAAGGATGCAAATGACTTTCACATTTTAATAACCACAGATCTTAATCTTCATCTTACTTAAGAGGCCACTCACATTTCAACAAGAATTCTAGGCCCAAATGTCCAAATGCTCTTGTTGTCCGTTTTCACTGGAATCCTAATAGGAATTGTAGACTTAACCTATCTAAAAGTTAAATGTTGAACTTTTCTTCTAAACCTTATCCTACAGATATTCTCCCAAATCAGAAAATAGCAACCCTATTCCTCTATTTCCTTTCGTGTAAAAGTTGTTGGAGTCAATATTACCTGACCTCTTTTTCTTTCCTGTCCCAGCCATTCAATAAATCTTTTCTTGGCACTGTTTTCAAAATATCCATAATTTTATCACTTCTTACCCTCTCCAAGGTTATTCTGTGGTTCAAACCACCAACATCCCTTACCAAGATTATTACAAGAACCTTGAAAAGGTCTCCTACTTCTGTCACTGCAAAATTACCACATGCCTTGCTATCTCACTTTGTTCAGTTTTTTACTCAAAAGTTATCCTGATGGCAATACCTTTGTTCGTAACTTTACTTAAAATTTATTTAAGGTACTCCCTATCTCTCTCTCTCTCTCTCTCTCTCTCTCACACACACACACACACACACTTTCTATCACTTTCACCTCATTGTTTCCTGTAGCACTAATTAGTATTAACATGCAGAGAATAAGATGCATATCTGCCAGCAAAGAAAAAGGGGTAAGGCTCCAAACTCTATATTAACTATAATAATAAATGTTGTCTCCTAGTGAATTTGTTGTTTGGGAAACAAATAAAATATCACTTTAGTTTATAGGTCATTGCACACATAGAATGACCCAACAGAGCCTCATCTGCCTCTGATCACATCTACATGACAAAAACCTGGATGACTTGGAGACCGAACTTCATATTGTAATGAGAAGAAACTTGTAGGGTTTCAGGAAAGACTGATCATATTTTACATGTGTAAGGAACATAAATAATTTGTAACCTGAGAGTGGACTGTATTCAATTAAAGATGACTAGAAATTCTTTGCCCTTTTCCTATTGAAATAAGGAGCCCATTTTTCATCCCCCTGAAGCTGGCATTGCCAAGTGATTTATTTTAACTAATAAAATAAGAAGTAACAATGTTTAAATTATGAGACAGGACTTTACGAGTTTTATAAGCTTCTGTATTTGCCATTTGAAATGCTCTTTTTTGGAACCCAAACACCAATACTATGAGGAAGTCCCAGTACCTACATACAAAGAGGCCCATGTGGAGAACTGGTGCTCCTGGCCTGCACATCCACCTGAGCTCCTAGCTGGCAGTTAGCAGCAACTACCAATTGGTGAATAAGAACATTTTGGGTTGTTCACCCATCCTAATACTTCAAGTAACACCACACAGAACAAAAGGACTACCAAGTCAACCCACAGAAAAATGAGATATAATAAACTATTGCTATCTTAAGCCACTTTTGGGGATGAATATTTTATTAATTAGTAATAGATGACCAAAAACAACATTGCTTTAGGGACCCAGGCCTCCTTCTATGTTTTTGCTCTGATATCTTCTAAAAACATGGTGTTCTTTTGTGGATTCTCTATATCCAGGTAGGAGGTGAGAGAGCAGATAAATGGAAAATCACATGGGAGATATTTTAGGAACCATACCTGAACATAGCTTATCTCTTCTGTATATATTCCACTGGCCAGAAGTTGATCACTAAGGCTGCATGCAACTCCTAAGAAACTCAGGGTTTTAGCCCAACAGTGCACCTGCAGAACAAACACAAGCACTTTCCACAATACACTAGAAATACAACATTTGTACTACATTCTTCCCATAATATAGAAAGTGAGAGTATTTGCAAAGTGTGATGGTACAAATTTTTAATGTAGGAAGCTTAGAGAAATATTGTTAATTTGAAATAAATCTTTAGTAGAATGAATGGAAATTTACTCTAGCCAGTTTTCTGGAATTTAATTGTGATTGTAGATCATAACTTTGTAACAACACGGATATATGAAAAGTTCTCTAAATATTCTACTTAAGTTATGGGAAATTAAGGAAACAGTAAGATTGTGCCATTAACTAGAGTTGAGTTTTTGAGGGGAAAATGTGGGATACTCAAGGAACAAATGAGAGAACTTCATTGGCTAGAGAGTTGGTCAGTCAGGTCTATAGTGGCAGGACCTGTCATCAAAAAGATAGCAGAGAAATGGGGCACAGAAATTAGTAACATGGAATAACAAAGTTATGAAACTCCCATGGAGGTAAAACAATGTATCCAATGTGATTAATAAAGTGAAAAAAATTATGAGATAACTATTTGAGGCCACAGAATTATTTTAGAGGTAGTAAAATTACGTATGATGACATGGTTTTCTAAGCATCATTAGGTGAGTGAACTGTGTTCAAGTGGACTTCAGAGAAAGATTATATATATGAAACAGTTATAAAATTATAAATTACTGTATAGCTCATACTTACACATATTAAAGTAATTCAAACTTATTCCAAGACTTGGGTGGGAACTTTTCTTACATAAAGAGTGTCAAATTTTGATACAGGTAGGAAAGAGTTGGGGTGAAAGTAGTTATTTTTAATGAGGTGAAATAGTGATGAAGAGATACAACATATGAGTTTCCAAAGAAGAAATTGTTTAGGTTGCTGAGTGAGGATCTAAAAATTATAGTGGAAAATCAAGGAATGTCTACATAATGAAGAATCTCCACTTCCAATGCCTGAAAATTAAGCAGTTGTGGAGTTGTGAATTCTATGTGTATGTTTTTATGTTGCCAGGGCTTTCTGAAAAAAAAATACTGAATACTGGGACCCAGAATTAAAATAATTAGCTTTGGAGTGTAATTTATGACTGATTAACAGAAAGAGAACTTCAGACACTTGCCTCTCAGAAATATGTTTTATATTTCAAGGGGTGGGAGTGTGTAGGGCTGATATCCAGGACTTATCTTTCCCCTGGAGAAATTTATTTACATTCTAAATTAAAGTAAGAACTCATGATTTTTACTTTGGAGCAAAGGTTTGTCTTCATTCTCTCAGGATGGAAGGGGGAAATATATATATAGAAGCAAATAGCATTCATATTTATGTGTTCTTCATCTATAGTAAGATCCTTATATGTATAGGGTAACATATGGCTCTCAGCATATTTCCCGAGAAATAAGAACTGAGGCAAAGGGGAAGATGGTGCAAGTATCATTTAAGTATTAATAATTTGTCTGTCCAATACAAAACCCACATGTGTGCATTCAGGATAATATTAACAACATAGATATTAAAAAACTAGCAGAAATTAGAAGATAGTAGTAGAAGTTAGTAATAGAAGTAATAGAAGTTAGTAATAGAAGAATACAAGGTTTTACTTACGACCTCTAGGAAATGGGAGAACAATAGGAAACCAAAGATATATAAGAGCTTAATTATGAAACTGGGACTCTGAAGTCAGTGAAAAATGTTTTGGATAAGGATAGAGGAAGCAGGGGCACCTGAGTGTCTCAGTGGGTTAAGCCTCTGCCTTTGGCTCAGGTCATGATCTCAGGGTTCTGGGATCAAGTCCTCTCTCTCTGCCTGCCTCTCTGCCTACTTGTGATCTCCCTCTCTCTGTCAAATAAATAAAAAATAAATAAAAATAAATCTTAAAAAAAAAAAGATAGAGGAAACACAAAAGAGCATGGGAATGGGGATCTAAGGCAGAATAGGTGATCTTGGACCATAAAATGTAGATGGTTACTGAAAGTGCATCAGAGGAGATGTCATTAAATTAGCCGTATTCAGATTCTCAACAGGAACATAATTTTTCTATGAAATGATCAATCATAGAAAACTGAGTATTATTGAGAAATTGTTGTGTTCATAAATATGTCTCAGACAGTTGCACAAAGAGTTTAGACTCTCTCTGAATCCTGACCTTTTGGTGAAATAAGCATGAATTTTTAAGGTAGAATGAGTCACAATTAGGCTCGCCTACATTTGGCTGTACTTCAAAGGAGATCCGAGGCAGATTCTATTGTACTCTGAGAAAATGGAGTTCATGTTCAAGTGTGTATGACCAGGTTTTGTCATGGTGAAGAAGGGCGGGAGCAGTATCCCAGGGGGAAACTTGATGGAGAAAGACAGGTGTTGCTGTACCATGTATGTAACTTAGAGAATAGTTTTTATTGGATACAGAGTAAATAATTGCAGCAACCCATGAGTTATTTTCAGAAAATTATCTTTGTAGAGAGTGAGATTTTTAAAAAGATTTTATTCATTTGTTTGTTGGTTTGTTTTCTTGAGAGAGAGAGCACAAACAGGGGAAGGAGGAGCAGGAGAGGGAGAAGCAGACTCCCTGCTGAATGGACAGCCTAATTGTGGGCTCGATCCCAGGACCCTGGAATCATGACTTGAGCTGAAGGCAGATGCTTAACTGAATGAGCCCAAGAGTAAGATTTCTTTATGTGATTTTTACTTAAGCAAGTATCAAGCCCCCTCTTCTACCAATAATGTAAGTACATACTAATCTTAAATTAGAGAAAGCCAACAAGAACGGTTTCCTCAACCTTGGCTCTGTCTGCATTATAATCATTGAGCAACATGGGTGGATTCTTTAAAAACGAAAAAAAGAACTACAATTAAAAAAAATTTCTAATTGACTCTAGAAGGCTGTCATAAGGATTAATGATCTAATTTATTGAGGTACTTATATCCATTTCTGATCCAACATCAGTGCTATATCAGCATTTGTGGAATGAACACAATGTAAGAAGCCTTTTACCTTTTATCTAAAAGTCAAAGAAGTAATTATTTAGTTCACATTCTGTGGTTTGAGAAGGAGATACTCCTGTGGTTCAGTTTGGGATTCTGAGGCAACTTTGAATGCTTGTGTGTTTGTGTGTATTTTGTTTTATTAGATTTGATTTTTTAAAATAAATTATTCTAGATTTTTAGTTTTAACACCAAAATCTTGTGTTATTATTCCAAAATAATATGTCAGAAGATACATTCATATTTCTGGGATTCCTTATTGAATTCAGTGGTCACAAACAATTAGAATCTATCATAAAGGTTTATCATTTAAAATCATCTAGAATTCTATATCCGTACCCACCTACACGTATTTGAGAGGTTTATTTAAAATTAAAATTGGTCATACACATACTATTAAGTCTGAAGAAACAAAGGGAATCTGTTAGAATGTTTTGCATATTTTGGCTTAATTAAATGTCAACACTAAAATTTAAACTAACTTTAGCTTTTCCCTGGTGAAGAGATGTAAAAACTTACTTTATTAATTAAAGTTAATAAATGTTTGCTTGAGTTTTAAGTATGAGTTTTAAATGAAGTAACCAATGTTTCTTAGGTAAGAAAAAACAGAAGCTTAACAAAGTTTATATGTCCTTCAAGAAAAAGCATAAAGTCAGTAAGAATCCCAATGAGTCGATTTTCAGCATAGGCACTGTGGTTTAGCTCCACAATTCTCATTACATCTAATTGGCATCAGGCAGTTAAACTTGCTAAACTACACTAAAAATGAAGCAAGTACAATATCACACTGTGCATATACTTCAAATATGTTTAATATCCTATTGCTATACTTAACTTTTACTCACCAGGACAAGCTTCACTGAAGTTGCTGTATACTAATAGAAAAAAGAAAATCACTTTGAACTTTCTGCTTTGAACAGTAAATGCCAGCAGAGGAAAATGGTCAGGCTGTGTGGACAAGTATCTTACTGTCCTCACACACCAGCCATCTACATAAAAATGCTGTACTATTTTTCTATTGCTATGTAACAAATTACCACACACTTAACAGTTTAGCAATACACAATTATCTTGCTTTCCGTGGGTTAGAAGTCCAGGCATGGCTTTGTAACTTAGGGTCTCACAAGGCAAAAATTAAGGTGTTAGCAAGCTGAATTTATATCCAGAGGTTGGCTGGGATATCCCCCCAAGCTCCATTTGTTGGAAAAATTCACTTCCTAATTGTATAACGAAGGGCCTGGCTTCATGTGGGATTTGCAGAAAGCAACCCTCAGATCCTAAAACCACACACTGTGCCTTGCCATGCAGCAGTCTTACAGAGCCTTTCAAATCATCGCAATTTACTTTTTTAGGGCCAGGAGGAGAATCTTTCCAGTTTTCTAAGACAAAGTCTTCTAATAACAATGTGTAATAGACCTAATAATGGAAGTGATCATCCTAAGGCATTTACTACCCTCTACTGGCTAGAATCAAATTTCAGATTCCATGACACTCAAGGGGAAAGGATTCTACAAGGTTTATCCAAAGATTTTTTTTGGAGTTCATTGTTTGGAACATCTGACAAATTGCTATATTTGCTCAAATCAATCCATGGTTAAGTGTTTTTTCACTCTATATCAAATGAACTCATTATGTCATTTAAATTTTTCCATTTTTCATTTATTTCCTTGAATTTGTTTTTTTTTCATAATTTTCATTTTTTTTCCACTGTGGCTTTTAATCTTCATTTATTGGCTTATGTATGTGAATTATACCTCACTGAGGCCACAAAAAAAAACCGTTAGAAGAAATGAATTCAGTAAATTATCAGGATACAAAATTATCATATAGAAATCTGTTGCATTTCTGTACACTAATAACAAAGCAGCAGAAAGAGAAATTAAGAGAGCAATTCCATTTACAGCTGACCAAAAAGAATAAAATACTAGGAATTAATCAACGAGGTAAGATTTGTTCTCTGAATACTATAAACATTAATGAAAGCTAATTGAAGATGGAAAAATGAACAAATGGAAAGACATGCCATGACTATGGATTGGAAGAATTAATATTGTTAAAATGTCCACTCTTTCCAAAGTAATCCATAGATTCAATGCAATCCTTATCAAAATACCACAGCATTTTTTAGAGAAGTAGAACAAATAATACTAAAATTTGTATGGAACCCCAAAAGAACAAACAGACAAGGTAATCTTAAGAAGGAACAAAGCTGGAGGTATCCCAATCCCAGATTTCAAGTTATATTACAAAGCGATAAGAATTAAAACAGTATGTTATTGGCAGAAAATATACACATAGATCAAAAGAACAGTATAGAGACACGAGTTTATATGGTCAGTAAATCTATGACAAAAGAGGCAGGAATATACAATGAGGGAGAAAACAGTGTCTTAAACAAATGGTGCCAAGAAAACTGGACAGCTACATGAAAAAGAATGAAAGTGGACTATTTTTCTATACCATACACAAAAACAAACTAAAAAGGAATTAAAAACCTAAATGTGAGACACGTAATTTAAAACTAACAAACAAGCCAGCAAAACTAAAGAATTGGATGCCTAGGTGGCTCTATCAGTTAAGTGTCTGCCTTCAGCACAGGTCATAATCCCAGGGTACTACTGTGTCCCCCTTTGTGCTCCCTGCTGACCAAGGAGCCTTCATCTTCCTTTGCCTACTGCTCCCCCTGCTCATGCTTTCTCTCTCTGAAAACTAAAACTCTTAAAAACAAACAAACAAACAAATCAAACAAATTAAAAAATCCCTAAACTCTCAGAAGAAAATTTAGGCAGTAATCTCTTGGACATTAGCCTTAGCAACATTTTTCTAGGTATGGCTCTTCAGGCAAGGGAAATAAAACCAAAAATAAACTACAGAAACATACTAAAACAAAAGCTTTTGTACAGTGAGTTAAGAAAATAATCCAAACAAAAAGGCAACCTAATGAATGGGAAAATATATTCATAAATAATATATCTAATAAGGGGTTAATATCCAAAATAAATAAAGAACATGCATAACACCAAAAAACCCCATAAATAATTAAAAATTGGAAGAGCATTAAAATAGACTTTTTTCTAAAGAAGACATACAGATGGTCAACAGGCATGTGAAAAGATGATCAACATCACTAATCATTGGGGAAATGCAAATCAAAACCACAATGAGGTATTACTCTATACCCATCAGAATGGCTATTATTGAAAATAAAAGAGATAAAAAGAGTTGGTGAGGATGTGGAAAAAAAGGAACACAGGTACACTTCTGGTTGGAGTGTAAATTGGTGCAGCCACTGTGGAAAACAATCCACTTCCTCAAAAAAATTAAAATAGAATTATATATGATCTAGTAATTCCACTGCTGGTATTTACTCAAACACTAATTCTATTTTTTTTTCAAACACTAATTCTAAAAGACATATGCACCCTTATATTTTCTGCAGCATTATTTACAATAGCCAAGATAAGGAAGCAACCCTAGTGTCCACCCATAGGTGAATGGATAAAAAAGAGATGGTACACACACACACACACACACACACACACACACACATACACACAGGAATATTACTCATTGATAAAAAAGAATAAGAACTTGCCATTTGAGAAAACATGGATAGACCTTGAGGGCATTATGATAAGTAAAATAATTCAGACAGAGAAGGGCAAATACTATATGATTTCACTCATTTGTTGAATTAATAAAAAAGGAAGGAAGAAACAAAAAGGGAGTAGGGAAGATAGTGGAGGAGTAGAAGACCTAAATTTCATCTGGTCCCAGGAATTCAGCTAGTTAGTTATCAAACCATTTTGAACACCTACAAACTCAACAGAAGATTGAAGAGAAGAATAGTAGAAATTCTATGAACAGAAAAGTGGCCAATTTCTGGAAGGTAGGACATGTGAAGAAGTGAATCTGAGGCAATATATGGGAAGACAAAACTTGGGGGAGGGCCTGGCTCCTGGCAAATGGTAGAGCAGTGGAGCGAGCACAAAATCGGAACTTTTAGAAGTCTGTTGGACTGAGGGATGTCCCTTCAGAGGCTAAGTGGGGGGTAGAGCCCTTACTGTGACAGTGTGGTCTCAGGACCCTTGGAGGTCTGAGCAGAGCTCCCAGGTATCAGAGCAGCAGGGAAGGCAGTTGTAGAGACAGAGATGAGTGGTCTCTCAGCTTCTCAACTCATGGTTACCTTAATCTGTGATCCGAGGCACAGTCAGACCACTGCTATCAGAGCAGGGACCCCACAAAGTGGCAAATCAAGAGAGACCCTCCCCCTTTCTTCCACCGGGAGGAGCAATGTAGGAGTGCACTGCAGGAATGTGCTGGGTTTGGAGAATCCAAATGGGGCCATGCGCCAGAGATAGAAATGCTTGGTCACAGGCCGGGTGAGCATAGAGCACAGCTGGAGACCAGGGAGATGGGAATGATTGACTGTTTCCAAAGCTGTATAGAAAGCTTTCAGGGAACAAAAACTACCAAGAGCAAACCAAGCAGATTACTTGATTGGCCGCTGGCAAGAGCCATGCAATTCCAGGTTGGGCAAAGACATTTGAGAATCACTACAACAGGCCCCTCCCCCCGAAGATCAGGAATAACATTCAGCCAAGACCAAGTTTACTGATCAATGAGAACTGCAAAATACCAGTGCTAGGGGAATACAACACATAGAATTAATGGGTTTTTTCCCCCATGATTTTGTAGACTTTCAAAGTTAATTTTTAAAAATTTTTGTTATTTTTTCTTTTTTGCTTTTTTCTGAATTTTTCTTCTTTCCTATTTTAACCTATTTTAATTATTTTATCTTGTATCTTTTAAAGATCTTTTTTAACTTTCATTTTCATAGTCATATTCTATCCCTTCATTGTATTTAACCTTATTTTTTGTATACATGTAAGTTTTTATTTCTTTGGTACTTTGGGATATAATTTCTTCTAACAGACCAAAATATACCCTAAATCTAGTGTATGGCTTTGTCCTAGTCTCCAGCCTCATCACATTTCTCTCTTTTTTTCTTTTGTTTTTTTCAACCAACTTCTTATCTTATCAATTCCTTTTTTAAAATTATTTTTTAATTCTCATCTTTTCAGTCATATTCCACCTTCATCATGTTTACCCTTATTTTTATATATATAAGTTTTCTTTCTTTAAAATTTTGGGATGCAGAGCAAAATACACCCAAAATCTAGTGTGTGGCTCTGTTCTACTCACCAGTATATATATCAGTATATATACCAGTACACACACACACACACACACACACACACACACATACACACACACATACACATACACATATAATTTATTTATTTTTTCCCTTTCTTCTCCCTATGGTTTTGGGTCTCTTCTGATTTGGTTAGTGTATATTTTTCTGGGGTTGTTGTTACCTTTTACCATTTTGTTCTCTCATTCATCTATTCTTCTCTGGACAAAATGACAAGGAATAAAAAACTCTCCTCAAAAAAAGAAGAAAAAGAGGCAGTACCATCTGCTAGGGACCTAATCAATAGAGACATTAGTAAGATGTCAGAACTAGAGTTCAGAATGATGATTACAAAGATGCTAGCTAGGCTTGAAAAAAGCATAGAAGATACTAGAGAATCCTTTTCTAGAGAAATAAAATCCCTTCCTGGAGAAATAAAAGAACTAAAATCTAACCAAGTTGAAATTTTTTAAAAAAGTTATTAACGAGGTACAATAAAAAATAGAGGCTTTTACTGCTAGGATAAATGAGGCAGAAGAGAGAATTAGTGATACAGAAGACCAAATGATGGAGAATAAAGAAACTAAGAAAAAGAAAGATAAACAAGTAAAGGATCATGAGAATAGAAATTGAGAGTGATACCACAAGATGAAGCAATATTAGAATAATTGGGATGCTAGAAGACAATGAAAGAGAGAGAGGGGAAGTACGTATACTGGACCAAATTATAACATCAAAATTCAGGAGGCACAGAGAACCTGAATCAAAATCAATAAAAACAGGTCAATATACCATCATCTAATAGTAAAACTTCCAAGTCTCAGAAACAAAGAGAAAATCCTGAAAGCATCTTGGGACAAGAAATCTGTAAACTACAATGGTAGAAATATTGGATTGGCAGCAGACCTATCTCCACAGATACCTGGCAGGGCAGAAAGGACTGGCATGATATATTCATAGCACTAAACAAAAACAAACAAACAAAAATTGCAGCCAAGAATACTATATACAGCTAGGCTGTCATTGAAAATAGAAGGAGAAATAAAAAGCTTCCAGGACAAACAAAAACTAAAGGAATTTGCAAACACAAAACCAGCCCTACAGGAAATATTGAAGGGGGTCCTCTAAGCAAAAAGAGAGCCTAAATGGAACAGACCAGAAAGGAACAGAGACAATATACATGAACAGTCACCTTATAGGCAATATAATGGCACTAAATTCATATCTTTCAATAATTACCCTGAAAGTAAATGGGCTAAATGCCCCAATCAAAAGACACAGGGTATCACAATTGATTAAAAAAACAAGACCCATCAATATGCTGCCTGCAAGAAACTTGTTTTAGACCCAAAGATACTTCCAAATGTAAAGCGAGGGGGTGGAAAACAATTTACCATGCTAACAGACATCAAAAGAAAGCTGGGGTGGCAATCCTTATAACAGACAAATTAGATTTTAAGCCAAAGACTATAACAAGAGAAGAGGAAGGATACTATATCATACTTAAAGTGTATATCCATTTAGAAGATATAGCAATTTTTAATATCTATGCCCCTAACATGGGAGCAACCAACTATATAAACCAATTAATAAAATTAAAGAAACATATCAACAATAATACAATAATAGCAGGGGACTTTAACACTCCTCTCACTGAAAGGGACAGATCATCTAAGCAAAAGATCAACAAGGAAATAAAGGCTTTAAATGACATGCTGGACCAGATGGACATCACAGATATATTCAGAACATTCCATCAGAAAGCAACAAAATACACATTCTTCTTCAGTGCACATGGAACATTCTCCAGAATAGATCACATCCTGGGGCACAAATCAGGTCTCAGCCCATGTCAAAAGACTGGGATCATTCCCTGCATATTTTTAGACCACAGGTCTTTGAAACTAGAACTTAACCACAAGAGTAAAGTTGGAAAGATCTCAAATACATGGAGGCTAAAGACCATCTTACTAAAGAATGAATGGGCCAACCAGGAAATTAAAGAAGAATTGAAAAAATTCATGGAAACAAATGAAAGTGAAAATACAGCTGTTCAAAATCTGTGGGACACTGCAAAGGCAGTCCTCAAAGTATACAGCAATATAAGCCTTTCTCGAGAAACAAGAAAGGTCTCAAATATACAACCTAAAGGGGCCGGAGAAAGAACAGCAAATAAAGCTTAAACCCAGAAGGAGAAGAGAAATAATAAAGATCAGAGCAGAATCAATAAAACAGAAACCAAAGAACATTAGAACAGATCAACAAAAACTAGGAGCTGGTACATTGAAAGAATTAATACAATTGATAATCTCCTGGCCAGACTTATCAAAAAGGAAAGAGAATGTACTGAAACTAATATAATCATGAATAAGAGATTATAAGAACCAAAAACTATAAATTATAATATATTATGAGAAAGAATACAACAACAAATTTGACAATCTGGAAGAAATGGATACATTACCGGAGACAAATAAACTACCAAAACTGAACCAGGAAGAAATAGAAAACCTGAACAGACCCATAACCAGTAAGGAGATTGAAGAAGTAATTAAAAACCTCTAAATAAACAAGAGCCCAGGTCCAGATGGCTTCCCAGGGGAATTCCACCAAACGTTTAAAGAAGAATTAGTATCTATTCTCCTGAAACTGCTCCAAAAAACAGAAATGGAAGGAAAACTCCCAAACTCATTTTATGAGGCCAGCAATACCTTGATCCTCAAACCAGACGAACACCCCATCAAAAATGAGAATTACAGACCAATATCCCAGATGAACATGGATGTAAAAACTCTCACCAAAATACTAGCCAATAGGATCCAACAGTATGTTAAAAGGATTACTCACCATGACCAAGTTGAATTTATTCCTGGGATGCAAGGTGGATTCACTATCTGCAAATCAATCAATGTATACAATACATTAATAAAAGGAAGAACAAGAACCATGTGATACTCCCAAAGTATGATGAAAAAGCATTCAACAAAGTACAGTATCCTTTTTTGATCAAAACTCTTCACAGTGTATGGATAGAGGGTCATAACTCAATATCATAAAAGCCATATATGAAAAGCCCACAGCGAATATCATTCTCAATGGAGAAAAACTGAGAGCTTTTCCCTAAGGTGGGGAACACACCAGGGCTGTCCATTATCACCATTGCTATTAAACATAGTACTAGATGTCCTAGACTCAGCAATCAGACAACAAAAAGAAATAAAAGGCATCTGAATCAGCAAAGAAGAATTCAAACTCTCAGTTTTTGTGGATGATATGATACTTTATGTGGAAAACCCAAAAGACTCCACTCCAAAACTGCTAGAACTGCTACAGTAATTCAGTAACATGTCAGGAATAAAATCAAGGCACAGAAATCAGTTGCATTTCTATATACCAATAACAAGACAGAAGAAAGGGAAATTAAGGAGTTGATCCCATTTACAATTGCACCCAAAACCATAAGATACCTAGGAATAAGCCTAACCAAAGAGGCAAAGAATCTGTACTCAGAAAACTAAACAGTACTCATGAAAGAAATTGAGGAAGACACACACACACACACAAAAAAAAAATTGGGAAAATATTCCATGTTCATGGATTGGAAGAACAAATATTGTGAAAATTTCTATGCTACCTACAGTATTCTACACATTTAATGCAACCCCTATCAAAAATACCATCAACTTTTCTCAAAGAAATGGAAAAAATAATCCTAACATTTATATGGAGCCAGAAAAGAATAGCCAGAGGAATATTGAAAAAGAAAACCAAAGTTGGCAGCATCACAGTTCTAGACTTCAAGCTCTATTACAAAGCTGTCATCATCAAGACAGTATGGTACTGGCACAAAAACAGACACATAGATCAATGGAACAGAAGAGAGATCCCAGAAATAGACCCTCAGCTCTATGGTCCACTAATCTTTGACAAAGCAGGAAAGAATGTTCAATGGAAAAAAGACAGCCTCTTCAACAAATGGTGTTGGGAAAATTGGACAGCCACATGCAGAAAAATGAAATTGGACCATTTCCTTACACCACACAGAAAAATAGACTCAAAATGGACACAAAACCTTGATGTGAGACAAAAATCCATCAAAATCCTTGAGGAGAACACAGGCAGCAACTTCTTTGACCTCAGCCACAGTATTCCTAGAAACATCACCAAAGGCAAGGGAAGCAAGGGCAAAAATGAACTACTGGGACTTCAAGATCAAAAGCTTTTGCACAGCAAAGCAAACAGTCAACAAATCCAAAAGACAACTGACAGAATGGGAGAAGATATTCACAAATGACATATAAGATAAAAAGTTAGTACCCAAAATCTATAAAGAACTTCTCAAACTCAACACCCAAAGAACAAATAATAAATCAAGAAATGGGCAGAGGGTTTTTGTATGGACGTTTTTGTAAACAAGACTTCCTGACGGCCAACAGACACATGAAAAATTGCAAATGAAAAAGGTCACTTAGGGGCACCTGGGTGGCTCAGTGGGTTAAAGCCTCTGCCTTCGGCTCAGGTCATGATCCCAGAGTCCTGGGATCGAGCCCCATATCGGGCTCTCTGCTCCGCGGGGAGCCTGCTTCCTCATCTCTCTCTCTCTGCCTGCCTCTCTGCCTACTTTTGATTTCTCTCTCTCTGTCAAATAAATAAAATCTTAAAAAAAAAGAAAAGAAAAGAAAAGAAAAAGGTCACTCAGCTTCAGGGAAATACAAATCAAAAACCGCAATGAGATACCACCTCACACAAGTCAGAATGGCTAAAATAACCAGTCAGGAAAACGACAGGTGTTGGTGAGGATGTGGAGAAAGGGGAACCCTCCTATACTGTTGGTGGGAATGCAAGTTGGTGCAGCAACTCCGGAAAACAGCATGGAGGTTCCTCAATGTTGAAAATAGTTGAAACTAGAGACCCAACAATCGCACTACTAGGTATTTACCCTAAGGGTACAAATGTAGTGAACTTTAATGTTTATAGCAGCAATGTCCACAGTGGCCAAACTATGTTAAGAACCTAGATGTCCATCAACTGATGAATGGATAAAGAATATATATATATGTACAATGGTATACTATGCAGCCATCAAAAGAAATGAAATCTTGCCATTTGCAACAACGTGGATGGAACTAGAGGGTATTATGCCAAGCAAAATAAGTTAATCAGAGAAAGATAATTACCGTATGATCTCACTGATGTGAGGAATTTGAGAAACAAGGCAGAAATCATGGGGGGGGGGTAGAATGAAACAAGATAAAATCAGAGAGGAAGACAAACCATAAGAACTTAAAATCTCAGGAAACAAACTGAAGGTTGCTGGGGTGCGGGGGATGGGGTGGCTGGTTGATGGACATTGCGGAGGGTATGTGCTATGCTGAGTGCTATGAATTATGTAAGACAGATGAATCACAGACATGTACCCCTGAAAGAAATAATAAATTATATGTTTAAAAAATTGTAAGAAAAACAAATGAACAAACAAAAACAGCAGAAATAGGAGGCATATGGGTGGCTGTCATTGTCTACCTTTAGCTCAGGTGATGACCCAAGGATCCTGGATCAAGCCCCACACTGGGCTCCCCTATTCAGTGGGGAGTCTCCTTCTCCCTCTCCTGTGCCTGCTGCTCTCCTGACTTTTGCTCTCTCTGAGAAATAAATAACTAAACTCTTAAAAAAAAAAAAGCAGAAAAAGACCCATAATCATAGAGAATAAAGTGGTAGTTTCCAGAGGGGAATTGGTGGAGGGATGGGCAAAAAGGAGAGTGGGAAGTATAAGCTTTGGTTATGGAATGGGTAAGTCACAGGGTGAAAGCACAGAATATATACAGCACAGAATATATAGTCTATGGTAGTGAAATAATGTTGTATGATGAAAGATTGTAGTTGCACTTTTGGTAAGCATAGCATAACATGTAGATTTGTTGAATCACTATGTTGTACACCTGAAATTAATGTTATATTATATCTTAACTGTACTCTATACTTCAACAAAAATTATACACATACACAATGCTAAGTTTTTTATCTACCTGAATTTCTAAGATTTCCTAAATAATTTTCTTCCTCTTACCATCTGTTCTATTATTTACATATATATACCTTCTGCTATTAGAAGCATGTGTATTTTCTTTCACACATTTCTCACTCTCATCATCTACAGCAAATTCCCCATTAAACTGTGTTTAATTCCTAATCTCTAATCTACCTATTCTATTTTTGTTTCTATAAGCCTATTCCTATCTACCATCACCTCTTGGTGAAATTACTAAAAGAAACTCCTTATCACTTAACACTGCTACCACTCTAATTTGCTTTCAATTCAATCTCAAAATATTTAAGTTGAACTTGAAAACAGAAACTATATTATTTCCTCCTTCTACTTAAAATTTATAATATCAACAAATGCTGTTGAGAAAACTGATATCCATATTCCAAAGAATGAAGATAGACTCTTATGTTATACCATATTTAAAAAATTAACTCTAAATGAACGAAAGACCTAAATGTAAGAGCTAAAGCTATCAACTGGTTATGTGTACTAGTTATAAACAAAATTTTGACGGACATTTTTTGATAATTCTCTAGCTATCTGTGGTGGCAATGAGAGGATATACTTCACTTAACTGCTAATACTTCACGAAAGTTACCAGGATGACAAATCATGTGGAGAAGAGCCAACAGGAACTGAGAGAAGCTAAGCAAGAGCAAAACATAGTGACATTTAAATGAACAAAAATAAATGTTATTGTTACAAGTGTTCTGTGGAGAGAAAGTCAATAATGTGTCCAAACAACTTTTTGCTAGTGCCTAGAGAGACCAAAGATCCAACGATTCATTTACACAGGGGGTTCACTGACAAGAATTTGAGGAGTTTCTGAGTGGCTCAGTTGGCTTAGCATCTAACTCTTGGTTTCAGATCAGGTCATGACCTCAGCGTCAGGAGATGGAGCCTCACGTAGGCTCTGTGCATGGTGTGGAGCCTGATTAAAATTTTCCCTCTTCCCCTCTTCTTCTGCTACCCAACCCCTGCTCACATGCATGCTCTCTCAAGAAAAGAAAAAAGAAGAAAGAAAGAAAGAAAGAAAGAAAGAAAGAAAGAAAGAAAGATTGATTTGCTATGATTCAGAAGTAGAGCAAGCAAGAAATATGCAGAGATAGAGACAGAGAAACAGAGTGGAAGAGAGAGATTAGAAGAGGAAGTTATTATATTGCTGTATTTGAGAAGGTAGGAAGATACCATGAGCCAAGGAAAGCAGACAGCATCTATAAATGAAGAGAACCAAGGAAATAGATTCTGCTAGTGCCTTCAGAAGGAACCACACCTTACCATCATGAGGACCTCAGCTTAGTCAGATTAATTGGAACTTCTGACCTCCAGAAATGTAAAAATATAGTTGCACTGGTTTAATCCATTAAGTTTGTGGTAATTTGTTACAGCAATAATAGGAATCTAATACAGGCACATATGTAAACATAAATATATGAAAAATATGTTTCAACTATGAACATTTTCTTACTTATCATCTGGTTACTTTTCTAAGGAAAAACTGATTCAGAGTTTCATGCTCCACAAAACAGTGAAAAATCAGTACAAATCAATGTCTTATTTAAAACTTAGTATTTCTCCTGTAATTCTAAATATCTCATAATTTAAATTTTTGTCACATGTATAAATATACGCATAGACTTGACCATTATGATATACATTTACTAACATGAATATTTAGATCATTCATTCACTCTTTTTCAAGAGTGAATATTAAAAATATTTTTAAGTTTTTAAAACAGACAGAAATGATAAGATGATAAATAAGACTACTTAATGCTCAGTAAGTGTTGGAATATACTTATTCCATAAATTTATTACAGAAGTATACTTTATTAAAATTTATACTATAAATAAAAATAATTTTCTGTTAACAATTTTCCCACTTAAAAAGTGACAGTTAAAAAACATACAAGATGGGATTTTTAAAAAAAAATTTAAAGAAAACTAGTTAGTAAAGAAAAAAATCTGTGAAGAATCTAATCATAATGCATGCAATTATCCTAATCATAGTAATGTGAATCAAAACTTTCATGATATTGTTAAATTTTGCTCTAGCTAATCATGTAAACTAAGACACACCATTTTGACAAGGATATGAATGCTAGCTTGTCTTGAAAGTATACTAGATATGAATATTGGAACCCTTTTGCACAAGAGAAATATACAATCCTCATCATAATTTTTAAAGCATGATATAAAGTCTGAAAAATGTTCCTCGTCACTTTAACCTTCCAGTTGGTTTACGAATGGATTTTATCTGTTTTAAATCTCTTTAGATTTAATAACTTCTAGAACTGTTTTCTGTTGTACTAAGTGATGGAAGAATATCTGTAAAATATGTTAATTTTTTACACCTAGGTATAGGTATGAAACTTATGGATAATGGGAAACATATATAAGAAGAAAAGAACTGACAGAAGTTTGTTTTAAGTACAAGCATTAGGCTTTCTTTCTTTTTTTTTTGTTTTTTATATTTTTTATTTTTATAAACATATATTTTTATCCCCAGGGGTACAGGTCTGTGAATCACCAGGTTTACACACTTCACAGCACTCACCAAAGCACATACCCTCCCCAATGTCCATAATCCCACCCCCTTCTCCCAAACCCCCTCCCCCCAGCAACCCTCAGTTTGTTTTGTGAGATTAAGAGTCACTTATGGTTTGTCTCACTCCCAATCCCATCTTGTTTCATTTATTCTTCTCCTACCCACTTAAGCCCCCATGTTGCATCACCACTTCCTCATATCAGGGAGATCATATTTTTCTCTGCTTGACTTATTTCGCTAAGCATGACACGCTCTAGTTCCATCCATGTTGTCGCAAATGGCAAGATTTCATTTCTTTTGATGGCTGCATAGTATTCCATTGTGTATATATACCACATCTTCTTGATCCATTCATCTGTTGAAGGACATCTAGGTTCTTTCCATAGTTTGGCTATTGTGGACATTGCTACTATAAACATTCGGGTGCACGTGCCCCTTTGGATCACTACGTTTGTATCTTTAGAGTAAATACCCAATAGTGCAATTGCTGGGTCATAGGGCAGTTCTATTTTGAACATTTTGAGGAACCTCCATGCTGTTTTCCGGAGTGGCTGCACCAGCTTGCATTCCCACCAACAGTGGAGGAGGGTTCCCCTTTCTACGCATCCTCGTCAGCATCTGTCATTTCCTGACTTGTTTATTTTAGCCAATCTGACTGGTGTGAGGTGATATCTCATTGTGGTTTTGATTTGTATTTCCCTGATGCTGAGTGATATGGAGCACTTTTTCATGTGTCTGTTGGCCATCTGGATGTCTTCTTTGCAGAAATGTCTGTTCATGTCCTCTGCCCATTTCTTGATTGGATTAATTGTTCTTTGGGTGTTGGGTTTGCTAAGTTCTTTATAGATTTTGGACACTAGTCCTTTATCTGATATGTCAATTGCAAATATCTTCTCCCATTCTGTCAGTTGTCTTTTGATTTTGTTAACTGTTTCCTTGGCTGTGCAAAAGCTTTTGATCTTGATGAAATCCCAATAGTTCATTTTTGCCCTTGCTTCCCTTGCCTTTGGCGTTGTTCCTAGGAAGATGTTGCTGCGGCTGAGGTCGAAGAGGTTGCTGCCTGTGTTCTCCTCAAGGATTTTGATGGATTCCTTTCGCACATTGAGGTCCTTCATCCATTTTGAGTCTATTTTTGTGTGTGGTGTAAGGAAATGGTCCAATTTCATTTTTCTGCATGTGGCTGTCCAATTTTCCCAGCACCATTTATTGAAGAGGCTGTCTTTATTCCATTGGACAGTCTTTCCTGCTTTGTCGAAGATTAGTTGACCATAGAGTTGAGGGTCTATTTCTGGGCTCTCTATTCTGTTCCATTGATCTATGTGTCTGTTTTTGTGCCAGTACCATGCTGTCTTGATGATGACAGCCTTGTAATAGAGCTTGAAGTCCGGAATTGTGATGCCACCAATGTTAGCTTTCATTTTCAATATCCCTTTGGCTATTCGAGGTCTTTTCTGGTTCCATATAAATTTTAGAATTATTTGTTCCATTTCTTTGAAAAAGATGGATGGTACTTTGATAGGAATTGTATTAAATGTGTAGATTGCTTTAGGTAGCATAGACATTTTCACAATATTTATTCTTCCAATCCAGGAGCATGGAACATTTTTCCATTTCTTTGTGTCTTCCTCAATTTCTTTCATGAGTACTTTATAGTTTTCTGAGTATAGATTCTTTGCCTCTTTTGTTAGGTTTATTCCTAGGTATCTTATGGTTTTGGGTGCAATTATAAATGGGATTGACTCCTTAATTTCTCTTTCTTCTGTCTTGCTGTTGGTGTAGAGAAATGCAACTGATTTCTGTGCATTGATTTTATATCCTGACACTTTACTGAATTCCTGTATAAGTTCTAGCAGTTTTGGAGTGCAGTTTTTTGGGTTTTCCACATATAGTATCATATCATCTTCGAGGAGTAATAATTTGACTTCTTCTTTGCCGATTTGGATGCCTTTAATTTCCTTTTGTTTTCTGATTGCTGAGGCTAGGACCTCTAGTACTATGTTGAATAGCAGTGGTGAAAATGGACATCCCTGCCATGTTCCTGACCTTAGCAGAAAAGCTTTCAGGTTTTCTCCATTGAGAATGATATTTGTGGTGGGTTTTTCATAGATGGCTTTGATGATATTGAGGTATGTGCCCTCTATCCCTACACTTTGAAGAGTTTTGATCAGGAAGGGATGCTGTACTTTGTCAAATGCTTTTTCAGCATCTATTGAGAGTATCATATGGTTCTTGTTCTTTCTTTTATTGATGTGTTGTATCACATTGACTGATTTGCAGATGTTGAACCAACCTTGCAGCCCTGGAATAAATCCCACTTGGTCGTGGTGAATAATCCTTTTAATGTACTGTTGAATCCTATTGGCTAGTATTTTGTTGAGTATTTTCGCATCTGTGTTCATCAAGGATATTCGTCTATAGCTCTCTTTTTTGATGGGATCCTTGTCTGGTTTTGGGATCAAGGTGATGCTGGCCTCATAAAATGAGTTTCGAAGTTTTCCTTTCATTTCTATTTTTTGGAACAGTTTCAGGAGAATAGGAATTAGTTCTTCTTTAAATGTTTGGTAGAATTCCCCCAGGAAGCCATCTGGCCCTGGGCTTTTGTTTGTTGGAGATTTTTAATGACTGTTTCAATCCCCTTATTGGTTATTGGTCTGTTCAGGCTTTCTATTCTTTCTATTTCTTCCTGGTTCAGTTGTGGTAGTTTATATGTTTCTAGGAAGGCATCCATTTCTTCCAGATTGTCAAATTTGTTGGCATAGAGTTGCTCATAGTATGTTCTTATAATAGTTTGTATTTCTTTGGTGTTAGTTGTGATCTCTCCTCTTTCATTCATGATTTTATTTATTTGGGTCCTTTCTCTTTTCCTTTTGATAAGTCAGACCAGGGGTTTATCAATTTTATTAATTCTTTCAAAGAACCAGCTTTAAACAAATTAGAAGAGATCCCAAATCGTGAGGGGGAAGAAAGGGGATAAAAAGAGGTTCAAAAAGGAAGAAAGAAAAAAAAAGAAAAAAGAAAAAAAAGAGAAAAGAAAAGAATTAAAAAAAAAGAAAACAAATAAGAAAAATATAATATATATATATATATATATATATATATTAGATAACCTAGTTAAAAAACGTTAAAAAAGAAAAATGTAAAAGTTAAAAAAAAATTTTACCAGAAGGCGAGAAAGAAAAAAAATGAAAAAGAAAAAAATTAAATTAACTGCAAGACTAAAAAATATAACAGGGAAAAAGCCATGAGTTCCGTGCTTTGCTTTCTCCTCCTCTGGAATTCTGCTGCTCTCCTTGGTATTGAAACCGCACTCCTTGGTAGGTGAACTTGGTCTCAGCTGGATTTCTTGTTGATCTTCTGGGGGAGTGGCCTGATGTAGTGATTCTCAAGTTTCTTTGCCCCAGGCAGAATTGCACCGCCCTTACCAGGAGCCGGGGTGAGTAATCCGCTCGGGTTTGCTTTCAGGAGCTTTTGTTCCCTGAGCGCTTTCCGTAGAGTTCCGGAGGACGGGAATACAAATGGCGGCCTCCTGGTCTCCGGCCCGGAGGAGCCGAGAGCCCAGGGCCCCACTCCTCAGTGCACTCTCAGAGAACAGCGCCCAGTTACTCCCGTCTGCCTGACCTCCGGCCGGGCTCAGAGTTCACTGAGCCTGTGACCGGTTCAAGGTAACACCGAGCTGCGAGATTACTGTCGGCTCTGTCTCTGTAGCCGGCTTTCCCGTTCCAATACCCGCAAGCTCTGCGACACTCAGACACCCCCGATCCTTCTGTGACCCTGCGGGACCTGAGGCCACGCTGACCCCGCGTCGGCTTCGCCCCGGTTTAGCCTCTGGAGCGATGTCCCTCAGCGGAACAGACTTTTAAAAGTCCTGATTTTGTGCGCAGTTGCTCTGCTGCTTGCCGGGAGCCGGCCCCTCCCCCCGGGATCTATCTTCCCGTCGCTTTGGATTCACTTCTCCGCCGGTCCTACCTTTCAGAAAGTGGTTGTTTTTCTGTTTCCAGAATTGCTGTTCTTCTTCTCTTCGATCTGCCGATGGATTTTCAGGTGTTTGCAATCTTTAGATAAGCTATCTAGCTGATCTCCGGCTAGCTGAAGTAGTCTCAGCCTGCTACTTCTCCACCATCTTGACTCCTCCCCTCAAGCATGAGGCTTTCTTTTCAAAATTTCAGCTATAAATATAAATCATTATTTTTAATATACAGTTTACCTTCATTTCTTTTAGAGTCAACACACTAAATTGACAATTTGGGAGTTTTCTTCAAATCAGAGTATTATTGGAATTGTCAATTATGGCTTATTTAGCTGTATGATTGTTGAAATAGTTACCAATGGATGTAATTTTTATGAAGATTATCAACTTATCAGAATTTATGATAGCTTTGTTTGGATTTAGGGGAGGTAATATATCATATTACAAGTGAACATATCCTACTTACCACTCTAAATCTTGCTTTTTTACTTAAAAGTTATTTAATAATCTTATTCTGTCAATGTTCATTTTTAAGGCCTTTTATCATGACCAAGTAATATCAAGTGCGGTATTATAATAATTAAATGTTCTTCAATCTATCACTTTTAAAATATTCAATATTTTTTCCTCTAAATAATAGAATGCCATTATATGGTGGATAATTAGTTTGTCTTAGATAAGATTTCAACATTTAGCACCCAGACTTACTTTAGCTATCACCAATAATGAATAGGTAATATGATATAAAAGTAGGTAATATGTGATCTTTATGTTTAGATGATGTTATATAAGAAATATACTTAATGGGTGAGTTCAGAAAATAGTTTTATTTAATTAGAATTTCATTGTTAATTTATTCTATTTTTTTCTTTCATAACAGATACACTTTTGTTTCTGCCAGTTATGGTAGGCATTGGCATTTAGTTACATAATTTAGCCACAGACATTCCAATTACTCCAAACAATTTTTTTAACATAAAGATTTTCTAATGGCCAGAAATTAATTTATTAAAACTCAGGGAACAAACATTTTTAGAAAAAAGGAAACTGAACTTTCAAATTGAGAGTAAGAAACTAACAGAGATCATAAAATAATATATACTTAATATTCAATTATTGCTACTACAATACATAATGTCATCTAAATGTTAACAAAGAAATATTTCTGAGAAAATGATAAATTAGGTCCACACAACTTACCTATGCATTTTACATGTTTTAGGGAAATACAATAAATATACCATCTTGATTATTTCTACAGAAATAATTATACATAGCCCCAAAGCTTTTGCAAGAGTAAATATTAAAAAGGAAAATACCTAAACAGGTTACTATGGGTAAATAACTCTAGGCACTCTAAGCAATTATAGTAAACAAAAAAACTAAAAACCACTAATTTCAGAGTCATGCACCTGTTATTTAAGCATGCCTTTGGCTTGAAACTATTAGACAAGCTGGAGTTTATCACATGCAAGAAGGATCAAGAATTTAACCCTCTTGCACTGTTGGTGGGAATGTAAGTTGGTGCAGTCTCTTTGGAGAACAGTGTGGAGATTCCTCAAGAAATTAAAAATAGAACTTACCTATGACCCTGCAATTGCACTACTGTGTATTTACCCCAAAGATACAGGTGTAGTGAAAAGAAGGGCCATCTGTACCCCGATGTTTATAGCAGCAATGGCCACAGTCGCCAAACTGTGGAAAGAACCAAGATGCCCTTCAAAGGATGAATGGATAAGGAAGATGTGGTCTATATACACTATGGAGTATTATGCTTCCATCAGAAAGGATAAATACCCAACTTTTGTAGCAACATGAACGGGACTGGAAGAGATTATGCTAAGTAAAATAAGTCAAGCAGAGAGAGTCAATGATCATATGGTTTCACTTATTTGTGGAGCATAACAAATAGCATGGAGGACATGGGGAGTTAGAGAAGAGAAGGGAGTTGGGGGAAATTGGAAGGGGAGATGAACCATGAGAGACTATGAACTCTGAAAAACAGTCTAAGAGGTTTGAAGCGGCGAAGGGGTGGGAGGTTGGGGGAACCAGGTGGTGGGTATTATAGAGGGCACGGATTGCATGGAGCCCTGGGTGTGGTGCAAAGATAATGAATACTGTCATGCTGAAAATAAATAAAAAATAATTAATTTAAAAAAAGAATTTAATCTTCACTGTAGGATTTAAAACATTTTCTAGGGAAAACATGAACTTTAAAAATGTATCATACTGCATGAGCTGCCCAGGAATGGTTTTCTTAAGTTACATGAACACCCACATGTTGAAAGCAAATATAAAAAATCTGCTATTCTCAAATACTCCTGACTTTAAATTGTATTTTAGTATTATATATATACCTTTGTTTGTACAGGCCATTAAACTCCACCAAAATTATTATAAAAAACAGATTAGCTTAGAAATTTTAAAGCAGTGCCTCTAGATGAAAAATAGACACACACATTATGACTAGGGAAGAATGAAACTGAGTAACCAATATTTTACCTTCAGAAAAATAAAATGTATTATTTTTCAAATAGCATGGCAATTAATTCAGAAAATAAGATGAAAATTATTTTACCAAAATATCTGAACAAAATAATTTTACAAAACTATTCTATGATGCTTTTGTTAAAAATAGAGATATATAAAATTCAAGTTTTCTTAAATTCTGTCTTTTTCATTCTTTCAGCCATATTCCACACACTCACGTGTTTGCATCCTAAAACTTCTACTGAAGTAAAAAGAGGTTTATTTATGTATCTGGTGGTTCGTTTCTTTCTTGAATGCACTATCAAATTAGGACTTGTGAGTGGAAATCATCCTATTGTGTTGGAATTCCTGAGGTAACTTTGTCCATGATTCCACAATGAATTCAAATGATTTTTAGGTGCTTTGTGCATGTATGCTTTTATAATGTATATTCAGTCTTCCTAAAGCAACAAATTAGAAATTTACTATTCTATACTTTATGTAACCAATACATTCCTAGTAAAAAGAAAAAGTGGATAATTTTAAAATGGATAATATGAAATAAAGTGAATAATACATGCAAAAAGTCACTGATGTCTAATAAATTTCTGTAAAAATAAGTTAAAAAATAAGTTAAAAAAATAAGCTCTTGAATTACTAAAGACAAAAATGAAAGAATGGACTTAATTCTTCTGGAAGAAACAGAAAGCATAATCAACCTGATTAGGGGACTAACACCTGATCTCTTCTGGCATGAAAAATTTAGCATATTAGCTTCTTTAATTTTCCTTACCTGTAAAATTAAGGTATATGACTAAAAAGAACTTTTCCAGATTTGTGTCCATCAATGTACTAATAGATGTTACCTTCAAATAAGTGTTCTGTGGTCAAATAAATTTTACGAATAATTGGATTAAATCAAATTAAACATGTTTCTTTCCAATGTTTTCCTAAACGCTAATTGCACTATGAATGAATAAGGTTGTCTGATTTAGCAAATAAAATCCAGAATATTCAGTAAATTTGAATTTCATAAAAGCAACGAATAATTATATGTCCTGTAGTAAGCAGGTCCTACATGATATCTAGGATATTCTTATGCTAAAAAACTTTTTTGTTATTTATCTGAAATTCAAATTTAATTGGACATATTTATCTGGGGACCCTAATTGTGAATATCCAAATTTAACTGGGCAACCTTATTTGTGAATATCCACTGAAGGGATAAAGCTTTCTTCAATCAGAAGCCTGATTTTGCAGAATATTTGATAAGGATAAGTTCCAGAGCACATCTAGTTTGGAAACAGCTCTAATCATCACTAACTCTACTCAGCTGTAAAAAAAAATTTGAATGGAAGTTAATTCAAGGAAAGGGCAAGAAATATTAACAGCTAATATTCATATAGTACTTATTCAGGAGAAGAACCATACCTGAATTTTTTTTTCTTTTTTTCTTTTTTTCTTTTTTTAAGAAAGAGATATGGGGGAGGGGCAGAGGAAGAGGGAGAGAGAGAGAGAATCTTAAGCAGGCTCTATAGCCAGCATGGAGCCCAATGTAGGGCTCAATCTCACAATACTGAGATCATGACCTGAACCAAAATCAAAAGTCAGACATTTAACTGACTGAGCCATGCAGGTGCCCCAACTGCTATAATTCTTATTTATCCAATGGGAACCTTGGGGCTGCAGGATGCTATCTAAATATCTCAGGACTTTATAGTTTATAAGTGGTAGAACTCAGATCTGAACAACAGCTGTTTCTGATGAAGTTCTACCACTGTTAGACCTTAACTACCACCACAAACTTCCTCTTCATGTATTTTTCAATAAGTATAATAAATATTTTCTAATTTAACTGAGTAGAATTCATTTTACATGGAGAATTATTTCTGTTTTGATATTGTTTTGGAGGGAGTTCTTACTTTTTTCAGTGCTGAAAATTTATAAGAATCCAGTTACCGTGTAATTGTGTTTTGTTAGTAAATCTTGATAGCAATAGTCCAAAGAATTATGAAGACAACCTTAGGAAATCTTAGGAAAATAACCAGTTAATCTCCTCTCTAACTTGATGGGAAAAAAACAAACTTCCAAATCATCCTAAAATGGAGTTCTTTTCAAAATTAAGCAATCTTCACATTTAAAGTACTTTATATGGCTATTTATTTAAAGTTGTAAAATACAGAGGCAATAGAATTGGTTATATAAAAACTATTTATGTATGTTCCTTGTTTAGTAAAATTGATGTTGAATTGCCAAACTGGAATACATGAATTTGAAGTTAGGAGAGCTTTAATTCTAATTTCTTGATCTTTCTTTTATGGTAACAGGGGTATATGGCATATTACTAAACACATTTTTTCTTTGCAAAAAGAAATTGTAAATATATCTTCCACATTTGTTATCTATTAGTCATTTCAAACTGCTTTACAGAAAGGAAGGAACTAGAGTTGACATGTTGTACCCTTGCCTTCTGAATGACTAGGTGTGCGTCATCACTTACCAGATGGAATCAGGGTCTTAAAGACAATGCTACAGACATTTCAGAGGTATGGGGATATAATGGCAGATGTGACAGGCATAATAAGAAAGTCTGCAGGCTACTTCTTAAATTACAAGAAATGAGAAGCCAGAAATCATCAGCATTACTGAAATAGGACTTTTTATAGCTGGATTGTCCTTTAGCCTGCATACACTGTGCATCAGTGGTTGAATTAACATTACTATCTAGTCATTGCAGAGAATTTGAATTCAAATAAATTAAAAAATTGTGAAAAAACTTACCAGACTAATTTTCTTCCTTAATGATATTCAGGAACTAAAAATAGAAATAGACTATAATAATGTTGGCAGTTTTTTGTCACACATTTCTTAAAGAATTTCTAGTAGAAACAAGGTTGGTATTTTATTTAAGAAACTAAATATTTAAAAATTAAATAATGTATGCTTTTCTAATCATGTAATTTACATGGAATTATTATGGAATGTCAGGAATAGATCAAGTGAAATACTATTTAATAAAGAAATAAAACTTAGATAAATGGAGGGTTTTAGATTTTTTAAATACCTTTAAACTACAGAGCACAAGTATGGTTTAAAGTAACTCTAAGGAGCACCCAGGTGGCTCAATCGGTTAAGCTTCTGACTCTTTGGCTCAGGTCATGATCTCTAAGCTCAGTGAGGAGGTCTGTTTGATATTCTCTCTCCCTCTGCCCCCTACCTTCCAGCTTGCTCTAGCACTCTCTCTAAAATAAATCTTTAAAAAAATAATGTAACCATAAATTCACACAGATTAACAGTACATTAATAATCCAAATGGACATATATAGTCACTACTAACTTGGGTATGGGATAGTTAAATGATTTGACCCTATTACTACATGAAAATCATATAAATAACAGATTATGTACGCCTAAACAAGCAGGCATATCAAGTATTTCTAAAAAGTAGTAAGCCTAAATAAATCACCTGTAATCCTTCCTGTGATTCTAGGTCCCATTTCTAACCATAACACACATTACTTCAGTTATTTTCCTATTTGTCTTTTTCACGTTAATCTGAATAATCATGATAGCAATATACAAATAAGTCCATTTTGATGGTATTTTATTTGTATCCCCCCACCCTGCCATGGAGTGTTTGGAGGGTGATTTGAGAAAATTGTGAGTGGTTGAAAGAAGATACCAGCACAGTAAAATAGTGGAACAATATCACTTAGAAAATTGACATGTCTAGTTATTTCACATATCACAATAGAAACTCTAACAGGAATCATATTATTTGGGTGAGCTTATATCAAATCATAACAGAAGAAAATATGCACAAAAAAGTGTCCCCTGATTTTTTTTCAACATAATGTGGAATCGAAGAAATAAATCATAGTTTTGGGAAATGTCGTCCTATCTATAGAGTATGGGCCACTTCCGTCATTTTATTCCTGTTTGTGTCATTTAATTTTAGCTGTATTTCTACAATTAATAGAAAACTCTTCACAACCACATAAATAAGTTATTAATTTATTTGTCTAAATCTTAGATAAGACTTAGATACTAAAGCAGCAGGAAGCTTGGGGATCCGATGCCCAAAACTGAAGGGGGTGAGCACAGAAGCAACTCTATTCATTTCCCTTGTTTGGAGGGTGATTACCTGTGGCTTTCAAACCATAGACAGAACATGGCTGCTGTACCTCCAGCTCTGGGTCTCAGTTCCAGGCAGGATAAAGGGTAAAGGAGAACAGAAAGGGAAAGTGTTCTCTCCGCATAAAAATGTTATCTTTTATTGTTTATTTTTATTAAAGAATGCCCTTCCTGAGCATTTTCACCTTTTCTTCACTAGCTAGATCACTTTTACATGATCACCATATTAGCAAGGAGTATGAGAAGGCAGCTATATTAACTTCCCGTCATAATGGTAAAAACTAAAAAAAAAAAAAAAAAAAAAAAAAAAAAAAAAAAGAGGAGAGAGGAAAGTTGTGAATGCCTTTAAAGTGACAAACTGATACTGTCTTCCAAAGAGATATTGTCAGAAATATATTAAACTTCTGTTCTGTCACACTGCCATTTAATACCATTTAAAGGTAAGCACTGACTACAGATTTCCTACTTCTCATTTTAAACAGAATAGGAGAGAAATGTACCAAGTATTTGTTCTTTTTTGTTTCCACATGCCACAAAATTCCGCAAAAGAGCAGCATACTTTTACATTCTCTATAGATAAGAAAAGAGAGAATAAACAACTTTTAGCTAAAATGATGAGAATGATGGTAACTTAAGGAAACTGTGGTGTGTGTGTGTCTGTGTCTGTGTGTGTGTATACTTATGGAATTTAACATTATTTTTCCTGAAAAAAAAAATCCAGTCAGTGAATATTTATTCTGAGATAAAATTTGCTACTGATTCCTTATACAGTTTGTACATCTTACTATTAGTTTCCAATTAAAACTGGTTGCACAAAGAATCCTGGATTTGTATTAAAAGTATTAAAGTTTCATCATTCAAGTGAGTCTGTGTTGAGTTTTTATTTTTTTACAATTTCATTACATAAGAAATCAAATACTCCTTTTCAAGTAGTTTGAATTTCTTGAACTTGGCTTTATAATTTATAGATGAAAGAGAATTCTTTGCCTATTCCTCTATTTGATTTTTTGGGGAGAAAATGCGTTTGCTTAAAGACTCTGGGCTATGTTGCATCCTTAATGAAATCAATAGTTTTGTGCAGAGATCCAGAATGGGTGAGAGCCCTACCTACATATTTAAGTTGTGAACATTTTCTTCTGCACAAACCTGGGGTCATTGTAGCTACCTGGTACGTAAAAGATCTCCATGCAAGTTCTTAAACATGATTATTTTTCATCCTGCTGAGACATTTCCTGAATATTAGCAGAAATAACCCATTCACTCACTTGTAATAGAAATGTCAAGGTAAGTATTGTCAAGAAAAAGAGTGCTATTAGCATTACCATGTTCCAATTGCTCTGAAACTGCCTCTCAAAATATGTGCGAATGGCAAAAAAAAAAAAAAAAAAAAGGGCAAACATCTTCATTATCCTTTACAGACTTAGAATTAATGTTAACTCAAGACCGAATTCAATTAGAAATAGCTGGCATTCATCTTTTCATCATATTTGTTCAAAGGGCTGAGATTGGTTACACATATTATATTTGATGGTTCCAGAGGTTGTATCTAAAATTTTTTTAGACAAAAATTTTGTATGTGTTCAATTATAGAGTAAACAAAGTTTTTCTTCTAGATAAATAGTGATAAAATTATTGCTCATTTCTGTCTGGAAAACCAATCACTAAATAGACTGTGTGTGTGGGTGTCTGGGTGGCTCAGTGGGTTAAGCCTCTGTCTTCGGCTCAGGTCATGGTCTCAGAGTCCTGGGATCGAGTCCCGCATCGGGCTCTCTGCTCGGCAGGGAGCCTGCTTCCCTCTCTTTCTCTCTCTGCCTGCCTCTCTGCCTACTTGTGATCTCTGTCAAATAAGTAAAGAAAATCTTTAAAAAAGAAAAACGACTGTGTATGTGTATGGGGGGGAATAATGTGCCTTGATTATATTTAAGACTTACTTAAAAAAAATAAAACCCTCCTACTTTTATTTCTCAACAGGTAGAGAGAGCTCTAGATATAAAGATGAATAAATAGTAATTGATATTTTCAGACAAGGCTGTAAGGAAACTTGAGATCTTTGATAAGAGTAGTTTGATATCTGACTGGCCATACTTCAAAATGATCTGAAGTTTAATTTCATTTTTAGATCGCAATTCAAAAGACAGTACTTCGCTTCAGAAACTGAGCAAATAGACATTACCTCCTCTCTGAAACCCTTGCTGGTACTGCAACCCTTTCTGACTTAAGTATTTCAATCTAACTACTCTCTTTTTCATAAAGAATACATACATATCGTTGTAATAAAATAAGCAGGACTTCACTGTAACTAGCTCTCCTCTGAGAATACTGCTTTCTTCTGTTGCTAGAAGTCATGGGCTGCGTGTGTGGATGGGTCTGGCTGCAAGGCAGGGCTTTAGGCCTTGTGTTCTCATAGACGCATCCCAGGGCAATTTCTTACTCTTGTTTCAGCTTCTTGGAACTTACAAATTCTACTTTTAAGCTTATGTCATTTGACTATAGCATCATGCACTTAACGATTTCATGTTGTCACGTACAGCTTTCTGGTTTATTTTCTTGTTTTGTTCAAAAATTTACGTATCAACTATAAACTAAACTGTCTTCATTTCTAGTCTCTTACAAATACATTAGCATCCCACTCATTCTTCTTTTCTACTCTTATTGAAATGTATATCCATCTAGCCAAACTACTCATCTGTCCCTGGAATCATGCCTGACCTTCAAGAAAATTTAGTCACCTTCCCTGTGAAGACAATTCTTATCACAGCAGATTTAAATTGGTGTCCTTTTAATTGTTTTACCTCTTTTTATTTTCATCTCTCTTGGTGCTCTCCTCTTTCATTGTATTTATCACTCTACATTGCGATATTATTATTTTCTTAGCATCTTTAATAAACCTTGTACTACTTAAGGGGCAGAAATGAGTCTTATAACCATTTTCCTTCAGATGCAGCAAAGAATATATTTAACAAATTCTTGTACAATGGTAGAGAAAAATAAACCAATGGATATTCCAATTAATTAATTAATCTTATTTATTGGTAAAATAATATTTAAACTATAATTAAATGCACAAATACAACATGCACATCTAAAAAGAGATTATTTATCTTACTAAAAATTTCCCATTTGCAAAACCAAGTATAAAGATCTACAAAATAGTATAGAAACTTAAAAAATTAAGCAAATTGGTCAGAGCACTTCATCCACACAAGAAGATCTAGAGATCTTCCCTCTTAGAAGAGGGATATTGACTACAATTTTATTAGAAAGTCTCAAAAACCTGTCTATATCAACATCCTCAAAATCCAAATATAATATACCTAGTCTCCTTTTTTGAGCAAATGATGAATTAATAAGTAAAGAATATAAATTGTAATTTTCTGTTTATATTTGAGCCTTAAAACGTTAACAGAGTCAGCATTCATTTACCTAAACTTTTAATTTCTCTACTGCAAAAAATTAGCATATTATTTCTTGTCACTAATTTTCCACATGCATTATAAAGTTAACATGCAAAGAAGAAAATCTTCCCTTCAGTTTTAAAGGTGTAAAATTTATGCATGTTTGAGTTACAAATAAGGATAAATAAATAAGTTAGAAAAAAACACTTGCAAATTGACACAAACAATAAACTATCAACTGATAGTGTACATGAAGGGGCTGCTTAGGTGTTAGTTTCCATTATAAAAAACACAATTTTAAAGTGACACGGTGAACTGGTTTATACGTAGAGAGCTACATAGCATTACAAAATTTGGACACTTACACTAAGTATGAAGGATTATTAATTATAAAAGATGAAAAGTATTAGCAAAATATTAGTTAGAAATAAAATTACTTCTCTGGGAAGATATGAGAAGCATTTGTATCAGATTTTTTTTTAAGTTAAAATAACTCTTTTGCCAGTGTAAATAAAATCGGGAATATAATGAAGGAAAAGTGAGGATACTTTATTGATCCATGTAGCTAAACTTCAGGAAAGACAATGCAGCAGCTGAGATTCAAAAGCATCTGAGTCCAGGACCTTAATTACTGACTTTTACATCATTTTTGTCTATTCAGCATCTTTTTTGCTGCTTGCTTTTCCCTCAAGCCATCTTTCACCATATGAGTATAAATGTATGATAACACAGCTCAGCTATATTACATCGTGCAACTTCACCCCCAAAAGGTACTGGGTCCTTCTTTTCCTGTTTGATTCAAAATTAATAAATATTGGCTTAGGTTACAAAAAATGGGGTTTCTACACAGGCTTTAAAGGAGTCTCTGGGATCTTGACATATATTTTCATCTGTTAGTGTTGGTAAGAATGTTTAGCCACCATCAACTCATGTGAAGAGAAGCACTAGATTTTATATGAATAGAGAGAACATATAATTAGCAATCAACTCGCTCATTCAATCATTGCATCAATTTCCTCATACACGACATCAGCGCAATAAAAATGTAACATTACTAGGGCTAATTGCCATTATAGAAGGGAAGTGCTTATTAGAAAAGTTGTGATATAATTAGAACTCAAAATATAAATACAGTACTACCATTGTTATCATTAATTTATATCATGAAAAGACAGAGGGAAAAGCAATAAAATTGTGAAGAGACTTCATGTAGACAATAATGCCTGAATTGTTTTTTAAGGGTCAGGAGGGAATAGCAGCAGCTAAAAGCTAAACCTTGATTTACATTAGAAGTAGAATCATACTGTAGAAAACTACTATTTTATGCTCTCTGAATCTTAGTTTCCTCAACAGTAAATGTGGATAATAAGAGCCGCCTCAATGGGTTTTTGAGCATTAAGAACACTGTATGGAAAGTATCTAATACAACATTAGCAAATTGTATGAGGTTTAAGAAGTAGATATTTTATTAGTAGGGGATTACTCTGCGTATAAAATGAAAAAAAAAAAAGAAGAAGAAGAGAAATAGTTTGCTCATCATGCCTAAAGGCCCTGGTTGTTACAATGCTGAAATGAAATAGCTCTTAGAAAAGACCTTCATAGAATACAAAGCACTATAAATACTAGGCAGAATATATGGTTATAAAATGTTTATGCAAACGTGATGGTAGTTTAACTTAATTTTTGCAAGCTTTTCTCTTTTCTATGTATATTTTAATATTTATCTTGCAATAAATGTTCTGTACATTTGTATGGCAAAGGCAGACTTGGCAACTTTTTATAAGATTTTGAAATATTTTGTTTTCCATGATAGAATTAATATTTACCCACAGGACCAAATTAATCGTGAATTACTGCTGACTTTGGAAACAAAAAAAGTTAGATCCTGTTTTAAAATGAATCAACTCCATTCTGTTCTTGAAACTGCAGGTTTTTCCAAGTTAACTATCCTGTTTCATAAAACACATCTGTTTAAATATTAATGTTGAACTTCTAAGCTCATTCGTGTTGACAAATAGCAAAGCCCAGTTCCATTTCACCTAGGAATTTCAGTTAATTAAACACCAGTTGATATCCATTTTATGTTTCCATGATGTTTTATCATCATAAGAAACACTTTATGGCAAATGTTGGCTGTTACATATTAGGAAAAAAAGTTGAAACTTTTTGTTCTACTTTAGGAAATTCAGTGTTAGATAAAAGCTTTTAAACTAATAATTTAACCAATGATTTCCATTTAAACATACAGTCATATGATTTCCATTTAAACATACAGATTTCATTTAAACATATGGTCATACAGGAACAAAACGTACTGTCACAAAAGCATATTTATAAAAAGGTAATATAAGGAGTCATACGAAAGCATTTACTTTGGGATCTTTCTGGCTCAGTAGAACTATCAGAGGACCAGAAAGCTGTAGGTACTTCGCTATTACCAGATTTACTATGTATACAATGTTAGAACTCCTCAGTTAATTTCCTCTCCATACCTTAAAATTTTCTTCTGTAAAAATGATAAAATTGAGCTGGATGATGTTTATGATTTCTACTTGCTCTAAAATATACGTATTTATGAAACATATGATATTCAATTTTTGTTATATTGAAAGACTGTTTACTACTAACCTCTTTTGGTTTAGAAAACTATCCCTACATTTTTAATAATGTAAGAATATAAATGGAATTATAAAATAAAAAGGGTAGTATTTTACATACTTCTGAATAAAAGCAAAAAATTAGGAAAAATCTTTTTTTTTAAAAAAAGGACTATATGGCAGAGTAATTAATATGTTACCAAATCCAGAATAATACACATACAGAATATGAAAACAAATTTATTGTTTTTCAGTTTTATTAGTTTCCTTTCAATAGTGCAAAATAAATAACATCACTGTATATTTATATTCTACTGTATTTTACAATACTAAAGGAAAGAAATTATGAGTATAATGTGAATTTTCATTGTCTTTATCCATCAGTGGGATGAAGAGCAAAATGTGTCAATGTCTCATTAGGATTAGAGATACCTAAATCTTATCATGTAGTAGAATAAAGACTTTTCATTTGTTGAGAAAAACTCTCCTACATGATTTATATACCAGTAAATAGAGGGGACTTCTACTTCAAAATTTAACTACATCTCCAAAGCTGAGGAAAAAGCTGGAGCATCTAATTAAGAGGAGCCCGAAACTGTCATTCTTCTATTACCTGCCACCATATATCTACTGTTAATATAAGAGGATACAAAATATTTGAGGAGGTTTTTTAAGGAAATCATAGATGTAAAAATAGTAATTTTCTTTTCATTATGGAAGGCACTGTGTATTTTTCCTTACCCTTTTTCTCAAGTTAAGCTAGGTGGTCCTCGGAAGCAACTCATAGAAATTGCAGTTGCTTTATGAGAAAACATTTTATTGGACACCTCCCTAGATATGAGCAGAACTGTAACAATCCATGTACCCATTTGATGGGTGTGGAGACATGAAACTGGAACTTATTTCTCACCCAAGAAAGCTTAACATCAGGAGGTCACTCATGATAGATAGGCAGTACAAGAAGGGTAAGCAGTTAGCCAACCTGCATTTCTTCTATTTAGTAGGTATAAGGCTGCATTTTAATTATACAGAAAAAAATGAATAATGAGGAAGATGGCCTCACTGAAGTCATAAAGGAATCTAGTTAGCTGGGATGGGGGAATCCCTCCCAATAGCGGCTATGATGGAAATTCCAGTGGCAGGAATGAAGTGGATTTTAAGAGGTCTTCTGGATATTATGTTACCTATCACATTAGTGATATAAAAATAAATTATACGTGTATTTTTTTCCCTTCTCCCTTCTCTAGCCCTGGGAAGAGGTGTTTCTTTGGGGAGAAAAGTGGACAAAGGAAATGGAAAGAGATCACACTCCTGCAACCTCCTACACCCACCCCCACAGCTGCTAGGCTTCATGCCACCAGTCAAGCCTCATATCAGCAAATGCCAGGAGTTTGTAGGAGGACCTGAGTAAAGTCTTGATATAATGTATTCACAGGTAAGTCTATTTTTACAGTGTCAAGTACTAAGAAGTTACTGGACTTTCTTGAGATGTTATTGAGTAAAAGATTATTGATGCAATAAAGTATGTTTAATGTAGCAATGGAGAAAATACTGTTCCCTGATTATAATCTACCAAATGCAGTATCTAAAAATATATATTTAATCATCAAAACAAACCTATGAGAGAAGCATTGCTGTCCTCATTTTCAAATAATAAAACTCATAACTATTAATTGTTGGAGCTTAGCCAAAACTTAAAATTCATGTTTGCCAATTGTCAAACTCCTTGCCATACTCTACCACTCATTTTTTAGTTCCTGTCATAATTTCATCTCATTTTAATTTTGTTTATGTATTTTTGACCACCTCAAGTGGAAGCTCAGAGAACTAACTTTTCACATGGGTTCATTAACATCAAGTCATGTTAATCCAAATGCATTTGAAAGTTATTTCTCACATTCATTCTTGCTTTCCAGCAAAATCAGTCTTCTGACTGACTCAGCCATATGCTTTTATAATTCCTGTCTTTGACTCTTTTTTGCTGTTTCCTTTTCTCATAGCAATTTCACCCTTCCTGTTCTAAAGGAACAGATCAGCAATGCCAGGAGGTACACAATTTTAAGAACTAAATCAAGTCAAGTTTTGCAACCCAACTGGGCTTAGCTTGACCTATTTCTGTCCATGTTCTAGTTTTGACATTAAGAAGCTGTTTTTTGAAAGAAATGTAAAATAAATATCTAAACCATTATTAAAACATGATCACATAATCACATATAGCCACTTACATCAATTCATTTACTAGACAAACATATTTTATTATTCTTATGTTTTGTAGTACAAATTTAGGGTGTCTAAAGACAGGAAGAAAGAGAATTGATCTTGGAAAGATCAAAATGAAGAGGTGCTTCATGATTTAAAAATAGAATTATAATTTAAAGCATTAAAATATTACAAGATACATTATGTGAAAATTCTAGAAATAGAAATAGGGAACAGGGGCGCCTGAGTGGCTCAGTGGGTTAAAGCCTCTGCCTTCAGCTCAGGCATTGATCCCAGGGTACTGGGATCGAGCTCCGCATCGGAGTCTCTGTTCAGCAGGGAGCCTGCTTCCCCCTCTCTCTCTGCCTGCCTCTCTGCCTACTTGTGATCTCTGTCTGTCAAAGAAAGAAAGAAAGAAATAGGGAACAGAAAAGAATTAGTATTCTTAGAGATAAATAAAAATCTTTATCAGATGGCCACAATCATGGAACAAATTTTCATATAAATTTTATTTTATCCAGATCTATAAAATAAGAGTACTTTTAGATTATATATATATATATTTTTTTCGGAGATAGTGATTATGATTAATGAGTGCTAATTATTGGGGCACCTGGGTGGCTCAGTGGGTTAAGCCTCTGCCTTCAGCTCAGGTCATGTTCCCAGGGTCCTGTGATCCAGCCCCGCATCAGGCTCTCTGCTCAGCAGGGCGCCTGCTTCCCCCTGTCTCTCTCCGCCTGCCTCTGTGCTCACTTGTGATTGCTCTCTCTCTCTGTCAAATAAATAAATAAAATCTTAAAAAAATGAGTGCTAATTATTAATAACTGAAAAATATAGACCATTCACATGAAAAACACAAAAGTATATACCAAAATAATATCATGAGAGAAATATCCCAATTAATGTTGGCACTTCTTTAGACAGTGGATTGCTTTTATCCTTAAATATGCTAGATTTAAAATAAAAACTTTCTAATTAGTTGCCCCATATATACATATATCTCGGACTTTAAAAAAAAAACTGGACAAAGTGACTATAGTAATAGATACACTTATCTCTTAATTTGATCACATATTATTAGTAAAAGAATGTCCAAGGGAGTCATTATATTATCTTGGTTGTTGATTTAATCTCAAAAAACACTTTAGGCTTCCTAAATTTACTCACCAATAGCCCAAAATCCCTGCCCTGAATCTACCATATTATGTCACTTACTTGATTTTCTTTGTGTTTTCAGAGGCATGCAGAAACTCCTGCTAAGGTACTAATAAAAGTGCAATGACAAAGAAAGAGAGAGAGAGAGAGAGTGAGATCCCAAAAGAAATTAACAGCCCTCTTACTGCTAATTAAAAGCTTTTTGCTTTCTCTCCACATGGCCAGTACAGCTGCTTCACATCCTATCCCTGCAAAGGAAACACATAAATTCCAAGACAATATTGAGAGCAGCACCTGGTTCTGGGTGCACCTGCCGTGATTAGAGTATATTTCATACTGTCAGTAAATTAACATTTTCAGGGGCCCCAAAAGATACTTTTTTTTCCCTCATTCAACTTCTTCCAATGTCCCCAGTGGTAAAGAATCAGTAGTTTTGCTTCCATTTTTGATACTAAATATATCATATTTTTGTTTGCTTCACTGATGCAGACACCTGCCTCCTGCTGTAAATGCTGTGTTCCAGCTCTAAAAGATTTCCCCAGGGCTTCCCATTCAAGTATTGGCTTGTAACTATGGCTTAATATCATGTCAAAATCTCTTAAGGAAGATACAGCCTGTCAAGTCATTTCAAGATTGAACCTTCATCTACTGAGATTCCAAAACCATCCTTTGACTGTTTGAAGCATGAGCAGGCAAATAAAAGGCTAACAAGTCATTTGTAAAGATAATAGCTAACAGCATGCATTCTCCTTTCCCTCCCCCTCTTTCCATTAAATGTTGATAAAGAATAAGGGAGCAGACGGCAGGACCCCAGTCTTCATTATATATAAACAGGTCAGAGGAAACTTAAAACTCTAGGGTTTCAGATAAAGAAGGCAAAAAATACCTCCAACACTCTGTGAGGGTTCAAGCATCTCTGAAACATGGATGAGATGTCAGTTTTCTGAAGGAAATACTTCTACAGGTTCAAGATAAAGGTGCTTCTGCTAAAATGTATAATTTTTGAAAGAAATATTTATTACATCATGTGCCCTGAGCACTGTTACATAACTGATGAATTATTGAACACTGGATCTAAAACTAATGATGTACCATAAGATAGCTAATTGAATTTAAATTAAAAAAATATTCATTGTATTAGAAAAAATAAATTACGTCCACTTCTAATCTCACTGTTGACTTGGGGGTAGTTTGGTTTGAGGAGTAATAGGAAATTCTTTACAAGTGGGGAAGAACATCAGCAAATCTTACGGATTCTGGTAGTTAGGAAGTTCTACATATTCATGCACAGGTTCATCAGTTCTACTTATTTGAGTTAATTCAGTTTAAACAAATCATATTAGTGGCAGGTGAAAATTTTAATCTTTGTCTTTTTGGAAATTCAAAATTTTCAAAACAGAGAATAAAAATCTGGTGCCTATTAATTCAATCATCTCTGTCATTGCATAGAACCAAAATGTGAGGATGTTTAAAAAATATTTTTTTTTATTTATTTTTTTTTTAATTTTTTATTTTTAGTGAATACTCAGAAAGGCATTTTAAAAGTTGACCTTGCTATTATAAGATTATTTAATCTTCTTCCTCATAAGAGTTACAGCTTCATAGGTTGGGTGCCCTGATTTTGAAATCCCCCTCTATTTTCTATAGTTGATTATCTATGAAAGCAAGAATGACTGACAATTAGGTACCACAGTAAAATATATATAACTTTTCTTCAAAAACTGTTCTTCCTAAACGTACAGAAAGAAAAATCTTTCTTTGTAAAAATAGAATAATTTGCCCATACAAAAAAAACCATTGACTCACTTTGGAATTATAAGGGTTTTACCAACCTTCATAAATAGAGCTACCTTTTAAAAAGTGGGAAGAAGGAAGCCTAGAGAACCTAGACTGTGCATTTAGACATTGCTAGCAGGTTCCCCTTCCCTTTTCTATAGTCACATCTTTAAATTTGATCCACAGTTATTTTAAAGAAAAGAGAGTAGGTAATTGTGTTTCTGTATTACAGAGTTCATTACTTATTGTGCAGGAAGAAAGGCAAGACCATTTCAGGGCTCTAGCTATAACATATTTTATTCTCAAATATTAATGATCTTTCTGATTTTGGAATCTATGCTAGGCTTAAAATAAGAGTTTAAAATATACTTGTTTATATTACTCAGTGCTTATATTGCAAATGCATCCAAAACCTCACTATAGTGAACACATTTCAAAATTCATGTGATGCTCAACATCACTCATCATAAGGGAAATACAAATAAAAAAAAAAACTACAATGAAGTATCACCTCATATTTGTCAGAATGGCTAAAATTAATGATACAGGAAACAGCAGATGTTGGCAAGAATGAAGAGAAAGGGGTCCCTCTTGCACTGTTGGAGGGAATGCAAACTGGTGCAACCATTCTGGAAAACAGTATGGAGGATCTTCAAAAAGTTAAAAATATAACTACCCTAGGATCCAGCAATTGCACTACTACATACTACTTACCTAAAGAACACAAAAATACTAATTCAAAGGGGTACATCCATCCATTGATGTTTATAGCAGTATTATCTACAATGGCCAAATTATGGAAGTAGCCCAGACGTCATCATCTGATAAATGGATAAAGAAGATGTGGTGTGTGTGTGTAGTGTGTACACAATACACACTACACACACACACACACACACACACACACACACACACACACAGTGGAATATTACTCAGCCAACAAAAAGAATGAGATCTTACCATTTGGAAGGACGTGGGTGGAGCTAAGGAGTATTATGCTAAGTGAAACAATCCAGAGAAAGATAAATACCATATAATTTCACTTCAATGTGGAATTTAGGAAACAAAACAGATGAATATAGGGGAAGGGAAAGAAAAATAAGATAAAGAGAGGGAGACAAACCATAAAAGAGTCTTAACTGTAGGAAACAAATTGAGGGTTGCTGGAGAGGAGATGGGTGTGGAGGGATGGGGTAATTGAGTGATGGGCATTAATGAGGACACCTGATATAATGAGCACTAGGTGTTATATCCAACTGACGAATCACTGAATTCTATCCTTGTAACAACTAAATTGAATTTAAGGTTGCTGGGGGGAGGGGGTTTGGGAGAAAGGGGTGGGGTTATGGACATTGGGGAGGGTATGTGTTTTGGTGAGTGCTGTGAAGGGTGTAAACCTGGTGATTCACAGACCTGTACCCCTGGGGATAAAAATATATGTTTATAAAAAATAAAAAATTATATTAAAAAAAAAAGAAGTTCTTGTCAAACCAGTATCCTTTGATTTTCATTTTAAAACTTAATATGATTTCACTTAGATTTGGATTCTAGAAAACAAAACAAATAAACAAACAAAACAAAACAGACTCATAGGTACAGAAAACAAACTGTTGGTTACCTGAGTGGGGAAGGTTTGGGGGGCAAGAAAAATAGGTAAAGGGGATCAAGAGGTACAAAATTGTGGAGATATATATATCTCCACACACACACACACACACACACGTGTGTGTATATATATATATACACAAACACACACATATACATACATATGTATATGTATCATGGAGAAGTAATGTACAGCTTGGAGGATACAGTCAATAACGCTGTAATAAGTTAGAATGGTGGCAGATGGTAACTAGATTTATCATGGGGATCATTTAGTAAAGTATAAAAATACTGAATCCCTATGATGTACACCTAAAACTAATAGGACATTGTATGTCAATTATACTTCAATTAAAAAAAAAAAAACTTAACAGGAATTTCTTCAGTCCTAGGTTTGTGAAAGTTGTTTTGAGAGCCATTCATTTCTCAATTCATTTCATCTCTCCATTAACTTGCTTGCCAGAAGACAGATATCTGAACCAATAGAAGCACATGGTAATTTTGCTTTTGATTGACAAGCAGCAATATCTCATAGGTTTGTCCACTAATAAATTTTCACCACCTCCTGGAAGAACTCTTCCTTCTATATTATTATTATTATTATTATTATTATTACTGTGTTTATCTTTTTAAATGGCCTAACCTTCAGACAATTTCAGATTGCAGTGGCTACTTTGGTGGAAATTTTGACAAGATTATGCATTTGATAGAACAAAATTTTAAGAACATTTTTAAGAACAAAAAAGAAACACAGAGGAATTCTATTTCTTACCTAAGCGAAAGTGAGATATTTTAACCTAGTAGACACCTTTCCATTTCCATATTCAGGCAATAGTAACAACCCACATTCTAATGCTACACTCTTGAAGAAATTATCAAAGACAAGCTACTTGAGCAAACTATCTCTGTCTTTTGAAATGTGTGAGATCTATATACATAAAATCTTATTCCCCTCATTGCTAAGGAACAATAATTAATCTTTTCACAATGGTAATTACATGTATATTTCTATTTGTGCAATTGACTTCCTCTAATTTCTCCTCTTTTTTTTCTTTCTCTCATTCTTCTCTGGGAAACTTTAATTAGCAATAATAGCGCTTTGGTTAAACCTCATTGGCTATGATACTGCCATTGAGCAAAGCTTCTCCAGGAAACTTTAATAATTAATTGATACAACTACAATTACTCCCAATATGCTATTTGAAAGTTACATTTTAAAGTGCTCAAGCTAGCTCAATACTGATAAATCCTGAAATTTGTTCAAGATAATTCATCAAATAAAAAAATATATGGTTATCATTAATCTACACTATACCCTCTGAATACCTTTGATCTGATTATTGAGTTTGCACATATTTACCTGTTATGGTTTGTGTAATTCCCTTTGGTGGTGATTATAAAACTGACAGCCAAGAGGAAAAAACACTGGAATATTTCACCTTTACTACAAAGACATATGATTTATTTCCAACTTAACTGGTCCTAAATGCATTATCTTAAGCAGAATTCTTATTCTTATGTTTTTTTAAAAAAACAGGTCTAAGTATGGTACTCTCAGTGGCCTTCAAAATAAGAATTAGATTCATGACAGAAAAGTCTATCAGTTACAACTCACAGAGCAACAGAGCAAGGTTTTTTTATGTTGTAAAGTGACGTCTGTCATCAGTACAGCTCCCGAAAAGACCCAGGGAACATTTAGATCAGTCAATTTCCCCTCTCACGAAAGTAGAGTTTTTAATAAGTTAATCCAAGAATTAAAAAAAAAAAAAACACCTAAGCCCCAATTTGAGGATCCCTTTTTATAAAGGAAGCATAACACATGAAACTCAATTAAATTGCCCAAGATCAAAGACTATGCAGTAGATATTCAACAAATAAATGCTAATATCCCATAAATATCCTCAGTGAAGTTTCTAAAATTTAAACCTACATTTTCTAAGTTCCAGTCTGTTCCTTGCCTGCTACACTTTGTTCAGTTTTTGTTCCAATTTTTGACACTTACCTGAATGTTCCTTGGTTGAATTGTCACTGAGAAAGATAAGGCCAAATCCAGTTTCAGATTTTAAATCTGATGCTATCTGATGTATGCAACACAATGGACAAACCCTGTTTATCTACTGCCTAATTTGCATATTGTGTATTTGTAATTTATATCAGCATATAATTTTCTTGCCTGAATGAGTAAGGGAAGATAGTGCTTTCTGGGTATGTATGTGTGTGTGTGTGTGTGTGTGTGTCTGTGTATGTGTATTTATCTACTCTTTATTTATATTCCCCTTCTTTCTGGAATTAATATATATATGTTATATTTATACATATATATTCATATGTTATGTACTTATGAATATATACATATACATACATATGTAAGTGAAATGTAGATATATATACATATATAGATTACAGATGTACATAAACTATATTTATATATAAATATATAGTTATCTAAATATATATTTACATATACATAAAATATAGATCCTTGAACAATGTAGAGCCCAGTAGGGCTCTGGGCTCAGCAGGGAGTCTGCTTGAGGACTCTTTCTCTCTCTCTCTCCCTCTGCTCCTCCTCCCATTCATGCTCTTGCTTTCTCTCTAAAAAAAATAAATCTTTTAAAAAAGGAAAACATGGAAAAAATTAAAAACAAAAACACATTTTCTGATAACTTAAAATCTTAATTAGATTTACATGCATACACACATGTGCACACACCTCTCTCTTCATAGGGGGTTGCTATGAATTCAACAAAGTGCCATATTATTGAGAACATAACAATTAAAATTGCAAACAGCTACCTAAAAGATTATTAACCATAAATTCTTGTCTGTATTTTCTTTATAGTTAAGAAGACAGAATTAGGGGTGCCTGGGTGGCTCAGTAGGTTAAAGCCTCTGCCTTCAGGATCAGGATCCCAGGGTCCTGGGATCGAGCCCCACATCAGGCTGTCTGCTCCTCGGGGAGCCTGCTTCCTCCTCTCTCTGCCTGCCTCTCTGACTACTTGTGATTCTGTCTGTCTAATAAATAAATAAAATCTTTGAAAAAAAAAAAAAGAAGAAGAAGACAGAATTGAAGGCACACTGAGAAAATTTAACCCCAGGTTTTATAGCTTACCCAAATACTGCATTTACTAAGAGTCTGTCTTAGTATAAATTAAAACAGGAGTCATAGTAAGTTAATATTTAGATCCTTACATGTATATAAATACAAAGAGGCATGTATATCTACATTTCACTTACATATGTGTTCCATTGTTAAGAAAAATAAGCATATTACATTAACTACCTAAAATAATTTTTGATAGTTTACATTATGAAGAAAATCCCTTATTTCATTGATACTTTTCTGTAAATAGCCTGGTTTCTATTCAAGCACCTGCCTGCCCATTAAGGTGAGCATCTCAGTGTCTCTGTGATTCTCTCTGCAACTGTAGTTGTAAAACAAGGTGGGTAATGACCTAGATTCACATGCATATACACAAGTGCATGTGGTAGCAATGACTAGATAATGACTATGTGAACTTGAACTCTAACATTCTATTATTTGTGATAAGGTTACGTATTTTGTAAGCTTACATTTTTGTTTATGTTTTTGACAGCTTTATTAATGCCATGCTGTATTGTTTATGTTATATTTGTTCTTCACAACTGTATGTTTTGTATTCAAAATTAAATAATAAATTTTAATGCAAGTGCTAATTCAAAACAAATATTAGATGAGGTTGTGAAACAGAATGACTCTATTATCTACCTATCTACTTATCTTCCCATCTACCGTTATCATCTATCACCTATCAGGCAAATATAAATCTTTTTCTGCTTGTAGCTGAATATAAGTACAAAAACATCACTTAAATTGGAAAATGTATCACATAAGTTCTTGGTTCATTTTTCTTTTCTTTTCCCTTTATCCTTAGTCATTCTATTACCACTTTTTCTTCACAAATATTGTTTTAAGTATCTGCTCAACCATATGTGTGGCATAGCTCCTTACTGATGGCTAAGCAGAACAATTCTGCCTTTCTTAAAAATAGCCACAAAAAATGAAACTTTCTAAGTAACTGCCTAATGGTAGTTGTGTTGGTAAAGTTGGAAATGTTATGATAACTTTAAAAGAAAAGTGAAGGAGCTTACACAACAGAGTATATTTTACAGTTGAACTGTTTTCTTGCAAAATCTATTATAATCCCTAGAGTAAAGGCCAAATTGCCTTTACTCTAAATTCAAAAGTATTTGAGGTAAAAATGCAAAATATCCCTCAACAGACAAATATAAGTTATTTAAAAATACCTCACAGAAGCATAGATAAACTATTTTTACTTTTTTATACTTACTATTTATTTACTCATTTGATTAGAATTTGGAACATTTAGAGATAAGCAAATACTCACTGCATATATATTCTTTTAAACAGGTTTTTGGTCATATTTAACACTACATAACTGGATTCTACCAGTCAGGGAAACTAAAGTTGTATAAATTATCCAAATAGGGTTTCTTTCTTTTTTTTTTTTTTAATTTAAGGCAAAATGTAAAACACATCCTGTTGTCTTCAACATTAAATCTACATTCCCCTATCTAATTTTCCAGAAAACCCCAAATCAGTTTACTTTCTGTCTTTATACCATACTCTGCCTCAATAATGTAACGCAGATTACAATATTGTGCCATGCAATCCTGTGCCATGATCCCTTAAAACTTACATGCTTATTGTAACCTTTTTTTCTAGATGAATACTTCAACTAGACCCTGGAGGTCACTCCAGTCATTTTTGAAAATGATATTTGAAAAACCACATACATGGCACTTATATCCGCTCTTTATTAATTAACTTAGGAAAGGATTACAGTTAAAGATAGGAACTCAAAGATCAAACCATGCAGTCCCTTGAACATCATATGGCTTTGCTGGAAACGAGCCAGCAGTTGACATTGAGTTAGGGGAGAAGCCAAAGTGAAACACATGAACTAGTTCAAAAAATTTTAAGAAGACTGAAGTGGTGAATTCAGTGGTAATAAATGCTTTCACAGAAGCCAGTAAAATAAAAACTAAAAAGGGGGGCGCCTGGGTGGTTCAGTTGGTTGAGCAGCTGCCTTTGGCTCAGGTCATGATCCTGGACTTCCAGGATTGTGTCCCGCATTGGGCTCCCAGCTCCTTGGGGAGTCAGCTTCTCTCTCTGACCTTCTCCTCTCTCATGTTCTCTCTCACTCATTCTCTCTCGAATAAATAAATAAAATGTTAAAAAAAAACCTAAAAAGGAATTACTGATTTGAGGCTGACTTCTTTCTTTCTTTCTTTTTTAAAGATTTTATTTATTTATTTGACAGAGAGAGATCACAAGTAGGCAGAGAGGCAGGCAGAGAGAGGAAGGGAAACAGGAAACAGGCCCCTGCTGAGCAGAGAGCCCGATGCGGGACTGATCCCAGGACCCTGAGATCATGACCTGAGCCGAAGGCAGCGGCTTAACCCACTGAGCCACCCAGGCGCCCCGGCTGACTTCTTTCTTATTAAAGAACATCTCACAATCCTTTACTTCATAAATTTGTGGGGTTTTTTTGTTTTTGTTTTTTAAAAGATTTTATTTATTTATTTATTTATTTGACAGAGAGAAATCACAAGTAGATGGAGAGGCAGGCAGAGAGAGACAGAGGGAAGCAGGCTCCCCGCTGAGCAGAGAGCCCGATGCAGGACTCGATCCCAGCACCCTGAGCACCCATGACCTGAGCTGAAGGCAGCGGCTTAACCCACTGAGCCACCCAGGCGCCCCTACCTCATAAATTTGAAGAAAAACTTTTTCTTAGGTTAGAGGTGAATTGGCAGATTTTATATTTTTTAAATAAGTATGTAGATAAAAAAACCAAGATAGAGTTTCTCTATTTACCTGTTTAAAAAATGAGATTGGGCCATTTATATAAGATGCAGTTACCAAAAAAAAAAAAAAAATCAAAAACAATTAATGAAGTCTTAAGTAGTAAGTTTTTCACTGTATCAGTTTTTCACTGAAACTTTGGTAATTAATTTAATTGCCTATAACAAAAAATTTAACAAACCAAACTTCTTTTAACAACCATACTGTAAGTAAATTCAATCACCAATAACAATTACATAAAGGAAGCTGTTCAGTAGTTAGAGCCTCAGGACTAATATCATATACCATAGATGATAAAACAAAACTTTAATACTTTAAAGAAGCAAAGAACCTTATTTTAACAATATTATGTACATACAATGTTTAAAATCTTTCTGTAGTCACACCAAGAACAGTTGTATAAATTAAATAAGCATTTTTAATGCACAGTTAAGATTGAAATAATAATTTCTTTAAAGTCCAAGGGCTAGGAAGAGAGGGGGGAAGTAAGGAAAGATGGAGAGAGAGAATGAAAGATAGTAAGAATGGTCAGATGATGCTGACTATATGGCCCTTCATGAAAATGGTTGCTGATTTCAACAGCAAACAGGCTGAAATTACAGTCAAGATGAAAGAGGAGATCAAGCTTTGTACAAATGGCAGAGTATTAGACCTGAGACCCTATCTAAAGCAAGAAACTGGATCTCTGAAAAACTGTACTTCAGAACATTATACAGAAGAAAATATTTTACTAAATGGCAAAAAGAGAGAAAAACTAGGAAAATGTGGTCCATATACACTATGGAGTATTATGCCTCCATCAGAAAGGATGAATACCCAACTTTTGTAGCAACATGGATGGGACTCGAAGAGATTATGCTGAGTGAAATAAGTCAAGCAGAGAGAGTCAATTATCATAAGGTTTCACTTATTTGTGGAGCATAACAAATAACATGGAGGACATGGAGAGTTAGAGAGGAGAAGGGAGTTAAGAGAAATTGGAAGGGGAGGTAAATCATGAGAGACTATGGACTCTGAAAAAGAATCTGAGGGGTTTGAAGTGGCGGGGGTGGTGGGAGGTTGGGGTACCACGTGGTGGGTATTATAGAGGGCACAGATTGCATGGAGTACTGGATGTGGGGAAAAAATAATGAATACTGTTATGCTGAAAATAAATAAATTAATAATTAAAAAAAACTAAGCTCTTCTGCCTTTCCCAGGCCTTCATTTAAAGAAAAATAAACATGAATATATACATCTATAGTTATACCACCCCACACATCATACACACTGATACACAGGCATGAAACTGACAAGGGATTGTAATTTAAATCTAATTGATCTGCTCTAGCCTGAGATATCTCAACTTGAGAACTTAATATGATGGGTTTCTAGAGTGGTAGAGAGCAAGATACTAAGTTAAAATACCAATATTCTGTGGTATCTGGGTGGCTAAGTTGCTTAAACATTGGACTCTTAGTTTCAGCTCAAGTCATGATCTCATGGGTCATGGGATGGAGCCCATATAAGGCTCCACACTCAGCCAGGAGTCTGCTTGAAGATTCTCTCCTTCCGTACTTCCCCTGACTCATGCTCTCTCACACAGTCTCTCTCTCTCAAATAAATAAATAAATAAATAAATCTTAGAAGAGAGACAGAGATACCAATATTCTCTTGATTGTCAGGAACTTAGATTAAAATGCAAGAACTCCTATCTGCAAAATGTCAGAAAACACTAATTCAAAAATCCCAAATGACTGCATACATGAGGAAACAAAGAGTCATCAGAAGATGACTTACCAAAGCAAAAAGAAATATCAGATACTCATATTCTAGATAAAGTTCACATGTTAACATAGAATAAATTCATCAGAGTTTGAAGGTAGAGTATTAATTGGGAAGGGATTACAAATATTAATTAACTTGAGTTAGTTAGTTAGTTACTTGATTAGTCAGTAGGCATACCAGCATTTTAAAGACAATAACCATTTAAGAATTACTGAATATATACAGATGGATACAGATTTTCAAATGGTAGAAGGATATGAAATTACGTTTAAAAATAAAATTGAACCAAACTAAAGCAGACAGTATAGATGAAAATCATTGTAAAAATAAGGTAATGAGAATGTAAAAAGTCATGAGGTAATAAAAATCTAAGCACATCAGTATCACAGTATAAGAAAATGATATAAACATGCTAAAATATGCTAAACATGCCAACAGAAAACATGACCTATGGCCTATACTTTGGCCATTTTAGACTGTACACTCTTAAAATACATGGAGATCATTCACTTTTTTTTTTTTTTTAAGCTCCAAACTAAGGGAAATTTCTAAAAGTAACTCAGGGAAAGGTGCAGTGATCTAATATTAGAACAGAAAACAATAAATAATATATAATGTAAAAGTAGGATGGTCTGAAAAGCAAATGATAATACAAGCATTGACATCTCAAGTCTAAAGTATAATCTGCTGAAAGTAGAGGGATATAGTTCATATATACAATGGAGTATTATGCCTCCATCAGAAAGGATGAATACCCAACTTTTGTATCAACATGGATGGGAATGGAAGAGATTATGCTGAATGAAATAAGCCAAACAGAGAGAGTTTCACTTTCTTGGGAGCATAAGGAATAACATGGTGGCCATGGTGAGAAGGAAAGGAAAAGTGAACTGTGGGAAATCGGAGGAAGAGATGAACTATGAAAGACTGTGGACTCTGAAAAACAAACTGAGGATTTTGGAGGGGAGGGTGCTGGAAGAACAGGTGAGCCTGGTGGTAGGCATGTACTGCATGGAGCACTGGGTATGGTGCATAAATAATGACTCTTGGAGCATCAAAAAATATAATACCTATCTATCTATATAAATATATACAGATTTATATAGATCTATATAAAATAATATCTATATAAAAGGTAGGAATGAGAAAATATATGTGAGTAAAATATACATATAAAAATAACAGTGACTTTAAAAAGGGTATTGTTAGGAAAATCATGCCCTGCAAAATATAAGAAGTTTCAATACAACAAAAATAATAGTTATTCTGAATTTGGATATACCTAGTGTGATAATCTCAAAATGTATAAAAGTAAACCTACTGGAACCACAGGAAGAAATTGTTACTTCCACTGTTAATGTAGGAGATTTCAATATACCATTCAAAATTATCAACAGGTAAAATATAAAATTTACCTTGCATTAGAAAATATACATTCTTACTAATTTCTTTTTTTTTTTTAATTTTTTGAAAGTTTTACTTCTTCCTAGCCAATTAGAATTAGGATGCCTTTTCTTTCCTTTTTTTTTTTTTCTTTTTTTGTGTGGGGGGGTTCTGATTGCTGTGGCTAGGGGTTAGGATTTCCACTACCATGTTGAATAAAAGTGAAAGTGGTGAGAGTGGACATCCTTATCTGGTTCCTGATCATACAGAAAAAATCTCTGCTTTTTCCCATGGAGGATGATATTAACTGAAGCTTTTTTCACACATGGTCTCTATTATGTTGAGGTATGTTCCTTATAAACCTACTATGTTGAAGGTTTTTTATCATGAATGGATGATGTACTCTGTCAAATGCTTTTCCTGGATCTATTGAAATGATCATATAACACCACCTTATTAATGTGGTATATCCTGTGGATTGATTTGTGAATACTGAACCACCCCTGCAACCCAGAAATAAATTCCACTTATTGTGGTGAATGATTTTGTTAATGTGTTACTGAATTTGGTTGTAGTATTTTATTGAGAATTTTTGCATCTATGTTCATCAGAGATATTGGCCTGTAGTTCTCTATTTTTTTCTTTTTTTTTGACAATTTTTAATTTTTTATTTTTTATAAACATATATTTTTATCCCCAGGGGTACAGGTCTGTGAATCACCAGGTTTACACACTTCACAGCACTCACCAAAGCACATACCCTCCCCAATGTCCATAATCCCACCCCCTTCTCCCAAACCCCCTCCCCCCAGCAACCCTCACTTTGTTTTGTGAGATTAAGAGTCACTTATGGTTTGTCTCCCTCCCAATCCCATCTTGTTTCATTGATTCTTCTCCTACCCACTTAAGGCCCCATGTTGCATCACCACTTCCTCATATCAGGGAGATCATATGATAGTTGTCTTTCTCTGCTTGACTTATTTCGCTAAGCATGATATGCTCTAGTTCCATCCATGTTGTCGCAAATGGCAAGATTTCAGTTCTTTTGATGGCTGCATAGTATTCCATTGTGTATATATACCACATCTTCTTGATCCATTCATCTATTGGTGGACATCTAGGTTCTTTCCATAGTTTGGCTATTGTGGACATTGCTGCTAGAAACATTCGGGTGCACGTGCCCCTTTGGATCACTACGTTTGTATCTTTAGGGTAAATACCCAATAGTGCAATTGCTGGGTCATAGGGCAGTTCTATTTTCAACATTTTGAGGAACCTCCATGCTGTTTTCCAGAGTGGCTGCACCAGCTTGCATTCCCACCAACAGTGGAGGAGGGTTCCCCTTTCTCCACATCCTCGCCAGCATCTGTCATTTCCTGACTTGTTGATTTTAGCCATTCTGACTGGTGTGAGTTTTTTTATATTGATTCAGTTTTTTTGCTGGTTATTGCTCTGTTCAAGTTTTCTATTTCTTCTTGTTTCAGTTTTTTTTTTTTAAGATTTTATTTATTTATTTGACAAACAGAGATCACAAGTAGGCACAGAGGCAGGCAGAGAGAGAGGCAGAAGCAGGCTCCCTGCTGAGCAGAGAGCCTGATGCGGGGGTTCAATCCCAGGACCCTGGGATCACGACCTGAGCCGAAGGCAGCATCTTAACCCACTGAGCCACACAGGTTCCCCTCTTGTTTCAGTTTTGTTAGATCTTATGTTTCTAGGAATTTATTCATTTCCTTTGGATTGTCCAAATTGTCGGCATATAGTTTTCTCTTATTGGTGTTGGCTGTTATTTCACCTCTCTTCCATGTGTGATTTTACTTATTTGGGTCCTTTCTCTTTTCTTTTTGACAAGTCTGACTAGAGGCTTATCAGTTTTATTAACTGTTTCAAAGAACAAGCTCCTGGTTTCATTCATCTGTTTTATTGGTTTTTTGTTTTGTTTTGCTTTGTCTTTTAGTTTCAGTTTCATGTACTTCGGCTCTAATCTTTACTATTTCCTTCCTTCTGCTGGATTTATGCTTTGTTTGTTGTTCCTTTTCTAGCTCCTTTAGGTACAAGGTTAGGTTATTTGAGATATTTTTCTTCTGAAGATAGGCCTGTATTGCTATATACTTCCCTCTTAGGACCACTTTTGCTAAATCCCAAAGGTTTTAGACTGTTGCATTTTCCTTTTCTTTTGTTTTCATGTATTTTTTTTTTTCTTCTTTGATTTCTTAGGTGACCCATTCTTTGCTTAGTAGCATTTCATTTAACCTCCATGTATTTATGGTCTTTCCAGACTTTTTCTTGTAGTTAATTTCTAGTGTCATAGCATTGTGGTCAGAAGAGTGGAATGCACAGTGGTTCAGCCACTTGGAAAATAGTATGGAGGTTACTCAAAAAGTTAACAATAGAATTACCATGTGATCCAGTAATTCATGTAAAAATATTCATGTAAAAGAATACAAAAACACTAATTCAAAAAGATATATGTGCTCCTGTGTTTACTGCAGCATTATTTACAATGGACAAATTATGGAAGGAGTTGAAATGTCCATGGACAGATGAATGGATAAAGAAGAAATTATATATATATAAAATACTTTATATATTTATATATTATATATATTTATTAATATATATAAATTATATATATATAAAATAGAGTATTACTCAGCCATTAAAAAGAATGAAATCTTGCCATTTGCAACAACATGGATGGATCTAGAGATGCTAAGCAAAATAAGTCAGTTAGAAAAAGTAAATATTATATGATTTAACTCACATGTGGAACTTAAGAAACAAAACAAAACAAGTGAAAAAGGAAAAATGAGACAAATCAAAAAACAGATCCTTAACTATAAAGAACAAACTTTTGTTTGTTAGTTGGTAGTTGGGGGGATGGGTGAAATACATGAAGGGGATTAAAATTACAATGATCAAGATGAGCACTGAGTAATGTATAGACTCACTGAATCACTATATTACAAACCTGAAACTAATATAACACTGTATGATAATTATATATGTAATTATATATATATATAATTATGTTAATTATAATGTAATTAAAATTCTAAAAAGAAATCCAGAAAGGAGATATTAAGCAAGGCAAATCCCCATGACATGATGATGATTTATAACGTGACATTAAAAGAAGGATATAGAATGAATTTCATGTTTCTAAAAAATTTAGTCAACAAGTTGGTAGAAGTCCTAAAGGTGGAAAATAAGAGTTACTAGGCTCTGAAAAGCTGAAAATTATTTCTGGAAATAGACAAGAAAAATCTCAAGTTGACAAGTTTATATGTATAGAATCATCACCAGGAGAACAATGGTTAATACTTGTGTAAGGCTTCCATTTTGCACAAGATCTTAAAATTCAAGGTCTCCGATAATACACATTCACCTTATTAGATATTAATATTATAACCATTTTATAGAGAAGATTGAAGTTTAGATAACTTGAAATTCCACCACTATAGGCATTACTGAAGTCTATTAAACGGCTCAGAAATATATGCAAAATCAAAGAAGTTAATTTATAAAACATGCTCCTATATTTTTAAAATTTTAAAGTTTTGATTTCCATGCATATAATAACTTCACTAATATTTTAAACTTTTAAATAGTTGTAACTTTAATCTTTTTTAATGTGAAATCCCATCTCTCCTTATGCTTTAGCTACATGTCTATTTGCTCCTTATCATATAATTGCAACAATTCATTTAATAATATCATCAGAGCTACACTTTCTTTCATTTGCTGATATTGACTAGTTTATAGTTTAAACTTCCTTACTTTTAGTACTTCAGTAGTGTGTGTGTGTGGTGGGTGTGTATGTCTGTGGTATATATTCCCTGGGATGTTACATATTTCAAAAAAAGGCTTTGTGGAAGTCATCCAGAGTGGAGGCAACACAGATAAATGTAATTATGGTGCAGTAAGTAACACTTTTAAGACTAGGATACTACTAAAGTATAAACAAACATAAGAAGTATAGTCTTTAATTTTATTTGATAAAGCCACTGAATAAAGTATAAACAAACATAAGAAGTATAGTCTTTAATTTTATTTGATAAAGCCACTGTATTTCAGCAGGAATTATATGAAAATTAGCCAGGTGTCTTCCACTTTATCACTAAAATTTTTGCATAAAATAATTATTAAATAAATTTTTAGTAATTTGTGATTTTAAATAGAAATTGTTGATTTGTTTTCTTTGGGGTTTTCTTTTCTGATGATTGTTATTAAAATAGGGGGTATTTTCTGAGCTATCTAGTTAATTTTCTAGGTTTTATTATTTTTAGGAAAAGGTAGGTTTCATTTTACTGACAGCAGTTAAAGTACAAGCATAATCATTAGATATTGGCATCCATACAAATATTCAACTGTTCTCTTCTTAAAATAAAAAGAAATCTTCTTAAGTACTTGATTGCTGAGATATAAAATATCCAATGCCTTTTCCAAAAATGCCTGATAATTACTGGTAAAATGTTGAGTTTTATCTAGATTTCTAGAGTTATAAGGGGGAAAAAAACTATAAACTGAAATCAAGCTCTATTTGTGTGCTTTGGTTTTTTCCTTAGTTGTATGAAAATTGCTCTGGATACATTTTCTGGAAATGAGTTTTCAAATTGCAATTTTGGACATATTTCCCCATGCATTCTTAAAATGAATTGAATTGTAGTTCCTCTAAGGACCACTAAATAAATGAAGCCTGTTTATAAATTTTTCAGAAACCCCTCAGAGGCCCAAATACACTTTGTCATTTGTTTTGTCTAAGCTTTTTAATCCTCTTTGAAATAAATAGAAATAGCAGAGACTGTGCTGCCAAGTAGCTCTTTCCATTTTAAACTGTGTGTGTGTATGTGTGAACTAGAACAGTTTTTCAAGAGAGAAAGTATTTAGAGATAATTAATGAATACTGTACTATTTTCAAGAACAAAGATGGAGAGGATTAACAATCAAATGGTATGTGCCAAAACACTGCATGGTAGTAGCATAAATATATACTCTGAGCACTACCCACTTATGTTTTCCTACCAATCCAGAGCAGGAGATAGAATATAATTTTGTTTCAACTTATTTTAGTAGTTGGCAATCAAAAACTGAATGATTTTAAGTTATACAACTTGATGTTTTTATACAGGTATACATTGTGGAATGTTTACCACACCCAAGATAATTAGCATATCTATCACCTCATACAGTTACCATTTTTTTGTGTGAGTGGGTGGAGAGAACATTTAGGATCTACTCTCAACAAATTTCAAGTATACAATACAATATTACTAACTATATTCACAGTGTTTTACATTAGATCTCCAGAATTATTTATCTTGCTTAACTGAAACTCTAATGCTTTGACCAACATCTCCCCAATTGCATACCCTTCAGCTTCTGATTCTATGCACCTGACATTTTTTTATTCTACATATAAATGAGATCATGCAGTACTTGTCTTTCTGCAACTGGCTTAATTTCACTTAGCATAATGTCCTCCAGTTTAATCTATGCTGTCCCAAACAGCAGGATTTCAATCTTTTTCAAGGTTGTGTATATATGTGTATATACATATATTATACATACATTGCATACGTGTATGTATGTGTGTGTGTGTATATAAAGAAAAATATACATAGAGACAAATGTTTCCTATAGACATACATATACATATGTACATATGTATATATATACAAATACATAAACATATATGTGAGTTTTCACATCTTAGCTATTATAAATAATGGGAAAATGAACATGTAAGGGTAGATCTCTTTGAGATTATGAGTTCATTTCCTTTGGATGTATACCCAGAAGTGGGTCTGCTGGATCATATAATAGTTGCATTTTTAATTGTTTGAGGGAACCTTCATATTCTTTTCCATAATGACTATACCAATTTGCATTCCCATCAACAGTGCACAAGGGTTTCCTTTTCTTCGTATCTTTGCCAATGCTATTTATCTCTCATTTTCTGATAATAGCAATTTTTACAGGTGTGAGGTGATATCTTATTGTGGCACTGATTTGCATTTCCCTGAAAAATTAGTTATATTTCACATACCAAGATTTATCTTTCACTGTCAGTTCATGGTTGCTTTTAGTGATGCTGATGGAAAAGACCTTTCTTACCACTTTTAGGATGTATAGACTGAAAATGCAGGGAGAAGAAATTCAAAGTACCACATTGATCCCATATATGGCCTACAGGTATATTTCTCTTATTTTTTGTCATTACTGGTCATATGATCTCTCTCAAGAAGTTAAAATCTGGTAACTAAAGTAATGTCACTTTTCTTGAAATGTTCTGACAATATTCGAATAGAAACACTTAGTAGAATGTGATATCCTTTAGAATAAATGCAAAATTGCAAGTTTGGATTGAGTCTCTAAGTTAGATAAGAAGTAAATAAAAAGCAAGAAGTAGATAAAAAGTAAATTTTACAAACTAATTTCACAAATCAAAAATCCCTTCATCTTATTAAAGATATAAAAATGATTCAAACACTAAATATCAAGAGAGGGTAGGATCAGGGATTTCAAATCACTCTTCTCTGAGTAAGTACTTCCATACTGGGTGAGGAGTACCTGACCCAGCATTCTAACTAATAAAAGAACCTTCAGAAGGATGGCTAAGAAAGCTTGACATATGTCCTCAAGAGTCAGGGAATTGATGGGGAATAATTTCAAAATGGAAAAGCTAAAAGCAGAGTTGATTTTACTTTCAGTTTTGGTCATAGAGCAAAGGAGAATTTGCTGTTCTAGTAGAATCAGCCTATACCAGATAGCTTGGGGGAAAAGTGATTCTTTGCTTTTATGCTGATACATTCAAGACAGCTGAACCGAAGTCATTCAAAATCATTGGATAGGGCCGCCAGAAGGGCAATAGGACCACCAGAGTAAGAGTCTATGTGGAGTTAAGAAGGCAGGGAGAAACAAAGGACCAAGGAGAAAGCTGCATGCCCAAGGAAAATGTGCCATCTAGATCATGAACACATAACCGAGAGATTCTCCTCTACTCCCACACACAATCAATTACCAATAAAAAGACACGAAGGTTAAAGAGCATAAGACCACATTTACAGCTCTGCTCAGCCAAGAACATTCCTGCCAGATTCCCCATCCTCTGTCTTTCCAACATTTTGAAACTGGGTGGACAAGATGAGAGAGACAGGTGGAAACACAAGGCAAGTTAAAAGAAAAAGTTAACCAGAACTCTTTGCCAGTAGCAGACTACAGCCAGGTGAGAAATGTAGAGTTGTAATTAAAGTGGGAAATATTGGTTATTCCATGGTTCCAGATGTCTTTAATGTCTTAAGGCTATTTTTATGCTTTAATACAACTGTACACTTATTTATTATGAATGAGCAAAACAGTATGAAATTGTCTTAATCTAAAGGCAGGAGTAGTTAGGAACTTGGAGGTCACACTTGGCAGTGGGATATGGTGTCACCAGAAAGCAACAGTGAGACACGGCCACACAGATGATGGAAAGCAACCCCCGATCTGCATGTTACTATTTTTAATATTAATTTCAGAACTTTTCTTAAAAGCCACTACACTCTTTATAATGAATTTTATCTCACAAACTCCTAAAAAATATATAATGATAACTTTCGTATGACAGTTTCATTTGTTTTGCCTAAAGATTATTCATCAGTTTAGCAAGTTCTTATCCTTTTGAAGCTTTGAGGAAGAATACAAATACTCCCCAAAGCCTGTAAAAGTAGCTTTGTATCAAAAATTCAATGTAACATACTCTGAGTGTTCTGAGCTCAGCTGATTATGGAAAATTGCCTTCCTCTGATGAAGTAATCTGCATCTCGATTTTGTCACCATGGTAAAAACAGCATCCTCCAAATTGTTTTACAAGGAAATTGGTACTTTGGAAACAATGTCTCTTTTCTTCAGAGAAAAATACATCTTTGGAAAATGATTTTTTTCTTTCAAAAAGAACCTGCTGCTCAAAATTTCTTAAAATATATTCAATCATTGTTTTTAATTTCCTTTTTCAATTGTTGGTATAGAAAGATATTTTAGTGTCATAAGTAGTCTATAATAAAATGAATGCAGCAGATTGTGATCTAAATCAGTAAAAAATGTTTTTTATATTAAAATACTGATTTTGTATGTTGGAAAGTTTCTGAAAATGAAAAGAATCATTGATTAAATTGAATAATAATATATAAAATGTATAATTAAAAAATCTAAATTTTCCTTGTAACAAATATTCACTTTCTTTTTTTTTAAGATTTTATTTGTTTATTTGACAGACAGAGATCACAAGCAGGCAGAGAGGCACGCAAAGAGAAGAGAGAGAGGAGGAGGAAGCAGGCTCCCTGCTGAGCAGAAAGTTGGATGTGGGGCTGACCCTGGGATCATGACCTGAGCTGAAGGCAGAGGCTTTAACCCACTGAGCCACCCAGGTGCCCCAAATATTCACTTTCTTAGAAAGTTTCAGCATTTTTTTAAAGCCTAAAATCATCAGGTAACTTGAGCACCCAAAGAGCTTTTGATTTGGCCAAGGAGGCATAGCCATCTAGGGATAGAATCTGGCCTCCTAAGAAAACATTGCCTGCTGTTCCCCTGTTCCTTGCATTACAATGAGTCCTCTGAGTCATTCTGAGAGTTAAAATTGAGCGAACAATGAAACTACAAGTAATTTTTAGACTTTACTTTTTAGGCATTTTGCAGCTCAAAATGAGACAGTATTATATAGTAAAGAGTTTGGCTTTGAAGTCAGACTTAGACTTGAATATTGGCTCTGCCTCTCACTGACTTTGAGATTTCAGGATTTAATTAACTTTTGGGTCTTTTTTTTCTTGTAATAGACATTCCATGAAAGGTACTTATTATCCCTGACCCAGTAAATGTATAGCCGGTTAGAATACTAGCATGTGGTTGCTTCTATATGAGAAAAAGAAACACATGTAAAATGTGAAACACAGTGAACAGTGAGATAAAAGTAACATGAAAACAAATATGAAAAGTTAGACAAGACAATCATAGATTTTTTTAGTGTAGAATGTGACATTTCAAAGAGATACACAGAGATCACTAAAGTCTTCTGGATTAACTGACACTAGAACTGAATCTTCAACAAACTGAGTATTGGAGAACAGTATCCCGAGTACTTGACTATACACCATGCATTGGGCATGGGGTTCAAAGTTCAAATACAATCCCTGTCCTCTATGGGGGATTAGGACAGATAAATCAGCAGTTATATTGTAATGAAATGAATCAGGGATGTTATATGTAAGTGAGCAGAGAGGAAAGTGTTGGTTAACAATACGTGTGTGCACGTATATGTTGGTGGCAGTGCCTGTGTGTAATATCACAAGAGTTAAGGACAGGTGAATAATTGTTTACAGAGAAGGAGATACTGGAGAGCTGAATTAAAATCGACATTTAGCATCCTATAATTTTTTTGTGACAGTTTTCTTGATTTGTAACTTTATAAGTATGCAATATTTAATGCCTGTGTTCCCAACTAAAATAGAAGATCCTAATCAGCTCATGTCTATTACATATTATTGTTTATACTAGCTAAAAACCAATGAAAAGTTTTAAGCCCATCCTTAACTCACCAAACTACCATTAATTTAGTATCACTAAACTATCATTAACTAGCCTGTAATCACACTGAGCAACCATTGGGGAGGCTAGGAAATGAGCTTGCCATTCATGTAAAATGTGCCTGCAGTTCAACCTCTGTGGTGGGACCCTTCAGGGAGCCAGCAGAGAAGCACTGATATTTTAACATCTGCCCTCACTTCTCATTCTGAGTTCTCTAATATGCATTTCCCTCAACCTTTATTAACACAGATCCTTCAACCCTGATCTTCTTAAATAGCGTACTAGCTGATAATACTGTTAACCACTTGCCATATATCAAAGTAGAACTTAGCTTCATGTTGTCTCTTTTTTAATGCAAAGTGACCACAAGATATACTGATTGATATTCTGCCCACTGGGAGAATTTATCTTTTCAATAGGCTTTCAGGTACACTTTTGAGTTTGGGTCAGTAACTCCAGAGCAATTCATTCATTAGCATATTAGGAGAGCCATTGGCTATAACATTTTCAACCCTCCTCGGTCATTTCACACAAGGAACACCCCATGTTGCCTTACATTGAAGGAATTAGCATTATTTAGCAATAGGCCAGTGGAATTTTGAATCATTTACTTACAGAACTTTCTTCATGTTTTCAGAACACTGGAAACCCTATTTTGGATTATGTACTTTTTTTTTTATAATTTTTTTTATTTTTTATAAACATATATTTTTATCCCCAGGGGTACAGGTCTGTGAATCACCAGGTTTACACACTTCACAGCACTCACCAAAACACATACCCTCCCCAATGTCCATAATACCACCCCCTTCTAAGTCAAGTGGATTATGTACTTCTAACTGGTGAAGTAATGTTGCTGATTGTACCCACCCACATGGAATGGTAGGTCAATTCTGTATTCATTTCATGGTAGGAAGCTCTGCTCACAATTTACTTGGTATACCTTGTAGTTAAGTCAGGGCAGATTTGGAACTTTCTGTCATACAGATAAATAGGAATTTAGAAACCTAGTCATATATTTTGATCCTAAACTCTCACGATCTATTAGCCTCAACCAAAGAATTCTGCCAATCAAAATGTTTCCATTACCTTTCTTCAGCCTCCACTAGATATTAAGGACCTGACCCTCCTCATTTGGGGGAATCAAATACTGATTTGAGGCCTGTGCCACCCAACCCCAATATCCTCCTTGAAGTCAGGTAGTTCATTTCAATAGCACATCATTCACATTATCATCACTGCAGCATCAATACACTGATGTTCTTTCGCCAATGCATTTCTTATTGCTCTTTTATGGGGCAAAATGAGAGAGTTACAGAAGATGTATTCCTCCAATATTTCTAAGGGTTGCCGGGGGGAGGGGGTTTGGGAGAAGGGGGTGGGATTATGGACATTGGGGAGGGCATGTGATTTGGTGAGTGCTGTGAAGTGTGTAAACCTGGTGATTCTCAGACCTGTACCCCTGGGGATAAAAATATATGTTTATAAAAAATAAAAAAATTTAAAAAAAAAAAAGTAAGTTTCTACTTAACTTAAAATTTGAATTCCAGATTCTTCTTATTCAATCTGGAATGTTCAAGCACAGGTTCACTGATGCATTTCTAATTTCTTCTTAGCCTATGGCTTATGGCTTTGTGAAATTAAAATTAACCCTGAAATTAAAAGTTGACCACACTAGGGGCATTTGGGTGGCACAGTCAGTTATACATCAGACTCTTGTTTTTAGCTCCAGTTGTGATCGCGGGTCCTAATCTCAGGGTTGTGAGATCAAGCCCCGAGTTGGAATCCACACTCAGCTTACAGACTGTTTAAGAGTCTCTCCCCCTCTCCTTGGCCTTCTCCCATTTCTTCTGCACACACACTTTCTCTTTCCCTCTAAAATACATAAAAAATAAATCTTAAAAAAAAAAGTTTCATTTATTCTTCTCCTACCCACTTAAGCCCCCATGTTGCATCACTATGTGATTAATGATATCTCAAGGACTGATTCCAGCTTTTAAGTGTGAAAATACTATTTATGTGCTGGTTGTAAATAATATGTTTATAAATACAGTTATTATAAGATGCAACTCCTGGGGATAGTTCACCTTTAGAGTCATTGAATGTTTCCGGTATTTTCTTTCTCTTCCTTATATTTTACGTGGGACTATGTCATCTCTTCTTTGTGATTATTGTGGCTGTGATCCATGTAGACAGACTTCGTACTCTCTTTTTAAACTACTATACATGGGTTAATTTAATTTAAATTAAAAAAATTTAAAAAACAGCTCTTGGCAAAAAAAAAAAAAGTTAACTACACTAAATGAAGATAACATGTCAGAATGTCTTTGTTGTATTTACCTTGTATTTACTGAATGAGAATCTGCAAAAAATATCTGCATAACTTTTCCAAATTAAATTTATGGTCTTCCATATTCATTCTTACCTTAATAAATGACAAAATACTGCCCCAGTTTCTCAGACTAGAGGCCTCAGTGTCCTTTATTTTCATCTTACATTCCATTTCATTAGTGAATCCTACAGACTCTTCCTCTAGAAGTTATCCTAAATCAAATCATCTCTTCCATTTTCACTTTTTTTCAGAAAGCAAAAATGGTATGCTCTGAATAGCAGTTGGAAAGATCATTTCATTATGTTCTTCTAGGATTCACAGCATTCCAATGATTTCCCATAGCTATAGAATAAAATCTAAATTTTTATCACAAGCTGCAGGGCCCTCCATCAACTTAAGCCATATTTCCTATCTCTTAAGCCATATTTCCAGTGTTCTTTAACAGTCTACTTCAGTAACTCTTCCTTTTCTCTTATTTTTCAAACTTCCCAGCATCTTCCCCCTTTCCTTCCCCAATGTTTTGAAAGATTATTCTTTCACTCCTATTGTCCCTTCCCTCTGGTCTTTCACATCATTCAAGTCTCTACTTAAATTTCACTTCAGAAAGGTCTCCTGATTATCCACCTGAAAGACCACATTGATTCTTCCTCACTCTATTCTTATCTTTTTGCTCTATTTTATTTTTTCTTAATATTTACAGCACACCAGTAGACATATTTACTTACTAGTTATAGTTTATTGTGTTCCTCCAGCAGAATGTAATCCCACGAGCTCAGGTTCCTTGTCTATTTACTGCTATATCCTCAGACCAGTGACTGGCACACAGTAGGAGCTCAGGTAAATATCTGTTAAATGAATGAATAACTAACTATTGTAGTCAAGGACAAATATAAAAAAGATTCTGAACCAGAGCAATGAAAACTAGAATGGAAAAGACAGAACATAAAATATTGCACAAAAAGAATTGATGACTCTGAATGGAAGATATAAAAAGAGAGAATGGTAAGAGATATCTTATATTGTTGACCTATATTTCCTTTTCTTTTTTTTAACCTTTATCTCCAGGAGAGTAATGGTGGCTTTATCCTGGGCATTACAATATTAGTTATGAAAAGATTACCAATTTTCATGTGTGAGATGAAATAAAAGATTTTAAGTTGAAGAAAGATAAAATAGTTGGGAAGAATGAGATTCCTTTCAATAACTTGAAGCTCAGGTAAACCTCTGAAAGCTAATCATCAAAAAAAAGCTGGCAAGTATTTAGTGTGTTCTGTTTATGTAAACAACTCAATATAGCATGCTCAGGGATAACATGTCAAAAGAATGAAACTGTCTGAGCAACTCTAGGCCAATAAATTTGACAATCTGGGAGAAATGGATGCATTCCTAGAGACATATAAACTACCACAACTGAACAAGGAAGAAATAGAAATCCTGAACAGGCCCATAACAAGTAAGGAGATGGAAACAGTCATCAAAAATCTCCAAACAAACAAAAGCCCAGGGCCAGATGGCGTCCCAGGAGAATTCTACCAAACATTTAAAGAAGAACTAATTCCTATTCTCCTGAAACTGTTCCAAAAAATAGAAATGGAAGAAAAACTTCCAAACTCATTTTATGAGGCCAGCATCACCTTGATCCCAAAACCAGACAAGGATCCCATCAAAAAAGAGAACTACAGACCAATATGCTTGGTGAACACAGATGTGAAAATTCCCACCAAAATACTAGCCAATAGGATTCAACAGAACATTAAAAGGATTATTCACCACCACCAAGTGGGATTTATTCAAGGGCTGCAAGGTTGGTTCAACATCTTCAAATCAATCAGTGTGATACAACACATCGATTAAAAGAAAGAACAAGAACCATATGATACTCTCAATAGATGCTGAAAAAGCATTTGAAAAAGTACAGCATCCCTTCCTGATCAAAACTCTTCAAAGTGTAGGGATAGAGGGCACATACCTCAATATCATCAAAACCATCTATGAAAAACCCACCACAAATATCATTCTCAATGGAGAAAAACTGAAAGCTTTTCTGCTAAGGTCAGGAACACGGCAGGGATGTCCATTATCACCACTGCTATTCAACATAGTACTAGAAGTCCTAGCCTCAGCAATCAGACAACAAAAGGAAATTAAAGGCATCCAAATCAGCAAGGAAGAAGTCAAACTATCACTCTTCGCAGATGATATGATACTATATGTGGAAAACCAAGAGGCTCCACTCCAAAACTGCTAGAACTTGTACAGGAATTCAGTAAAGTGTCAGGATATAAAATCAATGCACAGAAATCAGTTGCATTTCTCTACACCAACAACAAGAGAAGAAAGAGAAATTAAGAGGTCAATCCCATTTATATTTGCACCCAAAACCATAAGACACCTAGGAATAAACCTAACAAAAGAGGCAAAGAATCTATACTCAGAAAACTATAAAGTACTCATGAAAGAAATTGAGGAAGACACAAAGAAATGGAAAAATGTTCCATGCTCCTGGATTGGAAGAATAAATATTGTGAAAATGTCTATGCTACCTAAAGCAATCTACACATTTAATGCAATTCCTATCAAAGTACCTTCCATCTTTTTCAAAGACATTGAACAAATAATCCTAAAATTTATATGGAACCAGAAAAGACCTCAAATAGCCAAAGGGATATTGAAAAAGAAAGCCAACGTTGGTGGCATCACAATTCCGGACTTCAAGCTCTATTACAAAGCTGTCATCATCAAGACAGCATGGTACTGGCACAAAAACAGACACATAGATCAATGGAACAGAATAGAGAGCCCAGAAATAGACCCTCAACTCTATGGTCAACTAATCTTCGACAAAGCAGGAAAGAATGTTCAATGGAAAAAAGACAGCCTCTTCAATAAATGGTGCTGGGAAAATTGGACAGCTACATGCAGAAAAATGAAATTGGACTATTTCCTTACACCACACATGAAAATAGACTCAAAATGGATGAAGGACCTCAATGTGTGAAAGGAATCCATCAAAATCCTTGAGGAGAACACAGGCAGCAACCTCTTCCACCTCAGCCACAGCAACATCTTCCTAGGAACATCTCCAAAGGCAAGGGAAGCAAGGGCAAAAATGAACTACTGGGATTTCATCAAGATCAAAAGCTTTTGCACAGCAAAGAAAACAGTTAACAAAACCAAAAGATAATTGACAGAATAGGAGAAGAAATTTGCAAATGACATATCAGATAAAGGGCTAGTGTCCAAAATCTATAAAGAACTTAGCAAACTCAACACCCAAAGAACAAATAATCCAATCAAGAAATGGGCAGAGGACATGAACAGACATTTCTGCAAAGAAGACATCCAGATGGCCAACAGACACATGAAAAAGTGCTCCATATCACTCGGCATCAGGGAAATACAAATTAAAACCACAATGAGATATCACCTCACACCAGTCAGAATGGCTAAAATTAACAAGTCAAGAAATGACAGATGCTGGCGAGGATGTGGAGAAAGGGGAACCCGCCTATACTGTTGGTGGGAATGCAAGCTGGTGCAACCACTCTGGAAAACAGCATGGAGGTTCCTCAAAATGTTGAAAATAGAACTACCCTATGACCCAGCAATTGCACTACTGGGTATTTACCCTAAAGATACAAATGTAGTGATCCAAAGGGGCACGTGTACCCGAATGTTTATAGCAGCAATGTCCACAATAGCCAAACTATGGAAAGAATTTAGATGTCCATCAACAGATGAATGGATCAAGAAGAGGTGGTATATATACACAATGGAATACTATGCAGCCATCAAAAGAAATGAAATCTTGCCATTTGTGACGACATGGATGGAACTAGAGGGTAGCATGCTTAGCGAAATAAGTCAAGTGGAGAAAGACAACTATCATATGATCTCCCTGATATGAGGAAGTGGAGATGCAACATGGGGGTTAAGGGGATAGGAAAAGAATAAATGAAACAAGATGGGATTGGGAGGGAGACAAACCATAAGTGACTCTTAATCTCAAACAACAAACTAAGGGTTGCTGGGGGTAGGGGGGTTGGGGGAAGGGGATGGAGTTATGGACATTGGGGAGGGAATGTGCTATGGTAAGTGCTGTTAAGTGTGTAAACCTGGTGATTCACACACTTGTACCCGTGGGGATAAAAATATATTATATGTTTATAAAAAATAAAAAATTTAACTAAAAAAAAAAAAAGAATGAAACTGTCAATAGGGAAATGGGTAGAATAAGAAAACATATTTAGAGAAGCAAAACTCAGCAGTATAGGTTCACCATTGCTCAGAAATAAGAAATAATTTGAGGGTATATGAGAAGCTTGACCCCTTGATAGTGTTCTCTGCTGTGTGAGGTCAGAATAATTTACTAGGCTCTTCATGAAATGGATGAAATCTCTCTTGAGGGTATCTACTTCTCTATTCTTTCATTCCATGGTCCTCAGGCAAGCTTTTGATCAATAATTAATTTTCTTATATAGTTCAAAAACCAGGATATGAGCTCCTTTAGCTAGAAATGTGATCACTGGAGTAAATTAATATATTAATTAATACTGGAAATTTTATTTATTTATCAGTCTCTTGTGCCTTTAGTTACCATCAGCTCAATTTTGGGTTGAGACCTTGAAATATCCAAGTAGTTGAAAAATCCAGTTTGTGGACTTTTAAGAATGAATATTTTATCTTCGATGTTATGAGAGTGTTTTTTGAATGCTAAGCCTAACTATTTAAGTTACTTATACATAACTGGACATTTTCTTCCCTATGTCAACAAATTATCTGACTTTCCACATATTTCAATCATGTAGTAATTGAGGATATTAATTTTGCTTATTTTTGCTTACAGTAATTAATGTTTTGTAGAACAACGAGAGATCAGATAATGGGATTTGGGAACAGATTAGAAAGGAAAGGTCATATAGTCCAGTAACTTACCATATCCAAAAAAATCCAATTTGGTGATATTTAATTATGAACTTTAGTCCTTTTCCTTTTCCCCTTTTCTTTAGTATTTTTCTGGAAAACAGGTGAAAAGGTCAGTCACTGAATACTAGTATATGACTAAATCTTCATTATCAACTTTTCATCCATAGACTTTAATTATGAACAGTGGTTTAGGAATTTCCTCAAAATTCTTTTAGAATTTTATCTGATTTATAACTTAAATGCTTATTATACAAATTTATGTTTAAAATATCTTCTAAAAGTTCCTTAAAATATATGCTCTATTTATTTTTGAATGTCACATAAAATAACAAAATATTTAGCATAAAACATGTAAAATAATGATTGGATCTTGATGGTCTGAAAACCCTGTGTGTCAAGATTTCTTTGGCTTCATCAACAGGACCTAACTTTGGGTAACTTAAGCAAAACTAGAAGAATGGGGCTAATTCAATGACTCAAAAGAAAAAGCCAGAGACTAAGGAATGAGAAGTAAGTGTAATTGGGCCAGCCCGGCAAACCTTAATAAATCTAATAGCATATTATAAAGTATGTTAAAATAGAGAAATATTGTTAGTTTGCTTTTTATCACCAGTGGTAACACCTTGGAACATTTCATTTTCAGTCACAAATCATTTTTTTTAAAGATTTTATTTATTTGACAGATAGAGATCACAAGCAGGCAGAGAGGCAGGCAGAGAGAGAGGAGGAAGCAGGCTCCCCACTGAACAGAGAGGCTAATGCGGGGGCTCAATCCCAGAACCCTGGGATCATGACCTGAGCTGAAGGCAGAGGCTTTAACCTACTGAGCCACCCAAGCGCCCTAGTCACAACCCTATTTTTAAAAATTTTGTTCCTCTGTTAAGAATATCTATATTTTAAATGTTTGTTTTGAATAAAATGGTTAGAAAAATAATATCACATTAAATATGCACCCTATATGGTCTCCGATTACCAGGTTTTATGATTTTTAGTTTTTGTGTGTTACAAAATGAAATAAATGAGGAGCAAATTACTGTGCAATCGAAAACAGTGATGCAGCTGTGATAACTGTAGATTGTGGTTAGTAGCAATCAATATCTAAAGGAGCCATTTATTAAAGTGTAGCAGAAGAAAAGTACTGCATTAGGAAAATAAAAACAATAACCTGCCATTTCTCAAATGGGTTGTAATAAGATAAAATATCAAAAGTAAAATCTCAATCATCACTATTGTTTCTTAAGAGTACAGTTAAAGGCACATCCATCAAATAACAATAACTAAAAATTATATGCTTAGGGATTATTATAAAACTAAAAATTTAACAGCAAATAAGACTAAAAATTTCCAAAACACATGACAATATTTTTTTTTCTTTAGAAGTCCAATTACCTTGGAGTTTGTTTAAACTAAGAGAAAAGGTCATAATGTTTTCATACAAACATGCTTCATTCTTTAAATAACAATTATGACAAATAACAAAAAATTATGAAATGCTGCTTTTGTGATTCCTACGAAACACCACCATCTTGGATTGTATGTAATTTAAAGAAATGTCTTAAATGCTTTTTGAAATACTGAAAAAAAAAAAGCAGCATTGAACTTCCATATTGATTTTATACAACTTCTATATAATACCTTGACTAAAGTCCAAGAGCAAAAGTTAAAACTTTCCTCCATTTTTGGTAAACAGCTGTCTGGTAAACTTAGATGGCATTTCCCCGTGGATTTTACCTGCCATTTATCTTCAGATGGTAGATTTTCAATAGAGATTGAACATCTGAAACTTCATTATTGAAAGAGACATTTAAACAGCCTACATGTTGTTGTGGCAATAGTTTATGTAAATAAATGCAACAGCATCATAGATATGTTTTGGCATATATATGGGATGATATTCAGCCCATAGTTTGTTCTGGTATCCTTTCGGGTCTCTTTGATTTAATTTCTCCTCATTTGGGTCATATTTTCATCCTTCTTTGCTTGCCTAGTAATCTCTGATTGAATGCCAGACACTAGATTTTACCTTGTTGAGAACTTAATATTTCTACATAGCTAAAAATATTCTTGAAGTTTGATTTCAACCCAGCTGGGTTTACTTGGAAGTAGTTTGAAACTTACCTAGGGCCAGAGCAGTTCTTTAGTCTTGGACTAATTTTGTTTCACTAATGAGGCAATACCTTTCTTAGTATGCTACTCAGTGGCCCAAGATTTATAACATTTTCCCACCTGGTTGTAACACAAACTACTCATTGCTGTGTTTGAGCTCTGGAAATTGTTTTCTCTAAACAGGTTTCAGATGGTTCTTTTCCTATCCTCCTGTATTTTCCTTAAACACAGGTAGATTAGTACCCCCAACTGCATACCTGAGAGGGATTCTCTACTTATCTCTGAGGCTATTTTCATGTATAGTTTACTTATTACCAGTACTCAGCCTTAAAAATCGAGTTGCCTTGATCTACATAGTCTCTCACCTTCTCAGCTCAGCCTGCTGAGTTGGCTGCATGGCTAACACAAATTGAGAACTCACCTGCATGTGCCCCTGCTCTACCACATTAATTTGGTTCACTGTAGATTGATGACCCCAGACTGTTAGAACAATTCTTATAGGTTGTCTGCTTCTGTGAGTGCTCCTTGAACCCAGGACCTTGGAATCAGCAGGTGGACCCCAGTGGGCAGGGAGACCCAACATCGGGCATGGCACTATGCCAGGAAAATTCTGAGTGATAGTGGGCAAGATGCCGCACAGTTGACACTTGCAGAACCAACTGGTTGACTGATGGCTGGGACTGGAGTTGGGGGAAAGACCCAGTGCCCTGCCAAGGCCCGCAGGCACCCCATCCCCTTTTCCTGCTGCTCCCTGCTGACCTGTATGAGAAAATTGGGAGCAACTCCTTGGAGGCGAACCCCAGGTACTGGAACAGTGGGCAGTTCTGCAGATGTGGTTCCACCCTCCTTAGAGCCATCCAAATGTGGCCTCCCGCCCCTTCACCAGCCCTGCTTCCTTCTGGGAACTCTCCCACACTCTCACAGCCTTCTCACTGTTCCTGTGCTTCCTCTCCTGAGAGCCCTTTTAGTTTCCACTTCCATTCTTATACTTCCTCCAGCTGTGGACCAGTCCATGCCTGGCAGACTTCTTCCTACAGCCCTTCCTTAAAAGGAGTAGCCCAGCCTGGGGGTTTGGTTAGACACTGAGTGGTACTTAAATCTTACACGTTTGGTTCTAGCCCCCCTCCACTGCTTTGCTCTGCTTTTCCCAGCCTGGGAGATGGATGGGAGCTAGAAGTGCCAATCCACCTGCTGTGGATGGTGAGCCTATAATGTGGGACTCCAGACTCTTCTCAGCAGGTGTAGCACACACCCTATTCTTTGGCGGAGCTCATGGTGACAGCCCTACCTTCCAGTCCACATGAGCCTCCTGCAAAACAGCAGTTGCCCTTACAACAAAACTTTAATTAAAAAATTTAAGTATTAAAAAAATTAATTTAAAAAAAAACCTTTGACAAATAAGCAAGTATTCTGGCCAAGAAAGACCAAAATCTATTGTGTTGTTCCATCCAAAAGCAAGTTTCTTGGTACTACATATTTTTAAAATTGGGTAAGACTTAGGACCATCATCATACGGTGAAGTACCTTGGTGGCTCAGACAGTTGAGTGATTGCCGTCAGCTGAGGTCGTGGTCCCAGGGCCCTGGACCTGGAATCCAGTCCCACGTGGAGCTCCCTGCTCAGTGGGGAGTCTGCTTCTCCCTCTCTTTCCCCCTGTGCTCTTTCTCTTTCATTCAAATGAATGAATAAAATCTTTATTAAAAAAAAAAACATTATAAAGCTTAGTGTTAATCATGATAAACTCAAAAGAAGCTGTGTCTAACTGTCAATTTTATCAGATGTATTTTGCATTCAGGAATTTAATGTTAACGAAATACTCAACTGAATTAATATTGATAATTAAAGTATTTGTTTTTCCATTCTTATTTGTATATAATTATTAAATTTTCTTTGACTTGCAGCAATAGAAAAATTTAAATCACAGTAACTTCATACCTAGATTTGTGTTTGTGCTTAAAACACAGAAAATGGTATAATAAATAATTCAAATAAACACTGTGACCTATGCTACTTTATTATTGTTGTTATTATTATTCCCATTAAAGGAGTTATAAAATACTTATGTTTGAGAAGTCTGCTCCAGTAGGCAACTAATTGGTATCAGGAGCAGGGTTGACATTCTATAGTCTTATTGGACTTTATGTCATAAAGCTTAGTCAGTAGGCTATGTAGGAGAGCAGAGAGTAGAGTAGAGGTTTTTCAAATATTAGTGCTCATAAGGATCACCAGAGCCAATTCCTAGGCTGTAGAGTTTCTCATTTAATAAGTCTAAGGTAAGATCCTAGGACATATTTTTTTTTAAATTGCCTCCCATGTGATTTTGGTGCTGTAGTCTGTGAATTACACAGTGGCACTCTGGTCCAAAAATCAAGATGAACAAGTAAAAGGGAATTTGGATTAGAACTGATTATAGTTATAAAGAAGCAAATAAAAAACACATATAACCCAAACTCAGGGATAAGAAAATCTTCCATGAGGAGTTAATTTGAAAAATGCTTAAGACATGGTGAGGCAAAAAGATCAGGGTTTTTTTTTTTTTTTTTTTTTTAGGAAATACCCTAGTGATAAGAGAGACCTGAGGGTAAGGGCAAGCATGACATCCTTAGGAAACAATAAATTATTAAATATAACTGAAGATTCTTAAGTTGATTAAACACTAGGCAAATAGATTTTTTTTTCCAAATAGCAGGGTTTTTCGTTTGCTTTTTAATTTGATTTCTTTTCAGTGTAACAGAATTCATTGTTTATGCAGCACACCCAGTGCTCCATGCAATACATGCCCTCCATAATATCCACCACCTGGCTCCCCCAACCTCCCACCCCCCACCCCTTCAAAACCCTCAGGTTGTTTTTCAGAGTCCATAGTCTCTCATGGTTCATCTCCCCTTCCAATTTCCCTCAACTCCCTTCTCCTCTCCATCTCCCCATGTCCTCCATGTTATTTTTTATGCTCCACAAATAAGTGCAACCATATGATAATTGACCTTCTCTGCTTGACTTATTTCTTTTTTTTTTTAAGATTTTATTTATTTATTCGACAGAGAGAGACCACAAGTAGGCAGAGAGGCAGGCAGAGAGAGAGAGAGAGGGAAGCAGGCTCCCTGCTGAGCAGAGAGCCCGACTCGGGACTCGATCCCAGGACCCCAAGATCATGACCTGAGCCGAAGGCAATGGCTCAACCCACTGAGCCACCCAGGCGCCCTCTGCTTGACTTATTTCACTCAGCATAATCTCTTCCAGTCCCAACCATGTTGCTACAAAAGTTGGGTATTCGTCCTTTCTGATGGAGGCATAATACTCCATAGTGTATATGGACCACATCTTCCTTATCCATTCGTCTGTTGAAGGGTATCTTGGTTCTTTCCACAGTTTGGCAACCATGGCCATTGCTGCTATGAACATTGGGGTACAGATGGCCCTTCTTTTCACTACATCCGTAGCTTTGGGGTAAATACCCAGTAGTGCAATTGCAGGGTCATAGGGAAGCTCTATTTTGAATTTCTTAAGATATCTCCACACTGTTCTCCAAAGTGGCTGCACCAACTTGCATTCCCACCAACAGTGTAAGAGGGTTCCCTTTTCTCCACATCCTCTCCAACACACATTGTTTCCTGTTTTGCTAATCTTGGTCATTTTAATTGGTGTAAGGTGGTATCTCAATGTGGTTTTAATTTGAATCTCCCTGATGGCTAGTGATGATGAACATTTTTTCATGTGTCTGATAGCCATTTGTATGTCTTCATTGGAGAAGTTTCTGGTCATGTCCTCTGCCCATTTTTTACATGATTATCTGTTTTGTGTGTGTTGAGTTTGAGAAGTTCTTTATAGATCCTGGATATCAGCCTTTTGTCTGTACTGTCATTTGCAAATATCTTCTCCCATTCCTTGGGTTGCCTCTTTGTTTTGTTGACTGTTTCCTTTGCTGTGCAGAAACTTTTGATCTTGATAAAGCCCCAAAAGTTCATTTTCACTTTTGTTTCCTTTGCCTTTGGAGACATACCTTGAAAGAAGTTGCTGTGGCTGATATCGAAGAGCTTACTGCCTATGTTCTCCTCTAGGATTCTGATGGCAAATAGGTTGTTAACAAAGAGAACATGTATTACAAAGGAATCAATATACCCTTAACCCTATATTCACTAGTAATGGGTCAGTGTAAATTCCTTACATAAATCGTTTTAATTGTGACCATATCCCTTAATAGATATTTGGATTACTTTTATGAGAATATTCTTTTTGCTATAATCCACAATTATTTGAAACTTTTTACACGTACAGATGGAGTGATTAATTGCATCTGTAATCTTCTAAGACCAAATATACTTATTTTTTCTGACCATTTTCCAAAGGTATTATAACATTTGAGGTTTTCGAAATAGTCCACCCAAATACATTCTAGTACTTGAGATCACACTGTATGTAATTTCTATTTTCATTTAGTCAATTAGAATTGACCAAATTTTATTATACACCGCAGCGATGGCAGAGAGATTTTTTAAGCTTAATATCTATGCATGATGCAGTATCATTTTCCATTCTTTCTCCATGGAAAGGACATATGTAATGCCTGCAATTGTGCCTAGAAGCCAATGTTCACTAAATTCTGGATTCTATCTGTTTCTAGAGATAACTACATCTCAGATATGATAAATCAAGCTCTTTCTAACTCAGGCTTCCAGTTTTTTTAAGTAACACTTATCCCTTAGCCCCAATAGGCCCTTCATTCCTGGCACGAATGAAAGTAAACCATGAAAAATATAAGTTGTCATATATATACAGTACCTGAGTTAATAGAAAATTTAAAGACCTCACTCCTGAGTAATATTGTGCTCTAATTTTGTATTAGTATTCATATTTTTATAAATGAATAATCTAACATCTGGATCTCTAGGATTTCTGGCCACTGGTCTTTAAAAGATAGATTTCATAAAGGTTAAAATAGTTATTAGTTCTTTTGGTGAGGGTCCATGTCCTCTCCCAGCATTGTTGGTATGTCTGGTGACCTATCAACCTGACAGCACACTTAGTCCATTGTACTGTTTTATGTAACTTCCATACCTACCACCATTCATAACTAGTCTCAGAGCTCCCATTAATGCACATATTAAGATTAGCAAACTGCTTTCAACATGATGGCAGGCCTTTAGTGTTTTAATTTTGGTGTGATTCAGAATTCTGAATTCTGTTCCTAAAGCTCTGCTTGGCCTACTGAAGCTAGTGCTAGTTAAACTATTCTATTTATTTTTGTCACTGGAAATTAAGGGAATGAGTGCAATTTGAGAGTATAAAATGCACCCCAAATTAGGGTTTGCCTTATGAAATTGTCCTTTGGGCAGTTAGGCTGGATATAATCCACTTGTCATTGTGTGCAGGTCTTGACTTCAAAGAATTCTTCTTAAGCCATCTTCAAACACTTTATTTTTTGATCATACTAAGTACAATTATTTTTTATTTTTAAGATTTTATTTGTTTATTAGAAAGATAGAGACCACAAGTAGGCAGAGCTGCAGGCAAAGAGAGAGGGAGAAGCAGACTCCCTGCTGAGCGAGAAGCCTGATAACGCAACTCGATCCCAGGACCCTGAGATCATGACCTGAGCAGAAGGCAGCCTCTTAACAAACTGAGTCGCCCAGGTGCCCCCAAAGTACAATTATTTAATACAATAATGATTCACTGAATTTGACAAGAATATTTAATTACTTGGCCTACTTTTAGATTGCTTGAACACCACTGTGTCACCTATTTCAGTAACACAGTTGTCTGGCACTGATCACCTTAAGTCTCCTTCTGTGCCAAATACTAGGTCTTAATTCTACCTCTACACTTACATAAGAATTTCCATAACTAAATTCCCCATATTGGTGTCTAATCATCTAAGGCCCATTTGCCAGACTGCATCTCAAGACATTTGTATCTAGTCCAAAATCTGTAAATATTTGGCAATTTCCTCAGGATATATGTATCTGACCAATATATCAGATATATCTATACTGCTAAATACTGAGGCACTCAGTTGTACCTATGATATAAATTTACAATTTATTCCCACCTTCCTTCACCAGAACTTGACCAAGCATAGGACTTATTTTCACTGATTTCTAAACAAGAGCATGACCTTCAACCCAGGAACTCTCATAAGTAATCAACAAACCTGTTTTTCCTTTGTTACAAGGTAAAATGTGGTTCAAACCATGTAACAATATGAGAAGGAAGGTCTTGGGATTTTCATCATTGACCCTAAAAGAATTGAAGCAGGCTTTTCATAAAGGACATCAACATTTGTCACATAATCTTGGATCCTGAAGTGCTGCCTCTACATTCAAATATTTCTCTGATGCTTCATATGACATAATTGATTTTTTCATTCTCAGGTTTTGCTGATGTCCTTTTATCTTAAAGTAGTCCTTTTGTATGCCCAGTAACAGCTACCAATTGTCTTTCCAAACAACTGTATTAGGTGGCTGCAATAGGCATATTTCAAACCCAAAATTTAATCTTTACTAAGGTACAGTTTTCAATTTCTACCAAAGGCTCCATTCTTTACCCTAATTTCAGAAACTTAAAATTATTTGAGTGTTTGGATCATAAGGTTCTACAATCTATGTGTAAGCCACAGTCCTTTTCAATCTTTTAATGGTTATTTATTTTCAGGCCCCATTCAAATGCAGACTTCATTCGAACACAAGTTTCAGGACTTTGTGCATAGAGTCCAGCATCACTGGACTCTATTTATTACTAAATAAAAGATGTGATTCACCAGAACACTAACTGTCCCATTCGTTTCTGTACTTCTTATTTTTTTGTGGGGGTCAGTAAAAATAGTAATCCACTTCTCATAATTGGGAGTATACTCCAAGCTCATTATAACTGTCCAACATCTCAGACTCTGCTGGATCTTAAATTTTGTCTGATTAAATCAACCAGCTTTATTTGTCACATGGGCGACATCACCACTATCCCACTGTCCTTCTATCTTCCTGTCTGAGAAAGAATTATCATTACATTTTCAACTCAGTGATTCAATTTATTCTAATGACTTTAAAGTCTAAGTGCTAATGTATTACTTTATGACCATATGCCAGGGAATTAAATGTTCCTTGGGGGGGGGGGGGAATGTGAAAGTGTACTGAAGTCCACTCCACATAAATGCAGATAATGTCTGACTATATTACAAAAAAGGAATGGGTAAGAAAGGGCTAGTCAAATCTGTTATACCGCATCAATAATCCTTGTCTTGTTGCATTTCTTGTTATATAGGCTTAACAGTATCTGTTCCAGATAAATCTTTCAGGGAAATTGTCTTGTTTGGTCCCAGTAGCTGTATTGTCTATCTCCAGGAACCAACTGTCTTGTGTATCTACAAGATGGAGTTATTAAAAAGTCAGTGGAAATCAACACTCATTTCAATCTCTTTCTTAACCAGAGGAATAATCTTTCATTGCCCTTCCAGAATTTTAAATAAGTTAATATTTATTATAGAAGACAGAGAAATTCCAAAGGTTTTCAAATGTCCAATTTTAATCAGGTCAAGGGCAAGTCTGGCTCATCTCCAATTTAAAAATGGTACATTTGGATCCCTTCATTTGCCCATAATATAATCTCAATTATATTTTAATGTAATGGTGACAACACAAAATGTATTTTCCTGTCATATGTTTCAATTTTCCACCAGAGCGTATCTGTACTGCCACATTTTACCTTCAGGCCTTTTCTCTCTATTCCCAGTGGATACTTCACATTTACTGACTACATCCAGTCATCTCAAAAAGTTTCTCATATTACTCATAAACATTTTTCATATATCATTGTATAAGACCTTGGCTCATCCTCTCAGATATTGTGCTGGAAAATCCCTGTCTTTCAGTTACTTGTTCTCAGGTTGTTTTCTCCTAAACAAGGAGGGGGGGAATTTAGCCCCTCATCAACTATTTTGTCTACTTTGTGATTCTCAGAATGGAATTTTAACTAATCCAAGGTAGAATAGGTGAAGCAAATCTTATGGCTAGATTTGAAGCTGGTTTTCAACCACTCAACCATTGAAGCTATGTCACAGTTCTTAGTAGCAGTATTGTCAATTTTCTTTCTTTTATTTTTAATTCCATTTTCCAATAGCTATCTAAACAATTTCACCTGGTTTACTCCTTCCTCCTTTATTTTCACTTTAATATCCCCTTTTTAAAGAAGGTGGTTGTTAAAGTGGGGATAGTACCAATTTTTACTGATCATCTAACACAGGTATACTGGCTACCTCTGTATTTTCTTGCCACCCCCAAAGCTAGGTTACCTAAAGTACCAGAGAACAGCAATGCATGATTTGTATCAATAGTACTGAATTAGGGATTCTTTTTCTTTTTCTTTTGTTTTTTTGAGAGAGGGAGAGGGACAGGGAGTAAGAGCATGAGAGCATGAGTGGGGTGGGAAGGGTAGAGGGAGAGGGAGAAAGAGAGAATCTCATGTAGACTCCACCCTCTGGGTGGAGCCCTATGCAGGGCTTGATCTCACAGTCCTGAGATCATGACCCAAGCAGAAATCAAGTCAGTTCACTTAACTGACTCATCCAGCCAGGAACCCCAGGATACCCTTCTGTTATCCCATTGTTGATTTGAGTTTTGCCTCTGTCCTTAACATTTCTAATGTTATGGAAAGAATGTGTTACTTTTTAGTTGGAGAGGAACTAGAGAAGTTTAGCTATCTCAGGCTAAATTTGCTAGGTTTCCACATTACTCATTGCAACTAAATAATTGTTATATAATCTGTGATCTTTTTATTTGTTATTTTAACATAGTTTATGTGTATTTTAATTGTACTGCATAATCTCATAATCTTATACTTTTTATGCTTTTATATTCAAATGAATTTTAAAATATCTACCCGCATTGCTTATGTATATCAACAATGTTCAACCACATGCTGCTTCATTAAATTGTCCTTATCAATTGCTCTTGGAATGGCCAACTAGATTTTCTCTCATGCCTCACTACCACAATCTATAATAGTATATACGCTCTTATTAACACATGTAAGAATTTCTCTGGGTGTGTTCCAAAAAATAAGATTCCTGGATCATAGTGTTCACATGCTTAATTTGACCAAATATTGCCAGATGACCAAATATTGCCAGAATGATTACATTAGCCTTTTTCATTGCCAGCAGTGCATGAAGCGTCCACAGTCCATACCCTGATAATACATGGTATTATTCAACTTCATAATTTTGCCAATCTGAAAAATGCAAAGTATAGAGCAACACTGTTTTAAAATAGCATTAATTAATGAATGGGTTTAAGCATATATTTTTGTTTTACATTTTGCCTTTATTCTTTTATAAATTCGTTTTTATTTTGTTATTTTTTAAAATTATTTACTTATTATTCTCTTTCTTCCTCCTTTTCCATATTGGTTTTAGGAGTTTTTGTATAATCTAGATAATATCTCTTAATGGTTTTAGATATTGCAAAGATCTTTTCTATGTCATTTGTCAGTTTATTCTATCTTGCCATCATTGACTAGAAATCCTTAACTTTAATTTAATCATTTATAAATTGTATTCTTCATGGTTTGTATTGTCAGATTCTTATTTAAGAAATCATATTTAAAAAAAAAAGAAATCATATTTAGAAGAGTTTAACTTGTATGTTTGTGAACTGTTTTTCATATTAATATTAAAATAATGTTATGGAGTTCTTTATTTCCAGCTGGAATTTGGATTGAGATTGCACTGAATTTATAAATATATCTTAGAAAAATTAATACATTTGTTATTAAGTCATCCAAACCAATAAAATGGGAAATATTTTCAAGTCCTCTCTATTACTTTATGTGTAACTCTTAATATAGTTACTTCTCACTTATTTTTCTTTTTTAGATCTTACGTATTCCTTTTCAAGTTAATTCCTAGAGGACTTAGTTTTAGTTGTTCATGTGTTATTTATATTTTCTCGTTGGATATTACTAGTTTGACAAGCATAACTGGTGTCTGTAATTTGATCTTCTGTCAAAGATCTTTTAATGATCTTACTTTTTTTCTGGTTTCATTGGTTTTCTTTGTCAAAGATGAGTGGCAGTGGGGGTGCTTGTCTGGCTCAGTCAGTAAAGCACATGCTCTTGATCTCAGGGCTGTTAAGTTCAAGCCCCATGTTGAGTGTAGAGGTTACTTAAAAATAAAATCCTTAAAAAAAAAAAAAAAAGTTGAGTGGAAATGAACCCCAGGGCTAAGAGCAGTAGGCACTCCAGAGCTATAATTAACCACCTCTGTTTGCTGACTCTCAACTAGCAATGTCTCTGAACAGTCTCAACTAACAAAAGCACTTACAAAAAATAAAAACTGGAAACACTATGCTATAATTCATCAACTCCAAAGTAAAAGTTAGTTCTTTACTCAGGAGAACTTTTATGCTTTTATTCTGCCTTGATATCTTCATGCCAACATGAAAATAGGTGTTTGAGTTTATTAGAAAGATGTTAAGGATAGAACTTAAAGGTTCTTCTCCAAACTATACCTCCACTGCTGGTCTGGGGTGTTCTGTCACCAGATGCCACCACTCCACACAGGTTCTGGATAGTCCTTGATCTACCCTTGCAGTTTCTCAGTGTTTATATTTATTATTCAGATACATGCTTCGGTCTCACTTCTGTAGTTATCTTAGGACTGCTATTGAGGAAAGCAGTCAATAGTTCATGTTAACGTCATTAGGAAGGACCTTATGTTTAAACTTTCAACTTATTCTTCATACTTGTGTGAAGACTTAAAAATTGTGGATGTTCGGGCTCCTGGGTGCCTCAGTGGTTTAAGCCTCTGCCTTCAGCTCAGGTCATGATCTCAGGGTCCTGGGATCGAGCCCTGCATCGGGCTCTTGGCTCAGCAGGGAGCCTGCTTCCCTTCCTGTCTCTGCCTGCCTCTCTGCCTACTTGTGGTCTCTCTCTCTCTCTCTCTCTCTCTGTCAAATAGATAAATAAATAAATAAAATTCTAAAAAAAATTGTAGAAGTTAAAATGCATTCTTAATTTAACTACAATGGTCTTTATTTAATGATTGATTAAAATAAGCAAATTTATTGTTAGACATTTGCAAACTTAATTATCAGGAAAAAGTAATGAATGATATTTTGCTTCTCCTTTAAGATTTTCAATTCTGGATTAAGCTTCTCTAATAGAATATAATGTTTAGCCTAATTATATGTCTATTGCCTTGGGTTCAGGTTGCAATTTTTAAATATTTCAATGTCAATATTTCTTTAGGGCAGTGATTTAGTTGTATGTGTCTCTGTATACCAAGGCCTGAGAACAAAGCCTAGCAGGTAAAGGCATACTATGTGCATATGTATATATGTCTATAATGTATGAATAACATAAATAATGACCACGCATTTGCAATGAGAAGAAAAATTCATAATTGGGGTATCTTACAAAGTGTTACAGTGCATTATCACAATGATTAGGAGTGATAAAACTTACTAATTGCATTAGATCCTGGCTCTGCTAGTTACTTAGAAACTATGTGATTTGGGTCAATAGAATTAACCTCTCTTTTAGGTTCTTCATTTATAAAGAGTGTAAGGATAACCCATACTTGGTATACTGTGTATAAGCCAACTTGTAACAACAACTCAGTATAGATGGGCTTCTGTAAAAACGACTCTTCGCAAATGTCAACATCACATAAAAATAGCAGCTAAAGAATTTTTCTAGATTTAAAGGAGACTAAAGACCCATGAAAACTTAACACAATTTATGTTTGCTTCTTGTATCCTACATTTTTTTAAATAGTTAAAAGGGATACTTTGAGGATAACTGAGGAAATTTTAATACTGAATTTGTATTAGAAAATAATTATTATTTAATGATTAATATTGTTTTAACCAAAATGATATTTACATTGCCCTCAGTTGGACTGAAGTTGATACAGAGGCTTCCTCCTGCCTCTAGGCCACTGACCTACCTCATATCCCAGGCCCTCAGAGAATCCAGACACCCTAACCAAAGAGATTCCTCCCTTCCCTTTCTTTAGAGGATTTACTTTAGAAAACTTGTAATTGCAAATTCTTTTTCTGCTTCTTTGAGATGTAAATCTTTTTAAAACCTCTTGTCAGTTTTACAAACCAGGACTGTCTTTCTCAAGGACCTTGGAGCCATCCCTTTGAAATGTAATCATCAAGGAAGATAGAGCCCTGATCTCCCAGTCTCTGTGGGGGAGTAGACGGCCTAACTTTGGTGGGTGTCTTGCTTCAAGCTATAAAACTGTGTCCTGTCATAAAGATAAGAGAGTTTACTTTTCCTTTTGGTAAGGCCAATTAGCAAACAGAGAAGGCCTCCCTCAGCTCTTAAAAACTCCAGTTTGTTTTTTTTTTTTCTTTCAGTGGAGTTGAATTCTAATTGTGTTTTAGTCTCTATTATTGCAACAACCTTGAGTAATTTTTTTCTTACCCTGTTTACTTTTGATTGGTGTAATTTTTGCTTTAGTAATATTAGCATTAAACTTCCTGAGTCTGGTAATTGTATTATGATCATGTAGGTCTATGTCCTTGTTATTAAGAGATACTTTAAGCCTTTAGGGGCAAAATATTAAATAATATACAAGCTGTCCAGTGGTTTAGTGAAATGGCAGTGTGTGTGTATGTGCACAGATAAGACCAAAAACAAGAGTCACGATGAGAGAGGCAGGAAAAGAAGGAAAGAAGAAGAGAGGAAAGGAGGGAGAGAGAAATGTAAAAGAGGGAGAACAGGAGGGAGGGAACTAGGGAAAGAGAGAGAGCCCGGTTAGTTAATGAGTGGAGGGTAAAATAGACTAGACACAGGATTTATGAGACTGTGTAGATAACCTATTTCCACATCTGTTATAGTGATCCCTGGGGCATAGTACCCAAGTTATTATAGGAAAAGCTTTGTTTCTATTTAGGAACTCACTTTTTGTGCTTTTTTTTTTTTTTCTGATAGAAAAAATGAACTGATCAAACATGTCTAAGTATAGTAGTACATAATATGTTACCTTTAATCTGTACCTTAGTGTGGTTAATTAACATTTGAAATACAAATAACAGATTTGTTTCCTGGGCACATCAAATATCATCCCTGAAATCTGTACCACAGAGTATGCCAATTAACCTGAAATATTAGAATGATGTTTTCACTGGTGAAATAAATGGTTCAACAAAAGTGGTTGGGATTCTCAGTTCTTGTTTTTACGGGTCTCAGTTTTGTAAGACTCACTTTTGTTACATGAATGAGCTGTAAGAAACTGGAAAACAAGAACATTCTAATACTTCTTTGTGAGGCTCAGACTCTAAATCCTGTTAGTGCTGACTCTTCCTCTACTTCACAGAGGACACTGTCTCCTGACCTGATTTGTGCTTCTGGATAAAACGCTGGCCTTTCTATTTGTAGTAGGGTTGTCCAAAATAGGCAAACTATGGAAAGAGCCCAGATGTCCATCGATAGATGAATGGATAAAGAAGATGTGAGATGTATGCGTGTGCACACACACACACACACACACACTCTGAAATATTATTCAGCCATCAAAAAAAGAAATCTTACCATTTGCAAGGATGTGATTGGAACTAGAGAGTATTACGCTAAGTGAAATAAGTCAATCAGAGAAAGACAATTATCATATGGCTTCACTCATATGTGGAATTTAAGAAATAAAACAAAGGATCACAGGGAGGGGAGGGGAAAAATAAAAGATGGAAGCCAAGAGGGAGACAAGCCACAAGACACTCTTAACCGTAAGATACTGAGAGTTGCTGGAGGGGTGATAGGTGGGGGGATGGGGTCACTGGGTGATGGGCATTAAGGAGGGCACGTAATGTAATGAGCCTGGGTGTTATATGCAACTGATGAGTCACTGAACTCTACTTCTGAAGCTAATTTTTTAAAAAGTGCTGGCCTTTCACCAAAGCTACTAAAAGGAAGGGTGATGCACTGTTGGCAGATTGATCTAAGATTTGCTTTTATTATTACATACTGCAAGTTAGTGGAGGTGGGAAATACCTCCATATAGCCTATCACTAAAAGGGACTAACATTTACCAAAAGAACTTGACAACTGTGAATCAGCATTAGATTGACTTAGATTGTTTAGTCTGCAATGGTTCATACCTCACATTAAAGATATTTGCTACTTCATACAAGAAACCTTGATATTTGTGGGGGAAAAAATCACTCCTTTCACCAAAACAAGCTTTTTTAGTAACACACTTTATCAGTCTTTGTTACTGCAGGAAGAATTCCCCCAGGTGAACCAACAGAATGGATCATTTACAGATTTATGGGCAGGGTTAGGAGAAAACTAAAGACATCATGAAATATCCAGAGAAAAGCAACCATGGGATGCTATTCTAACACCAAGTCTATAGTGTGAAGAGAAGAAAACAGTGTTATAAGAATGTAGTAAGAAGTAGACATGGAAGAGCTCTGTTCCTGGTGGGGAAATTACTGCCTGAGAGTTTGCACAAACACATAGAAAATAGGGAAGAAATGGCTTCCCTCCCACTCCCTCTGTCTTTTGATCTTCTGTCAGTAACTTTGATAGTCTAAATAAAACAGGAAGCCAGAGGGCAATGGAGCTCAGATGACGTGGCCCATGAGGCTTATTCTCCAGGACCTAACAGCCAGGCAAGGCAAGATGGATAATATATGTATAAATCAATTGAAAGATAAGGAGCCACATACTTTAATTGTCATGTGCAAATTACATGAAGTAGGGTCAAAAAGTCTAAACAGATGGCCAACTATATAAGCTATTCTCTAATATTTTTGTTTAAAAGTAACACAACTACTATAAAACCAGTATGACTGGAAATTAATGTTTTGTGACACATGTTAGTTTAAGCCTCAACCCAAACTGTTATGTACCTCACATATTTGTAAATAATGTTTTCATGCACCAAGGCTCTAAATTTCTATGACTATATAAATATCTTCACTGACGTGGACATTTTTTTTTTCTTTAGTGTCTCATTTTACAACGTCTGGTATTTCTCTGTCTAAAACAAACGAGTTCTCATTTGACAGGTGATAAAAATAAATGCTCCATTTGCCATGACATTAAAATAAGAAAAGTTCTTTGTTGTTATTTTCTGTCACCATTTCTGTGTCAGGTTTTTTTTTTTTTTTCATCCTAGTCAACATGCTGTGAAAATGTAATAGGCTTTATAGTTCTATATTCCTAAAACTTAACCTATGGGAATTAGTATTTTATATAGATTTGTACTGGTTACAGAGAAATAAGCAGTAGTACATTTAGGGAAGGCACATTAGCCACAGATACACAGAGCATCCCACCAAATGTCATATCTGTTCTGTAGTGGATCTTGCTAACTGTATTTTTAGAGCATGTTTTAACCATGATAGTGTAATGTACCAGTTTGAGTATGACTGAATGTTAGAAAGGGCAAGGAGAAAAAACATTTCAACATTTAAGCAATGCAAATGCAGTTTTTCACTGTAGAGAAGAAAATAAAGTATAGACATTTAAGAAATGGGATTTCTAACCCTGAAATTATTTTTTAAAGATGTTTCAGTTTGAGTGACAGAAGATGGAAAATTTGAACTTGTTGGATGATGGATATTTTTGAATTCTTTTAAATATATTAAGCTTTTACTAAGATGTCATTTAATCATTATCAAGCAGTCTGATCCTTTCTGGTCTTGTTTTTAAAATTTGCTAGGCATCACGATAGCAGTGTTGGGTGATAGCTAATTATTTTCTCTACTTTTGAGACAAAACTCTTCTGAATGCTCTGATGCTCCATGAATTGAGGTTCCAGGATGGGTGGTGGGAACAGGCATTATTTTCACTCTTGTGTGAATACCAAGTATATTCTTTCCATGCACCGGGTCATTAGGACCTTACCTATGTGATATAGACATTCATTTGCTCAATATTTGGAAAGGACCATTTGTGTTATCTCCAGAACTTCCTCTCTATACAAGTCTCTCCACTCTGGTATGTTGTTTATAGTGAACTTGTATCACTTCACTGTCCTTGAATATTCAAGCAGTCTTCTCAGCTCATGAAGCTCGAAGGACTTCATCTGAATTATCCATTCCTGCTCTATAGTTTGGAAATGCTCACCAGGTAGTAAGTTTTGGCAAAATAAGGGCTTGCATTATTTGTTTCTATCTATCAGAGATCACTGCCTCCATCAGAAAGGATGAATACCCAACTTTTGTAGCAACATAGACGGGACTGGAAGAGATTATGCTGAGTGAAATAAGTCAAGCAGAAAGAGTCAATTATCATATGGTTGCAATTATTTGTGGAGCATAAGAAATAACATGGAGGACATGGGGAGATGGAGAGAAGAAGGGAATTGAGGGAAATTGGAAGGGAAATTCGTTGTTTCATGTTTGGTGTCTTGAAAGATGTTGGTTCATGTATATTGTCTGTTTTATTGTCTTACATGGGAGGACATATTTTTAGTATCAGTCTGGTCAGAAGCTGAAGTCCCTAAATAGCACATTTAAAATCTATTTTCTAATTGTTTCCTATTAAAATATAGAAACACAATTGATTTGGTTTTTTGTAAGTTGTCGTTGTGTCCTGGGATCTTCCTAAAGTTATGTCTAAGTTCTAATAGTTGCTTCTGATTTTAGGAGAAAGTTCATTATTTCATCATTAAACAAAACAGGAGCTGCTGTATTTTCATAGATGCTCTTTGCCAGGTTGAGTAAGTTACCTTCCTTTTCGTAGTTTACTGAAAGTTTAATTTGTATTACTCACATTTGGTGTCATTATATTGAATATTTCTCTGAACATTAATGAAGATCATAAGGTCTTTGTCCTTTAACCAATTTATTTAATCTATTATGTCACATTAATTGGTTTTCAAGAAGTAAATAAATCTTGCATTTCTAGAATACATCCCACTTTTTCAAAATGTATTATCATTTCTAAAAAAGATTCAATTTTCCAATATTTTGTTGGAAGGTTTTACATACATGTCCATGAGAGATACTGGCTGGTTATTTTCTCTTCTTGCCTATTTTTTTTTTTAAGATAAGTAAGATAGTGACCAGGGGAAGAAGGGGCAGAGGGAGAGAGAAAGAGAATCCCAAGCAGGCTCCACACCCAGCATGGAGCCTGACATGGGACTAGATCTTATGACCCTGAGTCAGATCATGATCCAAGCTGAAACCAAGAGTTGGACATTAAACCAACTGGGCCTCCCAGGCACCTCTCTTCCTGTTCATTGTAATGTTTATAATTTTGCTGGCCTCATAGATCAAGTGGGGAAGTATTTCCATTTACACTTTTTTTTTTTAATTTCTTTTCAGTGTAACCATATTCATTGTTTTTGCACCACACCTAGTGCTCCATGCAATATGTGCCCTCCCTAATACCCACCACCGGGCTCCCCCAACCTCCCACCCCACGCCCCTTCAAAACCCTCAAGTTGTTTTTCAGAGTCCATAGTCTCTCATGGTTCATCTCCCCTTCCAATTTCCCTCAACTCCCTTCTCCTCTCCATCTTCCCATGTCCTCCATGTTATTTGTTATGCTCCACAAATAAGTGAAACCATATGATAATTGACTCTTTCTGCTTGACTTATTTCACTCAGCATAATCTCTCCCAGTCCCGTCCATGTTGCTACAAAAGTTGGGTATTCATCCTTTCTGATGGAGGCATAATACTCTATAGTGTATATGGACCACATCTTCCTTATCCATTCATCCATTGAAGGGCATCTTGGTTCTTTCCACAGTTTGGTGACTGTGACCATTGCTGCTATAAACATTGGGGTACAGATGGCCCTTCTTTTCACTCCATCTGTATCTTTGGGGCAAATACCCAGTAGTGCAATTGCAGGGTCATAGGGAAGCTCTATTTTTAATTTCTTTTTTTTTTAAGATTTTTATTTATTTATTTGACAGACAGAGATTACAAGTAGGCAGAGAGGCAGGCAGAGAGATAGGAGGAAGCAGGCTCCCCACAGAACAGAGAGCCCAATGTGGGGCTCGATCCCAGGACTCTGAGATCATGACCTGAGCCGAACGCAGAGGCTTTAACCCACTGAGCCACCCAGGCACCCCTATTTTTAATTTCTTAAGGAATCTCCACACTCTTCTCCAAAGTGGCTGCACCAACTTGCATTCCCTCCAACAGTGGAAAAGGGTTCCCCTTTCTCCACATCCTCTCCAACACACATTGTTTCCTGTCTTGCTAATTTTGGCCATTCTAACTGGTGTAAGGTCGTATCTCAATGTGGTTTTAATTTGAAACTCCCTGATGGTTAGTGATGATGAACATTTTTTCATGTGTCTGATAGCCATTTGTATGCCTTGATTGGAGAAGTGTCTGTTCATATCTTCTGCCCATTTTTTTGGTATGATTATCTGTTTTGTGTGTGTTGAGTTTGAGAAGTTCTTTGTAAATCCTGGAAATCAACCTTTTGTCTGTACTGTCATTTGTGAATATCTTCTCCCATTCCTTGGGTTGCCTCTTTCTTTTTTAAAGATTTTTTTTATTTATTTGTTTGACAGATAGAGATCACAAGTAGGCAGAGAGAGAGAGAGAGAGAGAGAGAGGAGGAAGCAGGTTCCTTGCTGAGCAGAGAGCCCGATGTGGGGCTCGATTCCAGGACCCTGGGACCATGACCTGAGCGGAAGGCAGAGGCTTTAACCCACTGAGCCACCCAGACGCCCCGCCTCTTTGTTTTCTTGACTGTTTCCTTTGCTGTGCAGAAGCCTCTGATCTTGATGAAGTCCCAAAAGTTCATTTTCACTTTTGTTTCCTTTGCCTTTGGAGATATATCCTTAAAGAAGTTGCTGTGGCTGATATCTAAGAGGTTACTGCCTATGTTCTCCTCTAGGATTCTGATGGATTCCTGTCTCACGTTGAGGTCTTTGCTCTTGGATCGGAAGAATAAACATTGTTAAAATGTCTATACTGCCTAGAGCAATCTATACTTTTAATGCCATTCTAATAAAAATTCCAGAAGTATTTTTCAAAGAGCTGGAGCAAATAATCCTAAAATTTGTAAGGAATTAGAAGAGACCCCGAATTGCTAAGGAAATGTTGAAAAACAAAAACAAAACTGGCGGCATCATGTTACCTGATTTCAAGCTTTACTACAAAGCTATGATAACCAAGACAGCATGGTACTGGCATAAAAACAGACACATAGACCAGTGGAACAGACTAGAGAGCCCAGATATGGACCCTCAACTCTATGGTCAAATAATCTTCGACAAAACAGGAAAAAATATACAGTGGGAAAAAAACAGTCTCTTCAATAAATGGTGCTGGGAAAACTGGACAGCTATATGTAGAAGAGTGAAACTCGACCATTCTCTTACACTGTACACAAGGATAAACTCTAAATAGATAAAAGACCTCAATGTGAGACAGGAATCCATTTATACATTTTAATAAGAATGGCATAGTGAAAAGTTATTCCATTTCCTATAATTTCACATGTTGTCTGATTTAGTTTTCAATGGCAAATTGTAAAACTTGATAACTTCCTTTTTTTGTTTTATAAAGTATAAGTCCCTTGACTAGGGCCTTCATTAGAAAAAGGAGTCTAAATATAATTTTTATGTATCATTGCTTTAAGGAATTGTTTGCTTGCATTTATAGCAATAATGATGCATTTTCCTTATTTTAATATAAAATGTATTTTTAATTATATACATTTTATTATATAAGCAATTTTTTTAATAGTATAGAATAATAGGATAATAGGATGTCATGAAGAAAAGACACAGTTTGTTAGAGTAGCACCTAACAATAGAAACTGGGTGTGGGGCACATGGGTGGCTCTGGTGGTTAAGCATCTGCCTTTGGCTCAGGTCATCATTTTGGGGTCCCAGGACTGAGCCCCGTATCATGCTCCCCGCTCAGCAAGGAGTCTGATTCTCTCTCTTCCTCTGCCCTTACCCCCTGCTTGTGCAGTCTCTGTCTCAAATAATAAATAAAACCTTAAAAAAAAAAAAAAAGACATGCAGTAGAAACTTGGGAAACATTCATTAGTGCACTGGACTCCTATACTAACTTTGCAAATTAATCATAAGGATGTCAATTTTTTGATGAATAAATGATTAGAGAGGATAACGTGTTCAATTTTATAAAGCAAGCAAGTGACAAAGATAGTACTTAAATTTAGTTTCTCGTCTCTTTAGAGCTTAACCTGTTAACCGATACTCTATTTTTTGCTAAATTATTTTGCTGGAAATTTGTTCTACTTAAGAAAGAAAAAAAAAAGAAATTACAAACATAGTTTTATGATAGACACTGACCAGATATTCCAGACCTAGTGTTTTAATACCATAGACAAAACTGAAGACTTTACTGTTCTTACGTTGTACTGAATTATACGTAATGGCAAATGCTTGTATCTATTTTAAGATCATGAAAATCTATTTCAATAGTAATCTGTATTTAAAATTATGTAGTCACTTATTGTGGCCACAAAACTAATGGGCAGATACATATCTAAGCTTTCTGAAACATCTGCTGAGAAATAAACAAAACTTCTAAAAAGTGCTATTACAGAAATATACTAAAAGCATATCTTTTTATATTATCCCATTAGTATCAGAAATGTATTACTTGTATCTTGATAAGGACATATATCACTATAGCATTTTGAAGGATTTCCACAGTGGCCTAAATAAAGGCTTATTCAGGAAGAAATCTGGCCCATGCCTGGTCTGCTGGTGATGAGTCCTTCAAAGCTCATCTCAAATAGTTTGGCTTGAGCTTCCAGGGCTTCCTCAAATCCTTGCAGAAAAAAAGAGGTTGTAAAGCAACCTCTCGTCCCAATAGATATCTGGGCAGCTGGATTTTAGTTCTTGGTGATGCCAATGAGGAAAAATTGTAAACATCAATTTATAAGAATGTAAGTCATTTGAAGAAAACTGGAAGAACTGAACATTTGGAAAGGAACTAATAATTTGGACAAGGTAATAGGATCCAGTCTAATTTATAGGACAATATCAAAATCCTCCCCCAAGAAGGATGTGTTTCAGATTACACATGGCTTTCTATTGAAACATAAGATTTGTCTCTACAGTCAATACCCACACTTTAAAAAAGATTTGTTTATTTAATTTTAATTTTTTAAGAGAGAGAGAGAGAAAGAGGGGAGAGAGAATTCCAAGTAGAGTCGCACTGAGCATGGAGCCCAATACGGGGCTCTATCTCATGACCCTGACTTCACACCCTGTGCTGAAACCAAGAGTTGGATGCTTAACTGACTGTGCTACCCAGGCTTCCCACTGCCCCACATTTTCATTTAAAAAAGAACTTCAAAGTAATTGAATTGCATTCCTGATCATAAAATAAAATTTTGTCTTACCAGATTTGGCCTGATTATTTACATATGTGTACCAAGAATAGTAACTTACCACACTGGCCTTCTTCAGTTTCCTATGTTGGAAGCTTACATTAGAAATCTCAGATTAAAACTCAACACCCAAAGAACAAATAACCCAATCAAGAAATGGGCAGAGGACATGAACAGACATTTCTGCAAAGAAGACATCCAGATGGCTAACAGACACATGAAAAAGTGCTCCACATCGCTTGGTGTCAGGGAAATACAAATCAAAACCACAATGAGATACCACCTCACACCAGTTAGAATGGCTAAAATTAACAAGTCAGGGAATGACAGATGCTAGTGAGGATGCAGAGAAAGGGGAACCCTCTCACACTGTTGGTGGGAATTCAAGCTGGTGCAGCCACTCTGGAAAACAGCATGGAGGCTCCTCAAAAAGTTGAAAATAGAGCTACCCTATGACCCAGCAATCACACTACTGGGTATTTACCCTAAAGATACAAATGTAGTGATCCAAAGGGGCACGTGCACCTGAATGTTTATAGCAGCAATGTCCACAATAGCCAAACTATGGAAAGAGTTTAGTTGTCCATCAACAGATGAATAGATAAAGAAGATGTGGTATATATATACAATGGTATACTATACAGCCATCAAAAGAAATGAAATCTTGCCATTTGCGATGATGTGGATGGAACTAGAGGGTATTAAGCTTACCTAAATAAGTCAACCAGAGATAGATAATCATCATATCATCTCCCTGATATGAGGAAGCTGAGAGGTAACATGGGGGGCTTGGGGGGCAGGAAAAGAATAAATGAAACAAGATGGGATTAGGAGGGAGACAAATGTCGCGGCCAGCGCGACAAATTGACCAGGAAACGTGAGCGTAAGAGGATGGTGAAAAGAAATTAAGAGACAAAGAGATGGGGGCAGGAGGAGCACTGAGGATGATGTCCAACAGTGCTAAGTTTATTCAAAGCACTAAGGCCATATATATAGTGATAGGAGAAGCAATACACCTATGCCTAGTTAAACAACCACGAGTTCCTCATGACGCCAAACGGCTGATGCTAATACAATTGTCCTGTATTGATACAGCAAACCTGAAAGTAATTTTTGAGAAGTACTAGGGCAGCAAGGACCAGCAATGAACTTTTGACCCCAACCGAATTGTTCTCATTTGTTTAGCAAGCTTGTGGGAAGTCACGTAGTCGAACGCACAACACATAGCACAGACCCTTTCTCAGTGCTACTCAACTTTTCCCGTCCTACACCTTTTGTTAGGTTATTCGGACTTTAAAGGAGGCACAAGTCAGGGCCTGGTTTGGTCCTCGTCTCAAGCCTTATTGCGGCCTCCCACAGACAAACCTTAAGAGACTTTTAATCTCACAAAACAAACTGAGGGTTGGGTGGGGAAGAGGGTTATGGACATTGGGAAAGGAATATGCTATGGTGAGTGCTGTTAAGTGTGTAAACCTGGCGATTCACAGACCTGTACCCCTGGGGCTAATAATACATTATATGTTAATAAAAAATTAAAAAAAAAAAAATCTCAGATTGGATTTGTAAAAGCCACCTGAGGCTAGAAAGCCAGTTCAAGTACTCACCATGATATTTCACCTATATTACCTATAAATATGAATGAATTCCTCCCTTCTTGAGGTCCTCAAAATATCTTAAGATTCCTGGGTTTATCAAGAAGTAGCTTTCATCACCTGTAAGGCAAGGAATATATAAATCCATGAGCACTTTAAGTGAGATATTAGGCCAGTTTTCCCAAAAGGACTTTGTAAGCACTGACTCCATGAAGTCAAGTTTATTTCCTTAAAAATGTTTAGTTATATCAATTAAATGAGCATCATTCTCAAATATGACATTCCAGGTAAGGCCTTGGATACATATCTGGTATTTCTAATCAAGTTCTAGTAACAAAGAGATTAGATGCATATGGAACCCATGAATACAAGCATATTGCTACGTGAGAATGCTTAAAGAGTTCCCAAATCCTGTAGGGATCAGTCAGGAAGGAAAATATAAAATATTTAATTCCTATCTACTAAATTGTTATTTATAGATAGCTTAAGGGAAAAGAGAAAATACTTTCTTTTATATTCAGAAAACATAACTCTAAAAGATCAGTAATTCTTTTTTTATATTTTATTTGAGAGAGAAAGAGAGAGGGAGAGAGAGAGCATGAGAAGGGGGAGGGTCAGAGGGCAAAGCAGACCCTGCTGAGCAGGGAGCCTGATAAGGACTCAATCCCAAGACTTGATCCCAGGACTCCAGGATCATGACTTGAGCCAAAGGCAGTTGCTTACCCAACTGAGCCACCCAGAAGCCCCAAAAGATCAATATTTCAAACAAAACCCACAATCAGTTTATTTAGTCCTATGTCATTACTTCTTGTTCTGCTTCATCCTGGCTTAGCAGTCTCATGAACCCATCTGTTTCTAGGTTACTATTCTGGAAAACCTAAATTGGTCCCCTAGCATGGTCTTAAAGCTGTTTAAGTGATTCCTGTTTAAGTGATTCCTTAACATACAAATGATGCGTAGATGCCTGTACCCAAAACCACGTGATTGCAAGTGCTTTCAGAAAAGTATCAAGAGAAAAAAGCAGTAAATGTTCAGAAGTATTTACTGTTAACATATCTAGAATGGCTGTCAGATGGTTTTGCTGATCTTGGCTGTACTCCTTACATGTTGGGGGAATGGATGAGTTAGCTATCAACTTTTCTAGGCTTCTTAGGCTAAATATCTGATGAGAAATGATAGACATGTGGAGTGGAGCCAAGTACCCAATCATCTTCTTGATGGTAGAAACTGCAGAGTCAGGTGAGTGACAGAGAAAGTTTAGCATGCAGGGCTGGGTGAAGAATTAGAGCTATGGGTGAAATCAATCTACCACAAAAAATATTGAGCAATTCTATACATACAGAGAAATTATAAAATATCCTAATATATATTTAATAATGTGTGAAATTTTATTCTTCCTTGAATTGTGTAAGACATGAAATGCCTCACATTCTTCCCTATACTTCTTTGTTAAGTATTTATAGATTACCAAAAACTGTGCAGTATAATCTGGGGGCTAAAAAATGAGTAATATTTATCCTCAAGAAGCGTACAATCTTTCTGGGTTGCAAATGCCTATAATGCATGGTAACTCATGAGTGTATGGGTTGTATGAGTGGCATAAAAATACTATGGGAGTTCAGAGAATGGAGCAGTCCCTGCTGACTACTGGGGGATGGAGATTGCAAAATGCTTCTTTGCAGGTGACATGTTAGCTGAAGCTTGACAGATAAATAGAATTTCAATAGGTAGAAATGACAGGGTTTAGCTTTTGGAGAAAAAATCGAGTGAATAAATGAAGGCAATAAACTATGAAGGCAAGTTTTGGAGAAAATCAATGGCTATATGGAACTCAAGATGTAGGTGCAAGAGTTAAATTAAGTCTGTACTGACTTTATATAAAACCCTGGAATTTTTTTTCGTAAAGTTGCCATCATTTTTACATGCCTGCTGTATTTTTCTTATGAAATTCGAGGACAAATGAAAACACAATATAGTTATTTCAAGATTCTAACTGCTTAAATTCTTGGAAAACTTTGCGTTTATGTTTACTTTTCCTCAAGTTTATATTCTAGTGTCAAACACATCATGTGTCATACCTTCATGAATATTTAAAATTTTGTTACCCCAAATTTGCATTGCCAAGAAAGACTTAATCACTGACATTCAAGCCATTTTTTTTTTAAATCATGATTCCTGAAAAGGCAGCAGATAGGTTACAAAATGCAAAAAACATAGGTTACATTTTATTTCAAAGGAGTTGTCAACACTGGGTTAGTATTCTAGAAATGACCAGCCTAATGAAACTTCTGAGGACTACTCAAGAATTAAGAGAAAGATGCTAATGAAAAGTATGAGGACTTCAGAAGAAAAGCATGTTCTTGGTCTTGTGATGCAGAAATACAAAGATATGCCTTACATAAAATCCTTTAAAGACCCTAATTATCAGCCAATATTATAATTATTCTTACCTTAGTAGCTTCACATACAAGTGTCTTACACTTTAGTACTCTTTTAGCCCTCAGTCTTATGCTTGTGGCCTGTTTTTATTTTTACTGTTGTCCTGTATTTGTTTATTTTTTATTTATTTTCAGAATAAAAGCAAATCTCTTCACTAAGTTAAGGCAGACCTCAGAAATGTGTCAGAAAATACAAAATTGGCATTTAAAATATATATAGGGCTTTGCATTTCATTTAGAAGAGAACATTTTGCTAGCTGTATTTTTATTCTTTTTTTTTGAACATATGGGTTGAATTTCTATTATTGAAATATTACATTAAACAGGTACATTCCTTTATTATTTCATGAGAAGGGGAGAGTGCTTATGCTAAAATAGACATTGGATATGGTTGACATACATTAATTATATGAATTAACAAGGTAGCTGCCCACTACACAAAACTTAAATTTAACAGCTAGAAAAAAGGTTCTGTCCAGAATCCAACAACAAAGAAATAATGAAACACATGTGATTCAAACAATCCTTTTTCTTCACTGGAAGTTATTTTGATTTGGTTACAAAATTGTTCTTCTTTTAAGTAGGAGAAATCTGTAATTTTACTTCCCTTTACAGTCTCACAGAATATAGGCAGAGCTAAATAAAAGAATGTAGTATTGGCTTTATTTCTCACAGTTACTCCAGAAATGCCCTTTGCTAGTGATCTCTGACTATGGAGCTCTGAATTGCATTTGATGATAATTATTTTTCTTGCAAATTTATATGCATGAAAGCAATATTGAAGCAACAATGGAAAACTAATTTTCTATGAAAGATAGAAATTATTTATCTGCTCTGAAGTGGGATCAAATACATTTCCAAAATCATGGGGCTAAAATTGAATCCAGACTCTAACAAGATTGTGTGTATGTATCTACTTGAATATGATCTGATATTTAAAATGTATGTAAGTGAACTAAAAGATGTAATAAAAGAAAAAAATTGGCGTCCTACATAGTTTAATCATATTACAGAAATTGCAGATAACACATATTAATGGGATTTTTCCTTTAGATTATCAGACAACTTAAAAGATTCTAAGCAGAATTGGATTAGTCCTAACCAAAGAGTTATGGACATAGTAATTCATTGGGAGATGTCCCAGGACAAAATTTTGCTGTCTCCTTCCTCATTTAGCAAGACCAAAAAGAAAAAGGAAATGTACCTCATTTTTAATTAGGTAGTTGGTTTACCTGTAATTTAGCCTTAAATATAAAGTATGTTAACTTCATTAAAGGTTCAAATAAAAATTATAATTAAATAATCAAATACTCTTTTGGCACTGAAAACTGCAAAGGAAACAAATTTTAAAAGATAATTATAAGAAGAAATAAAAATGCTAAATATAATTTAGAGTACAAAAGTAAAGCATAACTATACAATTTCTAGTTTTATATAATTTTATTTATTACATTTTGTTTCAGATTTTCTATTTGTCCTAAACAGAAAGACCATTAAAATTTGAATGGTGTAGGTCTATCTATGAAAAACCCACAGGGAATATCATTCTTAATGGAGAAAAACTCAGAGCTTTTCCCCTAAGGTCAGAAACACGGCAGGGCTGTCCACTATGACCACTGCTATTCAACATAGTACTAGAAGCCCTAGACTCAGCAATCAGACAACAAAGAGAAATAAAAGGCATTGTAATTAGCAAAAAAGTCAAACTCTCACTCTTTGCAGATGATACTTCTTATGGAAAACCCAAAAGACTCCACCCCAAAACTGCTAGAACTCATACAGGAACATGTCAGGCCATAAAATCAATGCGCAGAAATCAGTTGCTTTTCTACACACCAACAGCAATAGACAGGAAAGAGAAATTAAGGAGTCAATCCCATTTACAATTGCACCCAAAACCATAAGGCACCTAAGAATAAACCTAACCAAAGAGGCAAGGAATCTGTACTCAGAAAACTAAACAGTACTCATGAAAGAAATTGAGGAGGACACAAAAAAATGGAAAAACGTACCATGCTCATGGATTGAAGGAACAAATATTCTGCAAAGGTCTATGCTACCTAAAGCAGTCTACACATTTAATGCAATCCCTATCAAAATACCATCAACTTTTCTCAAAGAAATGGAACAAATAATCCTAAAATTTATATGGGCCAGAAAAGACCCATATATGATAGTTGTCTTTCTCTGCTTGACTTATTTCGCTAAGCATGATACGCTCTAGTTCCATCCATGTTGTTGCAAATGGCAAGATTTCATTTCTTTTGATGGCTGCATAGTATTCCATTGTGTATATATACCACCTCTTCTTGATCCATTCATCTGTTGATGGACATCTAGGTTCTTTCCATAGTTTGGCTATTGTGGACATTGCTGCTATAAACATTCGGGTGCATGTGTCCCTTTGGATCACTACATTTGTATCTTTAGGGTAAATACCCAATAGTGCAATTGCTGGGTCATAGGGCAGTTCTATTTTCAACATTTTGAGGAACCTCCATGCTGTTTTCCAGAGTGGCTGCACCAGCTTGCATTCCCACCAACAGTGTAGGAGGGATAAAAATATATGTTTATAAAAATAAAAAATTTAAAAAAAAAAAAAAAGATACACATTTTAAAACGAAAAAAAAAAAAAAAAAAAAGAAAAGACCCATATAAATGGAATATGGAAAAAGAAAATCAAAGTTGGTGACATCACAATTTCAGACTTCAAGATCTATTACAAAGCTGTCATCATCAAGACTGAATGCTACTGCCACAAAAACAGACACATAGATCAGTGGAACAGAACAGAGAGCCCAGAAATGGACCCTCAACTCTATGGTCAACTAATATTTGACAAAGCAGGAAAGAATGTCCAATGGAAAAAAGACAGTCTCTTTAACAAATGGTGTTGGGAAAATTGGACAGTCACCTGCAGAAGAAGAAACTGGACATTTCTTTACACTACACACAAAAATAGATTCGAGACGAATGAAAGACCTCAAAATGTGACAGGACTCCATCAAAATCCTTGAGGAGAACACAGGCAGCAATCTCTTCGACCTCAGCCACAGAACTTCTTCCTAGAAATATCGACAAAGGCAAGGGAAGCAAGAGCAAAAACGAATTATTGGGACTTCATCAAGATCAAAAGCTTTTGCACAGCAAAGCAAACAGTCAACAAAACCAAAAGACAGCCAACAGAATGGGAGAAGATATTTGCAAATGACTTATCAGATAAAGGGCTAGTATCCAAAATCTATAAAGAACTTCTTAAACTCAACACCAAATAACAAATAATCCAATCAAGAAATGGGCAGAGGACATGAACAGACATTTCCAAATAGAAGACATCCAGATGGCCAACAGACACATGAAAAAGTGTTCATCACCACTTGGCATCAGGGAAATACAAATCAAAACCACAGTGAGGTACCACCTCACGCAAGTCAGAATGGCTAAAATTAACCAGTCAGGAAATGACAGGTGTCGGCAAGGATGTGAGAAAAGGGGAACCCTCCTACATTGTTTGTGGGAATGCAAGCTGGTGCAGCCACTCTGGAAAACGGTATAAAGATCTATGAAGATTCCTCAAAAAGTTGAAACTAGAGCTAACCTATGACCCAGAAATTACACTACTAGGTATTTATCCTAAGGATAACAAATGTAGTGATCTGTAGGGTACATGTACCTGAATGTTCATAGCAGCAATGTCCACAATAGTCAAACTATGGAAAGAGTTTAGGTGTCCATCAACAGATGAACGAAAAAAGAAGATGTGGTGTACACACACACACACACACACACACAGAATGGAATACTATGTGGCCATCAAAAAACAAAAATCTTGCCATTTGTAAACACATGGATGGAATAGAGGGTATTACGCCAAGCAAAATAGGTCAATCAGAGAAAGACAGTTATCATAGGCTCTCTTGGATACGAGGAATTTGGGAGGCAGCACAGGGGGGTCGTGGGTGGTAGGGAGGGAAAAAATGAAACAAGATGCCATGGGGAGGGAAACAAACCATAAGAGACTCTTAATCTCAGGAAACAAGCTGAGGGTTGCTGGCGGGGTGGGGAGGAGGGAGAGGGTGGCTGGGTTATGGACATTGGGGAGGGTATGTGCTATGGTGAGTGTGTAAATTATGTTAAGACTGATGAATCACAGACCTGCACCCCTGAAAGCAAATAATAAATTATTTGTTAATAAAAACATGTTAATTAAAAAAAAAAAGAATGGTATAGGCCTGTCTGAAATATGTAAATGGAGTAATGTATTAATTTTAACACTAAGCAGATCCCCGGACAATGACATAACCGATACTTTAAATGACCATTAAGTAGAAGATATTATAAGAAGTCTATTTGTTTATTTTTTTGTTCCTTTACCATATTAGAGTACTTGTTCTATATTGGAATCTAATATGTGTGGATGCCACAAACTGTCCTGCAAAAGTGCTTATCCAGGGCAATGGTTCTCAAAGTGGGTACCACCATCATTAGCTCACCTGGGAACTTGTTAGAAATGCAGATTCTCAGTTCCCATCCAGGACCTACTGAAATCAGGAAGCGGAGCCCAGAAATCTGTGTTGTAACAAGCCTATTGGTGATTTTTAAGGGAAACTCATACTGCATTCAATGCCTGGTTCTGTCCTTAATACCATAAATACCTTAATACCATAAAATTACTAGAGGTTTCAGAACAATCTTCAAAATATATATTGCTATTCTAATTTTAGAAGTAAGAAAAAAAAAAAGAACATTCAAGGATGTTAAGCAATTTGTTTATTGTTATTCCTACAAAATATATGAAGGGTACTCTGCCTATCATGAAAGATAGCTTCCTTTCCATACATCTAACTCTCCCAAAGCCTGGCTGTAGGCTCCATCTCCACATAAATGTGTACTCTCTGGTTTTAGTCTATTTATCAGAGCCAGCTGCTACCATGGAGAATTATGTAAGAGCCACAGGGATAGAGCTTTCTGGTCTTTGTTCTCTGATTTACCCAAGTGTTCTGACCAGTACCTGGCATACATTGGGCACTCAACATAGATCTGTGGAATGAAATGAAGTGGGGAGAGAATGAGAAAGTATATTAGCAATCTTATATGTATAATCTGAACTATTTCCTTACAACACATTTGCAGGATCATTATATACCTGTTTTGAAGGATGAAGTGACTAATATTAAAATGAATAAGTGATTCTGACACATACACAGAGTAATCAGCAGACATTGCATTGATTGGTCTATTTGATTATAAAATTCATTCTTTTTCTTTATGCCATGATAGAGAAGGCCTAATACCCATTCTGGTTAGGTAAATCTTGAATCATTCATATATGCATGTAAGAAGTTCTTTTTAAAGATTTTATTTATTTGACAGAGAGAGAGAGAGAGCGAGAGCGTGCACGCACAAGTGGGCAGAGCAGTAGGCAGAGAGAGAGGGAGAAGGAGGCTCCTAGCTGAGTTGGGAGTCTGACCTCCGGCTAAATCCCAGAACCCTGGAATCATGACCTGAGCTGAAGGCAGAGGCTTAAACAACTGAGCCACCCAGGAGCCCCAAAGAAGTTCTTTTCCTGGTCACTTCAAAGATAAATAATATTGGGCCAAGAAAGGTAAAAACAAAAACAAAACAAAACCATAGCATGAGAAAGCAAGCCAATAATTTGGAACCCCTATGTTGACAACCAGATATTTATGTACCACAAATGGAACACAATAAAACAAAGAAATCCTGTAAACTAGTTAAAGTGTAAAAAGACTCAACTTGTAAATGAACTAGATTCTACAAAGTTTTACCTGCACATCTGTTTTGCTTCAAATTATGAACACTGTCTACTCTTACACAAAATAGAGAAAAATACTTAGTTGGAAGTAGGGAATATTTTTAAAAAAACATTTCTTATCCGCCTTGAATGAGAAAGATTATCTATAGACATTTTCATACTTTAAATGACATTGGAAAATAATAATTTAAGCCCTGTTGAATAGTATTCTTTATGGAAGTACATAACATTTATTATTTAAATATGTATTTAGATTTTTCAAGATGAGATAGCATTCAATATAGCTATTTTATCTTTTTGTGAAAGTTATATTACATCTAGCAGAAAAATAATACACTGGATAACAATATTTTGTAAAAGCTGATCTTTGTGAATGTCTGATTTGTACCCCACAGTATCTATTTTTAAAATCTTGTAAAATAAATTTTCTTTGATAGTATTATTATTGATATGCACTAGCAAATTATATTTTAAAAGAGGAAAAGAAAACCTAAACATATACATCACTGTAACTAAACCTTGAATATAGAATCAATAACTGACATTCTAGGGATGCAGCCAAAGGAATTTTAAAAAGCACTAACCCATACTTGCATCCGTTAGTTTTCAAGTTCCTTCCTTCCTTCACAGGATGTAGCATTGAAGGGAAGCAAAGGCTCTGTTTTCTAGTCCTTCCATTCCTGGATGCTGTAGGGTTGATGGTGGAGGAAAGTAGGAGTTGAAGTCAACTCCCTAATTCACTCTTTCACTATTAATATTGCCATTTAGAGCAGTGTCTCAACTTGTGGGGTGGTTTTTAATCCTCAAGAAATTCTGGCAATGTCGAGACAATTTTTATTGTCACAAGGGGAGAGGAGGTATTACTGGAACCTTATATGCATTATCTAAATCTAGAAGTAGAAGCAAAGGATGTAGCTAAACAACTTATAATGCACAGGACAGTCCCTACCAAGGAATAATTGCCCAAAATGTCAATGGTGAGAAACCTTGATGTAGAATTAAAATTTCACTCCACACATGTATAAAAGCTGGAATCTAAGTAATATAAATATATTCAGGTAAGTAGATCTTGATAATAACTTGGGTGACAGTATTGGGATACAATAAGAAATACTGCATCAACATAATCTGGTGCTATTGATCCCTGAAATCACAGAAAAGGGTGTCACAGGGGAAAGCTTAATAGTGCTGATACAAAAATTTAGAATGAAGTTTTAACCAATGATACTATGTGCAAAACCCCATTGCCAAGAAATGCCTACTGTAGAGAACAAAGCATTATTTTGGCTTGATGCTATGAAACAATGAATTTTACATGTGTTTCTCCTTATTATAAAGAAAGCAACACTTCACTTTTTCAATTTTTTTTTAAATTTTCTAAATGACACAGAATGGAGCTGGCACTATCAATGAGAAAATTCCTGCTAGCCTTAAGTTGTACTTATTTTTATTCAGTCCTTTCATTCATAACACATACAAGTAACACAATATATATATGGTTTGTAGATGGGAAAATATCAGTATGATACGCAGTTGAGTTAGTTCATATGTTGGGATTTTTCCTATACAGGAGAAGCCAAATTATTGAGAGTAGGGGGAAGGAAAACAAAACATAAACTAAAGCTTGGCTGCTGGCATTGGCAGTGGGAGTTTTTCAACTGTTTTTAAGACAATTAAAACCAGGCACCAGCTCTTGACTAGACCACCTTCTGAGGTCTAGACTACAACTCTCTCCCTCCTAAGGCCAATAGCATAGGCAAATAATTCTTCTTCCATCCTCATTGTTTCAGTATCTACCAGCAATGTAGTAACCACAGGGATGTGAGCATTTCTGCTCTATTTTTGTTGTTCATTTTAAACACTCATTATGACAATCTCCACCCAAGCTGAATTGTCTGCTCAGACAGCCCAAGCTAGTTCCAATAGTATGAACTATTGTTTTTGTTAATGCTTTGCAGATATTTAAGGGATACATATATTGGATTACAGCTGGAATGACTATATTGCCAAAAAAGCAATTCTCGTTTTATGGATCAGTTTTGTGAATGCAATTAAATTAAGATGACTCCAGAGAGATGGATGCATTCCGCGTATCCTAATGAAATTATGTTTTGAGATTGCTAGTCTTAGATGTACTTTCTTGACTGTGGTAAAATCATCAAGGAAATGGTATCCTATTGACCTTCTGGAAGCCAGCCAATTAGGTCTTAGTTTGGTGATATTTGCTTTCTCTATTCCATAAATCCTAACTTCCACTTACAAAAAAATATGAACTTATGGAGATGGTAAGCTTCTCTGTGAAAACAATAAGTATCACTACATGAATAAGTCACTTTGTTTCAAAGTGACCAATATATTTTAACATTTTGCTGATTAAAAATATTGTTTTATAAAATAAATTTAGCTGTTATAAAATCACAGTTCTGTTATTGGTACAATGTGGCTTCATGCATGAAAACACATATGAAAGTGAAAAAATGGCAAAAAAGTAGAAGAAAAACATATAGGTAAAGAATTTTGCAGAAATAAACTACTTTTTATTTCACCTTAAGATAAGAAATATCTTTAGCCCTTCTCATTCCAGAGCCTATGTGTATTTCTAGCTCCTTTGCTAAATGATTCATATTTGTTTTATCTTGAGATTCATATTACTCCTAAGTTGTTGAAAGGTAGGATCTCTGGTAATCTCAGGTTTTATCAATTTAAAAATGCAGAAACAATAGCACTTTCAGTGGATACAGAACGAGGAAAATGACTTTTTAAGTAATGAGAAAGTAATTTATAGCATGTTCATATATACTTAAATACACTAGAATTTTAGATGTTTTACCTTTCACTTTTAGCTTATTTTATTTACATTCAATTAGTTAACCTATAGTGTATTGTTAGTTTCTAATATAGAGTTCAGTTATTCATCCATTGCATATAACACTCAGTGCTCATTACATCATGTGCTCTCCTTAATGCCCATCACCCAGTTACCACATCCCCCACCCCTTTCCTCCTGCAACCCTCATTTTTTTTTCCTATAGTTAAAGCCTCTTATGGTTTCTCTCTCTTTCTGATTTCATCTTATTTTCCCTCTCTTCCCCTATGATCTTCTGTTATGTTTGTGATACTTGTTTTTCTCTGACTTATTTCACTTAACATAATACCCTCTAGTTCCATCCACATCGGTGTAAATGGTAAGATTTCATTCTTTTTGATGGCTGAGTAAAATACCATTATATATATATATATATATATGAATGTTTGCTTGTATATATATAGATCTATCTATATCTACATACCTGTATCTATATCTATATATATCTCACATCTTCTTTATCCATTCATTTGTTGATGAACATTTGGGCTCTTTCCATAGCTTGACTCTTGTGGACATTGCTGTTATAAACATTGGGGTGAAGGTGTCTCTTTGGATCACAATGTTTGTGTCCCTTGGGTAAATACCTAGTAGTGAAATTATTGGATCCTAGGGTAGTTCTATTTTTAACTTGAGGAACCTCCATACTGATTTCCAGATTGGCTGTATCAGTTCATATTCCTACCAACGGTATCAGAGGTTTCCCCTTTTTCTGCATCCTCACCAACCACTGCTGTTTCCTGACTCATTAATTTTAGCCCTTCAGACTGGTGTGAGGTAGTATCTCATTGTAGTTTTTATTTGTATTTTCCTGATGCTGAGTGAAGGTGAGCATTTTTTCATGTCTCTCGTCCATTTGTATGTCTTCTTTGGAGAAATGTCTGACACATCTTCTTTCCATTTCTTGACTGGTTATTTGTTTTTTGGGTGTTGAGTTTGGTAAGTTCTTTAATTGATTGTGGATAGTAGCCCTTTATCTGATAAGATATTTGCAAATATCTTCTCCCATTTTGTCAGTTAGCTTTTGGTTTTTGTTGACTGTTTCCTTTGCTGTGCAAAAGCTTTTTATCTTGATGAAGTCCCAATAGTTTGTTTTGCTTTTGTTTCCTTTGCCTTCGGAGACATGTCTAGCAAAAAGTTGCTATGACCCAGGTCAAAGAGTCTTCTGCCTCTGTTGTCCTCTAGGATTTTGATGGATTCCTGTTTCACATTGAGGTCTGTCATCTATTTTACATTTTATCTCTGTGTATGATATAAGAGAATGGTCCAGTTTCATTCTCCTGCATGTGAATGTTTATTTTTCAACACCATTTGTTGAAGAGACTTTTTTTCCATTGGATATTCTTTCCTGATTTGTCAAAGATTAGTGGACCATAAAGTCAAGGGTCCATTTTTGGATTCTCTATTCTGTTCCATTGATCTATGTAACTGTTTTTCTGCCAAGATCATACTGTCTTGATGATTATCTTTTACTCCTCATTTAGAAAATAATTCAGCAATGAAAACTTTGTGCATGCGTATGTGTATTAAAAACAGTGTTTTCAGGAATACAGCAGTATAACCCTGTTGTTTGTTTATGGTTGATATCAGATTATTCAGTATTCATGCTCTTCTAATTGTTGCTATATATTTTAAATATCACCTTATGCTAATGAAATAAGCCAAACAAATACTGTAAGGTATAACTTATATGTGGAATCTAAGAAAGAAAAAAAATAAGTTGACCTACAGAAACAGAGAATAGCATAGCGATTGCTAGACACTCAGGGATGGGTAAAACAAGAAGTTGCGAAAATGTTAAAAATTTTCCATTACACAAGGAAAAAGGTTTTAGGATGTAATATATAACATGGTGAGTATAGTTGATAACACTGTATTGTGTAATTGAAATAGACTGAGAGAACAGAACTTAAATGTTTTCACCAAAAAAGGAAACAAAAAAGGTAAATGTGTGAGGTGCTGAATGTGTTATTTAACTCAATGGAGGGAGATCCTTTCACTATGCATATGCATATAAAATTATCACATTATATATTTTTAAATATCTTACAATTTTATTTGTTGATTATACCTCGGTGAAGCTGGGAAGAAGTAATAAATATCACCTATGTCTAGAAATAGCTGTATCCATGTTTTATAGATTACTATGCTCATGGATTTCCTTTTTAGGTCTGAGTAAGTCATACTAAAAATGTGAATTTAAGAGCTCACAAATAGATACTGAAGTGAACGCAAATCACTCTGTTCCAAAATATGGGTGTTTCAAAACATAAGAGACAAAACCTTTTTCATTATTTTGCTTCAGTCCATGATCGAGTAACAGAAAGCAAATTTACCTTCCTCCCTTAAGCAACTAGAAAACAACAACAACAAAAATAATAAAAAATAAAAATAAAAAAGGAGAAGGAGAAAGAAAGATTTATCACACATCAGAAACAGACAGCAAACTACTATGATGATGGAGGAAAGAAAAACAAATCCGGTAAACTCTAAAATGGCATCAACTCCCTGTCTGCAAGCAGTTTTCCAAGTCCCTGCACAGAGAGACAAAAGACCTAACAAAATATGCATTAAAGTGGCAGAGATCAGAGTTTGTGAAGGTGAAGGCAGTTAGAATTTGTGGGGAAGAGTACTGGAGAGGAGGCAGCTATACCAAAAATAAATAAATAAATAAACAAACAAACAAATAAATAAATAAGCAAACAGACAGATAAATAAATAAATAAAAGGGTAGCTTCAAAGATCTTGAGAGGGTTCCCTTGAGCCTTTGGCTTTGTTTCAATCTGTGCATGCATTAGAGGAAACTTATCTGAAGCCAGAAAGCAACCACCAGAAGAGAGTAATCTAAATAGTCTCCAGAGTTCAAATAAAGTAGATAATAACTCGTTCCCATCAGTTAGAATAGAAAGGTCTGTCAATACACAGGACATTGGAAAAGGTCTTGAGAAGAACATTGCCTCAGTGGTCTGGTGAAACTGGAAATAGAATCAAGCCTTGTCTGGGGCTGGCCTAACCAAGTTTATGAGCTTCTAATGGCTAAAAATTTTCCAAGAAACCTGTGTGCCTACTCAAAGTCAACACTTATTTAAAAAATACAAGAAAATAAAGCATTCTATTTTTAAATTAATAATATCTGACATGTAATCAAAAATTGTCTGACATTCACGAAATCAGGAAAATATGACCCACAGACAGGAGAAACCAATTTATAGTCTATCAATTACAGGAAAATGGAATTAAAGACAATATTGGGAGATGATAATATTTTCATTTGTTTCCTTATATTTCTGCATGTCTTTTAAGATGCACTGATTGCTTTTTCTTCTTGATTATGTTCTCAATGATGTTTGTAAAGATGAAAGTTTTCATTATAGAGACATCTTCTCTCTTCTGAGGAAATGATAGGTTTTCTTACAACCTTGAAAAACAGAGATGGTGCCTCCCTCCAAAGCAAAGCACAGCCATCCTTAGTGTCCAAAATAATGAAGACAATGTCTTCTCCTAGAGCAAGGGGAAGGGATGGGTACAGTCCATCAGAAAAGACTCTTCTTCTGGGGTACCTAGGTGGCTCAATCAGTTAAGCATCAGACTCTAGGTTTTGGCTCAGGTTATGATCTCAGGGTCATGAGATCAAGGCCTGCGTCTAGCTCTGTGCTCAGTGTGCTTGAGATTCTCTCTCTCTCCTTCTCGGCCCCTCTTCCTGCTCTCTTTTTCTCTTTCTCTCTCAAATAAGTAAATAAAATCTTTTTTAAAAATTTAATTCCCTAATTCAGGGTTCCTCTCCTAGAATACAAAACACACTGTGCAGGGGCCACTCAATCCTATTTGCACTGCCTATAGGCACTGGTGCTTAAAGAACCAGTGTGGTGGGGCGCTTGGGTGGCTCAGTCATTAGGTATCTGCCTTCAGCTCAGGTCATGATCCCAGCCAGGGTTCTGGGATCAAGCCCAGTGTCGGGCTTCCTGCTCCATGGGAAGCCTGCTTCTCCCTTTCCCATTCCCCCTGCTTATGCTCCCTCTCTTACTGTGCCTCTCTCTGACAAATAAATAAATAAAATCTTTTTTTTTTAAAGTGTGGAGGTGCCTGGGTGGCTCAGTGGGTTAAAGTCTCTGCCTTCGGCTCAGGTCATGATCCCAGGGTCATGGGATCGAGCCTCACATCAGGCTCTCTGCTCAGTGGGGAGTCTGCTTCCCCCTCTCTTTCTCTGCCTGCCTCTCTGCCTACTTGTGATCTCTGTCTGTCAAATAAATAAATAAAATCTTAAAAAACTACAGGTGTGGAAATGGTAGGGTTCTCATCGACAATATATTTGTGAGTGTTAAACTCTCCATTGTTTATGCCTCATATTATGTCTTCTGCAATCATCCATAAAACTGTAGCAGACCAACTTACTAACTTAATAGATTCACAATTTTGAATATAAGTATATTAAAACATCAATATAAAAATGTTCTATTTGTCCAAGAAAGTTAAAGAACACACAAAAAAATGAAGGAAAAAAATCAGAAGATATGGGGAAAAACCACACACAACTAAAACTAATAGAGTTAAAAAAATCAGTATCTTATATGAAAAATACTTTGGATGAGGATAACAGCAGAGAAAAGTTCAATAAACATAAAGATAGATCAAGCAACAACTATCCAAAATGAAGCACAGAGAGAAAAAAAAACAAAAAACAAAAAAACAAAAAAAAAAACCAAAACAACTATTGAGCGTAAACAAAGCATAAATGACCCAAGGAAAAAATAGCAAGTTATCTAATATATGTGACATTGGAATCCCTGAAGGAAACGGTGTCAGATGGAAAAAGAAATAAATTTAATAAATGATGGCCAACTATTATCTAAATTTAAGAAAAACTACAGTCTTGCAGATCACAGATCACTAAAGAAGAACGTAGAAATAAATCACAAGGCACATCGTAATCAAATTACTGAAAAACAGTGACAAAGATAAAATCCTAAAAAGATTGTGGATAGTGGGAGAGAAAGGACATTACAAAACAAGGAATGTATGAATGAGGGAATAAAAACTAATCTCATCAGAAAATATGCAGAAAAAAAGACAAAGAAATGACATTTTTAAAGCACTGAAAAAGAAAGTCAATTGATAATTTTATACTTAGTAAAAAGATCTTTCAAAAACAAAAACTGAGACTTTATTGTCTAAAGAGCTACCCTACCAAGAAACAGACAAAACAAAATGTTTAAGAGATGTTTTAGGCATTAGAGAGGTGATACAATATGGAAATGCAAATCTATAAAAAGAATGAAGAAAGTCTAGAAGGGTAGACAGACACAGTTATGGATAATGCGTATTTTCTCTCATATCTTAATTTCTGCAAAAGATAAGAAATTGCTTAAAGAAAAGCAGTAATACTAGTATATTGTGAATTTATTTTATTATGTTCAGTTAGCCAGCATATAGTACATCATTAGTTTTTGATGTACTGTTTAATGATTCATTAGTTGTGTTTAACACCAGTGATCATCACAATACATTCATTTATAATATAAATAAAAGTAGTATATGTGATAACCACTACAAAATAAAAGAGAGAAATTGATGTTTGCAGTTATATGATCTCTAGAAATATACATGAAGTGGTATAGTATTATTTGAAAGTAGACTGTGGCATGCTAAAAACGTATATGACAAATACTAAAGCAGCAGCTAAAAACATAAAATAAAAAATAGTAAAATTAAAGAAGCTCTTGGGTGGCTCAGTTGGTTAAGTATTTGGCTTCAGCTCAGATCTCACAGTCCTGGGATCAAGTCCTGCGCCAAGGTCCCTGCTCAGCATAGAGTTTGCTATTCCCTCTCCCTCTGCCCCCAACTCATGCTTGTTTTCTCTCTCTCTCTTACCCTTCCTCCCTCTCTCAAATAAATAAACTATTTTTTAAAATACTAGAATTAAAATAAAAATTAAAAAAATAAAATCATCATGAGAAAATTAAAAAAAATAAAAGGTAATGATGGAGGTAAAACACTGAAAAATATTCTAATAATGATAATAATAAAGAGGAAAAAAGAGAAGGAAGAACACCTGAGACAACAAATACTAGATGATAATTTTAAGACAGCATTAAAGATCTTGGTAACTGAATTAGATGTCAAGAAAACTGTATCCAGCTATATGTAGCTACATGAAAATCATTTTAAATATAAAGATAAAAGTCAGATAATAGCAAATGTATGGAAAAATACCATTAACATATGTACAAAAAAGCTGTAACAGCTGCTCTACTGTCAGAGAAAATAGGCTTCAGAACAAGGAATATTGCCAGGGATGAGGAGGTGTATTTCGTAATAATAAAGGAATCAAAATATCAGGAGGACATAATAATCCCAAAGGGGTATTTGCACTGAATAACAGAGCTTTAGAAGAACTGAAACACACTGATAGAAATAAAGAGAAAAATATACAAATCCACAATTATGGTTGGAGATGTTAACACTCCTCTCTGAATAATTAATGAACAAATAGAGAAAAAATAAGTAGGGCTCCGAAAAACTGGAACAACGTTAAAAAAAAACCTGGTCTTTGTAGATACTTACTGAATGCTCTCTTAACAACAACAAAACACATATTTTTTTTAAATGTACATAGAATATTCACCAAGGTAGAATTTATTCTGGGTGATAAAACACAACTCCATAAATTTAAGATTACTGGAATTGTACATATTATGTTCTATGACCAAAAAGAAATTAAACAACAGATCAAAACCAGACACATATATGGAAAATATCCAAATATTCAGGAATTAACACAATTTTAAGTAACCAATAGTTCAGGGAAGCAGCACAATAAAAAAAAAGTTTTTATATATATCTTTATATATGTTTTATATATGTTTTTATATATTTTTCCCACTTAATCTGAATGAGTGGAAATTAATCAATATAAAATTTATGGGATGCAACTATTGCTTAGAAAGAAAATAAATTTCTTGAATCAATCATCTAAGCTGCTTTCAGCTTTTCAATAGTAGTTATTTGAATTGCTTGTTTGTTCATTTATTTATCGGCTCCATGCCCAATGCTGAGCCCAACATGGAGCCCAACACAGACCTTGAACTCGTGACCTGAGATCAAGACCTGAGCTGAGATCAAGAATTAGACATTTAACCAACTGAGCCACCCACATACCCCTGAACAGATTTTTTTTCAAGATTTTATGAACAGATTTTTTAAAAAGTCATATACCTCTAGCCAGACTGATCAATAGAAAAAGTGAGAAAATATGCAGTAACAATGTCAGGTATGTAAGAGGGGACAAATGGCAAATCCTGCAAATTTTGAAAGGATAAATTGGGATATTATAAATAATTATACTCTAATAAATTTGGTAAACTAGTTCAAAGGAATATATTTCATAAAGAATAAAATCTGCCAAAACTCTCACTAGAAAATATAGTTCACTCAAAGCACCCTCTTTATATATATTTAATAACTAGAATCTGTTTTTAAAAACATGGCCACTCAAAAAGAAGACTCCAGAACAAAACAGCTTCAGTGGTAAATTTTGCTGAATTGTAAGGACAGGAATCATAAGAATTCTATAAAAGCTCTCAAAATTTTTATAGAAGGGGGAATATTTTTATCTTATTTTATAGGCCCAGAAAACCCTGAATCCAAAACCAAACAAAAGCATTACAAGAAAAGAAAACCATAAATATAAATGTAAAAATTAACAAAATCTAAGAGAACAAATCCTAAATATGTATTTAAAGGACTATACATTATGATCAAGTGGGTTTTCTCTGAGAAATGCAGGTTATTGGCATTTGAAAATCTATCATTGCAATTCACTATAATAATCAACTATATGTGATTATCTTAGTATGTCCAGAAAAAATCCTTGGCGAAGTTAAGCACACATTTGCTACTAAGTACTGTTAGCAAACTAGAGAGACTTAAATGTACTCACTCAAAGTGATAAAGGTTCTTTCTGAAAAATCTCCGGATAACATTACAGCAAAGATAGCAAGGCCAGGATATCTACTCTTACCACTTCTATTCAACATTTTACCAGGAGTCTTAGCCAATGCAACAAAACAACAAAAAGGAATAAAGGCATTCAGTGATGAAAAAAGGTAAATAAATTTGTCTGTATTTATAGGCAATATGATTTTCTATGTAGAAAATCCTGAGGAATCTTCGAAAGAGTTACTAGAATTAGCAAATGAGTAAGGTTACAGAACACAAGGTTCATGCACAGTTTCTGTATGCTATCATCAACAATCAAAAACTGAAGTTAAAACTATCACTTCTAGATGCATCAAATACTTAGGAAAGTTTTTTTGAAGTATCTACAAAAGCCTAAAAAAATATGTGCAAAAGAGAATAAAATATATAAAGCATTATAGAGAAATAGTAAAGATAACATCTTGTTGAAGAGAGGTACCATGCATGTTCAGGGACTGAAAAACTTAGTATGGTTAAGGTGTCAATGCTGCCCTGGTATAGAATCAATGGAATTACATTCAAAACTTAAGTCAACTTATTTTGTAAATATTAACAAGGTAATTCTACTAAAAATTCAAAGATAAGGAAATAATAAAAACAGTATTTCAAAGGGAGAACAAAACTGGATATCTGGGTACCTGGGTGGCTCAGTTGGTTGAGTGACTACCTTTGGCTCAGGTCATGATCCTGGAGTCCTGGGATCGAGTCCCACATCTGGCTCCCTGCTCAGCAGGGAATCTGCTTCTCCTGCTAACCTCTCTCCTCTCATGCTCTCTCTAAAAAAAAAAAAGAAAAAAGAAAGAAAGAAAAGAAAAGAAAAAAAAACCTGGATGTCTACAATATTTGATTTAATATTTTCTAAAAAGCTGGAGTACCTGGAGGGTTCAGTTAAGTGTCCCACTCTTGATTTTGGATCAGGTCATGATTTCAGTGTCATGGGACCAAGCCCTGTGTCTGACTCTGTACTCAGTGAGGAGTCTGCTTGAGATTCTGTCTCCCTCTGCCCTCCCAAAATAAATAAATAAAACTTTAGAAAAATATATTTTCTATAAAGCTACTGAAATCAAGGGCAAACATTTAGTAAATGTAATAGGATTTAAAATTCAGAAATAGACTGAAAAGTATATATTCAATTTATTACAAAGTAATTTAAAGAAGAATGAATAGTCTTTGCAACAATCCAAACTGAATCAAATTGCATTCACACATAAAAAAGAAGAAAATAAAAAGGACTTAAACCTCAGCTTATACCATAACCAAAACCAAATTTGAATAATATCACAGACAAGGGAGACTGGGGAGACATGGCAAGTAAATTCAGTGTGATAACATGGTGTTATGAGCTGAATTGTATCCGTCCCCCCAATTCATGTGTTGAAACCCTAACTCCCTATGTGACTATATTTGGGAACAAGGCCTTGAAGAAATAAATTAAGGTTAAAGGAGGTCTTAAGTGTGGGGCCAAATTCAATGGTGGCCTTATAAAGAGAGAAAGAGAGGTATCTCTTTCTCTCTCCACACATTCACAAAGAAGAGATCATGTGAGCAAATAGCAAGAAGGCAGCCATCTCTAAACCAAAAGAAGAGTCCTCAGGATGAAACTGAATTTGCTGGCACCTTGACCTTGAACTTCTAGCCTAAGGAACTGTGAGAAATAAATTTCTATTATTAAGCCACCCCAGTTTATGTTACTTTTTATGCCTTCCCAAGAGACTAGTACAACTCTACTGGATCCTGGAACAATAACAACAAAAAGGATATTAATGGAAGAACCAGAGAAATTGATAAAGATGTTCTGTATCATGATTTCTCTGGTGGTTACATGATTGTATATATTTGTCATAATTTGCCTAACTCTGCCCTTAAACTTGAGGAGACTCTCTAAATTACACCTCAATAAAACAGATTTTAAAATTTAAATATCCTTATTGTTTAAAGGAGAATGAATACTTTTAGACACAGATTCTAGACATTGAAGACACCAAAAATCAATTAACAGTGGCAAAATATTAAGACATTAGACTATAGTTAATTTTTAATAAATTCTGTTAAAATAATAAGTAGATTGATAAGTATTTTTTCCTTACAGCTGAGTTAGCCTTACGGAGACAAGTCAAAGATCATATTTCTCTGCTTGTTTTACAATCAAAGAAGAACGATGTTGCTAAGGGATATACCAAGAACGCTGTGGATTTGTTTGAGGATAGCAAGTTCATGTATTCATGTGTTGTTATCACAGCTCCCATCAGGGTTTGCCTTCTCCCTTTGTGTTTTACCATGAGAGAGGAAAAGGGAAAGAGATTATGGAAAAAGGCTGACAGGACATGCTCATGATTGAGGATATGAATCTTCTCTGCCTTTTCCCATTCAGCATCTCCAGAGATAAACACACAAATCAATATATGGCTAAGTGGATACAAGTTAAGGGACACAGAACTTCACCTTATTTAAGATATCCATACTAACTAATGGGATATACCCTGAATTCACAAATGATCTTCAAAAAAAAAAAATCTTCCTTCAAAAAAACAATGAAGAGGGGAACATGGGTGGCTCTATCATGAAGTGTCTGCCTTCAGCTCAGGTCATGATCCCAGGGTTCTGGGATCTAGCCCAGCATGAGGCTCTCTGCTCCGTGGGAAGCCTGCTTCTCCCCCTCCCACTCCTCCCGCCTGTGTTCCCTCTCTCGCTATCTCTCTGTCAAATAAATAAAATCTTAAAAAAAAAAAAAAAAAGCAATGAAGAGGGATGTGATTGCATTTTTACTGAGCAAAATATCACAGAGGGTCTTGCGAAGCACTAATTAGGCCATAATTTTGAAACAAGCCGATCGAAAAGCACGTCTTATTTTGTGCTTGGATTTTGCTGTTCATCAAGAGATCGTTTATTAAGTTGTGGAGTATACATAACAAGAAAAAAAATAAATGCAGAATCAATAGAAACTCAAAAAATATAATGTATCTGTAAACTAAAAATAAATACATGATTCCATGTTTACCTTAAGTAGTTCAAAACAAGAGAAAACTAATATACTGTCTAAACCTAGTGTTTATATGAGTGATACATTTTTAATAAAACAAATGAATGACGAGCCCAAAATGTAAGTGAGGGATCACCTGGTGGGCATATAAAGGGAATGTAAGGGAGAGTCACCCTGGAAGATTGCAATTTCTATTCCTTGTTCTTTCACATATTTTGCCTGTTTTCTCCTTGTTTATGGTGAGGTGGTTTCGTCAAGAGCTGGAAATGGAAGTCTGCACATTGATTTCTAACCTTCATCTTCATGTAATTTTTTTATTAATGACATTTTCCAAGGCTATATTAGAAAAAGTTTCCAATTTCAACATGCCTATTGTATCTTTATTATTTTTTTAAAATATCTATGTTAGCTCTAGAGAACTGAGCTCTGACTCAGCTGAGTTTTCTTTCCTCCTTCCCTCCCTCCCTTTCTCTCTTTCTCTGTCATTCTCTTTCCTTTCCTTTTTTTTTTTTTTTTTCTTTTCTTTCTGCCTGCATGAATGCATTCTATATTATGGAAGAACAATTGCAGGAGATTGTAGGAGTCCCCTCTTTCTCATTTCCAATAAGCCATAGTCAGTACGTACTCCTTGCAGTCATCGGTTCCCTTAAGCTAGCCAGGATAAAAATGTTTTCCTCTATTTTTTCTCATTAACATTTCTGCTGTAATTCTGACAGAGAGGTTTGCAATCTCCTTTCTTTTCGTGTGGTCATCTTTTCTCCCCTTTTCAAATAGTACAAGGTAGTTACAAAAGTTACAGTAGTAAAAAAATAAATAAATAAATGCAGAGAACACACTGAAGCCGAATAAATTATTAAAAGTCTACTTCTAGGGGCGCCTGGGTGGCTCAGTGGGTCAAGCCGCTGCCTTCGGCTCAGGTCATGATCTCAGGGTCCTGGGATCAAGTCTTGCATCGGGCTCTGCTCAGCAGGGAGCCTGCTTCCCTCTCTCTCTCTCTCTGCCTGCCTCTCCATCTACTTGTGATTTCTCTCTGTCAAATAAATACATAAAATCTTAAAAAAAAAAAAAGTCTACTTCTAGGGCAGGAAAGTATATAATATTCAACCTGACTGTGTCTATAGTAAGCCACTAATATTGTGAAAACAAATCCTATGTGTCACTACCAGATTGGAATCCTTTCCAACTGGAGTGCTCATGGGACAGACAATGATTTGGAGTTCCACTGGAGAGATTCAGTTCTTAGGACTGTTTCAGGGAACTTCATTGCCATTAAATACTTTTGATGCCACTGGCAGGGAAGCCATTCACCAGAAAGCTAAAATAACTGAACTCCTGAAGCTTCCCAGCCCTCTCCAGCAAAGCAACAGAGCCCTTTGTGTTTCCTGTGTAAGGTAGGAGGAGAGCCCCAAAAAAGGAAGTACGAAGTTGCTGAAGAGGAACTTCCTTCCAGGGCCAGCTGGATCTGAATGTAAGAATTGGTAGAGGAAATGTAGTTAGAAGAAAGTGAAAGAACTTACTTGGCTTTGACTGTTTTGAGCAATGTGTTTTTAATTTTTAATCTCACTTACTCCATTAAATAGTTCTGAACATCAATCAAAATTAGAAAGTGAAGCTCACCATAGTGACTGATTCAGAAATGATTGGTTGTCACCCCTCAATGTTTATATCGCAAGAATAAAAATTCCAAGGTATTTTCATGTTGCTATATAATATATACTTTTTTCTAACACCTTAGAAATTCTTATTTCTTTGTTCTGGATCCACTGCTAATTCTCTATACCATGTCCCTCTTTGCTAGGATCAATTAATGGATTGAGAACAGTATTTCAGGGATAGACTACAGAGCTCTCTTGTGTGTGCAAAACAAAGAAACCAGAACACTTTTAAAAAGAAAGGATTTTCATCAGTGTCTTAGGACCCACAAATAACCTTGAAGACCAGAAAGTTCAGTTTGTCCTATTACAGCTTCTGAATTGCTGAAAATATAAAATAAAAAAGTGGGTAAACATTGCCACCAAGTGTTCAATTTGAGGTATTGAGAGATTACATACCTGATAGCAGTGATTTTTCTTTGTGTTATTCACTGAGTTCAAGGTTAAGTCTTTAACTTAATCACTTATATCCCCAAAGATCCTTCTCTCTTATTCTGAAATCCTACTCTAACTCAAATGGTTGATTTGTTTATTTCAATCCAATATTCTGTTCAACATTTCAATGGCCCTTTCTCTGAATAGCAAGAATGTATTTAATGTTCAATTCAAAAGTTCCAGTTTTAAATAGAACAAGGAGAAAAAAGTATGCATACATATGCACTGGTGTACATCCTCTTAGAATATTCTATGTTGTTTCATCTAGATATATAAATAATTATAAGATTTATTTTTAAAGGACAAAACCCTTGTTCTTAGTTTCCACAGCTTAATATGTGCCTCTTTACTCAAGACTTTTGAAGATGCATCGTGTTTATTATATATTTATACAGTGATATATGCATATACACATATTTTCTCAATGGCAGTTTCAAACAAACTTAACTCATTTCAGATTCTTAAATGTTATCCACACTTGCTGACCTCATACTAAATTCACACAGCTAAAGAAGTTACACTAAAAATAAATCTTACTTATGACAATTCTTTAATCAGTTTCTTTTGCCTGAAATAATATTCTAATTTTAAAGCTATGTTGTAGGTGTCTATAAAAAGAAGATATGAGTGAAGCAGAGCTGGCAAGGAGACAACTAAATTTTTGAAATATTTAGAAAGGAGCAGAGAGATAGATATGGGAGAAGGCACATGTACTTAGGAGAAAAGACTAGTGCAAGGAGGAAAATTATTTCTGAAATTTTAAAAATTGCCTAAATTCCAAATAGAAATATCCCCTTCATATTCATCTTTTTAAAGTGCAATTAAATCTCAGTATAATTCAACACCATACTTCCCGCATGCTCTACTTTTTTTTTTTTTTTTTAGGAGCAGTTGAAAAAGGGGGGAGAAAAAAAAGCCCTCCTACTTCTTTTTATTTCTACGTAGACACAGTCATTTAATAGAGTTTTTTTTTTTTAAACAGGTGCTATTTTTGCAATAGAGGCATGATAATGTTGCAAGAGCAAAGTCTAAAGACTAAGACTGAGACAGTGCCTCATTAGCCAACAAGATGAAGGAATGGAATAGTTGGAGGAAGTAGAACTCTATAGAGATCTGTAAGGAAAACCAGGTTGAGTAAAGAGTAGACCAGGAAAAGAAATAGCAGCACTAGTGTCACCTGAAACAAAGATCCCTGACGTCCATAATTTAACTACTTAGAATGTAGCTATATGGAGAGACGACAACTCTGTTTGAGCTGTCACAGGGAGGTGAAAAAAATATAGGCTATCTTGTGAGCAGAGAACCATCGTAAATCTCTAGCCAAAAGAGTTTAGAAAATAGAACTACTCTTGAGCAGTACTCTTTTCAATACTAGAGAGTTAATGTTTTAATGATGGCTGCTCTATTTTGCTTTTGTTCGGTTCTCTCAGTCCAAACAAAGCATGCATTTTTGAGCTCTTAATAGACAAAAGCTAGCCATAGTATTTTTAGTTTTTCTTTTATACATTATATTATTCATTGTCTATGAATTAATACTGCTTTATAGCTAACAGCTTATCAAATCTATGATTACCTCTTATCTATGTGAAAGGTCAAAGTTGCATATAACTTAGGTGGAACTTCTTTCTTTTCCTCAGAAATGTCACTTCAGCTTGACATCTTCTCGAAAAGAAGGGAAAGAGAAGGCAGAAGTATTTATGTGCATGATTTTAAAACAAATTCATTGAGAGGAGGTGAAATTTATTGATTCAAACAATGGCTTCAAAAATCATAGACTGAGGGTTGCTGGGGGGAGGGGGGTTGGGAGAAGGGGGGTGGGATTGTGGACATTGGGGAGGGTATGTGCTTTGGTGAGTGCTGTGAAGTGTGTAAACCTGGCGATTCACAGACCTGTACCCCTGGGGATAAAAATATATGTTTATATAAAAAATTTAAAAATAAAAATTAAAAAAAATCATAGATTTAATTTAAACACATTTTTCTTGTTCCGCTTTAGGATGAGTTAGCAACAACAAATCATATTCTTATATAGTTACCCAAAATTTTAAAAATATTTATTACTATTTGATAAATAGCTTTCTAGAATCTTCAAAAAATTAAATGTAGATATTGACTAAATACACTTCATTATCATTAAAGTAAAACCAATTCATAGTAAATGTAAAGAAGCTTGCATATTGAAAGACCTTCTGAAAGTCGGACTCTCATATACTTATCAGCTAGAGGCTTTTAGTTGGAAAATAAATATATATATAGTAACATAGATAAAAATAAAGATTTTTATCCTATAATTACTTGTGTAATTTTTTAAATCTTTTTCTGTCTGTGAAGAGACAGCATACTTTGTGAACTCAAATGGCGAAGAAACAATAATAGAACTTTCTATTGCATTCCTTCTACAGGGCACTACTCCCTATATTTAACCTTTTCCTTTATATCCCACATTCTCATATCAGATGTGGGCCAGAAATTATTATCTTCCAGGGCTGTACCCTAGTGGGGAGGGATTACTCATCCAAGAAATTAGCCTTAAAATGAGTAATGCAGAATGAAATTCCCAAAATGACTTCCACAGCCAGAAGAGTCCCTCTCCCCAAAGCAGAAAATTCCTTACATTACAATGCATCTTTTTGTTCTTTGTTCACCTTGAGAGATCCCAGGACCCGTAACTTAGGAGGCTGAAAATTAGTTTGTTTTTTTTTTTAAAAGATTTTATTTATTTATTTGAGAGAGAGACGGTGAGAGAGACCATGAGCGAGGAGAAGGTCAGAGGGAGAAGCAGACTTCCCATGGAGCTGGGAGCCTGATGTGGGACTCGATCCAGGGACTCCAGGATCATGACCTGAGCCGAAGGCAGTCGTCCAACCAACTGAGCCACCCAGGTGCCCTGAAAATTAGTTTTAAATGACCTCTGCAGTTGCCCCAAAATTAAAGGGGAGGAACAGAAAGATATTATGGTGCAGAGACAGCAGTGAGAGAGAGAGAGAGAGAGAGAGAGATAGAAACTTCCCTCTATTTTTATGGTATAATCTAAATATTTTCTAATTGAAGAATATAAATAAATTCTACCTTTACACTTAAAGCTGAATGAGAAAACAGGCTTCAAAAACAGGCTTTCCCTTTTTCTCCTTTTTCTAGCATATTAAAACAGAAGATGGGAAAGTTTCACATATTTCTAGGTATATCTCAGAGAATAATTGGAGGCTCCCCAGAAAAGAAACCCAAGAAGAACATAGGCAGTAACCTCTTGGACATCGGCCACAGCAACTTCTTTCAAGAAATGTTTCTAGAGGCAAAGGAAACAAAAGCAAAAATGAACTTTTGGGATTTGATCAAGATCAAAAGTTTCTACACAGCAAAGGAAATACTCAACAAAACAAAGAGGCAACCCACGGAATGGGAGAAGATATTCGCAAATGACACTACAGACAAAGGGCTGATATCTAAAATCTATAAAGAACTTCTCAAACTCAACACTCAAAAAGCAGATAAATACATCAAAAAATGGGCAGAAGACATGAACAAACACTTCTCCAAAGAAGACATACAAATGGCTAACAGAGACATGAAAAAATGTTTATCATCATTAGCCATCAGGGAGATTCAAATCAAAACCACATTGAGATACCAACTTACACCAGGCAGAATGGCCAAAATCAACAAGACAGTGAACAGCAAGTGGTAGAGAGGATGTAGAGAAAGGGGAACCCTCTTACACTGTTGGTGGGAATGCAAGTTGGTGCAGTCACTTTGGAACACAGTGTGGAGATTTCTTAAGAAATTAAAAATGGAGCTTCTCTATTACCCTGCAATTGTACAACTGGGTATTTACCCTAAAGATACAGATGGAGTGAAAAGAAGGGCCACCTGTACCCCAATGTTTATAGCAGCAATGACCAATCGTCAAACTGTGGAAAAAGCCAAGATGTCCTTCAACAGACGAATGGATAAAGAAGATGTTGTCCATGTGTACAATGGAATATTACTCTTTCATCAGAAAGGATGAATACCCAACTTTTTTATCAACATGGATGGGACTGGAGGAGATTATGCTGAGTGAAATAAGTCAAGCAGAGAGAGTCAATTATCATATGGTTTTACTTACTTGTGGAGCATAAGGAATGACATGGGGACATTAGGGGAAGGATAGGAAAAGTGAATTGGGGGAAATTGGAGGGGGAGGTGAACCATGAGAGACTGTGGACTCTGAAACACAAATTGTGGGTTTTGGACGGGAGAGGTGTAGGGGGATTGGTGAGCCTGGTGGTGGGGAATAAGGGGGGCATGTATTGCATGGAGCACTGGGTGTGGTGCATGGACAATGAATCTTGGAACACTGAAAAAATAAAAAAGAAAGAAACGAAACCCAAAAAGGTGCAAAAAAAATAATTCAAAAAATTTGGTCCATTGCTCTTTTGTTTATAAAGCATGAAACAATGAATTCAGAATGAGAATGATAAGCTTTACATTTCCAAAAGTTAGCTTTTTGAACTTAAGTTATACAGTTTTAGAAAACAAAGATGAGTTATATCCTTCCTTGGGCTAGTTTACCTTTTCTCCTGGTATCAACTTGAACTTCTAAGGTTATTCCTTGTTCTTATCCATTTTCCATAGATTGTCAGCTGTTTATATTGTGACCTACACTGGAACATAAAGGAGAAGGAAGCTTCAGAATATGTCAACGACCCACAGAGAACTGCATGATCTTCTGCAAAATTCACAGAGAACTACTCTACATTCTTGCTATTGACTTTGACCTAATAATGTGAATTGCTGTCTCTGGTGGCTTTATAGACCATCACTACGGATTGAGTGTCTTATAGGTTTTCAGAGTCACTGAGAAGATATTCAGTATTATAACGTCAGTTGGGGAGAGGAATTACATACTCCTTTGCAGCAAAAAAGAGTTACTATAAAGCTAGGGAAGCTTAGCTTGGTATTTCATGAACTCTGTAGTGATAAGGTATTGTGGCCACACAGAGAGATGATCCACACATACAAACACTCTACACAGTAGAGTCAGACTTAGCTTTGCTGTATGTACTGAAATGAGAAAGTCACAAAGTAAGTTAGGTAATATAGAGTTACGTATTTGCTTACCTCACAACAACATTCCACAAAGAGTTTTGTGTGGAATACTAGATCTAGGGGGTGTTTAAAGAGGTTATTTGAAATGTTGTTCTCTGGTCAAGTACACTTTCAAGAAACTAGGATCAACAAAGCTAAACTGTTTCCTGGTTTTTGCTTTTTACTTCAGGACTGTCCAGACCCCTTGCTTTGTGGGCTGTGACTCTCTGTAAGGGGGTTATAAGAGGCTCCAGCTTTCAAACTTACTTAGTTCTGGCACCCTTTCTTCATAGAAATCTCTCAAAGCCAGTAAAATGTAAACATTTAGAATCATGGCAGAGAACACTGGAAAGTATTTCTCTTTATGCTTGCATATTAATGAAGTATTCCAATATATTGACTGTAGAGTTTTCCTTTTGTTTTGTGTTAAAGGTCTATTAACTGACTGAAAGGATAATTTGAAAGGAAAATAAAAGAAGGTTTAAATAACTATAAGGCAATGTATGACTGGTGTCTCCGAGAAGCATTCTGACTCACTTCATTATTCATTGTTTTTCTTAAATGACTGTAATGTAAATACATGCAAAAAATAAATGAATATATGAGTATATGAGTAGGCCATTTAAGGACTGAATAGTGCTACTTCTTCAAGTACATGTAGGGCTAGATGATGTATATTTTGCATTGTAAGCTTTGCATCTAGCATAATGGAATACTTTTTTGTCATTTCAAAAACATTTGATTTTCTTTGTAGGTATTTTCTTATTGAATTATAAACACTGTATTCTAAGGATTTTAATGAAACAAAAGCACATTAAAATCCTAATCCATGGTAATTCAATGCAAATCACAATTACTTGACAATTGTTTCTATTATTGAAAAACCTGCGAGTCTATTCTTTACAAGCAGTCTTGTTCCAGCTTCTGCAGCAAACACTGGGCCCTCTGGAGCTGTAAGATAAAGGAAACACATCTGTGTTACTTCCAAATGAAAAGAATGTGGGGATCTCATATATAAACTCACCCAGTCCCAACAGAAACAAGAGAGAAAAGTGAAAAACATAGCATTTATTTTAGAATGCACATAGTCTAACTACTTTAGAAACAATCTGGGCGCCATAGAACATGGTAGATAATTTAATGTCTACTAAACATTATGAAAGAGGTATTCATCGATGAGAGATTTCTATTCAGTATTAAAGTTAATCTTGCAAGAGCACCAATGATTAAGATCAGTACCCCCCTCAACACACGGAATTCTCAATTCTGAGTCTAAAACATGAAGATGCTGCATATCTGAACATCTTCAAGCATTATGCAATGTAAAAAAAGTTTTAAAAAAGTAATATAAAAAAAAGAAGAAAATAAAGATTAAATAGAAGGATATGAAGTAAAGCAAATGCGCAGATCACTGGGAAACCTACTTTAAACAGGTACATGTGATTTTCAAAAGCTAAGCAAAGCCCCACTTCCATCTCCAATAATACTCTTTACTATTTTCTTTTCTGAGCATGCTATATGTATAACTAAGACAAAAGGTTATACTGTATCAACTCACTGAGGTAGAATATTGTAGATTATTTAAGAAATGCAAGCGTAAACCTCTCAGAAGTATAAATTCCTTATAACTTTCTTTTGTGTTCTTGTATAATTAAAAAATATAGAACACATAAAATAATTTGTGTATCACTACAAACATAAATACTTAATACTAGGGAAACTGTCAGAAATTTATTTAAAAGGAAAACTAATATCAAAATATGAAAAAGTATCATGGAGACTTTTTCTCACAGCTTTTCTCAGTCCAAAGAACTCAATATTGGACATGTTAAATGATTAAAGTAAATTGCAGTTAGAAAGCGTTTATATTAAATACACAATTAATTTAACTGCCAAGGGCAGAAATCTGCTGAATACATTACACTCTATGAAGGTGATTCATTTGAAAAACCAACAATTACTAAGCTATTTAATTTTTCTCTTACTTGTTTCTGACTATTACTTAAAGGCATTTTTATTTTACAAAATCAGTTTAAAGCCATTGTAACATATTTTTCTCAGTAACTATACATTGCCTTTCAGATTCTAGTTGGGTGAATTAGTAACCAATTTCTATTTTTTAATTTAAAGAATATCATTGCTCATCATTTAAAAAGTTCTAGTTCATAGTATGTTTTGTTTTTATTATTATTTAAATGCATTGAATCCCCATGAATTTTGCTTTAAAAATATTTTCATGAAGTTACTCAAGCATTAAATTTTGAGGTAATGATGTTTTCCTAATCACATGAAAAACATAAGAAATATTTGCATTGATGCATTTATTTTAAACTGCTAAGATTTAATATTAAACAATAAAAATGATAATCTTTCCAAGCCATCCCAAATACTGTGGTGAGTATTATGAGGATGAAAATAAAAACAGTCTATGATTGAAATAGGTAACTTTTACTTATTTGAAACTCAGAATTTACTGAGAAAAGTATGTAAAGAAACAATTGTGCCACAGTGCTTGATATCCTGAAGAAGATGATGTTTTTAGAAAGGCAGCATTTGAGGAGGGTTTTGAAGGATAAATAGGAGTTCATTAGGATATCAGAATGAAAAGACAGTTCATGTAGATGGAGCATGTAGCAAATCATGGCACTGGAAAACTACATGCCATATTTGTGGAGCACAAAGAAATGTGAATGAAATGCATAGGGGAAGAGGTAAGATGGAGCTGAGGGGCATTTTTTACACATGGTACTCAGGGTTTTGTAGGTCCTACCTCAGAAATTTATTTTGTGAGCAGCAGAAGCAGCTTCATAGGTTTTAAATGATAGAAGAGGTAGTGGTGTAGACAGATGTGTTTTGTGTTTTTAACTATTGTACTTAAATAGTTCAGGCAAGTCAGGAAGAGAGTAAGGACAGACTCAAAGAACATTTTTTAGATAGATTTAAGAGGCTTGACTCGTGCTTGCCTCACGCATTGTGGTACTGAAGTTATCAAGAATATACGGGTATTGGAATGACTGGTAGAATATTGGTGTGATTGATCCAAAAAGAAATTAGGATGGGCAGGTCTGCCTGAAAAATTCGGCAGCTGTACATAAACTCTCAAGTCTATCGGTTTCCTCTCATGTCTCACATGTAAGGTATAGATAACAATAATTCCAACTCTTACAGGGTCATTGTAAGAACTGAAAGCACAGATGCACATAAACTTCTGTAACCAGGCCAGACACTTATTCAGCAGCTACTATTACCATCGAGTTGTCAATAGTGTGTTAAATGCCAGGCAGTAGGCATTTGACTTTAAGACTGCTATTTGAACTGCTAATGTTTTGTTTTAAGTCCTACAAAAACACTATTCAAAGTGTTTTTCAACCTAAGTAGTTTGGAAAAAGGGCTTCCAATATTCCATTGAAGGTACCACTTTTGCACAGTTTTTAAGTTAAACCTAACAATGGATTCATTTACAAAATACTAACTTTATACTTTATGATTAGCATTACCCACCTCCCACACTAAAATCTTGTTTTTATTAACTACGATTCTACTTCACTTCCTGAAGTAATGTCACCTCAATTAAGAACCATCTTAGTCACTGATGGTTTCATCACCAATAAGGTGTCATCATGCATAATGTTTTCTCAATTTCTATTATAACCTGCTGAATCATAGGAATTGTATTTCAACTTCAGGTTAATCATAATCATAGAATCCTAGTGCCTGATTTTACCTAATAATTTATTCTTGTATTTCCTTTCTTTAGGATACACATGACTCAAATTGAAGTCTATCTCTCTAGCTCTCTGCAATCATTTAGAAATAAGAGCAGGGGCTATACTATTTCTTAAGTAAATTTCAGCTGAAGGAAAGCCATGCATCCATAGTGATACACAAAGAGAAAATCAGAGAAAGAGATAAGGGGGGAGGGGACTGAGGAAGTTATTCTTTATACAAAAATGCCAAGTAATAAACGTAGAAAAAATGAAATACTTATAAAAGCACCATTTTACAACCTCCATTATATTATTTGATTTAGACAAAGATCATTAATGGATGAGAAAACCACTGATTAAAAGGTTGTTGACTCTCAAAGCGTCATCCAAGGGATTCATTTTTAATTAAAAGAAGAAAATTACCTTTAAAAATGGAGAAATGTAGCAGACATAATTTCAACAAAGGGTCCATGTTAGCATCACTAATAATAAGAAAAACTAATCATATGTGCTTCCTGAGGTGAGTAATATAGTGTGATACAGAACACATTAACAATGATGTATTCCTTGGATAAATACCAGATCATTCTGAACCCCCGAGACATCGATCTGAGGACTGACAGAACAAGCTGCGTGACTGGAGGAAGAGAAGAGGCCACATCATAGAGGGTAGGAGATGTGGAGACGTGATTCTGAGGAGAAAAGTATCATGAATGCTGCTGAGGAAAGGGAGTCCTGAGAGTCCTGAGACACAGGAAGGAGGAAGGGAGGAATGGGGGGGGGCAGTGTATAGGGAATCTCACAAGGGGAAACTCTTGTGAGAGTTGAAACTCTTGTTTCTTCAAGTCACTGACTGGGAAAACGAGAGGGGCTGAATATCCTGAGTGTTTGCAACCAGCAGAGCTCAAAGATTAGAGTTTTAGAGTTCCCCACGATGGCTGGTGTGGAGGCCAGTGAGCACCGTAGTGCTCCTATGGAGAAGGAGGGCAGAAGCCTAAGAACAGGTGGCACTAGCTGAGGATGCCTGGGATAAACTGGGAGAGGTGTTTCCCTCTCTTTGGAGCACATCCGGGAGAGGTGTGCTGAGGGGACAAAAGAAATGACAGGTGCCATGGTGCTTCCCCACCTGTTAAGCATAGGGGCAAAGAAAACTGCTGAGGATGGCAAACCTGGACTCGGGCTTTTTGGTGTGCTTTCCTCTAAACTCTAAGCTCCTGCACGTTGGTGTGACTGTTCTTCTGGGACAAACTGGCACCAGTCCCCGCAAGCCGAGACCCTCCCCCAGACAAAGTCTGATCCCTAAAGTTTGGAGTTTTGAAACCTAGGTGGCATGCTTGAGATAAAACACAGGTGCACTCCACTGCCAGGTGAGCAGACAGACCAGACACAGATAGGGTAAAGGCAGGGATCTGAGGGATGCCTGGGACACAGGAGGGAAGATTGTTCACTCTTCTCTGAGGGCTTCCCAAACAATGGTGAGTGCAAAATCCCCTCACCAGGCACAAGGGAGATAGCTGGCACTATTTTTTTTTTTTTCTCCCCTGCCCATCAGCACAGACTGACTTCAATGAGCAGCACGGCACCCACAGTGGAGGCCAAAGCTTCTTACACCAAGTCCCATCTCCCCCTGCACTGCGAAGGTGCCTCCTTACTAGGGCAATTGTACGTAAGAACAACAGCAGGAGGCCCTTCCCCCAGAAGACCAGCACAAACTCTCCTGCATGCACCAGGTCTACTGACCAGAGAGTGCTGCAAAGCTTCCGCTCTGGTGGACATAGAAGCAGTCCTCTTTTAACAAGCAGACCAGAACATACCTAGTTAAAATTCACCACACTCTGGACAAAGTCCAAATAATTCCCACTCTAAGCAAGGAGAAACCCTATAGAGAACTGACCTGGGGGAAAGAGCAACCAAAACACAACAGCAAAGGGCACACAGCACACACCAGAGATATTTTCTAATGTGCCATACCCTGGATGGTACATGACCTCTTCTTCATAAAGACCATGCTCTCAGGAGCAGGAAACATAACAGGGTTTCCTAACAAACAGAAGAAGACAGAGACCTAGATAAAGTGCCAAGGAAGAATTCATTTCAAAATAAAGAACAAGGAAGAATTCATTTCAAAAGAAAGAAAAGGTCATGGCAAGGGGTTGAATCAAAACAGATGTAAGTAATATGCCTGATCTAGAATTTAAAACAATCATAGAAATACTAGCTGTACTTGAGATAAGCACAGAAGACCCCACAGAGTCCCTTACCATTACTATAGAAATAAAAGACCTAAAAACGACTCAGACCAAAACAAAAAACACTATAACTAAGAGGCAAAATTGACTGGATGTAATGATTACAAGGATGGAAGAAGCAGATGGAGGAAGGAATAAATGATATAGAATATAAACTTATGGAAAATAATGAAGCTGAAAAGAAGAAAGAAAATGAATGTATATTTAGGGAACTCAGCAACTCCATAAAGTATAACGTTCATATCACAGCAGTCCCAGATGGAGAGTGAAAAGGGGACAGAGGTTTATTTGAGGAAATTATAGTTAAAAACTTCCCTAATTTAGGGAAGGAAACAGACATCCAAATCCAGGAGGCACCGAGACCTCCCATCAAAATCAACAAAAGCAGGCTAAGACTGAGACATATGGTAGTAAAATTTGCAAAATACAGAGATAAGGTAAAAATCCTAAAAGCAGCAAGGGGAAAGAAACTTTCCCTAACTTACAAGAGAAGACAAATAGGTTAGAGCAGACTTCTCCACAGAAACTTGGCAGACCAGAAAAGAGTGGCATGATATATTCAACATGCTGAGTGCTGAATGGGAAAGATATGTATCAAGAATACTCTATTCAGCAATGCTGTCATTCAGAATGGAAGCAGAGATAAAGAGCTTCCCAGACATACAAAAACTAAAGAAGTTCATGACCACTAAAACAGCCCTGCAAGAAATATTAAAGGGGACTCTGAGTGGATAGAAAGACCAAAGCAAGAAAGACTAGAAAGTAGAGAAAATCTCTGGTAACAATGACTTAACGGTAATATAATTGCCCCAAACTCGTATCTATCAACAGTTACTCTGAATGTAAATGAACTAAATGCTCCAATCAAAAGACATAAGTATCAGATTGGATTAAAAAAAAAAAAAAACAAGGCCCTTCCAGGGCACCTGGGTGGCTCAGTTGGTTCAATATCTGTCTTTGGCTCAGGTAACAATCCTGGGGTCCTGGGATCAAGCCCCACATCGGGTTCCCTGCTCAGCGGGAACCTGCTTCTCCCTCTCTCCCCTGTTCATGTTCTCTTCTATATATAGTTATATATATAACTTTTATATATAAAGCTATTATATATAATAGTTATATATATAGTTATATATATGTGTATATATATCCCTTCCATATGCTGCCTATAAGGCACTCATTTTAGACCTAAAAAACACCTGCCAAATGAAAGTGAGGGGACAGAGAACCATTTATCATGGTAATGAATGTCAACAGAAAGCCTAAGCCATACTTAAATCAGACAAACTAGATTCTAAACCAAAGACTATAACAAGTCTTTGTTAAATAAAGATAAAGAAGGGCAGTATATCATAATAAAGGGGTCCTTCCAACAAAAAGATCTAACACTTGTAAATACTTATGCCCCCATCTTGGGAGCACCAAATACATAAAACAATTAATAACAAACATAAAGGGATTTATTGATAATTATACAATAATTGTAGGGGATTTTAACATCCCACTTATAGCAATGGGCAAACTGTCTAAACAGAAAGTAAACAAGGAAACAATGGCTTTTAATAATTCACTGGACCAGATGTATTAAAAAGATATCTTCAGAACATTTCATCCTAAAGTAGCAGAACATGCACTCTTTTTGAGTTCACATGGGACTTTCTCCAGAATTGATCACATACTCGGTCACAACTCAGGTCTCAACAAATACAAAAAGACAGAGATCATACCATGCATATTTTTGGGCCACAACTCTATGAAACTGGAAGTCAAGCACAAGAAAAATTTTGGAAAGATCACAAGTACATGGATGTTAAAGAACATCCTACTAAAGAACCAAGAAATCAAAGAAGAAAATTTTAAAAATACATGGAAATAAATGAAAATGAAAATATGATGGTCCAAAACCTTTGGGATGCAGCAAAAGTAGTCCAAAGAGGGAAGTACATAGCAATACAAGCCTAGAAAAATCAAGAACCTAGAAAAATCTCAAATACAAAACCTACCCTTACACTTAAAGGAGCTGAAGAAGAACAACAAATGAAACATAAAGCCTGCAGAAGAAGGGAAATAATTAAGATTTGAGCAGAAATAAATCATATAGAAACAAACAAAAACAGATCAATGAAACTAGGATCCTGTTCTTTGAAAGAATTAAAAGAACTGATAAACTCCTAGCCAGGCTTATTAAAAAGAAATAGAGAAAGGGCTCAAATAAAATCAGGAATAAGAGAGGAGAGATCATAACAAATATCACAGAAATACAAACAATTATAAGAGAATATTTTGAAAATTATATGCCAATAAATTAGGCAATCTGGAAGAAACAGATAAATTCCTAGAAGCATATAAATGACAAAAACTTAAACAGGAAGAAATAGAAAATTTGAAGCAACTGATAACCAGCAAAGAAATTGAATCAGTAATTAAAAATCTTCTGACAAACGAAACATCCAGGGGCAGACAGTTTCCCAGGGGAATTATACCAAACACTTAAAAAAGAGTTAATACCTCTCCGCCATCTTGACTCCTCCCCTGCTTCAGCTAGCCGGAGATCAGCTAGATAGCTTATCTAAAGATTGCAAACACCTGAAAATCCATCGGCAGATCGAAGAGAAGAAGAACAGCAATTCTGGAAACAGAAAATCAACCACTTTCTGAAAGGTAGGACCGGCGGAGAAGTGAATCCAAAGCGACGGGAAGATAGACCCCGGGGGGAGGGGCCGGCTCCCGGCAAGCGGCGGAGCAACCGCGCACAAAATCAGGACTTTTAAAAGTCTGTTCCGCTGAGGGACATCGCTCCAGAGGCTAAACCGGGGCGAAGCCCACGCGGGGTCAGCGTGGCCTCAGGTCCCGCAGGGTCACAGAAGGATCGGGGGTGTCTGAGTGTCGCAGAGCTTGCGGGTATTGGAACGGGAAAGCCGACTACAGAGACAGAGCTGACAGTAAGCTCGCAGCTCCGTGTTACCTTGAACCGGTCGCAGGCTCGGTGAGCTCGGAGCGCGGCCGGAGGTCAGGCAGACGGGAGTAACTGGGCGCTGTTCTCTGAGGGCGCACTGAGGAGTGGGGCCCTGGGCTCTCGGCTCCTCCGGGCCGGAGACCAGGAGGCCGCCATTTGTATTCCCGTCCTCTGGAACTCTACGGAAAGCGCTCAGGGAACAAAAGCTCCTGAAAGCAAAACCCGAGCGGATTACTCACCCCGGCCCCGGGTAAGGGCGGTGTAATTCCGCCTGGGGCAAAGACACTTGAGAATCACTACAACAGGCCCCTCCCCCAGAAGATCAACAAGAAATCCAGCCGAGACCAAGTTCACCTACCAAGGAGTGCGGTTTCAATACCAAGGAGAGCAGCAGAATTCCAGAGGAGGAGAAAGCCAAGCACGGAACTCATGGCTTTTTTCCTGTGATTTTTTTTAGTCTTGCAGTTAATTTAATTTTTCTTTTTTTTTTTTTTTTTTTTTTTTTTTTTTTCTCTCGCCTTCGGGTAAAATTTTTTTTTTTTTAACTGTTACCTTTTTCTTTTTTAACGATTTTTTACTAGTTTATCTAATATATATATATATTTTTTTTTACATTTTTCTTAGGTGTTTTCTTTTTTTAAAATTCTTTTCTTTTCTTTTCTTTTTTTTTTTTTTTCTTTTTTTTCTCTCTTCCTTTTTGAACCTCTTTTTATCCCCTTTCTCCCCACTCACGATTTTGGATCTCTTCTAATTTGGTTAAAGCATATTTTCCTGGGGTTGTTGCCACCCTTTTAGTATTTTACTTGCCCCTTCATTTACTCTTATCTGGACAAAATGACAAGACGTAAAAATTCAACACAAAAAAAAGAACAAGAGGCAGTACCGAAGGCTAGGGACCTAATCAATACAGACATCGGTAATATGTCAGATCTAGAGTTCAGAATGACAATTCTCAAGGTTCTAGCCGGGCTCGAAAAAGGCATGGAAGATATTAGAGAAACCCTCTCGAGAGATATAAAAGCCCTTTCTGGAGAAATAAAAGAACTAAAATCTAACCAAGTTGAAATCAAAAAAGCTATTAATGAGGTGCAATCAAAAATGGAGGCTCTCACTGCTAGGATAAATGAGGCAGAAGAAAGAATTAGTGATATAGAAGACCAAATGACAGAGAATAAAGAAGCTGATCAAAAGAGGGACAAACAGCTACTGGACCACGAGGGGAGAATTCGAGAGATAAGTGACACCATAAGACGAAACAACATTAGAATAATTGGGATTCCAGAAGAAGAAGAAAGTGAGAGGGGAGCAGAAGGTATACTGGAGAGAATTATTGGGGAGAATTTCCCCAATATGGCAAAGGGAACGAGCATCAAAATTCAGGAGGTTCAGAGAATGCCCCTCAAAATCAATAAGAATAGGCCCACACCCCGTCACCTAATAGTAAAAATTTACAAGTCTCAATGACAAAGAGAAAATCCTGAAAGCAGCCCGGGAAAAGAAGTCTGTAACATACAATGGTAAAAATATTAGATTGGCAGCTGACTTATCCACAGAGACCTGGCAGGCCAGAAAGAGCTGGCATGATATTTTCAGAGCACTAAACGAGAAAAACATGCAGCCAAGAATACTATATCCAGCTAGGCTATCATTGAAAATAGAAGGAGAGATTAAAAGCTTCCAGGACAAACAACAACTGAAAGAATTTGCAAATACCAAACCAGCTCTACAGGAAATCTTGAAAGGGGTCCTCTAAGCAAAGAGAGAGCCTACAAGTGGTAGATCAGAAAGGAACAGAGACCATATACAGTAACAGTCACCTTACAGGCAATACAATGGCACTAAATTCATATCTCTCAATAGTTACCCTGAATGTGAATGGGCTAAATGCCCCTGTCAAAAGACACAGGGTATCAGAATGGATAAAAAAACAAAACCCATCTATATGTTGCCTCCAAGAAACACATTTTAAGCCCGAAGACACCTCCAGATTTAAAGTGAGGGGGTGGAAAAGAATTTACCATGCTAATGGACATCATAAGAAAGCAGGAGTGGCAATCCTTATATCAGATCAATTAGATTTTAAGCCAAAGACTATAATAAGAGATGAGGAAGGACACTATATCATACTCAAAGGGTCTGTCCAACAAGAAGATTTAACAATTTTAAATATCTATGCCCCCAATGTGGGAGCAGCCAACTATATAAACCAATTAATAACAAAATCAAAGAAACACATCAACAATAATACAATGATAGTAGGGGACTTTAACACTCCCCTCACTGAAATGGACAGGTCATCCAAGCAAAAGATCAGCAAGGATATAAAGGCCTTAAATGACACACTGGACCAGATGGACATCACAGATATATTCAGAATATTTCATCCCAAAGCAACAGAATACACATTCTTCTCTAGTGCACATGGAACATTCTCCAGAATAGATCACATCCTCGGTCCTAAATCAGGACTCAACCGGTATCAAAAGATTGGGATCATTCCCTGCATATTTTCAGACCACAATGCTCTAAAGCTAGAACTCAACCACAAAAGGAAGTTTGGAAAGAACCCAAATACATGGAGACTAAACAGTATCCTTCTAAAGAATGAATGGGTCAACCGGGAAATTAAAGAAGAATTGAAAAAAAATCATGGAAACAAATGATAATGAAAACACAACGGTTCAAAATCTGTGGGACACAACAAAGGCAGTCCTGAGAGGAAAATATATAGCGGTACAAGCCTTTCTCAAGAAACAAGAAAGGTCTCAGGTACACAACCTAACCCTACACCTAAAGGAGCTGGAGAAAGAACAAGAAAGAAACCCTAAGCCCAGCAGGAGAAGAGAAATCATAAAGATCAGAGCAGAAATCAATGAAATAGAAACCAAAAAAACAATAGAACAAATCAACGAAACTAGGAGCTGGTTCTTTGAAAGAATTAATAAAATTGATAAACCCCTGGCCCGACTTATCAAAAAGAAAAGAGAAAGGACCCAAATAAATAAAATCATGAATGAAAGAGGAGAGATCACAACTAACACCAAAGAAATACAAACTATTATAAGAACATACTATGAGCAACTCTACGGCAATAAATTTGACAATCTGGAAGAAATGGATGCATTCCTAGAAACATATAAACTACCACAACTGAACCAGGAAGAAATAGAAAGCCTGAACAGACCCATAACCAGTAAGGAGATTGAAACAGTCATTAAAAATCTCCAAACAAACAAAAGCCCAGGGCCAGACGGCTTCCCGGGGGAATTCTACCAAACATTTAAAGAAGAACTAATTCCTATTCTCCTGAAACTGTTCCAAAAAATAGAAATGGAAGGAAAACTTCCAAACTCATTTTATGAGGCCAGCATCACCTTGATCCCAAAACCAGACAAGGATCCCACCAAAAAAGAGAGCTATAGACCGATATCCTTGATGAACACAGATGCGAAAATACTCAACAAAATACTAGCCAATAGGATTCAACAGTACATTAAAAAGATTATTCACCACGACCAAGTGGGATTTATTCCAGGGCTGCAAGGTTGGTTCAACATCCGCAAATCAGTCAATGTGATACAACACATCAATAAAAGTAAGAACAAGAACCATATGATACTCTCAATAGATGCTGAAAAAGCATTTGACAAAGTACAACATCCCTTCCTGATCAAAACTCTTCAAAGTGTAGGGATAGAGGGCACATACCTCAATATCATCAAAGCCATCTATGAAAAACCCACCGCAAATATCATTCTCAATGGAGAAAAACTGAAAGCTTTTCCGCTAAGGTCAGGAACACGGCAGGGATGTCCATTATCACCACTGCTATTCAACATCATACTAGAGGTCCTTGCCTCAGCAATCAGACAACAAAAGGAAATTAAAGGCATCCAAATCGGCAAAGAAGAAGTCAAATTATCACTCTTCGCAGATGATATGATACTATATGTGGAAAACCCAAAAGACTGCACTCCAAAACTGCTAGAACTTATACAGGAATTCAGTAAAGTGTCAGGATATAAAATCAATGCACAGAAATCAGTTGCATTTCTCTACACCAACAGCAAGACAGAAGAAAGAGATATTAAGGAGTCAATCCCATTTACAATTGCATCCAAAACCATAAGATACCTAGGAATAAACCTAACCAAAGAGACACAGAATCTATACTCAGAAAACTATAAAGTACTCATGAAAGAAATTGAGGAAGACACAAAGAAATGGAAAAATGTTCCATGCTCCTGGATTGGAAGAATAAATATTGTGAAAATGTCTATGCTACCTAAAGCAATCTACACATTTAATGCAATTCCTATCAAAGTACCATCCATCTTTTTCAAAGAAATGGAACAAATAATTCTAAAATTTATATGGAACCAGAAAAGACCTCGAATAGCCAAAGGGATATTGAAAAAGAAAGCCAACGTTGGTGGCATCACAATTCCGGACCTCAGGCTCTATTACAAAGCTGTCATCATCAAGACAGCATGGTACTGGCACAAAAACAGACACATAGATCAATGGAACAGAATAGAGAGCCCAGAAATAGACCCTCAAATCTATGGTCAACTAATCTTCGACAAAGCAGGAAAGAATGTCCAATGGAAAAAAGACAGCCTTTTCAATAAATGGTGCTGGGAAAATTGGACAGCCACATGCATAAAAATGAAATTGGACCATTTCCTTACACCACACACAAAAATAGACTCAAAATGGATGAAGGACCTCAATGTACGAAAGGAATCCATCAAAATCCTTGAGGAGAACACGGGCAGCAACCTCTTCGACCTCTGCCGCAGCAACATCTTCCTAGGAACAACGCAAAAGGCAAGGGAAGCAAGGGCAAAAATGAACTATTGGGATTTCATCAAGATCAAAAGCTTTTGCACAGCAAAGGAAACAGTTAACAAAATCAAAAGACAACTGACAGAATGGGAGAAGATATTTGCAAACGACATATCAGATAAAGGACTAGTGTCCAGAATCTATAAAGAACTTAGCAAACTCAACACCCAAAGAACAAATAATCCAATCAAGAAATGGGCAGAAGACATGAACAACAGACATTTCTGCAAAGAAGACATCCAGATGGCCAACAGACACATGAAAAAGTGCTCCATATCACTCGGCATCAGGGAAATACAAATCAAAACCACAATGAGATATCACCTCACACCAGTCAGAATGGCTAAAATCAACAAGTCAGGAAATGACAGATGCTGGCGAGGATGCGGAGAAAGGGGAACCCTCCTACACTGTTGGTGGGAATGCAAGCTGGTGCAGCCACTCTGGAAAACAGCATGGAGGTTCCTCAAAATGTTGAAAATAGAACTGCCCTATGACCCAGCAATTGCACTATTGGGTATTTACCCTAAAGATACAAATGTAGTGATCCAAAGGGACACATGCACCCGAATGTTTATAGCAGCAATGTCCACAATAGCCAAACTATGGAAAGAACCTAGATGTCCATCAACAGATGAATGGATCAAGAAGATGTGGTATATATACACAATGGAATACTATGAAGCCATCAAAAGAAATGAAATCTTGCCATTTGCAACAACATGGATGGAACTAGAGCGTATCATGCTTAGCGAAATAAGTCAAGCAGAGAAAGACAACTATCATATGATCTCCCTGATATGAGGAAGTGGTGATGCAACATGGAGGCTTAAGTGGGTAGAAGAATAAATGAAACAAGATGGGATTGGGAGGGAGACAAACCATAAGTGACTCTTAATCTCACAACAAACTGAGGGTTGCCGGGGGGAGGGGGTTTGGGAGAAGGGGGTGGGATTATGGACATTGGGGAGGGTATGTGATTTGGTGAGTGCTGTGAAGTGTGTAAACCTGGTGATTCACAGACCTGTACCCCTGGGGATAAAAATATATGTTTATAAAAAATAAAAAATTAAAAAAAAAAAAAAAAGAATGCTGATTACTCTATCAACTCAAAACCCAAGGAACAAATAATCCAGACAAGAAATGGGCAGAAGATATGAACAGACATTTTGGCAAAGACATCCAAATGACCAAAAAACACATGAAAAAGTGTTTAACATCGCTTGGAATCAGGGAAATACAAATCAAAACCACAATGAGATAGCATCTCACACCAGTCAGAATTGCTAAAATTAATAAGTAAGCAAACGACAGATGTTGGTAAGGAATCAGTGAAAGGAAAACCCTCTTACATTGCATTGTTGGTGGGAATGCAAGCTGGAAAACAGTACGGAGATTCCTCAAAAAGCTGAAAATAGAGCTACCCTACAACCCAGCAATTGCACTACTGGGTATTTACTGCAAAGATACAAATGTAGTGATCCAAAGGGGCACCTGTACCCCAATGTTTATAGCATAAATGTCCACAATAGCCAAACTATGGAAAAGGTACAGATGTTTGTCCATCACAGATGAATGGATGAAGAAGATGTGAGAAACACACACACACAGAGAATATTATGCAGTCATCAAAAAAAAATGGAATCTTGCCATTTGCAGACTGGAAGGAACTAAAGGGTATCATGCTAAGTGAAATAAATCAATCAGAAAAAGACAATTATCATATAATCTCAATGATATGTGGAATTTGAGAAACAAAGCAGAGGATCACAGGGGAAGAGAGGAAAAAAATGAAACAACACAAAACCAGAGATGAAGAAAAACCATAGGAGGCTCTTAATCTTAAGAAAAAAATTGTGGGTTGCTGGAGTAGAGGGGAAGGGTTGGGGTGTCTGGATGATGGACATTAGGGACAGTATGTGCTATGGTGAGTGCTATGGATTATGTAGGACTGATGAATCATAGACCTGTACCCCTGAAACAAATAATACATTATATGCTAATAATAATTTTAAAAAGGGAACCTGGTGGCTCAGTTCTTTAAGCAACTGCCTTCAGCTCAGGTCATGATCCTGGAGTCCTGCAATTGAGTCCTGCATCGGGTTCCCTGCTTGGTGGGGAGTCTGCTTCTCCTGCTGACCCTCCCCACTCTCATGTTCTCTCTCTCTCATTCTCTCTCAAATAAATAAATAAAATCCTTTTAAAAATAAAAAAAATTAACAAAAAAAAAAAAAAAGAGTTAATACCTATTCTTCTCAAATTGTGAAAAAAAATAGAAATGGAAGGAAAACTTCCCAGCTCTTTCTAAAAGGCTGGGATTATCTTAATCCCATAACCAGGCAAAGATCCCACTAAAAGGGAGAATTACAGGCCAATATCCTTGATGAATATGGATGCAGAAATTCTCAACAAGATACTGGCACTCAAATCCAACAGTACATTGTAAGAATTATTCACCACGATCAAGTGGGATTTATTCCTCAGCTGTCAGGGTGCTTCAATATTTGCAAGTCAATGTGATACATATTAATTAAAGAAAGAGTAAGAGCCATATGATCCCCTCAATAGATACAGAAAAAGCATTTGACAAAATACAGCATCCATTCTTGATAAAAATCCTCAACAAAACAGGGATAGAGGGAACATACCTCAAACATCATAAAAGTCATATAGGAAAGACCCATAGCTAATGTCATCCTTTATGGCGAAACACTGAAGAACGTTTCCTCTAGGATCAAGAACAAAACAGGGATGTCCGCTCTCACCACTGTTATTTAACATAATATTGGAAGTTCTAGCCTCAGCAATCGCAACAAAAAGAAACAAAAGGCATCCAAATTGGGAAAGAAGTAGAGTTTTCATTATTTGTAGATGACATGATAATCTACATAGAAAACTCAAAAGACTCCTCCACAAATTGCTAGAACTGATACACAAATTAGGGAAAGTTGCAGGATACAAAATCAATGTACAGCAATCTGTTACACTTCTATAAACCAATAATGAAGCAGCAAAAAGAGAAATCAAGAGATCAGTATCATTTATAATTGCAACAAAAAACTATCAGATACCTAAGAATAATGGTAACCAAAGAGGTAAAAATTCTGTACTCTGAAAATTATAAAACACTGATGAAAGAAAGTGAAGACTACACACAGAAATGGAAAAACCTTCCATGCTCATGGATTAGAAGAACAAACATTGTTAAAATGCCTCTGCTACCCAAAGGAATCTACACATTTAATCAAATCCCTATCAAAATACAACCGGCACTTTTCACAGAACTAGAAGAAACGATCTTAACCACAAAAGACCCTGAATAGCCAAAGTAATCTTGAAAAAGAAAAGCAGTGCCAGAGGCATCACAATTCTTGACTTCAAGCTATGTTACAAAGCTGTAATGATTGAGACAGTATGACCCTGCCACAAAAAAAGATACAGAGATCAATGCAACAGAATAGAGAACCCAGAAATGGACCCTTAATTGTATGGTCAACTCATCTTTGACAAAGCAGGAAAGAATATCTGATGGAAAAAAGACAGTCTCTGCAACAGATTGTGCTGGGAAAATTAGACAGCAATATGCAAAAGAATGAAACTGGACCACTTTCTTAGACCATACAAAAAAATAAATTCAAAATGGATAAAAAACCTCAATGTAAGATAGGAACCCATCAAAATCCTAGAGGAAAGCATAGGCAGTAACCTCTTTGACATCAACTGTAGCAGCTTCTTACTAGATATTTCTCCTGAGGCAAGGGAAACAAAAGCAAAAATGAACTACTGGGACTTCATCAAAATAAAAAGCTTCTGTACAGAGAAGGATACAATAATAAAACTAAAAAACAACCCATAGAATCAGAGAAGATATCTGCAAATGACATATCTAATACAGAGTTAGTATCCAAAATATATAAAGGACTTATCAAACTCAACACCCAACAAGAATTGTTTGGACAGAATACATGAATAGACATTTTTTCCAAAGAAGACATCCAGATGGCTAACAGACGCATGAAAAGATGCTCAGCATCATTCATCATCAGGGAGATACAAATCAACACTATAATGAGACACCACCTCACACCTGTCAGAATGGCTAAAATTAACAACACATGAAACAACAGGTGTTGACATGCATGTGGAAAAAGGGGAACCCTCTTACACTATTGGTGGGAATGTAAATTGGTGCAGCTACTCTGGAAAACAGTAGGGAGTACCTCAATAACTTAAAAGTAGAACTACCTTAGCACCTAGTAATTTCTCTAGAGACAAATATATGTCTCACTCATATGTGGAATTTATTAAACAAAACAGATGAATGTAGCAGGGAAAAAGAGAGGCAAAACATTAAAGAGACTCAACTATAGAGAACAAACTTATCGTTACTGGAGGGGAGGTGAGTGGGAAGCTAGGTTAAATGGGTGATGGGTATTAAGGAGGGCACGTGTGATGAGCACTGGTTATTGTATGTAAGTGATGAATCACTAAATTCTATGCCTGAAACTAATATTACACGGTATGCTAACTGGAATTTAAATAAAAACTTGAAAAAATGGATTAATATAAAATCTGAAGCCATAAAATTCCTAGAAGAAAACATAAACAGTTAAGTTCCTTAACGATATTTGTCTTAGCAATATTTGTTTGAACCAGTCTACTCAGGCAAGGGCAACAAAAGCTAAAATAAACTAATGGGGTTAGATCACACTATGAAGCTATTGAAGAGGCAAAGAAGATAATCAACAAAACAAAAAGGCAACCTACTGAGTGGGAGAAGATATTATACAATTATACATCTGATGAGGGGTTAATACCCAAACTATGTGAAGAATTTATGGGGCGCCTGGGTGGCTCAGTGGGTTAAAGCCTCTGCCTTCAGCTCAGGTCATGATCTCAGGGTCCTGGAATCAAGCCCTGCATCGGGCTCTCTGCTCAGCAGGGAGCCTGCTTCCTCCTCTCTCTCTGCCTGCCTCTCTGCCTGCTTGTGATTTCTGTCAAATAAATAAATAAAATCTTAAAAAAAAAGAATTTATACAACTTCATATAAAAAAACCCAAACAACTGGATTTAAAAATGAGCAGAGGACCAGAATAAATGTTTTTCAAAAGAAGATACTGAGATCGCCTACAGAACACAAAATGATGCTATTGATCAAGGAAATGCAATTCAAAACCACAGAGATATCATCAAAATAACTATTATCTGAAACAAAACAGAAAAAAAAAAAATAACAAGTGTTGGTGAAGATGTGAAAAAATGGGAACCCCTCTATTGGGAGTGTAAATCAGTGCAGCCACTATGGAAAACAGTATGGAGTTTCCTCAAAAAATTAAGAATAGGACTACTATATAATGCAACAATCCCACTTCTGGGTATTTATCCAAAGAAAATGAAAACACCAATTTGAAGAGATATATGTACTCCTATGTTCATTGCAGCATTATTTATAATAGCCAACCTATGGGAGCAACCTAAGGGTCCATCGATGGAAGAATGGATAAGGAAGATGTGGAACATTTACAATGGAATACTACTCACTTATAAAAAAGAACGAAATCTTGTCATTTGCAACAACATGGATGGACCTGGAGAGTATTATCCTGAATGAAGTAAGCCAGACAGAGGAACAGAAATGCCATTATGATTTCACTTGTGCCGTGTGATTCATTTATATGTGGGATCTAAAAAATATATATATTTAAAAAAGAAAACCACATGAACAGAATATAAACAGGAAATTATTGGTTACCAGGATAGGAAAGGGTTGCAGGGACAGGCAAAATAGGTGAAGAGGATTAAGAGATACAAACTTTCAGTAATAAGATAAGTCATGCAGATATAATGCACAACATAGGGAATATAGTCAATAATATTGTAACAACTTTGTATGTTGGCAGATGGTAACTGGACCTATCATGGGGATCATGTTGTAATTTTCAAAAATATGGAATCACTATGAGTAACTCCTAAATCTAATGGGATATTGTATGTCAATTATACTTCAATAATAAGAGGAATGTGAAGTTAAAACTTATTCTGAACATTTTTATTCTAGTCAAAGATTTGAGATGAAAATTTAATACTGTGAAAAGAAATAGTACCGAGACATTTTCTTGCAGTTATCTGATCTGCATGTAGACCATACTAAGTATACTGAAGTTTGTTCTATTCTAGGTCTGTATTGTAATATTTGTATGTTATATAATATAGTTATAATAGGTATATTATAGTTACGATAGGGCAAAAGTTCAAAACTACAATTCATGTCACTTGAGATTTATATGAATAAACCCAATACTAGGAATTATAATACATGTTCTCCTTTGTAAAAATATATTGAAAATACTATCTTACCTCAGAATCATAGAAAAATATTCTGAGGCCCTTCGCTTATTCCCAAAAGAGGCACTTTGTACAAGTGTCCTAAGTTGGTCTTTTTTTTAATTTAATTTTTTCAATTTATTTATTTTCAGAAAAACAGTATTCATTATTTTTGCACCACACCCAGTGCTCCATGCAATCCGTGCCTTCTATAATACCCACCACTTGGTACCCCAACCTCCCACCCCCCCGCCACTTCAAACCCCTCAGATTGTTTTTCAGAGTCCATAGTCTCTCATGGTTCACTTCCCTTCCAATTTCCCCCAACTCTCTTCTCCTCTCTAACAACCCTTGTCCTCCATGATATTTGTTATGCTCCACAATAAGTTGGGTTTTTTTACAAACCTTTTCATCTCAGGAGAGATGTTTACACAGAAGAACAAGAAACTGAAGAGCCACATCAGCTGCCTTTTTGTATGGATGCGACAACAGGAAAGCTTCCCTCCTCCCAACTGTCTTTACTTACTTGTTTCCACGCCTCCTGAAATGCCACCATTAAAGATGCATTATTCAGAAAAGTAAGTGCTTTATTTTAAAACAAAATCCTTTTGGAGTGCAACAATATTCCAAAATTATTTATTCTTTTCCTTCCAAAGCATTTATTTTATTTCAAGGATATGATTCCAGCTCTCTAGGCAAATAATTGTAATTAGTCATTTATTCACACTCTTCTAAGAGGTATTGGATTTCAAAATTATGGGGAGATTTTTGTTGTTGGTGGTGGTGTTACTATTTTGTTTCTTTGAGGAGGGATAGCTGAGGACTCTGAATCTCTGAAGCATTTGAACAAATATCTATTATTGTTGTAGGATCCCTACAGTGAATGGAATGTGACATGACAGAGAAATGCCCACCATTTGTTACCTAAAGCCTCAATTTCAAATCCCAATATAGTACCCATGCGACGGTATGGTGGCCTTGACCTGCAGGACACTGTAATCCTGTCTGGACCTATAATATTAATTTTTATTCCTAATATCTTCTGTTCAGAAACTCCCTCTTTCTACCAACTCCTATATATGACCAAGATAAAATACGACAAAGTTTACCTCCCAAATAGCTGAAACATGGAGAGTTGTTATCACCCACATTGACAATGCCCTTACCCAAGCATCACGCGCTCTCATTAGAACATTCGACAACCTGTCCTACTGCTTCTCTTTTGTCTCCATCTGATCCATTTCCATGGACTTCTCCTATTAGCTTCTTATTTTAATCGTGCTTAACTCTAGTCTCCACAAATGCAGCTTCCATGTTGAGTTATTCCTGTTTTACCTTTCACCCAGCTCTCATCATGGATGTCAGTGCCTTGGAAAACTTTCACTAAAATGCTCTTCCCATGTATTTTATGTTAGGTAATCCTGCTGTCACTAACTGAAGTGTTTTTCAGCACAGCAGCATACCAGTACTCAAACTATTAGTCCTTACACTTCTGTGTAATGGGTGAGCTCTGTAAACTCACATCTATCTTGCTCAAATGTGCACCGTCAGTGCCTGGGGGGGGCAGGGGCTGGCAAATATACTTAACTGTGGGGGGAAATATTGATGCATAGTGAAGAATGTATGGAAAATTAAAAGGAAAGAGAACTAATGGACAAAAACAGAAACTGCCATATTGTTGGAGTTTTAACACTCCCCCCAGCCCGCGAGAAATTCCACGCCTGTAATATGGCCCCGTTGTAACCTTGGTTTTGACCCATGCCAGGATTCCTCCTTTGCGGTACCTGAACCAATTTTAAAGGAGCACCTGAACCAATTTTTAAAAAGTTAGATTTCACATGAAATTTAATTAGTAAATTTAGGGATAAGGAAGGGGGTCTCTGTGGTCAAACTGTTAAATTCATTATCAACAAAAAGACTTAAGGCAGATTATTAAACCTCTGTGCAACACAGTTTACTCTTTTATAACATAGAGATAAGTTTCTAATACATAAAATAATCCTGAAGACTGAGATTATATATAAAATATTTAGAATACTGCTAGCCAAAAACTTACAAATTTGTCAACTATAAGCATCTACATGGTATACTAAATTATGCAGAACTTGAGAGGTTAAACTGCATTTTAAGCAAGAGTAATAAAGAATAAACATTACATATATGAAATTTCAGATATATAAATCAAATTTATGTAACATATAAATTAAGTGCTCATGAATCAATCATGCAATTTATAAGCTTGAACATTACTAATAACTTTTAAGAACTGACAACATAATTCCCTGTCCCTGTGTTATATAAAACTAGGGCAGAGAGTTATAATTTTTTGTCTCTTTTAATGTAAAACAGCCTACTGCCCATACTGCTTATCCTTATTTTCTTCTGTTTTTTAGTTTTCTATGTGGCAAAAGCTCTTGAAAATTTTAAGACCATCATAGTCACAGCAATCTTGAGAAAGGAAAACAACACTGGAGGCATCACAATTCTGGACTTCAAGCTACATTACAAAGCTATAGTGAACAAGAGGGTATGGTACTGGCACCAAAACAGATACATAGGTCAATAGAATAGACTAGAAAAAACAGAAATGAATCCACAACTGTATGATTAACACATCTTCTACAAAGCAGAGAAAAGTCTCTTCAACAAAAGGTGTTGGGAAGACTACATGGCCATTTGCAGAAGAATGAAACCATACCATTCTCTTTCACCATACATCAAAACAAACTCAAAATGGATTAAAGACCTATTTTGAAGGGACAGCCCCAATGAATGATGTTGGGAAGACTGGACAGCCCCAAGCAAAAGAATGAAACTGGACCACAGTCTTATACCATATACAAAAATAAACTCAAAATGGATTAAACACTTATTTTGAATGGGCAGAATGAAACTCACTTTGAGTTTCTTTTTGGGTATGGTACAAGAGTGATCCAGTTTCATTCCCTTGCATGGGGCTGTCCAGTGTTCTCTACACCATTTGTTGAAGAGACTTTTCCCCATTGTATATTCTTTCCTCCTTTGTTGCAGATTAATTGACCATATCTGTGTGGGCTTATTTCTGGGCTCTCTGTTCTATTCACTGATCTATGTGTCTTTTTATGCTAACCTCACCTTCTTAAAAGAAGGAAAAAGACAAATTTCTCAGTTTTCAGTAAAGATGTTTTAAGCTTTCCTCTACATCTTTTTACTTCAATAACTAGTATGGCACTTTTCATCACTGTTTAAAAAGCTCAATACATAAAATGAAAATATTATCCCAACAAAAAACATTTTTTTGCAGTTTTTGGTGTTTGTTCTGTTTTATTTTGTTTTTAATCCTGAAATCCCCGGGGTTACATAGCCAAACCCACTGCTTCATTTTCTTCTTCATTTTTTACAGAGTAAAAAACTACAATCCACTCTTAACAGCAAATTTTAAAAATGCATCAAAGCTCCAAAGGGAAAAGTACACTGAGAATTATAAGTTCTATTAGGCGGTGTCCCACTTGTAGGGCAGCGTTTATGTGCATGCTTACATCGTGTTATTCCTCACGAGACATCATGGATTGCTTTAGAGTCAGCAGTGATTCACCCACTAAAACAAGCACCAGGGAAGCATTAATGTTACTTTTTAGAGCCGTCTTCCCAGATTTTTTAATTCGACCTTCAAAAGTAGCATGTACTCTCACCACTCTGAGGTCTCAAATACAAAAACATATATACTGTTTGAAATATTTTATTAACTTCATATGGCTCAAATGTCATAAATTTCCCTGTCAGAAATATACTGGCTGATTTTAAATTTAGATAAATAGTAAATAGTTCGTATGTTTGATAATTTGTTCATTTGGGGTTTTTATATTTTTTGGTGTGTGTGTCTCTCTCTCTCATTCTGTTCCCTTGAGCTGAGTGTTCCACATTAGTGAGACTGAGTCTCCACAAGGGATGTAAAGCCATGGCATTTGAGAAAGGCTGTCTTTTGGGTCCCTCATCTGCTGACAGCATGATGAAAAGTTAATAGGCCAAATACACTTGCTATTTACAGGTGTATGAGCCTTACTAGTGAATTCTTTTCACAGCTGTCACTCTGTGCCCCAAGATACACCCATTGTCACAAGCAACCTGTTTGTTAAGGAAGTTTAACCTCTTCAGAGTCAGAGCTTGAAATTTCAATCAGTAGAGAGCAAGATTTATAAATGACAAGGACTTAACAAAGACACTGGTGGAGATATTTCCCTAAGGCAGGGACAGAAACAGCAACAACAAGATAGAACCCCAGTATGAGAATCCTGGAGCAGTCTAGTGGACTGACTGACCTGTCACCACTCATGTAATTCTCCCACAGATCGACCCTGTTGGTGTACAGCAATGTTATCAAACTTGTCTAATCATGAGGATCACCTGCACAGCTTGTGGTTACAAATACCGATTCTTGGGGCTCCCTGGAGAATCAAATTCAGCAGATATGAAGCGGAATTCAAGAAATTCAATTATTAACAAGTACCCCAGGTGATTTTATTGATTCAGCAAGTGTTGAGTAGTACTGATTAGTCAATGCATGCCATCGGCAACCCTCTTCTTTCTACCTGTAGCTTATGTCAGCACACCATGGAAGTTAGGTTTCTGACAGGCCTTAGAAAGGATTCTTCTCCCTGCAGAAACCACATCACTGACATGCTCCACAAATGCTTGTATGTAAGTGCCCCTACTCGAATGCATTCTATACAGTGCAAACCCTGTGAGCTGTTGCTATAAACTAAATTCTCATGTGCTCATTCCTTCCTTTCACAGAAAACACTACTTCTGGAGAGGTTTCTTTGTTTATTTTTGTTTTTGTTTAGGACTGTGCGCTCTGTTTAATTATTCACTGTGTAGTAGCCAGACAAATACCTGTGATTCGTGGAAGTAAATGCACTGCCTTTTTCTGGGGTAGTTCTTCTCTAGGTGAAAATGCATGGGTTCAATCCTCGTTCTCGAGTCTTCTCCAACTCAGCCTATGGTTTCCAGCTTCAAGGAAAGGGAAGGGAGAAGGAGCTGTGACTCTCCAAGGATATTTTAGAACTATGATTCCCTTAAAAGAACTACGGATTCATCCCCAACAAAGCTGGAGATATGTTCTTACTCTTTCTATGTACACAGCAAGAGGAATGGGACACACCAAGCACACTGCCAGGTTATTCCACGGCCCTATTATGTTGAGTAACAGAACTTCTCTCTTCCAGGCTCACCATATTGATGGATTTGTACCAGATCTTAAATTCCCGAGTAGGCTTCGTCATGTGTTTTAATTTTTTGACCTTATTCAAATAAATTAAATGGTCGCTATTTCAATCATATTAAGAACCCAGAAGGGGAGGTAGAGTAACACCAGGCATTTGTTTCTTTCTTCCTTTTTAAATAGGAAAGCTTTTGAAGATGCGTATTTAAAAAAAAAACAACAACAAAGAACACATTTTTATTTTGTTTTTGTGTTCAAAGTTCTAACTTAGTGTAATTGTTCAAGCTAATACCTTGAGTTTTAATCCTCTGGGAACAAAGGGAGATTATTTTTTTCCTTTCACACAGAGATAAAAAGGACCCAATCTTCCCAGAACATACTCATAATACTGTGGGTAAATGAACTGCACTCTGAAACAAGTCTGTGTATCCACAACAGTAATAATATATGTTCTTCTCTTTAAACCTTCAGAAATATAATATGGCTTTTATTTCCCTTTTTCACACCTTAGTTCTAGAGTCATTTATCCATATCATAATATTCAAAGCTATTATTTGATTTTTCATTCAGATGAAGTACATTGCAGATCCTTATGAAAATACTGTAAAAGTTGTGGGTCTTCTCCAAAAACAAACCAGAGACACATATACACAATAGTTACATATAGTTTTGACAGTTTCAAGGCTCTTCAAAGGCGATCCATAAATCACAGATATCTTAGATATTACCTCAGTAACTTTTAAGATGGAAAACTAACAATGATAATAATTTTAAAACTTTGTAGAATGCATGAAAACAAAAGGCTATATTTGCAGAAGTAACAGGAGACTGATACGTTCAAGCAGCACTCGCATACATCTACTGTTTGCAATTACTTTCATTTTCTATTCCCACAAATAATTGGGAATGTTCTTCCCACATACAGTACTTGGAAAAAATAAATCATTGCTCCTTGGCTTTCAGAAATATGACCTGGTTTATATCAAAATTTCTCTCCTGTAGCTGTCTGCCTTTCCAAATTGTGTGCTTATTTCTACAAATCCTTTTAACAGAAAAAAAAAGTTACAAGTTTTCTGTTTTGCTACATGTTCCCTGACTTGAACAATTTCAACAACCATTTCTTCAGTCAGCTTTAACTTTAATCACTTTTGACATTCTGACTGCCCTGTTCTTGGAGAGGTTGATTACTTCATACTCTTTGACCCAGAAGTGATCTCTTGCTGTTTTTATCCATCCATATCCCAGATTTTCTAAAATTTCCTTGGTGCTATCTTTATTGTTTTGAGCATTTCAGTAACTAGATTGGAAAAAAATTACCATTCTTCGGACCACATTAATGCATCAGACATTACAATGATTTCTATATACAGCAAAAATTGGGAATATGTGTATAAATTTGGATAAGCATCTTAGTTCAGTGAAATTTAGACTGGTTTATCAAAGTAATGCTCAAGTATGTGTGTGTGTACAAATTTGTATTTGTTTCCTATTGCTACAATAACAAATTATCACAAACTTAACCAACTTAAAATAACACAAATTTATTAGTTTCCAGATCTATGGGTCTATTACAGTCTTACTTAAGGCTGAAATCAAGGTGTGGGTAGGGCTGTGTTCCTTTCTAGAGTCTGTAGAGGAGAACCCTCTTCCTTTCCTTTTCCAACCTCTAGAAGCTGCTGGCCTTCTCATCCCTCCATCTTTAGAGCGAGCAGAGTTGTGCATCACTGACCTTCACTATTACATTTTCCTCTTGAACACAACTGGGAAAGGTTCCCCATGCTTTTCCGGGATTATCTGAGTGGGCCCAATATAATCTCATGAGATTATATTGGGCCCACTCAGATAATCCCAGAAAATCTCTTCATCTTGATGTTCTTAATCTTAATCACACCTGATATATTTTTTTTAATTTGGTCATGTAGATAACTTAAAACTTTTGTGGGTTAGGATATGAACATTTTGCTGTTCATTAATCTACCTACCACAATATAATTTATGGTATATGACATATCACATTCGTGTGTGTGTGTGTGTGTATATATATAATATCATACATAAAAAAGTGTATGTGCATATATATATATGCACATACACGTAGAGAGAGAGAGAGAGATTATATGATAATAATCCAAAGAAAATATATATAACTACTACCTAGGCTAAAAAAGAATATTACTGGTAGCTTAGACTCCTTCCTCCTCTGGTTCACTCCCCTCCTATGTATATACCCCTTCCTCTTCTCTATCTCTCCTCCTAAACAACACTAATACTGGATTTTGTGTTAACTTCTCTGATAGACATTAATACTGCTCATTAATTCTTTCTGTACCTTTCCTATCTGGACATATAAGACGCAAAATTTTCCACTCCCTCCTCATCCAACAGGTAGGTAAGGCTATGTGCTACTGAAAAACGAAATATGACTGGAAATGAAATTTCTTACTACTCTGTGAAGCAAAGTGATGTTCTATGTGGTCTTCAGTTCTCTTTGAAGTGGCCCTACAGTGGTAGAGCACAAGATGAAAGGAGCCTGACCTGTGCGTCACCGCATTGAGGATGACATCATGTGCACTGAAATTTGCATAAGCAAAACTTAAACCTAAATTCTGTAAAAATACCGAAATTTTTCTTTGGACAAGTGAAACAGACTTACCTATCTAAGTCATATCACTTAATTTTCTCTATCATTTTCCCAATTCTACAATAATTCCTAAACAGTAGGTTTAGTTTCCTTATTTTTCAAATTAATAAATATTGGGTAAAATCATGTATATTTTTGTGGTTTGTATCTTTTACTGACTGTTTTAAGTATTTTTCTATGTAAAAGTGTGTAGCTTTTCATTTTCACTAATATATATTCTATCAAATTGATAAATCATGTTTTAAACTTTGCATTTTGCAATTAAAGGATATTTGCATTAGATCAGAAGTTTTTCTGATATGAATAATTTTGTATACGTGTTCTTATAAATATCTCCTGGTGCATATGTAATGTCGTGTCCTTAGTATATAAATAAAAGGGAAATGGTTAAATTGTAGAATATATACACATGTACAACATTTTAGAAACATTTTTTTAACTTCTACCAATTTCTAGCTCCACCAGTTTCAGTGAGAGTTGCCATTACAAACGTTGTTGGAAATATTTCGTATGGAGAAAACTTGGAATTGTTCCTAATTAGGTAGATCTGCTCTTTTACAGCCATTCTAATTTACATTTCTCTATTAGTAATGAGGGTGAGCAGCTATTCAAATGTTATGGATCATTTGGAATAATTCTAGTCTTTTGCCCATTTCCCAAATAACTTGTTTATTACTGATTTATTAGAGTTCTTTCTAGGTTCTAAATACAAATCATTTATCAATTACATGTGTTACAAATAATTTGTTCCATTTTCTGGCATATATTTTCATCACTAAAGTGCCTTTTCATTTAGAAGGTCTTAATTTTTAAAGAATATTTTATTCATTTGAGAGAGAGAGTGCTTGAGCAGGAGAAGGGGCAGAGAGACAAGCACACAGGCTGCTAAATGCTGAGTAGAATGTGGGACTAATTCAGGGCCCTAGATCATGACCTGAGCCAAAGTCAGACCTTAACCTACTGAGCCACCCAGGCAGGCACTCCCAGAATTTCTCAATTTTAATGTAATAAAATGTATTGGTGTTTCCCCACATACCAATTTTTGTGCCTGCACACTTTTACATAGAAAAAATACTTAAAACTGAGTAAAAGATACAAACCACAAAAATCCTTGCCTATACATACAAAGTCATAAGGATATTCTTCCATATATTCTCAAAGTGTTATAGTCGTGCTTTTAATCCACGTGTAATACATTTTCAGACGTTGTGTAATGTAGAGATCCAATTTCACTTTTTTCTCCTTCTCTGTAACCAAATCCCCTAGCACTATTAACTGAATGGTTTCTATATATGTATAGATCTCTTTATGCTTTCTGTATTCCCTTGATCTGTCCTTATATACTATACAACATCAGTTTGCTTTCTCAATTTCCCTTTTTAGAAATGTCTTCTGGTGGTGCCTGGGTGGCTCAGTGGGTTAAGCCGCTGCCTTTGGCTCAGGTCATGATCTCAGGGTCCTGGGATCGAGTCCCGCATCAGGACTCTGCTCAGCAAGGAGCCTGCTTCCTCCTCTCTCTCTCTCTGCCTGCCTCTCTGCCTACTTGTGATCTCTCTCTGTCAAATAAATAAATAAAATCTTAAAAAAAAAAAAAAAAGAAATGTCTTCTGTTGGCTATTTTGGCCTTTGGTTCTTACATATGAATTTAATTCTTTTTAAAGATTTATTTAATTACTTACTTATTTACAAGCACATGGGGGGAGAGCAGGAGCTGGGGGAGGGGCAGAGTGGAAAAAAAGCAGACTCCCCACTGAGCAGGGAGCCTGATGTGAAGTGGGGCTCAATCCCAGGACCCTAGAAACATGACCTGAGCGGAAGTCAGATGCGTAACCCACTGAGTCACCCAGGTATCCCTCACATAGGAGAATTTTAGATCTTGTTGAATTCCATATCAACTTTCAAAAATTACTCAAGTGCCATCCCCTGAACTCTTTCACTGTGGAGAAAACAGCCACATTGCTAACAGTTATTGCCATAACTAGACAGACAACTAACTGTTGTATCTGGAAATAAAGAGAAGATGATTTATGTAAAGAGCTAGTCAATTTATGTCGCTATACTTTCCTTAAGATACCAAATCTTTATTTTAACATTCTTTCTACAGATATAACAACATGCTTATGGCTTCCCCAAGACAGACAATCTAAATTCCCATCAAATCATTGGATTCAGCTCAAACATGGGCTCTCCATCCGATGTATAATTTTCTCTATTATAGCTGAGTCCGCTTCTCTTACTCTAGCCATACCTAGACTAAAAAGACAAGGTTTCTACCCATGCTTGACCAACTATCAGTGGTGAGAGAGTCTAGAAAAAACTATAACAAAGATTCTTACTCATAAAAGGGAAACATTTCAAACACATAGTCATCGTTGGCCACAGTGTTTATGCCATCAAGCTTAACGGGCCTTGTGAAATTCTTCTGCTTTTTCACTTTAATATACCAATTCCTTTAGTCAGCAGCTTGAACAATCAAACCTCACAATCTATAAAGATTTAAATAGCAAAAGACATTAGTTCTTGTTTATATGAAGTCCAAAACATATTCCTATTTGATGGGTGGCTCCTCTCCACATAGACTCCTTCCGTCTTATGGTTTCACCATCTTTATCATATGAATTCCAGATGTGCCGTGTTATCCCAAACTTGCAAGAATATCAAGAGCATGGAGGGCAGTGAATGGAAGAAATTTATGGGTCTGGCCCTGGAAGGGGACCATAACATTTATTTTTTTTTATTTTATAAACATATATTTTTATCCCCAGGGGTACAGGTCTGTGAATCACCAGGTTTACACACTTCACAGCACTCACCAAAGCACATACCCTCCCCAATGTCCATAATCCCACCCCCTTCTCCCAAACCCCATATTTATTTATTCATTTGAGAGAGAGAGAGAGAGAGAGAGAGAGAAAGGGCAGAGGGAAAGGGAGAAGGAAAGAAGCAGACTCCCTACTGAGCATGGAGCCAGAAGTAGGGTTCAATCTCAGGACCCTAAGACCACATCATTTCTGCTCAATTTCTAGTGAACTAGAACTTGGTCATATGCCAATTCTGATTACATGAGAAGCAGTGGAATTTAGTCAAGCTGTTGCCCAAGAGGAAAAGGAACTTGGTTTCACAAACATCTGCTTATATTTGCTCATATTTGCTTATATTTGTTCATATTATGTGATTTTGCTTGGAGAATAAATTTGGGATTAATGACAGAAAGAAGTAAAAATATGAAGACAGAATCATATAATTTAAAATAATATTAATAGTTACACTCTATATTTTATTCAGTTGGTGGTCCCTGTATGCCGGTAGCTATATTAAGATATTTAAATATGTAACATTTAATTCTCATGGCATCTGAAATAAGTACATTTGGTATTTACATTTACCAGTGAAGACACTGAGGTCAAGAGAAAGTTTCTTGCTGAAAGTTACATGGCCATAATCGTGATATTTTGTACCTTGAATCTCATTTATCTAATTCTGTAACTCTCATTGCTAAATATTCCACAGCTAATCCAACAGTCAAATACAGATGAAGTCCCCTGCTGAGTAGTAAGGAAGGAGTTAAATGGAAGAAAAAACAATATGCTGTACATTAGGGGCTGAGGAAGGCAGATATAGACTAAGATATGTAGATTTAGGAAGAAATAACTTTTAAGCTACCAGCAAATGTAATGTAAAGTATTATAATGTATATGGTATATCTCCAATAAACATCTACTGAGATATAATGTATTTTTTCCTTTTTTTCTTTTGGTAAAAAATTCGTAAGTAAAATGTACCATCTTAATTACCTGAAATATACAGTTCAGTAGTGTTAAGTATATTCACATTGTTGTAAAATTTAAGTGCCTAGAATTTTTTCATCTTGCAAATCTACAACATTCCACTTTGCACTTCTTCTCCCAGACACTGATAACAACCAGTCTATTAAATGTGTTTTTAAGATGCTGTAATTTTGGAATTTAAGAGAAATGAAAAGATCACTAGAGAATGATCTCCCTTTATGTCTGGAAATCAACTCTGTCAATCTACTCTCCATCTACATTAGCCATTGGCTACTTAGGGTAAAAAAATTTTAGGATGTAAAGAAGGGTAATACAAGACCTTGAAAGATGAATACTCTTCTGTCTGGACTGAACGGCAATGATTGACTTACCAGAATCATGTATGGGTAGAGGGTCAATAAATTTGGCAATGTGCCAAAGTAGTGAATGGATCTACAGGAATTCTTTGAATAGGCCATGTCACTTAATGGTTGAGAGTATGGATTTTAGAGCTAGTGAGATCTGAGTCCTTTTTTTTTAAGATCTCATTTATTTATTTGAGAGAGAGAGAGAGTACAGAGAAGCAGACTCTCTGCTAAGCAAGAAGCCTGATGTGGGACTTGATCCCAAGATCCTGGGATCAAGACCTGAGCCAAAGCAGATGATTTACCGACTGAGCCATCCAGTCAACCCGAGACCTGAGTACTAATCCAGTTTCTTACCATATAACAATTTGTCTTTAAATCATTAGTAAAGACGTAAGTAAAAACTTTACCTCTCTGAGGCTGTTGCCTTATTTAAAAAATGTTGTGTGTAAAAATACTATCCTAGAGAGTTATGATTAAGATGATCTCCACAATTACTTTCAGTGCAGTTGTTCACTGCTCCCAGGATCTGCTTAGTTGGAGACGCTGGTTATTAGAAGCAGGAGTGGGAAGGGGGCCTAGATACATAGTAGAGTAAGGTAGAAAGAAAAATATCAAGTAGCATAAAAGTTGTAATTCACCTTAAGCCTGATTAAATAAGACCTGTTTCCCTGATGTTCTCATATGATTCTCATTGTGGGACCTGGAAATATCTAGTTCTCCCTACTGAATCCTTCCAAAGAACATTACCTAATCTATACACAATCCCATCTTATGAGAGTGGATGTTGAAATACAGCAAAACTAAGAATAAACAGTGTAAATCACAGAAATCAGAGAGAGAGAGATTCTCTATAGCTAATTAGATTCTCTATAACTAATTAGAGATAAGGCTGTACAGATAATTTAAGAAATTCACCTTGTCACAAACTTTCCAATGTTGTCTGCTTTCGTCTTAAGTAAAATTTTAAGTACTCTATTAAAATGCTATATGTTATATTTATAATTCTTTGGCAAAAATGTTAGAATGATTTTTCCTTTGAATCTCTGTTCCAATATTAAGTTAATCTATCAAATTATTGATTACATACTTCAAAAAAAAAAATAAAAGAGGATGCCTGGGTGGCTCAATGAGTTAAGCCTCTGCCTTCGGCTCAGGTCATGATCTCAGGGTCCTGGAATAGAGCACCCACATCAGGCTCTCTGCTCAGCAGGGAGCCTGCTGCCCCCTTCTCTCTCTGCCTGTCTCTCTGCCTGTTTGTGATCCCTCTCTCTGTCAAATAAATAAATAAAATCTTAAAAAAAAAAAAGAACTGCAGCCTTGATTTTGCTTCTAAATATGCTTATCTGTTACTTAACTATGGGATAGGAAAGAAGGAGAGTTAAGTGTCTATTCAGGAGGAAAATTTTGAATAACATACAATTCATAAATATATTATGTTTAAAATGGAATTATACCAATGTGTTAAATATATATGAGATTTTATAATATGTGTTACATAATATGCACATAAAATTATATCTCTGTTAAACATATAGTACGTAATTATTTGTAGAATATATGTTTGCATAGCAAGGTAATTATAGAAACATGGCTAAAGAAATAAATATATTATCACTTCTTAACTCAAGCATTACTGAATATATAAATAACACAGATTTGAAGATTTCCTCTGCGTTTGAGACTATTCTACAGTTAAGTAGCTTTGAAGATATTCTTTCTCCTTCCAAAACCCTCCTCTCTTCCCTTGAGATCTGAGAACTGATTGAACCTGTAGCAGAATAGTGCTTGCTATACTGATATGATTCTTTCTCTTATTGGATTATGGAAAAGGCAGAAGTATCTGTGAGGATTTTGTGATAAAATGACTTAGAAGATTTTCTTCTACAGGGAGATTATACATTCCAGTTTCTTAATAGTGCTTAGGTTCACAGTTACTCATGCTTTAGTTATCTAGCATGACTTACAGCAAGAACCCCTACCAGATTGAATTTCTGCTGAATAGGGCATTCAGCAATTATTCGAGGAACTTGCTAGCTGTCAAAGATGAAAGCAGAATTAAACCAAATATTCGAACATATTGTTAGGGGGAAGAAGTCATTACTGACCCTTTAAATTAATATAATTTGTTTTAAATCAGTTGCTCAGGTTTGACAGCTTTAAGGGAACACTAAATATCTTTGCCTAAAATGTACACATTAATCTTACAGTAAACTCTCTCGTTCATTTTTTCACTGTTTGTGTGTGCATTCAATATTAAGAAGAGAGCTGCTGCACCAGTTTCTTCTCCATAATAATAATGTAACGAGATCTAAAATGCATAATGAGTAGCACATTACCCAGGAATGACCCAAGACACTCCTGTTATACCTCAGAACATTTCTTTGCAGAAGAGCTTTCTTAACAACACTGAGTGGAAAATACTTTTTTTTCTAAAGTGAATTGGAAACCTCACACCAAAGGCTTTGTCTTTAAAGAATTCTAGGGTTATAAATAAGAAAAGAATCACATCATTTCCTATGATAATGAAATTCTGAGCAACGATCCTTGCGCAATGTACTCAGAAATTTGGCTGCTGCTTCACGATGTGTCTGGATGATATGACAAATTTCCAGATAACGAGTGGTCAGAGACCAAGGAGCAGAATGTATGGCAATAACTTCTCAGAAACATGACCAGAGTTGGTGTAAAAACAGGCTGTTGGTACAACTTACAATTCTCTGTGGTCTATGACTTCACTGTACTCTTTGAACTCCAGCTAATGGACAGAGCAGCCTTCCTGAAAAACCACCAACTTGACTTCCAGAGTCTCAGGACTTGAGGGGAAAGCTTGGGCCTGAATGAAGCTCCTATAAACTAACCAACCCTGAACCCCCAGGGGGTGGACTTGTTTTGACGGAACAATCAGTCTTCGGCCTTGCGTCCCACACTTGCCTTGTGCAGGTACTGACTTCCCAGGGGTTGCTCTCTTTTATTATATTTAAATACAAGAAAAGAACCGATTCTTTTAATAATCTTGGGGTTACTCTTTGATGGATCAGAACCCATCCCACAAGGTTTGGTTCTTCTGTGTGGAGTCAGGCTTGCCTCGCTTTGCCTAGCAGCACCCCAACTTAACGGTCACTGACTTTCTGTCTCTGTTTATCTATTATTCAAGACTTCTGCATATTGCAAACTACCACTGAATGCAAGAAAAATCACAGGAAATGCACAGTTCATAGAGCTCTAAAAACAATAAGCCAGTAAGGAATAACCTGAGGGGTAATTTCTAATGTTAGATGAGACAACATTTTTTTTTTTTTTAAGTGAAGCAGATTGCATTATAGCAAAGTCTTTGGATAATCTCTAGCAGGTTCTTGGGTAAACAGATGCAGAGGTAGATATGGAGAGGAACGGTGATGAGATTAAAAGTGAAGCAATTTGGAGCAAGGTGGGGGAAAGGGCAATAAAGTCTGGTGATTTAAGGGAACCATTCCTATTACTGCAATGTGTTTGACTTTTCTATAGAAGCCAAACCTGGGCACATCTCTTTCAGAACATGGTTTGGAGGAAGGGTTTATGAAGGATTTATAGTAATTTATGTTTCTGTAATTTGGGAAAGACAGACCCTGGATACAAGGACAGACTATTTTCAAGTTAACTTTAGTGAAATTCTCCATGCTTAAAAATGAAAATTTGATCATGTCAAAGTGGTATGATATGGTGGGTACTGCTGTTTTTCTGATCTTTGTTTTCTCAGTCCCTGAGCTAGGAGTGAGCCTCTGAATAATTTCTGAAATTTCTATTTGAAGGGGAAGTTTTCAGAGCTGAAGAAACAGCCTACCTCTTCAGCGCAGAGGAGTCTGAGGGGGAACAGTTGTGTCAGAACCAGAGCTGACTAAAGAGCCAAAACCTGAGGGACATGAAAATCTCAACTACAAATGTAGTGTTTTCTCCCTGCTCCCTGACTTTTAATTCATGAAGTATGTCAGGTCAGCTTTTATGACCCCCTCTTTAGAATGCACAGAAAACAAAATGTGGAAGTCTAAGAAATTGCCACAATCAGAGTCTGGTTGTCAGTTGAGCACTTCTTCTAATACAGGGCATGGACAGTATAGGATTTTTTTTTTTTCAGTCAATCAAAATAAAAACATTTAATCACTGTCAGGAACACAACTTACATACAACTTATCCCAGCCCATGAGTGTATCTCATTTATGTTTCACTAAGTTTTATTATCTCACCTGATCCTCATGGCAGGAATTATTTTCTTCCTTTTACACACACAATTATGCAACCTTTGACAAATCACTTAACCTTTCGATTCCAGATCCATATTCTAACAAGTAGTGAGATGGAGTGGCTATTTTTTGGCATTGTTTCTTTATGTTCCATTCTTGTAATTTATTTGGCCTCTGGAGTTCTTAAGCTATAAAAACCGAAATGAGTAACTCTGTAAAGGAAAAAAATCTTACGTTCCAGTTATGCACACCTATTATTATGCCATACACAGGAAACAGCAGAAATGCCTCCAGTTTTGAGTCTTAGAGATGCAGCAATCCACTTCTCCACTCCATCTAGGGACTGAGATTTCTAAGTTGTTCTACCTTTTAAAGAATTGTTCTACCTTTTAAAGAACTGATTTTTTGGTGATTGGGTTTATATATCCTTCTTAATATTCACGGTCCAACCGAGGGGTCTACTTGCGAGCTGAAATACTAAACTGCAAAATTTTCAAAGTCACACAGTCATTGTCCACCAAGTTGGAACACACTCTTCATTTGTCTTGCTTATTGCTCTATTTGTAAGTAGACCTGACATGTAAAAATAGCTCCAGCAGTAAACCTTTGGTCTCAAAGTGGCTACTATTCCCCATGAGTGCTTTTATAACGATAGCTTACTTTGTAGCAAAGTTGTAATGACAGCTGTCATCAAAAGGCTTTCACAAAGCATTTGCTGACCTTTAGAGGCTGTCTGTAGCAAGTGCTGTTGCAAAGTCTTCAGGGTCCTGCTTTGGAGTCTCTTCCTTCAACATAGTTTTCACAGGGTTAACCCTACATATTCCAAATAAAATCTGATCATTCAAGCCTTTTATTTCCCTCATGGTTCTGTCCTTCCTTATGTATTCACTAAGTTCCTTTTATGTGCTAGAAAACATATTATGTCCTAGAAACATGATAATGAACAATATCATCATGCCCATATCCACTTGGAAATTACCACCTAGCAGAGTTACTATGCGGTAAACAAACAAACATACAAATACATATACATCATTTTACCATGATTCTTGAATAGCTGGGAGATTCCTTTCCAGTTCCTCTATCATTATATTGGTTACTTGCATCCATATTTTTAAAAAAATAATAGAACTTCTCAAGTACTCAAGGCTGGCTGGCAACTGACTGGCAATGTCTGTTGAGGGACAAATACTGATACTTTAAAAGACAGTGGACCAAGGCTCCTCAAACAGTAGTTACCAAATCCAGAGTGAGGTGAGAAGGAATATATTCTTTCGAGGTTTGTCCATTTTAGAAGATCATCATTGTATATAAAAAATCAACTTTAAATTTCTGGCCTCTGTAACCTGGGGTGAAAAAAAATGTTTAAACTTGATAACCTTCATGTCCGTAATATAAACAAGTACAGTAGGAGTCTCAAAGTGCAAGTTTACATTTTATCTAATGCCTGTGTTTTTCCACCTACTCAGTGGCATGGTGATCGTGTAAAGTGTCAAAGTTGAACACTTAATACGATAAGATTTCACTACACATCATTTAGAAGTTGCTAGAAACAGACCATGCTGACTTTAAAATTTATTTTCAAGTCTTTCCTTCTAATTTCATAGGTATAAAGTAACGTATCAAACATAACCATTGGGCGCCTAGGTGGCTCAGTGGGTTAAAGCCTCTGCCTTCGGCTTGGGTCATGATCCCAGGGTCCTGGGATCCAGCCCGGCATCGGGCTCTCTGCTCGGTGGGGAGCCTGCTTCCTCCTCTCTGCCTGCTTGTGATCTCTCTCTGTCAAATACATAAATAAAAAAAAAAATCTTAAAAAAAAAAAAATTAAAAAAAAAAAAAGACTTTTACTCTAAAGAAAATAACTGTAGAAGAAGCAAGCAAGTCAGATAAACCTTAGAAAACTCTGTCCAAATTATGCTAGAAAATATAAATGAGGGTAACTGTTAGGTTAACAACCTTATATATGATTTGTTTGGCCAGATTTTTAAATGTGCCTCAAAAAAATTCTAACACATGGGAGAAGTTCTAACACCGTATTTTTAACCGAAAGTAAACTTTATATGGCTCTTTGTTCCTGATTTTTCTAATTCCCTTCACCCCAGTGGCTTAGTTGAGCGTCTCCAGCTCTATTTCAGACTTAATCAGTTCAGCATCTTCCCAGGTCTCGTGTGAACACATATGAAAGATTGGGGAAGTGAAACTGCTCGATACAATGGGGGCTCATTAACATTGTTTTAACAAGCCTTGGTTTATGCAAGCGGTTGTCTAACATGCAGCTCTAATTTGAATCCACACTTCTGAGCATGGTAATGAGGGCTCTGCTGAATGCCAGTGTTTGCGCATATACATGAGCACTCTGCATTTAATTCAATCAAGAAAATAGAAACTTTCAGACTCTAGCTTAACTTGATTTTGGATTCACCATTCTGACGGTGCATGAGTGACTTAAGAGAAAGAGCACAGAGCAAGGTATGAATCTCAGTTTCGCTACATACAGTCATGTGGTCCTAGGAAGTTCCTCCTCAGTTTTGGCGTTTGTAAAATATACCTCCCTATGATATGCTAAGATCAGAAAATAAGATGTACGTTGACTGATTAAAATAAGTATTCATCTTATTTAGAATCAATGAAATCACACACCCACAAAAGCACATATGAGGAGACACTACTATTGTACAAAATATTTAAAAATACAAATTTGACAAATTATAAATCATGGAAATGTAATTAAAACCGCTATGTGGGGAAAAGTAGGTTTCCAGATTTCTTTTTTTTTTACTAAAATACAAAATAAAACATTTCATCAACTTGAAAATTTGTTGTTTAACAAAAGCAAATATTTTAGAGTATATATTAATGCTATAATGTGTTATATTTAAATATAAGAAATATTCAAAAATAAATATTTCAGAATTTGTATATATTCTGATTTTTCTTATACATAAAATCTGAAGTTTTTCAATATTTATACTAAAACTTCATCTTTGCCTTCCATCCCTTAATGATATATAATATATTGTCAAACTATCTGAATGTTCTTCCTTTATTTGCTGCTTATTTATTTGAACTTAGTTACAAATTTTATTCAAAATTTATTTACTGCAAAATATTCCTATTTTGCAATACCATGCTTGAACTTAAAATGTCTCATCACTTGCCTGTACTCCGGGCCCCTTACCTACTTTTTCTTTTCTCCTCTTTTTATTTATAGTAATAATTAAAATATAATGTAATTTATTTAGTTATATATTTAAGGTATAATGCACTTCATATCCCTGGCTAGAATACAATATTAAATACATTAAATAATAAACTTACTAATTTTGCTTATTGAGCTTATTTTTATTTGCTTATTAAGCTTATTGTTATTAAACTTAACTGATTTTGCTTCTTAAGCTTCACTGCTAACTACATCCTCCTCAATTTTTCATCTTCCTCCAACCACTGTTTATAAAGTTTTAATTATTTTTTATGGAGGTAATGTTTTTTTTTTCAAAATTGGGCTCTCAAGTAGTACACAGATAATATGCTTTCTAAATTATTCCATGTGTTTTAAGATATCCTCACTTTGACTGGCTATAGCATTTAAGGGTTGTAGTCCTATACTTTCCTTAGACTGTTTTCTCATATCAAGACTGGAAAAGGAGAAACCCAAAGCCAGTGTGACTTTCTCCTCTTTGCATGAAACTTGTACTTTTCTGCATGGAAGCTTACAAGTCTAGTGTGATTTTTTAAATTTTTTTCTTTTGCGATCTGGAATTTTATCAATATATGCGTAGGAACATTTATTTTCCTATAAATCCTATCTAGAATTTAATGAGATTTCAACTGCAGAATTGGATTCTTACTTATCTCAAGGAATTTTCTCCTGTCTCTTCTGTAATTATTGACTTCTGTTCCATTTCATTCCATTTTGTTTTCTGAATTTATCATCTAAGTTTCCAGCCTTCCCATTTTAGATTTATAGCTCTCTATATTTTGCCCTATACTTGGAGCTATTTTTTCCATTTCATTTTCCAAGCCACTGACATAGGCCTGACTTTCATTCAATACACTTTTGGTTAATTGGGTATTTATGTTTTCTTTTGTTTAGGAATATATATGAATGTTTTTTTAACCAAACTGACTACATTAATTACTTACAACATTGTAGAGAGATGACAGAATTTGCAGCTAATGTGTTTATTTTGTTTTGTTTCTTGGAATTAGACACAATGATGTAAATTTAATGCTATTAAAATGAAAGCTAACGTTTTTCAGCATCTCCAAATTGCTAACCTTCCTGTAATCCAACTTTTAAGATTGTGACCACTTCAAAGCATACATGTAAAAATATACGTATTTCAAAATATAGTGAGCTCCTTGTTTTTAAGAAAAGAGGAGGCACCAGCCCCAATTTCCAAAATGGATTATCTTTTGATGATTTTCATACTGATGAGTCTAGTGAGGCACATTTTTAAAATGATGCAGCTGTTTAAGAAAATTTCATAAATTAGAATCACTTGGTTATGCCTAATCAGAAAAGTTCTATGTAATACACAGTAGTAGTCCAAGTGGAATTCAGAATACCAAATGTTCCATTGCCATACTTGTATAAATTTTTTATCCCATCTCACAAGATAAATTTGACATAATTTATGATATACTAGTGAAAATTAGATTACATTTTTCCTTTGAAATTTAAAATAAAAACTGATTACTATATTGCTGAAGAAAATACAAAGAAAATGTGCAGAATATTTGCTCCCTCACTGGTTTATTAAAGAAAATGCTTAAACTCTTTATACTGAATGACACTGATAAAAAATTTAAAGAACAAAAGTTAAAGCTTATATAATGAAAAATGGAACTCATCCATATGGTTGCCTCGCTTGTATAAATATAGTGTATTAAATTATTCAAGATACCTTATTCTTATGCATATAATGCTATGGTTCAGTGATGCTTATTGTAAATGATGCAAAAGGCAATATCGGAAGAAGTCGTCACCATTCTTGAAAAAATGGAATTCTTTATTTCCTTAGGTAGAATTAATATTATCATCACTGAGGAAGAACAGCATACATATTTTTAAGATGTTCTATTAACAATAGACTTTTAAGCTTTTTTTTTCTTTTAGCCTTTTCTTTAGCTCTAGGAGAAGAACATCAGGAAACAAATTCTTTGTTACCAATTTCACTAACTACAAGACAGCATTGATCATGGAAAATGTGGATGAGGAAGAATGAAATTTATTAACTTCCTATGTTTGGCAAACACATAGTTCTCAGACTGTAAAGGTATACAATAGATTATATTATCCAATTTTTTAATATCCACAAAGATGATTAAAAACTTTGATGCCCCCTAAGATAATATGACATCTTAAAAAAATTTATTGTATGAGGTACTATTTCACTACCTGATGTTCAATTCTTAGATTTAATTTTTTCAGAAGAAAGTAGACTGCAAGTATGAACATTGTCCTGAGACTTGATATTATATCAAATAGTTTAAAGATAGCATTATTTATATGACAAACATTAATAAACCCATTGTTTATATAATAAATGCAATGACTTTACACTTCTTCACTTCACTGAAAGTATCAAGCAATTTAAAGGAAAACAATCTACAAAGAAAGGTCATCACATGCAGGAGGATGGCAAGCTGTTCTGCATCTCCACTTTGAACTGCAGATGTGAAAAGAAGGTAGACTTTCAGTTTCAGGTAAGCATGAGGAGCCAAAGGTAAAATACAATAGTTTTCAAAGATATCTTCTTGGAAAACTCAATTAACTTTTATTAAAACAATACTAATTTCTGCCTTTTACATAGAAGAGAGTTTGAACAAGTAACATTTCTCCCTGACCACCACCACAATCAGCAAACTCTGGACAGCCTTCAAATTCATTACTTCTCTTCAATCCATTAGAGAAACACGGTGACAGAGCAACCAACTAAGCCTTAAACTAAGAAAAATCAGATACTTCCAAAAGGAAATCAAATCTAAGTCTTTGATTATCTAGAGCTAATTCAGCCAGACACTAGTGAAGGTCAGAAAAATATGGAATGATATGTTTTAAGAATATTAATAACTTAAATAATAACATAAACATTGAAAAGAAAAAAATTCACTGTCCAATCAGAATTATAAGTTCATCAAAAAATCTTTCAAAGCTGAAGACGGGAAAAACTACTAGGCAAAAATTAAGAGGGTATATTGTCAATAGGCCTTTACTAAATCATGTTAAAGGGTGTATTTCAGACAGAAGAGTTAATACAAGACAGAAATTTGGATCTATCCAATTAATAATGGTTAATTATATCTATTACTATTTCCATAAGTTAAATGAATGTTTAAAGGAAAACTAATAGTAATGTATTTTGTTTGTGGCATGTATAAAGAAGAAATGTACAATAACAGTACAAAAAAAGAATCGAATTAAGAGTGTACTCTTTGGGGAGCCTGGATGGTTCAGTCTGTTAGGCATCTAGCTTCGGCTCAGGTCGTGATCCCAGGGTCCTGGCACTGGGCTCCTTGCTCAACACAGAGCCTGTTTCTACCTCTCCTCCTCCCCTGGCTTGTGCTCAATCTTTCTCTCTGTCAAATAAATACATAAAATCTTAAAAAAAAAAAGTGTACTCTTTTAAGGTCACGTAAAGCAGACATAATTTTATGTAAAGGTAGAAACTGATTAATAAAGGATAGATATTTTCAATCCCATGGCCATTATTTGAAATGTGTAAAAAGAAGCCAATAGTGGGGATAATCAAAACAATAAAATTATTAATATCAAATAAGAAGAGAAAGAGGGGGAAATAAACAGATGGAACAAATAGAAAATAGCTAGCAATGTGATAGATTTTAATCCATCTTCAATAATTACATTACATAAAAAAGCTAATTAAAAGCAGAGACTGTCATATTGGTATTTTAAATATACCAAACTATATGCTGTCTACAAGAAACCCATGTAAATATAAAGATAGAGATTGGTTAAAAGTGCAAGGATGAAAAAGTATACCATGGAAGCACAAGTTGAAAGAAAGATGTAACAGTTATAATTAGATCCTATAAAGCTGACTTCAAAACAAGTAAGTTTATGAATAATGACACTGGAAAATGATAAAGATGATAATTCCCTAAGAAAATATACAATCCCTAAATGCATATGCATCTCATAACAAAACAAACATGAAGCAACAACTAATAAAACTAAAAGTGAAGTAGACACATTCACAGTTGTATTTGGAGACAGTAGTATTCTGCTTTCAACAGCTGACTGAACAAGATCTGAACAACAAGATCAAATCATTTGGCCTAATTAACATTTATAACCCTTCTTTAGTGAGAACAGAAAAATGTGTATTGTTTTCAAGTGCACATGAGGTAATCAAAGAAAATCTGTATTGTGGGTCATTAAACAAATCTTAAAATATTTATTTATTTATTTATTCTTAGAAGATTTTATTTATTTATTTGACAGAGAGAAAGATCACAAGTACGCAGAGAGGCAGTCAGAGAGAGAGGGGGAAGCAGGCTCCCCACTGAGCACAGAGCTGGATGCTGGACTCAATCCTAGGACCCTGAGCTCCATGCCAGGACCCTGAGCTCCATGCCAGGACCCTGAGAACTTGACCTGAGACAAAGGCAGAAGCTTAACCCACTGAGCCACCCAGGAGTCCCCAAACTTAAAATACTTAAAGGACTAGTCATTATACTGATCTTTGACCTTACTGAATTGGAATGAGGCAACAAATGTACTGGAAAATCTGAAATATTGGGAAATTAGCTCCCTTCTAAGTAATGAAAGGATGAAAGAGAAAAAAGAAATGTTTTTTTCAAGTGTGAACAGAATGAACATAAAGTCATAATATATCAAAAGTATGGAATACACTTACAGTAATCCTTAAAGGAAATGTATAGCATTAATTCTTACATTACCAAAGAAGAAAGTTCTCAAATAAATGAACTATGCTTCCACCTAAGAAGCTACAGAAAGAATAGCAAATTGATTCCAAAGTAAGCACAGGGAAGGAAATAAAAGACAACAGCATAAATACACAAAACTGACAAAAGAATAACCAAAAAATTCAATTAAATGAAAACTCAATCCAACTAAAGGGTATTATGCTAAGTGAAATAAGTCAATCGAGAAAAACAACTATCATATGATCTCTCTGATATGAGGAATTTGAGAGGCAGAGCTGGGGGGTTGTCAGAGGTACGGAAGGAAAAAATGAAATAAGATGGATCCAGAGGGAGACAAACTATAAGAGACTCTCAATTTCAGGAAACAAACTGAGGTTTGCTTGGGGCAGGGAGGGATGGGGTGGCTGGGTTATGGATATTGGGGAGGCTATGTGCTATGGTGAGTGCTGTGAACTGTGTAAGACTGATAATTCACACACCTGTACCCATGAAAAAAAAATCATTATATATAAATAAAAAAAATAAAAAGCCAATCCTTTGAAAACAAGTTTGTAAATCTGATCAAGCTCTAAAATCTAAGAAATAAAGAAAAAGAGAAAAGACACATACTACCAATATTAAGAATAAATGATGGGACAATGTTACAGACCCTATAAATATTTTTTTAGGTTTTATTTATTTATTTGACAGAGAGAGAGAGAGAGCACAAGCAGGAGGAGCAAGAGAGAGGGAGAGGCAGGCTCTCCACTGAGCAGGGAGCATGATGCAGGACTCCATCTGAGGACCTTGAGCTGAAGGCAGATGCTTAACTGACTGAGACACCCAGGCACTTCCAGACACCACAAATATTAAAAATATACTTAAATAATATTACAAAAAAATCCATGTTCATTGTTTAGATAATTTAGGTGAAAGGCAAAAATCTTTGACAGAAACAAACTGTCAAAGCTCACCCAAAAAGAAATTAACTGGATAGCCTTATATTTCCTGAAGAAATTTTACTCCCAGTTAAAAATCTGTTCTCAGAAAACTATAAAGTACTCATGAAAGAAATTGAGGAAGACACAAAGGAATGGAAAAATGTTCCATGCTCATGGATTGGAAGAAAAAATATTGTGGAAATGTCTATGTCACCTAGAGCAATCTACACATTTAATGCATCCTTATCAAAATATTATCAACTTTTTTCAAAGAAATGGAAAAAATAAACCTAAGATTTATATGGAACCAGAAAAGACCCTGACTAGAGAAAGGAACATTGAAGAAAAAAAAAAAAAAAAGGTGGCAGCATCACAATTCCAGACTTCAAGGTCTATTACACAGCTGTAATCATCAAGACAGGATGGTACTGGCACAAAACAGACACACAGATTAATGGAGCTGAACAGAGAGCCCAGAAATGGACCCTCAACTCTATGGTCAACTAATCTTTGACAAAGCAGGAAAGAATGTTCAATGGAAAAAAGTCTCTTCAACAAATGGTGTTGAGAAAATTGGACAGCCACATGCAGAAGAATGAAACTGTACCATTTCCTTATACCACACACACAAAAATAGACTCAAAATCGATGAAAGACCTCAATGTGAGACAGAAATCCATCAAAATCCTTGAGAACACAGGAAAACCTCTTCAACCTCAGCCACGGCAACTTCTTCCTAGAAACATCTCCAAAGGTAAGAGAAGCAAGGGGTAAAAATGAACTATTGGGACTTGATCAAGATCAAAAGCTTTTGCACAGAAAAGAAACAGTCAATAAAACCAAAAGACAACCAAAAGAATGGGAGAAGATATTTGCAAATGTCATATCAGATAAAGTGCTAGTACCCAAAATCTATAAAGAACTTCTCAAACTCAACACCCAAGGAACTTCACTCAAGAAATGGGCAAGGTGCCTGGGTGGCTCAGTGTATTAAATCTCTGCCTTTGGCTCAGGTCATGATCTCAGGGTCATGGGATCAAGCCCCACATTGGGCTCTCTGCTCAGGAGAGAGCCTACTTCCCCCCCTCTCCCTTTGCCTACTTGTGATCTCTCTCTCTCTGTGTCACATAAATAAATAAAAAATCTTAAAAAAAAATGGGCAGAAGACATGAACAGACATTTCTGCAAAGAAGACATCCAAATGGCCAAAAGACACATGAAAAAGTGCTCAACATCACTTGGCATCAGGAAATACAAATCAAAACCACAGTGAGACACCACCACCATACCAATCAGAATCACTAAAATTAACCAGTCAGGAAACAATAGGTGTTGGTGAGGATGTGGAAAAAGAGGAACCCTCCTACACTGTTGGTGGAAATGCAAGCTGGTATAGCCACTCTGGAAAAAACAGTATCAAGGTTCCTCAAAAAGTTGAAAATAGAGCTACCTTATGACCCAGAAATCACAGTACTGAGTATTTACCCTAAAGATACAAATGTAGTGATCTGAAGGGGCATGTGCACTCAAATATTTATAGCAGCAATGTCCACAATAGCCAAACTATGGAAAGAGCCCAGATGTCCATTGACAGAAGAATGGGTGAAGGAGATTTTATACTACTCAGCCATTCAAATAAATGAAATCTTGCCATTTGCATTGTCGTGGATAGAACTAGAGGGTATTATGCTAAATGAAGTCAATCAGAGAAAGACAATTATTATATGACCTCATTCATATGTGGAATTTAGGAAACAAAGAAGGATCATAGGGGAAGAGAGGAAAAAATAAAACAAGACCAAACCAGAGAAGAGACAAATCATAAGAGACTCTGGAGGGGTGGGGGTGGGCTGGATGGGGTAACTGGGTTATAGATATTAAGGAAGGCACATGATGTAATGAGCACTGGGTATTATATAAGACTGATGAATCACTGACCTCTATCTCTGAAACTAATAATATGTTATATGCTAATTAACTGAATTTAAATTTAAAGTATATTATAAAAAATAAAATAAAAATGCACCATCTTTATTCATTAAATCGAGATGCATTATTAGAATTAAGAATTACTATTACTATATTTCTGTAAGGTAATAAAATGATACTTCCTAAAAAAAAAAACTATGGAGACAGTTAAATGATCAGTGGTTGCCAAGGGTGGGAGTGAAGAGAGGATGATTAGGCTGAGCATGAGCACAGAGAATTTTTAGGGTAGTGAAAATAGATGATATTATAATGATGGATATAAGTCACTGAACTTTTGTTCAAACCCATAGAATGTACAGAACCAAGAGTGAATCCTAAGGTAAATAATGGACTCTGATGATCCTATGTCAATGTAGGTTCATTCTTGGTTAAAAAAAAAAAAAAAAGTACCGTTTTGATGAATGATGTCTATAATAGGGAGGCTATGCATGTGTAGGGACAATAGGTATATGAGAAGTATCTCAATATACCTTCCTCTCAATATAGTTGAAAACCTAAAACTTCTCTAAAAAGTTAAAGTTTTAAGAAAAATCTATTCATTCCACTGAGTATCCTAATCTCTGGTAGGTAGTAGTTTTAGTCAAGAAAGAAAGCATAAATAATACAGAAGTAACACAAACTATGAAGTTAAACTTTAGACCTCCTCACAAGCAGAGAATATCTGATTTTCATCACATTGGAGAGAAACTTTTTTTTTTAAATTGGTTGAATAAGGCATTTCTAGTTCATAGTCAGTAATCTAAAAAATAATTCAAAATGAAACATGACACAAAACTCTAAAAATAAGATCAAAATCATAACAGTATGGTACTAGTACAGAAAGATCAGGGGAGCAGAAGAGAGAGTCCAGAAATAAACCTATGTTTATATGGTCAATTAATTTACAATGAAGGAGACAAGAATAGACAATGGGGAAAAGACAGTCTTTTCAACAAATGGTGTTGGGAAACTTGACGGCTACATGTAAAAGAATGAAACTGAATCACTTTCTTACAGCATACAGAGAAATAATATCAAAATGGATTAAAAACTTAAAGGTGAGACTTAAAACCATAAAACGTCTAGAAGAAATCATAGGCAGTAACTTCTTTGACATCATGTGTAAGAATGTTTTTCTAGATAGTCTCCTCAGGCAAGAAAAACAAAAGCAAAATTCAATGTTTAGGATTACACCAAAATTAACAGCTTTTGCATAGTAAAGGACCCATCAACAAACCAAAAAGGCAACCTAATGAATGGGAGAAGATATTTGTAAATGATGTATCTGATAAGGAGTTAATATCCAAAAAATACAAAGAACTTATAAAACTTGGCACCAAAACCACTACTAATCTGACCAAAAATGGGGAGAGGACCTAAGTAGACATTTCTCTAAAGACATAAAGATGTCTTAATAGATACATAAAAAATACTTAACATCCCTAATAATCAGGGAAATGCAAATTAAAACCATAATGAGACATCATTTCACGCCTGTCAGAATGGCTAAAATAAAAAAGACAAGAAATAAGTGTTTGTGAGGATATGGAGAAAAAAGAACCCTAGTACACTGTTGATGGGAAAGCCAATTAGTGCAGCCACTGTGAAAAATATTAGGGAAGATCCTCAAAACATTAAGAATAGAATTACCATATGATCCAATAATTCTACTACTGGGTATTTACCTCCTCAAAACAAAAATACTAATTCTAAAAGATATACATACCCCTATGTTTATTGTACTATTGTGTTATTATTTATAATGGCTGAGATACAGAAGAAACCCAAGTGTCCATGATAGATATATGTATCTCACATATATATTTATTTTAATATATATAAAGGTGTGGTACACACACACACACACACAAAGAGTGGACTATTAGCCATAAAAAAATAATGAAATCTTGCCATTTGCAACAACATAGATGGACCTAGTACATATAATGCTAAGTGAAATAAGTCAACCAGAGAAAGACAGATACTATAAAATTTCAATCATGTGTGGAATTTAAGAAACAAAGCTAATGAACAAATGAAAAGAGAGAGACAAAAAACCAGACTCAAATACCGAGAACAAACTAGTGATTTCCAGAGAGGAGGTAGGTGAGGGAATGGGTAAAATAAAGCAGATTAAGAAGATATTTATTGGGGTACCTGGGTGGCTCAGTGGGTTAAATCCTCTCCCTTCGTCTCAGGTCATGATCCCAGTGTCCGGGGATTGAGCCCCGCATCAGGCTCTCTGCTCCGTGAAGAGCCTGCCTCCTCCTCTCTCTCTCTGCCTTCCTTTCTGCCTACTTGTGATCTCTGTCAAATAAATAAATAAAATCTTAAAAAAAAAAAAGAAGAAGAAGATATTTATTTTGATGAGCACGAGAAATATATAGAATTCTTAAACCATTATATTTTACACTTGAAACTAACATAACATTTTATATTAATTATATTTATAAAAAATATCAAAATCATAAGGATTTTCATTTGAAATAAATAGTATGTGTTTTAAATTAACATTACCAACAACATAGGAAGAAAAGTTAATGGGGGTGCCTGGGTGACTGTTGTTTGAGTGGTTGACTCTTGATTTTGGCTCAGGTCATGATCTCAGGGTTGTGAGATCAAGCCCAATTTGGCGTGGGGCGTGGGTTTCGCACTCAGCAGGAAGTCTGCTTGAGATTCTCTCTCTCCTCCCTTTGCCCCTTCCTGCCCTGATCTCTCTCTCTTTCTAAAATAAATAAATAAATCCTTCTTTTTAAAAAGTAAATATAACAGAATTTTATTTTTCCAATTTCATAAGTTTTCAAATTGTTGTTTATTGAGGTATAATTGACATGTACAATTATGTTAGTTTCAGGTATACAACATAATGATTTGATATTTGTATACATTGTGAAATGGTCACAATTAAAACACTGGCAAAGAATTTCTAGAACTTCCTGTCAGAAAATACAATGAAACTCTTAAATAGCAATTGTCCCTGAGAGAAAATATCTGGATAAAATGGATTAGAGAAATTTTATATTATTCAGTAGACTAATTATAGTTTGATGTGTAGCTAGTCTAACTAAAACTGCATTAATTCATATACTGTTTCTGTTTCAAATTTAGTGACAGATAAAAGAACTTAGAGAATGGATAAAAAAAAAATTAGAGGAATATGACCCACGGTGTACTGCAATGTGTAAAAATATGTTTTGTTCAACACTGTCACAACAATTTTGTATATTAACCTCACAGCCAATTAATTTAATTTCTCTGAATGGCATATTGGACATGCTGCAAAAATTTTTTCATTATCTTGTGAATGTTCTAATTAGCTTTTACATTGTTTTATAAATCATTAGAAAACTAAGCAAGCCAAAGATCCTTTATTATTAGCCTATATGCTTCATCAACAACATAGTTCTGTCTCTGATCACAACCTACCTACACCACACATCACAATTCAAATGACTGCTAGCACCAGCCTGCCTTTTTATATTGTACACTTGCTTTTCTAAATCCCCAGCCTCATAATTACCTTCCTTTTTTCAGTTAGCTCTTAGTTCTGTCTGGCATTATAACCTACACTATATTCTTTCCACCATGCTATGTGAATATCAAGACCATCCACTGATATTATCCTATATATGCATATATGCCCTTAAACACTCAAGTACCCAACATTTCTGGAAGAAGACAGGGTATATTTGTTTTCAGTAGCTTTACATGTGTGCTTTGTTTCCTCTGGTTAACTCTTATCATTCTGTTACACTAACTTCACCTGTTCATTGTTGTTTTCAGAATTGTATGTACTCCTCCGCCATCTTTAAGAGTCAAACAAACAAGAAAAAGTTCTCAATGTGGGCTACACCTTACTTTGTAACCCCTCTGCTCTTCGGCAAATAATTAGCTGTCCTTCTCCAATTCTTGAAACTGAATGATTATTCTCTTTTCTTGTTTAATTACCTATTGCAAATGCTTGACTTTTTCATAAGGGCCATTTCTGTCATATCACCAGTGACTTCCCTGAAGGTGGGAGAAGATATTGTCAAGTTTTTGTTACCACAGCCAAAACATTTACTCATTTCTACAAGTCATTACTACAAGTTCTCAGTTAGCTTTCCCACATGATGAATGCATTCCAAAATCATCATTTTGCATATGATTTTTCAATGCCAGTGCATAGGATCATACGCTTTACCTCCCCAAAGAACTTTGAGTAGCTTTCAATCACATTCCATAGCAAGAAAATATCAGACTAGTCTATCTTGTAATAACTAATACTGTAATCATATATTCTGGCTTATACTAAACATTTTTAACACAGGCATTTAATTTTAATTTCATTAATTTTTACTTCATATCTGAACGTATGCACTCTATTTGTGAAATGTGTTTTTTGACTGTATTTTATGGGGTCTTTAACCTATTTGTTTAAGGGCTACCTCAGATGATATTTCTTTCATAACCCTGGCCTAATTTATAGGCAGTGACATTTTTACTCTTTATTTAGTTATTCCTGTTACTGTACACATTGATGTTTTATCCAGAGCATAATGTATATTCATTTTTTAACAATTACTCTTATATGTTAATCATGGTTTGCCCAATTCTTCCTTTATAAAACTCAGTAAGATACTTCTTTTGACATGTTTATGTATTTATCTTTTTATTCCTTTGTTTAGAACGTAAGGTCCCAGATGGCAAACATGGGATCTACAAAATTTCTTTTGCATAACACCTGCAAATAAACTCAGATTTTTGTCCTAGTTTCATTTAGTTAATATAGACTTGTAAGTAATCTCTTGTTATTTTTAATTTTAACCTCTGATTTATACCTTTGAAAAATCCATTATTTTTTACCCCCTTTCAGTAAAAATAACCCTTCCAATTGTTACTTTTCCACAGGCAGTGATGGGTCAAAGGGTTAACTATGCTCATTACTTTAGTACTTTACACGATTATAAGCACAAAATGAGCTTTTATTAAGCATTTGTTATATGCACTAATAAAACAGATTACAAAGACTCCAGGATACCAAGTAAAATTGGTTATACAGAAAGACTTCACCAATTTTATTGAGCTCATTTTTTTTCTTCACTGAGTATGACAAGCTTTGTATTTTTTTTCATCCTAGATGTACAAGCAAAGGGCTTTGTCTCAAGTAGGACCAATATGATCTTAAAATACCACCTTTAGAAACATACTTTTTTTCTGCCTGAAATACAGTACTTATTGAAAGTCTAAATTAAATACAAGTAGAATGGCTTTTATAAAATTCTATTATGGCTCAAAATTGAAGTCCAATAAGAAAGCCCATCACTAGATGGTAATTGATGAGCTACTGACATTTCAGGTTTTCGTCCTTAATGCATAGGAAACCAATTATTATCCAAATGACAACATATTTCTAAGTCTCTAAAGGCTGAGAACCACATATTCAATCATTCAGCTTTTGATGGTTCTGTAGCTTTCTTTTCATCCTTATTTATTGTTGTACATTTGCGTGTATCTAAACTGTCCTTTGTGCACATGGAACAAATGAATCATTCATTTTTGATTTCTTGTTTTAAGAAATACACTTGGCTTAAAAAAAAAAAAAGAACTTGACTTGTTTTCTAAAAAATGCTAGTTTACCTCCAAATGGTAGTAGGAAAGCAGCAAAATGGTATCTTTTAGAAATGTTATTCTTAAGCAAAAATAGGTATGTTTTAAGGAACATTTTAAAAATCCATTTATTTGATATAATAGAGATCTAGAAGAAAAACAAAAATGAATAGCACAGTTTAGAACTGTGTTTTTCAAAATTTACCCAAGGAACTCCTTTCTTAGGTTATTTAAAATGTAGATTTCTGATCTTCATCTCCACTGACTCCTCAGTGTCATTTTCTTAAAATGTGGACTCAATTTATTAACCAACTTTTAAATGAAAGATTAGGACAAGTGATTTATGCCATATTTGTGGTTTGTTTTTTTTCTTGTGTTTTCTCTATGGAATTTGGTGATAGTGTGCTTAGGAAAACGATTTTCAATATAACCAGTTTTGCAGTATAGACAGGAATATTCTGGAGTATTTTTCTACATGGTATTTTATACACCTTGGAAAGATCATAGTCAGAGACTACAAAATTACCTGGGAAGGTCAAAATGTTTAGGAAGACTTCCTAATAATAGGATGGTACATTTTAATGTTGGCATCAGGATAATCTATGTTATTGTGTAACATAAAAAAAAGTTCACAAAAGTATCTTTACATTTGTTTACATGGCTGTAAAAGTAAATATTCTGTAGCATAAGGCAAAACCAATCCTATAAAGAAAGGCCAAAATTAAACATGACTAAAGTGAGATCATAAAGTTTCCCCAATACTCTATGAATTTTCTGCATATCAAAATATATATACGTGTGTGTACTTAATGTGTCATTCTTGCAATAGTTTAATAATTAACCTTAAAATAGAGTCAGGTTTTTAAAAAGGTAATGAGGTGTTTGCTAGATTAATTAGGACTCAAACAGGAAATAGCACAGATTATACAAATATAGTATATGACAAATGGCATAGCACATGGTCTTTTAATGCACTATTAAATTGCAACTGTCCTGGGTAAAAGAAATATACATAAAGACTGTCAGGAGAACTTGAAGTAATATATCATCTTCTCATAAATAATAGTTAGCTGTCAACATGGAACTGCTTTGTGTGCAGTAATTCAAGTTAAAGAGTTGTGTTTCGATTGCCTATATACATGCACTGTTCCCATATATATTTTTTGAATTCAGTTTCAGAAGCACTTAAGCCACCACTTTATGACTAACAATAAAAGCATATACATGGTTTAGACAGGGAAGTTTAACTATCATATAGTTAAAAAAAAGTCATTCCCCAGTTTCAAAGCATTCTAAATACTTCATAGCCACCTGGAAGATACCATGAAAATTAGAATCGAATTACCAACATTTAATTCTATTTATTCTCACCTTCATTTAATAAGACTTTTATAATATCATCATTTATTATACATATATAATTCTCACAATGACCTTTGTATGAAATTCAGTTTTATGATATACTACAATGAAGTCCATGTTGATGATAATGATACCTATAAAGGTTCAATGACTTATACAATGTAACAGATGAAATATGATTTCAAAGGCTGGATTCAACCCCATTTCTGTTGCAATCCAAAGGCTTAGGTATTTTCAAAACATCACATATGCTTTTTGTTTGATGTTGAGTGATGAGGTAATAATTATCTGTGAGAGTGAGCTGAACATACTACTTGCAAAGAAAGATGGATTTTTTTTAATTAAAAAAATTTCCAAAAATTATTCTGATTAGATACTTCATTCACCAAATGAAACTTGGATTAAAGAGAAACATGGGATAAATAAGGTTTTGAAACCTCTTGATGTAAATACAAACTAAAAATTACTTTGATGGAAATGTTGAGTAAATTTATCAAATGCATTCTTACTAATCCTAAATTTGTTCCACAAGAGAGTACATATCCTTTGTATTGCAATATTGAAGTATATATTGGGGGAATTTATTATTTTGAGTAATAAAATTACTGGAAATAATTTTAGTATCTGTATTCTCTAGGCCACTGAGAAAGAACTGTATTTCCATTGTAAAGTACTCTCTGATTTCAATGAGGATGATGAAGTCTCAGAGTACTACACAATGTACAGCACACAGCAACCAGGGACATTGTAGTGATCACAATAAACAGCAGAGTCAATACAGTTATCAGAATGGTAGAACAATATGTATATACAATAATGACCTATTGGTCATGGTATCCAAAGACAAAAATAGATGTATCATCCATACTGGAATAATAAAAAAAACTTCCTTCTCAATATTTTTGTCAGCCAAAAAATTTTTAGAACAAGATAAGCAAGACAATTAATAACAACAAAATCCTTGAATCATCGCAAAGACTTACGGCCCCTACTAAATTTACCAATTTTGTGTCAGTTCTCAGACCCAGAAATCCTTGAATAATGGGAAAATATCCTGGAACAGTGACTCTGCATTTTTAGCAAAATTTTATATTATAAATATCCCAGGCATTTTCTGAAAGGACTTATACAAGGTATCAGATACCTATACAACGAGGGTAACTACATCAAGGAAAGGAAAATAGTTAATCATTTTAGTAATTGAAGATCAAAGCAAATACTGAATTTGGTCTATTTCAAACTTTTAGTGAATCCAGTAATTCTGTAAACACAATCTGTCACTATTTTTCTAGTTTCTGAATACATAGTTGGAATGGATTTATAAAGCCACTGGCACAGTCCTCCTACTTGCTCTCTTGACACAAAAGAATCTGGCATATCTTGCTCACCAATCCAATCAACCTGAAGAAATGCCTCATCAAAGATTTGAAAGAAGCAAAGATCATGATCTTTTTATCACATACCCATTTAAAATACCTAACTGAATTTACTGTAACCAAATAGTGACTCCATTTACAGTGGCTGTATTATAAACATTGCTGTCCCAGCATTTTGTATGTCAGCAGTTGGTCTGGATTTATTAAACCCAATAAATAGTACTAGCAAGGATAACAAGCCATCTTCCACATTTTGCCTCGGGGCCGATCACCTTTCTGGATTAGTGACGTATTTACACCACAGTGTTTAATCATCTCTTCATTCCATAGACCCTCACTCATATCTACATTGGGACATTTTGTGAAGATAATATGTTGATACATACTGTTATTGGGAAAACACTGGTACTCAAAAGAGCAATAAATCCCACCCAAAATGATGGATCTATCATTTCAGCAAAGTTACTTAGTGTCTTATGCTCTGTAGTACATTAGGATATATTTTCCAAAGGGAAAGGCAAATTTCTTCATTTGAATCACTTGCCCAAAGAAAGTGTCACAATGCTTAAACTTCTTGCATTTGGAAGAAATGTGTAACTCTAATCTATGTATTGCATTGCACGTTAGGCTACTAGGTTTGAATAGGGACACCAAAAAGAATAGTTGGCTGGCTTGTATTCACTGAGAGAATCCAGTGGTACACAAAACATCAGCCACCAACAAGTTTTGATAAGAAAAATAGAACAGTTGGCTATATATACTGCAAGGATTTGTAGGAACAAGATTAGAAAATAAAGAACTAGACTAGGAGATTGAAAACAATGAATTCTGAAGAAAATTATATGGGTAAATTTAATGTAAGTTGTAAATAGTGAGACCATCTGTGTTCCACTTAAGTATTCAAAAAGGCACACACACTCTCGATAAATACCTAAGATCTCTTACCTAATAGATATTAATTGACTTTTTTTTTCCCCAGCCAAAGCAATATTCACATGATAGTTGTATGAAAAAAAGATGGCACAGACGTGGAAAAATTGTGCAAAAAAAAAAAAAAAAAAAACACATGAACTGTTTCTCACCAAACACTTGGCTACCTACCACTACTGAGTGCTTTACTTGCCTATAATAGTAACTAACCAACTACAGGCCCCCAAATGACTGTACTGGTGGCAGGGTGATTACACTGAACCCATGTTATTATGTAAATGGAAGTGGTTTATCTCGCTGGAGTAGAATATTGACTTGTCTTCCTTGCCATCTATGATTCTGCCAGAACCATCATTTGGAAATTCAGTGAAAGCTTTATCCATCACCACCTTGTCCTATTAACATTGTTTCTGACAATAGGAAGTTTTCTGGTAGTAACTCAAATAAGTCACTCAGTAAGCTGAAGATTTTATAATTCATTGATTTTAAGATCTCCCATCATCAGAAATATCTGACCAGGAAAAATGCTCCCCATTCTTCTTGGTCTATGAAGATTCAATTTAGGGGCACGCGGGTGGCAGTTAGTCAAGCCACTGACTCGGTTTCAGCTCAGATTGTGATGCCAGGATCCTAAGACTAACCCCACATCAGGTTTCATGCTCAGTGTGGAGTCTGCTTAAGATTCTCTCTGCTCGGATGCCTGGGTGGCTCAGTCAGTTAAGTGGCTGCCTTTGGCTCAGGTCATGATTCCAGGGTCCTGGGATCAAGTCTGACATTGGGCTCCTTGCCCAGCAGGAAGCTTGCTTCTCCCTCTGCCTGCTATTCCCCCATGCTCTCTCTCTCTCTCTGAGACAAATAGGTAAATAAAATCTAGAAAAAAAAAAAAAAAGATTCTCCTTCCCTCTGCCCCTGCCCTCTGCTCTAATAATAAAAATCTTAAAAAACAAAACAAAACAAAAACACTTTCAGTTTATGCTGCAGATCAGATACCCCTTATTGAGTATAGGGTGTTTACCAGCAGGACGGTGCCTATGTCATTATCCCATGTACTATACAGATGATGTTTCAACTATAGCCAGTATCCCTGAATGCAGGAAATAGACACAGATAAAAGTAAGGCAGCATAAGATTTATATCTCACAAAACTAAAAGTATTGCTTCTTGTACCCTGTGATTTTGTCCTCTCAATTTTTATAACCCTTGATACCTGAGGGAGGAAAATCTACATTTTGTGTGTTAACATTTATCTGTTAAACTGAAATTTGAGTTTTCCTTCTGGCCATTTGGAATTTCTCATATCACAGATGAAGCAGCCAAAACATGTGATTAATATACTGGACAAGGTGACTGGTCTTGATCAGCACAGGAAATACATGATTGTGTACAACGGAGTGCAACAGAATGTTTACAGGGGAGTTCTTTCTACACCGTCGTGTTCCACGTTAAAAGAGATTGATTTTATCTCTGAAGTATAACATTTTCCTTATTTATTTTATTTCATGGAATAAAACATTAAAAAGAAATCCCTATTTTAAGCATTTAAAGATTAAAAGCATTTAAGGTTAAAATCCCTATTTTAAATCCCTATTTAAAATCCCTATTTTCTACTGTCATAACTCTAAAGAGCAGCCTAAATTGCTGAAGTATCAGAAACTAAACACACGGCTTTTCTTTCAAGACACTAAGTTTTGTTGGTAGCTCATTACACAGCAAATATTAACTGTTTAAATTTAAATTCATTCCACGAGCACCTGGGTGGCTCAGTGGGTTAAAGCCTCTGGCTTTGGCTCAGGTCATGGTCCCAGGGTCCTGGGATCGAGCCCCACATCGGGCTCTCTGCTCGACGGGTAGCCTGCTTCCTCCTCTTTCTCTGCCTGCCTCTCTGCCTACTTGTGATCTCTGTCTGTCAAATAAATAAATAAAAATCTAAAATATAAATAAATAAATTCATTCCAAAAAACAAATAATACATGAAAGTTTTTAAAAATACATTTAAAAAATCTTAAGCCCAAGTCAATTCTATAACAAATAGATCAATAAAGAAGAAAGATTGCTTAGGGTGAAAAAAAAATGAATTCTTTGCTCACAGAGCATCTTACAGTATATACTACAGATATCAGAATTGAGACTTCATATTGTTTTAAAGTAAGGGGCAAATTATTATTCAGTTTTTAACTGTATTCCATCTCGCCTGAGCGAAGGCCTGGAAAATATTTTCTTAAATTGGATAGCTAAATAGAGATATGTTTATGTCATTCAAAAATTACTCAATTTAGGAAAGAGGAAAAGTATAAAAAACATAAAATCTGGAATGACTGAAGTAAACTCTTTTTTAATAATGGTAGAATTAACATGTTTTCAGAATACCCTTAGTTGTGATCATTCTAAGAATCTCAGAAATCTTTATATTATGGAAATTGACAGAGAATAGCTTTCTAATTGTATGTGTATATTGTATGTGACATAGGATGGGAATTCTAGGATAGAAATGATAGAAGCCATAGAGAATGTAATAAATGACAGCAATGTCCTTGGATTCTAGGACTGGGAAATTATAATTGCCCATGGTAAATAGAATGTCTTTCAAGCAGTTATTAAACACATTCCTAAGGAATATAGGTACACGTTTTCCAAACTGGCTTTCATTTCTCAAAATCTCTTCAATGATTGTTCAACAATATAACAAATCTCATGTATTCCTGATCTCTTAGGAAGACTGTTACTGGTAATACCAATGAATTAATATACAGCCTCTACCTTAGACTTTTCTGGTAATCTGTGATTTCTTAGACTTTACATTGCTGGGGCATGTTCAGATTCTTGCTTTTTATAGTGTGTGTGTGTTCTTATTTAAAGTATTTTATCTTGATAGTGCATAAATACCTCTATTCCCTAGTCTATGGATATAATATCTATCTTTTTGCTTTTATCATTTGGCTTTTTCACAGTAGTTTCCAAAATACTAATATGTCATCTGAGACACACAAAACAAAAAACAAATAAATATCAAACACAGGCAACTTCTGTAAATGGTTCCTTAAAACACAGCCCTTCGAAATTTTCCAAAAGAGCTTCTACCATGAGAAGCAGAGAAGAACATGTTTGATTCTCAATTAGAATAGCTGACTTATCTTTTTTCCCATTTGTAAACGTTCCCTAAATGTTTACCATTAATTCTTTTCTATACTGACAAAATTCTGTAAATATTTTGAATTTTTTACTATTGGCATATTTTAAGGTAGTGCTGACTACATTGGAGTATAATTTATCATTTTAATTTCATGACAAGTTTGTCTTGCAATAATAGAAATAGGCTCGTTTTTAAGGATTTCATCAGAATTGTTATCTTTGCTATAGGATAACACATTGACACTATTCTTTATAAAATTTTTTGACAGCAGAATGAAATTATCAGTGTTTAAAAATTTAAAGTATGTCATTCTCATATCTTTATTGGGTAATCACTGAAGGAGTTCTTCCACAAGGAGCCCAAGGTTTAATTCGGTTTAAATCATAGGTATTCCTTTCACATAAGTCTTATCAAGGTTACACAGCTTGCTGTTCTTTGAGACATTGTTGCTGCTAAACAAAGTACCCATTAAAATAGCATTTAACTGGTAAGAGAGTGTCAAAAGTGATAACATACCTTCATGTAGGTAATTTTTTTTTAAATTTACTTTGTCATTTAGGTTACTAATAGTATTGTGCGGTTCTAAGGTAAATTTCAAAAATAAATATCCATCTTTCATTGCAAGTAGTATGTTCCAATTCCTTTTTACTTCAACTAGAAACTGAAAATAGCCTAACATTTCTGGGGAATGAGAATAGAAATCTTAGATACACAAATGAATGAAAGTAATTCAGGGCACAATATCTATTAAAAATACTAAGTAATACATCTATACTTAGGATTAAATATGGTATCTAGGCTCAAAAAGTGCACTTGCTTCTGTAAACTAACAAGCTGACATCAAGACTTACACCATGATTATTTCCAGGAATTTATAAGCTTCAAATTTCAACAAATAGCTATGCAATAATTTTGGTGGGATTGATTTCCATATAGAATCTATTAAAGTTTTAGCACCACTGCTAAAACAATAGCAAAAAATGTTATTCAGGACCCCTTCATCAGTAACTCCTATTTATTTTTCTAATCCATCATCTTCCACTTCTCCCTTGCCTGCTTCACAACTAAAAGGAACTACTTGAAATGCCTAATTGTGTTTCACATAGCCAAGAATTTTTGTTCATTCTCATTTTGTCTCAGGACATTTCTCTCTCTTTTCATATATATATATGTAAAATAACACATTTTTATATATTATATATTTCTTTTAGATATTATATATATATATTTCTTTTATATATATATATATATATATTTCTTTTATAATTTATGTTTTTTTCTATTCAGTGTTCCAGAATTCATTGTTTATGCACCACACCCAGTGCTCCATGCAATATGTACATGCTCTTTAAAAAATTTTCTCATCACTCTAAATCCTAATTCAATAATCATTTTATTTTTTATTTTTTAAGTGATAATTTTTCTAGAAATCTTTACTTTGTGACTCCATTTCAAATCATTTCTGCACCATACCCTGTCATTCCCATCTTTTCATACCTCTTTTAGTTTATGACAAAATTGTCAGCTTCTTTAGGGTAACCACTCAATTCTATAGTATTATACATGTATGTTTCCCAGTTGATGATGATTCCTTGATAAAGTAACAGCCATTGATCTCCTGGATAATCTATGATATAATTATAGTGAGCTTATTTTAGCTGTAAATCTAATTCCTTATAATAGTTTTTATTTGGTTGGAGCATTTCCCCAATTACCTATTATTCTATAGTTTGGACAATTTGGCTGAGTAATTTTTTTTCTTAAGATTTTATTTATTTATTTGACAGAGAGGGAGATCATAAATAGGCAGAGGAGAAGCAGGCTCCCCACTGAGCAGACTGCTCATGTGGGACTCTATCCCAGGACCCTGGGATCATGACCTCAGTCGGAGGCACTTAACTATGAGCCACCCAGACACCACAGCTGGATATTTCTTTTTCTTTTTTTAATTTTTTATTTTTTAAAAACATATATTTTTATCCCCAGGGGTACAGGTCTGTGAATCACCAGGTAAACACACTTCACAGCACTCACCAAAGCACATACCCTCCCCAATGTCCATAATCCCACCCCCTTCTCCCAACCTCCCTCCCCCCAGTAACCCTCAGTTTGTTTTGAGAGATTAAGAGTCACTTATGGTTTGTCTCCCTCCCAATTCCATCTTGTTTCATTGATTCTTCTCCTACCCACTTAAGCCCCCATGTTGCATCACCACTTCCTCATATCAGGGAGATCATATGATAGTTGTCTTTCTCCGCTTGACTTATTTCGCTAAGCATGATACGCTCTAGTTCCATCCATGTTGTTGCAAATGGCAAGATTTCATTTCTTTTGATGGCTGCATAGTATTCCATTGTGTATATATACCACATCTTCTTTATACATTCATCTGTTGATGGACATCTAGGTTCTTTCCATAGTTTGGCTATTGTGGACATTGCTGCTATAAACATTCGGGTGCATGTGCCCCTCTGGATCATTACGTTTGTATCTTTAGGGTAAATACCCAATAGTGCAATTGCTGGGTCATAGGGCACTTCTATTTTCAACATTTTGAGGAACCTCCATGCTGTTTTCCAGAGTGGCTGCACCAGCTTGCATTCCCACCAACAGTGTAGGAGGGTTCCCCTTTCTCCACATCCTTGCCAGCATCTGTCATTTCCTGACTTGTTGATTTTAGCCATTCTCACTGGTGTGAGGTGATACCTCATTGTGCTTTTGATATGTATTTCCCTGATGCCCAGTGATATGGAGCACTTTTTCATGTGTCTGTTGGCCATCTGGATGTCTTCTTTGCAGAAATGTCTGTTCATGTCCTCTGCCCATTTCTTGATTGGATTATTTGTTCTTTGGGTGTTGAGTTTGCTAAGTTCTTTATAGATTTTGGACACTAGTCCTTTATCTAATATGTCGTTTGCAAATATCTTCTCCCATTCTGTCAGTAGTCTTTTGATTTTGTTAACCATTTCCTTTGCTGTGCAAAAGCTTTTGATCTTGATGAAATCCCAATAGTTCATTTTTGCCCTTGCTTCCCTTGCCTTTGGCGATGTTCCAAGGAAGATGCTGTTGCCGCTGAGGTCGAAGAGGTTGCTGCCTGGGTTCTCCTCAAGGATTTTGATGGATTCCTTTTGCACATTGAGGTCCTTCAACCAATTTGAGTCTATTTTCGTGTGTGGTGTAAGGAAATGGTCCAATTTCATTTTCCTGCATGTGGCTATCCAATTTTCCCAGCACCATTTATTGAAGAGGCTGTCTTTTTTCCATTGGACATTCTTTCCTGCTTTGTCAAAGATTAGTTGACCATAGAGTTGAGGGTCTATTTCAGGGCTCTCTATTCTGTTCCATTGATCCATGTGTCTGTTTTTGTGCCAGTACCATGCTGTCTTGATGATGACAGCTTTGTAATAGAGCTTGAAGTCCGGAATTGTGATGCCACCAACTTTGGCTTTCTTTTTCAATATCCCTTTGGCTATTCGAGGTCTTTTCTGGTTCCATATAAATTTTAGAATTATTTGTTCCATTTTTTTGAAAAAGATGGATGGCACTTTGATAGGAACCGCATTAAATGTGTAGATTGTGTTAGGTAGCATAGATATTTTCACAATATTTATTCTTCCAATCCAGGAGCATGGAACATTTTTCATTTCTTTGTGTCTTCCTCAATTTCTTTCATGAGTACTTTATAGTTTTCTGAGTATAGATTCTGTGCCTCTTTGGTTACGTTTATTCCTAGGTATCTTATGGTTTGGGGTGCAATTGTAAATGGGATTGACTCCTTAATTTCTCTTTCTTCTGTCTTGTTGTTGGTGTAGAGAAATGCAACTGATTTCTGTGCATTGATTTTATATCCTGACACTTTACTGAATTCCTGTACAAGTTCTAGCAGTTTTGGAGTGGAGCCTTTTGGGTTTTCCACATATAGTATATCATCTGTGAAGAGTGATAATTTGACTTCTTCTTTGCTGATTTGGATGCCTTTAATTTCCTTTTGTTGTCTGATTGCTGAGGCTAGGGCTTCTAGTACTATGTTGAATAGCAGTGGTGATAATGGACATCCCTGCCGTGTTCCTGACCTTAGCGGAAAAGCTTTCAGTTTTTCTCCATTGAGAATGATATTTGCGGTGGGTTTTTCATAGATGGCTTTGATGATATTGAGGTATGTGCCCTCTATCCCTACACTTTGAAGAGTTTTGATCAGGAAGGGATGCTGTACTTTGTCAAATGCTTTTTCAGCATCTATTGAGAGTATCATATGGTTCTTGTTCTTTGTTTTATTGATGTGTTGTATCACATGACTGATTTGCAGATGTTGAACCAACCTTGCAGCCCTGGAATAAATCCCACTTGGTTGTGGTGAATAATCCTTTTAATGTACTGTTGAATCCTATTGGCTAGTATTTTGGTGAGAATTTTTGCATCTGTGTTCATCAAGGATATTGGTCTATAGCTCTCTTTTTTGGTGGGATCCTTGTCTGGTTTTGGGATCAAGGTGATGCTGGCCTCATAAAATGAGTTTGGAAGTTTTCCTTCCATTTCTATTTTTTGGAACAGTTTCAGGAGAATAGGAATTAGTTCTTCTTTAAATGTTTGGTAGAATTCCCCCGGGAAGCCGTCTGGCCCTGGGCTTTTGTTTGTTTGGAGATTTTTAATGACTGTTTCAATCTCCTTACTGGTTATTGGTCTCTTCAGGCTTTCTATTTCTTCCTGGTTCAGTTGTGGTAGTTTATATGTTTCTAGGAGTGCATCCATTTCTTCCAGATTGTCAAATTTGTTGGCGTAGATTTGCTCATAGTATGTTCTTATAATAGTTTGTATTTCTTGGTGTTAGTTGTGATCTCTCCTCTTTCATTCATGATTTTATTTATTTGGGTCCTTTCTCTTTTCTTTTTGATAAGTCGGGCCAGGGGTTTATCAATTTTATTAATTCTTTCAAAGAACCAGATCCTAGTTTCGTTGATTTGTTCTATTGTTTTTTTAGTTTCTATTTCATGGATTTCTTCTCTGATCTTTAGGATTTCTCTTCTCCTGCTGGGCTTAGGGTTTCTTTCTTGTTCTTTCTCCAGCTCCTTTAGGTGTAGGGTTAGGTTGTGTACCTGAGACCTTTCTTGTTTCTTGAGAAAGGCTTGTACTGCTATATATTTTCCTCTCAGGACTGCCTTTGTTGTGTCCCACAGATTTTGAACCGTTGTATTTTCATTATCATTGGTTTCCATGATTTTTTTCAATTCTTCGTTAATTTCCTGGTTGACCCATTCATTCTTTAGAAGGATGCTGTTTAGTCTCCATGTATTTGGGTTCTTTCCAAACTTCCTTTTGTGGTTGAGTTCTAGCTTTAGTGCACTGTGGTCTGAAAATATGCAGGGAATGATCCCAATCTTTTGATACCGGTTGAGTCATGATTTAGGATCGAGGATGTGATCTATTCTGGAGAATGTTCCATGTGCACTAGAGAAGAATGTGTATTTTGTTGCTTTGGGATGAAATGTTCTGAATATATCTGTGATGTCCATCTGGTCCAGTGTGTCATTTGAGGCGTTTATTTCCTTGCTGATCTTTTGCTTGGATGATCTGTCCATTTCAGTGAGGGGACTGTTAAAGTCCCCTACTATTATTGTGTTATTATTGATGTGTTTCTTTGATTTTGTTATTAATTGGTTTATATAGTTGGCTGCTCCCACGTTGGGGGCATAGATATTTAAAATTATTAGATCTTCTTGTTGGACAGACCCTTTGAGTATGATATAGTGTCCTTCCTCATCTCTTATTATAGTCTTTGGCTTAAAATATAATTGATCTGATATAAGGATTGCCACTCTTGCTTTCTTCTGATGTCCATTAGCATAGTAAATTCTTTTTGACCCCCTCACTTTAAATCTGGAGGTGTCTTCGGACTTAAAATGAGTTTCTTGGAGGCAACATATAGATGGGTTTTGTTTTTTTATCCATTCTTATACCCTGTGTCTTTTGATTGGGGAATTTAGCCCATTAACATTCAGGGTAACTATTGAAAGATATGAATTTAGTGCCATTGTATTGCCTGTAAGGTGACTGTTACTGTATATGGTCTCTGTTCCTTTCTGATCTACCACTTGTAGGCTCTCTCTTTGCTTAAAGGACCCCTTTCAAAATTTCCTGTAGAGCTGGTTTGGTGTTTGCAAATTCTTTCAGTTTTTGTTTGTCCTGGAAGCTTTTAATCTCTCCTTCTATTTTCAATGATAGCCTAGCTGGATATAGTATTCTTGGCTGCATGTTTTTCTCGTTTAGTGCTCTGAAAATATCATGCCAGCTCTTTCTGGCCTGCCAGGTCTCTGTGGATAAGTCAGTTGCCAATCTAATATTTTTACCATTGTATGCTACAGACTTCTTTTCCCGGGATCCTTTCAGGATTTTCTCTTTGTCACTAAGACTTGTGAATTTTACTATTAGGTGACGGGGTGTGGGCCTATTCTTATTGATTTTGAGGGGTGTTCTCTGAACCTCCTGAATTTTGATGCTCGTTCCCTTTGCCATATTGGGGAAATTCTCCCCAATAATTCTCTCCAGTATACCTTCTGCTCCCCTCTCTCTTTCTTCTTCTTCTGGAATCCCAATTATTTTAATGTTGTTTCTTCTTATGGTGTCACTTATCTCTCTTATTCTCCCCTCATGATCCAGTAGCTGTTTGTCCCTCTTTTGATCAGCTTCTTTATTCTCTGTCATTTGGTCTTCTATATCGCTAATTCTTTCTTCTGCCTCCTATATCCTAGCAGTGAGAGCCTCCATTTTTGATTGCACCTCATTAATAGCTTTTTTTATTTCAACTTGGTTAGATTTTAGTTCTTTTATTTTTCCAGAATGGGCTTTTATATCTCCGGAGATGGTTTCTCTAATATCTTCTATGCCTTTTTCGAGACCGCTAGAACCTTGAGAATTGTCATTCTGAACTCTAGATCTGACATATTACCAATGTCTGTATTGATTAGGTCCCTAGCCTTCGGTACTGCCTCTTGTTCTTTTTTTTTTGTGGTGAATTTTTCTGTCTTGTCATTTTGCCCAGATAAGGGTATATGAAGGAGCAGGTAAAATACTAAAAGGGTGGCAACAACCCCAGGAAAATATGCTTTAACCAAATCAGAAGAGATCCCAAATAGTGAGGGGGGAGAAAGGGGATAAAAAGAGGTTCAAAAAGGAAGAAAGAGGGGTGCCTGGGTGGCTCAGTGGGTTAAGCCGCTGCCTTCGGCTCAGGTCATGATCTCGGGGTCCTGAGATCAGTCCCACGTCGGGCTCTCTGCTCAGCAGGGAGCCTGCTTCCCTCTCCCTCTCTCTGCCTGCCTCTCCGACTACTTGTGATTTCTCTCTGTCAAATAAATAAATAAAATCTTTAAAAAAAAAAAAAGGAAGAAAGAAAAAAAAGAGAAAAAAAAAGAAAAGAATTAAAAAAAAGAAAATGAATAAAGAAAAATATAAAAAAGAACATATATATATATATATATATATATATATATATATTAGATAAACTAGTTAAAAAACGTTAAAAAAGAATAAAAAAGAAAAGGGTAAAAATTTTTTTAAAAATTTACCCAAAGGCGAGAAAATGGAAAAAAAAAAAAAGAAAAAAATTAAATTAACTGCAAGACTAAAAAAAAAAAAAAATCACATGGAGAAAGCCATGAGTTCCGTGCTTTGCTTTCTCCTCCTCTGGAATTCTGTTGCTCCCCTTGGTATTGAAACCAAACTCCTTGTTAGGTGAACTTGGTGTTGGCTGGATTTCTTGTTGATCTTCTGGGTGAGGGGTCTGGTGTAGTGATTCTCAAGTGTCTTTGCCCCAGGTGGAATTGCACCGCCCTTACCAGGGGCCAGGCTGAGTAATCCGCTCAGGTTTGCTTTCAGGAGCTTTTGTTCCCTGAGCACTTTCCGTAGAGTTCTGGAGGACGGGAATACAAATGGCGGCCTCCTGTTCTCTGGCCCGGAGGAGCCGAGAGCCTGGGGCCCCACTCCTCAGTGCACCCTCAGAGAACAGCGCCCAGTTACTCCCGTCTGCCTGACCTCCGGCCGCGCTCCGTGTTCACCGAGCCTGCGACCGGTTCAAGGTCACCCGAGCTGTGAGCTTACTGTCGGCTCTGTCTCTGTAGCTGGTTTTCCCGTTCCAATACCCGCAAGCTCTGCAACACTCAGAGACCCCCGATCCTTCTGTAACCCTGTGGGACCTGAGGCCACGCTGACCCCGCGTGGGCTTCGCCCCGGGTTTAGCCTCTGGAGCGATGTCCCTCAGTGTAACAGACTTTTAAAAGTCCCGATTTTGTGCTCCATTGCTCTGCCGCTTGCCGGGAGCCGGACCCTCCCCCCGGGTCTATCTTCCTGTCGTTTTGGATTCACGTCTCCGCCGGTCCTACCTTTCAGAAAGTGGTTGTTTTTCTGTTTCCAGATTTGCTGTTCTTCTTCTCTTTGATCTGACGATGGATTTGTAGGTGTTTGCAATCTTTAGATAAGCTATCTAGCTGATCTCCGGCTAGCTGAAGTAGTCTCAGCCTGCTACTTTTCCGACATCTTGACTCCTCACATTTCAATGTAAACCTTTTATCACTGGTATTTCAAAACTCTTTTCATTAGAAAGCTATTGGAAATTTTCAATTAAATAGCTTATTTATCTATAGATTGAGTGCCAATAAGTAGCTCGGACGACATCAAAAGAAAAGTACAGCAACATATAGTGTAATTGGAAAATAAACCTATCACTGTTCTTATTCATCTGAATAATTACTCTAACATTATTAGGTTCCTTTAATAATTTAATATATTGCTTCAACACATTTTTAAAAATTGTATTATGCAATGAAATAATAAACCATAATAGACATTTTTTAATTTTAAGATGATAGGGATTTTTTAAAAAAATAAAATATTACAGAAAAAAACCATATAATGACATTTAGATAAATGCTCAGACACAGAACAGAGTGCTATCAGTGGACCGAATGGCAGAACCTTACACAGCCCAGAGGTTTAGGAAAAAGAGTCCTAATGGAAGCAGAGTTTAAGTTGAAAGTGTAAACTGGGAACAGAAATTGAGTAGAAAATGATTAAGTTTTGAAAGTGGATATACGCTTGAACCTTTTCAAAAATAAAATGTAGACATCGCTTAGTACATACTCGAAACATTTATCAAGCCTGGTCATACAATCACTCTCAAGGTGCTGAAAATCTAGAGGTATTAAAAAAAAAAAACAGCTTATTTTCAAACAAAATATCCTAACAAATGAAAACCTCAGTGATTGTGTGTGTCATAACCACCACTGCTGAGTTGGATTACAAAAGTTTACAAGATATTGTGGGGAAAAGAGGTGGTTTAGAGAAGGACCAACTAATTCATGCAATGACTCACATTTCAGGTTTTACATATTTATTCCATGAACACTTGTTGAAGACTTACTAGGTGACAGACACTACTTAAGCCCTTTGGGATGCTAGGATGTTCAGGAAAGAGAAAATGCCTGTTACTAAAGAACTTGGGTCTAACACTCTCAAACTTGAAAGCAGTTCTAGAGTATTCATGGACAAGTTAGAAGAGGGAATTGCAAGTTTTCTGGACACCAGGAGAAACAAGCTCTGTAATAAAGGGACTAAGTTGTATCCAGAGGAGAGATGGGCATAGCAGAGCTCATGCATTATCTACACATGACTGCTCACTGATGGAGAATAATTCAGAAAGTTTGAGGAAAGTTGAGAAAGTATGCCATGGACATTTTCTCCTAGTCCAGTTTCCTATGGACTAATATCTGATCGCTTATGAATTTCTAGTATTTTTGTCCTAAAGCAGTTATACTCAAAGTATGGTCCATTTCCTGGAAGAACCTTCAAAATCTGAGCACTTGTTAAAGTTGCAAATTTTATGGACATACACCCTAGAACAACCAGGTCAAAATCTCTGGAGTTATTCCCATGATTCTGCTTTAACAAGTTATACAAATTATTCTAATGCACACTAAAGATGAGAAGTACTCCATAAAACATCATACATGAAATATTAAATCTACAAAAGAGAATACATTAAATTAAATAATATTTTCAAAAATGTCTTATGAAATAGTTATATTTGCCATGTTTTGTTTAAGTTGGTAATTCCCTTTTCGTGAATTATTTGTCACTTCTTATGCATAAAACATCTCTTTTTCATCAGACTAATCACCTCCCAGTTCTTATGGTATGTCTTCTAAAAATTTCCTTCTTCAAGAACGTCAAATGTAACTTTGAAAAAAGTCGGCAGAAAAGAAAGAAGTATTCTTATTATCTATTCATAACATTCAGCTTATCCTTAAGTTTGAACATTTTTTCTTTCACTTAAAAACTTGCACATCCTTGTTAGTGTTTGTATTAAAATTTTTAGTCAACAGTAAAGTAAGATGCATTGATGTAAGATACATCAATTACATTGATTTGGCATCTTGAAACACTTGTAAAATGGCATTTGGTAAATACTGACAAAGGAAAATAAGGAAATATACTAAATTAGCAAAAATGTATTTTATATTTTGTAGCACAGCATGACTTGATGTACACAGCCCTCCGTATATAACATATGCTATGATTTGATGCTGGAAGATGATGTTACCTACTATAATATTTAGAAGGAATTGAAGGGCATGTGTTTGATTCTCTTTTTAATTAGGAAAAATATGACACAATGTAGCTTTCACTGTAAGGTTTTTTTGAGCTTGCTGATACTCAAAAAGAATGGAAATCACTGCATCTTTTCCAAAATGACAGATTTTTTCCACTCCAAATAGAAATTGTGGAACACAGAATTTGGGATACTAAATCATCAAGGAACAACTGAATATTTCAGGCACATGATGGATGCCAAATTTCTGGTGGGGATCAAAATCTGTCAAGGACTGGTAGCTGGTATCATCAATCACTTCCCTGAAGTGCCTGGTTCTGCAGTGACTTACGAGTTTACAGAAGTCCAGTGGTGGGAGAAAGTAAAAAGACCAAAAAAAAAAAAAAAGTCAGCATTTCTTAAGTGCTACCCTAGGCCAGATGATATAAAACTCAACATCTATGCAGTAAGTCAAGGGGAAAGAGAGGCACACATGCAGATTTAATTAGAATAAATTCACCACAGTTTATCAGTGTATGAGGTATATACTGTCACACTACTAGAGAAATATGTCATTATCAAATTTATGAAATTATGTTTTTAATTCACACTTAGAATGTCATTGATTAAAAAGTATATCTGAAACAATGTATAATTTGTAATTTGTGTCTTGTTTTTATGCCTTTATTTTGTGCTACATCATTTCAATAATAGAGTATACCAAGGACAACAAATTCCCATCAATTTTAATTGCTTTTAAACCTATTTTCACACAAAATATCAGCTAAGATAGTGTATGAAGTGTTTTGAACTGGTGTATCTTTACTGTTTTCCTTTGGTAATTCAGATATAAAAAGCTGTCTTTCACCAGATATATAGGAGCTCAGTTATTATATTTATGTGATTTCATATTTTGCTAAACAAGAGAATTTAAAAATTCTCTGCGGCTTATTTATTTCTACATGTAATACAGATTGTCTCTCCCTTACTTTTATTAGATAATGCCAAATTCCTCTCCATTTTGTAGATTGTTCTGCAATTCCAACCACAGTGTATGACAGTGACTGTTTCTCTACAGCTTCCTTACCAGAGTATATTGGTATGCTTTTGAATTTTGCCAATCTGACTAATAAGAACAGTACCTCAGTGTAATTTACAATAAATCTAGTTACTATGCATCACCACACAAAATTACAGGTTTTTTTTCTTATGATAAGAACTTTTAAGATTTACTCCCTTGGCAACTTTCAAATATGCACTAAAATCATATGGACTCTTGTCCCTATGCTGTACATTATATCCCCATGACTTAAGTATTTTATAATTGGAAGTTTGTACTTACTTCCCCTGGAAACCACCACTGTATTCTCTGTATCTCTGAGTTTTGTTTTGTTTGTTCATCTGGATTTTTTTTTTGGATTCCACATAAGATGAAATCATATAGTATTTGCCCTTGATTTATTTTGCTTAGCATAATACCCTCAAGTTCCATCCATATTACCCCCAATGGCAAGACTTCATTCTTTTTTTTATGCTTGAGTAGTATTCTGTTGTGTATATATACCAAATCTGTATCCATTCATCCATCAGTGGCCACTCAGGTTGTTTCCATGTCTTGGCTATCATAAATAACTCTGCGATGAGCACAAGGGTGCATATATATTTTTTTAATTAGTTTTTTTGTTTTCTTTGGATAAATAGTCACAAGTGGAATTCCTGAATCACATGATAGTTCTATTTTTAATTTCTGAGGAACCTCCATACTGTTTTCCACAGTGGCTGTACCAATTTACACTTCCACCAACAGTACATGAGTGTTCCTTTTTATCCACATCCTTGCCAACACTAGTTTTTTCTTGTATTTTTCTTATTAGCCATTTTAACAGGTATGGTTGTGATTTTGATTTGCATTTCCATGATGATTAGTGATTATTAGTGACGGAGGCTTTTTTTCCCCACAGGCCTGCCGACCATCTGTATGTCTACTTTGGAAGAAAATCTTTTGACTACTGATTCAATCTTCTTATTAATGATCAGTCTATTCAGGTTTCTTACTTCTTCATAATTCAGTCTTGGAAGATCTTTATGTTTCTAGGAATTTATCCATCTCTTCAATGTTATCCAATTTCCCGACATATAATTGTTCATAGTCGCCTCTTATGATCCTTTTATTTCTTTGTATCAGTTGTAACTTCTCTTTATTTTATTTATTTGAGTCCTCTCTCTTCTTTTCTTAGTGAGTCCACCTGAAGATTTATCAGTTTTACTTTTATTTTCGAAGAACCAGCGTTTAATTACACTGATGTTATTATCTTTTTAGTCTCTCTCATTTTTCCTCATGATCTTTGTTTTTTCTTCCTCCCACTAAATTCAGGCTTCATTTTTTCTTCTTTTTCTAAGTCTTTTATGAGTAAAGTTATATTGTTTGAAAGTTTTCTTGTTTTTGAGGTAGGACTATACCTGTGAAATTCCCTCTTAGAATTTCTTTTGCTGCCTCCTATAAATTTTGGTCAAGTGCATTTCTATTTTCATTTATCTCAAGGCTTTTTTTTTTCTTTCTTTTTTTTGGTTTCTCTTGTGATTTATATATTGACGTTGTGGTTGTTCAGTGATATGCTGTTTAATCTCCACATTTAAAAAAAATTTTCTGACTTGCTTCTTATAATTGATTTCTAGTTTTAAACCACAATGATCAGAAAAGATGCTTGATATGATTTCAATCTTAAATTTACTGACCCTCATTCTGTGGCCTAACATATAACCTATACCACAGAATGATTCATTTGCATTTGAAAAGAATGTGTATTCTGCCACTTTTAGATGGGATGTCCTGTATATATCCATAAAGTCCATAAGGGTGTCATTTAAGGGCAATGTTTTATGTCTGGATGATACATCCACTGATGTAACTGGGCAGAAATCTCCAAATATTATTTTATTGCTGTCAATTTCTCCCTTTAGATCTGTTAATACTTGCTTTATGTATTTAAGTTCTCCTAAGTTGGGTACATGGATATCCATAGTTGTGATATCCTCTTTTGTACTGGCATCTTTATCATTATTTAAACAACTTCTTTTATTTGTTTTAAAAGTGTATTTTTTCTGGGTTGCCTAGAAGGCTCAATCAGTTGAATGGCTGGTTCTTGGTTTCAGTTCAGGTCATGATTTCCAGGTCCCAGGATCAAGCCCCATGTCAGGCTCTGAACTCAATGAAGAGTTGGCTTGAGGGTTCTTTCCCTCTCTCCTTTTGCCCCTCCTCCTGTATGCATGCTCACTCTATAATAAATAAATCTTTTCAAAAAATAAAGTGTATTTTTTTCTGATATAAATATAGCTACCTCAGCTTTCTTCTGGCTTTCATTTGTGTGGACATGTTTTCACTCCTTCACTTTCAGTCTTTGTGTGTCCTTACATCTGAAGTGAATCTCTTGTAAATGACATATAGATGGGTCTTGTTATTTTATCCATTTAGCCACTCTACATCTTTTGGTTAGAGAATTTTGTCCACCTACATTTAAAGTAATTATTGATAAGCACATACTTTTGCCATTTTAAAAATTGTTTTCTGGCTCTTCATTCCTTTATTCTATTGCTCTCTATCTTTGTAGTTTGATGATTTTCTTTACTGTTTTGTCTACATTCATTTCTTTTTATCCTCTGTGCATCTACTGAAAGTTTTTGTTTTGTGGTTACCATGAGGCTCACATATAATAGCCCATACATGTAACAGGTATTTTAAGTTGATAGCCACTTAAGTTTTAATGCATTAAAAAAAAAACTACATTATTAGTCCCTCTCCCCATGTTTTATGTTTTTGATGTCATATTTTATGTATTTTTATTTTGTGTATCCCTTGACAGATTATTATAGTTATTTTTACACTTTTTTGTCTTTTAACCTTCACACTAGCTTTACAAGTGATTAATCTACTACCTTTACTGTATATTTACCCTTATCAATAAATTTTATACTTTCATTTTTTTTGTAATTAATCAATGCCCATTTTTTCACCTTAAAGTAGTCTCTTTTACATTTTTTGTAAGCAAAGTTTAGTGGTGATGAACTCCTTTAGCTTTTGCTTATCTAGAAAACTATTAATCTTTTAATTCTGAATGATAACCTTACCAGGTAGATTATTCTCGGTTGGCAATTTTTTCTTTCAGTACTTCGAATATACTGTGCCACTCCCTTCTAGACTGCAAAGAATCTGATGAAAAATCTACTGATAGTCTTATGGAGGTTCTCCTGTACATCAGAAATTGTTTTTTTTTTTTTCTTACTGCCTTTTTTTTTTTTTTTTGCAGATTTATTTATTTGTTTTAGAGAAAGAATGCAAGTGGGGGGAGGGGAAAAAGAAAGAGGAGACTCCCCACTGAGCATGCAGTCCAATGCAGAGTTCTATCCCAGGATTCATGAGATCATGACCTGAGTTGAAATCACGAGTCAGATACTTAACCGACCAAGCCACCCAGGCACCCTTTTTTTTTTTTTTTTTTTTTTTTGATCTTACTGATTTTAAAATTCTCTCTTACATGGAGCTCTTGATACTTTAATTGCAAATTTGTCTTGGAGTGAATCTTTTTGGGTTTATCTTATTTGAAACCCTCTGTGCTTCCGGGATCTGGATGTCTGTTTCCTTCCCCGGCTTAGAGAAGTTTTTAACCATTATTTCTTCAAATACATTTTCTGTCTCTTTCTCTCTCTCTACTCCTTCTGTGACTCCATAATGTGAATGTTCTTTCCCTTGATGTCCTTTAAACTCTTTACATTGTTAAAAAAAATATATTTTCTCTTTTTGCTGCTCCGCTGGAGTGAATTCTACCTCCCTATCTTCTAGATTATTGATCATTTCTTCTTCTTCATCCAGTCTGCTGTTGAACCTCTTTAGTTTGTTTTTCAGTTCAATGATTATATTCTTCAGCTGTGTGACTTGTTTGGGGATTTCTTATATTTTCTATCTCTGTTGAATTTCTCAATATATTCAACCATTCTTTCCCAAGTTAGGTGAACATCTTTATGAACAATACTTTGAACTCTTTTTCAGATACATTATTTATTTCCACTTAATTGAGGTTTCTTTCTGAATTTTAATCTTATTCTTTTATTTGGAATATATTCCTCTGTTTCCTCATTTTGTTTGAATCTCTGTGTTTTGTTTCTACATACTAGGCAAAACTGTTAACTCTCCCAGTCTTGAAGGAGTGGCCTCATATAGAAGATGAATATTATTGTTCAACCTTGCCCTAGTCCTTGGTTGTCTCTTGAACCTTTGTGGTTGTTAAGCAGCCTGATTTACTTTTGTAAGTCCCAGCTGATGAGATTGTGTGAAGACCTGTCAGTGTTCCAAAGGAAAGGATCTAGTTTCAAGATGATTATAAGCTAGACCCCTGAGCTGCAGCTTTGAAAGTATGCAAATATATCCAGTCCTGTAGGATTGCAGTCACAAATCCTGCTGGCCTCTAGACTGGATAATCTCATGTTCTCTGGGAGAAAGTTGCAAAAATCAGGGCTTCAGACAAGTGTACAAGCTTCTTTATAGAAAGTACTAACAAGCTGTAGCAAGGCCAAGGGAGAGTGCAAAGATGGCAACTCTCATCCTACGTTCCCTGAGAGCACCTCTGTTGCCCGTAGATGTGTGGCAAACCTGAAGACTGTCCCTCAAGCTGAAGCTCCAGGACAATTAAATAGAGCTTTTTAATAGAAATACTGGGAGTGTGTCTCAGTCTGCTTTCTGTGTAGTGAGTGACCTAAGGATGGTAGCCTGCCCAGAATTATTACTATTATTGTTATAGTTCCATGGGACCCAGAAACACAACTCCCCCTGGCTGGCCAGAACCTAGTGATTAAGGTGTGTCTCCTGTGTGGACTGCACAAGACTGATGGATTTTGTAGGAACCATAGGAGAGCACAGGGCCAGAGTGTACCTACCCACTTTAGTGGGGCCTCAGGAGAGCACAGGGCTGGAGAGAGTATCAAAGTAGAGGTATAGCACAAAATTAGCACCTATCTCTATCCCAACAGGCTGTTTCCAGTAGATGCTTTAAGATAAGCAAATAAGTCCCCTTCAATTACAGTAGGCACTTTTCAAACTGCTGCTTTTGCACTGGTGCAAGTCAGTCTGCGTAGAAGCTCTCCAAACGAAGTAATATCTCAATTCTCTATAGCCCTTTGGGTCTCCTGGATGGGAGCACCATAGATTTTCAGACCCAGATGTGTTGGGGGCTCATCTACCCATTGCAGATGTGCCTCATGGCACAAACCTCTTGGTCCCCAGGAAGAAGCTCCAGAATTGTGAGATCCCTCCTGACTGTGGGTCACCACACTGGGGATGGGGTATTGGTGACTGTGTCTAAGCAGTCACTAACTCTTACCTGTCTCAATCTGGCCCTGAAACTATTGTTATGAAGGAGCTGTTCAAATAGCTTTTAGGTCCTTTTCAGAGGAAGTTGTTCTATATGTAGCTCTAGATTTAGTGTGTCCATAGGAGGAGAGGAATTTTAAGATCTTCCTATGCTGTCATATTGGACTGTCTCCCAACATTTCATTTTTTACATATATTATTTATCATTTCATTATACATGTACATATATAGATATTATTTTTCTCTGTTATAATGAAATACAAAGCTTCAAAGTTTATTTTCCATTATGAGAAATGTTTAAGAAAAATTAGTTATACTTGCTTTAGGTAACATTTTCATTTCTTTTCAAATGCATTTCAAATAAAACAGTAGGGCTACATCAGTGGAAAACCATATAGACATAACAAAGTGTTATTTTTTTCCTTTGTACTCATAGCTTTAAAATTTAAAATCAATTATTATGTGGGCAATAGGAGCCTGAGGATACCAACTGAGTCAACACAGTTTTATTGATACAGGCTTGTCTTTACAACTGAAACATACTTTAGCTGTATGTCAATCATACCCTAACTGCAAAGCCTTTTATTATTTTTCTCTAGATTATTACTTTCTTCTCAGTTTAAATGGATTGGAAAATTGAAATGCTATTTTACATTTTCTGCTTCCAAGAAAAAAAAAAAGTAATCTAAAATGAGACAACCAGCAACATATCAACCTTGTCAATCACTATTGACATAATATTCAAGTCTATCTGTATGCTAATATCGATTTATTTCTGGAAATGTATTTTTCAAATATAAGTCAACCAAGAACATGGAGGATTAATATGATTCCAGTGAACAAATATGGATAACTTTTAGCAACAGAGTGTCAGTGATTATATTTTGGTATAATTCAGTTAAAAAGCAAAATCACTAAAATAATTTCAGAATTTGTCTACATTCATATTGAGTTTTAGAGCTATTTTTGGAGTCCAAAGTAGTAGCTACCACAAGAAATATTCTGGTGCACACTAATAGATTATTAAAACATCTATCTTCATCATAAAGGAGTTTTTAAATAAATATATTACAGGTGTTTTATAAGTGAAATAGTATTCATCAATGTTATTTGTACACTTATTTGAAAAAGGGGGATAAACATCTCTAGAGTTGTTTTTTTTTTTTTTAATTTTTTATTTTTTATAAACATATATTTTTATCCCCAGGGGTACAGGTCTGTGAATCACCAGGTTTACACACTTCACAGCACTCACCAAAGCACATACCCTCCCCAATGTCCATAATCCCACCCCCTTCTCCCTAACCCCCTCCCCCCAGCAACCCTCAGTTTGTTTTGTGAGATTAAGAGTCACTTATGGTTTGTCTCCCTCCCAATTCCATCTTCTTTCATTTATTCTTCTCGTACCCACTTAAGCCCCCATGTTGCATCACCACTTCCTCATATCAGGGAGATCATATGATAGTTGTCTTTCTCTGCTTGACTTATTTCGCTAAGCATGATACGCTCTAGTTCCATCCATGTTGTCACAAATGGCAAGATTTCATTTCTTTTGATGGCTGCATAGTATTCCATTGTGTATATATACCATCTTCTTGATCCATTCATCTGTTGATGGACATCTAGGTTCTTTCCATAGTTTGGCTATTGTAGACATTGCTGCTATAAACATTCGGGTGCATGTGCCCCTTTGGATCACTACATTTGTATCTTTAGGGTAAATACCCAATAGTGCAATTGCTGGGTCATAGGGCAGTTCTATTTTCAACATTTTGAGGAACGTCCATGCTGTTTTCCAGAGTGGCTGCACCAGCTTGCATTCCCACCAACAGTGTAGGAGGGTTCCCCTTTCTCCGCATCCTCGCCAGCATCTGTCATTTCCTGACTTGTTGATTTTAGCCATTCTGACTGGAGTTTAATTTGTTATTCTTCTCTAGTAACTAATTTTATAGTGGAAGAAAAAAATTACTTATGATTGTTATATGTAACCTTTAATCAGATTATTTTAATCTAAGGTGTCAGGTAATGTACCAGTTAAACATGAGACATAAAAGTTACCAAATTATCAATTATTATAAAAATGCAGAAATGGAGGGGGCACCTGGGTGGCTCAGTCGGTTAAGCCGCCTGAGGTCAGGTCATGATCCCAGGGTCCTGGAATCGAACCCCGCATCAGGCTCCCTGCTCAGTGGAGAGCCTGATTCTCTCTCTCCCTCTGCCTACCTGTGCTCACTCACCCACTCTCTCTCTCTCTCTCAGTCAAATAAATAAATAAAATCTTTAAAAAAAATGTAGAAATGGAAAGGATAAAGCTAACTTTGTCCTCAGTAAAATACAGTAAAACTAACATGAAAGTATTTGGAAATGATATATTTATTCATAATATAACCAGTTTTGTTCCTCAAACACATTGAAGGCATTTTTTTAATTTGGGGCACCTGGGTAGCTCAATGGGTTACAGCCTCTGCCTTTGGCTCTGGTCATGATCCCAGGGTCCTAGGATTGAGCCCCACATTGGGCTCCCTGCTCGGCAGTGCGCCTGCTTCCCTTCCTCTCTCTCTGCCTGCCTCTCTGCCTACTTAGGATCTCTCTCTGTCAAATAAGTAAATAAAATCTTTAAAAAAAAAAAAAAAGATGTTAAATGTTACTTTGACATTCTCTCAGATGAAGAGAAAATAGTTTGTCGAGTAAGCACACTGTTCTCAGTAGCTGTTAAAAACAATCAAATAGGGTGCCTGGGTGGCTCAGTGGGTTGAGCCGCTGCCTTCTGCTCAGGTCATGATCTAAGGGTCCTGGGATCGAGTCCCGCATTGGGCTCTCTGCTCTGCAGGGAGCCTGCTTCCCTCTCTCTCTCTCTGTCTACTTGTGATCTCTCTCTGTCGAATAAATAAATAAATTCTTAAAAAAAAAAACAATCAAACATATAATATGTATGATTTTATTTTAAAATTATTAACTTTTTAAAAAGTGGAATGAAAATATAATAATAATTATGGCAATAGCATCAAACACTGAGCAGAAGCTGTCAAAATTATATATTTTACAAAAAAGGTTAGTGAATGTTGGTGGGAAGGCAAACTTTTGTACCCACAGTGTGAAAAATTATGGAGGTTCCTTAAAAATTAAACACTAGATCTACTCTATGATCCAGTATACATACATCTAAATACCAGTGGGTATTTACCCAAAAAATACAAAAACACGAATTCAAAGAGATAAATGCACCCTTATATTTATAGCAGCATTATTTACAATAGCCAAATTATGGAAGAAGCCCAAGTGTCCATTGATAGATGAATGGATAAAGAAGATGTGGTATATACCCACAATGGAATACTATTCAGTCATAAAAGGAATGAAATCTTGCCATTTGGAATAATATGGATGGAGATAGAGAGTACAATGGTTAAGTGAAATAAGTCAGAGAAAAACAAATGCCATATGATTTCACTCATACATGGAATTTAAGAAACAAAACAAGGAAGAAAAAATAAAGAAAGAAAGTGAGAGAGAGAGAAAGAAACCAAGCAACAGATTCTTAATTGTAGAGAACAAAGTGATGGTTACCAGAGGGGAGGTGGTGGGGGGATGGGTAAAACAGGTGATGGAGATTAAGGAGTGCACTTGTTGTGATGAGCACCGGGTATTATATGTAAGTGTTGAAACACTATATTGTATACCTGAAACTAATGTAAATCTGTATGTTAACTATACTAGAATTAAAAGAAAATAATGAAATTTTTAAAATCTTATATATATATATAGGGAGAGAGAGAGAGTGGTTTGTTTCCTCAACTGCATGTTATTATATGGTAGACACCTTAGAAATAAGTAACATGGACCACTGATACAAATATGACTATCTCTCTGGAAGTTTATTGTGTTTCATTAATCATAAAGTAAAAACAAATGAAAATTCATTAACAAAAAGGCAGGGTTACGTAGCCCCACCTTTTACTGCAAAAATGAAAATAATCAATACCATCATCATCATCATCATTGGGAAAACCTCACTTTAATCAAAAAAGTCAACACATGTAATCATCTAACTGATGTAAATCATCTAACTGATGTATACATGTAAGTGCCTGCAAGGTCTAATGAGATTAAGAAGGAGTTATTAAATTAACAGAGCCAAGAAGCTAAAGAAAAGGAAAATCAAGCAAGACTTGAGAATATCAAAAAAGAAAGCTCTATGTTTGTCATGAATGAATTCCAAGATCCTCAGGGGATTCTTGAAACCACAGATGGTACTGAGCTCTCCATACACCATGTTTTCTCCCATATATAAGCCCATGATAAAGTTAATCTATAAAGGACACAGTGAGATATTAGCACCAATAATAATAAACTAGAATAATTATACTATAATAAAAGTTATATGAATGTGGTTCTCTTTCAAAATGTTCTATTGTAGTGTACTCACCTTTCTTCTGGTAATGATGTGAGATGATAAAATGGCTAGGTGATGACAAGAAGGGAGGGGAATGATGTAGGCACTGTGATGTAGCATTAGGCCGCTCGTGACCTTTTGATGATACATCTACTTCTGGAGTGCAGTTGACAGGAGGTAACTGGAACTGTGGAAAGCACAACTACACATAAGGGGAAGCTACTGTATTACTGTGTTCAAATTCCAAATTGCTGAGGTATTCTCTGCTTTCATAACTTTGAAATACATACACTATGACATAACAAAATTGATGAAATCTATGGGGTGTCTGGATGGCTCTGTGGGTTAAGCTTCTGGCTTCTGCTCAGGTCATGACCTCAGGGTCCTGGGATCAAGCCCTGTATCATGCTCCCTGCTCAGCAGGGAGTCTGCTTTTCCCTCTGCCTCTGCCCCTCCTTCTGCTCATGCTCTCTCTTGTTCTTTCTCTCAAACAAATAAACAAAATCTAAAAAAAAAAATAATTAAACCTACAAGTGTAATACAACAGAATAAATCACACCAAAATTCAGTAACTTGAGACTATAATAACTTAATTTTCTTCATGTGCCCAGTGGTCCACTTAGGCTTGGCTGGATCTAGCTCTAAGTACATGTTAGGTTCATTTTTGTGCCACTAATCCTTTATTCTCTTTTAACCAATAGCTTAACCAGTGTACGTTCTTCTGATAATAATGGCAAAAGCACAAGAAGGACAAGAATTCTCATGATGACTCTTAAGGTCCAGACTCAGAACTAAGCCAAATATCAGCAGGCTGGGGAAATATACTTTATCTATACTGTAATGAAGTTCAGTGTAACATGGCAAAAGGTGTAAATATGGAAAAGAATGAAGAATTTGGAGGAATAATGCAATCTGTAATAGAAATGATAAACGTGATTTCTGGTAGAAAATTTTTAATTGTAAAAATTATGTCACATGCAAAAATGCTGATGTCTAAAATACAGGTGGATGTGATAAAATGATTTGCACTGTAAAAAACAATTCTAGAGTTTCAGAAAAAGTACACAACATGGTAATGAAGAACAAATAAAGATTAAGATGTTAAGTTTAAATCACCAAAATATACAAACCCTCTACCTTAATGCATTTCTCAGAATCACCATCTTTTCCTTCTATTCATGTTTTATTACTTGGCCTTTACTACATGGCCCCAACCTAAACACAAGGGTTACAAGAGAAGCAAATATGCATTTTCTTAATTACCTAATCACAAAGATGTTCTAGGAAATGCTCTTTTAAATATTGATGTTTAAATATTTATTGAATGCATGAATGGGAAAATAAATAAAATATCACGATCAAAATTGACTAAAGCTTAATAAAAAATTAACCTCGAGGTTATGTGGGAAACAGTGAGAAAAGCACATGTTTTCTTAATCATCAATAGAAGAAAAGAAGTCATAGCTTTTAGGAACAATATACCAACTGCTTGAATTTATCACCAGACCCTTTGTTGGCTCAATATTTAAAATATAGGTTAGAATATTACAAAAGAAAGTGATCTTTGGTGGCAAACTGAGTACACTACAAAAATAACCTCCAGATAAGCTGGTTTTAAATAAATAAATACAAATCAAAAGACAGTATACTTAATAATAAAATACATTAAGGAAATACTAAAAGTATTAAATCAATCCTTTTTACAAAGTTTCTTAATTTGTCTTTCAGGACATTATAGAAATGCTTTTAAGAAGTACCATGACATATATTTAAACATACACACATACATCTGTGTATGAATAAATCTGGTAGACATTTTCTAGTAATATAGTATAATGAATGCACTACTTGAATAACAAACTGAATCCAGCAATATATAAAAAAGGTAATCCATCATACCACATTATTTGTTGTTAGCCCCATAATGTAAAATTACTATAATATTTGAAAATAAATCAATGCAGGGACACCTGGGTGGCTCAGTCAGTTAGGTGTCTGACTCTCAGGTTCCACTCATGATCTCAGGGTCATGAGATCAGCCCAGCATTGGGCTCTGTAATCAGCATGGAGTCTGTCAGAGATTCTTTCCTTCTTTATCTCCTTCCCCCCACTTGGAGGTATGCATGTGCCTGCTCACACTCTCTCTCAAATAAATAAGTAAATAAAATCCTTAAAAAAATGCATCAGTGCAATTCCCCATACTAATAGAATAACAAAGAAAATCCACATGATCATATTAATATTTAAATAAAGTATTTTATCAAAATTCTATGTCCAGTCATGGAAATGCTCAGCCAGCTAGGAGTAGAGGAGAATTTTGAAATCCAATAAAGCACATCAATGAAAAACCGCACAACTTATATCAATCTTAGTTATGAACAATGCTGAAAGACACACACACACACACACACACATACACACAGGCCTCATTTGGAAAGAAAGAAGCAAAACACTGATGACATGATTGTGAATATGGAGAAAATCTTAAAGAATCTATAGAAACACTACCAAAATTAAGTAAATTTAATAAGGCCATATTATAAAAATATAAAAATCAAATATATTTTTATATCATATGAATATGTAGAATATGAAATTTTAAAATAACATTAACATAGCATTAAAATATAATTAGGGATAAAGTTAACAAATACATACAAGACATCTGTACTAAAAACTGCAAAACAGGGGCACCTCAGTCAGTCAGTTAAACGACCACCTTCAGCTCAGGTCCTGATCTTGGAGGCCTGGGATTAAACCTTGCATTGGGTTCCCTGCTCAGCCTAGAGTCAGCTTCTCTCTCTTCCTCTAATCCCCACTGTGCTCTCTCTCTCTCTCTCTCCTCTTAAATAAATAAAAATCTCCCTTTTTTTTTTTAACTAAGTTCAATCAGCTCACGTATAGTACATTTTTAGTTTTTGATGTAGTGTCAATTATTCATTAGTTGCATATAACACCCAGTGCCCATCGCATCACATACCCTTAATACCCATCACCTGGTTACCTCATGCCCCCATCCCCCTCCCTTTAAACCAATGACTGTCATAAGAGATGTAGAGGACATTTATCCATACTTAAAGGGTCTATCCAACAAGAAGATCTAACAATTGTAAATAAATAAAAATCCTAAAAAACAAAGAAAACTCTAAAAAGTAAAAAAATAAAAACTGCCAAACATTGCTGAGAAATGTTAATGAAGACCTAATTTACTATAGATGCATAACATGTTTATGGTCTCATAACTCAATACTATTAAGATGTTTATTCTCTTCAAAAGGATCTCTAGACTTAGAGAAATGACAAATTCAAGCAGGGCTTTTTCTGAGGAGATCAGCAAGTTGATTCTATAACTTATATCAAAAGGGAAAAGACATGGAAGAGCCAAAACAATTTTGAAAGGATAACAAATTTGGAGAATTTACATTACCATGATACCTACAAACTATACTAATAAAAAAATCTTGTATTTCTGTGTGGAAGGACAGATTAGTACAAGAGTGTATACAGAATTAGATTTTGATATGTATGAAAGTATGCTTGATGGAGTTTCTACAGAGGTCCCAGAATATTTTAATGAAGGAAAGAATATTTTTAATAAATTGTGCTAGAAAAAAGAAATGAGTCCTCTAATAGAAAAAGAGGACCCTCAATCTTTTTACCACACCACACACAAACATTCACTCAAAAGAATCCTACATCGGGGCTCCTGGGTGGCTCAGTGTGTTGAAGCCTCTGCCTTCGGCTTGGGTCATGATCCCAGGGGTCCTGGGATCGAGCCCCGCATCAGGCTCTCTGCTTTGCGGGGAGCCTGCTTCCTCCTCTCTCTCTCTCTCTGCCTGCCTCTCTGCCTACTTGTGGTCTCTGTCTGTCAAATAAATAAATAAAATCTTTTTTTTAAAAAAAGAATCCTAGATCTATGTAAATCTAAAATTATTAATGTTGAATAAAAAACAGGAAAACACTTTCACAACCTTGGTATAGTCAAAGATATCCTGCACATGAAAATACAAAAACTAACCATAAAAGAAGAAGAAGAAGAAGAAGAAGGAGGAGGACGAGGAGGACGAGGAAAATAGGACTTCTAAACTTGAAACTCTAATCCTTGAAATTTCACTATTTAGAAAATAGCAAGGAAGGTACCAACTTTGAAAAACTATTCCTAATGCCTATTCCCAAACCTGACACTAGACTTGTAACTAGAATTGATAAAATGATAACAAATTCTTGCTATTCAATAGAAAATGTCACACTACCCTTGCCCCATACACACACAATTGGGAAATAAACTGATATTTTAAAAAATATGATGGCTATTTGATGCATGCAAATATGATTTTTCATGTAACCCTTGTGTACTGTTGGTGGGAATGTAAACTGGTATAGCCACTGTGGAGAATAGTATGGAGGGTCCTCAAAAAATTAAAAACAGAAAATACTATATGTAATCCAGTATTTCCACTACTGGGTATTTAGCCAAAGAAAATGAAAAGACTAATTTAAAAAGATTTAACTACCTTTATAGCAGCATCATTTACAAGAGCCAAGATGTAGAAGCAATCCAAGAGTCCATCCATAGATGAATAGATAAAGAGATGGCATATATACCTACATACACAATGGAATAATACTTGGCTATAAAAATAAATGAGAACTTGCCATTTTTAACAACATGGATGGACCTAGCAGGTAAAATGTTAAATGAAATAAGTCAGTCAGAAGACGACAAACATCATATAGTTTTATTCATATGTGGAATCTAAGAAACAAAAGGAATGAACAAAGAAACAAAGCGACAAAAAAAATGACAATGACTCTTAATTCAGAGAACTTGATGGGTGCCAGAAGGGAGGTGGTGGGGTGGGGATGAGTGAAATACATAAAGTAGATTAAGACGTATGAACTTCTGGTTATAAAATATAAGTCACAGAGATGAAAAGGACAGCGTAAGAAATAGAGTAAGACTGCAAACAAGTTGTTTAGTGACAGATGGTGACAGCACTTGTGGTGAACACTGAGGAACATACAGAATTGCTGAATTATTATGTTAAACACTTGAAACTAATATAACACTGTATGTACGTCAATTTAAAAAAGGAAAATATGATTTTCAACATTTCTCCATTCTTTGAACCAGAAGATGTAGAACTATTCTATACCTTGTATATCAGTGTACATGGCATGTACTGGAAGTAAGTATCTTCTTTGTTTAGTTTCAGATCCAAAAATGGAAAACATTTTTGGCCCAGGAGTTGCACTTAATGGTTTATACCTGGAAGCCTCATCCATACTTGATGTAATTGTAAATAATTTTAATGATAAGATTATGGGCTTGAACTGATGAGATTTAGCTTTAAGTGATATGATTTGGGACTTGAGCTGGTGCCCTAAAGCAATGAGACTGGTAAAGAACTGGGGAAAGAGTATCTGCATTTGGGAGGAAGATGAATCATTGAGGGCCAAAGGAGGGATGGTAGGCAGAATTCTAAAATGGACCCAAAGATTCCTACTCCCTAATATACATGCCTATATAATTCTCTTTCCTTGAAGGTAAGCAGGACCAGTGAATATGATGGAATATCATTCTCTTGATTGTATTTCATTAAATGGTTCTTTCAGATCTAATTATGGTTACTCTAATTAAGGTAACTCCAATCAGTTAATCATTAGAATTAAGGTTATTAATTAACCATTTAGTAATTACCTACTAATTACTAAGTAGTTAATTAGTAATTACTATTAAACTAATAGTAATTAAGGATACCAATTAAGATAACCAAAAGAAAGATTATCTTGTTAGGTCTGACCTAAACTGATGAGCCCTTAAATAGGACTGGCCCTTCCTGATGATATAAGAAGATGTGATGTGAGAGAGATTCAGTTGCTGGATTTGTAGGCTGAAGGGGCATACATGACAAGGATTTGAGAATATCCTCTAGGAGCTCAGAGCAAAATATAGCCAACAGATAGCAAAACAGTGTTCTTAATATTACAATGACAAGGAACTGAATTTTGCCATTATTTGCCTTATATAGGCTTAGGGAAACAACCCAAGTTCCAGACAAGAAAATGGCCATTGGCACACTTATTTCAGCCTTATGAGACATTGGGGAGAGAAAGCAAAGCCCAACCTGGCCTTCTGAACTACAGAACTGTGAGATAGTATGTGCTCTTTTATGCCCCTAAGTCTATCATTACCTGATACATAGCAATAGAAAGCTAACCTTGCAGAAAAAGCATGATATGGTACATGCCAAATATTCACTTTCATTTTGTGCACTCTATTATTTTTCTTTACTCCCTTAGATAAAGAAGATAGGACCGTATTTGTACACTTGGCCAATGAGGAACTTACTTGTGGCCAGTGATATGCTATAACCATTGTCTGAGATAATTACGTCCCTATGTGAAAAATTTGGAATATTGACTTTCAAGATGTACAATTCATTAGTAACAGAGATAGAATTCAAAACACATATAAAGATAATATACCAATAGGATCATTATTACTAAGAGTTGTCATACTATAATGAAAAACAGAAAATGTTTGAAAATGTGCAATAAAAGCGGAAATTTAGGAAATCATTCCATTTGAGAGAAGAATGATATGCAGAGAAACTAATTTGGCCCCAAAGGGAGGGACAGAGAATTTTCATAGCCTGGTGTCCCTGCTTCACTTCCTATAAAGTATTATTGTATAGGAGGGTCTTTTGTTTTCCCATAATAAGGATGCTTGAAATGATTCACTTTTTAGTGACCCTGAGTGAGACTCTGTTCCCTGGAACTCAACCAAGTTTTAGCAAGACATTAAAGTAAGCTAGGAATAGGGCAAATATAGAAATGTATATTATGTTTTGTCTAGAGAATAGTAAACCCCTTCCACTCTGGGATTCAATGTTGGGCTGAATTGAGACTCTTCCACCTGGAGAAGTCTAAATTTTAAAATATGTATTATCATAAATATACAATAATTTGACAATATTTGGCAGGAATCATTGTAATAATTTTATGCAATAATTTTATGCAAGGTTCGTGTATTATACATGCAGGGAGTAAACTACAGAAAGTAAGTATAATGCTGCTGCACATAGACCTTTTTGCCTCAGCAAGCATAGGCTATAAAATGTTGCCTTCCTAAGGGTCTATATGCAGAATAAGTTGAAAAAAAAATGGCTAGGAGAAAGATTAGAAGCTATATATCCAAGGACATGATCATGTAGCCTCAAATATTGGATAAAACACAAGCATTCATTTCTAATGATTTTCCAACTGTAAGTTTTATGAGAACTTGTCAAATCATGATTGCTTACATCAAATCACTCTGATAACTCATTATACCTTATAATATTGTCTCCTTTTATGAGCTAGCATAAGTGACTCCATATTCGTGCTTGGTACTCAGATAATGTAGAGAACATGGCCTCTTTGGGTCTTTTATTCTTAGAGTACCTGCAGAAGAGACTATGTTCACCAATATTTAAGTGTTTTCCTTCTTCCCTTGGATGCAGTTAGACCACACTTGGTCAACACCCTCACTGTGAGCCTTGGCCACCTCAGTGAGTTCTGGCCAATATAATGCAGGCCCAAGCAATAGGTGCCTGACCCACTCCATAAAAATCTTTTTTTTTTTTCTTTCTTTTTCCTGTAGTATTCTCTCTTATCCATCAGCAGCGTAAAAAAGAAAGAAAACCCAGGTAGTAGTAAATACTGATCCACAAGATTGAAGAAGGATTACTCCTTGAGTTACTGGTTTGGAAGATGCATGTTAAACACTCCTTAAATTGTTATGACAACAGGAATAAATTTATATTGTGTTAAGTCACATTGATTTTGGTGTTGTATGCTACAAGCACTCTTCCCTAATGCAAAACTCTATTTTAAAGTAGGTGCATTGGCATAAAAATACATTTAAAAAATGAACTTGGATTAGTGGTAAAGTGACAGGGAGCATAGCAACAAAGATCGAAGGTGGCAAGAATGAAGAGTTGTGATTTGCTGTGGAAAAATATTTGCTTACCTGTTACCTTCAATTACCAGAAGGGAGGCCCATGTGCAACTGCATCTGATGCCCTAGGCAAAGTGGTAAGAAGGAGTCAGCATGAGAGTATGATAGTATATGTTAGGTCTTATTAACTACTTATGTAGGTTTCTATGGAAAGGAGATGAGAAAAGAAAAAAAATAATAACAAACCGTTTTCAAGCAGAAATTTAGAAATTGAAAAAAAAATTTAGAGATAGAGAAAATCTAGAAATATGGGTCCTTATAGTATTAAATGTCCTTCTAGAATCCAAATGAAATGACTGACAAAGCCTTTGAGTGACAAAAGCCCATTAGAAACTCATCTTTGAAACAAAGTTCAGATTAAGGATGTGTCTGCCCTTCCTAATCCTGATGGCATGGAGATAGCCACTATAAAATTAGGAGGGAGTCATGGAAGTGAGAAAGCTTTAAATTATCAAGACTGACAATAATATTATGTTTATAAAAATAAAAAAAAAAAATAAAAAAAAAATGTAAATGGGACAGAATAGAGAGTTCAGAAATAAACCCTTGCATAATTTAAAAAAAAAAAAAAAAAAAAAAAAAGGAATATATTTTATTGTGATTACTGGAACTTGGAAGTGACTGAAAGCAAGTACTAAAGGAGTTCATGAAATCACTAAATTAAAAAAAAAAGATTTTTTGATTAAAAACAGTTTTGAGTCTTCCTGTTAGACCAACAGGAAGCACTTTATAGTTATAATTCAGAGAAACAGATTTTATGGAGAAAAGTGGAACTTTTATGAATGATAAGAGAAAACTTTATCTGGTGGATCAATAGTAATAACATAAAAATTCAATCATTATTTATGCATTTTGTGTGAACTTGCATATGTATTGTTACTTTGCAACAAACAGATTAATCATATACAGAAAATGTGCTTGCCTGTGCACACACACAAACATGTACACACATATGCACATGCACATACAATATGCATTTTGGCATTCTTTCAGGCATATATTTATTGTCACATATATATTTAATAACTATGATTATATATGCTAATATAAACATGAACATAAATGTTATGTCCACATATTAATATAAAATTTTATTATAAAGTATATGTGTATTAACTGTATATGTGTACCTATATATAACATATGAATATATACATAACCTTATAAAAAGTATATGCGTGTTGTTAGTGTCTGAAAGTTTGTGTCTTCAGAAGTTCATAGGCTGGAATTATGAGGCCCAATGTGATGGTGTTAGAAGATGCATCCTTTGGGAGATGATTAGGTTACAAAGCGGGAGCCCTTATGAACAGGATTAGTGCTATTAGAAAAGATATCTCAACAGAGCTCTTAGTCCCACCCACCATGTAAGGACAGAGTGAAATGGAGGTGGCTAGGAGCCAGAAATATGGCCCTCACTGGACCATGCTGGCACCCTGATCTTGCACTTTAATCTTCAGAACTGAGAAATACATTTCCATTGTTTATAAGCTTCCCAATCTGTGGTATTTGTTAAAGCAGCCAGAAGGAGTAAGACAACCTATTAAAGTACAATTATTCTCTCTCTTTATCTCTCTCTCTCTCACACATACACACACACACACATTTTTGTTCAACTCTCAGATATAAGGGTTAGCCTTTTTTCTTTTCCCATTTTTTTTTCAAAGATTCTATTTATTTACTTATTTGAGAGGGGGGAGAGTGAGAAAGAGCATGAACAGGGGGAGGGGCAGAGGGAGAAGCAGACTACCTGCTGAACAGGAAGCCTGATACAAGGCTAGATCCTAGAACCCTGGGATCATGACCTGAGTCAAAGGCAGATGCTTAACCAATTGGGCCACCCAGTCACCCCAGCCTCTTTTCTAACCATGGTTGCAACTGGAAGCTTTAAAAAGTTAAGAAGTAGGAGATGGTCAGTTCTAGGTTCTGATAACTTAGAATAGGCAAGTCCCCTTTTTGTCTTAGAAAAATGACTACAGATGCTGCTGATGATAGGAAAAGTTCCAAAGTTAGAGTTCGCCCTGGTGTGCTGACTACAGGGCTGGCATAATTTTGTAAATTCTGCTACAATAAAACCCCTGCCCATTACATATCAATTTCAAAACTAATCAAAGCAGAGAAGGGACAGATATCATTTCACTATGCTCCACTAGAATGACATTAGATCAAAGTCTGCAGGTCCAATTCTTCAGTTGGAAACTGAAGAATTCAATCTCCACTCAAGTTCATACCCTGAGAAATGAAATCTAAGGGTGCCAAAAGAGGGAGTGTCCTCATTACCTGCAAATATTTAAATACTGGGTCTGGTTAAATCTCTCTTTTCTCAAAAATAAGTAAAATTTAATTAAAAATAAAAGCATGCTCTTATGGAAAAATCCTTCATCACAAGAGGATACTCAGAAAGTAACAATTCAAAAAAAGAATTTCTCTGCTAAACAGAATGAAATTTTAAGGAGTATTTACATTCTTATTCTCAATACTATTTCAATGGACTTTCTGAGTTAGGATTAGGATGCCATATGTATCAAACAGGCAACAAATGACTGATTTAAAAAGAAAGTTATGTGAATTTGGGAAAAATTATCTGCACAGATCCAAAGTAATGTAATAAAATTAATATCTGAAATAATGACAAAGGTTACATTGTAAAACTTGTAATCACTGCTAAAATGTAAAACTTGTAATCACTGCTAAAAAGGACAAACTTCTTCCAAAAATAAAGGACACATAAAATTGTTTTAAAAATGAAAGGAAATGGAGAAAGGAATGACACTGAAGATAAAATATGTAGATAATGTTTTATTTTAAAAATAAATCGATGGCTGGGGGAGAGGAGTCAAGACGGCGGAGAAGTACAGGCTGAGACTACTTCAGCTAGCAGGAGATCAGCTAGATAGCTTATCTAAAGATTGCAAACACCTGAAAATCCATCGGCAGATTGAAGAGAAGAAGAACAGCAATTCTGGAAACAGAAAAACAACCACTTTTTGAAAGGTAGGACCGGCGGAGACGTGAATCCAAAGCAAGGGGAAGATAGACCCCGAGGGGAGGGGCCAGCTCCCGGCAAGGGGTGGAGCAATGGAGCACAAAATCAGGACTTTTAAAAGTCTGTTCCCCTGAGGGACATCGCTCCAGAGGCTAAACTGGGGTGAAGCCCACACGGGGTCAGCGTGGCCTCAGGTCCCGCATGGTCACAGAAGGAGGAGGGGTGTCTGAGTGTTGCAGAGCTTGCGGGTATTGGAACGGGAAAGCCGGCTACAGAGACAGTAAGCTCACAGCTCGGTGTTACCTTGAACAAGCCGCAGGCTCAGTGAGCTCGGAGCCGGCCGGAGGTCAGGCAGACAGGAGTAACTGGGCGCAGTTCTCTGAGGGTGCACTGAGGAGTGGGGCCCCCAGGCTCTCTGCAACTCCGGGCCAGAGACCAGGAGGCTGCCATTTGTATTCCGGTCCTCCAGAACACTACGGAAAGCGCTCAGGGAACAAAAGCTCCTGAAAGCAAACCCGAGCCGATTACTCAACCCGGCCCATGGTAAGGGCGGTGCAATTCCGCCTGGGGCAAAGACACTTGAGAATCACTACACCAGGCCCTTCCCCCAGAAGATCAACAAGAAATCCAGCCAAGACCAAGTTCACCTACCAAGGAGTGCGGTTTCAATTCCAAGGAGAGCAGCAGAATTCCAGAGGAGGAGAAAGCAAAGCACAGAACTCATGGCTTTCTCCCTGTGATTTTTTTAGTCTTGCAGTTAATTTAATTTTTTACTTTTGCATTTTTTTCTCTTCTTCTGCTAAAATTTTTTTTAACTTTTACCCTTTTCTTTTTTAATGTTTTTTAACTAGTTTATCTAATGTATATATTTTTCTTTTATATATTTTTATTTATTCGTTTTCTTGATTAAATTCTTTTTTTTTCTTTTTTTTCTTTCTTTCTTTTAGAACCTTTTTTTATCCCCTTTCTCTTCCCTCACTATTTGGGATCTCTTCTGATTTGGTTAAAGCATATTTTCCTGGGGTTGTTGCCACCCTTTTAGTATTTTACTTGCTCCTTCATATACTCTTATCTGGACAAAATGACAAGGCATAAAAATTCACCAAAAAAAAAAAAGAACAAGAGGCAGTACCGAAGAGGCTAGGGACCTAATAAATACAGACATTGGTAATATGTCAGATCTAGAGTTCAGAATGATAATTCTCAAGGTTCTAGCCGGGCTCGAAAAAGGCATGGAAAATATTAGAGAAACCCTCTCGGGAAATATAAAAGCCCTTTCTGGAGAAATAAAAGAACTAAAATCTAACCACGTTGAAATCAAAAAAGTTATTAATGAGGTGCAATCAAAAATGGAGGCTCTCACTGCTAGGATAAATGAGGCAGAAGAAAGAATTAGCGATATAGAAGACCAAATGACAGAGAATAAAGAAGCTGAGCAAATGAGGGACAAACAGCTACTGGATCACGAGGGGAGAATAAGAGAGATAAGTGAAACCATAAGACAAAACAACATTAGAATAATTGGGATTCCAGAAGAAGAAGAAAGAGAGAGGGGAGCAGAAGGTATACTGGAGAGAATTATTGGGGAGAATTTCCCCAATATGGCAAAGGGAACGAGCATCAAAATTCAGGAGGTTCAGAGAACACCCCTCAAAATCAATAAGAATAGGCCCACACCCCGTCACCTAATAGTAAAATTCACAAGTCTTAGTGACAAAGAGAAAATCCTGAAAGCATCCCAGGAAAAGAAGTCTGTAACGTACAATGGTAAAAATATTAGATTGGCAGCTGACTTATCCAGGGACCTGGCAGGCCAGAAAGAGCTGGCATGATATTTTCAGAGCACTAAACGAGAAAAACATGCAGCCAAGAATACTATATCCAGCTAGGCTATCATTGAAAATAGAAGGAGAGATTAAAAGCTTCCAGGACAAACAAAAACTGAAAGAATTTGCAAACACCAAACCAGCTCTACAGGAAATATTGAAAGGGGTCCTCTAAGCAAAGAGAGAGCCTACAAGTGGTAGATCAGTAAGGAACAGAGACCATATACAGTAACAGTCACTTTACAGGCAATACAATGGAACTAAATTCATATCTCTCAATAGTTACTCTGAATGTTAATGGGCTAAATTCCCCAATCAAAAGACACAGGGTATAAGAATGGATAAAAAAAACAAAACCCATCTATATGTTGCCTCCAAGAAACTCATTTTAAGCCCGAAGACACCTCCAGATTTAAAGTGAGAATTTACCATTTAATGGACATCAGAAGAAAGCAGGAATGGCCATCCTCATATCAGATCAATTAGATTATAAGCCAAAGACTATAATAAGAGATGAGGAAGGACACTATATCATACTCAAAGGGTCTGTCCAACAAGAAGATCTAACAATTTTAAATATCTATGCCCCCAACGTGGGAGCAGCCAACAATATAAACCAATTAATAACAAAATCAAAGAAAAACATCAACAATAATACAATAATAGTAGGGGACTTTAACAGTCCCCTCACTGAAATGCACAGATCATCCAAGCAAAAGATCAGCAAGGAAATAAAGGCCTTAAACGACACACTGAACCAGATGGACATCACAGATATATTCAGAACATTTCATCCCAAAGCAACAAAATACACATTCTTCTCTAGTGCACATGGAACATTCTCCAGAATAGATCACATCCTCGGTCCTAAATCAGAACTCAACCGGTATCAAAAGACTGGGATCATTCCCAGCATATTTTCAGACCACAATGCTCTGAAGCTAGAACTCAACCACAAGAGGAAGTTTGGAAAGAACCCAAATACATGGAGACTAAACAGCATCCTTCTAAAGAATGAATGGGTCAACAGGGATTTTAAAGAAGAATTGAAAAAAACCATGGAAACAAATGATAATGAAAATACAACGGTTCAAAATCTGTGGAACACAACAAAGGCAGTCCTGAGAGGAAAATATATAGCGGTACAAGCCTTTCTTAAGAAACAAGAAAGGGGGGCGCCTGGGTGGCTCAGTGGGTTAAGCCGCTGCCTTCGGTTCAGGTCATGATCTCAGGGTCCTGGGATCGATCCCCGCGTCGGGCTCTCTGCTCAGCAGGGAATCTGCTTCTCTCTCTCTCTCTCTCTCTCTGCCTGCCTCTCTGCCTACTTGTGATCTCTGTCTGTCAAATATATAAATAAAATCTTTAAAAAAAAAAAAAGAAACAAGAAAGGTCTCAGGTACACAACCTAACTCTACACCTAAAGGAGCTGGAGAAAGAACAAGAAAGAAACCCTAAGCCCAGCAGGAGAAGAGAAATCATAAAGATCAGAGCAGAAATCAATGAAATAGAAACCAAAAAAACAATAGAACAAATCAACGAAACTAGGAGCTGGTTCTTTGAAAGAATTAATAAAATTGATAAACCCCTGGCCCGACTTATCAAAAAGAAAAGAGAAAGGACACACAAAAATAAAATCATGAATGAAAGAGGAGATATCACAACTAACACCAAAGAAATACAAACTATTATAAGAACATACTATAAGCAACACTACGCCAACAAATTTGACAATCTGGAAGAAATGGATGCATTCCTAGAAAAACATGAACTACCACAACTGAACAAGGAAGAAATAGAAATCCTGAACAGGCCCATCACCAGTAAGGAGATTGAAACAGTCATTAAAAATCTCCAAACAAACAAAAGCCAAGGGCCAGACGACTTTCCGGGGGAATTCTACCAAACATTTAAGAAGAACTAACTTATTCTCCTGAAACTGTTCCAAAAAATAGAAATGGAAGGAAAACTTCCAAACTCATTTTATGAGGCCAGCATCACCTTGATCCCAAAACCAGACAAGGATCCCATCCAAAAAGAGAGCTATAGACCAATATCCTTGATGAACACAGATGTGAAAATACTCAACAAAATACTAGCCAATAGCATTCAACAGTACATTAAAAGGATTATTCACCATGACCAAGTGGGATTTATTCCAGGGCTGCAAGGTTGGTTCAACATCCGCAAATCAGTCAATGTAATACAACACATCAATAAAAGAAAGAACAAGAACGATATGATACTCTCAATAGATGCTGAAAAAGCATTTGACAAAGTACAGCATCCCTTCCTGATCAAAACTCTTCAAAGTGTAGGGATAGAGGGCACATACCTCAATATCATCAAAGCCATCTATGAAAAACCCACCGCAAATATTCTCAATGGAGAAAAACTGAAAGCTTTTCCGCTATGGTCAGGAACACAGCAGGGATGTCCATTATCACCACTGGTATTCAACATAGTACTAGAAGTCCTAACCTCAGCAATCAGACAACAAAAGGAAATTAAAGGCATCCAAATCGGCAAAGAAGAAGTCAAATTATCACTCTTCATAGATGATATGATACTATATGTGGAAAACCCAAAAGACTCCACTCCAAAACTGCTAGAACTTGTACAGGAATTCAGTAAAGTGTCAGGATATAAAATCAATGCACAGAAATCAGTTGCATTTCTCTACACCAACAACAAGACAGAAGAAAGAGAAATTAAGGGGTCAATCCCATTTACAATTGCACCCCAAACCATAAGATACCTAGGAATAAACGTAACCAAAGAGGCACAAAATCTATACTCAGAAAACTATAAAGTAGTCATGAAAGAAATTGAGGAAGACACAAAGAAATGGAAAAATGTTCCATGCTCCTGGATTGGAAGAATAAATATTGTGAAAATGTTTATGCTACCTAAAGCAATCTACACATTTAATGCAATTCCTATCAAAGTACCATCCATCTTTTTCAAAGACATGGAACAAATAATTCTAAAATGTATATGGAACCAGAAAAGACCTCGAATAGCCAAAGGGATATTGAAAAAGAAAGGCAAAGTTAGTGGCATCACAATTCCAGACTTCAAGCTCTATTATAAAGCTGTCATCATCAAGACAGCATGGTACTGGCACAAAAACAGACACATAGATCAATGGAACAGAATAGAGAGCCCAGAAATAGACCCTCAACTCTATGGTCAACTAATCTTCGACAAAGCAGGAAAGAATGTCCAATGGAAGAAAGACTGGCTCTTCAATAAATGGTGTTGGGAAAATTGGACAGCCACATGCAGAAAAATGAAATTGGACCATTTCCTTACACCACACATGAAAATAGACTCAAAATGGATGAAGGACCTCAATGTGCAAAAGGAATCCATCAACACTTGAGAACACAGGCAGCAACCTCTTCGATCTCAGCTGCAGCAACAGTTTCCTAGGAACATAGCCAAAGGCAAGGGAAGCAAGGGCAAAAATGAACTTTTGGGATTTCATCAAGATCAAAAGCTTTTGCACAGCCAAGGAAACAGTTAACAAAATTAAAAGACAAATGACAGAATGGGAGAAGATATTTGCAAATGACATATCAGATAATGGACTAGTGTCCAAAATCTATAAAGAACTTAGCCTACTCAACACCCAAAGAACAAATAATCCAATCAAGAAATGGGCAGAGGACATGAACAGACATTTCTGCAAAGAAGACATCCAGATGGCCAACAGACACATGAAAAATTGCTCCATATCACTTGGCATCAGGGAAATACAAATCAAAACCACAATGTGAGGGACACCTTGGGGGCTCAGTTGGTTAAGCAGCTGCCTTCAGCTCAGGTCATGATCCCAGCATCCTGGGATCGAGTCCCGCATCGGGCTCCTTGCTCGGCAGGGAGCCTTCTTCTCCCTCTGCCTCTGTCTGCCTGTGCTCGCTCTCTCTCTCTGATAAATAAATAAAATCTTTAAAAAAAAAACACACAATGAGATATCACCTCACACCAGTCAGAATTGCTAAAATCAACAAGTCAGGAAATGACAGATGCTGGCAAGGATGCGGAGAAAGGGGTACCCTCCTACACTTTTGGTGGGAATGCAAGCTGGTGCAACCACTATGGAAAACAGCATGGAGGTTCCTCAAAATATTGAAAATAAAACTGCCCTATGACCCAGCAATTGCACTACTGGGTATTTACCCTAAAGATACAAATGTAGTGATCCAAAGGGGCACGTGCACCCGAATGTTTATAGCAGCAATGTCCACAATAGCCAAACTATGGAAGGAACCTAGATGTCCATCAACAGATGAGTGGATAAAGAAGATGTGGTATATATTCACAATGGAATACTATGCAGCCATCAAAAGAAATGAAATCTTGCCATTTGTGACAACATGGATGGAACTATAGAGTATCATGCTTAGCGAAATAAGTCAAGTAGAGAAAGACAACTATCATATGATCTCTGTGATATGAGGAAGTGGTGATGCAACATGGGGGCTTAAGTGGGTAGGAGAAGAATCAATGAAACAAGATGGGATTGGGAGGGAGACAAACCATAAGTGACTCTTAATCTCAAAAAACAAACTGAGGGTTGCTGGGGGGAGGGTGGTTGGGAGAAGGGGGGTGGGGTTATGGACATTGGGGAGGGTATGTGCTTTGGTGAGTGCTGTGAAGTGTGTAAACCTGGCGATTCACAGACCTGTACCCCTGGGGATAAAAATATATGTTTATAAAAAATAAAAAATTTTTAAAAATAAATAAATAAATAAAATAAAAATAAATAAATAGATCGATGACCACCATTATATGAACTACCAAGAAAATAATACAGAACAGTAATATTGAAAATCATTGTGGCATTTGCCATTTATAAGTCATCTGAATTTTTAAGGTAACTTTTTATGGTTTTCTTGAGATTTTATAAGATCTAAATGGATTTCATTAGATACAAATATATATTTAATATAATATGTATTATATATTATGTAAGATCTAAAAGGATTACATTCTAATGGACAATTTTTGCATATAAGCATCTTAATTTTGTTAAATCAATACAAAAAATTGTTTTCTCCCTAAGAGGAGAAAAATGTTCCTATGATTCATTCTTTTTTCCTTCCCCCTGAAGACTTCTTTGAATGAAACACAATCCTCCTTTGGAATTTCAAGGAAAACGATTAACCCTGTGTTGTAATCGAATACTCTGGGTACATATTTATCTTGTTTATTAGATAAATAGGACTTATAAAGGCCACAGACCATGAATAAACAAATTCTACTCAGAGCTTAGCACTAAATCTTGCTTTTAATAAATGATAATTCATAAATAACACAAAATAAAATCTTTGAATTTTTTGTGACTTATGTTTCAGTGGAATCACTGAGAGGGGCACTGAGAGCCTTCGGCACCTGTGTGGACTGATCACAGAGAGGTTTCAGCAAATGTAGTAGTTAGAATTAGCTTTCACTCATTAACCAATATACATAGAGTCACAGATAGAATTGTATACCATAACTAATACCCTTGGACTTTCTCCATTAATTATAGTAAGAAAGAAACGTTGTTTTGTTGAAATTATACTTCACTGGCATTATACAGAATTGGAGATTCTGGGGTTTGTATATTTATTTGTTCACAAATTTCTTTGGCTTTGTATATTTAGTTGGGATATGTGAGTGGAAATAAGTCTCTTGGAAAATTATTTCTTTTGGAAGTTATTGCCAGGTTTTGAGCAGTCCCTTTAAAAGTGCTGTCAGAACAAATACATCAGGTCACACAGCAGGTGGTTTATCTCTGTGAAAGCCTGAGCATTAAAATAGAGAAGGCTGCAGACTAGTAATTAGGTATTGATTGGTTTATCTAACACATTCTGCACATTTCTAAACAAATGCAACATCCTTTCTGATTCCTTTCTTCTAAACCTTGAAATCTGTCAGTGCACTCATTGCCAAGATTACAAAATATGAAGTGCAGTTTTTACAACTGATTCGCTGATCTCACTTGAACCCAATCAATAAACTTCACAAAATGATTCCATTCTTAGAAAAATGTCACAAAGATCCACACAAGCCCATCTATACCTCCAATAAGCACTTCTACTTTATATCATCAGAAATATGTATTTTAAACATTAACAAAGACTTACACACACAGCCTTTTCTTTTAGAAACATTGATTATCACAATGTCCTGCAGAGTTAACAGAGATGTGTGCCATCACAGAGCCAATTACTAAGGGTCACACCATTAACCAGGGCACCAAGGTGAGACTATAAATGAAAAAGTAAAGTTTGAAGAATAAGTGCATAACTAACAGATACAAATGTGAAAAACAAGGGATTATAACAACAAAAAGATAAATATCATAGTTAAAAACATCAAAAACCAAGATTCACATAGATTTTCAAGATCATCATAGCACTTATTGTTACAGAATTTAAGTTCTTATTTTGCTCAACAATGACCACAGTCTTAAAGGATCAGGATTAAGGAAACACAAAAAATCTGACTTTTTAAAATAATTGGTGTTTTTTTCTGAGAGTAAGAAAATAGAAACAGATAGTGGAATTAAGAAAAACAAAAAAATATGTAGATTTACACTGTGATATCCTCTACACTAACTGAAGACTCCATCTTTTACTGATAAAAGCTTGCAAATACTATCCAAAAATAACACAGTGGGGGGGTGTGGGTGGCTTAGCGGAGTAAGCTTCTGCCTTTGGCTCAGGTCATGGTCTCTGGGTCCTGGGATCTAGCCCTGCATTGGGCTCTCTGCTCAGCAGGGAGCCTGCTTCCCCCTCTCTCTCTGCCTGCCTCTCTGCCTGCTTGTGATCTCTCTTTGTCAAATAATAAACAAAATCTTAAAAAAAAAAACAACACAGTGGACTTAGTTAAGATATATAGATAAAAGAAAACAGTAAAGTTGGCTCTCACAAATTTAAAAAATGAAATTGAACTATAGTGAACCTTATACATTCTCATTTCATATCTCATTTGCTCCTTAGAATATCCACTCTGTTGGTGGGAATGCAAGTTGGTGCAGCCACTTTGGAGAACAGTATGGAGATTCCTCAAGAAATGAAAAATAGAGCTTTCCTCTGACCCTGCCATTGCACTACTGGGTATTTACCCCAAAGATACAGATGTAGCAAAAAGAAGGGCCATCTGTACCCCAATGTTTATAGCAGCAATGGCCGCGGTCGCCAAACTGTGGAAAGAACCAAAATGCCCTTCAGCGGACGAATGGATAAGGAAGATGTGGTCCATATACACTATGGAGTATTATGCCTCCATCAGAAAGGATGAATACCCAACTTTTGTATCAACATGGGTGGGACTGGAAGAGATGCTGAGTGAAATAAGTCAAGCAGAGAGAGTCAATTATCATATGGTTTCACTTACTTGTGGAACATAACAAATAACATGGAAGACATGGGGAGATGGAGAGGAGAAAGGAGTTGGGGGAAATCAAAGGGGGTGACAAACCATGAGTTTAGTTCAGAGAAATAAACTGAGGATTTTGGAGGGGAGGTGGATGGTGGGTTGTGTGAGTCTGGTGGTGGAGATTATGGAGGGCACGAATTTCATGGAGCACTGGGTGAGGTGCATAAACAATGGATTTTGGAACACACACACACACACACACACACACATTAAATTTAAAAAAATGGTGGAAAGTCTGGTTCTAAATTACATTTACTTGGGCTGGGGGGGGGGGTGCCTGGGTGGCTCAGTTGGTTAAGCATCAGGCTCTTGATTTTGGCTCAGGGTCATGATGTCAGGGTCCTGAGATCAGGCTCCATATTCAACGGGGTTCAACGGGGAGTCTGCTTGGGATTTCCTCTCTCCCTCTCCTTCTACCTCTTCCCCCTTCTCAATTAAAAAAATAAATTAAAAAAAATAAAGTATATTTACTTGGGTTCAATTTGCATTTTGTCACACCCCCTAGATGACTCAGACAAGGCATATAACTTCTTTTTATTTAAAGTCGGTATTGCTTGTTTGTTTGTTTTTAGTATTATCATATATTTTTTACATTATTTATTTCTTTTCAGTGTAACAGAATTCATTGTTTATGCACCACACCCAGTGCTCCATGCAATACGTGCCCTCCATAACATCCACCACCTGGCTCCCCCAACCTCCCACCCCCCTGCCCCTTCAAAACCCTCAGATTGTTTTTCAGAGTCCATAGTCTCTCATGGTTCATCTCCTCCTCTTGGGGTACATATGGCCCTTCTTTTCACTGTATCTGTATCTTTGGAGTAAATACCTAGTAGTGCAATTGCAGGGTCATAGGGAAGCTCTATTTTTAATTTCTTAAGGAATCTCCACACTGTTTTCCAAAGTGGCTGCACCAACTTGCATGCCCACCAACAGTGCAAGAGGGTTCCCCTTTCTCCACATCCTCTCCAACACTTGCTGTTCACTCTCTTGTCTTGTTGATTTTGGCCATTCTAACTGGTGTAAGGTGGTATCTCAATGTGGTTTTGATTTGAAACTCCCTGATGGCTAATGATGATGAACATCTTTTCATTTGTCTGCTGCCATTTGTATGTCTTCTTTGGAGAAGTGTCTGTTTATATCTTCTGCCCATTTTTTGACACGATTATGTTTTGTGTGTGTTGAGTTTGAGGAGTTCTTTTTTCTTTTTAAAGATTTTATTTATTTATTTGACAGACAGAGATCACAAGTAGGCAGAGAGAGGGGAAAGCAAGCTCCCTGCTGAGCAGAGAGCCCAATGTGGGGCTCAATCCCAGGACCCTGAGACCATGACCTGAGCCAAAGGCAGAGGCTAAACCCACTGAGCCGCCCAGGTGCCCTGAGGAGTTCTTTATAGATCCTGGATATAAGCCCTTTGTCTGTAGTGTCATTAGCGAATATCTTCTCCCATTGCATGGGTTGTCTCTTTGTTTTGTTGACTGTTTCCTTTGCTGTGCCAAAACTTTTGATCTTGATGAAGTCCCAAAAGTTCATTTTTGCTTTTGTTTCCTTTGCTTTGGGGGACACATCTTGAAAGAAGTTGCTGTGGCCAGTGTTGAAGAGGTTACTACCTATGTTCTCCTCTAGGATTTTGATAGATTCCTGCCTCACATTGAGGTCTTTTATCCATTTCGAGTTTATCTTTGTGTATGGTGTAAGGGAATGATCGAGTTTCATTCTTCCATACATAGCTGTCCAATTTTCCCAGCACCATTTATTGAGGAGACCACCTTTATTCCATTGTATATTTTTTCCTGCTTTGTCGAAGATTATTTGACCATAGAGTTGAGGGTCTGTATCAGGGATCTCTATTTTGTTCCACTGGTCTATGTGTCTGTTTTTGTGCCAGTACCATGCTGTCTTGGTCATCACAGATTCGTAGTAAAGTTTGAAATCAGGCAATGTAATGCCCCCGGTTTTGTTTTTCTTTTTCAACAGTTCCTTACAAATTCAGGGTCTCTTCTGGTTCCATACAAATTTTAGGATTGTTTGTACTAGCTCTTTGAAAAATACCGGTGAATTTTGACTGGAATGGCACTGAAAGTATAGATTGCTCTAGGCAATATAGACATTTTAACAATGTTTGTTTATTCTTCCAATCCATGAGCATGGAATGTTCTTCCATCTTTTTACATCTTCAATTTCTTTCATGAGTCTTCTGTAGTTCCTTGAGTATAGACCCTATACCTCTTTTCCATTATTATTGAGGATATCTACTACTAAGGAGCAAACCAATCTAATATATAAAAATGTTTAGAATTTAATCCATATTTATATAGAAGTTATCTGTTATTTTGTTACCCATTTTCCTCCATGGCTCCAAAGAGGAGAGCCAAAACAATGAAAATATGTTGTACTCTACATATGTATATACAATTCTTTTTTCACATACAAAAATTAATTTATGATGAAACTTATGTTGATCTCCCATGGAGATGGCATGTGTGTTTGTGTTGAGATATACATCATATGAGGGGCCCAGACATGTTGTCTGTTTAGCACTTACAAATCATATTATATGTCAAATATAAATGTGTTTTTCAACCATCTTATTGCCTTATCTTTATGTTTTATAAATTGGTTTTATATCATCCTTCCAATTGGAATGTATACATTTTAGAGCAAAGCCCAGAAATAAACTGTTAAGATGTTCCTAATGTGATACAAATGTAGAAAATTACTTCTGTTCACTGGCTTCATCCAATACTGTTTACTTGTAGATTTTGTGAAAGTCATAACTCAGTGGAAGTAGGATATAAATATGTAGAAGGTTGCTAAGGTAGTCATACATTTTAATAGAAGGCAGGGGCACCTGGGTGGCTCAGTGGGTTAAGCCTCTGCCTTTGACAAAGGTCATGATCTCAGGGTCCTGGGATGGAGCCCAGCATTGGGTTCTCTACTCAGCAGAGGACCCACTTTCTTCTCTCTCTTTCCCTGCCTGCCTCTCTGCCTACTTGTGATCTGTCAAATAAATAAATAAAATCCTTAAAAAAAATAAGGCATATTGGGAAAAATACTTTTCTTTTTGCTCTAGGTATAACAAGCTTATTTGGGGCTATATAAAAACATAACGGGAAAATGTGCATCTTTCCTCTTCTCTTTTTAATCCCTCTCTTTGTCGTGGCTGAAAGGATTAGCAAATAGCTCATCCTTACATATTGTCACAATGACTACTCACTGCTTGATTTTTATGCAGAAGACAGATGAATCTTTCACTCCACATGACTGCACAAAACAAACTAGATTTAAAAATGTGTGTGTGTTTACCACACACACACACACACACACACACAGTAGCTATTAAGGAAAAATTTGAATGTGTTTCACTCTGGCCAGCTAAAATTTGTATGAGGGTCATTTGATAAGAAATTGGAAAAGGGAACATGTTGTATATGTCTTTTGAAAGGATGAATCTACATATGATAAAACATCCTACACATGATTTTAAGTAGCCTACCACACTACAAAAATGGAGAAACATTGAGTTGGGTGACGTGATCATCTGTAATGGAAGATTTTAAAATTCCATGACCAAATAAATGTTTTGACATAAAATCTATAAATACTAATAGCTGACAATGCTCTAGTGACTCAATTGCATATTCAAATACTTTCTCAAAGTACATATTCATTGAGTACTTACTAGGGTCAGATACTTCTGTAAGTACTTGAGGTGCATCTGTAAAGAAAATGGATGAAAAATACATAATTGTGTGGAGTGCATGCCCCACTAGAGATATTACTAAGTATGGAATCTTAGAACAGGCTTTTAAAATTTGTAAATATAAAATATATCTTTTAAAGGATGTTGGCATTGTTAACAATACATGAAAAAGTGCCTTTTGAACTCTAAATGTCTGATATTAAAGAGTATTGTGAGTATGGAAATAATTGCTCTTTTTACTTAATGCATATTTGTTAATTTAAATTCATTGGCACAATATTGTTGAAAGTAGAGTGATTTTTTAGTTGTTATCTACTTAATTTTGTTGTTCTTGTCAGTAATACATAAAAGTAAGAAAGGCATTAAGCAGAATATATACATATATATATAACTAAAAGAAAAGGTAGTACTCCTTGGTGCCATTATGGGAATTCTTTGTAGACTCTAATAATATTCTTAATTACTTTTGTAAAGAATAAATATTTGTGACTTTATATAAAATGGCATAAATGCACCACTGAATCCTTTTTAAAATGAAGCTTCAAACCTCCCCTTGATTTCTTCACATTTGAGCCCCTGACATTATTTCACTTCACACTTAGCCAGTGCTGGGTCTGCTCTTTTTTTCTGTTAGTTCTCTGTTCTCTGAGAAAATGTCTCTCTCTTTCTACCTGAAGTGCAAGGCCTGGAGCATTTCACTCCCACCTCTTGCTCACTCAATCTCTGTTCTTTCCGTAGGAGTTTCAATCATACACTTTCAAACTTCATTGCATATTAAAATCACCAGGAAAGTATGTTTAAAATCCAGGTTCCGAGATCTCATACTGTTTCCGACAGTATGTCTGGAGTCAGGTTGGAGATTTTCCATTTCTTATAAGTTCCTGTGTGCTTTCCAGGGACCACACTTTGAACACCAACTTCTTATCCTTCAACTTAAATATGAATTCCTTACAGAGATTTCCCCCAGCCTCTTAGTAGGTTCAAATATTCTGTTACTCATCTTCAGTGCTTTCTATTTTTCCACTTCTATGGTATTAATCTGATCTTTTTTATTCAAGATACATTAGTTCTGTTTGCAATCTCTGATAAAGCAATGATTCTGACACTTCCGGCCTCTAGATTCCTATCCATTGCGATCAACAGAGGAACACACCACGTGCTCAATAATTAAATAGAAATAGTTTACGTTGAACAATATTTGGTATGAAGTTTGAGGTAGAACTTAATCTGTGGTGTTTCAAAATTATTAATTCATTCATAAAAGTAAAATCTAAAATGTAAAAGTTATGGACCATAAACATAAATGGTATGCCATTTAATAATTTTGCTGATCATGGTCCGTGTTTGAGTAGTGACCTCTATGACCTCTATCCTGAGATAAAATTTACCAGCATTTATAGACATACATGTTTGTTAAATTAAAATTTGATACCATAGTTAAGTTAAAATCAGTAAGTTATGTAAACTGAGGTAGTATTTTAAGGGTATCATTACATTATTCCAAAGCATTAAGCTCTATTAGTTTAAAGTTTAGCTTTCATATGCATGTAAATTTGCCTCTTAACCTCTGTTTTGGTTTTCTTTTTGTTAAAGCAACTTATTTTAAATTTAAAATAAAGTCCATGTTACTGGTATAATAGAAAGGAAGACATGAAGTTATATGAGTTTAAACAGGGAAAGGGTATAGATTTAAAAAACTGCAAATTACTCCATGTGTTTCTTTTCTTCTAATTTATCCCACACCATACTGTGAGGTTAATCTCCAAAGGTTCTCCAAATGAGCCATTACTCAATCAAAACTCCGACTAAAATAAACCAAACAGAATTTATAGAGCATAAGAATTGACCTCCAACATATTTTTAAATCATTTGCTCTTATATATCCCCATTTATACATTCTAGACACAATGAAATTCTATGCTGCTTCCATTTCCTAGAAATGTCACTTCTTCCTTTGCATTTTGTCTTTATTTAGGGTCCAATCTCTACCTAGGCTATTCTGCACATGCTATCACATCTGGTAAAAACCTCTCATCAAGGCCCAAAATAAATGTTACTTTATTCCCTTGATCATATCTTCCTAGATTCCAGACCTAGCAATATTCCTAGTGCTTTAGAAAACTTCTCAGTATTTTACTTACTTATATTTATGCCTAGAGATCTCTTTAGATTGCAACTTCTATCAAAGTATCTTTTAAAAATTATTCTCATATCTCTCTCATGTTACACTTGAGAGCATATGGCCTTATTTTATATAGCAGAAAGACATTTGATTTAAAAAAATCTGTGGAAATAGTAAGTGCTAGACAAGGGTATCTAGAATCCAGAAGGGCCCCAAAAATCTAGTCAGCTAACATACAGCAGTATTTTCTTATAGGAGTGTTTTGTCAAGTTCATGTGTAATAAGTACACATAAAAATGAGCTTGGACATTTGAATTTAAAAAATGAAATGAAAAACAAGTTAAATCATATCTTCGGGAAACAAAATAATGCCATCATATTTTTATTAAAAGAGGATTAAAAATCAACATGAAGTGTGTATGTGCACTGTATGACCTCTTCTGAGTTTTCAAAATTTAAGTCCATGAGTAACATGAGAATATTTTGTTCTTTTAGGATATTACAACACTGAGAAAAAATAAAATTATCCTTTCCAATAAAAAACATAATGACAATTGTAAGGTTTTTACCTTTATAAATAAGGGTGTTTGGTGTAATGTCATTGGTGGAATAACTGATTTTATAAAGAGTGGCTTACTTGTCAAAGTTTGTAAGTACCATAGTAAGTATGTAAAACATTTTGATAATATTCTGTGTGAGAACTCTAGATGTAAAAATATTCTATGATATTAATAATCATATCCATTATTTGGCATCATGCTAGTCAGAAAACTTGCATGAAGATTGGAGAAAAAACAAAATATTTTTGTTCTGTTCCTGATTTTAATCTTTTCATGACACTTTAAATAACAAGGTTCATAGATATTTTGTGATTAGTTTGCAACAGTATTTGTACTGCTTGCAATAATTCAACAGAGTACTATTATTTTATTACTTTTAAAAAGAACATATTTAACAGATACTCTCAGAACATCAATATGCTAATATATGAACAAAAAGCTTTTGGAAAGGATTGTTTTTCATGATCAAATGGTGGAGAAAATATATTTTTATTAAATACTTGTTATTTCTTCTCCTAAAGAAGAATGACATTTTAAATATTGACAATGAAAAATATGAATGAAGCATTTATTTTTCAAGCACATGCTTCTTCCAAACATCTAATCAGTTGGCATGACTAAAAGGAAATCTTCACATATGTGTACGTGGAAAAGACTGCCTTTACCTCTCAGAGTAGATAACAAGTTACTCTGTGTGAAAAAGTTAAGGATTTGAAGATTTGCTTTTCTATAATCCTTCACTACAGGAGAACTTCTTGATTCAAAGATGACATTTTCTGGAAATCCCAGAGGAGTGTTAAGTTACCTTGGAATAAACTGAATCATCAGTGATCATCTTAGCTGTCAATGACCTATAGATGACATTTGTATCTAATTAATTAGATGTCTTCTTTTGAAAGAAACAGTGCATTGTGCATAATTAGAAGAGACATCAAGGTTGGAGTCGTTGGCTCATTAATCTAATGAAGCTAGCCTATGGCATTTATATTGCTCAGTGGTGATGTTATTTTATTTGCAATTAACAATGCTGTATATAAAATGCTAATTCTTGATAAAGAACATGGGAATTAAGCACTATATAGCTTTTCAGAGGAAATTTCATATTCAGTTGTTTGACACATGCCCTTGACAATTATTTACTACAAAAGCATGAAAAACTGGGGATATTGTTTTGGACTGACCACTCTCTCACACTCACACACACACCATCTATTCACAATACTCATATTCATAATATTCTATGTGCCACCTCCTCAGCAATGATGTTGGTCCAAGGTGTAGGCTTGTGACATAATCCAAGTACGTTTGTGTCCTTCCCTAGGAATTTTCAAATTGTTTTGATAATAAAATACCTCCTTTTCCTCTTCCATCGAGAACTACAGATCTTTTTTGATCGTAGAACTGTAAGAACACAAACCTGGAGAAAGAGCCAGTCATGAACTTGGCTGACCTGAGATCATGAAGTCATGAAAGAACAACAGAGATGAGAGGATAAAGTCCCTGATTTCATTAACAATCTTGAGCTAGCCATCTCTAAGACAGACATCATGTTTTGTTTTGTTTCTTAATTAAGAAATATAACTTACATCTGTTGTTTTGGCTTCTTAGAAATGGATTCCCATTAATTGGAATTGAAATAGGCTTGATTATATAAGATATATTTGATTATCGTACAAATTCAGAGTGAACTAATACAGAAGAAAGGAAGGAAAGATGGAAACAAATAGAGAGTAGTATTGTACTGCAAATTAATCTTCAATTATCTCATTGTATACAAAGTTTATTTTTTCTCATTACAGAGAAGAAAATTGTTTGGTATCCATGAAACTTTGTAACACTCGAAACTATGTGTCAGAGAGGGGATTGAGACCCAATTCCATTTGACTCCAAAATCCATACAGTATACATAATAACATTAAAAGCTCTAAAGTAAAATAAAAAGAAAATTCTTGGGTGAGGAAAATAACTAAATTTATATACACACATGTGTGTATATAAATTTGCCAAAAAAACACATAGTAAATACCTCTTATTTAAAATCATCTAATTCCCATTTTTAAAATTTTTATTTATTTTTTAAATTTCTTTTCAGTATTCCAGAATTCATTGTTTATGCACCACACCCAGTGTTCCATGCAATACTGCCCTCCATAATACCCACCACCAGGGCGCCTGGGTGGCCCAGTGGGTTAAAGCCTCTGCCTTAGGCTCAGGTCATGGTCCCAGGGTCCTGGGATTGAGCCAAGCATCGGGCTCTCTGCTCAGCAGGGGGCCTGCTTACTCCTTTCTCTCCGCCTGCCTCTCTGCCTACTTGTGATCTCTGTCTGTCAAATAAATAAATAAAATCTTAAAAAAAAAAAAAAATACCCACCACCAGGCTCACCCAACCTCCCACACCCCTCCCTTCCCAAACCCTCAGTTTGTTTCTCAGAGTCCATAGTCTCTCATGGTTCATCTCCCCCTCCTATTTTCCCCAACTCCCTTCTCCTCTCCACTTCCCCATGTCCTCCTGTTTTATTAGGGTTACCCTTTGCACAAAAGTGGCTATTTGTTTTTTCAGACTTACCTCAGTTATTTTGAAGGTAGGCTCAAAGCTGGAACATGTAAATCTGAAGGTGCTTATAAAACCTAAAAAGTAGAAAAATGAGGTATGATATAAATCTGCATAGCAAAAGCATCAGCAGATATTTAGATCCACTTAATGTGGGAACAAACTACTTTATATACATCAAAGATCACATACTATTAGCATATTACAACAGCATGTGTGCTATAGCTAGCACAAATAGAAAATACTATTTGTCATACCTGAAAAATATTTCTTAACTAGGATAACTCCAATTAGAAATAAAGCAAGTTTGAGGCTCAGATGTGTAAACTTCAAATATTTGCAGAATGAATATACATGGAAAGCGTTATTCCAAGAATAAGCAAATGTGTATATTATTAATGTGTTCCGAAGTAATCCTTGCAAAAACGACCAAAAATGGTTGTAAAATCATAACTTTCCTGAGAAATAAACAAAATAATAGAAAACCTCAGGGTTTGAGTCTCGGCAGGTTCATAGTTTACAACATGTTTAACTTCTATCAAGTTTTTTAAGTGCTCTAAGCTTCAGTTTTTTATTGGAAAGATAATGGTATCTCCTTTAGAGGGTTGTGTAAAGATTCCATTTGGCAATGTGTGAAAACCATTAGGCACAATTTCTACTGCATAACAAATTATTCATTAAATATAAATTCCTATTATCAATTGTATAGATACTTGTATTCAATGAAATTAATATTGGAAGATTTGCTGAAGACTTATTTTCAAATCATCACTGAATATAACTTATGAATACCAAATACATAAAAACACATAAATGATTATAACATTGAGGAATAAATGATTAATATATTAATAATAATATAAAAGATTATCTGCACTAGAATTCAGGGGACACTATTAATGTATTAATAGTAAATAAATGATTATCTGCACTAGAATTCAGGGGACACTAAGTCTGACATTTCTTTTAGGCCTTTACTATACCTTCAATACAGTCTATAATCCTTAATAATGTTAACTATCAAAGCAAAGATGATGCTGGAAAACTTAAACTGGTAAGAAAAATTTTATTCAGGTGGGGGTGGCTCAGTCGTTAAGTGTCTGTCTTAGGTTCAGGCTCAGGTCATGATCCCAGGGTCCTAGTTTCGAGCCCCACATTGGGCCCCCTGCTCAGTGGGGAGCTTGCTTCTCTCTCTCCAGCTTCCCTGTGCTTCTGTTCCCTCTCTCACTATCCCTGTCATAAATAAATAAAAATGTTTTGGAAGAAAGAAAGAAAGAAAGACAGAAAGACAGACGGACTTTATTCAAGGCTATCGCACTTAAAGATAGACCAGAGTTTGGTCTCAACTCCACTGGTAGGAAGGGCAGGAGAATTTTCAGGTGGGTAGGGGGGCTTGTAGACTACTTATGTTTGCTAACTGGTCTTACCCACGTATCTCATGACATTAGTCACACCAGTAGAGCAAGGAAGTGGTACAAGTTAAGATCCTACCTTCCCAGAGAAACTGACAGATCGGGACACTATCTTGCCTGATAATTACATTACAAAGTGACGGCTCCCAGGTCCTTGAAAAAGATATTCCTGGGTTATAAAAGTTGCAAGAGGTTTTTTTTTTAAAGGAATTATGTATACTTTCAAAGGACAAAGTACTTACAAGTTTTCTAAAGTAAATAGTCTAAAAAAATGGAAGGGGAGGGATCTCCGTGATTAAGGCATCTGGATTATAGAAGAGTTGCTGGCAGAGGGAGGTCAGGGAGAAAGAACCTGTCCAGGGTGTAGTCAAGCTAAGGGAAATGCTAAGGCCATGTTGGACATCATCTCTTGGAATTAGTTTAGAATTCCCGGACTTGCTGATTTTAATATTCTGGCAACTTTTACTGTGGTAAATAGAAAAGAAAGCAATCTTAATAAATTCAAGTTCAAAGTGACATCAAATAGTTCTAAGAATTTGAATGTTAAAGAGACACAACTAAATGCCACCATTACCATATGCATGAAGCCTCCTACTTTATATCTATTGTTTGATACCCATGGATTTATCATCTATATTGAAGCCTGGAAAATTTTTAATTTGTGTGCCATTAATAAATTCCCTAGCAGTGAGAAATGCTTCGTGTATTTTATTGCCATTGTATGAGGAGATATTCATTGGGGATGTGAATGTTTGGGTGGTTCAGGGACTAGGAGACAGAGCCAAAGCAGCCAGGGCGCTGTAGCCAACCTTACTTCCTTAGGCCTCTGACCTCCAATTAAGAAGCTATCTTAAGTCTGTTCATGAAGTATCTGAGAAAGAGGAGACAGATGATACAGATGAGTTACCGCTAGATAAAGCTGTAAAGTATGCAATATTTGCTTTGTGGGTTTTGCTTCTAATTGTATTGTTTCCTTTCCCTCCTTGCCCTTCCCTGAGTGTGTTTGTGTGTGAACTGTAATTATGAGGCACACCCATCCATCTTTTCATGGCAAGGATGGTTTTGCTTTTTTCAGTTTTTTATTTAAGTTCAATTTAGTTGACATATAATGCACTACTGGGTTCAGGGGTAGAGTTTAATCACTCATCAGTTGCATAGAACACCCAGTGCTCATTACATCAAGTGCCCTCCTTAATGCCCACTCCCCCCAACCCCCTCCCTTCCAGCAACCCTCATTTTGTCTCGGAGTCTCTTATGATTTGCCTCCCTCTCTGTTTTTATCTTATTTTTCCTTCTCTTCTTCCCCTATGTTCACTTGTTTTGTTTCTTAAATTCTGCATATGAGTGAAATCATACGGTGCTGACTTATTTCACTAGACATAATGACCTCTAGTTCTTCATGGCAGTGATTCTTAAGAGAACTTCCAAGAAAGTATGTAAGAAATCACTTGTAAATGTTTCCCCCCAACTCCAAATCTCTGACCCTTCATTTTCCTAATGTTTATTTCAGAGTGTTCAATTTCCACTTGAAAATCAATTCCATAGAGGGCACTGTGAAATATTTCTCAACTTTGTCAGAGTGGTGAAAAGAAATTTGGGGATCAGTATGGCAATTTAGTACTTGATAATCAGGATGCTACCAACAATGCTTCTTCCTTTGTGCTTTTCAACATAATCACATCATGTTTTCTTCAAGGATACAAAGAATATAATACGAATTACTTTGGCTTTTCAAAAAAGTAAGGTATCTCCTTACTAGAAATATGTCTGTGCCTTAGAAGATAGCTTAGAAATTATAGATGTAAGGGTGAAAATTAAGCTCTAAATTCAGTATGCAAAGTGAATTAGCATAAGTAAAATTTTTCTAAAAGTCACATAAGTCAACCATAAAGAACCCTATTAATTAGGTTCAAGAGTCAGTTTTTCTTCTGGCATTGAAACAGATTGAGGTTTCTTAAGATGATTAGAGATAAAAATTAGTAACCAAATGATGTGAAAATCTGTATTATGCATTTGAACACAAATTACACACCACACTGGGAGATTCTCAAACAATTACAAATCTTGAAGGAGTTGAATTTGATCAAGAGAAAGCAGTTTTCTCTCTTCCTTTTCATGCCCACTCACTAGCATAAGCTCACTGAGTGACTCACATGCCAGCTTGTATATCCTATTTATTTATTTATTTATTTAAGGTTTTACTTATTTATTCGACAGAGAGAAAAGAGACGACACAAGCAGGGAGAGTGGCAGGCAGTAGCAGGATCCCTGCTCCAACTCAGGACCCTGAGATGATGCCCTGAGCCTGAGGCAGATGCTTAACTGATTGAGCCACCCAGCTGCCCCTCCACCATTTAAAATCTCTCTCTGTTCCCTCTATTTAGAGCACATATTTCCTTAAACTAACTACACCTGTGATAAACTTCACTATAAAAACACTATTTGCTATCTAAATCTTATTTATATTACTATAAATATGGGCAATCAATATATACTAATTTAGTAAAATTACTAAATTTTACTAATTTAGTAAAATTTGGAAATGTAATATATAGGTAAATGACTAATAAAAAAGTTACTCTCATTCACTATGGAATACTGTATATAACACTTATGAATGACAGTATTATGTCACTAATATGTAAAGGGTTTGTTAAATGTCAAATGATTTATCATAAATAAAATAATTGCCTTGATGAAAATAAACAGCAAAAACAAAACATTTCCCTATAAGTTGTTCAAGGTTTATTTATGTTTAACAAAAAAATTCTCCTATTAGTAACTTTTTTTTTTAAATAAAGTTTTGGGATTTTTTTTTTTTTACAATTTTATTTATTTGAGAGAGAGAGTACAAGAGAGAGAAAGAGAGTAGAGAGAGAGAGAGCGAGCATGAGAAGGGGGAGGGTCAGAGAGAGAAGCGGACTCCCTGCTAAGCAAGGGGCCCAATCTTAGGACTCCATGATCTTGACCTGAGCCTAAGGCAGGAGCTTAACCAAGTGAGCCACACAGGCGCCCCCCTACTAGTAACTTTCAGCCTGGGTTCCATAATGTTAAAGAGGAATTGATACAAATAATAATGGGTGGCATTCAGATGAGGTGACATATTCTTCTAGAGAATATCTCTGTATTTTCAAGTAATTAAAAATTATTTTCCTTGCTACTCATTTTTTGTTTGGCGCATATGAAAATAGAGACGAGGGTGAGTGAGGATGCATTAGATTTCCATGAATGGGACTATATATCTTCATTAATTAATTTGATAAACAAGTATGTATTGATTGTCTCCCTGCATTAAGCGGTGTGATAGGTACTGATGCAGAGTACTGAAAAACAAATAACATTGTTATTTATGTATTTACAGTTAGTACATGACATTGAATCATTTTTTTAATTTATAGAATTCAATTCTTTTTAGGTATATGTAAATTAAGTGTCAACTCACATTTTTGAGCAATACAAAAATGAAAAAAAAAAAAAAAAGCACTGGGACTATTCCTAAATTTTTAAGCAGATTAAATAGATCAAGTAAAATCAGTTCTACGATAATCGAAAGCCTAAGTATAGTGTTTGATTCTAACATTTATACTGCAATCAATTACACATGCTTCTATGATAATATCTACACAAAAGTATTTGTAGAACGATGAGAAAAATTTTATGGATAAAATCTGCTTCATATATGTTATAAAGATTTTGATTCCTCGAGTGGAACAGCTAGATAAATTTTCAGCTTTGCCAAGTAAATATATTTCTGTTCTTTCATATTTAAGGAAGCCAGTGCATAAAAACCATATATTGAAAACCTTATAAACAAACTTTTGCCCTCAGATTCTAATAAAGAATATATGACTTCTTTTTGGAAAAAAAAGAAAATTCTTTTATTGCAGTACACAACCACCAAGGACTTCCCTTTTCAGGTATTTTTATCAGCAATACTTCTGTAAATCTAGTTAAAAGTGGCCTTCCTTAATGAACGGGTACAAAAAATAAAAGTTTTTATAAAGCAAGCTATACATTGTGGAGTTTTTTTCCCCTTTACTGAGAGGAAGAACACAGATAAAATGGACAAATGTATTTTCAGTATAGTGAAGCTTTACATCTCCCCTGTTACCACCACCACCCCTGGTTGTATTTTTGCAACAAATAGGTGAAGCGTGTCTTTGCCAGTCTCTTTAGTGACATCTCCTGGAGAGAGCAAACACTATCATCCTCAGTAATTGCTACTGAACTGTGACTAGGGCATGCTGCTCCACGCCACACTTCTGCAATTTTACTGTTTGCTTGCAAAGGACTCAGAGAGCTTTGTGGATTTTTTTTTTTGTACTGTGCAAGCATGAATGCAATTTTTTTTAAACAAAAATACATGCCCCCCCCTTGACGTTGAGAAGTGATAGGTAAACTGAATGAATTTGATCTTCTTGACAGATGAGAGTACCATTGATGTGAATTCTGAACCCATTCACCTGTAATAGTTCTGTGGATTGCTAGATCCCTTCCACATTAAACAACAATAAACAAAAGAAAGCTAACCAGGTTTCGTGAAGACTTAGGAACTCACTGTAAAGCTGTGGATTATTTCACTTACTGCACTTCCGAAACCTATTTACCGTACCTATTCTTCATTCTGGTTGTAGAGAAGGATACATTCTCATTTACAAACTATATAAGCAAAATATCATGGAATCTGAACGTGGCTACAAGGGGCTACTCACTCACAAAATACATGCCAAGGTAAGCTTAAATTCAAATTATGTCCATGTCCATTTACCATATCAGTTAACATGTATTTGATTTTAATCAAATGCGAGTATTTCCAATCCCTTTCTCTGAAGTTCTGAATTAATATGATTAATCCTAATTAATAATCAGATTGCGTGATTACCTCTAGAGTTGATATTTAGCATCTTTTCTCCTGTATAGAGACAGGTACACCATATATCTTCCCCAATCTGCTGCTACTTAATGGACTGGTTTACATACTGGCTATAACTGGCTGAGTCTATTTCCTTCTGTGACCCCTTCATAGTCCTGGCATTAGTGCAGTGACTGGCACTTAGAAAGAGATCAATGCATGTTCACTAAATTGAATCAAATGCACCAATTTTGAAATGTAAAACTGACCTTCAAGAAGCTGTAAACTTTAGTGAAAACTCACTGCATCCATAATGCATTCATTATTCAAAACACATTGATGCTACTGTAACAATTTTAAATGCATTATGCCAACATGTTATTCATGCAGTAAGTTAGTTTGGTTAATGCCACTTGTTCTTCTGTTCAGTTGGTTTACAAGCAAGAGAACTGAAATTCTAGAGAGAGTCATGCTCCCACAATCAACAATTAGGTTTAGCAAAACAGTGGACATGTCCAGTGAGTTGCAAGGTCATTCATGTACTAGATACTTTATGCCATTGCTTGAATAAATTGATGTACTTCTTACAAGGGTAATTTTCAGGATATTACAGATCAACATTTTAAGTAGGCACCCTAGATAGAAATTCAACCTTTTCGGACTATCATTTCCCTGACAAAGTATGGGATGTGTAAGGACACATTTACACATATTCTATCTCACAACTACAAACTATCATGTTGGATAACGCAGACAGAAGGCCATTTTAAAAAAAATAAATAAGAAACATCTGTTTTCAAACCACATTAGTTTTTTGGCTTCTTAATAATCCCACTGTAATTACTGAAGTCCTACATTTCCACCGTCCTTTTATGGTGACTGCTACTGCCATCTCTTTGCCTCTCTGCCTTTGTTATCATTTATGACCAATCTGAAGTTGACCCTGACTGCAAATTTGTTTGAGTCACAGTTCTATTTAAATCCCTTCCTGGCTCACCTTTCCAAGTAGAAACTCTAAGCATAGTACAAAATGACCCCAATATTTCCTCTCCTGTCCATCTTTCTGTATATTAGAATGTTAGCTTCCTCTTAAAGGCAGAACTACTTTGCATACCTTTAAGTAAGTTTATTAGAAGTTATTGTATATGTTTGTAACAGGACCTGAGACCTATGAACAAGAAATACAATTTATCCCTATAACATATTTAATCTATTATCTACATCACACATAACATTATAACCCATTACAACCAAAACAAAATAATTTGAAGTTGGTAAAAATAATATGAAGGTGGCACTATTTGCTACCTCCAACTCATGTGACATAAACTTCTTACACAGAGGCTTTGGGGACTCCTGGCTTGCTCATTCTCTAGCTTGCTGTAGTTCACAAGTGATGCATTAGCTCCAATTTCTTACATTGTTATAGAACACACTACATTCTAGGCCCTCCCAGACCAACACCACCATTTCCTCCCAATAGACTTAGTAAAGCTGATTGCATTTCCTAGGTGTTGCATGTTACAGCAAGTGTTTTAACTGGAACATCCTAGTCCATTTTTCACAACATTACTATTAAGCATTATTATTATCCATAAATTAGTGATAAGAAAACAGATGGAGAGATACTGGGCACTAGCTCACTGCCACCCACGACAACTTGTAACTGGGTGAGCCCCAAAGATTCTGCTCTGTAACACTTGGGTGGTGGAGGTCATTAAGAGGACATGACCATCCTCTGACCTGTGGGCAAAACCCTAGCAATCAGTGGTCCCCCTACCCCGACCTTGGAATATACATTCCACCCATGTTCCCACACTAGAAGACGCTACCAAGATGCAGCGTTGAGAGAGTAATGTGTGGGAGAGACAGTTTGGCCTGAGCACAAAACTGAACCCCATTAAGGCCTTTGTATATACTCTTAAGATCCTGGTTGGCAGGTGTGGAGATCTATTTGTCTAGCAGCGGCCCAAGACGAGCCTCGTATGTAAATTTCCTGGTTATTAAACTTTATTTCCATCTACCAATTAAGAGTGGTCTGGCTTTTTCTTTAATCGCCCCTTGCCCTCTGTGTGTGGAAACCAGTTTTGATTTTCATCCAGATAACTCCCAAGATTTTAAACCAACAGACATCCCTGTTAGGAGTGGAGGCATATAAGGGCAGGCAAAGGACAGCTGTTTGTGTCAAAGGGAAAGGAATCTAATCAGAAAGGAACACATGAGGCAGGGATTTCCCTCTTATATGCCAACATTTCCTTAAATTCCAAGATATGAAAAGAGCCTAATTTAGCAAATAAGAACCTCAAGAATACCAGAGACAAGAAAAAAAAAAAAAAGCTCTTGAAAAAGTTGAATAAGTAATAAAATGTAAAATCAAATACTTTATTAAATAGCGGCACTTAAGAAGTTGAAATCTCAGCCTGTCTTTTAAAATCAGATTTGTGACAATGAACTCTGGAGAAAATTTAACAGACAGAAATACTGTTAAGAAGCTGCACAACATTACGGAAAAATCAAAGGAACACTGCAATAGATTGGATGATCTGATCTGATTACAGAATTTGACCTCTCTCTCCTTAGGTCTGAGACATTCTCATTTGGAATTCAAGATCCCTTTTTGGTAAACACTTTCAGTTTTACGAAAAAGCCTTAATCATTAAAATTAGAAAAAAACTCACTAATGAGATGGAAAAGTTTAAGGGTAAAAATCAGAGGGATAAAAGGTCAGTCTGACCTCAGACTGGCAGAAAGATCAGGAAAAAGAAAATTCTGTACTGTACAGTCTGTGTCCTCAGTTCCAAAGCTGTTCTCAGGGTCAATCCTGCCATTTTAGAAATTTGCTCTTGAAACAAAACAGTATTCAATAGGAAATTGTTGAAAACCAGGCTTTAAAAGACAAATGGGCATTCCACTTTGAATCAGTCCACTTCAACTGTTTTCTCTCTCATCTACTACTCTTAGAGATCATTGAGGAGGCAAATAGATAATCTTGATTGACCTAGGCTTTCAGTTTGCTTTTAAAGAAAAGCTCCAACAATTAAGCATGTAGGATCTATCTCCAATGGTATTTGGAGAAATATTTGTTTCCTGATAGTCCTTTAAAGGTTCAAATGGCTTTCATTTTATGACTGACTGTAACTGAAGAAAGGCTCATGATAACTTTTATGTAATAAAATGGGGTTTCTTTCTCAATTATTTTAAAGCAATGCTTTAACTCTCTTAAAAGTAATTTCTGTGTATTTAAATTCACTTGAGTCTTCATAATCCCTAAAGACATCACTTTTATTAAGTCACTATTATTTGTTTTCTTCTTTACATATGAAGACAAAGCTTGCTGTTACTTAGGATGTCGGGCAAAGTGACCCATATTTGGAGCTGCAGGTCTCTACCTCGTCCTCTGAGCCACAATATGAATGCAGGGTCTTGGGGGAAGTCAACCAAAAACGACTTTTCTGCATAGTATAGGACATCAAAAAGGACTTCCTGCACTGAGTGTTTCGTTGTCATCAGCAATGCACCCGGAGCAAAAGTCTTGCAGATATTAAAGAAAGAAGCCTTTTCCTTGTCACAGAGAGGAAGTCATACACAAGAATTTACTTATGAAAGAATACACAGGGGAAAAAATTCCTTGGGTATAGCACCGCATTCTACTTTCTATGCTCCCCCCCACCCAGTACACTTTACTGACACTTTATTGAGAGGTACAGAGCGGTATCAAGGTTAAAGAGTATGGTGTAAGAATTTCATGCTTCTATTTCCATCTGCCCCCAACCAAACCCCCAATATTGCCCAGGTGTGCGCTGCAAGAAAAGGTGGGAGGGAAAAGCATTCTCACTTTGCTCCTTTCTTAATCATCTGACCATTTAGAAATGTAAAAAGGGAGAGGATCGTGTGAGTCAGCAAGCAGGCTTTACCCATGTACACTTGTTCCAGAATACTTGTACAGCTCTAGCATGGGAATTTGCTATTTGTATCGAAAACTCCATTTGGAAAGGAGAGAGATGTTGGAGCACTGGGCGTCAGAGACACTGAAGCATCGAAACAGGACAAAGAAGCTTTCTTGCTTGTGACAGCCCTGGGGAAACCACATTCATCCAACTCCTGCCTGATTAACACCAAACCTCTCCCGCAGTGAGTTTGTGTTTACAGATAATGGGGAGTTCAAGCAGCCATTTTCATGAAATTACAGACAGAAACAAAAAAGCATTTACTTATTGTATGAGCAGTTGGATAAAAATGGTTTTGAAGCTGCTCAGGGAGCTGGGCTTTATAAGTGAATATTTTGACAGAAGAACATAGCTAAAATAAGACAGTGAGAGGCTTCTGCACACAGAGAAGCCAGAAAATTATTTTCCAGGTGTAAGCATTTTGCAATACTTTCTATGTGCCCATAGCTCTGGAATACAGGAGGTCATTACTGGGGGCAGAACAAGGAGCCTGTGGGCCTTGTATCCTCTTTGTCAGGAAATTTTCTAACATTAAAGCCCAGCCATGCAGAAAAATGGTGGATTTACTATTCTGTTTGATTCCTCATGTGTGAAGTTTTTGCTGTGCCGACACTACCAGTTTTTTGTTTTGTGTTTTTGTATTTGTTTTTTTTGCTTAGGAAGACTCTTTAAGAATCATCTAAAGTCTCTTTTGTGAGCTGAATAAACGGTTCCATTGCTTTCGTATTTGATAGGTTTCCTTCACTTCAAATTTCTGATGAAGTGGTCTTTCGACTCATAATCCTCCCCAGGCCCTCTGTTCTGATCTCTCCATTACCAAGCATCTATTAACTTCCCACCCTCTTCAACTCCTGGAGTGTTTCTAATTTTCTCAGTCCTTAATCTTCCACTAGAGAGATATCCCTGCTTTGCAGAAATCCAAATTATGTCATTCATATTGTATCTTTCCCTGGAGAGGATAATGGAGATTTACAGAAAACATGGAGCCTAGTATGGAGGGAACTTCTCTCCAACTCCTCCTCTGTAACACTGTAGCCATTAGCTTCTGTGGTTGTGCCTTCCCACTGTCCAGGGTGGTCCACAGCTTCAAACAGGACTCCCCATACTGATCATTCTGCTGCCATCAGCAAAGCACAAGGGAGCAAAAACTCAGATAATTTGCCATTGAAAAACAGAGTAAGTTCCTAGAAAGACTTTGACAGATACTGATGAGAGGCCTTTTTCTTACAGTCGCAGAAAGGAAGTCATACAGATGAACATACTCGTGAAAGAATAGGGTGGAAAAAAAGCCTTTGGGTGTAGCACCCCATTCTTTCTGTGCCCTATTTTCACCCAGGAGACTTTGCCAGAAGACTACTCCATAAAATAAATGCCAAACACTCTCATTCAGCAAAGACTGAGCACTTGCTAAGTGCCAGGGATTGAATAATGTACCTTGTGTTAGGTAAAGATGCAAAACACACAAGTTCCCCTGAAGGGGTGCTTGCTGTCTCATGGCAACCTCTGCTTCCTGGTTACCAATAACCTATCAGAGAAGATCTTTTAGAGCTGGCTCTTAGGCACTGTGTTCTAGCCATACATGTTTGTTTTTTTGTTTTTTTTCCTTCCTCCTTTAAAAGTATCCTATCAGTACCCACCCCCCCTTCTCTTTTTTCCCTGTATTTCTCTCAGGGATCTGATGAACTAATCTGACCCAATGTGTTAATAAATTATACTCCTAGTGTTTGCTTCCATGTATTAATTTGTATCTATTTTTGTAAAATATGGTAGCCTAAAGAAGTAAGTCATGTGATCAAATGACAGTAGAGAAAGCATATTTAACTCCTGCTCTTTTGTTGTAAGACTATGTGGAAACACCATTGATACAAAATTAGAAATGGAACAGGACCACTCACGTTGAGGACCTGGTTTCTCAAAACAGGTATTCATGCCTGAAAGAATTTTCTAAGACTTGCCAAACCTAAACTTGTTACATGCCAATAATGGAATTTTAGAGCTATCTCAAAGTGTTCATAGCTTTTACAAAAGGGAAAAAAGTCAAAGTGAAATTGATTAATTAATCATGGATTACTAAACTATATAAATTGGGATTAAAGGGTTTTGGATAAATTTAAATCTAATATAGTCCAGATCCATACACACACCCACACACGCACATATACAGGAAAACAAAACAAAACATCAGCTCCCAGGTGGGCCCTTCACTGGCTTTCAAAGAAAGGGCTCAAGGGTGGAGCAGCTCATTTTAATGAAAGTCTTACGTATGGTAAAAGCTACGAACAGATCTGTTAAATAGAACTAAGTCTCTAAAAAATAATATGATTTCACATATTAAAAAGCTTTATCTTTTCTTGGAGGGTACCTAAAGAATTACATAGCATGAAAATTTGGCACTAGGAAATGTAACTTGAAATACATGATTCTGACAGGGTGCCAGCATTTCATGGAGGCTAAAAGCAACCATTTTATTCAGAAGCTCAGCTTGGTGGTGAGCAACCTAGGCCTTTGAAGACTAAATAGGAAGGCTCATCCTAAGTAGACTTCTTTTCTTTTCTCCAGGATCCCAATGGGCTACTTGAAATATCTACAAGTCGTTCATCCAAACAGCAGTACATCATTACAAGAACTAATTGCTCATTATTTTTGCAGCCCAGCTTAAAAGGAATACATAAAAGATTTCTCAGAGGGTACGCGTTTCAGTTTTGAAGCCTGGAGTGAAAGGACTTCAACTGTGATCCATTGTGAGAGCTGACTAGCAACTAGAGCCTGTTGCAAACACCCACTGTGCCCCGCGTCCTAAAAGAATGCAAGCTCACTGTGTCAGCAGTTGTACCACGCACACATGAATGAACTTTCAGGATGACCGTTTTATTATGTGTATCTAAAAATGAGACAGACCCATATGCCTGGGGTTTGGGTCTTCAGAAATGAGGATGCATCAAGGCCCGTGGTTTGATTGAGCATGTTACCTTATTTTAGAAGGGATGGTGCCTGTGAGATCAAACTAAGACAGGTCCCTGCTTGTTCTCTATGAATCTGACATGCCTTCATACAGAGGGGATACTAATAGGCTGCTGAGCTATTAATGAAATCCAATTTCAAACCATGTCTCATGGCCATCCATGCCGGTAGGATACAAGAACAACAATCACAGCACTTTTAACAGCCCTTTCAGGTGACTTAAATAAGGGTGATAGAAAAATCCCATGTATAACAAAAAAGCATTGAATAATGGCGTCGGGATCAGGTGGCAAGGTAGTTCATTGTCAACATCTTACAACCTTAGAATATAAGGCTCTATCATGTGTGGGCATTATGTGATTCATGAAATGATGAAAAAAATGGATTGAAACGCAGTGCACTTGAATTTTTTTTTAATTCTTAGTGTTCGACGATAAAAATGAAGAAACTATTTTTGATACCACAAAATGTCTCAGTGGAATTTCACTAAAGACTGAGCTAACATTTTACCTCTCTGATTAACTTACTTTATATTAATAATCACGGACTTTTTTCACTTTTCAATTAAATGTGATAAGCGGTAAGTAATGTACCATTACATTACATATAATATTTAGATCCCTTCATTTAAATTATAAAGCAGCAATCCCCCTTTACTTCTCTCCTCAGTAGGGTTGAATACGGGCTTTCATTCCTTCTAGTACGACAAATTTACATACTGTTTAGACCAATAGTCTTATATTTATCCAATTAATATTTCCACATATTTAGCCACTTTTGGTTTCCTTCTTCCTCTATACCTCATATACTTTTTGTATATGATAAATAAAAACACTCTTTACTTCTAATCATGATTGATTAGAGGATGCATTAATTTGAAATCCTTTTCTTAATGTGGGACTATTCCTTTTCAATCCTTGCTTACCTTTTTTTTTTAAATTATTTTTATTGGGGCGCCTGGGTGGCTCAGTGGGTTAAGCCGCTGCCTTCGGCTCAGGTCATGATGTCAGAGTCCTGGGATCGAGTCCCATATCGGGCTCTCTGCTCAGCAGGGAGCCTGCTTCCCTCTCTCTCTCTCTCTGCCTGCCTCTCTGCCTACCTGTGATATCTCTCTGTCAAATAAATAAAAATCTTTAAAAAAATATTTTTATTAACATATAATGTATTATTTGCCCCAGGGGTACAGGTCTGTGAATCATCAGACTTACACATTTCACAGCACTCACCATAGCACACACCCTCCCCAATGTCCATAACCCAACCATCCTATCCCTACCCCCCCAACCCCCTAGCAACTCTCAGTTTGTTTTGTGAGATTAAGAGTCTCTTATGGTTTGTCTCCCTCCTGATCCCATCTTGTTTCATTTTTTCCTTCCCAATCCTAGCTTACCTTTAATATTCACATGTTTGGTTGTTTGAAGCTTTCTTTCTATCTCTGTGGTTTTTGTTAGAACTCAATCCATTTCTAGAATCCTAGAAATGGGATGCCAAGGGGTCCTTGAAAATTATTTATCCCAATCTACAGTTCCCTGGAGCAGAGACGTGGGTTCAGAGATATTCAAGGACAGGCAGTAGGGGTCAACATCATATTCCTAATAGAAAGTGCCGGGAAGCAAATATCTTTAGTTCTAACCCATTGCTATTTCTATAATCTACACCAAATATTGACAATGAGCAAATAATATTTTAAGATACATTAAGTTGATTATTCTTAGTTCAGTGCTCTGGTTTCAAACTGCTCAATGCTTCTCAGGGGAACACCCCTTAAAAACAGGTGTCATGGACTTCAGATACAAAAGAAGTCAGAATCAGTACATACATACTAAGATTTTTCATGACTCTTTCTCCTTTCTTAACCCAGACTAATTGATTGGTTGAGTGACTTAACCAGTAGTGAGCATTCCTGATGCTATCTGAATCATTTCCTGTTTCTGATTACTAATTGACCTGCTTGCTATCTCTAATTGCACTCTGTGAGGACAACTTGGTGACCTGCTTCGTGAGCTCATTAACAGTTCTGTTCATCCTCAGGGAGGTTAAGGCAGTCATGCAAGGTCATACACCTGTTTAATGGGGAGTCTGGTTTCAAACCCACATGGGACTACACTGAGTTCCACTCTGAGCTCAAAAGGCACACTGCTGCTGAAAAAACCTGAATTAACTCTCTGAGGGACAGGACAAAAGCCTAGAATTTAGAAAAGAAGCAGTGACTGAATAAGTAGATATTTAATTCTTATTTATGCACAAGCAGATCCTGGCTAGAGAAAGAAAACATGAGATTTGGGTTCAACTAGGCAGGAGTTTCAATCCTACCCTTGTTGACTTCTAATCCTTTAGGAGTATCTGAACTCTCATAGCTTCTGTATATTCCCCAGTTTGATATATACAGGTCCCTTATACATACTGTGTTCTCTATGAAGGTTATATAAATGGCTTATTAATGAGGAATGTATTCAGTTATCTCCACAGCTTAGCAAATTTAGTATATTTAACAGAATAATCAAAACACACAAACCAAACCTTCCTTCAGGATTTCTACTCTATTCTAATTTAAAAATAAATATTATACTTCTCCTTATCAAGGCCTGAAACTTAAGAACCAACTTGAATTCTTAGTTTTTCTCATGATAACATTTAGTCAGGAAGCAGATTGTGATAATCATACCCCAGAGTATCTCTCACATCCACCTGCTTCTTGCTTCCCATTCTCATTGACTCATTTCTTAGTGAGATGCAGGCTACAACTTGAATCACATTTTTAAGCTGCCTTCCTTTCAGTTAAAGCACCCAGGTTATGGTTAAACTATATCATATCCAGTATCTGAAGATTTTGGGAATCCTGCTTCTGCTTCAATTTATATTAGTTAATTTTATTGTTTCTGACAAGGGTGAACAGGAGAAAGCCAAGAACAAAACCTGCAGAAGTTAATTAAAACTTTTCAGTCCACGTTTAGAATACAGATTATGTTCTAGAGTGTCTTCTGAGAAACTCTCTTTTGCTGCAATCTTAACTGATATATACCTATGTTGTCATAGGTTTCATAGAATTGATCAGATGCACACTTAGAAGTGAGGTTTGCTTGGTATAATCTTTCTTGGTAAAACTGTATTAGCTATTGATCCTTTTAAAAAATTCTATCAAATCATACCTTCTAAATGATTCTAGAATTTTACAAGTGACTTAGCACCAATGCACTTGGTCTCAAATTCTTGCATCAACAGTTAACACTGTATCAGAATATTCTCTACCTGCTCTTTTCTAACTTTTCTTGAGTGCTTAAATTTTGGTGACTATTGTTCGTTGAGGGAAGGATGCATTTTTGCCATCAGTTGTTATAGTTTTCTTGCTGTTGTTTTTAGAGTCTGCCTTTAGATAGTATTTTTCAGAAATTAGAAACAATTTCATTTGGGTAAGTCTTCATTGAGAATGTCTACATATTTTAGACATTTCTTCCAGTTTTTATAGTTTAAAGATTATTCTATTCAAAATAGGTATTTCAGATATAGTTAAAATACTGACTTTCCCTTAAAATTTTTGTAAAACTTGAGTCCTATTTGGCCTAATCTTTTTTTTTCTTTTTTTTTTTTTTTAAAGATTTTATTTATTTGCCAGAGAGAGAGAGAGAGCACGAGAGAGAGAGTGAGCACAGGCAGGGCGAGAGGCAGCAGAGGCAGAGGGAGAAGCAGGCTCCCCGCCAAGCAAGGAGCCCGATGTGGGACTCGATCCCAGGACGCTGGGATCATGACCTGAGCCGAAGGCAGCCGCTTAACCAACTGAGCCACCCAGGCGTCCCGGGCCTAATCTTTATACACATTTGTTTTAGTCATATATATTTCTTTGCTAAGTCTTCCTAAAAACATCCTCCTCTTCCTCAGTAGCCTTCTAATCTGATTTATCACAGTCTTTGGGCTACAGCCATTCTATTTACATATTTCCTTTGCCCAACTTTGATTCATTCATGATTAAGATGTCATGCATTTTCTCAGCAATTTCTTAGCAACTCTGAGCTATTTTTTTTTCCTTTTAAAGACCCAGAGAACCCTAAAAATATTGTTTTCCTGTTGAATTTCTACAGCCACCTAGAAAAATAGCACACTGCTTCTTTCATTTTTAAGATAGGTATTTATCAAAATTATTAGTAAATATGATTTCAACATAACAATTTTCAACATAACAATAATTTTTTTAAAGATTTTTTGTTTATTTATTTGACAGAAATCACAAGCAGGCGGAGAGGCAGGCGGAGGGAGAGAGAGAAAGAGAGCAGGAAGCAGGCTCCCCGCTGAGCAGAGAGCCCCACACAGGGCTCGATCCCAGAACTCTGGGATCGCGACCTGAGGCGAAGGCAGAGGCTTTAACCTGCTGAGCCACCCAGGCGCCCCTCAACATAACAATAATTTAACAAGAATGGGCAATTTCATCAAATTGGTCGGATTCCAGAACAAAAATAATGCCATTTTCATTATCTGGGTTCCTTTATAAAATAACTTAATCCATGACATTTTATATCTTTTGTACACAGGCTTCAGAATGGAAACTGGATTCATGTTCTTTTAAGGGAGTCAAACACTTCCCTCTTGTCTCCTGCAACCCAGGACACTTCCTTCTAACTTTTCTATTCATTTTGGGTGTGAGCTGTGGAGAAGAAAAAGCTAGGGAAGGTTTGAGCCTAAGCCAAGTTTTCTGATTTGCTACTGTTTCTTGCACTGAAAATATAGATATAAGCATAAATTATCAAGTGTTACCTTATTTTCATTTCTGATTATTATTTGTTTGTTTGTTCTCTAGACGATTTCTGGAGAAATTGGACCTGTGGCCTCTAATTTTTGTTATTCTTGCGGGTTTTTTTTTTCTTCCCATAATGCTATAAATTACCCTAAGTAATAATTGTTTTTATATTTATCAATGCAATGGGCAATATGAGTATAAATATTTCATTCCAAAACTGACTTAACAGCTGTTGGACCTTAAGCAATTAATTTTTTTCACTCTTTGTCAAATAGGTTGATTCTATGATGATCTACCTGATAACAGAATCTGTTCAATAGATATCTGTAACCCTTAGCAATACATATCTTGGACTATAATTTCTGAAAATATTTTGACAAATATTTATATTTGTCATACGTCATGACATTACTTTCATAGGTGCTCATATAGCTTTTATAGTTTCTTTTGTTTTATAATAAATTCAGCCTTTCAAATGAATCCAGATAAACTTACATATTTATAATTCTAGAACTAGAATTTACAGCACATGCATCAGTCCCAATAGTTTTTAGTTTCTCCTGTGTATCCTCTTAGTGCAAAAAATACCAGTGCCTAAATATAACCCTCAATGTTCCACTTCAGCCAAGTCCCTTTAGCAGAAAAATATTAGCTTTCACGGAAGTTTTTTAAAAATGTCTTGTTCTTCCTCACAGTGTGACAGTTTGCCTTGTCAGTGAATAGATCTTCTTCATTTAGGAATACACCACACTATGTTTTCATCCTCTGGCAGTGCTTTAAATTTAGATACAATTTATAATAACACTAAAGTTGAGTCTATTCTTTAAAAGAATGGAATGGAAAACATACATATAAAGAATGCATCTGGGTCCCAGTTGCATTCTTTTCAAGTGTTCTTACCTGTGCTCATGGAAAAATATAGAGCTTTATGCCTTGTTTTGATTCACAGGGCAAAGAGAAGAGCAACTTCAATAAGTAATTCCTAATTTTACCCACATTGTTCATTACTCACCATGATCAGAAAAGGAGAGTTCTCCACAATTATGAATATCACACACAGACATGTGAATGCAGCATGTACATTAGTATTTAGTTTTGTTTTACTGAGAGCACTTTCTTATGAGGCACAGAAAATATTTTCTTAGCTATAACCTTGCCCTCACACTTTTAGCATAAACAACAGTGTGTTTTCAGGTCTGCCTTCTTGGTTCTTATTTGAAAGTAGGCGAGGCTTTGGGGCAATTTAGTTCTGCTTCACCTGTTTTTCTTCTGGGACACAGGCTGAAGAAAATGTGTTTGCGGTATGTTTTTCTCATGGTGGAGAGTGAACACAAAACAAAGGTGAGTTGGAGCTTTCCATGATTCTGACAGCATCAGCCTGCAACACTTACTCTGCCACTTCCTCTTCTCCATCTCATACTCCCATGGTCAAAGAAGTCCAAACCCCACATGAAGGGATTGGGATAAATACTCAGCTAACACTAATGGAAACCAAAGCAACATCACATGATAAAGGCAGTAGAGGTTCACTTGATTTTCAGTAAGGGAGTAAAAGAAAAAAACAAGAATACAATCTATAGTAGAGAGAAGGTAGAAAGGGTTGCTATGAATCTCTAACATAACAGAAATAAAGATCACATAAATAGCACTCGTTGCTATTTAAGGATGTTCTCATTTTTCTTGGGGATTCTCCCTTAGCAGTGAGACATTCTTGTACAGTAACTGAGGAGTTGAAGAGGTGGAATTATTAAGTGAAAGCTATCATCGCTACCCCTTCATTAGAACATTTCTGGATCCTGAATGTCTCAATATAGGTCAAAACAGCCCATCCTTACTTCACACTAGGCACCTTTAAGCAAAACATGCATCAGACAGGGAATGACACAATGCCTTCTCAGCTTCACAGCACCTTGACTAAAAGGAGTGCTTGCAGAAACAAATATGTTTAATTATTCCCTCCATGTTATGTTCCAGCATACTTTATAACTAGTGGAAATTCATCATAGAAAAATTCTACATGGGTTAAAATTAGGGTTTTCTTTGTTTACATGCAAAGGACAACTATGAAAGGGCAGTGTGCACATTTTCAGACAGCTTGTCCTAAGAGAGAACACGAATGAAATTGAAAATATTGAAACTAATTCTCCTAAAATCATTCAAGTCTATGTAGTCTTTGGGGGGTTTTGAACATTTTTAAGGATTATGTGTATTCTAGTTTGAAAACCAATTAAATATGGTATATTGAGAAGTTTGAAGCTGAAAAACTATGATCCTCACAAGTAGATGCTTAAAAATAGTTAGCAAATGCCAACATTCATTTGTTACTTTTAGAAAATGTAGGAAACTAGAAATAAAATGTTCTCAACTTAATCAACAACCTGTATTAAAAATAAATAGTACACCTGTCATTGAGTAATACTGAATTGGAATAAGAGGGATTTAGCCCCTTCCACCATGTCTATTTAGCCTTGTATTAGAGGTGCTGACCAATGCAATAAAATCAGAAACAATAGGTCATGACTCATAAGAATAAAAACTTCTTTGCTTTCAACTGACTACACAGAAAATTTAGAAACTTAAATATACAAATCATTTGAATTAATAGGATGATTATGCAAGTTTGGTAGCTGATTAGCATACAAAATGATTATCATTCTTTGAAGACAAAGATCCCATTCATAACTGACAACAAAGTCAAAATATAGTTAGGAATATATCTAGCAAAAGACCCACAACATTTGTTCGGAAATAGTTACAGAAATAACCGAAAGACATAAAGACAGCCTGTGCGTTCATCAACTAAAAGACTCAATGAAGTAACTAATACATTCAGTCCTTCCCTAAATTGATCTACAGAGGTCACAAATCTCTGCTTATTCTAGCAGAGATTTCTATCAATTTCAAAAATTAAGAGTATAGTATTGGCGAGAAGTAGGAGTAATCAATGCAATAGAAAAAATTTTAAAATTAGATCAATCATATATAAAAATTTGATGTAAGGCAACGGTTGTATTATAAATCATTGAAGAAGGGTTAATCAAAATACATTCAAATGCTTCTAAAAAAACAATTAGCAATTTCATAAGAAGACTTTAAGAAAAAAACACACACTAGGAGGTAATATTAAAATACATAAAACAAATATCAATATCCAGAACTTTTACAAATCAAACTCATTTAAACCACTCAATTTCCCATATAAGAAAAAAATAACTATCTTGGATTACTATTATTAGAAAGGTGACAAACTGTACTTGAAAATTCACAGGCTGATAACCAGTGTCACTCAAATATTTCCCAAATAAGAGTCAAGACATTAAAAAACCAATGATGTACTAGATGTTGGCTAATTGAACATAATAATAATAATAAAAATTCAAGACAGTGATCGAAGTTCTCTGGTACATCATTAAAATAAAACAAAACAAAAAACATTAAAAGCTACACTTGCCTTAGAAAAAGGAGATAAACATGGACCTATTTTATGTTTTGTTCTGTCTCTAATGACATTATTTTTTTTTAAGATTTTATTTATATGACAGAGAGAAACACAGCAAGAGAAGGAACACAAGCATAGGGAGAGGGAGAAGTAGGCTTCCCGCCAAGCAGGGAGCCCGATGAGGGGCTGGATCCCAGGAATCTGGGATCACGACCTGAGCCGAAGGCAGACCCTTAACAACTGAGCCACCCAGGTGCCCCTGTCTCTAATGGCATTATAAGATGGCCATTTATTGACATAAATATCTTACTATACTTTGTATTAGAACAACTTCTGCCCAAGCGTCCATCCACTGATGAATAAAGATGTGGTACATATGTACACACACACACACACACCCCCCCACACACAATGCAGTATTACTGAGCCCTGAAAAACAATGAAATCTTGCCATCTGCAATGACTTGGAGACTTGGACGGAGCTACAGAGTATTATGCTAAGTGAATTAAGTCTAAGACAAATACCATACGATTTCACTCATATGCGAATTTAAAAAACAAAACAAATGAGCAACGGGAAACAAAGAGAGGCAAACCACGAAACAAACTTAACTCCAGAGAACAAATGATGATCTGATGATTACCAGAGGGGAGGTGGGTGAGGGGATGGTGAAATAGGTAATTCAGATTAAGGAGGGCACTTGTGATGAGCACTGGGTGTTGCGCAGAAGTGCTGAATCACTATTTTGCACACCTGAAACTAGTATTACATTGTATGTTAACTGGAATTTAAAACAAAAATTTAGAATTTTTTATTATTACCAAATAAAGACATATTGTGAAATTTAAAAGTCATTCTTTTACTAAAAACACTCTAAATTTATAAAATAGAAATAAAAAGTTCTAAAAGACTTTCTTATTGGTTAATATTTTATAGCTGTTAAGCAAACATACTCTCCACAGGAAAACCATTATGGATTTATAAAATTTGGTTTCCTACGTGTCATGTTGCTACTCCTCCCTCCTAAACAGAGGAGTTAAAAAACACAGCACCTGCAAACTCTAAAAGAAGATGCTATAGAATTCTCAATGTCATCTGTGTTCCATAAGCACCATCCCCTAGAATGTTTAGATTGCCACTGGTAACCCCCCAGTTCTGCCTGTCTCATTCCTGGCCTGCCCTGAAGCAGCTGTCCAAAAACCATTAGTTTATGGGCTCAGTTTTGTCCAAGACCTGGACCAATAAGCATGAAGCAATTCTACATATTTGGATTTGTTTCTTTCCTGGTAAGGCTTGACAATATTCTGCAGGCCCCAACCTGTAATCTGAGGTACCAGCACTAACCTGATGATGTCCCATCTTATAATATACTATAGCATCCTCAGTTCCTTCTATTTTTTTTTTTTTTGTTCCCATCCTTATTGGACTTCTGTTTGCATATAAACCTAATTTCCCATTGTTGTCATAATCTACCTTGAGCCACTTTGTGAATTTCTACATCCATCATGGAAAGTGAACTTTGTTCTCAAATGCTTGCCTCTAACAGGAGCTCTGATTTAACCTCAGTTAAATTCTTGTAAAACCACAGTTAGAAGGCAGAGGAGAATCAATAAAGTACCCTGAGGAGGCATTTTTTTTTTTCCTGAGGAGGCATTTTAATACCAACACAAAGCGAGCCACTCCATCCCTCTTACAGTTTTATTCAGGGTAACTTACTGACATGAAGGGCGGCTAGAAGACCCAGATCACTATGCAGCTGTTCTCCACCAAGCCCAGAACTCAACCCCGAGCTTTTATAGAATGAAGGGCATGGTGGTGAGGTCACAGACAGTTATCTGAACTGCAGACTTCTGTGTACCAGTCGTCTCAACTAGTTACCTAAAGTGGTGTTATCTGTGCACCAGAGGAGAGAATAAGATAAAGGTCCAGTGATGAATTCGGTGTTGTCAACACTCCTACAACCAGTTTGCAAAGGATACCTTCCATGACTACTTACTACACTGCTTTCTGCTTTTTTTATTGATGTGTAGTTGACATCCCATGTCACATTAGTTTCCAACGTATAATAGAGGGACTACACAAGTTTATGCTTTGTGCCACGTTCACCACAATTGTAGCTATCTGTCTCCATACTTCTGTCACCATACAACACTATTGCAATACCACTGGAATATTCCCTATGGAGTACTTTTTATTCTCATAACTTATTCATTTCACAGCTGGAAACTTGTATCCTCCTCTGCCCTTCACTCCTTTTGACCATCCTCCCCCCATTCCTCCTCTCTGGGAACTACCAGCTCTCTGTATTTATGAGTCTGTTTCTGCTTTCAGCAGATTTTACTTTACAAAAAGTAAAATCATATGGCATTTGTCTTTCTCTGACTCATTTCACTTAGCATAATGCCCTATAGGCCAACCCATGTTGTTGCAAAGAGCAAGATCTCATTCTTCTTTATGGCTGAGAAGTATTCCATTATATACATACATGAAACATATATATTCATTATATTCAATGGCTATACATTCATAATGGATAATACTGAATAATTAACTGGAATATATATCCATTACACACACACACACACACACACACACACACGTATATGTAAAACACATCCTCTTTATTCATTCGTCTGTTGATGGACATGTGAGTTGCTTCCATATCTTGACTACTGTAGATAATGCTGCAAAAAACATAAAATAGTGGTGTCTATATCTGCCTATATTTCTTTCCCTAAATACTCAGAATTGGAATTGTTTAGATCATATGTGATTTTAAGTTTTTGAAGAACTTCCACACTGTTCTATAATGGCTGTACCCATTTATATTTCTGCCAACAATGCATGAGGATTTCTTTTTCTCCACATACTCACCAACACCTGTTGTTTCTTGTCTTTCTATTTTAGCCCTTTTGAAAGGTATAAGGTGGTATCTTGCTGTGGCTTTGATTTGCATTTGCATCAGTGATGTTGGGCATCTTTTTCATGTGTCTTCTGGCCATCTGTATGTCTTATTTGGAAAAATGTCTACTCAGGTTCTCTGCCCATTATTTAATTGGGTTGTTTGGGGATTTTGATGTTGTATTATATAAGTTATTTAAACACTTTGGATATTAGCCACTTATTTATTGGATATACCATGTGTGAATATCTTCTCCCATTCAGTAGGTTGCCTTTTGTTTTACTGGTGGTTTTCTTTGCTGTGCAAAAATTTTTTATTTTGGTGTAATCCCAATAATTTATTTTGCTTTTGTTTCCATGCCTAAGGAGATTATGTCTAGATTAATGTTGCTAAGGCCAATGTCCAACACTTTACTGTGGTATATTCTAGGAGTTTTATGTCTCATGTTTAATTCTTCAATCCATTTTGAGCTTTTTTGTGTGTGTATTGTATAAGAAAGTATTAAGACTACTGCTCTTATACTGCGTGGGCCCCCAAACTCTTTGAGGTAAATTAGTTCAACTTTTGGTAACCACGTTTTGGCGCCAGACCTTCCTCTGTAAAGTGCTGTATCTCCTCGCCTCCCTGTTCTGCCTTATTTTCCTCGAGTAGAAAACTCATCGTGAATGTCTCATCATTATTTGACAAAAAGGCCCATGTAAGCATTGAATTCATACTTTCTTGAAGCCAATAAATCAGGACACTGTGGTCAATAGATCAAAAAATGCATTTGAAAATTAATGATTATGATTATCTTACTAAGCAAATTGCTTTGGAGATTATGAGAGCTTTGTTCACAAATGCAGTATAATGAGCATCAGATTAAAAACCTCATGGGCTCGTGATACTGTGAAAGTGACAGATTCTGAGACTCGTAGTCTTTTCTGTAAAATAGAAGCAATTAGGACAACAGTCTTCTTATATTGTTGCAGAGACTGATAAGAATGTTTAAAGTATTTTATTAAGTTCTCTGCAAATGTTATAACAAGAAATAAGTGCCCTAGTGAATTAAATGCAATATTCAGTTCAAACACTTTTCTATTAAAAAAGTAATAAGTAAACAAATCAAAATTCTAATCAAATTTTAAACTGTACTTTGTAATAAAATTCCATAATGAAATTATGGATTTCCAAATTCTATATAATAAAGGAACTTAGTCTACTCAATGCATGCCACACCTTGAGGCCAGTGTGTGATCAAAATGAATCAAAAGACTGGAGCTGACCAAGTTAACAGTAAGCTAGAGGTACTAGCTTTCAACTATATTTCTGATTAGTGCCAGTTAGCTCAGGAATATTAATCCTAGGAGGTTCTCTTGCCTCTAGTGTAAGTTATCAGATTTCAGGCTGATTTGGAGCAAAAGATAAACAAAATAAACATTTATATTTTCTTTTTAAAAACATTTATTGAGCAGCTACCACATGCCAAGCTCTGTTCTAGGCAATGAGGTTAGAATGGGAACCAAACAATGCTGCTGCCTTCTATGGGTATAGAATGTAGCTTAGGAGACAGAAGAGAAACATACAGACAGAGGTGCCTTGGTGGCTCAGTCATTAAGCATCTTCCTTCAGCTCAGGTCATGATCCCAGGGTCCTCAGATCAAGCCCCACATTGGGCTCTCTGCTTGGCAGGGAGCCTGCTTCCCCCTCTCTCTCTCTGCCTGCCTCTCTGCCTACTTGTGATCTCTGTCTCTCAAATAAATAAATAAAATCTTAAAAAATTTTTTAATTAAAAAAAGAAATATACAGACAAATAAATATCATGTAGACTCTTGTTTAAGGATTTTCCATCTCATTTCCTTGTCCTAACTATACAGCATACAGAAATTTACATTTTCCAGTCTCCCTTTCAGTGATAATGGGGACTGGATGCTGGCTAATGGGAAGATTTATATATGCCACTCTTAAACCTAGCCATGATAAGCCCTCCATTTTTCCTTCACTCTCTCTATGCTCATTCACTGACTTAATGCTGATGACCTTGGAAAATGGCACAGGCCCATGAAGGAAGAATCCATGACCCAAAGTGTCCAAACTTGGAGAAGAACCTCTTGACAAGATCAAGTGTAAGATGAATAAGAAATCAATTTGTACTGAACTAAATCATTACGCTGTTGTTGATCATTTGTTATAAAGCTACAGAGTTACACTCACAAATGCAAATATACAACTTACTGGCAGGTAATCATATATACTGTAAAAAAGCATAAATATAAGAGTATATAGAGGAAGAAAGTGCTACTGTAGACAGTATAATCCAAAAAGGCCTTCTGGTTTTGCTAAATGTTGAACACATTGGTGAATAAAGTGAGGGATAAAAGCATGTGTATATCTGGGAATGGACATTCTGTAGGTACATATCACCTACAAATGCAAAGCAAAACTATAACTGGCTTTTTCAGGAAAGAGAGTTAGCGGTCAGATCATTGCAGGCCACATTAGGATTTGATTTCAAACTAAGAGAAGAATTCATCAGAAAGTTTTTATTAAGATAATAATGATGGAAAACAACACTGCCATCCAGCTAAAGAGAATACTTTCAAGTACTAAGTCAAAGTACACATTTGAGCTATAGGAACTCTGTTTTTTCATAGCATTTGCTGGTAGTATCATCTTTAACATTAACTAATCCATTTTCACTAGTTCATAATGCCTCAATATTGTATAGATCTTTGTCACTTAGGTCATATCGTCCTTCTCCATAGCAGTAATGTTACCATAGAATCTTGGTGTGTGCAAATTCTTAAAGCCCTCATGTCTGCATCATATAATACTTCTAGATAATTTTGACCAACAATCATTTGCTACTTTTCTATTTGCTGGGGGACTGTTAGTTGTGTACCTTTATACTGGATATTCCTATACAATACAATACCAATACCAACTAAGCAGCCAGTAACATACAGCTGCATTTTACTCCAAGTCCAAAATATTCTTCTTTTTTAAGCAAAAATATAAACAACAAATTATATTATTTGATTGCTTTAGAAAACCTATTAAGGATTAAAAATAAGGCACCTGGGTGGCTCAGTCAGTTAAGCATCTGCCTTCAGCTCAGGTCATGATCCTGGGGTCCTGGGATCAAGCCCTGCATCAGGCTCCCTCTCCTTCTGCCTCCTGCCCCTGCTTGTGCACTCTCTCTCTCTCAAATAAATAAATAAAATCTTAAAAAAATTAAAAATAAAGGGAATTGTTCAAGGTCCAATATATTATAGGTGACTACACTGGTTGCAGATCCAATTTCTTGCTAGCTCCAAAGTATTCAGTTGTTTAAAGGATAATTCAAATGAAAGACATTTTTATATGTGGAAGAAAGAATATTTTCAAGTAATGTAACTGGTTGTTTTAAATTCACTATCATCTACTGATTTCTATTATATTTTCTTCTAAGCACTGAAAGAAAACCCAGTCCAATTTTTCAAAATAACTACATTTTTATTAGTTAAAATTTGCAGTTGAACAACAAAGGTAAATTATGTCTGTGAAAGTAGTGCTGGTCATAAATGAATATTTTCATTTATTGCTACAAAAGATAAAGATCATCACTATCAGAATACTTTTCATAAACAAAGTAAGAATTTATTAATTAAGAGACTTAAAAAGATAAAACATACAAAGGAATATTCTAATATAACAGTTCAATTATGGATTAGCTTTCCATAAAGTGAATGTTCAAACCACCAATTAAAAGGATCATTCCTATAGTAAAGTGATTTAGCTTCTCTGTTCCATTTTTATACTAATAAAAGAAAAGATAAAAAAGTATCACCTTGATAATAATATCAATAATAAAATGGTCTTAATGAGATAATGTTAAGGATGTCATTGAGACCTTCTCATAACAAACATGTTATAGTTCATTATAAAAAATCTCTAAAATTGCATTATTTAAGTGGCAAGTTTACTCTGTAAATGGTTATACTGAATTGAAAAATTAAGGGAAAGGAGAAAAGTTTGAGTCTAAATTTTATAATAACCATTAAATATTATTAGGAAGTGTTCTATATGGACTCTGTCATTAATATTATAAATCTTGTGGCACCAGGGTAACTCAGTCTGCTAGGTGTTTGACTCTTGATTTCTGCTCAGGCCATGATCTCAGGGTTATGAGATGGAGCCCCATGTCAGACTCTGTACTGGGTGTGGAGCCTGCTTGGGATTTCCTCATTTTCTCTCTGCCTCTGCTCCTCTCCCCTCTTAAAAATATATATACATAATAACCTAAGCATGGAAAAATAAGTACTTCTAATTACCATTGTTGGAAATTAACATTGCCTGGAATGCTTCTGAAATGCTTTATGAAATATTTATTATTAATCACTTATATTTTTGAAAAACATGATAGTAGTCTATTTACAATATTCTGGCATTTTCAATCATGTATCATGATAAAAATAATTCCATTTTTTCTGGTTGTCATCCTCCATGGTTACCATAAAATGTATAAATAAGTATGACTCAACAGTAAAGAGTTCAATTTGAAAACTACAGAATTTCTTAATGACTATTTCATTATCAACAATCTTCAGTAGTTTTTGTTTATTCAACAAAACCCAGAAATGTAATTGGGTTCTATTGCACTCAATCTCATCATCTGAAAGAATCACCATTAAGAAAATAAGTTTCCAGTCTTGTTGGGTGTTATCTTATTTTCCAGTGCTATAAATAACCCAATCAATGCCTTGCAGTGAGTAGGAAGTCGACAGCATTTTCTGAATGAACGCATATATTAACAAATGAAGCCATACTTTTGTAAAAGAGAAATTAACTTTGGCTGTGCTTTGAACAAATGAATTTTTTGAATAGGACACAACGTAACAAAGAAAGTGTTTCTTTGAGAATAAAATGCTTTTTACTGGTGAAATATATATAATTAGCTATAAAAGGATCTCATTTAATCTTAGGCTTAAAAAATAGAGATGTTTTACAAACACACAGCCAGACATTTCTAGATAAGAAGAGTGACAAAAAGATTTTTCTTCTGACATGAGTTAGGTATCCCTTTAAAGTAACCACTTGCTTTCATAAAGCAGTAATCCATAAAAACTGCAGCACGTTTCTTTTGTATGTTTTTGATAAAGGACAGATGGGTTAACTTACACTATGACGAATTCTTAATGAAAGACTAACAGAAAATTTCCAACCAAATAAAGACAATATGCTGTAATATTTCACATGCTATTTTTTTTTTTTTTTACATTGGGAATTTTGGTGACTCCATCAGCATCCAAATCTCATAGTCATGACTGAGTTGACCAGTATATCTGAGGACCGTGCACAGCACAACTGAGATGGCTGCTTTAAGTAGAGTCCCTTCCTGTCTCCCAGTTGCCAGAATTCCTCTCAAAATTCTGTCCTTAGCATAAGAGGATCGACTTCACAGGTAAGAAAGATTTTACTAAGAAAGTTCCAGTGGTTGGAGTCTTAGAGTATAAAATCAGCAATCCAAGATTGCAATCTTCCTGATTTTCATTAGAAAAAATTAATAAATTTCCACGCAAATAACAAGTTAAATATGAAGGAATTTATCTCTTTTCTTTAAAAGAGTTTATTTATTTATTTGAGCGAGAGCATGAGAGGGGGAGGATCAGAGGGAGAAGCAGACTCTCTGCTGAGCAGGGAGCCGGATGCAGGACTCAGTCCTGGGACTCCAGGATCATGACCCAAACCAAAGGCAATCTCTTAACCAACTGAACCAGCCAGGCGCCCTGAAAGGAATATTCCAAAATAACAAATATATCTTGTCCAAAATAACTGATCAAGATTCACTGAGATCTAGTATTTCCTGTCATGAGCAAAAAATACTCTTTGTATTTTAGTTCTTACAGCAGCACTGTCCTATAGAACGATAACACACGCCAAAATTGTGAGCTGAGCATGTAATTTGAAATTTTCTTATAGACACAATTAAAATATCAAAGGGAAACAGACTAAAATGATTTGGATAATGTCTTATTTAACTCCGTACATCTAAAATATTATCATTTTAACACAGAGCCAACACATAATTGTTAATAAAGTATTTTACATTATTTTTTTACGCTGTCTTTGAAGTTGGTTTTATATTTCAAACACAAACATCTCAGTTCAGACTAGCCACATTTCAGTTTCTCAATAGCAATATCTTGCCATTCTATAAATGAGAAAATTATATCCCAGAGTTGAAGTGATAGACCAACAATTTTACAACTTGCAATGTTAGAACTATGACTGCTTTAGATTTCATTTGACTTAAAAATCAATTTGGTATTTCTATTCTAACACACAAAATGATACAGTATACCTGTAATCAGTGGTAAAAATGATGCCCATCTTTTTCTAAGTAGTTTTCATTTGCTGTGTTTTATCTGTTCTGTTTCTGTTTGTTTCACTTTTTTATCATGCTTAAAGTAATCAAGAAGAAGAAGGAAGGGAGACAAAAAAATACCTTTGTAATGTATTGTAATGTGAAGGCAAGTTAAGGGTACTTGATCAAATAAAGAGAATTATTTTTGCTATTTCTACAAAGAATAATAATATAAGGGATTATAACTAGAAGAACAAAGCTACTCTCCAGCAGGGCTAAAAATATTCATAATATTAGCAAGATTATGACAAAAGTTTAGATTCTCCCTACTGTATACCCGAAACAAATAAAACACTGTATGCCAGCTATACTGGAATTAAAAACATTTTTTAAAAGTTCAGATTTCTCCAGTAGGCAGCCTAGCATGTTCTTTATCAGCTCTGAGTAAATCATGTCAAGAAACACACACTGTACTTCCATTACGTGCTATATTAGGGAAGGTGAGTGACTGATTCTATCTGTATCAGTAGATTTTTAGAATTATGGGCTGTTATATTAATCTTCCCATGCATTTTGTAGGGGGTAACTTTTTCACTAACCACCCTTATTGTTACCAACTCCATTTGAAAGTATCAAAAGCATTAATGGAAACTCAAATCTAGTAGTATCTGACCCTGAGGTTACATGGGCAGGCAGAGTTACAAATAAGCTTCGAGTTCATTCTTTGCCTTATATTTAAAACAGTTGTTGTTCAGTAGCAGAGTTAACTGCCATTCTTTTATCTATATAGAATGAGAATTTAGGGCCCTTGGGCTGCCTTTTCTTCCAGGCCAAAGATGTTAATAATGTATCTGCCTACCAATGTGACAAAGAATATGTGTCTGCTGGGTTCGTTTCTTTGAAGTGAGGTGAAAACTGCAAACTTTTACTTTGTCATTTGAAAATCCTTTCCATGTAAGTCGTCCATCTCATACCCCCTGTGGAGCACTACAGTCTAGCTTAACCTTGGGCATAAGACATTAATGGACTTGCCCCTGGTTAATAGATAGTAAAATATACACATATACATATACATATGTATGTACGAGATATACTCCTCCTGAGTTTAGGTGGTTGAAGTAATATATGACTGAACACTTCATAAAAATTATATAATATGTGCATTTTTAAAATGTGAAAACCAAAGCTGAGCTAAGTAAAAAAGAGTGCCAAATAAATATGAAAAACTATTACCATTTTAGGAGAGCTTGCTTTTGATAAAGCAACATACTTCTGGAGGCAAGCTCTAACAATCATTGTTAAGTAGTAAATAACATTGAACCATTTGCTTATCCACTTCCCATCTGAAAATACTCTGACATCAACTATAATTGAACAGTTACTCAAGTCTGTACATGCATTTACTATTCATTTTGGTATAAACAAACATTCAATAGCATGTTAAAATACTTGCATTCCTATCCAGAACAAGATAATAGAATCCAGTGGTCATCATGCTAGGTGAAAACATGAGCAGTCACACAAAAATTTGTCCTTTTGGAAGGATGAAAATAAAGTGTGTAATTGAAGCAATCTTTCATACTGCAGCAGGGACAATTTAAAAATGAAAATAATAGCCTCATTAATCGTCAATCTCCAATGCCATGAAATTTGTGTTAAAGATCTCTGTTCCTCTTGCTAGTTAGCAAGGACCCAAGCCATCAGTAGTAACCATTCTGCCTAATTTACACTCTTTGTGTCAAAAGGAGATATGAAAAATAGGGGATGACAGAGGTGAATGAAGCTGTCCTTCCCTTAATTTTATTTAACTCACCATAACCAGCTCTCTCAAAAGGTGCTCCGGGAATAATTTGGTTTTTGTATTATCCACCAGCACCACCAAGTGGTGAAATTTTTACTTCCTCTCTAAAATGATCACTCAAAGACAAAGTAAAAACAGTACTGGGATAATAGTACTAATTAAGCATCAGAAATGTATCCCATAAAAAGTGCATTTCAGAATCTCCAGGCCGCATCAAAGAGCCACTGAAAATACTGTTATTTCAGAAATAAAGAGATGAGATAATTTAATGAGTAGATTGCTTTGGTTTTGCTTATTTGTCATGTTTTATGTTACCTATATTTTGTTCCCCACAGAGATCTTTTTACTATTGCAATTTATTTTCATTTTATTCCCCAATGCTGCCAATTTTACTCTAATGGCAAAAGATATATAATCTTTTGGTTGCACATTATTTGATCTGGTGGCAGAATTTTGAAGAATAAAAAGTAAACTGTGAGTTTAAACATTTTTTTATTTCAATGGAATAATCTTTGAATGGCTATAGAATTTTTAAATTGGTATAAGAAAATAATTCAGCTTCGTGATAATATAAAAATAAAACATAAAGAAATTTTTGAATACACATTTATTTCTAAAGATATTTGTCAAAAATGACACAGTTTGAAGTGTTGTCATTTGGAGGTTTTTTTTAGCTACTTCATTTATTCAAATGTAGTATGTCATTTGTGAAAAAAAAGCAATAGAAAAAGCTAGATAGCAAAGAAACTGTTGTCAAATTTGCCAGGTAAAAACTGCAAGGGTCCTAGCAACAGATTGCATTACAATTGCCTAAGCAGTGGGAGCATTAAGCATCAGAGTCTGGTCTGCGTAATTTTAAGGATGGTCTTGCAAGGTGGAGATATCATTCAACTGGCATTAGTTTATGATGTAGAGCTTGGATTATTCAGCACAGGAAGGCCACTGTACTGATGTGTATACTGATGATTAAACTGTGAGTCTTGATAAGGAAGTAATTTTAGTTGGTTCAGTCTTGTACTTCAGAAACAAGTATTTTGCAGAACAAAGAGCTAAATAAATTTTGCCTAACCCTCGTATTGTTTAGTGCAAACATAGATAAGTGATCTTTATCAAAAAATCATTCAGACAGGCAGGAAGGTATATTTGGCTTAGAACTGCTTACTATAAAAAAAGAGTAAAATATAGTGAGTTTAGTTCTCTATGCATTTCTGAAAACAACAAGAAAAACAACATCAACAAAGTCATGTCAATTACAGCTGCTGGGGGATAACTCACTATGGCTCCCTTGCATCACTACAAGTACTGCAGTCTGTCTTTGTGCTGGACCGTCTTTTCAATGATGTTTGTATGAGAAGTCTGAGACATCGAGCTTGTACCTTCTGTGTTTGAATCAGGGATTCCCAAGGTTGTAACAGATCATGTTAGCAATGAGATCCATACTGCCTAAGATGTATAGCATTAGACCAAAACACAGGAAAGTTTATTTGGCTGAGTCACATCTGTTGTCATAAATTCCAAGCAAAAAGTAAATGTCAAGCCTTGTTAAATGGCACGGAACACCTCTTTCCCTCCGTGTTCCCTCAATCTCTCCCCTTCTATTCAGAACGCAGAGACTCTATAGTAAAAAATAAGCAAGGTGGGACTAAGGACACCTTGTCACCAAGGGAAATCAATGTCCATATGCTCCTGTCTGAGTATGCTGGGGAATTTTGAGGCAAGGGACTCAATCAATTACAGCTCTGTTGAATACAGAAACTAAAGTTGTTTTTCTACCCATAACTGTGCAAAGGAAAGGGACCCTTATTCAGCTACCAGTGTTTGGGCAGAATTCACAGTAGAGAGGGAAAGCTGACATGACTCTGTAGACAGGGTCCTTTGAGTAAATTAGTTGTATTATTGCTATTCCTACATATGACTGTTTAGTATGAGTTAATGGGCTGTATGCACGTGCCTCCTGTTCCGTAGTGCCAAAAGACATTCTTCTCGTCGGCAACATCCACCTATATAGAAATGTCAACTTGCCTCCCTACTACCTTCTGGGTGGTCCAACATAATCAGTATAGAATGCCAAGAGGAGAAATGGAAAATCATGGCTTTGATCAAAGACTTAAAGGCAGCAGCAGTCATAGGAGATGCAGCATCTCAATACAATAGCCCTGTATGTTCAGTGGTAAAGGAAGCTTACAACGGATTATTTTTAAGTGAACTCAGCTGTTGCTCCTGCAGCTCTGGCTGTTGCAGACTTTTCCACTATATCCAGACCCATTACACAAACAGTACAAGGTATGCAGTCTTGGATATACCAGGATCAAGAAAAGTTCACATTATTCATAAAGTCTCCGATATATGTTCCTAGTAGTCCCCCAGGAGCATCTAAACTACCCTGTTATTTGCCAGTCTTGGGTGGATTAGGATTTAGCGTGAATGGCTCTGACTTCTAACATTCAAAGCTTCTACTGTGTAGAAGATACACTGTTGTATGACAAATAAGAATGCTAGTTCTGCTGTTATCATACCTCCTCCAGAAGGTGTCAATGATGAATTCTGGTGAAAGTTAGGGGTCTTTTTAGCAAGTAACATTTCTTGGAACTATGTGAGTAGATTCATAAGGATTATCTGACAAAGAACAAAATATCTCCTTTACTCCCTTCTACTAAAAATGAGGCCTAGTACCTCAAGAGTACCTAGCACTCTTGAGACACTGGAGAATGGCTATGCCTCACTTGGATATTCGACTTGGTCCTTTACATATATAGGCTACACCATGCATCGGACTTTTTTGAGTGCTACCCAAACCAATATATCCAAACCTTTAGAATCTATCCAGTAAACTGAAAAGGTTACCTATTTGGGGCACCACAAACATAATCATCTCTTAAAGACATAGGTCTTGATGAATAATCATTCTGCTAATTGGAGCTTCTAGCAGAGAGAAGCAGCCCCTACTTGGAGGCATCCTTTGAGTTTTGGACTCATTTTCCAGATATGGATAACAATTACGCCAATTCATAAAAAGAAGTTATTAGCTTGCTACTTGTTTCCCACTGAAACATAACTCCTGACTCAAGGAGGCCTTGTTACTACTCACCACACTGACATTTGGGAGTAAGTCAACTTCAATCCAATGGTCAGCAAGTTAAAAAGGATCCAACAAGCCTTACCTGAAATAGACATGCAGTATTAAAGAATACACACAACAGGGTCCCAGCATTAGTTCAACTTTGCCTGCAAAATTGTCAGCTATTGCTTTAGGGAAAATTTATCCCTAACTAAGCTACTTGAAGCAAAGCTTTTGAATCGCGTGGACTCTCAATTCACAGAGATTGACCTAAATTTCAGGCCTGCTTCAATGATGATTTAGATAAGCTGAAACCTGACAGTGTACTTTAGGCTCCCTGTTAAACCTTAGCACCGGCTAAGCAGGCCCAGATATGGATATGGTTGCTTCCCTCATTGAGCAGATATCAAAGGCATTTTCATAGCTCTGCCCAAGACTTTATCAAATGAAATTTGTTATATTTTTACTGGCTCTTGGGCCATTGTTAATAGACTGGCTGTTTATCTGACATTTGGAAAGCTACTGGCTGGCAGATTTAAAACTGACTTTGGGCTCATTGATTGTTGAAGATTTCAGCCATTGAATGAACTGAGTTAAGCATGCAGATAACAATTTTAAGAAAATATTCTCTGATGAGACATACTGAATTTGAGCTATCAATCAAGCAACACCCAGATTCCCACCATTTCTGTCTGAATTCATCCAGGCATGGAAACCCATCACCAACATAAACTGGTCTCTAAGTAAACAATACTGTTGCTAAAGCAGAGGCTACAACTGCTTGCCAGATTCCTGACACCTACAAAAAGCTGAACCAGTTGTCTTGTGTTGACAGAAGTGTTGTCCCGCCTTCGCTTGGCATACTGACTACATATGGTTTTGAACTCCCTCTCGGGGTTGTTAGTGGTGCTGCGTGGTTAATGATATGTTTTCAGGTTATGATGATGCTGTTTCAGTCAATCATCTGACTTGGCTACATCACACTGGCCCCTAAACCTAGTTGTCATCTTTTTAGTTTTTCAGATTATTTCTTGTCCAATGGTGGTGCAGCCATTATTCCAGAAGTCTCTGAACATTAGGATCATATCAAGTTATTTAATGGATCCTCCATATTCCCCACCTTCCACTGATATCTGGTATTGCTGAATGCTAGAAAAGACTCCTCAAAAAATCCACTCAAAGATTTCGGACTCTATCTCTTTCACTTCTTTGACCTTAATAAATTAGGCAGTTCTGTCACTGAATGTGCTATTTCCAGAAAGGGACCATTTTCTCTCAGTCTAGATAATGATGTAGACAAAAAGTACAGAGGATATATAGCCATTTTTCAAAAATTCATAATACTATCCTGACTATTCCTGGGTACGATGCTTTATTCTTCCCTTGTGGCAATCCAGGCTGATCTGGTTGACAGAATTTCCAGGTATAAGCAAGTCAAAAGAAGGCCTCAGGGATTCAATACTCATTCTGTTCCAGACACCTATATTTTTCATTTTGTACAGACACAGTCTTACACCATAAGGAAAATTAGCCCTTGTATAAACTCCTTGCTGATTTCCCTTTGCACCAGTAGGTCAAAGTGGAAGACAGTGGATATCTACAAGATTATAAAAATTACCTTTTCCCTCTTGCATCTCACTTTCAAGAAGAAAGATCTTCATGAAAGGAGAAGATGACTGGGAAAATGGGTAAATTTATACATACTGGAATGGTACATGATTTTGTGATGGTGGGAGGAAGGCAACAACTTAGCTCCTGCGAAAGGGCGATTTTAGTATATAGGACATGTGGGATAGAGGAACATTAATGCCATCTCTCAGAACAATTTCTGGATCCTTCCTCATGAAGGAAAACACCCTGGTCCAAGTCTTACAAACCACTGCAAGGATCTTAAATTTAACTTACTCTTGGGTCTGACATTTTCTTTTCTTTTTTTTTTTTTAAGATTTTATTTATTTATTTGACAGAGAGAAATCACAAGTAGATGGAGAGGAAGGCAGAGAAAGAGAGAGGGAAGCAGGCTCCCTGCTGAGCAGAAAGCCCAATGCGGGACTCAATCCCAGGACCCTGAGATCATGACCTGAGCCGAAGGCAGCGGCTTAACCCACTGAGCTACCCAGGTGCCCCGGGTCTGACATTTTCTGTTAGATTGCCCTTACCTATCAGTTATGGATATCACCTCATCATTTTCTTCTGAGAATATTTCAAAAAAATTCCCACTTACTTTCAATTATTTTATGACATTAATTCTTAAAAGCATGAACTAATTATGTAGTTTATTTTGATGGCTGCCTTTCTAGTGTTAGATGTTTTTTCCTACATATTTAATTCAGAATTTGTGTTTGCAGATCTTTGAGTGGAATGGTTTGTCTTTGGTTTTATGGTTGTCTCCACTCAACTCTCTAAGGTCTTTAGTACAGAGTTAAAATTATATGATGACTCCAGATCTCTTGTCCCAGAGTGATGGTGAAAATATTCTGGATTCTATCACAGAGCAGCAGGATATATATCAAATCTTGGTTTTGGTATCAAAATATAAACACATAGGGACAATTTATTTCCCACTATATAAAATTGTATTCAAATCTCTTCTCAGATATCTTCATTAAAATCTAAGTGTATTCCCAAGGGGCAAACAACAATAGAATGTTTTAGTCTTATATTAGGAATACGGGGAGTATGAATATCATTCTTTTGTTCAAGCAAGTTGTCTTCTTTATTTGGGAAAGTTTTCTTATTCTGTAGTAATCAAAATATATTGTGGTTATCTACTTACATCTAGACACATTGTTCTTTGGGCTCGTGGCTTTAACTACCAACAGTCTTGTACTTTTTTATTTATGGTCTCCAAATATATTTATCTTTAAAAAAATTTTCCTTTTTTTTTTTTTTTTAAAGATTTTTATTTATTTATTTGACAGAGAGAAATCACAAGTACATGGAGAGGCAGGCAGAGAGAGAGAGAGAGGGAAGCAGGCTCCCTGCTGAGCAGAGAGCCCGATGCGGGACTCGATCCCAGGACCCTGAGATCATGACCTGAGCCGAAGGCAGCGGCTCAACCCACTGAGCCACCCAGGCGTCCCAAAAATTTTCCTTTTTGATATTTTTCTTTCAGTGTGACAAAATTTTGAAGTAAAAGTTTACTATAATAGGCAAAAAGGAATTCAAGTGGATCCATATGTAAATCATACTTGCCCTGTCATTTATTTACTTCCTTACTTAAATCTGATCTAGAAATGATTTAATGTGGCTTACAAAGATGCATTAAATGAAGCACAGGCATAAACTAAGATTGCCAGAGAGGTGGGGGGAAGAGAGTAAAGAAGTAAAAGAAAAAAGAGAAAGAGAAAAAAAAAAGTAAGAGAGACAAAGGAAAAAGAAAAAGAAATCATGAAATTAAAAAGGAATAGTACATTTCTTTTGATGGCTGCATAGTATTCCATTGTGTATATATACCACATCTTCTTGATCCATTCATCTGTTGATGTACCCCTGGGGATAAAAATATATGTTTATAAAAAATAAAAAATTAAAAAAAAAAAAAGGAATAGTACAGCTTTCCATAAACTTTACAATGTTCTAACATTCTCTACCAATTAGAATAAAAAAATTGGTATTATTTACATACCTCAAAAGGTCCACTTATGGCTCCCATTCAGAACCAATATTCTCTGGGTATTCTGCCCGATTCTGAGACTATCTACTCCAATTATGCATTTCACCAATGGGGAAACAGCTGTAAGTCGGATTTGGGAACAACTCTACATACTGTGACACAAATCTGACCTAAAACTCCATTCATCGCCTAATGTCTAAAAGTCACTACCCTGATGGATAAGTCCAGTAGTATTCTGGATCTCCAGGATTGAATGTCAGCTTAAACCCATTCCAGTAGTCTTCAGAAGATCTCATTATTTCCTCTCCCCATTGCACAATTACCCTGGTAAAAGGCTGTAGGGCCCTCTGGGAAAGGCGGTGAGAAAAACTAACATAGTTTCAATTTTTGACACTGAACCAGGGCCCTTCTTCAAAGGGATACAGCTTCCCCTTCATCTGAAGCATTCTGGGACTCTACACTGGCTCAAGTCTGGGAACTGATTTAGGAGTCAAGACCCACCATTTTTATGATTCAGGATAGATTTTATTCTTTTGATCTCAAATTTTTAAACTTAAATACATCAAGTAAAATTTTATTAAGATTTCTTATCTATATCACTTCTAGGAACACCATGATTAACTAGCCAACACCTTATGATCTTGTCAGTCAGACTATTCTGATTGCTGCTTTGACTCTATTGTCCATTACAGTAACCACAGCCAGTGGCAGCCACCTGGCCCTCCCACTAAGATCCAATTACTCCCACTGTACTGAGGTTTCCTAACTCACTCACTGCATTCACCACCATTAGGTCTGTCCTACAGGTAAGACCAATGAGAGAGCTCTTCAAGGAGTCTTAAACTCTCCTCCCAAATTTCTTTCTCACAACTGAGATGAAAAATATGTCTTCCGAACCCTCCCAGCATAAGGGCGGGCACACATGTCTTACAGGACAAATCCGCTCTAACATTTCAATCTCCTTAAGTCTTTGAATTTTTCCCTTAGCAGGTCTGGCATTTCTAATTTACTCACTGTTTAGGACCCACTGTTTAGTGGGCCAATGCTTAGTTCCTCTTTCAGCCAACCACCCAAAAAACTATTAGAGCCCACCCTAACTTCCCAAGCTGCAATATTAAATGCAAAATCTTTGCTTAGGGAGCCCATATCACAATTTAGCTTGATCCAACTTTATGTTCCTTCCATCATTATACCATACCCTTAATATCTATTCCCACAAATGTTCCTGGATTTCTGTCTATATACATTAAAAAACACATAAAGCCCTTTGGACTGTCACTTCCTTATGGGTCACTTCCTATACTTTAGCTTTAGGAGCTTGCTAGGACTTGAGTCTAGTAATAGATCTAGAAGCAGAGAAGCATGGTCTGAGGAGAATCAGCCCTGCCTTGAATGGCAACTGCCTTAGGGGAGCCTATTACCATCTCCTCAGCAATGCAGATTGGGATGGGAAGCCTACTACAGCTAGGGCTGGTGAGGTGCCTTCCACTAGCAAAGAAGACCCGTCAGAATTTGCAGGTTTGATGTCTCCAGTTTTGTCAGGCATATCACTCATTCCCATTCCAACTTACACTATCTCATTCTTTCCCAATCAGAGTCCTCACTTTAATAGACACCTGCAAGACTGGAAGTTGTACTTGCATTGTAATTTAGCCTATCACAGGATGAGGTTCTGCATGTGATTTGCAGCAAACTCTGTCTGTGACTACAGAAGATAAAATTCTCCTTCAGTGCACACATAGAAGATATAAGGCCATTTCTGGGGTGATTGAGCTGGGAATTGGAATCCCTGAGCTCATCCCTTTACCACTTTGTTGACAGACACTGGGAGCAACCAGTCAACCTCATAATATTCACGTTTTCCAAAACTGTTTCAAAATATCATACACAGTTACCAAGCTCCATGTTTCTTATAAATGCTCAATTAGGAGTATCCGATGGGAAGAAATTTTGCATATCTCCAATGCCAGATCATGTATTATGCACTCTTTACTACTGGAAATGGTCACTAGCATCTTTAAATTTAAGCAAATTAGAGAGCCAATACTGGAAACTCCAGAAGCAACTCAGAAAACTCATCCTTAAAATTCTGTTTCTCTAGAACCAGTCTCACTGCTAAAAACCTGTATTAGTTGGGATTTGCCAGAGAAACAGAATTGACTTACATAATTATGGAGGATAAGAAATCTCAAGATCTGCAGTTGGCAAACTAGAGATGCAGGGCAGCTCCTACTCAAGTCCAGAGACCTGAAAACCAGGAGAGCAAATGGTGTAAATTCTAGTCTGAGTCAAGTCCAAATACAGAAGACTGATGTCTCATCTCAAGGACAGTTAGGCAGAGAGAGATAATTCTTTCTTACTTGGCTTTTATTCTATTTAGGTCTTCAATGGATTGGATGAGGCTCACCTCCATTGGAGTGGAAAATCTGCTTTATAGGATCTACTGATTCAAATGTTACTCTCATCTAGAAACACCCTCACAGACATCCTCAAATATCGGGCACCTTGTGGCCCAGTCAAATTGATATATCAAATTAATTATCACAGTTGTCTTTCACTATTTCAAGAAATTTCCTTTCTGAGGTTAAGAGTAAAATGAATAACTGGATACTTGATTCTCCCTTATAGCACATTGACTACTAAATTCTTTTTCTTCATATTCTTAAGCTATTGCAAGACAACTGTTTTTCCAATATACCCTTTGCTTATAGTATCTACAGGTATCTTTATCAAATTGATTCCTCCTCCAATGTTTGATGACTTTAGTGGGAGAATTTAATTGTTTTATCTGGGTTATATTTATTCTGTGTATTATTCTACTTTGGTTCTAAGGCTCTTTCAAAACATTCAGCAAAGATTTGGAGACTTGAAAACAGGATAATCTATTAGTTTTTGTTTGCAAGCTAAATCTTGTATTTCTGGATTTAGTCTATTTAAAAAGTCAAGAAATAGGGTCACATTTTTAAAGGATCTATTTCAAAGTTATACAAAGGCATTGAAGAGTAAATTTATCCTTGAACTTCCCATAATTTGCTTTAAAAACTGCATGAGAGTCCATATGTTTAAACAGGAAGTACTGGGAATGTCTTCCAAAGACCTTGTGTCTGAAATTCATGGACTCTAAAGTCATCGTCGGGGTTTTCCCATTTTGATTTTTCTGTTTTTTTTTTTCTTTTGGGTTTTTTTTGGGGGGGAGTTGTTTGTTTAATCTGAGTGTCCAATTTACCTATTAAAGAATTGGTAGATATTATAGAGCCTCAGATAATATATTAACTATTCTAAATAATTTCTAAATGCATCCATATCTTGTCTAACCCCTAAAAATCTTTGACAATATTTCTCTATTCTGAAAAAGACAGGTGCTTAATATGAACTATAATGCATTTGCATTGATCTCTAAAGGGCCATTAGAGAAGGCCAGTCCATAGATAAGATGGAAAGAAGCACAAGTTAAGATAGGATCCTATCAATCGGTCTAACAGTGAGTACACTTAGACTGAGTTACAGTCGGTCTAAGTCATGAAAATTTAGCCACAGTCGGTCACATATAACACTTGTGCATCTAGTGATTTGGGGGTCTGTTATTCTTAGAAAAGGGAAATTTTGGAGCATAGATTTTTTTTTCCTAGTGCCACACTTTTAACATATAAGACAGGGTCAAGAAAACTTTTATAAGGTTTTGATAGGTAACCCAAGTTTATGTTCTAAAGTGTCTAAGCTCTGAGACCTTGATGTTATCATAGTATATGTGTGTTCTCTTCCTTGTGAATATTTGCTTAAAGATACTCTAACGAAATGGAGGGGGACAAGGAATGGTGTTTTTTATTTATTTATTTATTTATTTATTTATTTATTTATTTGACAGAGAGAGATTACACGTAGGCAGAGAGAGAGGAGGAAGCAGGCTCCCTGCTGAGCAGAGACCCCGATGCGGAACTCGATCCCAGGACCCTGAGATCATGACCTGAGCCGAAGGCAGCGGCTTAACCCACTGAGCCACCCAGGCGCCCCAGGAATGGTGTTTTTAATAACAAAATTAAGAATATATATTTCTAATTAAGATCAGTTAATTGAAGAAAGACCAAAAAGGTTTCTTTTTAAATTCTTAGAAATCAACATAAGCCAAAATTTGGGAGCAGAACAAAGAGAAATTATAGCACAAACCATTGTGAGGTTTATCTCATTGTTGCAGTTAGAAGGACCCTGAACTAAAGGGTCTCAGAGGAACGTGCTGCTTTTAAGCCAAAGTTTTGAGCCTCAGCAAGGAGGGGCTTTCATTTGGATATACTTGAGGGCTCTGGGATTCCTGACAGCAAACCTCTCCAAATGAACAAATATATATGTTTATGAAACCTGCTTCAGGTAGAAAGGACACTATCTTGACAGAGATTTAACAATGTCTCAGAAAGAGAAGTCATGGGTTGATAGTCACAGGCTTGGAAGGGGAGCCATGTTCAAAAGATTTATGTTGGATCTTCCAATGTGGGTATCTGGCTGGAATTAGGCAAATTCTGTGATATGTTTAGTGCTGGTGGTGACAGAAAAATAAGGATCTTAACTTAAATCTTGGTGATTAAAAAGTTGATAGTAAACTGGATGCCTGAGTAAAGAATTAGTGTCCTAAGAAAGGAGTATTTACCTGGATGAGCAAACTAATTTAATACAATGAGTTAGATTTAAAGAATTTCCTAAATAGGCAGAAGGGATATTACTTAAAAACTTATCTTCCTGGAATAAAGAAAAATTCATGCTTACAGAAGTGGCTCAATTCTCAATGTGTTAAAGGAAAGACAGGATGGATTTAAAGTTTAATCACTAAAATATATTGTGGTTTATTTCTTGATAATATTTAAAAATTCTCAAACTTGCAAAATATTGCATGTAGCCACATGAGGAATTAGAATGTACATATGGTTTGAGCATGTTAAAAATGTTCAGTGAATTTCTCAGTAAGGTAATTTCTGGTAAAACTGCTTAAACCATTAAACCAATTTGTTATTTCCTTCTTTCTTTCTTTCTTTCTTTTTAAAAAAATGTCTGTTTAATATACTTTGTTTTTTTTTTAACCTAAAGTAAAATGGCATTATTCAATAATAACCAAGAGAATTTAATATGAACAATTAGAAAAATGAATTCTGTGCAATTCCATCGATATATTACATAATTTATATATTTCTGTCATTTTAACCTTTCACAAAACAAGTTTCCATTTGCATCAACAGCTAGTCCTTGGAGTACACAGATGGCTCTATCAACCATATGGTGACTAATCCCCTTTATTGAATGCAGTTGACATGGAAACAACTAGTCAACAACAAATAATCAGATTATTATGTGTAAATAGCAGTCCCTCTGTGATTATAGCAAACACCTTATTTATATTTGAAGAAAATGTCTAACAGTAACTCAACAACAATTTACAATGTCTCTTTAGTATACTGATATGTGATTTTGTCTACACCAAAATACCTTAAAGGTCTTCAAATGCTTATAGGTTTTATATGTGTGTGTGTGTGTGTCTGTGTGTGTGTATAGAGAGAGAGAGATTATAAATATATATAAATATGTATATAGAGAGAGAGGTTTATATATATATATATATATATATATATAAAGAGAGAAATTTTATATGTATATAGAGAGATGGAGAGGAGAGAAGAAAACAAAATTTATGAAAATTTAAATGAAATGTTCTTGAAATACTAAAGCAATAATCAACCTCTGGGATCAATTAGCATTTTATGAAATTATGCTTCAAGGTTTCAACATCATCCCCCATCTGTTTAATAGCTATAAAATGACACCATTGACTTATCCTAGATAATTATATTTTTTAAAAAATAAGGTTTGGAAATATCACAGTGCTGAAGTTAAAAATAGTTGAAAGTGGCATATTTAATTTCCTTTCCCTTCATTGTTGTATGATACATACAGATTTTGTGTCAGCTACAGCTCTTTGATGACATTATCAAAGTTTAGTTTTCATTTATATCTTGAATAACTGAGAGGGGCAAAAAAGTGCATTTGCATCTATTTTATTAGAGAAAAGTATAAGTAGTTTGATATTTCTTCTTAAATACCTAAATTTAAATTTTGATATGCAAGGCAGATGCTAAAGACAACTTGTACCACATATCATGCGGTCATAAAGATCTGGAGCTGGGGCAGTGGCTCAGTTGGTTAAGTGTCTGCCTTCAGCTCAGATCATGATCTCCTGGTCCTGGGATCGAGCTCCACATCAGGCTTCCTGCTCAGGAGGGAGTCTGCTTCTCTCTCTCTCATCTTCTGCTCCTCCCCACTGCTTGTTCTCTCTCTCTCTCAAATAAATAAATAAAAACCTTTCATAAAAAAGTAAAATAAAATAATGAAGAGCTGTAGCCACAATTAGCAAGCTTTTGATGCTTAGTTCTATAAGCTAGCCTCTTACATTAACATATTTACTGAGAACTTATTAATCAATAATGATGGGCCAGTGAACAAAACACACAAATTTACAGTCTTCATGAATATTTCATCCTAATGAATGGACAGTGACTGTAAAAAATTTTTATTCCAAAATTATATTCAAAATATATTTTAAATTATATTTATTAAAATTATATTTGTTAAACATGTATCTAAGTAGATTTAATTTTAAAATATATATATTTAAATATTTATAAAAATTAGAAAGTAGATATGTAATATGTAATATAGAAAGTAATATTAGCTTTGGAGAAAAAAATATGAGGAAAAATACATGTAATTTCAATGAACAGTAAAGCTGGGCTTGCGATTTTAATTAAGGTAGTAATGGTAGATTACAGCAGAATACTGACATATGACTCAGTATCAGGATGAAGTGTGGGAGCAAGCTATGCAAAGATCTTAGAGAAGTACTTTCCTGCAGAAGGAGGAGCAAGGGCAAAGAATGAGTTTGACAGTATAATTAATGTTTCACGGTACACTGAAGAGGCCAGAGTAGGTCAAGAGAGCTTTATCATGAAGACAGACTGAATATTGGGGTATTTGTCTACTGGTGGGTGAAAAAATCCATTAGACAAGGGGGAAAACACAGTGATTTAGAGGAGAGAGCAGAGAGCAGTATCACTAAGTAGGTGAGAGGGGATGGAATCTGCTATGCAAGTGAAGAACTGGTCTTTGCTAAACAACATGAGAATCCATAGTGAAAAGAAGGGCCATCTGTACCCCAATGTTTATAGCAGCAATGGCCACGGTCGTCAAACTGTGGAAAGAACTAAGATGCACTTCAACGGACAAACAGATAAGGAAGATGTGGTCCATATACACTATGGAGTATGATGCCTCCATCAGAAAGGATGAACCCAACTTTTGTAGCAACATGGACGGGACTGGAAGAGATTATGCTGAGTGAAATGAGTCAAGCTGAGAGAGTCAATTATCATATGGTTTCACTTATTTGTGGAGCATAACAAATAACATGGAGGACAAGGGGAGATGGAGAGGAGAAAGAAGTTGAGGGAAATTGGAAGGGGAGGTGAACCATGAGAGACTATGGACTCTGAAAAACAACCTGAAGGTTTTGAAGGGGCGGGGTTGGGAGGTCGGGGGAACCAGGTGGTGGGTATTAGGGAGGGCATGTATTGCATGGAGCACTGGATGTGGTGCAAAAACAATGAATATTGTTACACTGAAAAGAAATTTAAAAAATAAAATAAATAAATAAAGTACCAGGAAAGAATGCACAGCATAGAAGCTAAAAAGCAGGCAAATTGTTCAGTGGGGTGAGAGAAGCTTCTGGCAGTTTGGTTTTTTTCCCCCCTTTTTTCTAAGAAATTTGAATTTGGTTGAGACCATTATTAAATTATTCATTTCACATCATAAGAGTATTTATATTTAAGAGGTATCAGCTTACTGAAAAGCTATTGATAAGGGATCAGTTTATACTAGGAACCACAAACAACTCCAACAGAAATGTCAGGAGGAGGAGAAGGAAAACTAAAACTCGTTTCTATTAGGTTATATTGCTATGCTATGCTATTTTATATAATCTATATTCTTTAATATGCATATAGTATATATTCATAGAGTATCCCCTTACCTCCACAACCTTATTAAAGGAGATTGAAGTCCCTGTAAAGTAACTTTCCTTTTTTTTTTTTTTAAGATTTTATTTATTTGACAGACAGAGATCACAAATAGGCAGAGAGGCAGGCAGAGAGAGAGGAGGAAGCAGGCTCCCCGCTGAGCAGAGAGCCTGATGCAGGGCTTGATCCCAGGACCCTGGGATCATGACCTGAGTTGAAGGCAGAGGCTTTAACCCACTGAACCACCCAGGAACCCCATCTCTCTCAAAGCTATAAAGCTAAGAGAAGGTGAAACTTAGTTGCTAACACAAATATTATCATGTTAGTGTTTAGTATCTTCCTCTGACTCTTTTGAGTTTCATTTATGTTAATGGTTATAATTGAGATTTGAAGAGATTCAAACTTAGTTTTTTGAAGAATGTTTTATGCATTGATTATGTACTTTCTAAAGTATCACATCAAGAGACAAATACTGTAGGACTGTTTCTTCTTTTATACCTTTACTTCCTTGGTTTCTGATGTGTTGTGATATTCCGATTTTGTCTTCTGCATTTAAGTTTGGCCATTAACCAAAAAACACCACTTCTTTTCAGTTGGAAATGCATGTAGTGGGCCCACATTTAATGCTAGAAGACTTCATTGCTTTTTGGTTGTTGTAGTAAATAATTTCTAAAGGTGGAGGCTATAATTCCTTCTTTGTGTATGCCCTTTGTGTGATACCCAAACTTAGACCTGATGAGGTCTTTTAGCTTTCACTGTTTGCCTCTGGGACACCAGAAATCTGGGCTATCTGCCTGAAGAGAAACGCTCTGGAGGGTAAGACAGCACATGGTGACAGACACCATGTAGAGAAAGTCAAGGATCCAGACATACAAAATGGCCATGCAAACAAAGAGACCTGGCCATCTCTGAAACCCCAGGCATTAGAGCTGATCTCTGGCCTCTACCAGGTTGCTCAGCCAACACTATGGAGAATATAGATGAGAACTCTCTCTGCTGACCCTTTCCTGAATTTCTAATTCTCACAAGTGTGAGCAATTTAATGTTCATCATTTTATTAATTAATGAATTTATTTATTAATGAATTTAAATTTACTTGAGAGAGAGACAGAGATAGTGAGAGAGAGAGCAAGAGCCGGGAAGAGAGGGAGCAGATTCCCTTCTGAAAAGGTAACCTTACATGGGGCTCAATCCCAGGACCCTAGGATCATGACCTGAACCAAAGACAGACACTTAACCAACTGAGCCACCCAGGAGCTCCCAACATTTATTGTTTAAAGACACTAATATTCAGTTAATACCCCAACAGACAGCTAACAGAGATGTCAGATGACTAAATTTGGTCATTTTAATAAATATTTTCTGTTGACCAAAGTAGGAAATACTAGTTTTTTTTAAAGATTTTTATTTAGTTAGTTATGAGAAGCAGAGGGGTGGCGCAGAGAGAGAAAAGCAGGCCCCCAACAAGAGTAGGGAGCCTGAAGTGGGACTGGATTCTATGACAATCTAAGCCGAAGGTGGACATTCAACTGACTGAGTCACCCAGGCACCCACAGGAAATACTAGTTTTAAGAGAAAATATGTTGGGAGGTCATATGAGTTCCATTCAAACAAAAATTCAAGGTTTTTGCAGTTACGTTCTTTGATATTACATTGTTAATCTCTTTCATTGAAAGTCTTGATTGACGCTGATGTTTATATAGACTATATTTTAATGTTTATCCCTTCTATTTCTGTGTATGTATGTTTACATGTTTCTATTAGCTTTCGAATAAAAAACTTGATGCCTACGTTTTCTGACACCACATTATAAACTAGTTTATCCTTCTCATTGGGCTACAGGGATCTAATAGAATGATCGCACTATTCTTTTGCTAAGCACTACCAAAGTTGTTTTGTGCTGATCAAGATAGGTAGCAGTCTCCAAAAAGGGAGACTAAATAACAAATGTAAATCCCCTATTTTACTTATTTTTGTTCAGAACTCATGTTTTTTCTATTATCAGTCACCCTTTCTACTTTTTAACTTTCCTCTTTCCTTCCACTTTCTTCTTCAATTATCTTTTTTCCTTAAACAAAGACAGTACTGTACATGAATAGATAGCTATGCTAATTTAGCTCATGAGTTTATATCCAGAGAAGATGAAAGGAAACTTAGTTCTATTCCAGCACAGAATTGCTCTCAATTCCTTCAAGCAACAGTCACCCTGTGTCCTCACAAAAATTGACTGTGAGATGCTTCCAATATTCCTTTCTCTTCTGATCTAGCCAAGTTTGTTAAAAGCCCACTTGCCAGAAACCAATTTGTTAGAAATCAATACACCAAAGGATCGTTTTAGCAAATGGCCAATACAATTGATTCAGCACACATACTAACTTTAAAATTTAACAGAAATCTTTAATGTTTTGTAAATAATGTTCAATATTGGTTACTGTTCATGACACATGGAAAAGTATGTTACCATCAGGACCACAAATCTATACTTTTGAGAGAATCTCAGTGTTTATAGTTTTAAAAAATATACAGAACTTTTGTCTAATTATGGCATCTAGTACATTATTAAATTTAGACTTTAAAATGGTGTGATTAAATACTAATTTATTTTCTACATTTCAACCTAATAATTTATTCTAAATTAATTATTATTAATTTAATGTCAGTTTCTATTTTTGTCAATATCTACTTATTTATCAGTTTATCAAATATCATATAGCAAATTTTTTTACTTTCAATATTTTTTAAATTTTATAATTTTGTGTAGCTGTTTCCTAGTTAATTTCTTAATTTCCAAACTAATTTGTACTTCACTCTAATAGTGTGTTCCATCAAGCTCATTTCTAATAGACTGCTTCAAATGCATTTATACTTTCAAGTTACAATTGCTATACAATCTCTGTTCTCCAATGCTTTCTTAGTTAAAAAAACAAAATACCAATATTTTGTTATAATAGTATCATTTTAACTATTTTAGATATTTTATGTTCTTTTAATATTTTTGTTTTCCTTTCAAACTTCAATTTTTTTATTCTGCCAAATCCTAGTATAAAATATCAAATTTAATTTACATTTCTGGTAACTCTGTCATAATTTTGATCCAGTAATATTTTAAATATAAATTTATTTCAAAAACATTTAGGGGCACCTGCGTGGCTCAGTGGATTAAGCTTTTGCCTTTGGCTCAGGTCATGATCTCAGGGTTCTGGGATAGAGCCCCATACTGGGCTCTCTGCTCAGCAGGGAGCCTGCTTCCCCTTCTCTCTCTGCCTGCCTCTCTGCCTACTTATGATTTCTGTCAAAAAAAAAAAAAATCTTTCACAGACCTGTACCCCTGTGGCTAATAATACATCATATGTTAATAAAAAATTTAAAAATTTAAAAAAATTCAGTAACAGTAATAATGAACAGAAATAGCAGAAAAGTTTTCAGATTATAATCAGGTACATACTGGATAAAATACTCCAAAGATAAGAAAATATTGAAAAGATCTGAGTACAGATTTGCTCTACTTTGAAGGTCTTTTGGGATGATGTATTTTTTCTAAAGTCTATGGCAAGCCACAAAATGTTCATCAGTAAGATGGTGGCATAAATCGTTCACATAAGATTTCTCACATTTCATAGCCTCTACCTACACATTTTACTTATATAAATAAATCAATAAATAAACCCTGAAAAATAGATGTTTAACTAATTTCAAGCGACTTCTTAAAATGATTTAAGTACAGGATTTTTTTTTCTTTTTTGCTTGACTTTATTAAAAGCACCGTATTTTGGAACTTTAAAATGCCACTCTGTATATGAAGGAGTGCATACGTGTGTGCATGTATGCGTGTGTGTGTGTGTCTGTGTGTGTGTGTAAGCACCTGGGAAAGAAAAGTAGCAAAGTGATGGGGCATTTACCATCCTGGGAAGCATCAAAGAGCTTTAAACAAAACAAGATTAGACACAGAAACAACAAAAATAGGCTGAAAGGGCCTCCTAAGGCCCGGAGAGGTTCTGCTCAATCCCTGTAGGCTGACAGTCTAGAAAAAGTAATATTGAGAAAGAAGAGCAAAGCTGGAGGCATCACACTTCTTCATTTCCAACTACACTAAGAAACTATAGTAATCAACATAGTCAGTATTGGCATAAAAACAGATACAGCCCAATAGAACAGAATAGAGATCCCAGAAATCCACCCACACATATGGTCAATTAATTTAAAACAAAGAAGCCAAGAATATACAAGGGGAAAGGACAGTCTCTTCAATAAAAGTATTGGGAAAACTGGACAGCCACACCTAAAAGAATGAAATTGGATTAACATACAAAACACACAAAAATTAACTCAAAATGCATTAAAGACTTGAATGTAAGACCTGAAACTATAAAACTCCTAGAAGACAACATGGACAGTAGGTTCTTTGACTCTGATCTTGGTGATGATTTTTGGAACTGACTCCAAAAGCAAAAACAATGAAAGCAAAAACAAACTAGTAGGACTACATCAAACTGAAAAGCTCTTCACAGCAGAGGAAAATGTCAATAAAACAAAGAGCCAATCAACTAATGGGAGAAAATATTTGCAAATCATGTATCTGACAAGGGGTTAATATCTAAAATATATAAGGAACTTATACAATTCAATAGCAAAAAACAAAACGATCTGATTAAAAAATGGGCAGAGGATATGGATAGAGATTTTTCAAAAAAGACAGTTCACCAACAGGCACATGAAAATATGCTCAACATCATTTATCATCAGGAAAATGCAAATAAAAACCACAATGAGGTATTACCTCATATCTGTTAGAATGGCTATTATTAAAAAGATAAACACATTGAGATATCACCTTACACCAGTTAGAATGGCCAAAATTAGCAAGGCAGGAAACAACATGTGTTGGAGGGGATGTGGAGAAAGGGGAACCCTCTTACACTGTTGGTGGGAATGCCAAGTTGGTGCAGCCTCTTTGGAGAACAGTGTGGAGATTCCTCAAGAAATTAAAAATAGAGCTTCCCTAAGACCCTGCAATTGCATTACTGGGTAGTTACCCCAAAGATACAGATGGAATGAAAAGAAGGGCCATCTGTACCCCAATATTTATAACAGCAATGGCCACAGTCACCAAACTGTGGAAAGAACCAAGATGCCCTTCAACGGACAAATGGATAAGGAAGATGTGGTCCATATACACTATAGAGTACTATGCCTCCATCAGAAAGGATGAATACCCAACTTTTGTAGCAACATGGACGGGACTTGAGGAGATTATGCTGAGTGAAATAAGTCAAGCCGAGAGAGTCAATTATCATATGGTTTCACTTATTTGTGGAGCATAACAAATAGCATGGTGGACATGGGGAGTTAGGGGATTTGGGGGAAATTAGAAGGGGAGGTGAACCATGAGAGACTATGGACTCTGAAAAACAATCTGAGGGGTTTGAAGGGGTAGGGGGGGTGGGAGGTTGGGGGAACCAGGTGGTGGGTATTAGAGGGGGCATGGCATGGATTGCATGGAGACTGGGTGTGGTACAAAAACAATGAATACTGTTATGCTGAAAATAAATAAAAAATAAATTTAAAAAAAAGATAAACAACAAGTGTCAGTGAGGATGTGGAAAAGTGCACTGTTGGTGGGAATGTAAATTGGTATAGTCACCATGGAAAACAGTAATGGAGTTTCCACAAAAAATTAAAACTAGAACTACCATATGATCCAGCAACTCTACTTCTGGGGATTTATCCAAAGAAAATGAAAACACTAATTCAAAAAGATATATGCACCTCCATATTAATTGTAGCATTATTTACAATAGCCAAGATATGTAAACAACCTAAGTATCCATTTATAGATGAATTGATAAAGATGTGAGATACACACACACACACACACAGGAAACTATTTAGCCATAAAAAGTAATGAAATCTTGTTATTTGAGACAACTTGGATTGACACTGAGGGCATTTATATTAAGTAAAATAAGTCAAATAGAGAAAGACAAATACCATATGATCTTACTTATATGTGAAATCTAAAAAACAAAGCAAAGAAAAAGAAAAGAAAAACAAGTTCATAGTTCATAGTTACAGAAACAGATTGGTGGTTGCCAGAAATTGGGGTGGGGAGGTTGGAGAGTCTGTTAAATTGGTGAAGGGGGTCAAAAGGTACAAACTCCCAGTTATACAATAGTCATGGGGAAGTAATGTATAGAATGGTAACTAGAATTAACAATGATGCAATACATATTTGAAAGTAGCTAAGAGAGTAAATCTTAAAATCTTCATCATTAAGAAAAAAACATTGTAACTGTATGGTGATGGATGATAACTAGATTTATTCCGGTGATCATTTCACAATTTATACAAATATTGAATCATTATGTTGTACAATGAACCTAATATAATGTTATATGTCAATTACAAATCAATAAAAATTACATTAAATTTAAAAAGCTCTTGGTAGAAATTCATTAGCAAAGTACCAGTGTAAGAACCTCTGAAAATCCTCTCCCGCAAAAAAGCAAAGAGAACACTGGCAAAAGTTGTCAAAATAAACTCTTCAGAAGTCTAGAAATTAATCAGATTTGTAAATTCAGAGTTAAGTTTTCCTCAAGAAAAACATCTGAATGTCAGTAAGAACATTAACTTTCGTGGTGTTTCAGCTTGGCTTATCCCCATCTCCCCTGCCTCAGCTTTAGAGTAGTCTTGAAAAGCAACCACTTTCAAAAACAACAAAAAAGAACATTCTAGAGGTCTCTATAGTAAACTACTGTAAAAGAAATGACTAAAGAATTAAAATTGTGCACTTGAAAATAACACAAGCGAAGGTAACAAGAGAGGATTGGAGGAATAGCAAAACCCAAGACATATGGAAAATAAAAGCAAAATAAAATCTTCCTTTATGAGTATTTAGATTAAATATAATGGATTAAACATTTCAATCAAAAGGCAGGGGTGGCAGATTGGATAAAAAACATGAACCAACCATATTGTCTTTATAGGAGATATGCTTCATATTGAAAGACATAAAAAAATTGAAAATAAAAGGATGAAAAAGATGTACCATTCAAACAGTAATGGAAAGAGAATTGGAGGGGTCCATTAATATCAGACAAAACATACATTAAGACAAAGTTGCTATTAAAAACATAAAAGGCTGTCTTATAATGGCAAAAGGGGCAATGCATCATAAATAAATCACAATTATGTAAGTATATCCACCTAACAACAAAGTCCAGAAATACATGAACAAAAAACAACAGAATTGAAGGGAGGGAAAAAATAACACAGCAAAGTAGAGACTGCAAATATTCACCATATTAGAACAACTAGAAAGAAGACTAACAAACAAATAGAATGTCTAAAAAATACTATACAGCAGTTAGAACCAAAAGAAATCTATAGATGATTCCAGTAACAGTAGAATATATATTCTGTTTAAGTTCGGAGGTACCAGCATAGACCATATGCTAGGTCATAAAACAATTCTCAACACACTGAAAGAGAAATAAGTAACATATAGTTGTATACAATGGATACAATGAATACAATGGAATAAAATGACAAATTAATAATGAAAAGAAATTTAAGACATTTAAAAATACATGAAAATTAAATAACCCTAAGTAAATAACCCCAAACCTAACTACCATAGAGGTCACAAGGGAAATTAGAATATATTTTGTAATGAATAAAAACATAAAACCAACATACCAAATTCTATAGGATGAAGGTAATGTGCTGTCCATTAGTTAAATTTATAGTTGTAAATGGCTATATTAGAAAAATAAGAAAAATTACTTAGGTTTCCACCTTAAAAATTAGGGAAAAAATTAAGCTAAACTCAAAACAAGCAGAAGAAAGGAAATAATATGATTAGAGCAGAAATGAATAAATGGTAAATAGAAAAATAAAAGCTGATCTCTGAACAGATCAACAAACTTAACGGACTTTGCTAGAATGAACAAGCAAATAAGAGAGAAACCTCAAATGAAAAAAACCAGGTTTTTTTTGAAAGAAGAGGAGATACTAATATCAATCTCAGAGAAATAAAAATAGTCTTATAAGAGAATATTATGAACAATTCTATGACAATGAATTAGATAATCTAGGTGAAATGGCCAAGTTCCTAGGAATGCACAAACTACAAAAACTGAATCAAGAAAAATAGAAAATATGTGTGCACTTATTATAAGAAAATATAATGAATAGGTAATCAAAAACCTTCCAATATGGGACGCCTGGGTGGCTCAGTGGGTTAAGCCTCTGCCTTCGGCTCAGGTCATGATCTAAGGGTCCTGGGATCAACTCCCGCATTGGTCTCTCTGCTCGTCGGGAAGCCTGCTTCCCCTCTCTCACTGCCCGTCTCTCTGCCTACTTGTGATCTCGCTCTCTCTTTGTCAAATAAATAAGTAAAAATCTTTTAAACAAACAAACAAACAAAAACCTTCCAATAAAGAAAAGGCCAGGGTCAGGTGACTCCACTCATTATTTCTTCAAACATATAAAGGCAAATTAACATGAACCCTTCTCTAGTTCCTCCAAAATTTAAAGAGGTGGGAATAGTTTCCAATTCATTCCATAAGACCAGTATTGCTCTTTTACTAAAACCAGGCAAAGGACATCACAAGAAAAAAATTACAGATTAATATCCCACATGAATATAGATACAAGAATTGTCAACAAGATACTTTCAAACCAAGTTCAGAAAAATACAAAAATGATGGTGCACCCACCCAACGTATGCAAAAAAAACGCAATGTGAGAAAACAAATCTATGTAATATGTTATAGAATAAAGGGGGAAATACACACACACACACACACACACACATGAAACTGCATTTAACAAAACTGCTATTTTTTCATGATAAATTGCTCAACAAAGTAGGAATAGAAGGGAACTTCTTCAACCTGAAAAAGGACACCTACCAAAAAACCCCACAGCTATCACAATTTGAAAGAATGAAAGCTTTTCTCTTAAGATCAAGAAAAATGCTTACCACTTCTAGTCAACATTATGTAGGTAGTTCTAAACAGTGAAAATAGGCAAGAAAAGAAAAAAGACATTCAGACTGGAAAAAGAGAAAATCTCTATTTGTAGATTCATGGTCTTGCATATAGAAAGTCCTAAGAAATCCATACGAATAACAACAAAAACAGTAATGAATTAGTAATGCTAGTAAATGAGCTCAGCAAGTTTGCAGGTCCAAGATTCATATGCAAAAATCAGTTGTATTTCTATATTATAGCAATGAATTATTCCAAAAATAAAATTAATAAAACTGCATTTATAATAGCATCAAAAATAAAATCTTTAGAGTACTTTTAACAAAAGAAATGCAAAGTGTGTACACTCAAAACTTTAGATCATCATTGAAAAAAATTAAAGGGACCTACATAAATGGAAACATGTCATGCTTATGAATTTGAAGAGTCATTCAGATGGCAATACTTGCTAAAATGCTCTACAGATTCAACACAATCTCTGTCAATATTCACACTGGCTTTTCTTCAGAGAATTTTATGAATTTATGAAGTTCACATGAAAATGTGAGGGATGTGGATAGCCAACAAAATATATTAAAAAAAAAACACTTCTTGACTTCAAAACTTAGTACAAAGCTATAATAAGCAAGGCAGATTCATCATAGCATAGGATCAATGTATACATCAATGGGATAGAACAGAGAATCCAGACATAAATCCAAAAAGTCACCAGTTGATTTTCAATAAAGGTATCAAAGACAATTCAATGAGAGAAATAATAGTCTTCAAGAGTTTTGCAGGCACAACTGGATATATACACAAAAAGGAGTGAATTTGGAGCCCTATCTCATACCATGTACAAAAAATTAACTAAAGTGAATGAAGACCTAAACGTAAAAACTAAAACTACAAAAGTCTTAAAGTAAAACACTGGTTGAAATTTTCATGATCCTGAAGTAGGCAGTGGTTTCCCAGAAATCAGTAAAGGATGGAATGACTTCCCTCCCCTCACGCCGTATGACCACTTCCATAGGACTGCTCTACGGTAAGGAGCTATTACAGCTAAAAGGGCAGGAAGACTCAGATTCTATTTGAGGAGTCTCTAGAGAAGCCTAAAGCCAAGAAAGTGGGCAAAACCAAGGAAACTGGCAGAAATGTTCACCTCTGACACCTACAGCCATAGCAAACAATACATACAGCAAACTCCTAACCAGATAAACATAAAACCTCACATGAAGGGCTATGTTACCTCAGTTCCTTTTACCCTATATATCATGCCAGGCTTTCAGCAGAAAAGTAAAAGATACACTAAAGAGCTAAACAGTTTTAAGAGACAAAAAAGCAAGAGAACTAAAAGATATGGCAGAGAGTTTGATATTATCAGAGGAGGATTTAAATTAAGTATGATTAATATGCTAAGGGAGCTAATGGAAACAGCAGAAGACAACATGAAAGAAAACACAGGTTATGTAAGCAGAGAGTTGGAAACTTAAAGAAGCAAACAGAAATGCTAGAAATCAAATATACTATATTAGAAATAAAGAATGCCTTTAATGGGCTCATCAACAGTCAAAAAAAGAATCAGTGCACTTAGATTTGCCAGTAGGAACTTCCCAAACTGAAAGGCAAAAAGAAAATAGAATAAAATTCTTCAAATGTTATGCATGGAGTTACCATATGGTAAAGCAATTCCACTATTATATATAGATATATATATCCAAGAGAAATAAAAACAAATACACCCAAAAGTCGTATGCAAATGTTCAGAGCAGCATTTTTCATAATACTTGAAATCTAGGAACAACTATAATTACCATCTACTGATGAATGGATAAACAAAACATAGTATAGTCATACAATGGAATATTATCCAGTCCTACAAAAAGAATGAAGTAGTAATAACACTGTAATATAAAACTTGATGACATTAAGTGAAAGGAGCCATTCACAAAGGTTTGCCTATTATATGATCCTTTTTATAAATGCAAAATATAAAGCATCAGGACCATTTAAATTTGTGCTGTCAGAGATTTTCATCACTTTAATTTCATTTTCATGAAAAAAAAAAAAAAACAACCTCTTGCATGAGAGGGTGAATGCGCTAGAGTTGTTATACACTGCATTTCCTCACCTGTTCTACTATATGAATTCTAGGATGCTTTTGTCCACCACTGGAAATGGACAAAGTGGTATCTAAAGCTGATATAAATAAATCAAAAGTTTACATGCAACTCTAATTGTTTCAGTTTCTCTCTCAGGACACTTATATATATTTCCTAAAAATAAACCTACTAGCCAAATTCAATTAATCTGAGAAATTAAGTAAAGACCACCAGTGTATATTAAAGAAAGCATCCAAGTGGGTGGATGGTCTTTTTGGCAACACCTGTTTTTAACAGCATTCTCTACATTGCAGCTTGATGGACAGGAAAGAGAGAATAATTGACCTGAATGTGATGAATATATTTTGGAGCATATAAATTGTTTCTTGACCTGGACTTTCATCCTTTATGTGCAAGATTTGCAAGACGAGATAGAGTAACCGGAAGGACATGTTCATGACAGATTATCTAGATTTGAAATAAAGATGTTTCCCCCACCCCACCAATACTGTCTCATTCTAGAAACTGATATTATGTCACATTTCAAAAGAAGAGATTCAGTAAGATATCTTTAAAAATAAGAATTTGAATGCTGTCAGAAGAAAAACAGAAAAAAGCTTTTCTATATTTCTAAATGTCATCAGTAATTGCTTTCTTTTAAACTTTTAAAGTATCTTAGAATTAAGATTTATTCCCCAATAGACAGAGTTGCTGTTCTCTGTTAATATGCAGAGTAATATTTACCTTAAAACAGAGAATAAGTATTTTATATTTTCTCAGGGGATATACAGAATACAAATCATGGAATTCTTATAATGTCAAAACAAAAAATACAGATGAATATAGGCCTCTGTGATTTTGCCTGGAGTCTTATTTAGATTATGTTCTGAAAAGGCAGGAATGTTAAATTGTTAGGATCTCTGGTGCTAAAACACAATTTTAGAAGATTTTGGTTGAATGCATTTATTTAATATTAAAATATCCTTTGGAGAAGAACCAGCAGGATTGTTACTAAGCGACCCAGTAAGATCAGGTTGCCCAGCAACAGGTTGCCAGGGATCAGGACTTTTCCATTGTCTGGTCTTAAATTAAAATTTCCAAGCGATCTATGGGGTCCTGTCCTCAGGGTCTCTGGGCTATTTCACATCAAGATGTCAGGTACCTTCCTAGGAAAATCTCTGTACAGTTGACTTTAATATATAGGTTTTTTTCTTTTTTAATCTTTATCCTGCCCTGTTTATCCAAAACATACTTGGCAGAGTGTCTTATGTAGAGTTCTGTGTAATTATAATTAATTAGAATTATGTAAGTCAGCACAAACACTTTTTGTCACCTATGGAAATAATAATAAGCATTTGGTCCTTTGTAACATAAATGATGTGTGTTGATGGATACATGGATGGGTAATCCAAACATTTCCACATTCTTGGGATAAGTTTATTGTCATGTTATAATTCAATTACTGTGTCCTGGGATAAATTTGTTAATTTCTTCAAAAATCTGCTTTCATATGCAAAGGTAGATTACTCTGTGATTGTCCTTAGTTTTGAAAGGGTCTGAATTTGAGAGGTGAAGCTCTGTTTGACTAGCAATAAAATGTATTTTTTATCCTGCTTACACTCAAAAAAGATACTGGTAAAAAATGGAGTTCTCTTTCTAATCCCAGTAAATGGGTAAATGTCTACCTTTTTATCTACAAACAAGAAAAAGGAAGTCATGATTTTCCTGACCGCTGGTCTGTTACTGAAAAGGAATCCCAGGATTCCAAGACTTGCCAAGGAAGTTTATTATCTGTGACTGAACAAAGAATCCAACTAGTGTAAAGGTTAGCCTTGAAAGAGAGGAAATTGCATAGAACAATCCAAACAAATGCATCCTACTGAGATAGGACTAACAGAAGGGGGAAAAAAAGATATTTACTAAGAAGAAATAAAGTAACTCACAGAAACCCAAAAATAACACAAATTTCTTCCTAGAAATTGAGGTACTTAAAACATATCGATGATATTCATGTTGAAATATAATAGACAAGCTAACTACACTGCCCACAGGAAATAGACTTTATATATTAATAGGTAACTAGATTAAAACTAAAAGTGTGAAAAAAGCTATAGGAGGCCAACAAAGGGGGAGGAGCAACTGGAGGGTCAGACATTAAAGTCAGACAAAGCAGATTTCAGAACAATGCATATATCAGAGATAAGCAAGGTGATTGAGAAAGATAAATAATATTCAAACTATTGCTATTTTTATTGATTGACTGATTATGGCAAGAACAATTAATATGAGATCTACCCTCTTAAATTTTTATTTTTATTTTTTAAGGTTTTATTTATTTATTTGCTCCAGAGAGACCAGGAGAGAAAGAGCAAGAAAGGGGAGGAGCACTAAGCAGGGAGCCTGACGACTTGGGCTCAATCCCAGGACCCTGGGATCATGACCTGAGTTAAAAGGAGATGCTTGCTTAATCGAGTGCCACCCAGGTGCCCATACCCTCTTACATTTTTAAGCACATAATATACTGTTGTTAACTATTGGCATAATGATGTATAGCAGATCTCTTTATTCGTCTTGCATAAGTGGAACTTCATACCCATTGCTCCCTGCAATAGTTAAGATATGGAAACAACCTAGATGTCCACTGATGGATGAAAATAGAGAATATAGTGTAATGTACAATGGAATATTATTCAGCCTTTAAAAGGAAGGAAATCCTGCCATGCGTGACAATGGGGATTAACCTGGAAGACACTATGATAAAGAAATAAGCCAGTCACAGGACAAATACTACATGCTGTAACTTTATTATAGTTGAAGTGAGAAAGTTATTTTTAGTTCCTATCATCTACTTGATTTTGTTTACATAATTGGCTTTCTAAATATAAAACTAGTATGAGATTTTAAAAAGGAAAAGTCTTAATGAAAACTAATAAAACGTGAAATAATCATGTTATTAAAAGGGTTAAGAAAAAAGGTACATTTTTGACATTTTCATTTATTTCTAAACCCAACTCTTTAATGTAATGATATTAATTTTTCATGTAGTGTTAGTAGCTATCCAGCAGTTATGAGATTACATTTCCCAATTTTATGTCACATCCTGTGACTTACTAATGAAAATCAGTGTTTTCATAAATTGAAATTTGATAGTGCTGGCAAGTAAAACAAGGAATACTTATAGGGTCATATAAATTAGATTGAGTTATAAAAATCTAAAAGTAACATCTCAAACTAGGAGTTTTCTTACTAAAACATTTACATTCATGTATGCAACTATAGTTCCTTCAATTTAGATGCTATCTATTAAAACTGAAAACTTAATATTGTTCATAAAAGATCATGAACTATGATGCTAATATCTATTCATATATATTCTTCAAATTCTGGGTTTAAAGTTCAAACACTTAAATAAGCATGTACCAAGGAAAACTAATTTAAAATGGTCACAGTTTAAGTGGTGGCTATGTTCTGATTTTTCTAACTGAACAGAAGTGAAACTTCTGGAACTGCATACATCTCGAAGCAAATCCACCTACATAATCTGTGGGGTTCGGTACAAAATTAAAATATAGAGTCCCTTGTTTTTCCTTTTTCTGAGGTCCTTTCCTCACCTATCATGATATTTTTTGTCACTTAATATTGCATTGCCTAGGGCAATGGGATACCTGTGGGTGAGTGCAAATACTGACAGGAGCCCAGAGCCCTGCCCCATGACTTGACGCATGAGATGGTATACATGAATGCATGAATGTGTGCATGGGTGCGTAAGTGCAACAATACACGGGTGTATGGCATTGCCACCAACCTCTGTAACTGGAGGCAATTACATCCAGAAAAATATAAATAGATGGATGGATAGACAGACAGATAGGAAGATAGATGGATGGATGGATGGATGGATGGATGGATGGATGGATGGGACACTCAGACAAAGACAGGCAGATAAAAGGTAGAGAGATGATAGATAAATAGGTAGGTAATAGTTTAATACTAAAGTTAATATTGCTGGTAAAGCATATTTCTGGCTTACTCCTACACTTCTTTATTTGAATAACATCCAAAATTTGTCTGTGAAGCAAGATGTTTGGATTAAATGACCTGAATTATGCCTCTCTGCTCAGACTTGCCTGTAATGCAGTAAGTGCAAAGTCAGAGAAAGACCCAGGCAGTAAATAAGGTCCAAATCAAAGCATCTAATCCATCTTTGGTGCATTAGGAACAACTTTCCTTGAAAGGGTATTTTTGATTCGAGTTCTAATTTTTACATTATTTGATGAAGTGATCACAAACAGAGAGGTTGGAAATCACAGTGTATATGCAGAAACGCAGAGAAGGATTAGTGTTTATGGAGCAAAAAGCTAAGAAAGAAATGATAATAAAAGAGATGAAATTACCATGGGCATTACATTATGCTAAAAAACTTCAACTTTATGCTATTGATGAGTGGTTTCCTAATGAAGGTAAGTCTGTCCTCTAGGGAGCATTTGGCAACATCTGGAGACCTGCTGGATGGTTGCATTTTGAGCTGGAAGTTGTTAATAGCATCTAGTGCACAGAAACCAGGGGTGCCACCAAGCAGCTTTTAGAATGCACAGGACAGCCCTCACAACAACGTAATACTATAATGTGACCCAAAAATGCCAAGGTAGAGAAACCCTGCTGTAACTGAATGGGTATTTATTGAAGAGATGGGTATTCAAGAGATCTAAAACATGGAGTGTTCTTTGGCTAGCCTATGGTGGGAGCTTAATGGTTACATAAGATATAATTTATGAACACTCATTATGGTTTTTCCTAGGTTGCATTAAATTTTTAAATTTATTTTTAACTCAAATATAGTTAACATATAGTGTTATATTAGTTTCAAATGTTGCCTATATTGATTCAACAATTCTATACATTACTCAGTGCTCATCCTGATAGACTGCATTAAAGTTTGTAGGTAAGATAACACAGACTTTCAATTCTTGATTGACTTTGGGAAGTTGGAGAATTTCCATCAGTGAATTATGTACTTTACAATAATGCTTCTTTAAAATTGAAGCTACAGCCCATGACTCAACAAGTGGCTAAGGATTAATTTTTATCCCCTCTGCCACCATCTGCTTTACTGGTTAATTGTACTGCTCCACACAATATTACATTTTAATTATGAAAGGTTGAGAGAACATTAATTTGGTATTGGCTCAAGGAAAAGATCTCAATTAGATTTCCCAAGTTTTCCAGTTTGACCTCATTTACTTTCTGTCTTTACTACTGACTGCAGACAATATTTGAGAGATGAATTGTAATAGGAACAATTAAAGGGATCTGGCTTTAAATATAAGCACCCCAAACATGAAAAGCTAATACATTTGGAATCTAGATGCACTACATTATTTTATTAAGCTAAAACTGTGCTGTTAAAAGTAACATATTGTTGGGGTGCCTAGGTGGCTCAGCTGGTTAAGCGTCTGCCTTCAGCTCAGGTCATGATCCCAGGTTCTGGGATTTAGCCTCATGTCCCCATGGAAGTCTGCTTCTCCCTTTCCCTCTTCTCCTCCTCCCCCACTCATTCTCTCTCTCTGAAATAAATAAAATCTTTTTTAAAAGAGTAACATATTATTACTGGAAGAAATAAATCTCAAATGAACTCATGAAGGGGCTCTAAAAGTACATAGAAAAAAAAAAACAGAAGTACATAGAAACACAAAATCAGTGACTTTGCAGAATTTAATCAAACTACCACCACAAAAAATACAACATTTCCCAACTTTGACCCTCCATTATGAATGCAATCAGATTTAACGATGTTATATTCAAAACAAGTTTAAACTTCAATTTCAAACATATAATCCAAAGCTTCAAAACCTCATACTTGTAGCCAATATACTCTATTCTTCCCAAAAACTTAATTGGAAATAAAGAAAATTAATATTTCAAAGATTATTTTTTACAATAAAAAATCTAGCTTTATGTGCATCACAGTGTGATAAAACCTAAACAATAGATGAAAAGTATTGACTCTTTTCATACATTATCATTAAAAATGTATATAATCAGCTTTTTAGGGTCCATGAAAAATTTCTGGAAAATCTGATTGGAATTGGATAATATCAATAGAATAACTCTTCTAAATTATGAATATACAGTATCTTTTGATGATTTCTGTCTTCTTTACCACTTTACAAATAAAGTACAAATGTGTAATAATTGGACTTGCACATTTTTGTAAGATTTATTCCTAAGTACATTCCTCAAATAAACAGGGAAAGTTTAAAGAATGTTTTTTTATATTTTTACTGGTAAATAGTACATTATTATTATTATACTGACTTTTAAAACTGTCTTATTAAAATCTTTGTGGATTCTTTGGTATTTCCTACTACAAATAATCTAGAGATGATAGTTTTATTTCCTTTCTGAGAAATTTTGTTTTTATTTTTCTTGTTTTATTATTCTGATTATTAAAGACATGGAAGGTTGATCATATTTCTTGCATTTCCCCTCATTTTAGGGAATCTGTGATTCAGCTTAGACATTTTTAATGACCCATTATCCATTTAACTAATGCTAATGTCTGTGTTCAATCTACTGTTAAACAATGCAGTTATTTATTGCCTTTATTGTATATTCTTTCTTTTACATGGCCATGTCTATTTTTATAAGTAGTTTTTTTAATGAATGACTTCCTTTGTGTTCACAAAAATCTAGAGAGTCCAGATACTATCTTCCACCAGTGAAGGTCCACGCTTTGCTAAGTAGATACCGTAGAGACAATCACACAGCTGAGCTCAACCTGGATTACAGTTTCGGTAAGAACAAGTCTACCTCTTTACTCTGTCCTCGTATCTAATACATAGCCCTCCTTATTTTTCTTCATTGTGACCCTGGAATGTCTCAACATTGAAAGAGTGAAAAGTTTTACATTGCTTGTCAGAAGTTTTGGCTCAAACTGACACAGCTTTAAACTATGGCAAATGTTTTCAATTTGTGCTTTTGAGACTCTTCAAGTCCCAGTTTGATATTTCAAAGCCCGACAGTCTCTAAAATCTTCCTGGGTTTTCTCTCCTCCAGGCCTAGTTCCCAGCCAGGTTCCAAATCCACCAAAATAGGCAAACTCTTCAAAACAGAGAAAAATAAGGATTTTCGTTGTCACTCTCTCAAAAGCTTTCTTCTCACATGTAGTCTCTGAGACTCTCTCTTAAATAGACACTTGCTTTCTAAACACAAGAGAAAAATATTGATTTTCTAAGTTCTTTGGTTTAGTTCTCAAGCCCCTTCTCAGGCATAGCTATGAAAGTTAGCATATGCATTGAGGGGAACACTAGCCAGGTGGAGACACCTCTGATACCCACTTTAGTCATTCCACTCCATGGCTTTTTGTTTTTTGCTTTGTTTCTTATTTGACAGACAGAGATCACAAGTAGACAGAGAGGTAGGCAGAGAGAGAGAGAAGGAAGCAGGCTCCCTGCTGAGCAGAGAACCAGATGCAGGACTAGATCCCAGGACCCTGAGATCATGACCTGAGCCAAAGGCAGAGGCTTTAACCCACTGAGCCACCCAGGTACCCTGCCCCCAACTCCACGGTTTCACAGAAGTTCTCTATCCATGCAGTGCCCTTAGCCTGTGCCTGCACTAAATTCCCAGACTCCAGCCTGAACCAGGGTTGGTAGCTACCACCAGTGAGGCCTTCAGAGTCTCACATCATCTGTGCAAGTTTCTCTTCTTTCCAGAATTGTATGCCTCTGGTCCTGGTTGCTTTCGCAGCTTTAAAGATAATGGTTTACTCTTTATGACTTATTAACTTAATTATTTAATCTATTTGTTATTTAGCTATTTAAAATTATTATGGCTTTACTATTTTTAGTCTATTTTATTTGTGGAATGTTTGTCACTGAACTGCTATATTCTACTCTTAATAAAAGTCATTTCTTAAAAAATCATGAATGGCCATTTAATTTTGTGAAATAATTCCTCATTGACTAAGGCTATCTTACAGCTTTTCTTCCTTCAACTAATGAAGTAAATGCCACTTAAAATTTTTTTTCTAATATTTAATCCTTCTCCCGTACCTAGAACAAACTCAAATGGAATAATATGTCTTGTCCCTAGGATCTATATGCTGTTTTAGTGCTTCTGCCCAGGACCCCTGTTGCTCCTTGTTACCTGCAATTCAAATCAGCTGTGCCACTGTTAATCCATAAGTAGAGGCAGTGGGTGGGGAGTCATTTTCTTTCCCCCATAAGACAGAAACATATAGACTATTTCAGAGTGGAAAGATCTTGGATACTTCCTAGTTATGTGTGATCCTTAATGCTGAAACTTCCCTCTACGCTCAAATTATAGGGTTTGAGGAAAGAGAAGACATCTTTTTATATACACATTCTTAAATGTCCTAAACAGTAATTTATCACTGATTATATGGTAACTATTCTGCAAGGGCTCCAAAATTAAGTAAGAATTTACGCTATAAAATCCTAAAATTCTACATTCGATAATAGTACACAGATGTGGTCTGGAAAGAAACAAATTAGAAAATTTGGTGGCAATCTAGAGAATTTGGAGGCATTTTGCTGTGGTACTAATACATAAATTTTGAAATTAGACACACTGTAGTTTATAAAGACTGGCTGGCTCCTAATTACCTCAATGATTTGATTCAAATATGCTATTGAAATCTTCTGAACTTAGGAGTATTCTTTTTTTTTTCTTTTTAATGAGAAAAATGAATGTCACACATTGGAAAGATTACCTTTGAGTTGAATGAGAGGATTTTTATAACTAATCAAAACTGGGTTTTTCTCTCAGGGGTGCCTGGCTGGGTCAACCTCTAATGCGATTCTTGATCTCCTGGTTGGAAGTCCGAGCCCTCTGTTAGGTGTAGAGATTATTTAAAAGCAAAATCCTTAAAACAATGTGTTCGCTCCTCTCTGTTTTCTTAAAAATATAGTAACATTGGACTTTAATGTTGGAAACTCTAAACTCCTTCTGAAGCATCTCATAAAAGTAGGATTTTTGATTATTAAGGGTGGAGAGAAAAATGCTGACGTCTATTTCATTCTAAATAAAGTATGAATAGTAGGGAAGAAATATGTAAAAATCACATTGCTGCGGATTTAAGATACATACCTTCTATAACAAAAAGAATGTGAAATATAATTTTTACTTAAAAAGAATTCCTTTTTAATTGAAATTATTTACAAATTCATTACCAGTGAAATGAATCAGTACTCTATTACATAACTTATTAAACCAGAGATTTATTTCTAAATAATAAAATAAAGTTTACTAGACTTTTAAAACAGACTAAACCAGCATTTTAAAATGACAATAATCACTGCTTGATTATATGAATAAATTAATAATGCTTATATATCAATTTTTCTAGTTACTAACTTTGCTTTTCATAATAGCTAGGTCAGAAGAAAACTTTAAAAACTAGCATCCCATTCTCAAGTAGTGTTCAAGAAAAGATATTATTTTAATATATGTTTATAAAAAATAAAAAATTAAAAAATAAACATGCCAAAAATAAATAAAAAAATAAAAAATAAACATGTCACAGTTATTTCAGAATTAGAGAGAGTTTCAAAATGACATAAATAATAAAAGGAAGCTTTTGATCTTGATGAAGTCCCAAAAGTTCATTTTTGCTTTTGTTTCCTTTGCCTTTGGAGACATATCTTGAAAGAAGTTGCTGTGGCTGATATCGAAGAGGTTACTGCCTATGTTCTCCTCTAGGATTCTGATGGATTCCTGTCTCACGTTGAGTTCTTTTATCCATTTTGAGTTTATCTTTGTGTACAGTGTAAGAGAATGGTCGAGTTTCATTCTTCTACATATAGCTGTCCAATTTTCCTAGCACCATTTATTGAAGAGACTATCTTTTTTTCACTGTATATTTTTTTCCTGCTTTGACGAAGATTATTTGACCATAGAGTTGAGGGGCCATATCTGGACTCTCTAATCTATTCCACTGGTCTATGTGTCTGTTCTTATTCCAGTACCATGCTGTCTTGGTGATCATAGCTTTGTAGTAAAGCTTGAAATCAGGTAACATGATGTCCCCAGTTTTATTTTTGTTTTTCAAGATTTCCTTAGTGATTCAGGGTTTCTTCTGATTCCATACAAATTTTAGGATTATTTGCTCCAGCTCCTTGAAGAATACCGGTGGAATTTTGATCGGAATGGCATTAAAAGTATAGATTGCTCTAGGCTGTATAGACATTTTAGCAATGTTTATTCTTCCAATCCAAGAGCATGGAATGGTCTTCCATCTTTTTGTGTCTTCTTCAGTTTCTTTCATGAGTGTTCTGTAGTTCCTCAAGTACAGATCTTTTACCTCTTTGGTTAGGTTTATTCCCAGGTATCTTATGGTTCTTGGTACTATAGTAAATGGAATCGATTCTCTAATTTCCCTTTTTGTATTTTCATTGTTAGTGTATAAGAAAGCCACTGATTTCTGTATCTTGACTTTGTATCCTGCCACGTTACTGAATTGCTGTATGAGTTCTAGTAGTTTGGGGGTGGAGTCTTTTGGGTTTTTCATATAAAGAATCATGTCATCTGCGAAGAGAGAGAGTTTGACTTCTTCATTGCCAATTTGGATACCTTTTATTTCTCTTTGTTGTCTGATTGCTTTTGCTAGGACTTCTAATACTATGTTGAACAAGAGTGGTGAGAGTGGGCATCCTTGTCGTGCTCCTGATCTCATCGGGAAGGCTGCCAGCTTTTTCCCATTGAGGATGATATTTGCTGGAAACAGTCAACAAAACAAAGAGGCAACCCATGGAATGGGAGAAGATATTTACAAATGACAGTACAGACAAAAGGTTGATATCCAGGATCTATAAAGAACTTCTCAAACTCAACACACACAAAACAGATAATCATATCAAAAAATGGGCAGAAGATATGAACAGACACTTCTCCAATGAAGACATACAAATGACTATCAGACGCATGAAAAAATGTTCATCATCACTAGCCATTAGGGAGATTCAAATTAAAACCACATTGAGATACCACCTTACACCAGTTAGAATGGTCAAAATTAGCAAGGCAGGAAACAACATGTGTTGGAGAGGATGTGGAGAAAGGGGAACCCTCTTGCACTGTTGGTGGGCATGCAAGTTGGTGCAGGCACTTTGGAGAACAGAATCTTGAGATTCCTCAAGAAATTAAAAATAGAGCTTCCCTATGACCCTGAAATTGCACTACTGGGTATTTACACCAAAGATACAGATGGAGTGAAAAGAAGGGCCATCTGTACCCCAATGTTTATAGCAGCAATGGCCATGGTCGCCAAACTGTGGAAAGAACCAAGATGCCCTTCAACAGATGAATGGATAAGGAAGATGTGGTCCATATACACTATGGAGTATTATGCCTCCATCAGAAAGGACGAATACCCAACTTTTGTAGCAACATGGACGGGACTGGAAGAGATTATGCTGAGTGAAATAAGTCAAGCAGAGAGAGTCAATTATTATATGGTTTCACTTATTTGTGGAGCATAACAAATAGCATGGAGGACATGGGGAGTTAGAGAGGAGAAGGGAGTTGGGGTAAATTGGAAGGGGATGTGAATCATGAGAGACTATGGACTCTGATAAACAACCTGAGGGTTTTTAAGGGGCAGGGGGTGGGAGACTGGGGGAACCAGGTGGTGGGTACTGGGGAAGGCATGTATTGCATGGAGCACTAGGTGTGGTATAAAAAACAATGAATACTGTCATGCTGAAAATAAATTAATAATAATAATAATAATAAAAGGAACAGACCACACTAACACAATTAAGGATTGTGGTTATGACTAACAAATATGGCCTACCTATTCTTTTAGTGGCCTACCTATTTCCCACTTCTTCCACCAATTTTAATGCTTTCACAAATAAAGGGGTTATATATTTGATTAAATAAATATATATTTCTGAACATGAAAGTAACCTCAAGTGCCAAGGAAATGTCCAAAATATCATTACAGAGGAGTCTGATAGATCAAAGATTTTAAGTTAGTTATTTGGAAAATAAATAATATCAAAACAGTGTCAATATGTAGTTGTCTGGCTAATATTAAAATATATATATTTAAAATAATTTTTTTGTTTAAACCATTTTATGGTAAAATATTCTACCTTCAGAAATATTGATAGGTTCATTAGTTACTTTGGAAGATTTAGAAAACTAAAATAAATTATATAATTCAGAAAGAAAACCTCTATTTAATAATCAGGGGATGCATTACATTTCTACTGCTGAAACCATTAGTAAAATTACATAATGATTAAATTATTAAATGCTTTATCTCACAGATACTGTAGGTTAGAGGCCCAACACAGAATGGTTCTCACAAAAATGAAATAAAGGTACTGGTCCTCAGGACTTTTATCTAGATGCTCAAGAGAAAATTCCATTTCTAAGATGGCTGGCAAGATTCAGTTTCTTATGGTTGTGGGTCTGAGGTTCCTGGGCTCCTCCATCTTTAACCAGCAAAAGTGTATCAAATCTTCATGCTTTCAATGTCTGACTTCCCCTTCTAGCACACAGAATATATCTAGCGAGAGCAAGTTCTACACTTTAATAAGAGTGCATATGGTTATATTAGGCCTACCCTTTTATAAACCCAGATAATGCCCTTATCTTAAACTCAACTGATCAGTGAACTTAATTGTATCTGCAAAGTCCCTTTTGCCTGTAACATAACATATCTATAGACTTCAGGTAGTGAAGAGCATGGAGCCAAATTTCTGCCTGCTAGTGCTGAGATCCTTTACATTTAAATGCATTAAATAATATAAGGACTATTCACACACACACACACACACACACACACACACACACACATATATACACACACACACACATAGAGAGAGAGAGAAGTGAATTTTAATCCTTGACATTATTATTACAATTAATTACAACTTGTGATATTTGTGTTAGTAAAATTTTTGGAATTGATTTTAACAAAATAAAGCATAACAAAATATCTTTTACATATGGAGAGGCATAGTAGATTGAAATATTTTATTTATAAATACTACTCTAGTAGCTAATAGAAATTCGATAAAGTACCCAGATTTCAAAAAACTTTTGTCAAGTTTATGATATTTGTGGATACAATGGTACTGAACCTAATGTTATAATACAATGCAAGTAGGCAAATATGTAATTTAACTTAGAAACATTTTGAGAACATGGCATAGTATCTTGTCTTCGGTCTTATTTTCCTTAATATTTTAATCTAAGACATGAAGACATTTGCAACAAATTATTGGAATGTTAATAATTACATACATTACTTACATACTTTACCTACATGACAAAAACCCAAAAACTACAAGCTAGGATGATGATTTTAAATAAATTTAATATGGGTAAATACCTGTCCTTGCACTTTGTTCCAAAATAGTAACTGTTTATTTTAAACTGAGAGGGACTTATCTAAAAAAGTGCACATATAAAGATAATTTACCAGTGGTAGTTCACAATCAGTTAATATAAATGAATAATGGAATATGCTTCCAGTAAATCTAATGCAAAAAAGACTTTATTAGTAGAAATATTGCATCTAAAAAAGAAATATGGAATTTTTCATTCTGCTCTGAACTTTGTCATAATGTATCAGGGTGTTAAAAAAAGCTAAACAAAATGCAATATTCAAACTTTCAAAAATGCAAACTCAGAGGTTGTACCTGTCTTTAGCAATTATTATGGCATTATGTTATAAATAGTTGATTAAACTTTGCCTAATAATGAGGGCACATGGGTGGCTCAGTGAGTTAAGCAACTGCCTTTGGCTCAGGTCATGACCCCAGAGTCCCAGATGAAGTCCAATGCCATCAAGCTACCTGCTCAGTGGGTAATTTGCTTCTCCCTCTCCCTCTGCCCCTCCCCCGTTCCCTCTCGCTCAGTCTCTCTCTCAAATAAATCAATAAATTATTTTAAAAAATAAATAAACTTTACCTGATAATAATAATGATAACAATGATAATAAAGTAATAGTGCAGGCTATCATTTTTGTTTTACTAGAGAAGAAGATGGAAAAGGAAGGCTCACAGAAACAACTTACTGTTCTTACTAAAATAGAAGTTTCAGAGACTTTCTTGTTAATCAAGAAGCAGCTACTGGGCAGTAAGGTGGACCTATTTTTATTCATGTCATCTCTGAACATGATCAGGGAGATATCAAACAGTATTGTGCACAGTAATGGTTCCTATTGATTCTAGAGCAAGGAAGAAATTCAAATTGCTAATTATAAGGCTATTGAAATATTATTTGTATTTTAAAGATTTATTAAGTCCAAAGCATCTCAAGAATCATTTTCTCTGTGAGATGTGCATGCATATATATATATATATATATATGAAATATATATATATATTCCATAGATATCTCTCTCTCTCTCTCTCTCTCTATATATATATATATATATATATATCCATATATCTCTCTAAGAAATGAAATAGCTAATGAAAAGAATTACAGTATGTGATGGTAAAAATACCTCACAAGACACTTGACTGACAGATGATCTTGGGCTTTACAAGTTTAGCTGGTTCCTTTCTCTACCTCCATCATCTGCTGTTCTGAAGGATTTCCTAATCTGCTGTAATTACTCAGAATTTTGTATATGTTTGAGGATAGGAGATGAGATCTAGGCTCGAGAATTTTATGTAGAAATGGTAACTCCTTTTGTTTTCCTTTTAAATTGAAATATAGTTGGGGGCACCTGGGTGGCTCAATGGGTTAAGCCTCTACCTTTGGCTAAGGTCATGATCCCAGGGTCCTGGGATTGAGTCTGGCATCAAGCCCCACATTGGGCTCTCTGCTCAGCAGGGAGCCTGCTTCCACATCTCCCTCTCTGCCTACTTGTAATCTCTGCCTGTCAAATAAATAAATAAAATCTTTACAAAATGAAAAAATAAATTTAAATATAGTTGACATACAATGTTATATTAGTTTCAATTGTACAACATAGTGATTCAACAATTCTACACATTAAACAAAAAAAGAAAGACATCTTTTATTTGTGACAACATGGATGGATGTAGAGGGTGTTATGCAAACTAAAACAAAGACAAAGACAAATACTACATGATTTCACTTATATGTGGAATTTAGAAAGGTAATTTTTTTTTCTTTTTTTCTTTTAGAGAGAGAGAGATGGAGTGGCAGGGAGGGGAAGACATAGAGGGAGGAAAGAATATTAAGCAGACTCTTCCCTCAGTGTGGAACCTGACCCAGGGCTCAATCCAATGACCCTCAAATCACAACGTGAGCTGAAACCAAGAGTTGAATGCTTAACCAAATGTACTACCTGGGCACCCCAGGAATAATAATTCTTGATGAATAAGTGGAAGTTTATGCAAGGAAACAAAAGCTAAATTAGGCAAGAAAAGTATTAATCTGAGGAAAAGAAAGACTTCCTTGATGCATATCCTGAATGTAAAAGACTTTTGAAAGAATACCTAAAGGATTCGACTATAAGGTTGGGATTAAGTTGGGAAGAATTGATACATTAACAATATTGACCTTTCTAATCCATGAGAAAGGAATAGCTTTCCATTAATTCAGATCTGTTTTGATTTTTTTCATCAGTATTTTGTAGTTTTCTAGATAAAAACCTTGTAATATTTTGTTAGTTCTAATAGCTAAGTATTTAATTTTTCTGAGCAACTGTAAATAGTAATTGTTTAATTTCAAATTCTAATAGTTCATTGCTACTGTATATGATGGCAACAGACCTTTGTATCTTGCCTTGCATTTTACAATGTTTGTAACTTTTCAGTATGAGGAATATTTTTGTTGATTCTTGGGTTTTCTGCATAACGAGTTTTATTTCTTCCTTCGTAATCTGAATACCTTTTATATCCTTTTTTTTCTTATTACACTAGCCAGGGCTTCCAGTACAATATTGAGTAGGCGTGGGGAGACAGTAAATCCTTGCTATTTTCCCCATCTTAGTCAAGTATCCAATTTCTCACAATTAAATGTTAGCTGTATATTTTATAATGTTTTGTTTTGTTTTGTTTTACCAAATGAGGATATTCCCCTCTATTCTTAGCTTGCTGGGACTTTCTATCTTGTTTTATTGTTGAATATTACAAAATGGCTTTCTTCATCCATTGATATTATCATATGACTTTTCTTTAGTCTGTTGATATGACAGATTACACTGCTTGATTCTCAAATACTGAACTATCCTTATATACATGAAATAAATCCCACTGGTCGTGGTATATAATATTTATATATATATATATATATTGGTGGATTTTATTTACTCATACCTTTTGAGGATTTTTACAACTTGTTGATGAAAGATATTGATCTCTCATTTTTCTTTCTTGTATTGTGTTATCTGATTTTGGTATTAGGGTAATCCTGGCCTTGTTGAAAGAGTTAAAAAGTTTCTATTTCTATTTTCTGGAAGTGATTATTAGAATTAGTATCATTTCTTCCCTAAATAATAGTAGAATTCAAGGGTAAAACCAGTTTGGGTGCTATAAGTTCTCTTTCAGGTGGTTATTAATTATTGATTCAATTTCTTTAATAGATATAGGTACATTAACAGTATCTATTTCCCCCTCTTTGAGTTTTGTTAGTTTGTCTCTTCTAAAAATTGGTCCATTTCATTTAAATTATCAAATTTGTGGACATAATATTGTTTGTAATACTCCTTTATTATTCTTTTAATGTCCTGTTACAACATTGATGAGACTCTATTTCTTTTATGATATTGGTAATTTATTTCTTTTCTTTTTTTTTTTTCATGGTTAGCCTGACCAGAGGCTTACAAAATTTATTTGTCTTTTCAAAGAATCATGTGTTGACTTTGTTTCTTTTTTCTGTTTTTTCCCATTTTCAACATCATTGATTTTGCCTTAATTTTTATTAGTTCCTTCTACCAGCTTTAGGCTTCTGTTTCTTTTTTTTCCTATAATATCTTTAGTGGTTAGTAGAATATTAACTTTTCATATCAATTTTAACTCTCTACAAAGTTAGTATTTCATTAAGAAATTCTTAATCTATCTGCAAAAATACATATCATGTTTTTGGTGAAACCAAAGGAAAAAAGGTTGTTTTGCCATCCTACTTTCCTTGCTAGTGCCTATAGGGGGGAATTACCTTGCTCTTATAAGGGAACTGGAAATGAAGTTGAGCTTGAGAATTATTTTAATAATAATAATAATAATTAGAAATAAGCCATAAATGCTATTCAGTAGACAAGCAGAATTAAACTTTTGAAATTTTTACAATTTCCTTTTTTAAAATTATAAGTTATGTATAATTATACTTCAAAAATAAGAAAGTAATGGTAGAGGGTTTATAAAGGCTTATAAAACTTTCTAACACCACAGATTTAGTAAATTAGTATTAAATTCCAAGTATTTGTATACTAATGCATGTATTCTCAACCACTCTCATGATGGACATAATCTCCCAGCATACATGTTTTAACTCATTACAAACTTATTGGTGGAATTATTCATGTGTAAGATATGCAATCAGTTGGCAGGAGTATTAAAGTGGAGACCATACTGTCAAGTGTCCATTTAACCATACGATATATGGTCACTTCTATTCTTGAGTAATCCTATGATATGAATATAGGTATGAATATCCTAACACAGAGTTCTTTTTCTACTGTGTCTTTTATATAACATTTAAGACCAAAATATGGTAGTCTGAATAATGACCTCCTAAATAGTCATGCCCTAAGCCCCAGAAGCTGTGAATATGTTACCCTGTATGGTAAATACGATTCTGCAGATAGGATCAAGCCAAGGACCTTGAGATAGAGAGATTATCCTGGATTTTCCAGACAAATGCAATGTAATTACAGGGTCCTTACAAAAGAGAAACAGGAGTATCAGAGTCAGGCGTTTTGCGTAATAAGAAAGAAGGGCCACAAACCAATTCAGTCTATACAAACTATGAAAGGTAGGAAACAAATTCTCCCCTGAAGCCTCCAGGAGGCAAGCAGCTGGCTATGTCCTTGATTTTAGACTTCTGACCTCCAGAACTACAAGACAAAGTATTTGTGTTCTTTAAGCTACTAAATTCATGGTAAGTTTTTACATCAGCAATCAGAATCTAATTCACAATTCCAGGTGGGAGACAACTTCCTTTGACAATGTCTCAGTTGATATATATGATTTACACTATTTATAAACCCAGATTATACAGAATGAAATGCGAAATGCGTTCATGTGCATTATGAATTGAAGATGACTGAACTCTTCTTGATGCTAATTTTCTTACCACTGCCACTGTCGCCATCCACTATATCCAAAAGGAGCTTAAAATCTACTTCTAGGGGGAATGTAAAAGGTAGCCTAGAGTTGAGAGGAGAGAGAGAGAGAAAGAGAGAGAGAGAGATGAGAGGGAAAAAGACACACAGAAGAGAGCCAGAAGGGTCAGTTTTCTTTATTCTCAATTAGTTAGCTGTTTCTATGAATAATTGCAAGACTTGACTCTTCCTCCTCCATCTTCAGCAGTTTTATCCAACCTTCCCACTCTATTAGGAACAGAAGACCAAGACCTAATGGAGGTCTAAGAGTAAATGATGCATTCTCACTTCTCACTTAATTCAAGTAATTGGTTACCATTGCTTAATTTGCAGATCTTTGATGAATTCTGACACTTTTCAATGTTAAATGAGCTTGAACAGCAGATGGCTAACTTTTAAAAAAAATATCAAGTAGTTTGAACTACAGAAATTGGTAGAAGGTAAATATAAAATCCAAATACAATGAAAACTAAAGTATGTTTACCAGCAGAGTATTTTCAGATCAAGAGCATTCATGAAATAAAGTGTTTCAAGTGTCCTAAAATATTAACTAAATGATTGGAAAATCATCAGTTTATTTTTATATTTGATTTAATAGAAAACCTTCCTAAATAATTCCATTCTTTCATGAATTATCTACTTAGTAAACACACTAATAAAATTATGTACCAGTAGAAATTGCATGACTGTTCTAGTTACTAAAGATATAAAGATCTAAAAGGACATAAACCTTATGCAAGAATCTTACATCCAAGTGGGGAAAACAGACAAAGTAGAACAGGAATGGTGTAATTACAGAAGCGAACACAACTTACTCTCACACTTTATAGATGGGAGAAGGAAGAAAGTTGTTCTCAGGTAGAGATAATTGAATTTATAGTAAAGTTTATAACTTTAAAATATCAATATTACCCTTACATCATAAATAACAGTAGTGATACTAAGACATTGCAAGATGTGAAAACAAAAAACCATATTTTACCTACATACTAAATATCTAGTTTTGATGCAATATGCACAAAGCTTAATCAGTATAATATTTGCAATTAAAAAGCATTTACACCCATGCAATATTCCAAGCATATCATTTGTACCTATTGAACAAATTCCAAAATTCCAATTATCTATCTAGATGCAGGTTACTAATTGTAACATCTAATTGTAAAAATACCCTTAAGGCTTCCTCATCCATCTGATTCTCCAGACTTCACAAATTCTCATGAATCTTTATTTTCTAATTTTGTTGAGGGTTCTAGAACAACCACTGCAGCCAACAGAGGAGAAAATAGAAAGCTTCATCTGCCGGTGGGAGATTAAGTCTGAGATAGCACCCTCTCTTTTTTGGTAATTACCTTTATATGAAGTAGGCACTCAATTTGGTCCTGAGGAAGTTGGTGGTAAGAAACAGGAATGCAGAGTGAGCTCAGGGCCAGTCCTGAGATCAGGTCATAGTTCTCAGTTCACAGAAGCAGCTGGTCCAAAAAACAATCTGGCCTGGGAAAGTACCTTCTGTACCTTCGAACTTATCAAGGGAAACTGACAGTTTATATAAATTGAGAAGAGTACAGTTTAACAAGGTAAGTATTATGGACTCAAAGGCTACAATTTTTGTTATGTAAAGTTGCTTAAGGTCTTAACTCTTCACACTTTCTCAACCCAAAATTATTTATGAAATAATTTCAAATCGATACTTTTGAATATAGGAATAGTTACAACTACTTGAAATCAAACAAGATCTCTGTTCATTTTTGTTTTGAGGTTGTGAGCTGGATAGCTAGAGCAAGCTGTGCCTAGTTAACCAAAATCATAAAAAATTAATATTATATTACTCATAGCTAGTTATTATATTACTAGCTATCTATCTAGCTATATTACTCATTGCTAGTTAAAAAACATTGAAAACCCATTTTCGAAAGCACATCTATGTAAGATAAATGCCAGCATTCTAAGAAACTACGTTGCATTTGTTAAAAATAAACATCTAAGTGAATATCAATGAAGATGGCAATTGCACTGATAACACTTCATTGTTTTAAACATCCATTTCTAATATCCTGATTCCAGAAGTATACCTCATTATAGACAGAAATGAGAGGGATGTCTGTGCTAATGGAATGTTTTCCCTGGCCCTTGTACTCTCCACAGCCTCCTACCAGGATCAGGAAGCAACCGTCTCTCTGAAACACATGTTAGAGCTAGTTTAGAGTCCTCTGACAGGAGTGCATACATACCATTGGAATCTTGAGCCTCCAATTTTGAAGTCTGTGACAATTAATTACCAGTTATCAGCTAACAATTAGCAGGAGTTAAGAAGTTAGCAGGAGTTAAGAAGCTGGCTTCAAAATTAACTCACTCAGGAAGTCATTTGACCCTTGTGAGAAAAGCACCCCCTTAAAGGGATCACAGATTTAAAAATACAGAACCGGTCAATTTTCTTTCAGCAGTAGCTTTGATGTTAGAGACATCAAGCAAATACATCTGGAGCTGACTTAGACATATGTTGAGTATTCTTTGTAGGTCAACCAAAACAAACAAATAGACAAACAAACAACAAACCCCAAAACTCAAAGGATTATTTGATATCACAGTGGATTTCATTAGTTTCCACTTAAAAATAATGTATGGACATGAATATTACCTGCAAAAATTCATTTTAATCTCCTTTATCCTTTCTTCTTCCTCCTTGACTAAATGGGCCAATATTCTCATTGCAGTGGCCCCAAGGAGTTGTATTTACAAGGAAAGCAATGTGAATCATGCTACCACAGAGCTATGGAGCTCTATAGGTTCTGCCTCCTATTGAGCACTTGCTCTTTGAAAGGTGGAAAACTAAGTACAGTGGACAAATGGGAGAAAGGAAGGAAATGGATAACATTTTTTACTATCCACTATATGAAGGACACCATACTTGGAAATTTTCACATACTGATTGCATGAAACAGTTTAATCTTTTCAATAGCTTTAAGAGACAAATATTGTTACAATTTTACAAAGAGAAAGAGACGCTCAATTGCAGGCTAAGTATTGCCCAAGGTTACACAGCTAGTTGTAAAAGAAACAAAATCTATGTTGTATTAATCCCAAACACCCTGTGGTTCCTACCACGTGAAGCTGACCAATTCATTTCTGTCAAATTTAATTGACTGTAGATCTATTATACCATATCTTCTCAAAAAAATTAATTTTCTTCTGACATATGCTTTGGGATTTTGCATAAACGATATGTATTTTCTCCACTTCCATGTTTAATCCTCTAGAGAATAAAACCAAACATTTTTATTCAGTTATTTTATTCGATTATTTACCATGTGTATGGTTGCCATTTTATTAAACTAGAATATAAATGAAGATTAATGATTTGGTTTCTTTTTATTTTAGCAAATAGAGGCATTGTTGCTGATATTCTTTAATCATTACTAAACTTGATTTTCGGCCCATTACCACAAAGACTATTTTATTCTCCTAATTGAACTGGCATTATTCCTGATTAAAAACATTTTAATAAGTTATACTAAGTACTTGAAATATTGTCTCAATTGTAAATTACTCTTTTCTATGTAAGGTAATTAATTATCTGAGGTTCTTTAGTATGTTATTAAGTATAGGCACTATTTTCAATAAACATTAACTTAACCCTCTTAATTTTTTTTTAAAAATGGTTATTTTAAATGGACTACTGCTACGAAGCAGATTACAGTTTCCTGAAATATTGCCAATAACTTCATACTACTAAACCGTTGCTCTCTTGTGCTTTTAACATGCCCACTTGCTTTCAGGCTCTACTTGGCTCCTCCTTCACAAGGACCATACGAGTAACACCAGTAATTTTCTCCTTATGCTATTGACTTTTGTATTTTATCCATGCCAATTAAAAATCTGTATCACTTCAATGGGTGCCTGGGTGGCTCAGTCAGTTAAGCATCTGCCTTCACTCAGGTCATGATCCCAGGGTCCTGGGATTGAGTCCCACATCAGGCTCCGAGACAAGTCTGCTTCTCCCTCTGCCACTCCTCCCAGTCACCCCATCTCTTGCTCTCTTTCTCTCTCAAATGAATAAAATGTTTTTTAAAAAACCTATATCACTTCAAAATTCACCTTGTCAGCTTCTGCACATTGAAACTTTGAGAAAAACACTATTCGGACTGGACAGCCTTAGAAACTGGTATTATTTTGGGGTTAATACTCTACCACATTTTCAGTGTTCCCATGACTTTATTCTCCCAAGTCTCAAACACCTCAACACTTCTAGATCCTTTACTGTCAACAGAGGGTCCTCATCTAATGCGATTCTGGAGACACTTCAGCAGAAGCTAAGTGGCAATGAAGGATTTTACTTAGAGGCTCAGAAGTTAATAGCCTTGTTGACACCTTGATTTCCAACTTCTAGCCTCCAGAACTGTGAAAACATGCATTTGTGTTGTTTTGAACTTGCCAGTGTGTCGAACTTTGTTACAGCAGCCCTAAGAAATACAAATACAAATCCTAGAACTACCCTGGTTCCTGACAACACTGAATCCATACTTAAACACTTTGGCTAAAATCACATTACAGAAGACCAAATCCTACAGTCTTTCCTAATATTCTTTTATTGAAATGCTGCATGATTCCTCACTACAGTGTGGAATTCCTCCTGTTGCAAAAAGTCAATATACCCAACTTTGTTCAACCACCTGACAGCCTCTAACTGAAAGGCAGTGAAATCTCCCTCTTCATACTGTTTTTTTTTTTTAAGATTTATTTATTTATTTGACAAACAGAGATCACAAGTAGGCAGAGAGGCAGACAGAGAGAGAGGAGGAAGCAGGTTCCCTGCTGAGCAGAGAGCCCGATGTGGGGCTCGATCCCAGGACCCTGGGATCATGACCTGAGCCAAAAGCAGAGGCTTTAACCCACTGAGCCACCCAGGCGCCCCATCCCTCTTCATTCTTAATGCTTTTTACCTCACAATCAAAAAGCTGTAACAGGTTCCTAACTATTGTTATGCCTTAAGTTTTGGCTATATTAATTTCTGATCTACTACTTAATATACCAGTTAATCTTTCTAAGTATTTTCTGAGAGATTTTCATGATGTCCAATAAACCATGACTAATGGATTAGTGTAATCCCTTCTAATCAGCGCTGGCCTGTGACCTGCTTGAATCAATAGGAGATGACGGAAGTTATGCTGCATCAATTTCCAGACTAAGCCTTATGAAGGTTCGACAACTTCCAATTTTGCACTATAAGGGAAATCAGCCCCCATGTGTGAAGTCTGAGGTCATTTTTATGGGCAAGAAGTACAACACCGAATAAGTGAAGGCTCACACTCTAGATTTCTAAACATTTAAAATTATTAATCAAACTAAAGAAATGATTAAAAAATATCTGTCCTCCCTAATGTAGAAATACAGCCTAATCATGACCTGGTGGGTCAATTCTGAACATTCAAATTCTCAGAATCCTTGGAATTCTGTGCTGGGCTTGAATGATGCGGGGACAGTAGGCCCAGGCTCTGGACCTTCATTTCCCTGCTCTATGTGCTTTGTCAACCCTCTTCTCTTCTCTTTTCCAGTCTGTTTGCACTACAAAGGGCCTCACATACATATCCAAGATCCCTCCCTATCCCTACAAGAGTTGCCTTTGAGCTAATGACTTTCAACCTACTGGTCTTCAAGAGGACAGAAACAAGGGTCAGGCCTGTGCAGGCTTTGAATTAGGCTCAGGATTATTTGGTTGAAAAATTTAATGTTCTGGTTAGCTCGACTTGCTTGGGACTATAAACAGGAACAAGATCTGAATTGTGGTTTACCTTGGCCTATTGGTGCCTCATCTTCTGGGGTAGCGTGAGACTGGAAGAAGACAAGAGCGACTTCATAAGCTGTAGGCTCCAGGGCAAGACTCTCATAATGGGTCTACGCTTAGTACCGAGTACTGTGCTCACATCTTATAAACTGTGCCTCATATCACACCATGATAGAAGTCATTATTTTAGTGACTAGGAGTGAAATTTCTTCTGTGTAATAGAATATTAAGGCTAGTTCCAGATTCAAATGTGGTAAATGAAATGTATCCCATTTTTTTATAGTCTCTACTTATAGTTCCTATTCCAGCATGTGGACTTATCTTTGCAGCCATATTTCTACAGGATAATGGGATGCTTGTTTTAAAGCTAAATCAGTCTTTCAATATATATATATATACATATATATATATGTATATATATATATATAATAATTTAATTTGGGGCGCCTGGGTGGCTCAGTGGGTTAAAGCCTCTGCCTCATCTCAGGTCATGATCTCAGCATCCTGGGATTGAGCCCCACATCAGGCACTCTGCTCAGTGGGGAGCCTGCTTCCTCCTCTCTCTCTGCCTGCCTCTCTGCCTACTTGTGATCTCTGTCTGTCAAATGAATAAATAAAATCTTTTAAAAAAAATTAATTTATCATAAAGCATCTTTACTCCTCAGTGAGTTGCTAAAATACGCCACCATATTTGTATTTCAAATAATTTTCTTGATTAGCTGCCATTGTTCCTCATATTTTTAACATTTCAGTAATAGTCAAAAGTGAATGTACATTCAGATAATCAATTTTAGGTATTTTTAAGTGGTTTGCAATATTAAGAGTAAATATAAAAGAATACATATAAAAATTATTCAAATTCCCTTTGAATGTGCAAAAAATGATATTGTGTCAGTTATTCTCTGAGATATGTATACTAAATAAGAGACTGTTTAAAGCATAGGACCTATAATCACAACTTTATACATATACCATGTTAGAAACCTTACCTCAAAATTATATGTTGTCAAAAATGGTAAGTAGCATGTCATTTGTAATTCTGCTAGACTTCCTTATTTTGGGGTATCAATTTGTATCCAGGAATCATGGGGGAAATTCTTACTAAAGACTACTTTCAGGTCTAATTGCAGATACTAATTTAAAAAGCATGTCGAGGAGTCAAGATGGCGAAGAAGTAGCAGGCTGACATTACTTCAGCTAGCAGGAGATCAGCTAGATAGCTTATCTAAAGATCGCAAACACCTGCAAATCCATCAGCAGATTGAAGAGAAGAAGAACAGCAATTCTAGAAAAACAACCACTTTCTGAAAGGCAGGACTGGCAGAGACGTGAATCCAAAGCGATGGGAAGATAGAACCCGGGGGGACGGGCCGGCTCCTGGCAAGCGGCAGAGCAAAGGAGCACAAAATTGGGACTTTTAAAAGTCTGTTCCACTGAGGGACATCGCTCCAGAAGCTAAACCGGGGCGAAGCCCACGTGGAGTCAGTGTGGCCTCAGGTCCCACAGGGTCACAGAAGGATGGGGGTGTCCGAATGTCGCAGAGCTTGCGGGTATTGGAACGGGAAAGCAGGCTACAGAGACAGAGCGGACAGAAAGCTCACAGCTCGGTGTTACCTTGAACCGGTCGCAGGCTCGGTGAGCTCGGAGTGCGGCCGAAGGTCAGGCAGACGGGAGTAACTGGGCGCTGTTCTCTAAGAGCGCACTGAGGAGTGGGGCCCCGGGCTCTCGGGTCCTCCGGGCTGGAGACCAGGAGGCCGCCATTTGTATTCCTGTCTTCCGGAACTCTACGGAAAGCGGTCAGGGAACAAAAGCTCCTGAAAGCAAAGCCTAGCGGATAGGATTATGCAGCCCGGCCCCTGGTAAGGGCAGTGCAATTCCGCCTGGGGCAAAGACACTTGAGAATCAGTACACCAGGCCCCTCCCCCAGTAGATCAACAAGAAATCCAGCCAAGACCAAGTTCACCTACCAAGGAGTGCGGTTTCAATACCAAGGAGAGCAGCAGAATTCCAGAGGAGGAGAAAGCAAAGCACGGAACTCATGGATTTCTCCCTGTGACTTTTTAGTCTTGAAGTTAATTTGATTTTTTCTCTTTCATTTTTTTTCTTCTTTTTTTCTTCTTCTTTTTTAACTTTTACCCTTTTCTTTTTTTAGCATTTTTTAACTACTTTAGCTAATATATATATTTTTTCTTTTTTGTACTTTTCTTTATTCGTTTTCTTTTTTTAATTCTTATTTTTCCTTCTTTCTTTTTCTTTCTTTCCTTTTGAACCTCTTTTTATCCCCTTTCTCCCCCCTCACGATTTGGGATCACTTCTGATTTGGTTAAAGCATATTTTTCTGGGGCTTTTGCCACACTTTTAGTATTTTACTTGCCCCTTCATATACTCTTAGCTGGACAAAATGACAAGGCGTAAAAATTCACCACAAAAAAAAAAAAAAGAACAAGAGGCAGTACTGAAGGCTAGGGACCTAATTAATACAGACATTGGTAATATGTCAGATCTAGAGTTCAGAATGACAATTCTCAAGGTTCTAGCAGACTCAAAAAAGGCATAGAAGATATTAGAGAAACCATCTCCGGAGATATAAAAGCCCTTTCTGGAGAAATAAAAGAACTAAAATCTAACCAAGTTGAAATCAAAAAAGCTATTAATGAGGTGCAATAAAAAATGGAGGCTCTCACTGCTAGGATAAATGAGGCAGAAGAAAGAATTAGCAATATAGAAGACCTAATGACAGAGAATAAAGAAGCTGAGCAAAAGAGGGACAAACAGCTACTGGACCACGAGGGGAGTATTCGAGAGATAAGTGATACCATAAGATGAAACAACATTAGAATAATTGGGATTCCAGAAGAAGAAGAAAGAGAGAGGGGAGCAGAAGGTATACTGGAGAGAATTATTGGGGAGAATTTCCCCAATATGGCAAAGGGAATGAGCATCAAAATTCAGGAGGTTCAGAGAATGCCCCTCAAAATCAATAAGAATAGGCCCACACCCCATCACCTAATAGTAAAATTTACAAGCCTTAGTGACAAAGAGAAATCCTGAAAGCAGCCTGGGAAAAGAAGTCTGTAACATACAATGGTAAAAATATGAGATTGGCAGCTGACTTATCCACAGAGACCTGGCAGGCCAGAAAGAGCTGGCATGATATATTGAAAGCACTAAACGAGAAAAGCATGCAGCCAAAATATTATATCCGGCTAGGCTATCATTGAATATAGAAGGAGAGATTAAAAGCTTCCAGGACAAAGGGGCACCTGGGTGGCTCAGTGGGTTAAAGCCTCTGCCTTCAGCTCCGATAATGATCCCAGAGTCCTGGGATTGAGCCCCACATCGGGCTCTCTGCTCAGCAGGGAGCCTGCTTCCTTCTCTCTCTCTGCCGGCCTCTCTGCCTACTTGTGATTTCTGTCTGTCAAATAAATAAATAATATCTTAAAAAATAAATAAATAAAATAAAAGCTTCCAGGACAAAAAAAAACTGAAAGAGTTGGCAAACACCAACCAGCTCTATAGGAAATATTGAAAGGGGTCCTCTAAGCAAAGAGAGAGCCTACAAGTGGTAGATCAGAAAGGAACAGAGACCACATACAGTAACAGGCACCTTACAGGCAATACAGTGGCAGTAAATTCATATCTCTCAATAGTTACCCTGAATGTTAATGGGCTAAATGCCCCTGTCAAAAGACACAGGGTATCAGAATGGATAAAAAAACAAAACCTATCTATATGTTGCCTCCAAGAAACTCATTTTAAGCCCGAAGACATTCCAGATTTAAAGTGAGGGGGTGGAAAAGAATTTACCATGCTAATGGCATCAGAAGAAAGCAAGAGTGGCAATCCTTATATCAGATCAATTAGATTTTAAGCCAAAGACTATAATAAGAGATGAGGAAGGACACTATATCATACTCAAAGGGTCTGTCCAACAAGAATATCTAACAATTTTAAATATCTATGCCCCCAACGTGGGAGCAGCCAACTATATAAACCAATTAATAACAAAATCAAAGAAACACATCAACAATAATACAATAATAGTAGGGGACTTTAACACTCCCCTCACTGAAATGGACAGATCATCCAAGTAAAAGATCAACAAGGAAATAAAGGCCTTAAATGACACACTGGACCAGATGGACATCACAGATATATTCAGAACATTTCATCCCAAAGCAACAGAATACACATTCTTCTCTAGTGCACATGGAACATTCTCCAGAATAGATCACATCCTCGGTCCTAAATCAGAACTCAACCATTATCAAAAAATTGGGGTCATTCCCTGCATATTTTCAGACCACAATGCTCTGAAGCTAGAACTCAACCACAAGAGGAAGTTTGGAAAGAACCCAAATACATGGAGACTAAACAGCATCCTTCTAAAGAATGAATGGGTCAACCAGGAAATTAAAGAAGAATTGAAAAAAATCATGGAAACAAATGATAATGAAAATACAACGGTTCAAAATCTGTGGGACAAAACAAAGGCAGTCCTGAGAGGAAAATGTATAGCGGTACAAGCCTTTCTCAAGAAACAAAAAAGGTCTCAGGTACACAACCTAACCCTACACCTAAAGGAGCTGGAGAAAGAACAAGAAAGAAACCCTAAGACCAGCAGGAATAGAGAAATCATAAAGATCAGAGCAGAAATCAATGAAATAGAAACCAAAAAAGCAATAGAACAAATCAATGAAACTAGGAGCTGGTTCTTTGAAAGAATTAATAAAATTGATAAACCCCTGGCCAGACTTATAAAAAAGAAAAGAGAAAGGACCCAAATAAATAAAATCATGAATGAAAGAGGAGAGATCACAACTAACACCAAAGAAATACAAACTATTATAAGAACATACTATGAGCAACTCTACGCCAACAAATTTGACAATCTGGAAGAAATGGATGCATTCCTAGAAACATATAAACTGCCACAGCTGAACCAGGAAGAAATAGAAAGCCTGAACAGACCCATAACAAGTAAGGAGATTGAAACAGTCATTAAAAATCTCCAAACAAACAAAAGCCCAGGGCCAGATGGCTTCCCGGGGGAATTCTACCAAACATTTAAAGAAGAACTAATTCCTATTCTCCTGAAACTGTTCCAAAAAATAGAAATGGAAGGAAAACTTCCAAACTCATTTTATGAGGCCAGCATCACCTCGATCCCAAAACCAGGCAAGGATCCCACCAAAAAAGAGAGCTATAGACCAATATCCTTGATGAACACAGATGCGAAAATACTCAACAAAATACTAGCCAATAGGATTCAACAGTTCATTAAAAGGATTATTCACCACGACCAAGTGGGATTTATTCCAGGGCTGCAAGGTTGGTTCAACATCCGTAAATCAGTCAATGTGATACAACACATCAATAAAATAAAGAACAAGAACGATATGATACTCTCAATAGATGCTGAAAAAGCATTTGACAAAGTACAGCATCCCTTTCTGATCAAAACTCTTCAAAGTGTAGGGATAGAGGGCACATACCTCAATATCATCAAAGCCATCTATGAAAAACCCACCGCAAATATCATTCTCAATGGAGAAAAACTGAAAGCTTTTCCGCTAAGGTCAGGAACATGGCAGGGATGTCCATTATCACCACTGCTATTCATTATAGTAATAGAAGTCCTAGCCTCAGCAATCAGACAACAAAAGGAAATTAAAGGCATCCAAATCAGCAAAGAAGAAGTCAAATTGTCACTCGTCGCAGATGATATGATACTATATGTGGAAAACCCAAAAAACTGCACTCCAAAACTGCTAGAACTTATACAGGAATTCAGTAAAGTGTCAGGATATAAAATCAATGCACAGAAATCAGTTGTATTTCTCTACACCAACAACAAGACAGAAGAAAGAAAATTAAGGAGTCAATCCCATTTACAATTGCACCCAAAACCATAAGATACCTAGGAATAAACCTAACCAAAGAGGCTAAGAATCTATACTCAGAAAAGTCTAAAGTACTCATGAAAGAAATTGAAGAAACACAAAGAAATGGAAAAATGTTCCATGCTCCTGGATTGGAAGAATAAATATTGTGAAAATGTTTATGCTACCTAAAGCAATCTACACATTTAATGCAATTCCTATCAAAGTACCATCCATCTTTTTCAAAGAAATGGAACAAATAATTCTAAATTTATATGGAACCAGAAAAGACCTCAAATAGCCAAAGGGTTATTGAAAAAGAAAGCCAACGTTGGTGGTATCACAATTCCGGACTTCAAGCTCTATTACAAAGCTGTCATCATCAAGACAGCATGGTACTGGCACAAAAACAGACACATGGATCAATGGAACAGAATAGAGAGCCCAGAAATAGACCCTCAATTCTATGGTCAACTAATCTTTGACAAAGCAGGAAAGAATGTCCAATGGAAAAAAGACAGCCTCTTTAATAAATGGTGTTGGGAAAATTGGACAGCCACATGCAGAAAAATGAAATTGGACCATTTCCTTACACCACACACAAAAATAGACTCAAAATGGATGAAGGACCTCAATGTGCGAAAGGAATCCATCAAAATCCTTGAGGAGAACACAGGCAGCAACCTCTTCGACCTCAGCCGCAGCAACATCTTCCTAGATGTTCCCTTGAAAGGCAAGGGAAGCAAGGGCAAAAATGAACTATTGGGATTTCATCAAGATCAAAAGCTTTTGCACAGCAAAGGAAATGGTTAACAAAATCAAAAGACAACTGACAGATTGGGAGAAGATATTTTCAAACGACATATCAGATAAAGGACTAGTGTCGAAAATCTATAAAGAACTTAGCAAACTCAACACCCAAAGACCAAATAATCCAATCAAGAAATGGGCAGAGGACATGAACAGACATTTCTGCAAAGAAGACATCCAGATGGCCAACAGACACATGAAAAAGTGCTCCATATCATTTGGCATCAGGGAAATACAAATCAAAACCACAATGAGATATCACCTCACACCAGTCAGAACGGGTAAAATCAACAAGTCAGGAAATGACAGATGCTGGCGAGGATGCCGAGAAAGGGGAACCCTCCTACACTGTTGGTTGGAATGAAAGCTGGTGCAACCACTCTGGAAAACAGCATGGAGTTTCCTCAAAATGTTGAAAATAGAACTGCCCTATGACCCAGCAATTGCACTACTGGGTATTTACCCTAAAGATACAAACGTAGTGATCCGAAGGGGCATGTGCACCCGAAAGTTTATAGCAGCAATGTCCATAATAGCCAAACTATGGAAAGAACCTAGATGTCCATCAACAGATGATTGGATAAAGAAGAGGTGGTATATATACTCAATGGAATACTATGCAGCCATCAAAAGAAATGAAATCTTGCTATTTGCGACAACATGGATAGAACTAGAGCGTATCATGCTTAGCGAAATAAGTCAAGCGGAGAAAGACAACTATCATATGATCTCCCTGATATGAGGAAGTGGAGATGCAACATGGGGGCTTAAGTAGGTAGGCGAAGAACAAATGAAACAAGATGGTATTGGGAGGGAGACAAACCATAAATGACTCTTAATCTCACAAAACAAACTGAGGGTTGCTGGGGGGAGGGGTGTTGGAAGAAGAGGGGTGGGGTTATGGACATTGGGGAGGGTATGTGCTTTGGTGAGTGCTGTGAAGTGTGTAAACCTGGCGATTCACAGACCTGTACCCCGGGGATAAAAATATATGTATATAAAAAATAAAAAATTTAAAAAAAAATCTTTAAAAAGCATGTCATTAGCTATACAGAGACTTTGGAGATACTGGAAAATTGATTTAAAGAGTATATTTTCATTAGCTGCACACTTTGAAAGTTTTTCCATTTTTTGTTTTATTCCATGCTTGGATGTACACTTTCAATATTATATTATTGTCATTTCTTTCACAGATAATGTGAAGGAAATCATGAACTGATGGTGAGAAGTTCAGAGACTGACACATTGGCCTTTCAGTCATATCAAAAAAATCATAAGGTCTTAAAGATCTTATTTTGAATTTAAAGTCATTACATTTCGACTGTGATTCTTAGTTAGCTCAAGCCACAGAACATGTGGTGGTAAACACTGGCTGTAGTAAGCCCACTGAAGTGTTAGTTTCTCTTTACTGTGTTATTAGTATCATGAGAAAATATTCATAGTTTTATCCCCAATTCAGACATTCTCAAGAACACATGTCCCATTAACCATGAGAGCATTCCACAACTGAAAAAAAAAATGTTTTCTGATGCATCCATTTATTCTAACAGGTATCAAAGAACAGATAAGTGGCCATGATATCTTAACTAGTGATTTTCACTATTCTCTTTAACACTGACTGACTCCAAATCCAAGGAATATTTTTGATTGACAATTATTTTTTGAGTAGTGCAGTTTTGGGATTGATATTCAGATGCAAAATCTTATACATCTCCTCAATTAAGATTTCTGGAGTGCCTGGGTGGCTCGGTCAGTTAAGTGTCTGCCTTCTGCTCAGGTCATGATCGCAGGGTTCTGGGATCAAACCCTACCTACACTGGGCTCCTTGCTCAGCAGAGAGTCTGCTACTCCCTCTCCCTCTACTCCTCTCCCCCAGATCAGTGCTCTCTCTTTCTATCTTGTTCTCTCTCTCTCAAATAAATAAATAAATCTTTAAAAAAAAAAAAAAAGTTCTGTTGCACACATAGTGGTTCTTTGAACACTGACCAAGAAGTATTAGGAATTAAGGAAAATACTTCTGTCCCTATAGCATACATTCACAATGGTGAATGAAACAAAAGGCATTAAGCACTCTTCCCTCCTGTGTCAAAACACATTTGCAAAAGATGGCACATTCTCTCCATTCCAGTGTTTCTCTCTTACTGTGAGCTAAAATATCAGACAGCACAACTCCTGATAGTAATCGCTCTTGCACATTGTATGTCACTGGTTTGAACAGTCCAGCATGTGATTTGGCACGGTATTTTCCAGAACCTCATTTTTTCCCCTGAATGTATTATGTGTTATTAACTTCACAGGTGGCTTAGAAGCTTCTTAGCAATTACCTTAATCTTACATTTCAAATTTGTGAAATGTATACAAGAATAATTGTTTCATCCCTTTTTTCCCTGGGACCAACAAATGACCTGTAGACTAACTGATGGTGTGTCAAAGATCCCAGTTTTCAAAACACTGCCTTGACTTCAAGACACAAATACAAAGTAATAATACCTATAGTACAATGGAGTGTCGGTGTGCTACACATTTTAGACAATTTTCTGGAGGAATTCAAATCTAAAATATCTGGGTAAAACTTTAAACTTAAAAATAATAATTTTTGCTGAAATAATGAAATATAGACCCTTCAAACATACACAACTTAGTCTCACTTATTTTCAAAGTGGTGCTGTAGTATAAATTCAAATCCACAATATGGAGCAAGCTTGCTAGTTTGCTATATGTGGATCAGTAGCATTAATAGAAAAAAATTTAAAAATCTGCCTCATACAATACAGAAAAAGGCATTATACCTTACTTATACTAAAGAGTTATTCTAGTCAGTATTTAAAATTCTGAGATAATAAAAACTGTTACATATGCATAATCTGCCATAGTTTTGGATTGGTGTCAGGGGTTGGATTTATAACTCTTGCCTCATTTGATTTCTGATAGGCAGGATAGTATCGAGACAAAAAGCACAGATTCTATATAGTGCTTTGATAATTATTTATTTCTTCGAACTTAAATACAATAATTTACCTTCCTATACTTGATTCTCCTCACTTAAAAAATATGGATGATCATAGTGTGGATACTAAATATATATTTAATACATAAACTAATATATATTTATACTTATATACTAACTCATATATGAAAGTATCTGAAATGACTGGCTCATGACAATTGCTCTAAAATCAACAGATTTTACTACTACTACTATCACTGTAAATTAATTATTTAAAAAACAAACATAAATGATGTGTTTTATGATGGCCTGAGAAAGTATAAAAAGAAATTTTCTCATTCCTTTTTCCTAAACTTCTCTGGTCAGAATACACAGTTTTTCTCGTGACAAATATATGCATATGTCCACCTCCCAATTCATTGTGAGAATCCTGAGAAAATAATATTGATCAGATAAACATACTCCAGGCTCTCACAGAGTTTACACTAGAGTATATCGATATTGTGAATCAGTGAAAGTTATTATTTCTTACATTTTTGCTTATTATAAAAATAGCTTTTCCCCTATAAAGCAGAGATGTATTTAAATATTTATGAAAGGTCTGGATGACTATACAAAATAGTTAAGAAAAAATAATTTTTCAGATGTTAAAAATAACTTTTACAATCATGCTGACATTGCAAAGACAATAGGAAAAGATTTTTATTTTTTATTAACATATAATGTATTATTAGCCAGGGGTACAGGTCTGTGAATCTCCAGGTTTACACACTTCACAGCACTCACCATAGCACATACCCTCCCCAGTGTTCATAACCCAACCACCCTCTCCCTCCCTGCCTCCCTGCAGCAACATTCAGTTTGTTTAGTGAGATTAAGAGTCTCTTATTATTTGTCTCCCTCCCAATCCCATCTCGTTTCATTTTTTCCTTCCCTACCCCCTAAACTCCCCACTTTGCCTCTCAACTTCCTCATATCAGGGAGATCATATGATAATTGTCTTTCTCTGATTGGCTTATTTCACCCAGCATAATATCCTCTGGTTCCATCCACATCATTACAAATGGCAAGGTACCATTTCTTTTGATGGCTGCATAGTATTCCATTGTGAATATATACCACTTCTTCTTTATCCATTCATCTGTTGATGGACATCTAGGTTCTTTCCATAGTTTGGCTATTGTGAACTTGCTGCTATAAACATTCAGGTGCACCTGCCCCTTTGGATCACTGCGTTTGTATCTTTAGGGTAAATACCCAGTAGTGCGAATGCTGGGTTGTAGGCTAATTCTATTTTAAACTTTTTGAGGAACCTCCATGCTGTCTTAGGAAAAGATATTTTTTTTTTTTTTTTTTTTTTTTTTAATTTTTTATTTTTTATAAACATATATTTTTTATATACATATATTTTTATCCCCAGGTCTGTGAATCACCAGGATGGCGGAGAAGTAGCAAGCTGAGACTGCTTCAGCTAGCCGGAGATCAGCTAGATAGCTTATCTAAAGATTGCAAACACCTGAAAATCCATCGGCAGATCGAAGAGAAGAAGGGGGTGGAAGATATTTTTTTTAAAAATGTATTGGGTCAGGGACTGATGACATGACTCTAATAATTTAGACCAGATGATATATCTGGATTTTTCAACAGATGATAGCAGAAACAGAAGTGAAGTCAACCCAGAAACATGGAACCTTTGATAACTATAAATTGGCGTCAGAAATAAAATAGTATCAATGTAGTATTAGATGCCACATCCAATGACATTTAACATTTTATACATAAATATGAAAGTGGAGGTAAGTATAGCGTGCCTTACACAGTGGTTACAATATATTGACAGACCTTTTGAATTCTACTTCTTTTTTTTTTTAAAGATTTTACTTATTTATTTGACATACAGAGATCATAAGTAGGCAGAGAGGTAGGCAGAGAGAGAGGAAGGGAAGCAGGCTCCCCACTGAGCAGAGAGCCCGATGTGGGGCTTGAACCCAGGACCCTGAAACCATGACCTGAGCTGAAAGCAGAGGCTTAACACACTGAGCCACCCAGGCACCCCCTGAATTCTACTTCTAAGATGTATCTTTCCACATACTGATGAGGTGAGCTGTACTACATTCCCAGTAAATGCATAAGTCGTCTTAGATGAAGATGATTATGTCAGTTCACTGAATCAGAATTTAGAAGCTATAATTATGAGAATAGGATTCTTCTTGATTACGTGCATCCTAAATATCAAACCTAATGTGGTGAAAATATACAAGACTTATCAAGACTAACAGGACAGAGGAACTTAGGTTTCTAAGAATAGAAACTCTCATCAAAGCCTTGGAAAGAACAGAGTAATATTTAAAGAAGGCAGGTATTATTATAAGGGCACAGCATGAAAACTAGACAAAAGGAGGCAAACAATCTAAAATTGTTCCAAAACTTATAGGCAAGAGTACTGTAACTAGATCCTTACTGATGGTCCCATAGAAAATGCCCTCATTTTGACCAAATTGATTCTGAGCTAACTTTTTTAGTTTGCCTTGTTATATGCTGACATACAATGTAATACATAGTACTATTAGAAAATATTTACAATATTGTTTTAAACACTCCATCACATTTTAATAGATGAGACAATCTGACAAAGTCAGTTCAGAAATTCCCCCACTGGAAGGTATGTGCTATGGTGAGTACTGTGAAGTGTGTAAACCTGGCGATTCACAGACTTGTACCCTAATAATACATTATATGCTAATAATACATTATATGTATAATAATAATAATACATTATATGCTAATTAAAAATTTAAAAATAATAAAAAAAGAAATTCCCTCACTGTTTTGTTTGTTGTTGGTTGTTATAGAAAAGTAAAGCGGATGGAAGGAAAACACTATATATTCATGTGGGAAAAAGCTAAGATCTGTGAAACATTTTATAATATACAGCAATCACAATGGTTTTCTCTTCACAAGACTGAACAGTGTGATGATAATTTCTTTGACACTTATTAGGACATCAGAAGCTGAGCACCTTATCTACGATCTCTCAGGTACTGAGTGCTGGAAGAAGTTGGGGGACCATTTGCAGGTGCCTTTCATAGGCCAGTTTCTGTATCAGGTTCTTTTATAAACATTACCTCTTTTAAACTTTTCTATCCTGTGAGAAAGATGCAAAATGTAGAAACAAAGAGTCAGATCGGAAAAAAACACATTCCTCTCTTGGTGCCAGAGTTCACTGCATTTAATCGGCTGACTCACACTAACTAGATTCACAAAAAATTAAGACATATACTCGCAGATAAATTAATATACTAATTCACAGTGAGCGATATACCTGTCACACAAACTGTATTTGCTCATGTGGCCAAAAAATCAATTTGGCAAACCAAATCACAGAAGTTTTACTGTAAGCATGCAAATCACAATAAGGAAGGTGATTTTGCCTGCTTCAAATATTAGATGGCATCAGGCTCTGATTGCTGAATTTATAGATGACCATTGTTGAAAGATGTCTGTCATAAGCACCATGAGAGTTGAATTTTATGTCAGAGCTCTATTTTCCCTGCACAGTGTGGAAGACAAACTGCCAACCTTGCTCCCCCGTTACTCAGTTTTCTTATTCCATTTCAAGCTCCTTCTCTTCCTCTTTCTCCTCTTTGCCATTCTCCTCCTTCTATTTGATCTATTCTCTTATTTTCTTACCTAATTAATGTGAAGTCTCACATTTTCCCGGGGACCAATCTATTTCTGTTATTCATAGAAAAAAATCTTATTTATGACCTTATTTTTCATCATTTATTATCTCTTATTTATTATTTATGTTCATTACTATCCATTGCAGCTTAACTTTTACAGGGTGTATAAAGTTGGACTAATTTCAGTTTTCTATATAATCTAAAATGAAAACTCAAAATAATGGCGATATTACCACCATATAATTTTCTGGAGATAAGCAGTCCAAGGTAGGCATGGTGGCTCTTTGGGGACGTGAGGAAACAATCTATTTCTGTCTTATTCTCTTCTGTAATGTTTTCCATCATCAGCATTACCTCATGGTATAAAATGACTATAAGAGCTAACCACCCAGAACAGTACTTTCAAAACTACATCATGTACCATTAATGTGAAAACATTAATAAACATGGTTTGCTTTCACTCACCTCAATTTGTACTAACTAGTAAGGGCATGGAGTGCTAGCATATACTTGGCAGAATCCAGAGAGTTTATCAGGAAACCTGAAACTGACTTCCCTCTCTTCCACTTACTGGCTGTATTATACTACTTCCATAGCCTTAAAAGCTTCAGTTTCCTCTTATTTACTATGGATATAATCCACCTGTTTAATGAGGAACATTGACATAGAAAATGAAACTATTTTTAAGAGTATATAGTGCGTTACTATCTATATGATTCTTTATTTTGTTCATTAATCAGTTGCTCCCATGTTGGGGGCATAGCATTACAGTAGGGAAGAGGTGCCGGGATGGGGTGACCAGTTGATGGGTATTAAGAAGAGCACATGTTGGGATGAGCACTGGGTATTATATGCAACACTACAACAAAATCTTACGATGTACTATAAGTTGCTAACAGAACATAATGAAAAATAAAAATAAAATAAAGTAAGTATATTTTGTAGTTAAAAAAAAGTATACAGTGCTAAACAAGTCAAATGAATACATTTTTAAGCCATGCATTATGTGTAAAAAAATGTAATTTTATTTTTCCATGTCTAAGTTACTCTTTATTCAGAACCCATTTCATCTAAGGATGAAAGACACATTCTTTGTAAACTGATATACTTGGTCAGTTTCACTACCGCATCAAGTCACTTCAGAACTTGCCCATTTCTTGTTTCGTCCTGCAGTGAGGAATTAGATGAGGCCTTCCAACATCATGGATTTGCTTATGTTGATCAGCATTTGTTCATTTTGCCTTTTCAGGCCTCTAAACTTTGTGGGATGTTCTATTTTGGGGGATGTTCTATCTTTGTGGGATGTTCTATTGCTTTTCAACTTTGGAACTACCATTGCTGAAGACTCACCTCCAGAATTATTTCCACATACAATCCCTTGCCCCTTCATCCATTTCTTCTTTCTCAAAACTTATTATTGGCTGCATGATCTTTATGTAGGCTGGGAAAATTGGAATACTTATTCCAGCTGATCACAAATATTTATGTTACTTGGATCAGGATGTTGGATTGCATTTGTAACTCAAGAAGATGTTATCTTTCAAGGCTATTGTCTACCATTACCTTCTGAAGTATTTTTTTAAAGATTTTATTTATTTACTTACTTATCTATTTATTTGAGACAAAGTGAAGAGAGAGCACAAAGGGGGTAGGGGACAGGGAGACAGAAGCAGACTCCCCACTGAGCAGGGAGCGAGATGCAGGACTAGATCCCAGGACCCCAGGATCATGACCTGAGCCTAAGGCAGATACTTAACCAACTGAGCCACCCAGGCACCCCCAAAATATTTTTTTAAATAAAGAACTGCACTCTCTATTTCTATTTGATTTCTTAACACACATACACACAAAAATGTGTTCTAGAATTAAAAGGAAATAAAATTTTCTGAGAAGCAATAAATTGGGGGGAAGAGCAGAATTTCTACCTAGTTACATCTCTATGGCAACTCATTACGTCCATTAAGATCTGAATTTTCCATAACTCACCAAAAATAGTGCCACTGAGCAGGGAGATGGAGAATTAGAAACTCTGTGCATACTAACAACGTACATATTATGTGTTATGGAGTTATATAAAAACCATGTTGTCAATTAAGAAAATGGAGAATTTTCATGAAATTGGCATAAATACAAGTAGAAATTATGGGTTAACTATAAATTTTGGTGAAAACTGATATTTTAAAAGCCTTTATGTTTAACTTACATTTTTCATCCTGTAATTCAAGTGTGAATGATCCAAAAACACCTTAGTTCTATAACAGCCCTGTTATTTATCACCACAAAAATAGCTGACATTGTCCAGTTAGTCCAAATGTTAGGACAGAAAAAGAGTAATGGATAAAATTAATGGAATTGTTTTCATCCTTAATACTTATACCCAGTAGAATCAATTTTCTCATGCCATGTTATGGTCTGTGATATATGGGCAACTCAGAGAAAGAAAGTAAGAGTAAAGATATATTTTCTCTGTTCCCCATTCAACTCAAAAAAATGAAAAGTTTTTTTTTCTATGAAGGCAACATTCCCAATTTCCAAAATCTATCAGATTTTTTAAGATCTAATCAATCTTTTCCCACTATCCTATTTAAAAAAATAAAGACATAAAATTAGAAATATGTATTTCCCATAGATATGAACTAATACTATCATTGCAATGAGTTATTATTAAAGTCATGCAAGGTTGGCCAGCCAGCAATGCTTTCCTTTTCTCTCAAACTTTCTTCTACCCACTAATAAAAACATTAATATATGCATCAATGACTGCAGATACCTTCTCACTAAGTGTACGAATAGCAGGCAAACAAAACATTTCTTATCCAAGATGTGCAAGTTATTTCCTAAAATAACTTGTTTTTATTGTATTAGGTCTACATGATAGGGTTTTGCAGCCCACACAGGATTATGTATAACATGGTATGTATATTATGCACTTATATTTTTAAGAGTGTTTTGGGCGGGGGTGGCGGATGCCTGGGTGGCTTAGTCGTTAAGCATCTGCCTTCGGCTCAGGTCATGATACCAGGGTCCTGGTATCAAGCCCTGCATTGGGCTCCAGCTCTGCAGGAAGCCTGCTTTTCCCTCTCCCACTCCCCCTGCTTGTGTTACCTCTCTCGCTGTGTCTCTGTCAAATAAATAAATTAAAAAAAAAAAAATGTGTCTTGGAGGGGCCCCTGAATGGCTCAGTCAGTTAAATATTTGACTCTTGATTTCAGCTCAGGTCATGAGATTGAGCCCAGCGTTGGACTCCATACTCAGCAGAGTATGCTTAAGATTCTTTCTCTCTGGGGTGCCTGGGTGGCTCAGTGGGTTAAAGCCTCTGCCTTTGGCTCAGGTCACATGATCTCAGGGTCCTAGGATGGAGCTCTGCATCAGGCTCTCTGCTCAGCAGGGAGCCTGCTTCACCCCACCCCCTGCCTGCCTCTGTGCCTACTTGTGATCTCTGTCTGTCAAATAAATAAATAAATCTTAAAAAAAAAAAAAAATTCTCCCTCTGCCTCCACCCCTGATTGCACCCTCTCTTTAAAAAAAGGCAGAAACACTGCTTGTAAGCTACTTCTTTTAAATAAGAAGAAAAGAAGAACCAATATAAATGTCCAGGCATATGAGGAAGTGGTGATGCAACATGGGGGCTTAAGGGGGTAGGAGAAGAATAAATGAAACAAGATGGGATTGGGAGGGAGACAAACCATAAGTGACTCTTAATCTCACAAAACAAACTGAGGGTTGCTGGGGGGAGGGGGGTTGGGAGAGGGGGGTGGGGTTATGGACATTGGGGAGGGTATGTGCTATGGTGAGTGCTGTGAAGAGTGTAAACCAGCGATTCACAGACCTGTACCCCTGAGGATAAAAATATATTATATGTTTATAAAAAATAAAAAATTAAAAATTTTAAAAAATGTCCAGGCATTATAATTCAGACACCAACAGGTTGTGCGTGAAGAAATCAAATCCAAAAATCTCTTTCAAAGGGTGAGATTTTGCCATTTGTGAAAAATGGATGGACCCAGAAGGTATTATGCTGAGTGAAATAAGTCAGGCACAGAAAGACAAATACCATATGATTTCACTCATATGTCAACTCAGAAAAACAATACAAATGAATAAACAAAAATAAGCAAAGATCAGCAACAGACCTATAAACACAGAAAACAAGCTAATGGCTGCCACAGGGAAGGGATGCAGGGGTAGGGTAAAGGGGGTGGGGACACAGGCTTCCGGTTATGGAATTAATAAATCATGGGAATAAAAGGGACAGCACAGGGAGTATAGTCAATGATACTGTGGTAGTGCTGTACGGTGACAGATGGTAGCTACACTTGCAAGCAAAACATAACATATAAAGAAGTTGAATCACTATGTCATACTCCTGAAAATGTAACACTGTGTGTCAACTACACTCAAAAAAAACAATTTAAAAAAGTGAAACGAAAAACAAAAAACAAACCCTCCAAACAAACAACAACAACAACAAACTCCACAAAAATCTCTTTTGGAAAGTCAAAGAAAGAAAACTTTACATTTTAAAATAAAAAAATTACTTTCATATAGTGGTATGAGGTAAATTTAAATTAGCATAGTATGAAAATTATATAAAAGCACATTATTTAATGGGTGCCTGGGTGGCTCAGTTGATTAAGCTTCCAACTTTTGGTTTGAACTCAAGTCACGATCTCATGGTTGTGAAACAGCCCGGCATCAGGATTTGCACTCAGTGTGGAGTCTCCTGCAGAATCTTTCTCTCTTTCCCTCTGCCCCTACCCCAACTTGTGTACACACACACAAACACACACACACATTCTCTCTCTCTCTCTTTCAAATAAATAAATAAATAAATAAATAAAATCTTTTTTTAAAAAGAACCACATTATTTAGTATAAGTTGACTATTAATGCTTCAAATAAATAATGGTTGTATTTAGGAATTCTGGCTATATATAGGATGTTATTTATTAATGGCTTGGTAAAGAATCCCACAAAAAACAATATAGGTTCTGTTATTTTCCCTAATTAGTATCTCAAAGATATGTAAACTTGGGTGTTCTGGAATGGATAGCTGCTGTAGCAGGCTAGCATCTGAAAATACTGGCCTAAATGGAATCCTGTCTGGGATACCTGTGGAATCTGAACCCTATTTACTGAGGCCTTAAGAAAAGCAGTAGGTATGCATTTGACTGGGCTGATTGATAGTGATGAGAAATCCACCCAGAGCTAAAAATCCTGATATTCCCAGTTACTGAGTAGCAGAAGGACTAATAATGATGATGGCGGACCAGGGTATAAGGAGATCAAATTTCTACTTTCCTTCTTTTTGCACTTATGAACTTGGGTATATATATATAATTATATGTACATAAAATCATATAAATATATATGTATATATTATATAAATATACAAGTATATATTATACAAATATATATGTACAAAGAATTATATAAATTATAATTAGGTACATATGTACCTAATTATAATTATAATTTATATAATTCTATAATAATTCTATTAATTATTAATTATATTTAATTATATTTGAATATATTTAGTTATAATTAATCCACTAATTATGTACATATAATTAATAATAAAATAAACATATAATCTATTAATTATATATTATTAATATATATTATATGATATATAATTAATAGTATGCACATATAATTATATATATACCAACTTTCATATATATGAAAATTATTCATATATATAATTCATATAATATGAAATTATATGTACATATATATACACACACAAACTTTCATATATATATATATATATATGGCCATTTTTTCTTTAGTATTGCAGGTTTTTTTTAAAAGATATTATTTATTTATTTTAGAGAGACAGAGAGAGAGAGAGAGGACGTGTGAGTAGGGGGAGGGGCAAAAGGAGATGGAGAAAGAGAATCTCAGGCAGATTCCACATAGAGTGTGGAGCCTAACCCAGGGCTCAATCCCAGGATCCTGAGATGATGAACTGAGCTGAAACCAAGAGTCAGACACTTAACTGACCAATGCCTCTAACATTGGAGCTTTCAGCAATGTGTGAGAGAAAGACCAATAATGCAATGGAAAATAAACAAAAAACATAACATACGTGACCGGAAAAGGAAAATACTTGTTAAACACGTAAGAAGACACTCAGAATAAAATCTAAAATATGGAAAAATGTATTATTTTACTACAATAAACATATATATTAAATCTTACAGCATTAGCACTGGCACAGTGGAATAATACATAATAATTAATATTTAAGTAAAATTGTGCATAAAAATGGCATGGCATTGACATTATTTTCCACATTTGCAGTAAAATATTCTACAAAAATATGTGGTTGACCAAAAAAATGAGCCTGATTCTTCACTCCCCCTTTTTCCACAATCTTTGAGATATACTTTTGCAACACTTCACGTTAAGAGGTGGATTTGTTTTCCCACCCTGAGCCTAGATCTAAGGGAAACTTGCTTGGTTCTGTTCTCTCTCAGACTCTGACATGTGTCTTGAGAAATCAGCCTAGGACAACTTTCTGAGGGATGAGAGATTCTAAGAAACAAAACCAAGGTAGCCCACTTGTTCAAGCTTAATCTCAATTATGTGAGAGAAATCAGCCAGTATCAGTAAGTGCTAAAGAATGAACGTTTATGTCCCCCTAAAATCCATTATGTTGAAATCCTAACCTCCATTAGGACAGTACCAGAAGGTGGGGACTTCAGGAGATAATTAGATTGTGAGGGTGCAGCCCTCATGAACGGTATTTATGCCCTTATTAATGAGACCCTAAAGGACTCCCTTACTCTTCTGCCATGTGAGGTCATAGACAGAAGACGACCAACTATGAGCCTGCAAGCAAACCTTCACCAGACACTGAATCTGCCAGCACTTTGACCTTGGAGTTCCCAGCCTCCAGAACCATGAGAAATAAATTTCTCTTGTTTATTAGCCATCTAGTTTATGGTATTTTCATTATAGCAGCCCAAACAGATTAAAACAGTAAGTCATCTTAGCCATTCTACAACTGACCACAGATATGAAATTGAGTCCAGCTGTGTGAAGCCAAGAATTTTGGAGCAATTAGTTACACCATATTATTTTGGCTATATGTAGCTAAAACAAAATCATATATATGTTGTAACTCTACCATATCCGTGAAGAGCCTTCAGGCTTATTCATACACTCTTGCCCTAGACATGCAATCAGCATGATACTGAATATGAAAAACTCTTCAAAATTAATCACTTTATTCAACAAATAAATTAAGTAAAAGGAAAATAATTGTGAGAGAAAACCTACAACCTTACAGATTTAAGGCACAATTCAACGAAATGCCATATGTGACTGTGTTTGGATCCTAATTTTATTCTATTTATTTTAAAATATTTTACTTATTTAAGAGAGAAAGAGTGCGCCTGAGAGAGAACATGAGCAAGGGGAGGGCCAGAAGCAGATGCAGACCACTGCAGAGCAGGGAGCCCTGCACAGAGGGCCTTGATCCCAGGACCCCACGATCATGACCTGAGCGACCCAGACACCCCCTGGATCCTCATTTTAATAAACAAACCATTAATGAAAGCATTCATGACTTAAATAGGAAGATTTGAAACTGAAAACTATTGATAATAGTTTAGTATATTAATAATACAATAATGGGGTTATGATTATGTTTTTTAGAAAATAATCCTAATCTTCGTGAGCCTCATACTGAAATATTTTCAGGGATATGATGGTATCTTTGGAATTTTCTCCAAAACAATCCAGTGTGATAATGGTAGAGAAGTGGGCCATACTGAAGACCAGTGATTCTTAAGCTTCTATGCGTAAGAGTCATTTGGGAATCTGATTAAAATGCAGACCTGGATTCAGTACTTCTGTGGTGTCTATGTGTTAAGGAGCTCCCAGGGAATGGGAATGCTACTGGTGCCCAGAACACACTTTGAGAAATAAGGTTATAGATAAAATGAAGGGCCATGAATTAGTAATTGTATACCTGAGTAGTGGCTACATGAGGCTTCACAGCACATTCTCCCTACTTTCATATATGTTTATATTTTTCATAATACAATAAAAATTGTTTAAAATTAAATTTCTAATTCAACTGAGCAGATACATATTGCTGCTGGAACAGTGAGGTCCTAGGTTGTATTTGAGTCTGATATGCCAGAGGAGAGAATAAAAGAATGCCACATTTCAGGAGACAGAAACTGCCTAAAAGCAAGAATGAACATGGAGTGATTATGTAGAATATATCTAGCCTGCATGCTAAGGGAAAGATATTTACAAATGTCCTACGTTGCCATGGAATTCGAGAATTCAAGATATACATTGTTGCTTTCATTGTGGGGTGTAAATTGGGAAAGAAAACAAACCAGGACCATAATCTAATTAACCGCAAGATGGCGCCAAAGCCCCTTCTGACCATCTCACAGCTTGAAATTTTCTCCCCCCCCCCCGGAAGAAATTTGGAGTAGAATCAGAGCATAAAATAGAAACTCCGTGTTTTAAGCAAGTAGTTAAAATAATTAAAATTTGAACCTAGCTATTATCAAGAATGATTTAATCATGAGGGAACTCATGCATTTTAATCACAGATATTAAATGCATTTATTAGTTCACATTAAGTGATAGAAAAAGTACATATTCGTATTTGATAAGTTTATTCTTCCTTGAATATCTTGGGCAAACTGCAGATAAAGTTTTATTGGCAGCATTAATAATAATACCAATAAAATGAATTCTGCATCTTTATTTATTATATCCATTACTGTAAACGGTTTCTGAGTATCTTTTCAAAACTGATGAGTCAGATAAAAAAAGGAAAAAGGAAAAACTAGTGATTTCCTAAAACTTTTCATAAAGGAATGACTTTAATTGTTAATATGAAAGAACATGTGATTTAAGTAACAAAATATATTTTGGAAAAATTAATTTTAATATTAGATTTACTGGATGATGTTTTGGCCATACAAAGTTGACCCTAGACCTATTTGGGGGTGCTTATCTTTTCCAGGCTAAATTTTCAATACATTAGAAAACAGGAGATTGGCAAACTTAAGTCATTGGTATTAATGAGCTACACGTACATCTTGTCCAAAAATTTCAGTACTAATAAATAAATCTAAAAATAAAAATGTATTGTGAATTTATTACATACTATCCAACATGTGACTTGAATGATATTCAGTGAAATAAAAATAAATAAGTCAAAATTTGAAAGGATGGATAATGGACAGCATTAAATGTGGAAGAATATTCCAGCTAAGTCTAAGGTTCTTTCTTGGAAATTATGGCTGGGAGTTCACTAGTTAATTAGTAGTTGGAAATTTCATTATCTATGATAATAAATTAGGAATCCAGAATAACATGGGCTTGGGAGTAAATTTAAGGTAAAAATTTAGACAGTTTTAGATACTACTCTTTCAAGAAGTAGAGTACTAAAGAGAAAGATAAAATAGGAAAGTATCTTTGAGGGGAATTCAAGAAAAAGAACGATTTAGAATAAAATATTGGATTTACAATGTAGGTAAAATGAGAATATTATGAAGACATGCTTTCCAAGTTTGGGCTTTATTCACATACTGTGGCTTAAAGCAAAAAGAGCTTTAAACATGGAAAAATATATAGTTGACTTTTTAGTGCCATATCTATGATTTCATAGAGAAAACATATATCATTTATTCATTCCTCAGGGATGAGTATACAATAGAATCAAAATGTAAATTACTACAAAGTAAAAATTATATTACTCAAAATGATATGAAAAATTTTATCATGAAACACCAATCAGAACTGAATATGGAAGTTTCTAAAGGAAAGTATTTATAATTCAATGTTTTATGGAGAAAAAGACAAACTATTAAGTAGTAAAGATTTTTAGAGCCATGTCTTTAATGAACATTATACGTGATTAGTAATCACAATAAAAATTGCAAGGCAATTGGATGTTTTATTTAATAAGGGTAATTTTTAAGTAACTTAGATATTTTATTTACTTAATACATAAGCAGTTTACTAAACTGCTTAGCAAACATGTTTCATTAAAAAAATATTAGGGTAATCAGCTTGTGCCTCTAGTCCTAAATCTAAAGAGAGGAGACCAATTAGTAAGTTTATTTTTCACAGAAATTCATGCATACTACTTCTTCTATGATCAGAAGGCCTCTAGATAGCAAAGACATTTCAACATTAAATGTGATAAAATAAATTTAAACATGATAAAACAGATTAATATAAAAAATGAAATTACTGTTCTGCATAAGTGATTATTGAATTAATTGCACTCTTAAAACAGAGTTTAAGTGTTTTTTAGCCTACTAGGATAGAATATTTATGTTTTTATTTCTCCAAAGTCTTTTGATTTTTTTCTTATCCATTACTCAAGAACAAATCACAATGTCTTTGACATCAAGAGAATATTGTTTAAATATGCCTGAGCTCTACCTTGGTGGACATAAAGTACTCCGACTACTTAGGGAAAATTCGGTGGCAAATGATCCCTTAAAGAGAATGAGATGCTTAGCATTTATTATTTTATGATTGGTTAGAAGAGAATGTGGGAGTCTTTTACAGTGAGAATACTTTGTAAAGAACTTGTCCATAATGAGAAGGGCATTGTATGGAGGAAGCAAAATCAGTACAGAACATTTGAGTTGCAGGAGGTTCATTTTACTTCTTTTGTTAGAACAAGATGATCATGGCACATGGTATTTGGAGAAACTAAATATTCAGTGGTATTTGCCCCCAAATTACAAAACTCGTTTATGTTTGGTTTAATAATTGGTGAAATGCATTGCTCCCAAACTCTGAGCACGCTGTCCTGAAACCACATTTTTGTAATACATCATTTTTGATGATCAAGAGTTGAATTTTGTTCCTAAGCTGGTACTTGGACATGTAGTTTCCTTTGTTACTGTTCAACAGACAATTTTGCTTGTAGAAGGGGTTGCGTGGGGACTACCATTGTCAAGAAGTCACCTATTTTTTAAAGCACTGTTCAGAACACACTGTTTTGTAGCATTTGTTTATGTTTTCCCCCTTAAAGCTAAGGACTTAATTTTGTTTCTTGAGCCTTTCATTATGGCTACACGATAATTACACAACTATTTTTATGTCTATTAAATTCCATTTGGGTCAAATTAATTTATACCGTTAGACTTTCACCCTTGCAATTCCTGATAATATCTTAAATCTTATATGTGAAAAACATAGGTTGTAAGAAAAAGAAAAGGATCCCCTTTAGTATCTAGAGAGTGAACTCGTTCTCAAGTATGAGCCATGGCAAAAATCTTTTCCTACTGTGCTGGTCAGTTGGAGACAATAAAACGAAATATGAAATTCAATACTTGAGAGCCTGACAGATATGGAGTTTAATCTACTCAATTCATTACTGTGTGCCAGTGGGGGAGGGGAGTAGTTTAAGGAAACAGACTGGAGTAACTATTTGCTATCCAGAACACTAGTTTACAATCCTTCGAGAAACATAAAGATCTATGTAAAAGGGGAAAAAGGCAAATTTTCATTTAATTTTGCTTTCTAACTTATAATTTTAAACCTGTAATACAGACAGGGAAGCAGAAAGATGAAAATATCCAAAGCTGTTCACATCCATCCCCTTCAGCACTACTGACATCATTTAATTACAGATGGTTTCTCTATCAGCTACTGCATCTTCTGTTTTCAGTTTTAGAAAGAAAAACGTATTAGCATCGATAAAGAGTTCATTTAAACTATATCATGCTTTTATTAAAACTTTTAATTTCCTTTTGAAAATGTACATACAGGTAATTTTATGTGTATTAATTTTTCTGAGTTAAAAGGGAAATGCATTGTTAGATGCCATGCAGATCAAAATACTGAGGTTTATTTGGTCGTTTAAAATCAATCCACAGAGGCACCTGGGTGGCTCAGTCGGTTAAGCATCTGCCTTTGGCTCAGGCCACGGTCTTGGGGTCCAGGGATCAAGCCCCACTTCACACTCCCTGCTCAGCGGGGAGCCTGCTTCTCCCTCACTGTCTGTCTCTTCCCCTTCACTTGTGCTCTCTCTCTAGTTCGCTTACTCTCTCTCAAATAAATAAAAGATTTGAAAAATAAAATAAAATAAATCTGTAGATTTCATCTTAGAAGTAATACACCCATTCATATCACTGAAATATTAAAAGATAATGAAGAGATAAAGTTCAAAGGAATCATTCTAATTAATTTAATTTTCCATGATTATCTTTCTGATAAATATTTTACAATGGTTACCTTTCCTAAAACGAAATATAAATTAGAGATGTGAAGTTCTCCTCAAAATGCATTTGCATCTTTAAATAAACTAGACAGATTCCCTAATACTATGAGAATTGTTTGAACTTTAAATGTTTGGAAATGAAGTCTTGAAAGAAGCATGATCCTTATAGTATGATGCTCCTTAGGAAAAAACAAATGAAATGACTTTCTTATCACTGCCACTAGACTTTTACAAAATGGTGAATGAATGAACAAATGCTTACCTCTTGTGCTAGCTCTTAATAATGAAAAAACTTAACATTAGTTTTTATGCCCTTTATGCCCATATCAATATCATTCATTCTCCTACTAATGTTTCTCCTTGGTTCTTACCCAGAGAAAACCCATTTTTTAAAATCAGTTCTTTTTGTTTAAACTATAAACCCACAAAACAAATCATCAATATTTTAAACCAATAATATTCATTATGGGGTGAATTTCTATTGCTATTTGCTTTGCTCTTGATTAGGAGAAGTGAAGTTTTTTTTTGTATTAATGACTATATATATACTGTATAAATTAACACACTGGGATTATACTTAATCTATCGGACTTTTAATGAATCTATCTTTCTAGACTGTCAGAGTTCAATGACTATTAATTCAGTCACTATTTATTGAGTGTGTATCATGCCCCAAGCATTCATTGAAGTACTAAGGATATAATAATAAATTAATGAAAAATATTGAAAAAACAAAACCAAAAATCAGAAACAAAATTTGCCATGTAGATATACATTTTGATATTTTGTTTTTAAATAAAGAATAGCAAAGAGAAAATTATCACAATATGGTACACTATTTTCTGTTTTGATTCTGCCACTGCCTATGGAGAAAGCACTCAGAACTTCAAGCCAATAACCAGTGATCAATATCTAGATGTTTAAAAAAAAAAGGTTCTGAAAGGCTATAGGAAATACTGTTGAAAGTATGACACTATAGCTTGTTTAGATTAACATGATAATCCATGATTTCCTCTATAAAAGAACAGTGGTGCTCCTGTATTACTCCTAATAGGCTCTTTCTCCAAATATTACATTATTCTACACTTCGAGAAATGAATTTATAATGAATTACAATTTAAAGACAAAATGAAATCTTGCCATTTGCAATGGCATGGATGGAACTTGAGGGTATTATGCGGAGTGAAATAAGTCAATTAAAGACAACATTCTTCTTCAAATAGTTATTATAAGCTCTCAAGATTAGAGTTACATAGAAACAAAGTGTTAAAATACAAAAGGCAAATGCCAAACTCCCAATTATGTGTGTAGTTACCGGAAACACTGGACTTATGAACTCATTTGTACCTTTGTCTCCTTAATATTTCCTGATACAGAATAAGCTACTTTACATTTTTCAAAATTAATTATATCGTGATTGCCTAATCAATATATATCAATATATTCAAATCTTAATAGTTCCTCAAGATTAAGTACCCAAAAATCACTGATTAGTCTGCCGCAATCAATGCTGGAGTTAATTCTCTAGGGTACCACAAAAGACAATCCAAGAGGTAAAGTAGCAGGGTCCTAAACTGGCAAATTCTCTAGGCAACTACCTGGAAGTAAAACAGTAATCTTTATGTATTTTCATTATAAGGGGATTATCAGAGATTTTAGAAAGGCTCACATGAATATATTTCCATCTTCATCAGAACTAGGTGTCCCAGCTTATCTTTTCCTATTAGAGTGATAAAGCTGTTTTATTTTGTCCTTTTTGGCAGAGGGGGGAACTTCTTGACTGAAGTCCCAGTTGTATATTGATTTTTCTATTGCCCAGGATCTTGGGAATTCTAATATTTCCAAGTCTAACATGGTTAAACATTACCCAGGCAGCAGCTAATGAAAGATTCTTAATAAGCCAGATAATACACATCATCTCTCAGGTAAGAAATCAAGATTAGAAAGAGAATTGAGATAAAAATTAATTGTCTTGTTTTTAAAATAAATCTGACAGGTACAAGCACTGGGGGGATATTACTTCTCTATTACCTATTAGTGTTACTATTCTTAAACTTACCTTTATTACCTTCAATAATCAAAAAATTCATCATTGGCTTTAATGTTTATACAAATTACTGATTTTTTTAAATAAGAAAGTAAGTAAGATATAACCTAACTCTTAAGATTAGCTACCAGTGTGGATCTTTCTACATTGCAATGCACATCGATATGAATTAATTGTAACACTTTGACACATAGATTGTCTCTTTTTAGATATATTTTGGGTAATAACTTCACAAAGCCCATTTCTTCATGTGCTAAGTATACTGTCTGCCTGAGTGTCTTGAAATGGTAATTGTTCAGTGACCTATAAATATGTTTGTTGGTCTTTGATAACTTTGCAATAATATTTTGGAAATGAATGAAATAATAAGTAGAAAATGTGAAGTGATTATTCTTCTATGCCATGATACTTATGATTTATTATAATACAGTGTTTTATCCTGGGTCACACATTTATAGTGATACCAGTTAAACCTCAAAAGAACTTGTAGAAAAACAAGAGAGATCTTTAGAATGTGGTAAGTATATTAAGGTTAATATATTGCTTGAACTGGGATGATGGGGTGGGAAAAATGTAATCTATATTATCGCTATATTTATTTACCAGATTAACTGTGTTATTAATAGGAAGTGAAGAAGTGCCCAGTGATACAACCTTATCCCTTTTCCTTCATCCCATAATCACAGCCTGTAATTGCTGCCAGATATGACAAGGTGATTAAGAGGATTCATTTCTTTCTAACACTATTTTTCTTCCTTTTCAATTTATTTCTTTTGTTTCATAACAGTACTTCACAGAGCCACTTTCTATGTTAATAGATTTCTACCTTACCTCTAAAATCACAATAAAATACCACATTCATGTACAACTTACATAGCCATGGAGGTTATATACTAAGATATAAGTGCATTAGTAGATGCAGAACAAACTCTTGAAAGTTCTTCATTCCTGAGAATGCAGTCAACTACACACTATAAGAATGAAGTAGAAAGAAAACCATTAATATTTCTATTGAGTTGACTAAGGGTATAGGTTGCTTAAATGTTTAAAAAAGACGAACTTTCCTTTAGTTAAGTTCTTGAGAACATATTATAAGCAGTTCTCTCAAAAAGAGAGGGAAAAAAACATGAGGAGAGAAAACGAGAGTGAGGTAGAGAGAAGAGAATGAATTAGTTAATGCCTCTCTTCAAAGGATTATAATTTCATTATGGATACAATTAGAGACCAAAAACAAACACATTACATTGTGGACCCTCTAATCAAGGGAGCAATCAGAGCATAGTGAAAATGGGGAAAAAATGTTGGCAACAGACCACAGAAATAATGCATCAAACATGTCACAGTTGAAGAAAGCAAACCACGAAGACATTTTAGGTAGGGCAAGTAGATTGAGCAGGTACACCTAAAATGGAATAAGGAAAGGTTTGACTAGATCGTACTGGATGAGTCATGCTGTGCGATAATGCCATTACCTAATTTGGGGAAATGGTTAATGGAGTAGAACTTGGTATTTATAAAAGAATTTTAATTGAAATTAAGAAAATATGTGAATCCACACAAACATCTTGAAAATAGGAGTGAAATGGTGAATAAAGTAGCGGGGAAATTTTTGGAATGTGGCAAAGAGATCACAAAGGGATAAAATAAATATGTATATGACTGAAATTAAATTTAGTTTGACCTATTTGAATTAGAGTTGAAAAATATGCAATATCTAAAACTAAAGGACCAACCAGGATTGTAGCATCACCAACTGGTGACTAGTTTTTATAAGGTTAATTATCATTCTAAGTTAACTAATTCATATTAGGGAATTTAAGTCTGTTTGAATTCTGACTACGCAATCCTATAGGCTTATCCTAGAGTACATTTCCCCCCTTCCCCCCTCCCCACTGCCAGGAGAAGCTGTCTGAATGGTCTTAGGGTACTTAGATTGGGTGGCTTTCTCTGAAAACAACTGTTTTGAAAAAAAAAAAAAAACAGAACAAAACAAAAAAAATTATTATGAGAATATGAAGACAGACTAATTCACTTAGAACTATTATTTTAGAATATTTCTAAATATTAAATATGGGAAATATGTAAAAATATAATACTTTCAACTAAGTAATTTCTCAAATATATATATATAAATAAGATGAAATAATAACATATATAACATATATAAATGACAAATGATATATAATTATATATATAAATAATACATGTAATGCATTTTACATTGTTAAATGAAGTTATTACACATAAACTGTATTATACATTTAAATACTTACTGGAGTTTTTTTTGTTGTTTTTAAATATTTTATTCATTTATTTGACAGACAGAGATCACAAGTAGGCAGAGAGGCAGGCGGAGAGAGAGAGGGGGAGGCAGGCTCCCCTCTGAGCAGGGACCCAATGCAGAGCTTGATCCCAGGACCCTGAGATCATGACCTGAGCCGAAGGCAGAGGCTTAACCCACTTAAGTCACCCAGGTGCCCCAATACTTACTGAGTTTTTAAATCACCTTAAGGGAGCTCTCTCCTCTTTTATGATTATTAATATTCAGTAATATAAAAATATATGAGTACTTTAATTTTAAGATAAAATCCTCTACAGAAAGACATGCTTTAGAAGTATTTACACGATCAACGTATTTATAATCTTTCAAAAAGATTCATAAAGAAATTATTTCCAAATTTACTTCTGTGGTACATCATATTTATGTCATAGATATTCATTTTGTAAAGTTAACCAGTGCACTTATTTAGTAATAATAAAAACAGATAAGACATTTGGGTAAGGTTTTCACCCACCAGTTTTCCCACTGCTTCAACTGAAGAGTATTATTTCTAAATAATACAAAGTGATGCAAAAATGTATGAAAACATGGCATTACACTTGGATTTTAAGGAGAGTTTAAATAAAGCATTAACCATCCTGATTTGTTGATGCCTGCCATATAATGCTGTTTACAAGCACAATAAGCATATTTAAACTAATGTTGATTTTCCCCATCTGCATCTGAGCAGTGTTCGGTCCTCCCAAATGCTAATTATTGAGAGACATAAAGATGTTTATGGTTATAATAAAGCCATTAATATAATTCACAAGGTTTCTATAGTAGATTGTCTACAAATAATATTGACTCTATTAATTTCCAGGGCCATTGAATACAAGTGATTATCGAGGAATTGCCCTGTCATGGCCATGAATAAATCATGTTCTATGCTCCACTGGACAACACCTCTTAAAATTATATTGGAATCAATAAATATGATCTGGACAAAAGATGGAAGCATTTATGATAAGGTAATGACAGTGTGATAGTAAAGCAAAAATAACTGAACTGGAAGTTAAGAGATCTGTGGCCTAACTCTGAACTTTGACTAGCTGTGTATTTGTGGAGATACACCAATTTACTTATTTTTCTCTTTTGTAATGCTAAGGGATATTCCAGATTTTCTAATGGTCTTTCCAGTTTAGTGGTTTTAAAATTACATATTGTATGAAAATATAAGACTACTGATTAGTCAACTAATTATATATTAATTTGCACTGGGGTTTTTAATATGGAAAATTTATCTTTGAGTTTTCAGTTTTACTTACATGATACTATACGCCCTACTTTGGCTAGTTTCTGACCTAGTTATTAATACGCTTGATCTTGTGGGTACTGAACTCCTGCATGAAAGCAGACTTGCTGAAAGGTTAAATAAAATTTGTTTACATGAAATCAGTACCAGTATGTGGAATATGGTCATCATGAATATTTATGACAGTGTGACTGGGATATATTGTCCTTGCAGAAATATTTTATTTCAAAATATTATGTATAGAGAGAGTAGAGATAATGCACAGAAGACTAAGATTTCTTACATTTTTTTGTAATGTGATAGTAAGGATTTTTTGTTGTTGCTTAAAATTGCATTGAAAAAGCAAAATAAATGCCACGCTTCTTTAAATTTAATTATCTTATATTTTGTAAATACATATATAAAAATTGATAATGCTTTTTGTCTATCATGTATCTATTATATACATATATACATACCTGTGAATATATAATTTATTTACATAAGTATCATTTTTGTATGAGGTTTTTTTTTTTTTTTTTTTTTTTTTTAACTCAAGACCCTGAGATGAAGACTTGAGCTGAGATTAAGAGCCCTATGCTCGAATAAGTCAATCGGAGGACAACCATCATATGATCTCCCTGATATGAGGAAGTGGAGATGCAATGTGGGGGGTTTGGGGGGTAGGAAAATAATAAATGAAACAAGATGGGATCGAGGGAGACAAACCATAAGAGACTTTTAATGTCACAGAACAAACTGAGGGTGGCCGAGAGGAGGGAGGTAAGGAGAGGGGGATGGGATTATGGTCATTGGGGAGGGTACGTGCCATGGTGAATGCTGTGAAGTGTGTAAAGCTGGCGATTCACAGACCTGTACCCCTGGGGCTAATAATACATCTTATGTTTATAAAAAATTTAAAAAATTAAACTTAATTAAAAAAAAAAAAAAGAATCCTACGCTCAATCAACTGAACCACCCAGGCATCCCAGTTTGAATTTTTCTTGATTATGATACCTAGGTCTTTATTTTCCCTGCACAATAATTATTTTCCCATATTTATGTAATACTTGTGAGAATTTCTCATATCAAGCTTTAAAATATATGCTAAAATCCATATCCTATTAGGCAGTATATAATTTGGGGGTTAAAAAATGCTTAAAGCTAGTGAGTCATATATATCTGAATTTTAATCTGATTATTACCACTTCTTAACTTTTATAACCAAAGACAAATCTCTGAACTGCCAAATTTCAATCGTCTTACCAATGACATATAGATTATGAGTATAAAATGTATACAGTTTTTGTGACGACAACATAAATTCATAGCAAGTACTTAATGTTATCTTGGGTCACGGACACGCTGAGAGACTGAATATACAAACAGGAATGGCTGGAACATACATGGGCAGTGGGCCAGAACTCTGACCATGACCTGCAGCAACCTGCCCAGGAGACCAACCCCATTATCTACAATAACCGGTCCAGGAAGCCGGCTTGCCCTAAGTCAAAACAGAAGGAATCCTGATTACTAGCTTCGTAACCATCTAGTAAGCTAAGCAATAACTTCTGTAACAATCAGCCTAAAATGGCCAGGACTTGATTAATAACCATTAGTTTTCTTGATTTTTGCTCCCCCTTCCAACTTTGACTCAACAAGAGAAAGCCAGACATGCATCCCTTACTGATCCCATAGGATACCTTGCTTCTATAGTTAGCCTGCCTCCAGCTTTTCCATGCCAATGGCCTCTAATCAGGACACACCTGAAGTCTTCCCTTTGTTCCACTATAAAGGCTTCCCATTTCCCTGCCTGCCTTTGAGTTTCTGCCGAAATCCAAGGGACACGGTGGATCCCCTTGCTACAGCAAGCGGTCGGTAAATCTCCTTTGCTCTTCTCTTTAATCTTTGTTTTTGCTTTGTATAAGAGACAACATTAAAAATCTTAACATCATTGGGCATTATACAGTATGTAAAAATATATACATTCAATATACTGTTGGACAGCATTACCATATATGCATAGTCTCATAATTTTGCACCCATTTGCTTCTGTAATAACAAACAGCATAGATAATTACCTGGATCAAAGAGTGGAAGAACTCCTCTAATATATGAAAACACAGTACTCCAATTAATCACTCAGATTGTAGTACAATTTTTTACCTAGTTTATACTCAGGAGCTCCAATCAGTGCTCTGACCAGTATAATACAACTAATAAATGACCTTTGATTGGCTTACAGACAAGATAGAAGCTAATCCCACAAAAATGTCTGCATGATTTTCATGTTGCTGACCCTTATTCCTTCATTCACTCAGTAGTATTTTTTGAATGGTACTAGGTATGTGATAGATACTTTGGTATCAATACAAAGTTCAATGCTATCATACAGTTCACCCAAGATGAGAGGGATACAGACGCCAAACAACAATAATAAAAACAATTTAAAAATTACATACTACAGCATATTAAGATGGGGTATGTTTGACAGATAAGAAGATACTGCATGATGAGGGGAATACATTATCCTTGGAAAAGGAGATAACACTTAACCTAGAATACTCAGGGGAGGTTTCATGTAGAAGATGCTTCAGCTACCACTGGAAGAAGTGACCTAGCGGGTATCTGGTGGAAAAGTGCTTCAGAAGGAGGCAGCAGTGACTGCAGAAGAGATCAGGCTGGCCAGAAGTGGGCAATAGAGAGTAACAGGGCCGGGTGTCGCTGGTGGGGGGGGTGTGAGTATAGTAGACCTGGCCATCAGAAGAGGAAGCAGAGTAAGGTGGGGAGGGTAGTATGTGCAGGGTTTATGGGGCACTGTAAAATCCGTGGCTTTCATTCTGAAGGACGTGGGAAGCCACTGCGAGATTTTGAACAGAGCAGTAATACAGTAAGATTTACATTTTAAAATGATCATTGAGATATAGAAAGAATAGGTGAAGAATAGATGTTAGGGATCACATTTGGAAACAAAGATTCAAAACAGAATTCTACTGTACTGGTCCCAGATGGAGAAGGAGGTGTCCAGGTCCAGAGTGCTTGCAGTGAAGATGATAAAAGCAGTTAGATTCTCATAAAAGCTTGAAGACAACCAGCGGTATTTGCTAACAGATTAGATGTGTGTGAGACAGAAAATAAGGAATCAAGGATAAGACTGAGAATTTTTGCCTGACAAACTGGAAGGAACTTCAGATTTAAAAAAAAAAATGCTACTACCTATATGTCTGAGGAAAGCATAAGATCAGGAATTCTAGTTCTTACACTCTCGGTGATTTTTGTTTCTGGACAATCTCTCTCTTTAAGTCTGACGTTGATTATCAGTATGCTATCTCTTTAAGTAGCTTTAAGACATCTGTAAACATAAAACAATTGTTGCTTTGGAAAACCTTGTTAAGCTTTGGCTATATATATATATATATATATATATATATATAATAAATTTCATATATAAAATTTGAATTTCTAGTGTGATTCCAAATTCTTTTTACATTAAAAATTGAAATCAAAACAAGACTAGGTTCTTCTGTCCTTGGTACACCAGCCTATATAACCCTATACAATCTTCCCTTCAGCCTGAGAGGCGGGTGTGATTTAGAGGGAGCTGAATTTCTCCTCCAATTTCTTTCTCTGAATTCTGCTGAGGTGCAATATTTACACTAGCCCAGAATCAAGAGAGTAAGGGATCTTCTATCAGGTACAAGAAGACTAATAATAGGGAGTCACAGAATTAACTGCTATGGCTACTAACCAGTAAAAAGGCTCTATTAAGCATCTCTGAATTCTCATATACTGTACTATGTAAATGTGCTTTCAGAAAGAAAAGGAGTTTTCAACTTAAACTTCCTATCTTAGATTTCAACTCAGCCTCCTAAACCTGCTTCTCCTTCAGTTTTTGCCATCCACTCAGTTTGGTTCAAGTCATAATCTTAAGAGAAACTGGAATCCCTCCCTAATTTTCCTACTGCATAGAGAATCATTAACGAATGTTAATACCAGCAATAAATAGTAATGATATTAATTACTTGTTGAGTTCTATGTGTCAGGCATTGTGTTAACAGCTTTATATTCACAATCTCATTTAATTATCTCAACAACATTATGAGGTAATTACCATTATTATTATGAAGATACTAGAACTTCTTGCATAATTAATTTGCCCAAGGAGATGCAATTTAGAAAACAGAAAATACAGGATATCTGACTTTGTTACATTATATGGTCTTCCTAAGTTGTGTCAATCCTCTCGCCTACCTTTTTTCTTTTTTATGTTGTCTACTTGTCACTGTCCCCACTGCCACAACAGTAATTCATATCCTTCTTTCTTAGGCTAATGCAGTGGTCTTATCAACTGTTTCCCTCCACTGTTCTTGCTCCGTCATCCATTTTCTACATGGCAGTGGTAGATACCTTTCAAAATGGAAAATAAAATCATGTTTATCCTCTTGCAGTAAAGTCACTCTTGTTATCACACTACCCTTAGTCTTGACGTAAAGGTATAAGCCCCTATTGGGACAGGCACATGTTCAATCCTTACCTTACGTCTGTATACTAGTTGTGTCCATCTTGTAGCTCAAATTCTTAGCATCTTCAGAGGTAACGAAGGATCTAGCTCATCTGGGGGAAAAAAAAAATTTATGAGATTAAAATTTAAGAAAGACCTTTTAATAATTTAAAATTGAAATAATGGCCAAGTAGAGTACTTTTGACAATCTCTTTATTTTCTAGTAGTTAAATATGTGTAGTTAAATATGTGAGGAAAGCAAAATTGTCATGAGAACACTGTTTTGTAAAAATAGAATCAGTGAATGAGAATTTTGCTGCGTTATGTCAAGGGTAATTTCAGTAGACTGTATTAACCTGTTGAGCAAATATATACTTGAAACCAGATCAGCAAATTGTCCTTCCCTGCAGAAAACCAGACACCTTTGAAGAATTTTCACGTTTTACACTTCCATTGCTTACCTCCACACTGGCTATCATAATTATGTAAGACTCTAAAATTTAGGTAGAAAAATACAACACACTCAAGTTTATTTTTATAATTTATAATAATTTAATGGGCCTGAGTATCTGATTTGATCCTCAGGTCACCAAGATTTGAATGTGATTTTCACTGAAATTCCTTAAACACCTATTTACAGATTATTATTTGGGGTACCTCACCTGAATCTATTTTGATTTCATTCTTGCATTTAATTATTAAATAAATATACACATACCAAACAAAACCTCCTGTCTTGTTTGGAGGAATTGCATTCTACTGGAGGAAGACAAATATTAAACAATAAACAATAATTAAAAGAAGGAAATTTAGACATCTGCTAAGAACATGCAAATGGGAAATTTTTTTTTAAATAGAATAAAATAAGGAGGAGTGAGAGTATTTGGCAATTTTGCTATTTTAAACCGAGTGGTGACAACAAGACTAATTGAGAACATGACACTTGGAAGTGGTAAAAAATTTAGATGCATGGGAATCTGGATGAATAACACGTTAGTCTGAGGAACGAGGCAGTGCAAAATCTCTCTGGCAAGAATAGTTCATGTAGATAGGGTGGAGGGTGTGAAAGAGAGGATAGGAGAATTAATGGCAAGGATAAAAAAAGGCTTGTAGGCCATTTTAAGGACTTACTTTTATTCTGAATGAAATGGGGAGCCACTGCAGAATTTATAGTGAAGAAGGGACTTGATCTGGCTTACACTTCTTCAGTATCTCTCTGTTACAATGTTGACTACAACATATGGGGATGAATGTGGAAGGAGGAAATCACTGAGGAAGTCACTGTTACAATGCAAAGAAGACATAATGTTGACTTGATCTGAAAGGGTTACAGAGGTGGTAAGAAGGGGTTAGAGTATATATATTTTAAGACACACTGAATAATAACTAATGACAGACTGGATAAGGAGCAAGAGATGAAGACAGTTATTGAAGATTGTTTTAATGTTTTTCCTGTATGGTGGAAGAATGGGTTGCGATCAACTGAGATGGGAAAATATTAGATGAACTGATTCCTGGTGGGGGGGTGTTGGGAGTTCGGTGAAGTACATGTTAAGGTAAAGCTATCTGTCAGACCTTCAAATGTGGAAGTGGAACAAACAGTTGAATGTGGGCATTAGGAGGCCAGGGAGAGATTTTTTTTTTAATTTCCTTTTTTTATTTCCTTTGTGTGTTGGCGATATTAACAGGCATAAGAGAGGAAGAAATCGTTAAAGAACTGAATGGAAGTAGAAGAGAAGAGGTCCAAGAAAAAAAACCTTGAAATATTCCCAAATTAAGAGGTTATGGAGAAAACAAAAGAAAGGAAAGGATACTGAGAGACAGATGCCAAGTGAGATAGATGAAAACTTAATTGACCCTTAACATGGAAATACAGGCATCATTGCTAACTTTGACAAGTAGAGTAATTTTTATGAATTGGCTTCTCTTTAGATAGAATTAATTTTAGCATTTTCGTTTTCCTTTTTCTTTTTAAAATATATTTATTTATCTTTATTTGAGAGAGAGAAAGAGAGAATGCAAGGTGGGAGGGGGCAGAGGAAGAAAATCCCAAGCAGATACCCTGCTGAGTGCAGAGCCTGCCAGAACTAGATCCTGGGACCCTGAAATCATGACCTGAGCTGAAACTAAGGGTCAGCACTTAATCGACTGAGCCACGCAAGAGCCCCTTCATTTTCTTTTTCCCATCTAACCACATATTTAATAATCGTTTTCTCACTAGGCATCAAGAGTATGATAACTTTGGATGGAATTTCTCTACTACAGCGCATTTCAATGGGGCAACACTTCAAAGCCTCGCTTTCACTCTATTAGACTCTGTAGCCAAAGGTATTTATGACTCCGATGTCATGAAATAATGTTTATCCTTTTCCTTCTCTGCTGTCTCTCCCCTGGTGGTTGAAATATGGATGTGATTGTAAAAGCACCCATCATGGACCATGACTCAAGATCATTCACAGAGAAAGAATAAGAAGGAAGGAGGAATACGAGAGATTACCCAACACCATTAACATCAAAAATGGCCCTGTAACCTACTCATACTTTTGCATGAGGAAGATAAATTCTATGTCATTTAAATAATTGTTTTTAACCTAATTATCATTTTCCTCACTCAAAACTTAAGTAATATAGGGGTCAAACCAAAAACCCTTTCCTTTATGCTACATGGAAGCAAAGAAAAGGAAGAAAATCAAATAAATTATAGAAAGAAAATTCAGTAATATCAGTGAAGCTGAGCGCTGTATAACTATAGCCAGAGCAGTGGCTAGAAGTAGAACAAAACAAAATGGAAAAGAAGCTGGGAGGGGGAAAAAAAAAAAAGAAAGAAGCTGAGACTTTGGATGAGAACACAAACATTTTACTTCAAGTGAATTTCAAATGTCCCCTTGAAAGCAATGCTTAGTGAGGCTGCTATAAATATGGGTATTATGCCTTCTGATCCCTGAATATACTCCCAGATTGAATTAATTAGCCTAGTGCTTCTCAAAACATGTTCTCATGATAATCTTCAAAAAGAGAGTCTAAGAAATCTTGCATCTTTTAATTATCCTTTGAGGGCAATATTTACATTAACAGAATTAAACTAATAATGCATTGAGAACACCGAGGATACTATTTGATTTTCTTCAACCAAAATTTTTCAAGGACTGCCTCCCACAGCCTTTTCACATTGTTAATGACACCAAACACATGCTTTGGAAACAACGTGGCACACTGAAGTTGTAGTTAAAGCTCTCTTAATAAGAAAACATCATGTTATAAAAGAAATTTGAGGATTGGTTTTATTGATGCATTAGTCAAAACATCTTCACAGAAATTACAGGAGTAAATAAGAGTTCATGTTTTGAATTCAGTTTAAGTCTTGCTTTCTAATCACCTCTGGGTTTCTGTCTTCTATCTTTCCTCTTTGTTAAAATAATAATAATAATAATAATAATAATCAAAACATGTGCTTCCCTGCCTGAAGATCCTGACAACCTGTGTAAAAAAGTAATTCACTCCTAAGCAGCAAATCCATTTAAAACATTCCAAAAAAGAATCACCAACCAAGCATTAAAATTACATTTCAACCATGATCAAAAAAATGTAGCATAATCAATTGGGTGTTAAAGCATCTAAACACAATTATCCAAACTCCTAACTGAATCCAGAAAGTAGTCTTCAAACTTAAAGAACAGAAGATAACACTTTCATGTTTAAACATACATCTACAGAGCACTCACCAATACAGGCAAAATTAGAGTAATTCTAAAGACAGATATTTATTCTTAAAATCTTTATATCTGTCATTTAACTACATGTTAACTAAACTTACAGCTACATAATGTAAACTAAGGATTTTAAAAGCTATAAATATATCCTGGGTATGTAAAATGTCCCCGAATTTTTTCTCAAATCTGTACTTGTACTGTACTGTAAAAATATGTTGAATAAAACATTTATTTTAGCAATTAATCATAAAAGTTCATTATGTTGAGTTTTACTATTTTATCCATGATTCATACTGATTTCTAACAGGAAACAAGTCATCTGGTTATCAGTACAAAAATTGGGCAAACAGCATATACAGTACAATTAAATTTAAACTTCCAACATATTTATTCATTGAGACTTAGGTATTGGGCAAGAACTTTTTCTAGGGGCACCTGGGTGGCTCAGTATGTTGAGCTTCTGCCTTCGGCTCAGGTCATGATCTCAGAGTTCTGGATTCAAGCCCCACATTGGTCTTTCTGCTCAGTGGGGAGCCTGATTCCCCCTCTCCCGCTGCTGGCCTCTCTGCCTACTTGTGATCTCTCTCTCTCTGTCAAATAAATAAATGAAATCTTAAAAAAAGAAAAATAACTTTTTCCAGACACTGGGAATAAAAGAATGAATAAAACTGTTTCTGCCATATTAGCTGTCCCTTAAAATAATGAATTCCTAATCTACTCAAAACAGATCACTCACAGTTTATTGTATTAAATGAGTTAATAGCGCCTGAAATAAAATAAACACCATTCAAGGGTTTATTATCATTATTATCATCATTATCTCTTATCATAATTATTTCTTTATTGTACATCTTCCCTTTCATTATGAAAGCAAGTATCAGTGTCTATCACAGTTCATGACATTTAATAAGCATTTAAGAATATTGAGGAGTAAATGCTATTTTAACTTTTAGCTTTGTGAGGAAGGTATAATCTTTGATGTAAAATATTCTTTTCAGATTCATTTTTGGAATACCAAATATGTTAAAATTACATAGTTCCATATATGTCATGTTAGAAGGAAATATGTAATAATGGAAAATAGCTGAATTATTCATAAATGACCATAAACAATGCTTTAAAGATATGCTACTCCCATGTCAATGTTTATAAAATAAAATAATAATATAACCTACATGTCAAAGTTAAGACATGATGGAATTATTTTTAAGGAAGATCATTAGTAAATGCAGATTAGTACCTTTTACTAAGCTGTAATTATAGAGTTCCAAGCTCTAATGAAAAATAAAATGGTTATAGATTAGCAGTAGAATGAGATGGCATCATCATAGGAAGAAAACAGTAACAAATACAACTAGGCTTAAGCCATGTGCAAGATAACAGAACCAAGTTCTATTTGATATGTCATACCAGTACTAATTCGTTTAAGTAACTAAGAAATTCCTATATGTGGAACAGTTGCTAGAAGCTGAGAACACAAATATTATAGAAATATAATGAAAGGAGACCTATATATCTCAATATATAATACTGATATAATACAAAATATGTAATATCAATGTATAAAATAATACACGAGGGGTCCCTGGGTGGCTCAATTGTTAAGGGTCTGCCTTCAGCTATGGTCATGATCGCAGGGTCCTGGGATTAAACCCCACAGCATTGGGCTCCCTGCTCAGCGGGAAGCCTGCTTCTCCCTCTCCCACTTCCCCTGCTTGTGTTCCCTCTCTCGCTGTCCCCTCTCTATCTAATAAATAAAATCTTTAAAACAAACAAACAAAAAAATACATGAAATATTTTAATAAATGGGGGTATAAAATCCTCCCAATGCAATAGAAGATGGATAAACTTTCCCTGAGCAAATCCATTACACTCCTAGATGAGGATCAGAGGGCATTTAGGCCAGAACTTGAAAACTCCGTAGGAGCACAGGAATTTGAAAAGGAGGAAACAGAATTTTTCAAAAGTCTTGAGACAACAGAGCATGCAGCACATCTAAAAACAGGCAAGGGTTCTGTTTAACTGGAATGTAGCCAGCGTAGTGGTGAGCAATGAGAGAAAGCTCAAAAGGAAAACGGAAGAAATATTTTTACAAAGGTAGCACAGTACAGAAGATCTTGGACATTATATGTTAGTCAAGGGGGAAGTATTAATCACTTTAAATACTGTCACAGATTTCAAATAGTTTTCATAGAGAAATACTTGGTAGATGGATTAGAAAGTTAAGAAATTTGGAGGAGAGATGCATTGATAAAGACTGTGTGAACTTGAAAAAGAAAGAGATAAAGATGGATCTAGAGAGAGCCTCAAAAAAACTCATTGGTACACTGTTTCATGGTTCCAGAATAGGAGACAGATAAAACCTAGCGATAAATTTTATTAGGGGAGGGACGCCTGGGTGGCTCAGTTGGTTAAGCAGCTGCCTTCGGCTCAGGTCATGATCCCAGCGTCCTGGGATCGAGTCCCACATCGGGCTCCTTGCTCAGCAGGGAGCCTGCTTCTCCCTCTGCCTCTGCCTGCCATTCTGTCTGCCTGTGTTCGCTCTCTCCCCCTCTCTCTCTCTGATAAATAAATAAAATCTTTAAAAAAAAAAAATTTTATTAGGGGATATGGCTGACAAGGTTTCTAAACTCCTAAGGATGAGTAGAGGGGGGTGACCTTGACTGAGATGTTGAATACAGGATAGAAGGTACTGAGTAAGGGTGAAATAATGCATTTAGTTATTGACTTAGCTTTAAAACTCACAAAACAAACTGAGGGTTGCCGGGGGGAGGGGGTTTGGGAGAAGGGGGTGGGATTATGGACATTGGGGAGGGTATGTGCTTTGGTGAGTGCTGTGAAGTGTGTAAACCTGGTGATTCACAGACCTGTACCCCTGGGGATAAAAATATATGTTTATAAAAAAAAAAACTTAATATATCTATTAAATACTTTAAAATATCTCTTAATCTCTTGAAAATATGGTTCTCAAATGCAGGAAAGGTATCTGAGCTAAAGATACATATATATTTAAGTATTGCCTTCTAACTCTTGTTGAACCCATCTCTCCAGTCAACGCATGCATGGCTAAACACTGTGAGATGGGTCTCAGCAGCTGGATCTGGGATATGACCCCTCACAGAGTGAGACAGCACATGGCTGGGGAGAGCGACTCAGAGACTTGGTATTTACTCTAGGAAATAGGAGCTAATCCCCATATTTAGTATAATTTATTACTGATTCCTGATAAAAAACTTTCAGCGAATTAGTTATACAAGGGACTTTCCTCCCCCTGATAAAGAGTATTCACACACACATACAAAAAGAAGCCTCAGCTGATATTATACATAACAATTAAAAAAATTTCTTCTTAAGATGAGGAACAAGGCTAGAAAGTCCTATACTATGCACTGCTGTGGAACATCACAGTGGATGTCTTTGCTGGTGCAGTAAGAGAAAAAGAAGAAATGAATGCTTCTAGAACTAAAAGGTACGTTTAGTAATGTTTAAGGATACAGGATGAATAAGCAAATGAAAGCTGAATGTACAGAAAATATGAACAGATATTTCATCAAAAGGATGTGAAAAGATGACAAACACATCAAGAGATACTCATTGCACCAGGTGTTACATGCAACTGATCGGTCACTGAACTCTACATCTGAAACTTATGATGTACTATTTGCTGGTTAACTGAATTAAATAAAATAAAGAGATGCTCAATATTACTAATCATTAGATAAATGTGAATTACAATCATGATATACCAGCTGAATGGGGAAAAAAAAACAACACCAACGAACAAAACTGACAATATCAAGTTCTGACATGGATACAGAATAAATGTATTTCTAACTGATAAATTTTTGGAGGGAGGTGAGATTTGAAAATGGTACTCTAGAAAACATATTTCTAATTTCCAGTGAAGTCAAACAAATGTCGGCACACCTCAGAGACTTCGGGAGTTTGGATCCAGACACTGCAATAAAGCAAATATTGCAATGAGGCAGTCAAATAAATTATTTCGGTTCCCCAATACATAAAACAGTTATGTTTAAGCTATACTGCAATCTAGTAATTGTGCAAGAGCATTATGTCTACAAAACAATGCACATACCTTTATATAAAAAATACTTTGCTGGTTTAAAAAAAAATGTTAAGCATCACCCAAGCTTTTAGCAAGTCCTAATCTTTCAGTTGATGGAGGGTCTTGTCTTGATGCTGATGACTGGTGACCGATCAGGGTGGTGGTTATTAAAGGTTGGTGTGGCTGTGGCAGTTTCTTTAAGACAAAATTGAAGTTTGCACATCAATTGACTCTTCCTTTTGCAATTTCTCTATCCCACGTGATGATGTTTTATAGCATTTTACCCACAATAGAACTTCCAAAATTGGAGTCAATCTTCTCAAATGCTGCCACTGCTTTACCAACTAAGTTTATGTAATATTCTCAATCCTTTGCTATTATTTCAATGATCTTCATAGCATCTTTATCTTTATCAGGAGTACATTCCATCTCAAGATATCACTTTCTTTCTTATCTATAAGAAACCATTACTCACCCATTGAAGTTTTATCATGAAACTGTAGCAATTCAGTCACATCTTTAGGCTCCACCTCTAATTCTAGTTCTCTTGCTATTTCCATCATATCTGCATTACTTCCTTCACTGAAACCCTTACAGTCACCCATGAGGGTTGGAATTTCTTCCACACTCCTGTTCACATTGATATTTTGACCTTTTCTCATGAATCACAAATGTTCTCAAGGCATCTAGAATGGTGAATCCTTTCCAGAAAGTTTTCCATTTACTTAGCCCAGATCAGGTCTGTCACAGGAATCCCTATCTATGGCAGGTATAGCCTTACAAAATGTATTTCTTAAATAATAAGAATTTAAGTCAAAATTAGTTCTTGATCCACATGGGCTACAGCATGGATGTTGTGTTAGCAGACAGGGAGACACTTACCTCACTGAACATCTTCATCAGAGCTCTTGGGTGATCTAGTGCATCATCAAAAAGGAATAATATTTTCAAAGGAGTAGGGTTTTTTGTTTGTTTTTTGTTTCTCTGTTTTGTTTTGTTTCTTTTCTGAGCAGTAGTTCTCAACAGTGGACTTAAAATATTCAGTAATCAGGTGCCTGGGTGGCTCAGTGGGTTAAGCCGCTGCCTTTGGCTCAGGTCATGATCTCAGAGTCCTGGGATTGAGTCCTGCATCGGGCTCTTTACTCAGCAGGGAGCCTGCTTCCCTCTACCTCTCTCTCTGCCTGCCTCTCTGTCTACTTGTGATCTCTGTCAAATAAATAAATAAAATCTTTAAAAAAAAAAAAATCAGTAATCTCGTTGTAAGCAGATATATTGTCATCCAGGTTTTGTCGTTCCATTTACAGAGCACAAGCAAATTTCTCGTAGATTTAGCAATTCTTAAGGGCACTAGACTTTTGGGAGAGGTAAGTGAGCACCAGCTTCACCTTAAAGTCACCAGCTGCATTAGCTGCTGTCCGTTGAAGTTTTGAAACCAGGTACTGACTTCTCCTCTCTAGCTATGAAATCACTAAATGACATCTTCTTCCAAAAAAAGGCCACTTTATTTACATTGGCCATCTGTTGTTTCCTGTAGCCACCTTCATTAATGATCTTGGCTAGATGTGGGTAACTTGCTGCCGTTTCTACATCAGCACTTGCTGCTTCACCTTGCATCTTTATGTTTTGGAGACGGCTTCTTTCTGAGCATCTCATGAACCAAGCTCTGTTAGCTTCAAACTCTTCTGCAGCTGCCTCGCCTCTCTCCGCCTTCACAGAATTAAAGAGACTTAGGACCTTATTCCAGAGTAGGCTTTGGTTTTAGGAAATGTTGTGGCTGCTTTGACTTCTATCCAGACCACTAAAACTTTGTCCACATCAGCGGTAAGTCTGTCTCGTGCTCATCATGTGTGTGTTCAGTGCAGTAGCACTTTTAATTTCCTTTAAGAATGCTTTCTTTGCATTTACAACTTTGGCTAACTGTTGTAAGAAGCTCAGCTCTTGGCCTTTCTCACTTTTAGAAGGCCTTCTTTACTAAACTTAATCAGTTCTATTAATTTAGTATTTTTAATAATGTTTTATTTATTTGTTTGTTTATTTGAGAAAGAGAGATGGAGAGAGAGTGCAGGGGGCAGAGGGAGAGTAAAAGTTCATATAGACTCCATGCTGAGCACAAGCCACGTGCAGGGCCTGATCCCATGGCCCTGAGATCATAGCCTGAGCTGAACCCAAGAGTCAAATGCTGAACCCACTGAGCCACCCAGGTGCCCCAAATTTCAACATCGTGGGGAATAGGGAGGCCTGAGGAGAGGGAAAGAGATGACGGAATGCTTGGTCGAAGCAAAAATTAGAACACACACAAAATTTGTCTAAGTTGCTGTCTTATATGGATACAGTTTGTGGAGCCCCAAGCACCTCGACAAATGGCACTGACAGACTTGCTTGATGCAGGATTGCCACAAACCTTCAATGTAAAAAGTGCAGTATCTGCAAAGTGCAATAAAGTGACTCACATGGAAAAGGTCTGCCTGCCTGTAATTACCATTATATCTAGCAATCCTGTTAACAGATATTTACTGCCAATAAAAGCAAACTTTCATTAATACAAAAGTCTATAGATGAATACATATAATTAGTAAGAAATTACATATATCCCATTATCTTGTATATTATCTTCATTATTCTTTAATCATTTAGTGTGCTTTTTGCTCTTTCAGTATTGTTTATAAATCATATGAGAAAGGGGATCATCTCTCCTTTCTAAATTCTTAAATGTTCCAGAAATACAATTGCCTTACTATGATCTTCAGTAACAGGTAACAGAACAGTGACCCACCTAGTTGTTGGCAATAGAGGTCAGAATTATCTTACGCTAGAAATAGCAAAAGGACTTAGCTCAGGATCAATGAGACACTGTACTTTTAAAAATCTTATAAGGGCCCTCAACTCTATGGTCAAATAATCTTCAGCAAAGCAGGAAAAAATATACAGTGGAAAAAAGACAGTCTCTTCAATAAATGGTGCTGGGATATTCGGACAGCTATATGTAGAAGAATGAAACTTGACCATTCTCTTACACCATACACAAAGATAAACTCGAAATGGATAAAAGACCTCAGCGTGAGACAGGAATTCATCAGAATCCTAGAGGAGAACATAGGTAGTAACCTCTTTGATATCAACCACAACAACTTTTTTCTAAATATGTCTCCAAAGGCAAAGGAAACAAAAGCGAAAATGAACTTTTGGGACTTCATCAAGATCAAAAGCTTCTGCACAGCAAAGAAAACAGTCAACAAAACAAAGAGACAACCCACAGAATGGGAGAAGATATTCACAAATGACAGTACAGACAAAAGGTTGATATCCAGGATCTACAAAGAACTTCTTAAACTCAACACACACAAAACAGATAATGTCAAAAAATGGGCAGAAGACATGAACAGACACTTCTCCAATGAAGACATACAAATGGCTATCAGATACATGAAAAAATGTTCATCATCACTAGCCATCAGGGAGATTCAAATTAAAACCACATTGAAATACCACCTTACACCAAATAGAATGGCCAAAATTAGAAAGACAGGAAACAATGTGTGTTGGAGAGGATGTGGAGAAAGGGGAACCCTCTTACACTGTTGGTGGGAATGCAAGTTGGTGCTGCCACTTTGGAGAACAGTGTGGAGATTCCTCAAGAAATTAAAAATAGAGCTTTCCTATGACCCTGCAATTGCACTACTGGGTATTTAACCCAAAGATCAGATGGAGTGAAAAGTACCCCAATGTTTATAGCAGCAATGGCCACAGTCACCAAATTGTGGAAAGAACCAAGATGCCCTTCAACGGACAAATAGATAAGGAAGATGTGGTCCATATACACTATGGAGTATTATGCCTCCATCAGAAAGGATGAATACCCAACATTTGTAGCAACATGGACGGGACTGGAAGAGATTATGCTGAGTGAAATCAGTCAAGCAGAGAGAGTCAATTATCATATGGTTTCACTTATTTGTGGAGCATAACAAATAACATGGAGAACATGGGGAGATGAAGAGGAGAAGAAAGTTGAAGGAAATTGGAAGGGGAGATGAACCATAAGAGACCATGGACTATGAAAAACAATCTGAGGATTTTGAAGGGGTCGGGGTGGGAGGTCGGGGGAGCCAAGTGGTGGGTATTATGGAGGGCACGTATTGCATGGAGCACTTGGCGTGGTGCATAAACAATGAATTCTATTACACTGAAAAGAAATCTAAAAAAAAAAAAAATCTTATAAGGGCGCCTGGGTGGCTCAGTTGGTTAAATGACTTCCTTAGGCTCAGGTCAAGATCCTGGAGTCCCAGGATTGAGTCCTGCATCGAGCTCCCTGCTCAGCAGGGAGTCTGCTTCTCCCTCTGACCCTCCCCCTTCTCATTCTCTCTCTCACTCTCCCATTCTTTCTCTTTCTCAAATAAGAAAATAAAATCTTAAAAAAAAAAATCTTATAAAAAATGCCAGGAAAACTAACCATTTAGATGCTTATCAATTAATAGAGTCTCACTATTTAAATTGATAACTGATGATGTGCCAGATGTTTAAAATGACAGAATATTTCTTGCATGTCTTCTTGGATCATAAGTTATACTCCAAGATTTCTGTGCAATATTTTGAAATTTTTAGATTCTTTAAAACTTTAAAAACTATTTTACATAAATATAAAACAAGGATCCATTATTAACAGAATACACTATTTACATGTATTTTTCAACTTCAGTAATAGAATGTAAAGAAATCTTAAGTATACAGGAAGACATTTTGGCTACATGCCTAGATACATTTCTCAGGCATCTGCAACAGAGTACCCTTCCTATTGTAATTCAGAAAATTACCATATCCCAATATTTTAGAGACATATTTATCACCATCATAAAATTATAGACAAAAAAAGAAATTCACAAAATTAAATTTGACCTCTACCTTAATTCATGAGTCTGAAAGAACTTAGGGATATATCTGGGTTCACTAGATAATGTGGTAGAGAAATGCTGAATTGCCTAGCCAGTATAAATCATGTTTATACTATTTTGATTATTAGCACATAACACAGACATGTGCTTCATGCCTTAACATGCCATTCATGATCCTCAAGATCTAGAGATAGATAAAAATGTAAACGTAATAGCTCAGAGAAGTAAAAATTAAAAATTGTTTTCCACATCAATACATCTACTTTTATTTAGCTTGATTAATCATCTACCATATACTTACCAAATCACCAAGATGCCTGAGCATAATTTGCATCAAAATTGATGGCATATTTTACCAGGTTTCCTGAATACTTACACTGAAAGATTGTTGTCAAAGTCATCTACAGTTTAAGACAAAATTTGATAACTTGTTTCTATTCTCTTTGCAGGCTATAATTTACTGAAAACTCAAAGTTTAAATTGTCAGGATCACTCATTTTGACAATAAAATTATTAGCATTCTAGAAGGCTAACAGGATACAAGCTTACAAATAACCAAAAGAGAGTAACTAGAAATGGGTAAAGCAGCATTTATGGGATTATGCTGAGAAAAAAAAGTATAATAACCTATATTCAGGTTTAATCTAGTATATTGTTAACCTACTATATTTTTATCATTTATTTAATATAATATAGTAAATGACTCAAGAAATAACTCTCTCCTTAAACACAACAGAAATATCCCATCAGATAAAAGACTGTCTAGGTAATTTAGATACATGAAAGAGTTTAAAATATCATTTTTTCATATAGTTTTCTCCTTTTCAATGCCCTTCTTCTTTATTATTGCTAATCCAGGTCTAGAAAAAATTCAATCTCAATAAATACAAAGCATGTATAATGATATCCCCTAGAAGGTGCTTTTCTCACAGGATTTAAAAAAAAAAAATCAAGTAAAAAATACAAACATTTCCAAAGGTAGTAATGCTAAAACTTATTTTTATTCAGGTTCATACATATGCATATGTGTGTGTTGTGTGTATATATAGTAACTGTATGTAAGGGTATATATAAAAGACAGAGGCAGAGAGACAAAGATAAATGAAGATTTCTTCCCCCATTGAAACTCTTTTACTAGGACTTAAAAGCAGAAGACAAAGCTTAAAGAAACTAAAAGTACTAAAGAACTAAAAGAAACATAGAAAAACCAAAACATATTATTTTCTTAAGAACTAAAGAAACTTAAGAACTAAAAGAAACATATCAAAACCAAAACATATTCCTTTCTTTAAACAAATACGTCTAACTAGATTCCAATTAAAATCCTATATTTAACAAGTAACTGAATGTCATCCGTGTAAGTTTGCTGGCATATCATTATTTTTAAACAGATCTTAATGTTTGTTGACTTCAATTATGACATGGGCCATATGCTTATTGTGAAAATCGTTTAGAATAATCAGCAATAAAATATTTTAGCAAGAATTAAGATGATAAATGATAAATAGAATGGTCTGAAGTTATTAGTTTAGTCCAGTAGTTTTCAACAATTTCCTGCTTTCTGGAGCTCAACTACTGTTATTTTCTTAATTAGACTCTTTTTTTTTTTCTCCTATGGCTGATAATGTCTTTACTAAAAGTAGCTATTCCTTTATGCTTGTTTCTTCTTTCATTTTAGATATTTTAATAATTGTATCTATGCTATAATCTGTGTTCATTTCCCTATTGTTTAAAAATAGTAGAGACATTGGGGCACCTGAGTGGTTCAGGGGTTCAGGGGGTTAAGCATCTGCCTTCAGCTCACGTCATGATCTCAGGGTCCTGGGATTGAGCCCCACGTCAGGTGCTCTCTGCTCAGCAGGAGCCTGCTTCTCCCTCTCTCTCTCTGCCTGCCTCTCTGCCTAATTGTGATCTCTCTGTCAAATAAATAAATAAAATCTTTAAAAAATAAACAAACAAATAAAAGAGACATTATTTTAAAACAGAAGACCTTGACTCTAAGCCATGTGACAAATCAAGGCATACCCTGATAAAGGATGGGAACATCCAGGAGCTCAGGAGGTGGTTCCTCTGTGTGAATGCTACCCACAGTTGGTGATGGGCAGCCTAAATTGTGGTTTTCCAATGGGCATGATGGTGAACACAAATCTCAAGATACATTTAGTTGTTCTATGTTTGTTTTTTTTCTATGTTTGTTTTTAATGGGAGTAATATTTGTTGAAAGAACCCATGTTAAGTATTTGAGGAACAACTTGAAAACAGGAAAGGGGACTCTTCGGTATAAGCAGAATAGGCATGATAACTATTAGTATACTCAGGAAAAAGAAGAAATTAAAGATTTTCTCAGAGATTTAGAGCAAAACAGAAAATGCAAATGCCAAACAGTGTGCGAAAAAGATCGGAAGTTCATTTACAAACTTTAGTAACTCAAAAATTTAAGAAAATTATATAGGTTTTATTGAAAAAATATGAATTTTTTTTAAAAATTTTATTTATTTGTTTGACAGACAGATTACAAGTAGGCAGAGAGGCAGGCAGATAGAGAGAGAGGAGGAAGCAGGCTCCCTACCGAGCAGGAAGCCCAATGCGGGGCTCGATCCCAGGACCCTGGGACCATGACCTGAGCCGAAGGCAGCGGCTTTAACCCACTGAGCCACCCAGGTGCCCAAAATATGAATATTTTTATTAGGTTAAAAGAAACAGGAAACATGCAGAATAGAGTTATAACCAGTTGCATTTGTCCACACATATATTTACAGATACAGAAATAGAAGCAATAAAAATATATGGAGGGCTAAATGGATGTACTTGGTTACTTCTCATATCTAGGAATAAATTATATTTTAGGTGTTAATGGTGTGAATAAAAGAATATGGGGAAAAGGAATAAGAATAAAGAGATAGTCTCAATATGCAGACATTAACTTTTCCTAGGAATGGATTTTACTGAATACTCTCATTTAATAAAATGCAACCATTTGGGCAGTGGTCTTCCCCATACCCTGAAATGGTTAGTTTCAAGTTTCAAATTTGTAATATTGATTCTATTTCACTAGCACTGAGATGGAATGTACTTGAGACCATTCATCATGACAGAAAGAGCTACAGATGAACACTCAGAGGTATAAGAATATATCTATCATATTCTGCAAAGGTTTCCTTTCAATTACCCTATACTTCTATAGAACGGGCTTTGGAAGTATGATTTCTTCAAAGACTGGGATAGAGACATCTGTAGCAGTCCTTTATTCTAATCGTAAATAGTCTAGTATGTCTACAGTATATTTGACATAAGAGATGATACTTGGCTTCTGGGTAAAAAATGGTGACTCTCTGAAGGCTTAAGAGTTTTATCTTAGACCTAGCACCAAGACACATGTGAGATATTCTGAGAGAGATTTCTGCAATTCTGATTTTCTCATGTGCTGATATATTTGGCTATAATTCATAAAAACTCACTTCATAGAAAATCCTTAATTTGGGATGCACCAATTATTCTTTTCATACAAGGAAATCACAGAGAAGAAGGAATTCCTTTTTGAGAACATCACAAATGAGCATTTCTTACTTCTTTGAGGATATGCAGTGCACTTTAATTTCCTTTTCTTTTTTTTTTTAAGTTTTTATTTATTTATTTGACAGACAGAGATCACAAGTAGGCAGAGAGGCAGGCAGGGTTGGGTTGGCGGGGGGGTGGGGGAAGCAGGCTTCCTGCTGGGCAGAGTCCAATGTGGGGCTCCATCCCAGGACCCTGGGATCATGACCCAAGCCGAAGGCAGAGGCTCCAACCCACTGCACCATCCAAGGCACCCCTTAATCTCCTTTTCTTAAAGTAAGATGGGAAGTTTAATATTCCTGCCATAATGGTTAGCTGGAATATTTTATGTAGCTGGAATATTTTATAATCTCTGAACTCTCTTTAGATAGTTACTTTCTCCTACTAAGAATAGATGCCTGGTTATTAAAATTAGCAGAGCAAAGATATATAAATGCCCATAAAGCCCTCAAATGAGTTTACTGTTGGTAGTATACCCAAATGTGGATCTCTGCTGAGCTAGTGCTATTTTTAGAAAACATGAGGTATGGGTTAAAAGGAAGGGCTGATGATAATATAAAGTAGGACCAAAGTAAGATGTTCCTCCAGAGACTTGATTTAGATCTCAAAGTCCCTTCTTACAGTTAAAATAACTACACCCTGATGTATCCATACACAGTGTTTTAATTTTCCAAGAACTTCAAATAACTAGTATAGATAATCCAACTTCTTTCTACACAATGAACAGTCAATGCTTAACTAAGAAAAGTGTTATAGAAAGAACACCTGTAAATTGGTATTAAATAAAACAGGACTTGAGGAATTATGAGAACTCCTTTTATAATGTTTTATTACTTCTTTGCAATAGTAAACTTTCTCTAAGGTATGTTACAAATATAATCAAAAGCATCTCATAGGAGGAAGCATAATATCAACCTCATTATATGAGATTATCCTAGTGCAAGATTTCAAAGCCCACTACTTCGCTCTGCATTGGGCCTTAAATATTTTAATTAGTGTACACATCAAAGTCTTTCCAAGGATACTTAAATAGTGTCTTGAATGAGAACACTGTCTAAAGCCAGAATGCTTTGTTTTAAACCCTGGCTCCATTCTTTAATGCTCCTGTGACCCTAAGCACATCACTTAGACTTGTTTCCTTATTTGTAAAATGGGATATGAGATAATAATGATACTAAACACAGAGAAACACAGAGAATGATGGATCAGTACATAGGGAGAAAAAAAAAACACATGAATAAAATGTAAAAGTACACAACTGTAAGCCAAAATAGGAGGCTATTATAATCTTTACCTACTTAGTAGCAAAAACAATCAAAGCCATTAATCTATGTTTAGTGAACATTCTCCACACTCCCCTACAAACTTAAAAACTCAAAAGGTAGTTATTTGCTTTATCAGAATAGAAACGTCACAAATGTGCAATGTGATTCAGGGGGTAAGTAATGCTTGTGTGGTATGTTTAGTCTGGTTGTCGGCTCTTGGTTTATTATGTTCTTAGTCTAGAACCTTCTGTCTTGTGAATGTTTACTCTGACATTTTAAAACATCTCCTGTTAACATTTTTTTTTTTTTGCTCAGAAGATAAAAATACAGTTATATCTGTTCAAATATGCTTAAAACAACTTCTTTTTCTTGTTTATATCATAAAAATGCCAAACTAACAAGTGCTTGTTTGTCTGGCCATTTATTTAATTAGACATCTAGGTTGCCCAGACGTGGAAAAGAGAAATGGTCTTCCTAGTGCTCAGCGTGCCCGAAGGGAAGCCTCATTCTTCTACCTGCCTCAATGAAGCTAAATTCCTACAAACTTATGAGGAAAGAAGCAGGAAAAAAAGAAAAAGAAAAAGAGGAAAGAAAGTCCTCTGTAAAAAGAATATAAAATGTATTTAGGAACACATCTCTCTCTTCTTAGCTTTTTGTTCATATTAGAATGAAATTGTTTGAAAGAGCTTGTTAAAGCTCCGTCTCTTTTTGGCATTTAAAGTGGAACTAATAGTTATGTTTATGATGGTGGGATTTTAAATGTGTAACTGCATTTGCATTATAAAAATTTTAAACTAAACTTGAAGCTTTGGATGAGACAAGCATTCAAGCATTGTGGAACATTAATATTCAAAAGAAATCATGTCATAATTGTCTAGCACTATTTAAATATAAATGGCAATAGTGAATGTCATTAACAAATGCACTTTTACATTTTAACCTGGTTAGGCATTTATGAAAACAAAGCCAGAGAAAGAAAGCCTCATTGAACTATAAGCCAGAAAGAGGATGGAACTCTTCTTCTAATTGAGTACGTAAGTAAGTCTTTTAGAAAAAATTCCCAGTAGCTCAGATAATCTTTTGTAAGAAACTCAAATTAAAAGCCTGTTTAAGAAGCTTATGACCTAAAGTAAAAGGAATTCACTTTCCTTAACCTTGACAGTATAAACTTGACGTTTTCCCCTTCTAACAGGATGAACATTTACAAACTCAGGTAGAATGTCAAGCATTCTGCAAAAAAGAATTATATAACTACTTCTCCAATAAGCCAGGGAACATATTGGCCCATTCTTCTTAAACTTCAAATTTCAGGGTTTTAAAAACATGTGAATATTATGTCTGTCTTTGTCCCTACTTAACCTCATAGTCAAGAACGAAGGGAAAAGATACTAAGCCATTTTGTAAAATGAATTTATCCTAAGAAAGTCACTGATAATACTCTTAATAAATCCATAGACTTAAAAAAAAAAAGAAAGGAAATAAGAAACTTTTTCCACGAGCTGAATTCACCATTTCAGATCAGTAGGCATGTGTTTTTAAGTAAAAGCAGTTTTTTTTTTTTCTTTTAAGATTTCATTTATTTATTTGACAGAGAACGAGAGAGAGATCACAAGTAGGCAGAGAGGCAGGCAGAGGCAGAGGAGGAAGCTTGATCCCAGGACCCTAAGATCATGACCTGAGCAGAAGGCACCCAGGTGCCCCTGAAGCAGTTTTGTTAAATAAAAGCCATTTGAAGGTTTTGTTTTGGTTTTCTCCTGTTGTTTTGTCTTCTATCACAGCCACTGTCTTTTTACATCAAAATTGCTCAGTGGAAATAGTACCAATTTAGAACTGCGAATTTCCTACCTACCAATCAGTCATCTGTGATCCTGTCTGAGCAACAAATATTGTTATTTAGGGAAGAAGCAATTCTTTAAATCATGATCAAACTCATTCTCGTTACTTTATTTCCTTGGTGAACTGATTCTAATACCTCAGGTAACCAACCTCTGTCATTCCTTTCTGGCTGTTCTACCGGATGGACCAGATATGTTCGTCTAAGTATATACTTCTTTCTTGTGAAACAGAGAGAGATTAAATAGCCCAACTCGTATCGCCATGTAAAAAAAAAAAAGAAAAAAAAAAGAAAAAAAAGAAAACAGGTCAGTTTTTCTGGAGAGATGTTTAACTGCAACAGGAGACATGTGTGTATACTTTGAATTAAGTAAGTGAGGGGAATTGCACAGACAGGACACCTTTGACAGTAAAGTACTGAAAGATGAGGCCCAATGTACTAGATTTAGTTTCTCAGTCAGTTTGGTATGAGAATTGGAATTATAGGGAAAAGGAACTCTAGGAGAGATGACTGAACATTGGAAGTATGACTGCCTCTTGTAAAACAGCAAGTGCTAAAACAGGGCTGGCGCTGATCCACCACCTACCTTCCCTTTGGGGCCAAAGGAAGTCCTCAGGCATTACTTTCAATTTTACTGTGGGATCCACACCGAGTCTCAGCTGTCATATATATTTAAATAGGACAGTCTCTCCCAGTATCAACTTTAATAAGCCTTTCATATTTGACTATGAATTACCGATAACTTATTTTTTGGGGGGTCAATAACGAAAACTCTGGCATCTAGGTAATAGTCTTACTTTCAATATTTAAAGGAAATAGTTCAAAGTTAACCAAGAATTAGGTTACAATGACATGACATATGGAAACTAATCAACTACGTTGTATCATCTTCTTTGAAGTGAGGTATTGTCCAATATTATTCTGGTTTGATTTTCAAAAATTCAGAGAAGTCAATCTTAACCTGAAGCGTTCATCAGAATCCCTGAGGAGGGTGTAAATAAAACACATGTTCCCTGACCCCTCCTCTGAAATTCTGATGGATTATGTTCAATAATCTTAAATCAGAACAAAACAAAGCAAAATCTCTACATATAATTTTATTTGTTTGTTTATTTAATTTATTTAAAATCAATTGCCCAAGAGACAGTACATCACTGGTTTTTGATATAATGCTCAATGATTTATCAGTTCAGTATAATGCCATCTTTTTTTCTAAGATCTTATTTATTTATTTGACAGAGAGAGATCACAAGTAGGCAGAGAAGCAGGCAGAAAAAGGGGAAGCAGGCTCCCCACTGAGCAGAGAGCCCGATGTGGGGCTCGATCCCAGGACCCTGAGATCATGACCTGAGCCGTAGGCAGAGGCTTAACCCACTGAGCCACTCAGGTGCCCCCCAGTATAATATAATCTTAAATATAAACTCTTTTGTATTTTTTTTAAGGATTTATTTATTTATTTTACTGGGAAGGGTAAAGGGAGAGAGAGTCCTAAGCAGCTTCTGTGCTGAGTGCAGAGTGGAGGCGGGGCTGGACCTCATGACCTCATGACCTCATGACTCTGAGATTACCACCTGAGCCAAAATCAAGAGTTGGACACTTAACCGACTGCGCCACCCAGTTGCCCCTTTGTTGTCTGTTTTACTAGCATATAATCATAATTCAGACTAAGAAACAGTGAATGTCTCAATAGTCTCAATTCAACCTTTGGTTACAAACTTTGAAATACACTGGAATAAACTCTTAGGCATCTAGAAAAAACATCAAGCCACACATTTGATTTTATGATTTTTTAAAATTTTTGAATATAATTAACTTCTCAATAGACTTTAAGAATAATGGGCTTTAAAACTTTTCTGCCCTGTCACTATATTCCTTCAACTAGAAGAATACGTGGTACCAAAAAGATTCACTACAATTATTTTTCATCATTACTCAACGCTGGAAACAACTTAAACTGTCTTCAGTGGGAAAATAAACAAACAGTTTATTTGTTTATTAAGGGGACAAATCCCTTCAAAGCAATTCTTCTTAGCAATAAAAAGAGTAAATCACTGATTCAGGCAACAATTTTGGATTGTATGGATTATAGACTCTGATGGTCACATATTTTATGATTCCATTTATGTGGAATAATAAAAAAGATAAAACTCTAGTTACATATCACTGTCAATATAAGTGGACAGCATGAAAGAGTATTTTGGATGATAGACTATTCTCCATAGTGATTATAGTAGTGGTTAAATGAATATATATGTGTTCAATTCATAGACCTATATACTAAAAATAGTCAACTTTACTGTATGTTAACTTAAAAATAAACAACTTTTTGGAAATATATTCTGACATAAAAATGCATATCTATATGTAGGCCACTTGTGTACAATGTCCAAAAAAGTCACAAAACAAATTTTTTTCATTTTAATCTAAAGAGTGAGGACCTCTAGAAATACAGAATTGCCATGACCTTGCAAATCCATCAATACCCTTTCCCTATTGGGTATCCAAACTGGGAAATCTTTTAGTATCCTTCCAGAGTTTGGGCGTGGCACAGGAAAGGAATGAGAATTATCCAGAACCCACTCCCTACCTACACTCTCAAGCTATGCTCTGGCAGCACTACGCTCCAGTTCTATTACATTCACGACTACAACAAACACATTATGTAATCCTCATGGAAGCATTTAGTAGGTTTTTGATCTTTTGCCTGGGTGGCTAGAGATTACATAATTCAGTTTAATTGAGTGTTTACTAAGTATTATTTCAGCCACTTTTGTATATCAGGCATAATCTGAACTATGGATCTTTCTTCCATCATTCATTGAACAACTTTTTTTTTCTTTTAACTATGTCACACACTATGTTAGCCATTAAGTAACAAGCAACAAATAACATCTCTGCTGTCCTGGAGTTGATACTCTACTGAGGAGTAAATGATACATAAAAACTTATAAGATTAAAAAAAAAAAAAAGTGCTCTTCCTAGGCCGGCACTCTCACCAAGGAGAAGGCCATGTTCAGTTCGAGGTTGAAGATCGTGAAGCCCAATGGCGAGAAGCCAGACCAGTTCGAGTCCGGCGTCTCCCAGGCTCTTCCAGAGTCGGAGATGAGCTCCGACCTCAGAGCCCAGGTAAGGGAGCTGAGTATCACGGCATCCAAGGAAACTGAAGTTGGCGGTGTTCAGAGAGCTATTACCATCTTTGTTCCCGTTCCTCAACTGAAATCTTTCCAGAAAATCCAAGTCCGGCAAGTCCGTGAACTGGAGAAAAAGTTCAATGGGAAGCACATTGCCTTTATTGCTCAGAGGAGAATTCTGCCTAAACCAACTCGAAAAAGTCATACAAAAAATAAGCAAAAGCATCCCGGGAGCCGCACTTTGACAGCTGCGCATGCCCTGATCCTGGAGGACTTGGTTTTCCCAAGCAAAATTGTGGGCAAGAGGATTCATGTGAAACTGGATGGTAGTCGGCTCATCAAGGTTCATTTGGATAAAGCACAGCAAGAAGCTCAGAGGCAAGGATGTTAACTCTGAGTTCCCCAAGTTTCAGTTGTAAATAAAAATGATTAAATAAAACTTTGACTGTAAAAAAAAAAAAAAAAAAAAGAAAGAAAGAAAAGAAAAGAAACATGAAAGAAAGAAAAAATTATGAAAGGAGAAATATAAATTACTATGATGGTACATATGAGAGGAATAAACCAGGTTTTCAGAATAGAAGGTCCTGGAAGGCAACAATGGATTCTCTCTAGAGTAAAAACTCTTAAAATTAACTTAACAAACAGAGAAGTCTCTCACTTATGACAAAGACTGATTGTAAATGTTAAACCCATCATTCTTAGAGACATCCTTTGAGACAAGAACTCTTATTTCCATTTGCGGGCCAAGGAAAATAAGGTACAAATTTACCCTCTATACCACAGCCTGGGTGACCCCAAGAGGATTCACCTCAGGAAGTCTAGCTTCCGTCTGTTCTTGTTATGATTACTCTATGTTGCCACTGCTTCCAGCTCTTCTTACATTATGCAAGGAACAGGGTCATGTTCAGAGGCTTTAAATGTGTCTCATTAGGCTTCTCGGAACCTACGGCACAGCCACATGGTGCTCAATTTGGTCAATAATACAACGTTCTGGATTGACTTCTGTTAAGTGAGAAGCACACAGAGCACAAAGCCCATGAGAGGGCCACAAGGATCTTTAGAGTACTGTACTTTGGGGAAATGAGATCAGCCTTACCCTGAATTCCCAAAACACATATTTTATCTTCTTTTTACTTTCAGTGGGACACAGACCTGAACTCACACATCTCTGCACATTTGCAACTTTGCTCCCAGTTGGAGTAAGTTGGCGAACATGTTGCCTTCACAGCAGAGAGAAAGACGCACAGAAGACAGAAATGAGGCAACTGACTATCCATGTTGCCTGCACTTTCTCCATGAGTTTCTGCCTCTTTGATACTCTGGGAGTTTGTTCATCAACTTTTCTGTGTTAACAGGTGGACCGTTTCCCCTCTGCAAAACACTTAACATGGATTTTGCCCCCTGCACTCTCCATTAACACTAGGGTATCATATTGTGCAAATGTGCCAGCATGGATCAAGAAACCAATGTAAGAAAACCTGTTATATTGCTCAAGATTTTGTCACTGAACCTTATGGCATCGGTACTTAAACAGGGAGAATGATGTTTCCAGGAAATTACTCTGATTCAAAATGTAAGCCCATTTTCTAGTGACTTCCCACCAGGGTTGGTTTATTTGTTTGTTTTTGTTCCTTAATGCACTTTACCACTTATTTTGTCTTGCTTCTGGCCTTTGTAATAGGCTCCCTCTGATGAGATTGCCATCATATTCCTGAGCTAGTTCTAGCTTTAGCATTTTCTTCAGTAACCATGTAATTTTTTTGAAGCTTAGTGGCTCAAAGGAGTAATATGCCTAAAAAAACACAGCACAAACCCATTTACATTCAGAATAGGAGAGAGAGACAGACAGAAAGTGTGTGTATGTGTGTGCACATGTGTGTGCCTGGACATGTCTGCGTATTCTCCCTCACTTTTCCAACCCTTTATGGTCTGGTTTAAAATACTGTACATTATTTGTATTTTAACTTGCAGTCTTTGCTGTAAAAACATATTGGAGTTTCTGAAGAAAGCCCAGTCAATGCCAATCATCGTTGTCCATGTCTGAAAAAGCTGATGGATAAAACAAAGAGTTAAAATGGAGGCTGATGTGACAACGTGGATGGAACTAGAGGGTATCATGCTTAGCGAAATAAGTCAATCAGAGATATGATCTTCCTGATATGAGGAAGTGGAGATGCAACATGGGGGTTAAGGGGGTAGGAGAAGAATAAATGAAGCAAGATGGGATTGGGAGGGAGACAAACCATAAGTGACTCTTAATCTTACAAAACAAACTGAGGGTTCCTGGGGGGAGGGGGGTTGGGGGAAGGGGGGTGGGGTTATGGACATTGGGGAGGGTATGTGCTATGGTGAGTGCTGTGAAGTGTGTAAACCTGGCGATTCACAGACCTGTACCCCTGGAGATAAAAATATGTTTATAAAAAAATAAAAAATTTTAAAAAATAAATAAAATAAAATAAAAGTTTAAAAAAAATTAATATATAAAAAAAGAGTAAAATGAAGGCTCATATATCACCTTTATACAGAGACCAGCAGGGAAAAGTTTTTGTCTGTAGGCTACTTAGCAGAAGTAGAACTGATGTGGCAAGGTACCCCGGTAAGACTTCATGGGTGGACAAAGAAGAAAACCCTGCGTGGGCTTTCCCTCAAAGGGAAGAAAAATATAGCTCAGTTCTGAATACCCAGTTATTTTTGCCAATCTATCAACCAGTAAGTCAATGATTTTCTGCAGCCATTCAAGAGTCTGTTTCCCAAAGATCTTCCTGGGAATTCTGGTGGATGCTCCACACTTTGTTTCCAGCATACTCTACCATGGATCAGAACTCTATTCTATTTAAGTCCATGCCATGGCCAAGTTGTCCTCAAACCTGGGAGTATTCCCTTTCCTCTCCTCCCTCCCTCGCTGTCCAGCTAGTAGAATACATGGTACATAACTGGCTATCTATACATATCTTGAAAAGAAATGAAAGTGTCACTAAATACACTTAAAAAAAAAAGAAAACTGTTTTAGAGAGTGTGTAGCATCATAATAACTTATGTAGGCCTGTGAATTGTCAAATCAGTCTACACTGTGTGAACTCACAAAAGAAATTATTAAATTATCATGTGAAGGATAGAGACCTCTACAAATAGAGAAATGCAAATCCACCCAAGTTTGTCTTCTGATATAGTGCACATTTGAGGCAGGAGTCACTACCTTTCCTGTTAGCCAAGTGCACAGGGCAGATTACAGGCATCGTCCAGAATTCTTTCTATAAGTATATTCTCAAGCTGTTTTTTTCTTGTAGTTTTAAGGAAAGCCTTACATAAAACTGAAAACAAAAGGCCAAATTAAGATGAACCATAGATACTTCAACAACAACCTGCAACTAACAGAGAGGACCCAAATTTAAATATAAGTCCCCTCCTATTATGATGTTCTGAAGGAGAAAAAATAATAAATCTCTTTGAAAATGAAAATTGAAAGATCAAAGGAACTGATGTTCAAGTCCATTTGCTTAAACCTTGAGTATCAAAAGCCATGTATCCAAAGTCCTAAATTACATAAAATCTAAAATATTATGCAATTTCTTATCTAGCTTAGAGTCTGCCAGGAGTTTCTTGACTCCTGAATAGAACTAGGACTCACAATAGTTGCATTCTGCCTGGGCTTTCTCTACTATTGAATAGGTATGGTTCCTCTGGGATTCTGGGAGTGGTATTAATTTAATTGCAAATTCCTCAGCAGCCTCACTTTTAGAGTCTAAAGCCTTAAAAGAACACACTAGATCTTCATAGCAGTGACCCAAGACCTGTGCAATTTAGAAAAACAATTCAATCCGTAGTTCTTAAGATAATGAGCTCAGGTAAAAATAGGTTTGCAAAATCCAGTATTCAGTATTTTCAGAGACCACTGCGGAGACTGACTGATACCAGTTTCACCAGGAGGCCAGATGTCTACACCTGCTACCCAGAGTCCAAGGCTTATGAACTAAAAATGAATTGGGATAATTTTCAAGCCAGATGCTAATTTTGGTATTTCAATGTACTTGCTGGATTCTTCTTGTTGCTATAGCCAATTATCAATAACTTAGAGGCTTATTACAATACAAAAGTACCACTTACAATTCTGGAGGTCAGTGGTCTGAAATGGGTTAATGGGCCAAAGGTCAAGGTCTCTGCAGGGCTGTATTCCTTCTGGAGTTTCTACAGGAACATGTTTACTTATCCTTTCCAGTTCGACAGACTGCTCACATTTCTTGGCTCATGACTTTCTTCCATCTTCAAAGCCAGTAATCCCAATCCTCCACCTTCTGCTTCCACTGTTATACTTCTCTGACTCAGACTCTCCTTCAATCTTTCACTTACAAAGTTCCTTGCTATTGAGTCTGTTTAATGGCTTACCTCTCTCTCTCCTTTTATAGAGAACAAACTGAGGGTTGCTGGAGGGGATGGGTTAAATGGGTGATGGGCATTAAGGAGGGCACTTGTGATGAGCACTGGTATTATAGTGAACTAATGAATCACTAAATTCCACCCTGAAACTAATAATACACTGTATGTTAACTAACTGGAATTTAAATTAAAATTTAAAAAAAACTTGAAAACCCTAAAAAACAATAGAGCTTATTTTGGAAAAATTACTTATCTTGATATAATTGTAAACTTTCTCTTCACTTAGTTTACCATTCTCTCTCTCACTCTTTCTCTCTCTCCCTCTCTCTCTCTCTCTCTCATGATACAGACTGAGCAGGGAGCCAGATATGGAGTTTGATCCCAGGATCCCGGGATCGTGACCTGAGCAAAGGCAGATGCTTAACTGACTGAGCCACCCAGGCGCCCCTCAACTGAAAAAAGTACCACAAAATCATGGGGCTCTTTTTAAAACTTTTTATTTATTTGAGAGAGAGAGCATGAAGGGGTAAGAGGGAAAAACGGGCTCCCCACTGAGCCAGGAGCCTGACATGGGGCTCAATGTGGGGTTCGATCCCAGGACTCTGGGATCATGACCTGAGCCAAAGGCAGATGCTTTAACCAACTGAGCCACCCAGGCACCCCACAAAATCATGTAAAGTAATATATTATTCCAACTTCCACTGTTTCTTAGAAGAACCAAATAATAGCTTTGTCATCCTTTTGTTTAGGTTTGAATACTGCTAATATCCAACTGAATATAGTTATTAAATAGTGTTTATATTCAAAAGCCAATAACCTAGCTGTAAGTACTATACTTCAGGACTCAATATTTATTCAAAGTTCCTTCCATAAAGAGTCACATTTGCGATGGTACTCTTCCTTTAAACTGACTTGTACTTCACAATTCTCAAATTCTTAATACATTGCTCCAGGGTGACACTTCAAATCTGAGCATTTCACAGTAGTACTTTAGTAACCTTCCACTCTTGGAGCACCACAGGGAACCATTAGCATCATTCCCATTTTTTTTTAAATTTTTTATTTTTGATAAACTTATATTTTATCCCCAGGGGTACAGGTCTGTGAATCACCAGGTTTACACACTTCACAGCACTCACCAAATCACATACCCTCCCCAATGTCCATAATCCCACCCCCTTCTCATTCCCATTTTACAGAGCAGGATATTAAAGCAAATGGTGCCAAGCCCTGGTCATATTCACCTGTCCTTGGAAGGGAAGATAGAATTTACAATCCCCAACTGTCAAGTCCGCCCACTAACAGCCAGTGTATGGCTCTTCTGAAACACTTGCTCTAGCTTATATCTGACTTTTGGAGGGAAGAAAGACCAATGCAAGGAATGGTTAACACTAATAGATATTATGTAGTAGGAAATTTGTAACTTAAATACCCAAAAGTCACAGGTGTTGTAGCTAACAAACCATTCATATTGGTTCCAAATAAAACTGGAAATAAAATGTTTTAGTCCTGCTCTTTATAATGAATGATAATCCTGGAACATTCACTTAATGATTTTGATGGAACTCAAGAATCCATAAATTATCAATTTCAAGCAATTATTCCCATATAAGGGATTACTGTGAATATTATGATTATGATTACAAAGGAAAAAAAAAAACTAGTATAAAAAAGCACTATCTAATCCAAAGGGGCATCTGCATCCAAATGTTTATAGCAGCAATGTCCACAATAGCCAAACCATGGAAAGAGTCTAGGTGTCCATCAACAGATGAATGGATAAAGATGATGTGGTGTGTGTGTGTGTGTGTGTGTGTGTGTGTGTAAAATGGACTAATACTCAGCCATCAAGAAAGAAATGTTGCCATTTGTAACAACGTGGATGGAACTAGAGGGTATTAAACTAAGAGAAATAAGTTAATCAGGGAGGGACAATTATCATATGGTCTCACTGATTTGAGGAAATTGAGAAACAAGACAGAAGGTCATAGGGGAAGGGAGGGAAAAATGAAATAAGACGAAACCAGACAGGGAGACAAACCTTAAGAGACTTGTTCTCCAGAAACAAACTGAGGGTTGCTGAAGTGGAGGGGGATGGAGGGATGAGGAGGCTGGGTGATGGACACTGGGGAGGGTATGTGCTATGGTGAATGCTGTTAGTTATTTAAGTTGGATGAATCACAGACCTGTACCCCTGAAACAAATAATACATTATATGTTTTTTTAAAAAAAGCACTATCTGATTCTGTGCTAAATACATTCTACCAGCAAACCTACAAAATGTATACCACTGTTATTTTATGACAGCACCTGTCAAACAGTTTGGTCTCATAACCACCTTATACTCTTAGAAATCATTGAAGACCCATAAGATACCTAGGAATAAACCTAACCAAAGAGGCTAAGAATCTATACTCAGAAAACTATAAAGTACTCATGAAAGAAATTGAGGAAGACACAAAGAAATGGAAAAATGTTCCATGCTCCTGGATTGGAAGAATAAATATTGTGAAAATGTCTATACTACCTAAAGCAATCTACACATTTAATGCAATTCCTATCAAAGTACCATCCATATTTTTCAAAGAAATGGAACAAATAATTCTAAAATTTATATGTAACCAGAAAAGACCTCAAATAGCCAAAGGGTTATTGAAAAAAGAAAGCCAACTTTGGTGGCATCACAATTCCGGACTTCAAGCTCTATTACAAAGCTGTCATCATCAAGACAGCATGGTACTGGCACAAAAACAGACACATAGTTAATGGAACAGAATAGAGAGTCCAGAAATAGACCCTCAACTCTATGGTCAACTAATCTTCGACGAAGCAGGAAAGAATGTCCAATGGAAAAAAGACAGCCTCTTCAATAAATGTGTTGGGAAAAGTGGACAGCCACATGCGGAAAAATGAAATTGGACCATTTCCTTACACCACACACAAAAATAGAATCAAAATGGATGAAGGACCTCAATGTGAGAAAGGAATCCATCAAAATCCTTGAGGAGAACAAAGGCAGCAACCTCTTCAACCTCAGCTGCAGCATCATCTTCCTAGGAACATCGCCAAAGGCAAGGGAAGCAAGGGCAAAAATGAACTATTGGGATTTCATCAAGATCAAAAGCTTTTGCACAGCAAAGGAAACAGTTAACAAAACCAAAAGACAACTGACAGAATGGGAGAAGATATTTGCAAACGACATATCAGATAAAGGACTGTGTCCAAAATCTATAGAGAACTTAGCAAACTCAACACCCAAAGAACAAATAATCCAATCAAGAAATGGGCAGAGGACATGAACAGACATTTCTGCAAAGAAGACATCCAGATGGCCAACAGACACATGAAAAAGTGCTCCATATCACTCGGCATCAGGGAAATACAAATCAAAACCACAATGAGATATCACCTCACACCAGTCAGAACGGGTAAAATCAACAAGTCAGGAAATGACAGATGCTGGCGAGGATGCTGAGAAAGGGGAACCCTCCTACACTGTTGGTGGGAATGTAAGCTGGTGCAACCACTGTGGAAAACAGCAAGGAGGTTCTTCAAAATGTTGAAAATAGAACTGCCCAATGACCCAGCAATTGCACTACTGGGTATTTACCCTAAAGATACAAACGTAGTGATCCGAAGGGGCACGTGCACCCAAATGTTTATAGCAGCAATGTCCACAATAGCCAAACTATGGAAAGAACCTAGATGTCCATCAACAGATGAATGGATAAAAAAGAAGTGGTATATATACACAATGGAATACTATGCAGCCATCAAAAGAAATGAAATCTTGCCATCTATGACAACGTGGATGGAACTAGAGCGTATCATGCTTAGCAAAATAAGTCAAGCAGAGAAAGACAACTGTCATATGATCTCCCTGATATGAGGAAGTGGTGATGCAACATGGGGGCTTAAGTGGGTAGGAGAAGAATCAATGAAACAAGATGGGATTGGGAGGGAGACAAACCATAAGTGACTCTTAATCTCACAAAACAACTGAGGGTTGCTGGGGGGAGAGGGGTTGGGAGAAGGGGGGTGGGGTTATGGACATTGGGGAGGGTATGTGCTTTGGTGAGTGCTGTGAAGTGTGTAAACCTGGCGATTCACAGACCTGTACCCCTGGGGATAAAAATATATTATATGTTTTTAAAAAATAAAAAATAAAAAATTAAAGATTAAAAAAAATCATTGAAGAGCCAAAGCTATTATCAGTAACTATATAAGAAATTTAAAAAGCTAAAAAAAATTCATTTGAAATAACAAAAGCACAAATGAATACAAATAATATACTTACATAGATCATAACTTTAAAAAAAATAAATTAATGAGAATAGCATTGTCCTTAATATCTGAATCAATGAAAAACTCCCAAATTTGCATATCTGCTTTTGTACTCAATCTATTGTGATATGTTGCTTTGTTTTACCTATATAAAATTTCTAGCCTAACTCAGATATACATGTGGAAAAGAGGGGGAAAAGAGTGTATTTTTTAGGTTGTAGACATTCTCTGACACTACATCACTAATTCACAAATAGTAGTTTCTTAAGGGTTAATTCTAACTAACACAAGCCTAAACACAAACCAATGAACTTTTTGTACCATCTCATTAAGTCCATTGGTCTATCTTGCACTTTGAATGAATTTATATTGGTTCACTTAATAATGAAGATCTTTCAAATACTTTCATTTTTATTACACAATGTCAAAAAATTACATTTGGTATTAATACAACAAATCTCATCACTTAACTTTTAAATATTTCAAGTATATTTTCTAACTAATAGTTGCTTCCTTAATGGAAAATTTGGGGCACATTTGTGTCAAACACATCACAATACCTGATATAATACTTTTGAGTGTTTTGTATATTTTTGGCAGTCTAAGGAGACATTCAAATAATTTGCAATAGTAATAATTTTGAAACATTTTACTCATTTCTTTAATAATGACACTAGAAAGTATGTCTGTCATATTCCAAATTTTAATTAAAGGGTCTAATAGTTTCATTTTGGAATAGAATATGAGCTGATGATTTAAGGTATCTTGTTAACAATGCATTCTTCTGTTTGTACTAGACAACAAGCTTTTATGAGAAATATGTTTTCAGTTTTATCAAATGTCTTTTAGCATATTTCTTCATTTTATATGTATGCAGTCTGTTTTATTAGTATCCATTATTAAGACACTTTTGCACTGATGGGCAACATTCTTTGGTAGATTTTTCTTTTTAATATGCCATTGAGAAAACTCCCAGCCTAAACAAGCTCAAACATAGTTTTCAGTTATTCAAGAAAATCATTTGAAAAACATAGCTTATTCTCACATTTCAAAGTATATTTAAATTCCACAAATAAGATATTAGTTAATCAGTTTCAGTGACATGCTAAAGAATCTAATTTCTGAGTGGATACAGTAAGAATAAATAACAGGGTGAAGAAAAAGAAAATACAGAGCTTGATTCATATATACACATACAGACACAATTGAAGGTCAGTTTTCTGAGACTGTATAATGAAAGGATAATTTCTTTTTGAAAGATTCATTCATTTATTTGAGAGAGAGTGAGAGAGCAAGACTCCCTGCTAAGCATGGAGGCTTGCTGAGCTTGGAGCCTGTGCAACCCAGGCTTGATCCCAGGACCCCAAGATCATGACCTGAGCTGAAATCTACAGTTCGACACTTAACCGACTGAACCACACAGGTGCCCCTATGAAAGGATCATCTTTGTTATTAAGTCGTAACAGCCAGGGTACAGACATACTAGACAACTTGTAGTAAGGCAAAATTTAAAATACTCTTCCTAAAGTATCAGATTCAAACATTAGAAATGATGGAAATAGCGTCTAATTATTTCTGATTTATGGAGAATAAAATATAGATTTAACATAGCAATATTGCTCATCAATAATCTTTATCGCTGATTTAAACAAGAAAACAGAAATTTCCACTTCTGGATTAAAATGAACAGCTTTTAACATCGTTCTGTGGAAAGAAAGAGAGAAAGAAAGAATGAACAAACAAAAGAAAGAAAGAAAAGAAAAGAATAAAAAAGGAAAGAAAAGAAAAATAAGAAAAGACAAGAAAAAAGGGAGAAAGAAAGAAAAGAGAAGGGAAGAAAGAAGAGGGAAAGGAAGGAAACGAAAGGGGGAAAAGGGGAAGAAAAATCTCAAAGAGATGATATATCATAGCACAGATCAAATCATACTTGTCAGATACCAGTCATCAAGTGGCAAAAATCATGCTCTCTGAGGAGGCAAAATGAGCCTACAATTACCCCAGTTCACTGCCTGAAGACAGTTTACAGGACATGGTGTTACAAGGTGGGAACCAAAGGAAACTGGGCAGAATTTCAAGGTTGAGGAGGAAGAAAGCAGAATTCAGGGAGGCCTAGGCAGATACATGTATAAGGCAGAATACCAGATAGGAGGCCATAAGAGAGAGAGAATTTAAAAAATTTGGAGAGCAAGCTCAAGTTTTGGGCTGGGTACTAACCCATGTACTTTTTGAGATGAACTGCCCAAGTTCAAGGAAAGAGCCCAGGGAAATCAATAGACCAAACAATTCTTAGCAGTCCTAGAGAGCTGGGAATTATTTTTGCATCACCCAAAGTTCAAACCCATCATAATACAGAGGCATCACATGGAGTACTTGGATAGGTATTGCCTAGTTGGGAGGCAGGGACTTCTTTGGGACTCCTGTGGGACTCTGCATTTTCTTGGATGTTCCAATCAAGGCCCTGACCACTCTTTCATTGGGGCCATTTCTCAGAGTTGTTTATACAGTGAGTTACTCAGAGAGATAAGGGAACATCATCAGGTCCAAGAGCAGAATTGCTTTCTGCTTGTATACAAAAACTCAGTATTTTGCAGCTGCTACACAAACCCAGCGTTTATGTCACAATTCATTTGGGCACACCATATAACTGCATAGGACAGAGGGTTATCCCAGGACAATCCAGATAAATATGCTGATGTCCATGCTTGCTGTGTCATAAGAAATCATGCAGATCCTCTACCACTTAAGCAGGAACAGCTGGGTGCCACCACACCCAACAGGTAAGAAGCACAGTCTGAGCTAGGGATCTGTTTAGTTATTTAAAACTAAATAACTGACTCAGCTGACTACTTCTGAGCTTCAGTATTAATAAAACCACTTGGCCAACCAATATAAAACCCTACTGTTTAATAAGGTCTTTTTAGTCATAGAGGTGCTATTTTAATACCTCTCCTATTTTTTATATATCCAGTTGTTCAGGAACTGCCCCCATGATGGTGGTGGTAGTGGGGTGGGGGCTGCAATATGCTGTTACTACTGGAGGTGTGTTTAGATTTTCCCAACAAAGTGAATTTTATGGGAAATAAGTAATCACTTATATTCCACATAGATTAGAGTTTATTCTCAAAATTTTTATTTAGCCTTCAAAATTAAATCTGGATGGGTTTGGTCAGTGCTACTCTAAGAATTTTACCCTTCTTGAAAAGTGCATTACTGGGTTACTACTTATTTCTTTGATTCATATAAATATAATTTAAGGATTAAAATATATATTTAATGCATAATAAAATGCATATGCATTTCCAGATATTGTCATAAGGGTTTCTACAATATTAGCCCATGTGCTGGTACAATAATAGTGTATCCACTGTGTAGTTCAGAAAACTAAGACATAAAAGGGTGCATGATAAATATTTCACCTCTGTACAAGGACCTGCAAATTGCAATGACAAAATTTTTGTAGAAAATAATTTTAAAACAAAATGGCAATGTAACTTGCATTTCACATATTAATATATATATTTAATGGGTATTAAAGTTAAGTGTAATTTTTGCTTAAAATTTAAGCCTTATATATATTAAATAAGAATAAAAATAGAAGCATAATCCCCCTCTATTTCTCTTTCAGATCAAATTCAGTTCCATTTAAGCCTTTATTTAGTTATGTGGTGAAGTAGGATTTTCTATGGTTTATTTAAATTTAGAAGAGCTTATAAGGTAATTTAAGATATACATGATACTTTGAGTCATGGTAAAATGTGTAATGCTTTGAATAACGAATAGTATTTTTACAGAAATTAGGTGTGCAATAGTGAAGGATGGTTCAGGTTGTAGAGCAAGGCAATTTAATCCAAAATACATACATACATACGTGCATACATACATACATATATCAGTAATACAGTTCACAATTTAACTTGTTTTTTGCAAGCTTAAGGCCTAAGGCAACCTATTTAATATTCATTTTATTCTGATAATGAGCCTAAACTAGACAGGAATAAAAAATAGCATGCTTTCCCATTGTCTAATTGTATCTTTTCTCCTTGTTAGGTAATTTAGCAAGGCTGAAGTCTTTACAAGAAACACTATGCTTTTCTCACAGAGGTATCTTTTGTTTTCAGTTTTAACCTTGAGACAGAAAATCTGTTGTTATATATTTCATATTAGATGGATAAATGGTTGAATTAGTTTGTTTTGGTCCAAGCTTTCACTTACTTAATATTTCTGTAACTTAAAATATCTGATGGCATTGAGAATAAAAGTTGACCTTCAGATGAACAGAAACAAAAGCAGTGTGTGAAATATGACAATACACAATTTTTTAAGCAATCCAGGGTTTTGTGATGTGTGTGTATATAATCTTATCTTAGGATTCCATCAGACCCTGAAACAAAGTCATGGGGGCAGGTAGTTTATTTGGGATATGACCTCAGGAAATACAATTGAAGGAATGACAAAAGTGAGACACAGAAGGGTGAAAAGCCAATAAAAATTGCATTAATGGACATATTACACTGAGACTACAGGGACTTAATCTTTCTCAAACCTTCCACAACACCATATGGAGCATTCTTTAGAATTATCTTAAAAAATAAATACATAAATAAAGGAAGCTAGGGAATTATTAAAAAAAAAAAAACTTTCAAACAAAGTTCATTGTTCATTGGTTGAAAGATACCCCACAGGGATTAAGTCCTGCAAGTTTCCATTCTGCACCTTACTATGGCTGAGGAAACTCCTAGGAGATGCAAGGGGAGAACTAACACACTGGAAACATCTTCAAGACTGCACATGGGCAGGGTATGAACAGAGTTAGTTGGAGTCTGAAACCCACATCTGCTCATAATCTGCCCTGAATCCACTCTCTTGATAACACTTGTGGATAAAAAATGACTATAATCTTTTTTTTTAATATAATTTTTTATTTTTTATAAACATGTATTTTTATCCCCAGTGGTACAGGTCTGTGAATCACCAGGTTTACACACTTCACAGCACTCACCAAAGCACATACCCTCCCCAGTGTCCATAATACCACCCCCTTCTATAATCTTTTAAAAAATCCTTAAGATCGAAGAATCAGGGGACAAGTTACTATACCTCCTTATTCATCATCTTCCTTGCGTTCCCACCCATTTTAGATTCTCTTCACCCTCATACAACACTTTCAATTGTCTGTAGCACCTGGCCAGAGAAGTGACACAAATTTCATTCACATGGCATATGAATCCTATCCTTTTCCAGAGCATAGTTTTTGCATAAGATGTCCCAGTGAATCCCTCAAGTTCCAGATATTTTTTTGCCTATTCCCATTACATAGCAGTATTTAGTACTTCCTTACGAGTGGGTCTAATACCCTAGACATAGGGTATTAGAAGTAAAGAGAAGCAATCCCTTACTTTGCTTCTCTGATAACACTAGTAGTACCGAATGGTCAGATGAGGGACATAGCTTTAAATTTAGTGGAACCCCTATTGTGTGCTCCCTCCAAAAGGGGCTTCTAGTCATGATGTGGTTTAACTTCTAAGGATAAGGGAAACAAATTCCCCAAGTGAATCACTGTATACGTGGGTGGCAGGGTCCAATTTCTTTCCCTTATTTCTGGTACCCACAAACCGAAAACACAGCATCATTTAATGGCCAATTATGCAACACAGATACTATGTTCTAGAAGATACTTCCCTACCCACATAGAGTATTAACACAAGATGATGCATTAAAGAGGTCATTTCAATACTCCACATGACCAACAGCTTGGACGACATGTAATATTGTGGCACTGATAATTTTGATGATTATGAATCAATCATGAGTGTAAGATCAGAGCACCATTGATATATGAGGTAAATGCTGCCTCATAAATCCAACAGCTCACCAATACCATGCCTATTTCTTTAGGATAGAAAGTGTAATGTGTAATAAGTTTGTTACCTTTAGATGAAAGTCCAGAAAACCACTGGACATCTAAAATCTTCACTAGTCAGTAAAGGAAAATGGTGGGTAGGAGGACTGTAGGCTTGCCTCATCCCACAAATACGGCTAGGAAACAATCCAATCATCCTAAAAAGCCCCAGAAATTAACCTGAAGACTGGCAGAACAAACTCCACAACTAAAGGTAGAGAAGAAGCCACATGGAGAAAGGTGGGAAGTGAGGAAATTGCAGTTTGAGAGAGAAAAGGATCATGGCCTCTACAGTAGGGAGGGAGCTTCACAAGACCATTACCTTCAAGAATAGGAGACATAGCCGACTTTCTTAACACAGAGAAGTAGACACAGAGACTTAGAGACAATGTGAAGACAGAGGAATCTGTCCTAAATGAAAGGATAGGACAAGGCTATGGCCATATATCTAAGTGAAACAGATATAAGTAACACATCTGATAGAAAATTTAAAGTAATGATCAGAGGAGAGCCTGGGTAGTTCAGTTGGCCTGCCTTAGGCTCTGGTCATGATGCCGGAGTTCCAGGATGCAGACCCGCAGTGGGCTGGGCTCCTGGCTCAATGAGGAGTCTGATTCTCCCTCTGGCCCTCACCCTGCTCTCCTGCACTCTCTCACTCTCTCAGATAAATTTAAAAAATCTTTTAAAATGTTTAAAAAATTAGTAATGATCATAAAGATATTCACAGGACTAGCTAGACTTTAAAAGAAGACTGTAACAAGAGATCTTAATCATTATATCATAATAAAGGGGACAATCCAACATGAAGATATTAAAATTGTAAATATTTTGTACCCAATATGGAGCACTCACATATATAAAACAATTAATAACAAATATAAAGGAACTAATTGTTAACAATACAATAATAGTAGGGTACCTTAACTCCCCCACTTACACTAATGGACAGATCATCTAAACAATGGCTTTGAATGACAAACTGGACCAGATGGACTTAACAGATGTATTCAGAACATTCCACTCTAAAACACCAGAATGCACATTCTTTTTAAGTGCATATGGAACATTCCTCAGAAGAGATCACATATTAGGCCACAAAACAAGTCTTAACAAATTCAAAAGACTGAAGTAATACCATGAATCTCTTCTGACCATAAGTCCATGAAATTAGAAATTAAAAAATATGGAAAGAACACAAATACATGGAGATTAAATGACATGGTACTAAACAATTAATAAGTCAATAAAGAAATAAGAGAGGAAATTAAAAAAAAAAAAAACATGATGGAGACGAATGAAAACGAAGGCACCATGGTCCAAAATCTTTGGGATACAGCAAACAAGGTTCTAAGAGAGAAGTTTATAGCAAGATAGAAAAAGCTTCAAAACAACATAACCTTACACCTAAAGGAGCTAGAAAAAGAACAAACAAAACCGAAAACCAGTAGGAAGAAGGACATAATAAAGACTAGAGCAGAAATAAGTGATATAAAAACTTAAACACCAAAAAAGCAAGCAAAACAAAAACAAAATAAAATGGTAGAAAATATAAATGAAACAAGGAGCTGGTTCTTTATAAAGATTCACAAAATTCATAAACCTCTAACCAGGCCCATCAAAAAAAACAAGAGAGAAAGGACTCAAATAAATAAAATCACAAATGAAAGGGGAGAAATAACAAACACCACAGAAATGCAAACAATTATAACAGAATATTATGAAAAACTATATGCTAACACACTGGACAACCTAGAGAGAAATGGAGAAATTCGTACAAACGTACAAATTACCAAAACTGAAGAAGCAAAAAATAGAAAACAGGAACAAACTGATTATCAGCAAGAAGAATTAATCAGTAATCAGTAAACACCTAATGAACAAAAGTCCAGGACCAGATGGTTTCACAGGCAAATTCTATCAAATCTTTAAAGAAGAGTTAAGACCTATTTTTTTTCAAACTATTCCACATAATACAAGAAGAAGCAAAAATTCCAAGTTCATTCTATGAGAACAGTATGACCCTGATAATAAAACCAGGTAAAGGCACCACAAAAAAAGAGAACTACAGGCCAATATCACTGAAGAAATTAGATGCAAAAATCCTCAACAAAATATCAGCAAACAGAATCCAACAATATATTTTAAAAATCATTTCTCACAAGCAAGTGGCATTTATGCCAAGTATGTGAGGATGTTTCAATATTTATAAATCAATCAATGTGATGTATCAGGTCAATTAGAGAAAACATAATAACCATATGAACATCTCAATAACACAGAAAAAAACATTTTACAAAGTATAACATCCATTTGTGATAAAAGCCCTCAACAAAGTAGGCTTAGAGGGAATTTACCTCAACATAATAAAAGCCATGAATATCATACTCAGTGGAAGAAAACTGAGAGCTTTCCCCCGAAGGTCAAGAACAAGATAAGGATGTTGCCTGTCAACTCTTGCATTCCACATAGTGCTGGACGTCTTAGCCACAGCAATTAGACAACAAAAAACATAAAATGTATCCAAATTAGTAAGGAAGAAGTAAAACTTTAATTATTTGTAGGCGACATGACACTCTATATAGAAAACCCTACAACTCCACACCAGAAAACTACTTAAACTGATACACAAATTCAGTGAAGTCATAGGATACTAAATCAATGTGCAGAAATCTGTAGCATTTCTATACACTAATAATGGAGCAGCAGAAACTAAGAAAACGATCCCATTTGTAATTGCAAGGAAAAGTAGTAAGATCCCTAGGGATAAACCTAACCAAAAAGGTGAAAGACCTATACTCTAAAAACTATAAAACACTGATGAAAGAATTAAAGATGACACAAAGAAATAGAAAAGACATTCCATGTTCCTGGTTGGAAAAACATTCATTGTCAAAATAGTTATACTACCCAAAGCGATACAAAAATTTAATGTAATCCCTATCAAAATATCAACAGCAGTTTTCACAGAACTAAAACAAAAATCCTAAAATTTATATGGAACCACAAAAGATCCCATATTGCCAAAGCAATTTTGAAAAAGAAAATGAAAGCTGGGGGTATCACAGTTCTAGACTTCAAGTTATATGACAAAACTGGGAATCAAACCAGTATGGTACTGGCACATACAAAAAAGAAAAGACACATAGATCAATGGGGTAGAATAGAAAACCCAGAAATGAACCCATAATTATGTTGCCAACTCATCTTTGACAAAGTAGAAAAGAATACCCGATGTGAAAAAGTCTTTTCAACAAATGGTGTTGAGAAAACTAGTCAGCTACATGCAAAAGAACAAAACTGGACCACTTTCTTGTACCATACACAAAAATAAACTCAAAATGGATTAAAGACCTTCATGTGAAACCTGAAACTATAAAAATCCTAGAGGAGAATATAGGCAATAAGGTCTCTGACATTGGCTGTAGCAACATTTTTCTAGAGAGGCTTTCTGAGGCAAGGGAAACAAAAGCAAAAATAAACTATTAGGACTACCAAAATAAAGGGCTTCTGCACAGTGAAGGAAACAATCAGCAAACCTAAAAGGCATTCACAGATGAATTATCTGGTAAAGGGTTAGTATCCAAAATACATGAAGAACTGATAAAACCCAACAACCAAAAAAACCAATAACTCAATTTTAAAATGGGCAGAAGAAATTAAAAGACATTTCTCCAAAGAAGATATCCCGATGGCCAAGAGAACATGAAAAGATGCTTAACATCACTGATCATTGGGGAAATGCAAACCAAAACTATAATGAGATATCATTTCACATCTTTCAGAATGGCTAAATCAAATACACAAGAAAAAAGTGTTGGGGAGGATGTAGAGAAAAAGGAATCCTCTTGCAGAGTTGGTGGGAATGCAAACTGGCGTAGTCACTGTGGAAAACAGTATGCGGGTTCCTCAAAAAGTTAAAACTAGAACTACGCTATAATCCAGTAACCGTACTGTGCATAGTTACCTCCAAGCTACAAAAACACTAATTCAAAGGGATATGTGTTCCCCTATGTTTACTGTAGCATTATTTACCACAGCAAAATTAAAGCCCAATTAAGGTAAGCAACTCTGATTGATGAATTGCTAAAGAAGATATCACACACACACACACACACACACACACACACACACACGTAGAGAGGAATATTATTCAGCCATAAAAAAGAATGAAATTTTGGCATTTGCAATGACATGGATGGAGCTAGAGAGTATAATGCTAAGTGAAATAAATCAGCCATAGAAAGACAAATACTATATGATAGCACTCATGTGTGGTATTTAATAAATAAGACAAATAAGCTAAGGGAAAAAAAGAGAAAGAGAGAGGGAGAGACAAGCCAAGAAACACACTCTCCACCACTGAGAACAACTGATGGTTCCTAGAGGAGTAGGGAATAGGTGATAGGGATTAAGGAGTACATTTGTCATAATGAGTACCTGGTGATGTATGGAATTTCTGAGTCACTATAGTGTACACCTGAAACTAATATGACACTATATATTAACTGCTGGAATTAAAATTGAACAAATGATACAACTGTTCCTTAAAAATAAAGGGTTTGGGATAAGGGGGTGGGATTATGGACATTGGGGTATGTGCTTTGGTGAGTGCTGTGAAGTGTGTAAACCTGGTGATTCACAGACCTGTACCCTTGGGGATAAAAATATATGTTTATAAAAAATAAAAAATTAATTTAAAAAAATAAAATAAAATAAAGGGTTAGCTATCCCATTGTTAAATGCATTTCCTGCTAGTCAAAATTAACAGTGATTCTTGCAGAATAGACTATCATTAATTCATTTGTGCCTTATGAGTAAAAATGTTTTTCTAGAACAAAGAACTTTCCTCACAAAGGAAGAAAAAACACAAGACAGAATTAAACACTGAGTAAACAAACCAACAACAACAACAAAAAAAAAACAGAAAAAAATAAAAGCCTCATTAATTATCTTTTCCTATCATCTCTGGCTCATAGAGGACAGGGAGTGCTGAAATCACTACATTCAGTAGTGTATTTCTTATTATTTTAATGAAGGAAGTCAATTCAATATCCTTCTGGATTTTGCCTGACATGGTAAATTCATTTTATTATGCATAGTTTCCTGTGCCTCCTTACCTTTTCCACATTTACCTGCTAAGGGAATTCTGACTATAATTATTTATAAGCTTAAGAAAAAATACCAAAAACTGCTAGGACCTGTGTTTTTTTCTTTTTTTCTTTTTTTAATAAGCAGTGTCTCCTATAAAAGAAATCAATTTCACTGCTCAGGTTATGTTGAGACTTGTCCATAGTTACTTATCAAAGATGACCAACAGAGCTAAGCTGCAGATTTTGAGGAGGGCAAGATTCATCTTGTAAGACTTACATTTCATGTGAGGTCTTTTGTGCTCTCAAAGTAACTTAACCAAGAAGATGCAGATCAATTCTGCCTCCCTGGAGGTTTTGGGAGAAGCTAGTTTCACTGTCCTTAAGCAACTCCATCTAAATTTTACACACAGAGAAAAGTATGCATATTAAAAACAAAAATAATTTAAAAAATAAGAGATAAAATGATGGATAAAGAAGGTAAAATACCCACTAACAAAGTATGAATTAAATGTGCAAACCAATAGAGAATAACATATTTTGGGGGAAAAAAATGCTCAACACTAGACAAGAGTAGAGTAGTATCTACATTAACTACAATGTTCTTGGAGAAAGAAAATGTGACAGAGAGATGATGTCAGCAGTTTGAAAGTTCAAATAACAGATATCTGTTAACTTGCTTGAAAACAAGAAAAAGATTTTAAGTGTCAATCAAGAGCTGAAAGTAGAACTTCAGCTAAAAGCACTGAAGTTTGAATCCATTTAAATGGAGAAATAATGGACTTTAATGACAAAAATTAAGGACTACAAATATTTAGAATTTGGAAAAGAAGACACATGTTATAAAGACCCAAATGCATTATTAAGTAGAACTATTATAACTGCTTTCATTTCAAACCAGGGCCCAACCAATTGGCTCCCGCAATGAAGGGTGGCAAGGAGAGACATTGTGCCATTGAGGTAGTGACCAAAGAATAAACAATCAACATTCACAAGTGAATCCATGGTGGGTTTCAAGAAGCATGCCCCACGGGCATTCAGAGACATCTAGAAATTTGCCATGAAGGAGATGGGAACTCCAGATGTGCACATGGAAGCAAGGTTCTACACAGCTGTTGGTATCCCTGTGGGGTTGTCTATAAAACATAACAAGGATGAAGATTCACCAAACGAGCTCTATACATTGGTTACCTATGTACCTGTCACCACTTGAAAAATCTACATACATGCTATTTGTTATGCTCCACAAATAAGTGAAACCATATGATAATTGACTCTCTCTGCTTGACTTATTTCACTCAGCATAATCTCTTCCAGTCCCATCCATGTTGCTACAAAATTTGGGTATTCGTCCTTTCTGATGGAGGCATAATACTCCATAGTGTATATGGACCACATCTTCCTTATCCATTTGTCCGTTGAAGGGCATCTTGGTTCTTTCCACAGTTTGGCGACCGTGGCCATTGCTGCTATAAACATTGGGGTACAAATGGCCCTTCTTTTCACTACATCTGTATCTTTGGGGTATATAACCAGAAGTGCAATGGCAGGGTCATAGGGAAGTTCTATTTTTTTTTTAAGATTTTTTTTTTAAATTTTTTATGTTTTATAAACATATATTTTTATCCCCAGGGGTACAGGTCTGTGAATTACCAGGTTTACACACTTCACAGCACTCACCAAAGCACATACCCTCCCCAATGTCCATAATCCCACCCCGTTCTCCCAAACCCCCTCCCCCCAGCAACCCTCAGTTTGTTTTGTGAGATTAAGATTTTTATTTATTTATTTGATAGAGAGAGATCACAAGTAGGCAGAGAGGCAGGCAGAGAGAGAGGGGGGAAGCAGGCTTCCCGCTGAGCAGAGAGCCCGATGTGGGGCTCGATCCCAGGCCCCTGAGATCATGACCTGAGCTGAAGGCAGAGGCTTAAACCACTGAGCCACCCAGGCGCCCCGGGAAGTTCTATTTTTAATTTCTTGAGGAATCTCCACACTGTTCTCCAAAGAGGCTGCACCAACTTGCATTCCCACCAACAGTGTAAGACGGTTCCCCTTTCTCTACATCCCCTCCAACACATGTTGTTTCCTGTCTTGCTAATTTTGGCCATTCTAACTGGTGTAAGGTGATATCTCAATGTGGTTTTAATTTGAATCTCCCTGATGGTTAGTGATGATGAACATTTTTTCATGTGTCTGATAGCCATTTGTATGTCTTCACTGGAGAAGTGTCTGTCCATATCTTCTGCCCATTTTTTGATATGATTGTCTGTTTTGTGTGTGTTGAGTTTGAGGTTCATTATAGATCCTGGATATCAACCTTTTGTCTGTACTGTCATTTGCAAATATCTTCTCCCATTCTGTGGGTTGCCTCTTTGTTTTCTTGACTATTTCCTTTGCTGTGCAGAAGCTTTTGATTTTGATGAAGTCCCAAAAGTTCATCTTCGCTTTTGTTTCCTTTGCCTTTGGAGACATATCTTGAAAGAAGTTTCTGTGGCTGATATCGAAGAGATTACTGCCTATGTTCTCCTCTAGGATTCTGATGGATTCCTATCTCAGTATGGGGAATTTGGAAGGGGAGGTGAACCATGAGAGACTATGGACTCTGAAAAACAATCTGAGGGTTCTGAAGGGGCGGGGGGTGGGAGGTCGGGGTACCAGGTGGTGGGTATTATAGAGGGCATGGATTACATGGAGCACTGGGTGTGGTGCAAAAATAATGAATACTGTTATGCTGAAAATAAAAAATAAATTTAAAAAATCTACATACAGTTAATATGGATGAGAACTGATCACTGGTTGTCAAATTAAGGTATAAAACTGGAAAAAGAGGGTGCCTGGGTGGCTCAGTGTTAAGCCGCTGCCTTCCACTCAGGTCATGATCTCAGGGTCCTGGGATGGAGTCCCACATCAGGCTCTCTGCTCAGCAGGGAGCCTGCTTCCTCCTCTCTCTCTCTCTGCCTGCCTCTCTGCCTACTTGTGATCTCTCTCTGTCAAATAAATAAATAAAATCTTAAAAAAAAAAAAACTGGAAAAAGAAAGGGTGCCTGGGTGGCTCAGTGGGTTCAAGCCTCTGGCTTAGGCTCAGGTCATGATCCCAGGGTCTTGGAATCAAGCACCAAGTTGGGCTTTCTGCTCAGCGGGGAGCCTGTTTCCTCCTCTCTCTCTCTGCATGCCTCTCCACCTACTTGAGATCTCTGCCTGTCAGATAAATAAATATAATCTTAAAAAAAAACTGAAAAAAAAGAAGAAATATTATGACAAAAAGAAATAAAAATATCAAAGTATTGGGGCATCTGAGTGGCACAGTGGGTTAAGCTTCTGCCTTCAGCTCAGTTCATGATCCCGGGTTCCAGGATGGAGCCCTACATCAGGTTCTCAACTCAGCAGGGAGTCTACTTCTTCCTCTGCTCCTCACCCCACTCTTGTGCTCAGTCCCTCTCTCTAATAAATAAAATCTTAAAAAAAAATTAAAGTATCAAAGTAATCAACCAGAATCTAGAACTGATCAGCAGATCAGTGATAGGGAAGCTGTGTGTGTATGGAGGAGGAGTGTTAAGTTTTTTTTTGTTTTTTGTTTTTTGGTTTTTTATTTCAGAGACAGAGATAAGATCGAAGAGGAGCAAGGAGGAGAGGGAGAAGCAGGTTCCCTGATGAGTAGGGAGCCCAATGCTGACTCCATCCCAGGAATCTGGGATGGTGGACCCAAGCTGAAGGCAGCCACTTAACTGACTGAGCCACCCAGGTGCCCCAAGGAAAATATTTTCAGTGTATTTATTCTTCTGCTTCTCAGTACAGAGAGTCATTAGACAGACATTAAAGTTGCTGTATTAAGAATACATTTATTTAAATTAATATTTGAACATCTTAGCATAATAAAAATTGTCTAAAAAGTTAAACACGACAAACAAAACAGATTATAAACTTTCTTCATTATAGAAAGAAATGAATAGTTATCTTCAAAACTTCCAAAAATCAGTAATAGTATACATTATCAAATATTTTAAAGGAAACAAAAAAGGGAAATGTATCCTAAAATATTATGTTAGAGCTAAGTCCAAACACATCTGACTTAGCAATATGTACAAAAAATAATTCATCTATCAAAATTTAAAAAAATAGTTTTAGGAATAGATCAGAAAACAAAGCTGCATTCCATACCTAGGACAAAGATAAATTTGAAATATTATATATTATTAGCCTGTATCCAAGATGGGAGCTATCAATTCCTTCTGTCTGTATGTTGAATCCATTCCTCACTGAAAAGTATAGTTCATACCTGCCCTCCCTTTGTCTGCACATATTCTGATGAATAAAATTCAGCAGATGTGATGCTGGAAGACTCCTATACTAGATCATAAAAAAGCTGGCATCTTCTATAATAAATTTTTTGGAATGTGCATTCTGAGGAAAACAGTCACCACATAAAATGTCTTTATATTTTAAAGCTTCCATTCCGTAAGAAGACCCAAGCTGGCTACATGGGGAATCCAAGTGGAGAAAGAGATTGACATGGGAACAACACTGGACCCTTTCAGCCATTCCAGACTTAGCAGCAGACATGTGAGTGATGGACCCTTCAGTTGTTTCCTGCCCCAATTGTCAGTTTTGGTCACATCTCTATACCTAATGTCTCAAATTACCACAAAGAGGCATTTAACTATCATTATTTAATGAATTAATTATAGAAATTATAATTACTCAATTACAGAAATTATAATTATAATTGAAGAATTTTTAATATAGATGATCAGGAAGAAGACAAAATGACTTATCCACCATCAGAAACAATGTTAACAGTTTTCTACTGATAAATATATGTTATATGTATATACATATTTTATATAAATTGATTTACATTATTAATCTTATATACCTTTTACTTAATATTTAAATTATGAATGCATCTTATATTAGTATATATTCTATAGCTCATTTTAATTGTTACATAATATTTCATCTGTTCAGGCAATATTTCCTGAGGGTCTACCAGGTACCACCCACTTTTCTGCGGTTGATTATACACTGCTCAATGAAATGAAGCTAATCCCTGCTGTTGGAGAATTTTAATCTAGTGTGGCAAACAATCAATAAATGTTGCGGCTTGGGTTCCCAGCTTCTGAGATAGATTTTATTGTGCACTAGGCTTATTAAGGAATGCCCTTGGTACACACACCTCTAGAAAAGAGGATAGGGAAGCAGAGTTAGGGCAGAGAAATCAAGTTCTGATGGAGTTCCTACCATAGTTTTGGCCAACCCCATAGGAAACTAAAGCTAATATATCATCAGTTTGTCTCAAATTGAGAAGAGATAACCAGGCCCATTAAAGACCTAGAAGCCTTATATTAGAACTTCTTCTAAATATCAAGATTATTTCTTTTTGGTTGTTTGGTTTTAAGTCTTAGTGGAAGAAATTTGATCACACGAAAAGCAAAATAAACTGATATAGCAGAAATAGATGTTGATAAATTATACATCTGAAGCAAGCTGTATCAACAACACTTTGTGGGATGTCAGCAAGTTGGCTGAATAAGACATCCCCCATCAAATCTTCTCTGAACAATAATAATTTGACATCCATCTAAAGACAAAAGTGCCTTTGTGGGAGCTCTGAGATGCAGATAGGCAACTGTGAAATTCTGGTGTAGGGACAGCCATTTTGAGAAGATTCATTCTAGGCAGCTGACTCATCAACCATGGTCCCAGCTATAAACCTGGGAATGGCTCCATATCCCTGTGGACTTAGCTACAGACCTGTCTGGCCTGGTTCTGCACCAAGTACCTTATGCCAAAGGATCCAGGAAGAATAACTCCTACTTAAGTATTGAATATTAGGCATATAGACCTTGGTCCTGGTTCTGCATCCAGAAGCAGCCCTTGAACCAGCTTCCTTCCCCACCCTCAGCAGACACACTTCATGAACATTCCTGCTGGCACAGGGACATGGCAGGAGACACTCCTATTTGTGTCCCTAAAATTCCTGGAAAGGCCCTACACACCACTCCAAGCCCTTTAGGAGCAGTCCTTTCTACTCAGGGATCTGGTAGATGACACACCTGTATTTAGAAATCTCCATACTCCCACAGTCAAGTCTGCAGACCTCAAACTTAGCTGTGGAATTAATATTGCCATTGGGTTCTAAACTTAAAATAGCCATTGGGTTCATTTCTAAACTTCATAAAGGTCCAGGACCAGTTTTGCCCACCCAGGTACTCATCCAGAGATTTGGCAGGATCCCTCCCAGGAATATGGTGGGAGCCACAACCAACTGCACAGCTGATGATCAGCCTGCTATCTGAAGACTCAACTATGAATCATGAAGTAAACCTTTATCCCATCACCAACTAACTCAACAATGTACTGAAGGTAGGCTTCTCTATCCAGAGATCAGACGGGATCCACACTTGTCCACGAACATGGTAACAAGCCCACTACGCACAAATCTCACTTCACACCTAGTAACAGCTTTGAAATAGCTCCAATACAGTATTCTGTGATTTCAGAGGTAATTGCAACAGCTCCAGGAACTGACAGGTCTTACCTTCTTTAATACAAATCTGTAAAAACTGAAAGAGGTGTTCACTCCTTCAAATGCACAGACACAAATGCAAAGCTATGAAGATCACAAAGAGGCAGACAGATATGATACCACCAAAGAACACTAAAAAGCTCTAGTAACTGTCCCCAAAGAAATGAAGATCGATGATTTACCTGACAAAGAATCCAAAATAATTATCTTAAGGAAACTTAATAAAATGCAAGAAAACACAAATAGATAGCTAAATGAAATCATAAAAATAATACATGAATAACATGAGAAGTTTAAAAAAGAAATAGAAACCATAAAAGGATCAAACAGAAGTCCTGAGGTGAACAATACAAGATGCTGCCTACAAATATACTTTAGCTTTAAGAACACCATAAAATGAAAGTTACAGGATGCAATGAGATATTCCATGTAAATGGTAACCAAGAAAGAGCAAGAATGGCCATACTTATATGTATGACAGATTTTCAGTCAAAATCAGTTACAAGAAAAAGTATTTCACTGTATAGTGACAAAGCAGTCAGTTAATCAAGATGATATGTGATAATTATAACTATATATGCACTCAACATTGGGGCCCATATATATTTAAAGAAAATATTACCAACTGAAGGGGGACGTATAAAGCAATACAGTAATAGTAGAGGACTTCAATACCCCAGTTTCAATGTTGGTTAGATCATTCAGATAGAAAATCAATAAGGTAACACTGACCTTGAACTATATGTTAGTTCAAGTGGACTTAACAACATAACATTCAGAATACTCCATCCCATAACAGCAAACTATACATTCTTCTCAAGTCAACACAGAAGATTCCTCAGGATGAAACGTATGTTGAACCGCAAAGCACACCTAACAAATTTAAGAAAACTGAAATTATAAGGTATCTTCCCCTCCCATAATGGCATGAAACTAGGAATTAGTAACAGGAGAAACTAAAAAATTTACAAATGTGGTTATGAAACAACATACTCCTCAATAGTTAAGGGTCAAAAAGGAAATCAAAAGGGGAATTAGAAAGTATCATAATACAAACACAAAATGAAAACACAACATGCTAAAATGTATGGGACAAAACAAAAACAGTTTCAATGAGGAAAGATCATAGAAATAAATGCCCACTTTAAGAAAAAAGAAAAATCTCAAACATCTTAATTTTACACAAGGAATTAGAAAAAGATGAAACTAAGCCCAAAGTGAGCAAATTGAAGGAAATAACAAAAATTAAGCAGGTAAAATAAATTTGAGACTAGAAACATGATAGGAAAAAAAATCAATAAAAATAAGATTTAAATTTTTTAAATTAAATTTATTTATTTTTTTAAATAAACATATAATGTATTTTTATCCCCAGGGGTACAGGTCTGTGAATTGCCGGGTTTACACATTTCACAGCACTCATCATAGCACATATCCTCCCCAATGTCCATATCCCCACCACCCTCTCCTGCACCCCCACCCCCCAGCAACCCTCAGTCTGTTTTTTGAGATTGAGTCTTTTATGGTTTGTCTCCCTCCCAATCCCACCTTCTTTCATTTTTTCTTTTCCTACCCCCCCACATTGCATCTCCACGTCTTCATATCAGGGAGATCATATGATAGTTGTCTTTCTCTGATTGACTTATTTCACTAAGCATAATACCCTCTAGTTCCATCCATGTCGTCGCAAATGGCAAGATTTCATTTATTTTGATGGCTGCATAGTATTCCATCGTGTATATATACCACATCTTCTTTATCCAAATTTGAATTTTTTTAAAGATAAAGATCAACAAACTTTTAGCTAGACTAACCAAGAAAATAAGAGAAAGAATTTTAAAAATTAAATTATAAATGAAAGAGGAGACATTACAACTGACACCACAGAGACACAAAAGATTGTAAGAGGCTACTCTAAACATTTATATGCCAAAAAATTTAATAACCTAGAAGTAATGGATAAATTCCTTGAAATAAAAACCTACAGAGTCTAAATCATAAACAAACAGAAAACATGAACCAACCAATGACAAAGGGGACTGAATCAGTAATCAAAAACCTCCTAATAAAGAAAAGCCCAGCACCAGATGATTTCACTGATGAATTCTACAAAACACTTAAGGAAAAATTAATGCCAATCCTTCTCAAACTATTCCAAAAGTGGGAACACTTGAAAATAGCATTACCTTTATATTAAGGCCAGATAATGACACTAAAAGACAAACAAACAAAAAACAAAACAAAAACATAACAAAACAAAACAAAAAAAACACTGATGAGTAGAGATGTAAAAATCTCAACAAAATACTAGAAATCACATTCAACATCACATTAAAAAGAGCATATACCGTAATTCAGTGGGATTTATCCCCAGATGCAAGGATGGCTCAATATAAACAAATCAATAAACATGATACATCACATTAACAGAATGAAGAATAAAAAAATCACATGATCATCTCAATAATACAGAAAAAGCATTTGACAAAATTTAACACCATTTCATGATAAAATCTCTCAACAAATTGGATGTCAAAGTATATGCCTCAATATAATAAAGTAAAGAAGTAATATGCCTCAATATAATAAAGGTCATGTATGACAAATCCACAGTAAATCCTATGGTAAAAGTCTTAAAAATGTTTCCTCTAGATCAGGAACAAGATAAGGATGCTCCATCTAGCCACTCTATTCAACATAGTTCTGAAAGTCTTAGGGCAATTATAAAAGAAAAATAAATAAACAAAATGGTTCCAAATAGAAAAGGAAGAAGTAAAATTGTCTGTTTGCAGAAGACCTGATCTTATATATAGAAAACCCTAAAGACTTCACACACACACACCCACACACAAACCCACCCCTATTAAAACTTAATGAATGAATTCAGTTATGTTGCAGGACAAAAAATCAACATATAGAAATCAGTAGCATTTCTATGTACTAACAGTGAGATATCTGAAAAAGCAATGAAGAAAATCATCTCATTTACAACAGCAACAAAAACAACAAAATACTTATGAGTAAATTTAACCAAAGAGGTAAAAGATCATTATACCAAAAACCATAAAACATGAATGAGGGGAGCCTGGGTGGCTCAGTGGGTTAAGCCTCTGCCTTTGACTCAGATCATGATCTCAGGATCCTGGGATCAAGCCCCGCATCGGGCTCTCTGTTCAGTGGGGTGCCTGCTTCCCCACCACCACCTGCCACTCTGCCTACTTATGATCTCTGTCAAATAAATAAATAAAATCTTTTAAAAAAAAGACATTAATGAAATAAACTGAAGAAAACACAAATAAATGAAAAAATATCCCTTATTCATGGATCATAATAATTAATACTGTTAAAATGATCATACTACCCAAAGAAATCTATACATTCAATGCAATCTCTATCAAAATTCCAATGGCATCTTTTAAGAAATAGAAAAATAACCCTAAAATTCATATGGAACCACAAAAGTCTCCAAATAGCTAGGACAATCTTGAGAAAGAAGAACAAAACTGGAGGAATCACATTTCCTGATTTCATGTTTACCTCACACTTAAAGTAATCAAAACAGTATAGTACCAACAGAGGCAGATACATAGACCAATGGAAGGGAATTGAGAGCCCAGAAATAAAATCATTCATGTACAGTCAACTAATATTTAACAAGAGAGCCAGGAATATTCAATGAGGAGAAGATAATATTTTCCATAAACTGTGCTGGGAAAACTGGATATTCACATGTAAAAGAATGAAATTGGACCCTTATATTACATCACTCACAAAAATGAACTTAAACTGTATTAAAGACTTAAAGAAAAGGCCTGAAGCTGCAAACCTACTGGAAGAAAATATAAGGGAAAAACACAGGAGAAAAGTCTCCTTGACATTGGTCTTGGCACCATTTGGGGGGTTATGACGACAGAAGTGCAAGCAACGAAAGCAAAAACAAGTGCGACTACATCAAACTATAAAGCCTCTGCACGGCAAAGGAAACGGTAAAGAAAATGAAAATTAACTTAAATAATGGGAGAAAATATTTGTAAATTTTTTATCTGATAAGGGATTGTTATCCCAAATATATAAGGAATTTACCCAACTCAATAGCAATATACAAATAATCCAAGAAAAAAAATGGGCAGAGGACTTAAGCAGACATTTTTCTCAAGAACATACAGAAGTTGCCAATAGGTACATGAAAGATACTTACTAATCATCAGGGAAATGCAAATAAAAATCACAGTGAGATATTGCCTTATACCTGTTAAAAATGGGTATTATCAAAAAGATGAGATAATAAGTACTGGCAAGAATGTAGAGAAAAGGGAACAGTTCTGCACTGTTAGTGAGAATTTAAATTGGTATAGTCACTACAAAAGACAGTATGGAGATTCCTGAGGGGAATAAAAAGAGAACAAATGAAAATATGATGCAGCAATCTTACTTCTGTGTATATAAAAAGGAAATGAAAACATGGTATCAAAGAGCTATCATCCTTCCAGTGTTTATTGTTGTATTAATCACAATAGCCAAGATATGGAAACAACCTAACTGGCTGTCAGTGGATGAAAGGATAAAGAAATATGGCATATATATGAAATAAAATATTCTTCAACCATAAAAAAGAAGGACTTCCGCCATTTGTGATAACATAGAAAGCCCTTGAAGGCATTATGCTAAGTGAAATAAGTCAGAAAAAGACAAACAGTGCATGACCTCACTTAAATGTGAAATCTAAGAACAGCTAAACTCATAGAAACAGAGTTGAATGGGAGTTGCCAAGGTCTGGCGGAAGGTGGTGGGGGGTGAAATTGGGAAATGTTGACCAAAAGATACAAACCAAAGGATTAGTTTTGAGGAACTAAGACTCAGCATGGTGACTATAACTACCAATACTATATCATATACTTGAAAGTTGCTAAAAGAGTAGATTTTGAATGTTTTCTCAACACACAAAAATTTTAATTATGTGAGGTGATATGTTAACTAAACTTATTGTGGTTATCATTTCATAATATATGTATTAAATCATCACATTGTACACCTTAAAATTCTATAATATATATGTCAATTATCTTAACAAAGCATGAAAAGAGTACAAAAACAAAACAAAACAAAACTTCTTGGTCTCAGAATCACAGCCATATTCTTTCATTTACATACTCTCTATGGCTACTTTGGTGTTACCAGACCAGACCTGAGCAGTTGCTACAGATATCATAAATTCCAAGAGCTTAAAATAGTGCTATCTTACCCTTTACAGAAAAATCTCATCAACCCCCAGCTTAGTAACTCTAGATTAGTTTTAATCATTTTTGTGAGGTTCATTAATTCATACAATTGTAAATTTTTAAAAGTTGTTTTAAAATCCAATAATGAAATAAAAAATAATATATAATCCCATAAATCATAATCTTTGACATTCTGTAATATTTTATTGGCTTATTTTCTATGAAATTTATACATGGGATGGTATCCATCCTTTAATATTTACTGGAGGCCTGCTATGTAACACAATTTCTAGGACTTATTATATAATAAGAACAAAACAGAAAATGTCTGTGATTCCCTGAACTTAGAATATAAAGGAAATATTTTCTCAGTATTTTAATGAGATTACATAGTACAGTGCATTATTTCTATAATATACCTTACCGTACATATCCTTGTTGTAAATTGACTGTTTTCGATTTCTGTTATTATAAAGAGTACTGAGTTTGAATGCTCTGATGTTAGAAAATATTTCCAACATCTTACCTTATTTCTCTAGGAAACCATTACTAGAACTAGAATTATCATTTTAGAGGATTTGGGGAGTTCACAAATGATACTGTTGGCAAATTAACTGTCATAAAAATCTTAGGCAATTACATTTTTATAATAGTGGATAAGTAATAACTCAGCGCTTATTTAGGCCAAGTATCTCACTCAACATAAAAATAACTACAGCATTGTTTTAAAAATCATGATCCTAACAGATATGACAAAAAATTTGTTTAGAATCTGTGAAGCCACATTCTGCAATAGGACTTGGATATATAGATGATAGAAAGAAAAACAGAAAGAACTATGTGTGTGCTACATAACTGAGACAAATGATAATGGTCTGAACACATTGGTTTCTATACTGCAGGTTGAGATTCGTTTGCTCAAAAGGCCACTGGCGCCAAATTGAGATGTTTAGAAATCCACATATGTTAATGATAGCCCAAATAAGATTTTTAACCATGTATATAGCCTACCTGCTTTGCACAAACCATGAAACCTCACCCCAAACTGCTAGCTATTGCTACCTTCTGGGGCCATAAAGGCCTCAAGCCACTGCTGTCCTTCAAAGTGCTCTGACCCAGAAACTCCCTGCTGTGCTGCTGAGCTGTATCACCTAGACACTTAAACTCCTTCTTGGATCCCCAGCAACCTCTCAACAGATTCCTGTGGTCAGGGGCTTTCCCTGCATACAAACCTGTCAAAGCATTTCTCAATAACTGAGTACACTATACCCACCTGCTGGTTATATTTTTTTTCCTTTGGTAGGCCCCTGAACCTATCAAATCCTTTACTCTGTGTGTGTGTGTGTATATGTGTAAAATTATATGTAATAATTCTATGTAATTTTACTTAACCATATATGAATATAAATAAAATATTTTTGTATATAGCAGTTTGAAAACCCAATCTACTTGTAAAAAACTGTACAGTGCAAATCAGACAACATCAACTATGTCTTCACTAAGAAACCAATGATAACATTTAGTTTATGTTCTTTTCTTGTATATATTCTCCATTTGATTTTTGATCATTTCTTTTTAACATAGGATATGTGAACGAATAAGGACTCATTTTCCAGAATCATTTTTACGGGGCTACAGTTGGAGAATTTGTCATTGCTTACGTCCTTTCTCAAGGCATCATTCCGGTAACATTGATTTCTAAAAGAGGATTTCTTTTTTGGTATTATCCTCAGGAAAAATATTTACTGAACAATTTATTAGAGAATAGGAATGACCCTGGAGTGCTATAGCTTTTCATTCATTTCTCTATCTGAGCACTGGCATTCATGTTTGGTTTTCTGGCTATATTCCATTTGCCATTATCAATGTTCTCTGGTAGGCAGATTATTTTCTGTGTATGATGGTAAATAGGGAACATTTTATTCTGCTTCCTCTGACAGAATAAAGAACTTCCTTATAAAAGTCCCAGAAAAAATATATATATATATAGACCTCGTATTGAAGTTAGGATGCTTCCTCAGAGTGAAATTATACCCAACAATATTTTTTTTTCTATGCAGAAGATTTAGTACATTTTAAAATGTATACAAGTAAATAATGGAAACATATACTATAAAAATATACTAGGCCATTTTTTAAAATAGTAAATTTCATAAAATACATTTTGACTATTTTCCATCTACTTTATTAATTCTCACATGTTTAAATATTTCTAGGAATATATGTGAAAAACAAAGCATAATCCTATTTCAGGTAATTATCCAAAAATCCAGTATTAGCACTTAGCTATTAAGAAAGAAACAGAATCCATAACATAATCTACTGCCTCAATCACTACATACTTTATTTGCTTTGCTAGGAAAATCACCAGTAAAAGATAGTTACTGTCCAACCACATTAAAAAAAAAAAATTAATGAGTATACACTCTGGGTCTGTGACCGCTAAGTTAACAGGGATAAATAAGGCACATGAGATTTTTTTTTTCTTCTCACTTTGCATTTGCAAAATAAAAAGCAAACAAAACCACCAGTACATTTCAATTAGTGTGAATGGATTAAAGGGCTTCTGAGAACAGTGAAGGGACAGAAGAAGTCCCATTTAAGAGGATATTTCCAAAAAAAAAAAAAAAAAGAGGATATTTCATCACAGATGTAAGTAGGGTTATGCAAAGTTTGGGGGAAACAGCTTTCTAGGCAAGCAAACTCCTACTACAGTGACTTAAATAAGACATAAGTTTGTTTCTCTCATGAGAACTCCAAGATTTGTGGTCTAGGCCTTCCTGTGTGGCTCTGTCATCATCCTCAGGCTCCCAAGACTGTTCAGTCCTCACCGTTTCATGGCAAGTATAAAGAGTAAAAGCACAGGACAGCAATCTTTATGGAGATGACATGAAAATGATATATATATCGCTTCTGTTCACATTACACTGGTCTGAATTTGCTCACAATTCAATAAAGAGACTGAGAATATAGTCTGCAGCCGCCAAACCCGTTACCGCCACAATTCAGGTGGTGATATTACAGAAAGGAAGAAGGAAAGGATGGATGCTGAGATTCTGTTATCAGTCTTTCCACAGGCTCCAAGTTGAATACAAACTCGCATTATTATGGGATATGAAAAAAGCCAGAGATGCTGAAACAGAGTTAGCCTGGAAGGAAAGGAGATGAGGTTGGTGAGGCAAACAGTGTGCAGATAATTTCGGCCATGTAAACTATGCTAAGAAATTTGAATTTTATTCAAAGGTGACGGAGAATTGAAGGGATGGTCTGAGAGTGAGAGATAACATTTATCATTTAAAAATATCAAACTGGCTCAATCATAACAAAGAGATTCTTGGCGGAAAGAATATGGGTAGATAAAGAGCAATTAGAATCTTTAGCCAGACTTCCAGAATAAAGATGATGATGACAGTTGTAAGAACTGATACGATTTGGTTATAATTCACAGATAGGGCTTATAATACTTCCTAATATATTTTATGCAGAGAATGAAGGAGAGAGAGAGATCAAGGATAGCATCAGTGATTCTGGTGTGGGAAACTGGAGACATAGTGATAACATTCACAGAGATGGAGAATATTGTGGATGAACCAGTTTTATGGAAACACAACAGTGGTAAGGAGGCCCTACGATGTGTTTTGAGGATGAAGGCTTAAAATGAGCGTTAGACTCCAGGAAGGATTCTCAATAAACCGTTGGATACAGGGGTGTGGATGAAGGGAGGGTGTCGGTATGTACAGGAATTGGGAGCTTATACATAAACAGACACAGGGAGAGAAGAACGAACAAGGCTGAGGATAGAATCTGGGGGTATGTCAAAATCAGCAATTAGTCAAGTAAGCAAGAGTCATTACTATACTGGTGGAAAGGAATGTACAAGGTGGTCCATGTATAAAGTATTTAAAAATTATGGATTAAAGAGTATGCCTAGAGTGGTGGGTAGACTCTTAGAGGGCCATCGTTTATCTTCATATCCTAGTGTTCATGTAATCCCCTCCCCAAGTGTAAGTGGGGCCTTTCACTTGCTTCTAATCAATAGAATATGCCAAAGGTGATAATATATACATGACAACATATACATAATAAATGATTGTTACATAAGTTTATAGCTCCCATCTGAGTAGTGCTTGCTTGTTTTTGTTTTAGGTTTTTTTTTTTTTTTTCCTGCCATGAAGAAGAAAGCTGTATATTGAGGAATTTCATATGGAGGAGCCTGCTGATGACCTCTAGGACCTGAGGGCATCCTCCAGCCATGAGACACTACAGATATCTAGAGAGAAGCTCAGTGCTGTATCTGCAAGGAAATGAATGCTGCTAACAACAATGCAAAGAGGAAAACAGCTCCTGCCCTAGTAAAGCCTCCAGATGAGACTGAAGCCCAGCCTATATTTGACTGCAATCTTGGACTATCTTAAACAGAGGATTCAGCCTCCATGCCTCAGTTCCTGATTCACGCAAACTGTAACATAATGCGTATTTGCCATTTTAAACTACATTCTAACCTTGAATGATATTGTCATGCATTAACAGAAAAATTAAAAACACAGACTATGGATGTAGAAGGCTATTGCTAAATTAGATTCACACACTAGGGAAAGATAATGCAAATCTGAGAGAGATTAACTGGCAGTTGAAAGCCTGCTATGAAAGCCAAACTGTCTCATTGACAGCACACAAGGAGCCTGTCTTGAGGAGGAAGGCAGAGAAAACTGAGTGTCAGAGCAAACAGTTATTCATCAAGAAACCCGAGCTCCAAAATGTTTAAATCCTAATCAAAGCAGATACACTGCACCAAAGTCAGACCTTTGCTTTCGAAAGAACAGGGCTCTGACAAATGGATGGCAATATCTGAGTCCATAAGCCAAAATTCTTGAATTCTGAATCTGCCAAATAAGGCTATCACTCCCTGAAAAGAACAAGCATCCCCTCTTCCCTTGAACATGAGGTAACTGATTTGGAACAGTCTCAAGAAAGAAGATTTAGCACCTAGCTGTAAACCAAGGGGATAATCCAAACTTGTTGCTATGATAGTTCCATGAAACAGAGAGAAAACAATGGTTCCCACCCTAAGGAAGGTCAAAGTGCCAGGAATTCTGTCATAGCTGGTCATTATGGAATTAAAGGTCACAACAAATTGGGCATGCTGGAATGGATATAATAATTAAGATACAACCAGCAGATGATTATGTTTCAGGAAAGGTCCAGAAGATACATCATGTTCAAAAGCCATAAACAATGTCTGGCAGCTGAAGGACCAGCGCCAGTAAGAAGTTCACATTGTTCTGTGAGCCAAAAGTTGCCACAATCTCCATGTGAGATGATTAAAGTGAATATGGCATCAGCTCAGTGTGCTGCCTTTTCTTCGGAATCTGATCACTCAAATCCTATGCAGTTTTATTAGCCCACAAGAACTCTAAAATTCCATTTGCTGCTATTGCATGATTCTATCTAGCCATTGTTTGAGTTTGTTTCTCAGTGGGAAGGTTGGTCTGATACAATGCTCCCATACAGTCAGCAGAAAGACTTCTTTTTTTTTTTTTTTTTTTTTTTTTAGATTTTATTTATTTATTTGACAGAGAGAAATCACAAGTAGATGGAGATGCAGGCAGAGAGAGAGAGAGGGAAGCAGGCTCCCTGCTGAGCAGAGAGCCCGATGCGGGACTCGATCCCAGGACCCTGAGATCATGACCTGAGCCGAAGGCAGCAGCTTAACCCACTGAGCCACCCAGGCGCCCAGCAGAAAGACTTCTTAACTGACTAATCTCATTTCTATTATTTCATTTTACAGTGGAAATAACAACGTACATATTGAACAAAGTGCAAGGTTAACTCTAGAACTCAAATGCCATTCATTCTCTTGTAACTTATAGGTTCTTATTTTATGTGATTTGTCTTATGCCATAAATTGTAAACAACTATTTTTTTTTTTTGTTTTGTTTTGTTTTAGGCAGTTAATGTTTGTGCAACCTCTCTGGCCTTCCTTCCTGCATTTTCTCCTTCCTGAAGTGAATATTTTTCTGTAATTGTGTTTACTCTCAATATGTGCTTATTTGTAAACATCATTAACCAGTGTTATTCTTCAAAAAAATAGTTTCACTGGGTATAGCAGTTTTATATTGATTTTTTCCCCACCCTTTTGAACATATTATTTCAGTCTTCTGGGTCCATTTTCTTTTGAGAAGTCCTTTGCCAATCTAATTATTACCCTATCTTCAGTCATCTACATGGTTTTTTCTGACGGTTTGGTGTTCTCTTTATCTTTGTTTTCCTACAATTTTCTACAAGACTTTTAGCTGTATCTCTTCCCCAGTCATATCTCTTCCCTGTACTGTGTTTTCTAATTTAGATGATTTGTGTTGTTCACCAATCCTTATAGCATTTTTATGTATAACACCTTCTATATTTCCCCTGCCTTCCTATTATCCTCTTCATTCTTCCATTCTGGTTCCACAATTAGAACTTACCCCATTTTGAATATTTCAGCAGTTTTCATGTTTTTTTTAATCTCTCTTTAATCTGCTTATTTTTACTTAACTTTGAATTTTAGTTCAGTTAATCTCTCTTTATCTGTGTTTACTATATTTACTGGGTACATAGTTTTTTACTTAAAATTTTAGGTTTTAATTTCTAGAAAATATATTAATTACTTCAAGCAATATATTTGCTAGTGTTTGAAATATAATTTTTTTGTTCCTTTAATTATGCTTCTTTTATGTTACAGCTGATAACTTTGAGACATGCAGCCTTTGTGAAACTCCTTTTCAGTTTGTTTTTTCTGTTGAATTTTGCTCATAAGTGGATTCACTTTTGTGTTTTATAAATTCTGATTTGAAACTCATGTTCTACAGAAACTGGTGTAGAGACACTATGAGATATTCATTATTTTTTTATTTACTTCATTGACATACAGGTTTTAGAATCCAAGTATCATCCATGTGTTCCACCAATTATCAGTTTTTAATTTTTCATTGTTTCCTGTCTGATTTTCAATAGCTGAATGTGGTAAATTTGTTCAGCCAGGAGGTCCCCAATCAGTTCAGTCTCCATGAGGTTCCCAGGTCTCCAGCAGTCATCTGAGATTGGTCTAAGACTCCCTCCATCCTTCAAGGGGTCTTCCTTGGTAGTGTCTTTCATTTAATATTCCACTATTTACTTTATTCACAGCCTTTAATTCTTATTCTTAAAAAATTCTTATTTTTAAATGAAGTGTTTACAGGCCAGTCAGGTTACAAAGATCTACCAAGACCCATCTTGACAAATAGGAGATCCTTAAGCTCTCTCCCACTTTTCTAATTTTCTCTTTCTCCTTGTTTTTGGATCTTGGACATATTCCACATTTTTTGTATGAAAGATATCCATTACTAGATGCAAGATATCCATTTACATTTTTGTAATTCAGAATTATAAGATACACTTTACTAGAATTTTTTTCTATAAATTTAACCTTCCATACTAATGAAAACTTAATTTCTCACCCAATGCCATTGTTTCTCAGGGGTGCTACATTTAGCATTCCAAACACGGTCTTCCCAGGTCATAAATACTTTTCAGGTCTTTCTTAGCATGTGTCCTTCCCTTGGCAGGCACATGGCATTCTAAATTCTGTAGTATACATTGACAGTTTTAAATACCCAAATTTCCCCAAAAAACTACTTCCCCAGATAGATTTGTCTCTCACGCTTTAGGCAAACTGCTGTATTATGTCTCAAATGTATTCTTTTGCTTCAGACAGTTCTAAGTTTTTGTTCACCTATCATATTTTCGTGCTATGCCCACCTCTTCTTTGTGACGAATGAGGCACATCAGAGATGAGCACCTCATATCAATCCCCCAGAAAGCTTAGAAGAGATGAACCCCCAAATTTGAAAATACCATCTACCCTTATCGCTCTAAAATCAGGTTCCAGGGTTCCACACTAGGAATGTGGCATGCTATCTTCAAGACCGTTGGTGAGCAGGAGACAGAGTGGGGAAAGGATATATAAAAATACCAAAAGACTTTCCCACCATTTTCACATTGCTTTTTATTGATTCGGTGTCTGCTTCATTGCTGTAAATCTGTGACTGCTTTCTGTGATTCTGACAAAGTTGGTTCTGACAGTTTCTGCTTGTTTTTCAATGTTATTTTTCAGTGTTACTATGGAAAAGCAAGAATTTGGAGGTTCTGCTGCACCACTTTGTAGACCTAAAAAATTTGTGTTCAAATGCAGTGAATACAAACTGTTTATTATTTGCCAATATCAATTAAAAATATCAGGGTCAAGAGATTTTTTTTGCCTGCTATAGCAATTTTCTCACCACTTTTTTAGGCTCCACTAATGGAGCACTCACTATTTTTCTAACAGTTTTTGTGCTGATTTTCTAGTATCTGCCAATAATAGCTCAGTCCCAAAGCCAAGTCCATGTATTTTAGGTTTTTATTATGGTAGCATCCTAATTATGATATCCTTTTTTTTTCTTTTTTTTATCATTTAGCATTACTGCACAACAACAACAAAAAGAAGTCAAAATTCAGTGGCTTAAAAGAAGAAGCATTTAATCCCAATGCTTTAAGATGGCAGTTTGGGTTGGACACAGGTGAATAGTTCACCTGTTCACTCAGCTGGGCTCACTCACCTGTTGGTGGTGAGTTGCTTGGCAGTTTGTGATGGCCGCAACAGGGAGAGACTGCAACAGCCCTTCATCATTTCTTAGCATCTCACAGGCTTTCTTGGGCTTGATCACATGGTTGCTGTGTTCCAGAAACGCAAGTACGAGCTGTAAAGCCACTTTCAATCTGGGCTGAGAACTCACCCACTGGCACTTCTGTTTCTTTCTATCAATTAATGGTCAGACTGGATTTGAGGAATAGATTAACTGACTACCTCTTGAGTGGGGATGCACAACTTGTAGTCAACTGGAAACCTACCAGATCTGTGTGGACTTTTCTTAGTTTCTCTCCTTTAGGTAGCTACCATTACTTCATTTTTAATTGTAATGATATTTATTATCTTCTCCATTGGTAATCAGCATTGTACCTTCTTCACTCTAGTTCTAGTTTCATTTCTTCTAGGAATTTTAATTGTCCTAATTACAGAATTAGCCTTAATGGCAATTTTGATAGAAAATATATATTAATGCAAGAGATACATTCTCATATCCCCATTATTTCATACACTTTAACTTATATTATAGGGCTGACTATTAATAGATTCTCCCTAAATTAAAAAATCCATACACCCTTAAAATATAGAAAACCACAATTGCACTGATCATGCTTCTTTCTGTCAAAACTTCTTTTGCTCCATTTTTCTGAATAATGATCTCATCACTGCTCATCACTGCTTTCCAATTTTTTCTCTTTACTTTCTCTTTACAACACGTATTAGCAAATTACCTTATTATGTAACTGTTGAGTTGTTTGGTTTAGTAATTATAACTAAAACTATCTGTAAAATTGTGTGTGTGTGTGTTTGCGTGTGTGTGCGTGCGTGCGCTCATTAGTATGTGCATATTAGGTTGCTTTCATAAATAATGGACTAAAGTAATTGAATGTGATCACTAATTGTATCAACAGCTTTTGAAGCTTTGGCAACAGAATAAACTATTATTTACAATGTTTTATACTCAAGATGATTTTCCAAACAATGCCATTTTCTGCAAATGGCAACTATATGGGCACAGAGAATATTCACCAATGAGAGTGTATACATCATGCTTTTTTGATGCCCCTAGAGGTCTGAATAAAGCTTTTAGGAAAAAAAAAAATGTTGAAGCTGTATTATTAGCTACCCTTTTGTCTTCATCTGCTGCATTAGTGTTAGAACATAGTATTATTCTTTTTATCATTTGTAATACAAATATAAAAAAATAAGGTCTGGTTATCAATTCCAAACCATTCAAATCCTACCAAAAAAGTAAATGGTAGAATATTTTACTTGTTGAATTATTTGTATGAATTCACATATTTAGAGGACTCTAAATATTCTAAGAATCTAAACAGTCTAAAGGGCAAAATACTAATCAAAATAATTGCTAATTCTTTTTTTAATTTATGGATTCATTTCTCACAGAATAAGTTCACCTAATTTAGTTAACGTACAGTGGAAATCCATATATAAGAATAAAGTTTATCTTTAGGTTAAGAAACATAACAAGTATGTGGATTGTTAGAGTTTAATCTTTTTAAAAAATGACAAATGTAAAACCTAATACAAAATAAAGCCTGATAATTACTTGAATTTTTCATTAAATAAAGACAATTATCATATGGTTTCACTAATATGTGGGATATAAGGAATAGCACAGAGGACCATAGTGTAAGGGAGAGAAAACTGAATGGGAAGAAATTAAAGAGGGAGACAAACCATGAGAAGCTTTGGACTCCAGGAAACAAACTGAAGGTTGCAGAAGGGAAGAGGGTAGGGGATGGGGTAACTGCGTGATGGCCGTTAAGGAAGGCACGTGATCTGATAAGCACTAGGTGTTATATGTAACTAATGAATCACTGAACACTACATCAAAAACTAACTGATGTTAGCTAATTGAACCTAATAAAAATAACAAATAAGTAGATAAATACAAATACATAAATAAAAAGAAAATATTAACATTAATATAAAAAACTGAAGTAACAGAAGTCACAAAATTTCAACTACCTTGTTTCATTTATCACCACTTCCTCATATCAGGGAGATTATATGATAGTTGTCTTTCTCTGCTTGACTTATTTTGCTAAGCATGATACACTCTAGTTCCATCCATGTTGTTGCAAATGGCAAGATTTCATTTCTTTTGATGGCTGCATAGTATTCCATTGTGTATATATACCACATCTTCTTTACCCATTCATCTGTTGATGGACATCTAGGTTCTTTCCATAGTATGGCTATTGTGGACATTGCTGCTATAAACATTCGGGTGCACGTGCCCCTTTGGATCACTACGTTTGTATCTTTAGGGTAAATACCCAATAGTGCAATTGCTGGGTCATAGGGCAGTTCTATTTTCAACATTTTGAGGAACCTCTATGCTGTTTTCCAGAGTGGCTGCACCAGCTTGCATTCCCACCAACAGTGTAGGAGGGTTCCCCTTTCTCCGCATCCTCGCCAGCATCTGTCATTTCCTGATTTGTTGATTTTAGCCATTCTGACTGGTGTGAGGTGAGGATTGGGAGGGAGACAAACCATAAGTGACTCTTAATCTCACAAAACAAACTGAGGGTTGCTGGGGGGAGGGGTTTTGGAAGAAGGGGGTGGGATTATGGACATTGGGGAGGTATGTGCTTTGGTGAGTGCTGTGAAGTGTGTAAACCTGGTGATTCACAGACCTGTACCCCTGGGGATAAAAATATATGTTTATAAAAAATAAAAAATTTAATAAAAAATAAATACATAAATAAATAAATAAAAATTCAACTACCTAAAGTTAATAATTGTTAAAACTGTTTCTTCTGGTACATTATCTGCATGATTATGACAAACATGATATAAGCACATACACAAATATTTTATCAATTGAATAATATTCATCCAATTAATATCCTATATTTTTAGATAGTATATAATTACTAATGTCATAATATTTTATAACAATTTTAAAAGGTTATATTATTATATCTGAGCTCTGATCAGTCCTATCTTTTCTGTTGCACATGGTTTTCTCCATTTGTTCCAAAAGATTACGTTAAAATAAGTCTCTGTGTCAGTCAGAGAAAGACAAATACCAGGATTTTACCCATATGTGGAATTTAAGAAATGAAAAGATGAACAAAGGAATAAAAGAGACAAACCAAAAACAGACTCTTAGTTATAATCTGAGAAAGGTTACCAGAGGGAATAGGTGGGGAGATGAGTGAAACAGGTGATGGAGATTAAGAGTACACATGCCTAGGAGCCTGGGTTAAGTGTCTGCCTTTGGCTCAAGTCATGATCCTGGGGTCCTTGAATCAAGTCCCATATCGGGCTTCCTGGTCTCCGGGGAGCTTGCTTCTCTCTCTGCCTCTCCCTCTCTCCCTCTCCCTCTCTCTCTCTCTCTGTCTCTCATGAATCAATAAATAAAATCTAAAAAAAAAAAAAAAAAAAAAAAAAAAAAAAAAAAAAAGAGTACACTTACCTGAGTAGCACTGAGTAAAGTATAAAACTCCTGAAATCACTATATTGTATACATGAAACTAAGTCAACACTGTATGTTAACTATACCCTAATCAAAATAAAAAATAAATAAAATGAATGTCTCTGTGGATAAGTGACAGAGACTTACTTCTGAATGTTTTCCAAGATAGAATCATAAAATGATTATGATTGATCTAAATGAAAAATAAAATTACTATTATTGATGTTTATCTTCTGAAGAAGTATTGTGTTTTCTGAGAAGAACAGTTGAAATCTGGAGGAATCTGGAGGAAAAAAGAAGTATGGGAGGCAGACAAATTAGAATTTATCAGTGTTTTCCACTCTGTCCCTAAGAGAGGATACCCAGACTAACTGATGACCTATTAGTTACATCTGACAGAGGGCTTTATTGGCCTGTGATAACTTGATAATGCTTCCATTAAGATCATTGAAGCCAACTTTGCTTTGATTCCACAGTGACTTCACTATAAATTTTTATTGCATGGTAATTAAAATTACTCAATAACCTTGTGTAATCTATATTTACAAGGTTAGATAATTGTTGACCATCATAGTCAAAGGTAGATAGATAACTAAAAATCACAAAGCACTAGCTCATTGTTACTAGAGTATCATTGCTTTTAGCCCCTCACAGATGAAAAAAAAAGATATATGTATGTATATTAACCATGTATATATACATACTGATAAAAATTTCTGTATGTAACCATCTGTATCTCTATTAAGTATGAGTTAATACTGATGTCTCAAATCTGATCCATTTAAATAAACATAATAATACATACTTAGACATGCTCTTTTTCATTTCAATTATTTTATCAATGTTCTGAATTCTAAAACATTTTTTAAACAGCCTATGGCAAAGATTGGCTATTGCCTAACTGAATGCACCCTTCTTTCATCTCTCTCCTCCACCCCGGGTTAAAAGACTCTATCTTTGCATTCTAATCTTGGCAGCTAAGTATGGCCAGGCGACTTGCAGCTAGTGGGGAAAGAAAACCTTGCAGTGGGACTTATAGGAGACTTCTGAAAATTAAGACAGTCCTCTGGCACATCTCTTTCCTTTACCTTTCCCTCTTTCCTTCAGTTGACTCAGGTTCAGACAAGATGGCTGGATTACTAATAGCCATATTGAATTATGAGGCAATCATGCAACTAGAAACCCACGCTAGACAGTAAAACAAGAAGAGAAGCCTGGAGTTTTGATAACTCAAAGCTGCCATACTGCCTTTGGTCTGCCTACATCCAAACTTATTTTATTTGAGGAAAGAATAAATTGCTATTATTTGCCTTTCTGTTTTGTTCACCCAAACCAGATACTAAATGATACAATTTTATAAATGATACAATTTTGAAAGTCTCTTAGATATGGTTTCTTTTTTCTCTTTCTTTTTCTTTTTTTAGAAAGAGAGTGGGAGGAGGCACAGAGAGAGGGAGAGAATCCCAAGCAGGCTCCATGCCCAAATGCTGAGTCTGACATAGGTCTCCATCTCACAACCTTGAGATCATGACCTGAGCTGAAATCAAGAGGTGGACACTTAACCAACTCTAGGGGTCTTGGTGGCTCAGTTGGTTAAGTGTCCACCAAGACCCCTAGATACAGTTTCTTAATAAAATAAATTTTTATGTCTGCTTATTTATTGTATCCCTCCCCATACCCCCAAGTAAAAGACTTTATGGGGAAGGTCATTTAGAGGAGTCCTAAAGAGAAGAAGTAGTGAAGGGATGGATGTTAGGACTTGTGGGTAAAGGAGAAGAGGAGAAACCGGGAGGGGTGAGGTAAGGGGAGGGGAGAGAAGGTGAAGAGGGGAAGGGAAAGTGAAGAAGGAGGGAAAGAAGACAAAAGAAGAGAAGAAAGGGAGCATGGGGAGCTTAGAGTAATTTCTGGGCAACAGAGATAATATTATATTATCAAGGACATGAGTAAATAAGAGTATACCTTGGGGAAAAATGTAAAAAATTATTAGATACCTTGAGCATTGTTGAGAAAGTCTTTTTCCCCTCTCCTTCCAAGAGTCTGGTTTCATGAATGTTAAAGTTTTTGTTATATTTGCATAGGTCCATACAAAATATTTCCAAGAAACAAAGTCATTTGCCTCAGACACAGTGAAAAACAAAATAAAACAAAACACCTAATAAGTTTTCAATGGAGCATCTGGGTGGCTCTGCCAGTTACGGGTCTGCCTTCGGCTCAGTTCATGATCCCAGGGTCCTGGGATCAAGCCCTACATCAGGCTCCTTGCTCAGCAGGAAGCCTGCTTCTCTCTCTTCCTGGCTCTTACTGCCTGCCACTCCCTCTGTTTGTACTCTCTCTCTTTCTCTTTCTCTCTCTCAAATAAATAAATAAAGTCTTTTTTTTTTTTTAAGTGTTCAAAACATCAAGCCATGAGCCAAGGCATTACCCATTTTAAATTTCTTGGCAGTGTTTTCTTTACACCATGGTATCTTTTAACTTAAAGTTCTCTATTTCCATATCCACTGTCTGACTTGGTCTCTGCAATCTTAACAACTTCCACTCCTAGCAAGACTCATGGATGTGAATTCTAGGACACACTGCTTGCTTATAAAATAGAGTTGCTATCTGATGCTAATTGGATCAACTTTCTAACTATTCAACGCATAGACTCATTCCCTAGACAACTGCACGTTTAGAAGACAAAGAGACAAGTTTATGATTTGGTGCAATTTTGCCAAGTTACTCTTAAATCTGAGGCAAATGACAACTAGGTAACTTATTTAAGATCAAATTTGTTCACATCAACAGGGTACATTTTGCTAATATGCCTAGAACATAATATTGATCAGATATCTAGTTTACATGGGAGCATTTTAAAATAATAGACTTTGTTGCATGTATATTTTACCTAGAAACACATTTTTATTTCTTAAAAAAATAGGCTGCCAAGTACAATTTACATTATAATTCCACATACCTCATAGTCTCAGTAGTTCTAGAGTGTGCTGTTAAAATATGTCTTTAAGTTTAGCAAAGCATATCTTTTAAAATGTCAAACATTTGTTAAACCTGACTGACAGCGATTTAGTAGCCCTTGGGCACTGCTTGCTTTTGAATAAAAGTTGCACTGAAAGAAGCCAGTAATAGATAGTAATATCTGAAAATGCTTTCTACCTGTAAAGTTGAAAATGAGTTAAACAGCTTTATTTTTTTCTTAACATAACCTCTAGGATTCAGGGGAAATGAAAGTTCCTTTTATTGAATTCTGCCAATTGACATAATTTATGAACAGAAGGGAGGCTAGGTGCAAGTTAATACTTCAAAAGGATAGCTAAAAATGCACGACTTTCCCAAGGCAGTTTGATAGGGCAAACTGGTCTTCAAATGACTCCCATTCAAAAATTATCTCCCTTCCACTCCTGCCTAATCCTTGATTAACTTTCACATACATCAACAAAGAAAGGTAGTTGATCTCATCATAGTGCGAAAACTTTTACAAATTGGTCTCCAATAAGGGCAATACGAATACACAGGAAGTTTTACCCACCTAGCAAGGTTTCTCCATATGTTGACTGGTTTGATTAATTTCAAGAGTATCTTGAAAGAGTCATTCCTAGTCAAGAAATTAAAAACAAAAACAAAAACAAAACCTCAATGTGTAATCATTTGCTTTGTGAACATTTTTTCTCACATTGATTTGTAATGTTTACAGATAAACACCTAATACCAAACTTGGAAGACTGTAGGTGACTAAATAATACAAGGTCCAAATATGCTGAATCTGTCTGGCACAAAGTTAGCAATAAATATATGCTAGCTCCTTAATAGTCTCTCATCACTGAAAGTGGAAAAATAATAAAGTTATTTATCTGCACAAGTGTAACTCCATTCTTTTGAGCATCATAGTGAGTGGCATAATAATTACAACTCATTAATTTTAAATGTTTTGGTGAATTGTAAATTCAGTGACTTCTATAGAATGAAAAATATATGTGTAGCAGATCCTACAGAGAGAAGTACGGCAGAATTTAATATGGGTCACTTCCGTGAATATCGAATTATACTATGCATTTAAATTAAATAGACCATAAAGTTTTCACCAGATTAGTGCAGTGGCAATTTTTACTTTTTTATATGCTCCCATAGAATTCTCTACTGCAAGTCAGATTATTTTTGACAAGGACCCTTCTTCCAGTTGCTCTATCTCAGCTCTAAAATTTTTCTAAGGTTAACCATAGTTCTGGAAGTTGGGGGCTAAAATTTATAAGTTTTTCCATTATTAATGAAAATACCAAACTCCCTCTTATCTCACAAATGTTCTGTTTGAGTCTGGCAAATTATTTAAATTCCCTCAGACTGTAAAACTTGGGCTTAGAACAGGAAGCTCTTATTTGTTCCAGGTCTAAAATTCCAGGTTTTATTCAATATGAAGACTCTCTCTGTTTACATATTCAAATAGGTGTCACTGTGACAATTCCAAGACTAATCTTGGCCACAACTGACACTAGCTAGAAGGGCTTAAACTCTTTTCTGACATCATATGTATAAGATTAGGAGGGTCATAATTACACCATTTCCCTCTAAAGAGTAAAAAGTATGTCTGCCATTCTTAAGATGAGTCTGAAAAATGTTACTCACATGTTTTGTGCCCTTTTAGTAAAAGGAGATTAAAACACAGCCTAGCATCACATTATTATAGTTGTAATTTTTAAATCCTTATTAATAATAATGATAATAAAACTACTCCTTTGCTCATCCTGTGCTGTGCAATGTGCATGGTGTTTTACATAGGTTAGCTCAGTTAATCCCATAGGCCACACTGAGTGCTAGCATTTGCTGAGGCTTTAAGATAAGGTAAGCACAGGAATAGTTCTTTAGAACATTCATTTCTGACAATCGCCCAGGAGAAAGGTGCTAGGTAACTATTACCATACATACAGTTTCTTATCCTGGTGAGCAAGAGAAATGCAATGTCCATTTACCATGGAATTTAAAAATTTGGGACACAGGAGTGTGTGGGTGGCTGAGTGGGTTAAGCCTTTGTCTTTGGCTCAGTTCATGATCTTAGGGTCCTGGGATGGAGGCCCGCATTGGCTCTCTGCTCAGCAGGACGCCTTCTTCCTCCTCTATCTCTGCCTTCTGCTCTGCCTACTTGTGATCTCTCTCTCTGTTAAATAAATAAATAAAATCTTTAAAAAACAAAACAAAACAAAACAAAAAAACTACAGAGTGTTCACAAACATACTGAAGACAACAAATGAGGTGATTTTGACTCTGATAAGCAATTATATATTTCTAGGAATAACAAATCAAAATTATTCAAAGGAAATAATAGAGTTTACAATGACTAAACATTCAGAACACTTTTTTAACTGCTGATTTTTTTCTGATTTTTAAAAAAAATCATGGATGTATTCCTTGCATATTGCCAAAATCATGAAATTTCAAATTCAATAACACACTTAGAGACTCAGAAAAAGGAAGGAAATTAATTATTAACAGCTCTTATTCATGGATGCTTATTATTTATTTGTTAGTAATTTGATTATTAGCATCTTTCAGTATATATGTAATATATAATGATACATATACAATGCACCACACATAAACATATATGTCATAAATGTATAGAGACTGGAATGTACTTAATGATACCTTTTCACATGTAAATTTCAATTTGTTTTGACAAACAGCCAACCAGTTTTCTCAATGCTTTAATTTTAAAAATATCTTGTGTCCCATGATCAGCTTTGCCATTTTTATACAACAGAAAAATGGCATTTTTAAAAGCTAAGTTGTTTATGAACTTTATATTCTTTTTCCTCAGAGAAGTGTTTTACAAAGAACAAAAAACAAAGCAACCTACAAGAAAGAGGAAAAAAACAATATGTTCAAAATTCCAATTCTCTAATTTTTCTGAATATACTTAAGTATGCCTCACTTAAAACCCAAATATTCTTCTTTGCTTGACAATTCTTTCTTTGATTCAGTTTTACTAAACATCATCCCCAGACCATGCAACACAGGCTACTGTCTACTTAGGTATGTAAGGCCAACGATAGAGCTATTCTGAAATATCAGTGCATTGCTAAGACTTCCATTTTCCTCTGGGCAAGCTGACCCAACCTGGGATTTCCATTTCTGCGGACCTCAGAACAAGGACTGTGTCCTTCTTCGGTTTATTTTGGTAATATCTGTGCTCATGAAAAATGATAAAATAAGTAATTACAGCTTTTTCTTTAAATTCATCTTATTGCATTTAAGCAGTTAAATGTAATAAGAAAAATACAATTGGAATATTACTGAGGACTTTTTGTTTATACTGAAATTTTTACAAATTCCTATTTAATTCTTTGTAATAGTTTAATTTGTCCAATTTTATAGCAAAAATCATACTAAATAAAATGAAAGTATATGAAATGGTATAATTTTTCTTTAATATTATATCTTCCATAGAGATTAGCAGAAATAAAATTACTGGAAGAAGTATATGAATGTATTAAAATGCATAGTACATATTGCAATTTAGCTTCCAAATGAAAATGAACGCATAATACCACTGGAATTATTGACAGTCTTATACACAAAACTGTACTAAGTTGTGGGTTTGTGTTTCATTCATTATTCATTTACAATTCACTACTGAGCACCTGCCACAGGCCAGTCACTGTTCTGAGTTATCTTGGGTTATTTTAACAGGCTTTTCTACCTGCAAAGATGTAATCTTCAGGTGTGACCTTTGTTCTTGAATTTTCTGCTCAGACTGGTTGTTCAGATTCCTACTGGATGTGTTTTGATTGTGTGGGTGTTTTATTTACAACCCTTTCTGATTAAAAACTCATAGTTTGTTAATTAATCACCACAAAAGTATGTAACACAAAACATCAAAGTCTCTAGCAGTAGTTGAGAACAGCTTTACCAGCTTTACACAAATGCTTTTCAATACTTTAAAACACATTGTGTGTAGTGAACATACATATATAAGCTACTATATAATATTATGTCTGCTAATATATATTGGAGCACTGAGGAGCAGGCACTACTCTATGCATAAATATCTCATTTAATCCCTACATCCATGTGGTATATGATTTTATTTTGTCCATAAGCTATTTGTTACTCTGATCTAACTGTATATGTTCAAAAAGCATTATTCTCATTTTCTTCCATCTCCATCCCACTATCATTTAGTTGTTCTCAAAAAACAAGTCATCTCGGTCATTCTCACATTCTCCTTCCAATCCATAGTCACTGTACTCATTCTACCTACTACCTCTTACAAAACCTTATTATTAAATTTTCAAGAATCTTCTCCCACTCCAATCCTAGCCTGACTCAAGAAAACCCAGTACTTGCATATCAAAAAACTTAGAATTTAAAAAGTATTTTTGCCCTTAAGAACACCAAAAATTTACTTTGGGACCAAATACAAGAAAATTATTTGTCAAATGCCAAGCAGACAGATTTTCCCCCTTTGAATTTCTGCTATAAGTTACTCTAGTTACACTTAGGTAATCTGAATAACTTTGATTCTTTTTTTTTTTTTTTTTTGAGATATTATTTAGGTGTGAGGAGTCAAGATGGCGAAGGAGTAGCAGACTGAGATGACATGAGGTACCAGGAGATCAGCTAGATGGTTTATCAAACCATTCCGAACACCTACAAATCCAACAGGAGATAGAAGAGAAGAAAAGAAGAAATTCTAGAAAAAGAAAATTGACAATTTCCTGAAAGGTAGGACCTGCGGAGAAGTGAATCCAAAGCAACAGGAAGATAGACCGCGGGGAGAAGGGCTGGCTGAAAGCAAGGAGTGGAGCAACACAGCACAAAATCAGAATGTTTAAAAGTCTGCTCCACTGAGGGACATCGCTCCAGAGGTTAAGCTGAGGTGAAGCCCACACAGGGACAGTGTGGTCTCAGGTCCCGCAGGGTCACAGAAGGATCGGGGATATCTCAGTGCTGCAGAGCTCACAGGTGTTAGAGCAGGGAAGCTGGCTACAGAGACAGAGCCAAGGAGTGAGCTCTCAACTCAGGGTTACCTTAAACTGTGATTTGTGGCACAGTCAGGCCACTGCTCTGTGAGAAGGGACCCACAAGATCTGGGGAGAACCCCATGGAAGAGTGCAGGGATCTGCTCGGTTTGGAGACTCCAGGTGGGGCTGAGTGTCTGAGGCACAGATGCTTGGTCACAGGTTGGGTGAGCTCAGAGCATGGCCAGAGACCAGGAAGATGGGAATGACTGAGCGCTTTTCTCCAAGGGCGCACTGAGGAGCGGGGCCCCAAATTCTAGGCTCCTCTGGGCCAGAGATTGGGAGGCCAACATTTTCATCCCCATCATCCAGAACTCTATGGAAAGCATTCAGGAAAGAAAATCTGTGGAAAGTGAATCCCAGTGGATTACTTAGCCTGGCGCCTGGTAAGGGTAGTGCAATTCTGCCTTGGGCAAAGACACTTGAGAATCACTACTAGAGGCCCCTCCCCCAGAAGATTAGCAAGAAATCCAGCCAAGACCAAGCTCACTTAGCAAGGAAAACAGCAGAATTCCAAAGGAGGAGAAAGCAAAGCACAGAATTCATGGCTTTCTCCCTATGATTTTTCAGTCTTGCAAAGTTCATTATTTTTTTTTCCTTTATTTTTTTTCTGATGCTGAAAACATTTTTTAACTCTTACTCTTCTTTTTCTTTTTTTTAGATTTCATTTATTTATTTGACAGAGAGAAAGATCACAAGTAGGCAGAAAGGCATGCAAAGAGAGAGGGGGAAGCAGTCTCCCCACTGAGCAGGGAGACCAATGTGGGGTTCGATCCCAGGACCCTGAGATCATGACCTGAGCCGAAGGCAGAGGCTTAACTCACTGAGCCACCCAGGTGCCCCACTCTTTCTTGTTGTAAGGTTTTTTTAACTAGTTTATCTTAATAATACCTTTCATAAAAAAAAAAAAACTTCATTGAACCTTCATTATTATAGTAATATTTTATCCTTCATTGTATCTAACTTTATTTTTTGTATACACATAGGGTTTTTTCCTCTAAAAAAATGTGGGATACAACTTGTCTAATAGACCAAACTATACCCTAAATCTAGCAAAGGGTTTTATTCTAGTCTCAAGCCTGAGCAAATTCTCTCCATTTTCTTTTTCTTTATTCTCCCAATCAACTTACCTTAACAACTACGTTTTTAGAAAAGTTTTTTTTTTTAATTTCATCTTTAGAGTCTTATTCCATCCTTTCATCATGTTTACCCTTATTTTGTATATATAAATGGATAGATAGATAGATAGATCTATCTATCTATCTATCTATTCATTCTTTAAAATCTGGGATGTAGTTTCTTCTAAAAGACCAAAATACTCCCAAATTTAAGTGGGCAACTCTGGTCTATTCACCACTCTAATATATATATATATATATTTTTTTTTTCTTTTTTATATTGTTTTCTTTCTCTTTTTAATTTTTTTCCCTGAACTTCTTTTTTACTCCATTTCTCCCCCCTCACGATTTGGGATCTCTTCTGATTTGGTTAAAGCATATTTTCCTGGGGTTGTTGCCACCCTTTTAGTATTTTACTTGCTCCTTCATATATTCTTAGCTGGACAAAATGACAAGGCAGAAAAATTCACCACAAAAGAAAAGAACAAGAGGCAGTACTGAAGGCTAGGGACCTAATCAATACAGACATTGGTAATATGTCAGATCTAGAGTTCAGAATGACGATTCTCAAGGAGCTAGCTGGGCTTGAAAAAGACCTGGAAGGTATCAGGGAAACCATGTCTGGAGAAATAAAAGCCCTTTCTGGAGAAATAAAACAACTAAAATCTAACCAAGTTGAAATAAAAAATTCTATTAATGAGGTGCAATAAAAAATGGAGGCTCTTATTGCTAGGATAAATGAGGCACAAGAGAGAATTAGTGATATAGAAGACCAAATGACAGAGAATAAAGAAGTTGAGCAAAAGAAAGACAAACAACTACTGGACCACAAGGGGAGAATTAGAGAGATAAGTGATAACATAAGATGAAACAACATTAGAATAATTAGGATTCCAGAAGAAGAAGAAAGAGAGAGGGGAGCAGAAGGTATATTGGAGAGAATTATTGTAGAGATTTCCCTAATATGGCAAAGGGAACAAGCATTAAAATCCAGGAGGCACAGAGAACCCACCTCAAAATCAATAAGAATAGGTCCACACTCCATCATTTAATAGTAAAATTTATAAGTATTGGTGACAAAGAGAAAACCCTGAAAGCAACCCAGGACAAGAGTCTGTAACATACAATGGTCAAATATTAGATTGGCAGCGGACTTATCCACAGAGACCTGGCAGGCCAGAAAGAAGTGGCATGATATATTCAGAGCACTAAACGAGAAAAAAATTCAGCCAAGAATACTATATCCAGCTAGTCTATCACTGAAAATAGAAGGATAGATTAAAAAGCTTCCAGGACAAACAAAAACTAAAAGAATTTGTAAACACCAAACCAGTTTTACAGGAAATATTGAAAGGGGTCCTCTAAGCAAAGAGAGAGCCAAATAGTAGTAGACCAGAAAGCAACAGAGAAAATACACAGTAACAGTCACCTTACAGGCAATACAATGGTACTAAATTCATATCTTTCAAGGGTTACTCTGAATGTAAATGAGCTAAATGTCCCAATCAAAAGACACAGGGTATCAGAATGGATTAAAAAAAAAACCAACAAAACCTATAAATATGCTGTCTACAAGAAACTCATCTTAGACCCAAAGAAACTCCAGATTTAAAGTGAGAGGGTAGAAAACCATTTACCATGCTAATGGACAGAAAAAGAAAGCTGGGGTGGCACTCCTTATGTCAGATCAATTAGATTTTAAGCAAAGACTATAGTAAGAGATGGTAAAGGACACTATATCACACTCAAAAGGTCTGTCCAACAGGAAGATCTGTCCAACAATTTTAAATATCTATGGCCCTAACATGGGAGCAGCCAACTATATAAACCAAGTAATAACAAAATCAAAGAAACGCATTTAAAATAATACAAAAACAGTAGGGGACTTTAAGAGTCCCCTTGCTGAAATGGATATATCATCCAAGCAATAGATCAACAAGGAAATAAAGGCCTTAAATGACACACTGGACCAGATGGACATCAGAGATATATTCAGAACAGTACATCCCAAAGCAACAGAATACACATTCTTCTCTAGTGCACATGAAACATTCTCCAGAATAGATCACATCTTGGCTCATAAATCAGGTCTCAAATATGATCATTCCCTCCATAGTTTCAGACCACAAAGCTCTGAAGCTAGAAATCAATAACAAGAGGAAATTTGGAAAGAACACAAATACATGTAGACTAAAGAGCATCCTTCTAAAGAATTAATGGGTCAACCAGGAAATTAAAGAATTGAAAAAATTTATGAAAACAAATGATAATGAAAACACAATGGTTCAAAATCTGTGGGACAAAGCAGTTCTGAGAGGAAAATATGTAGTGATACAAGCCTTTCTCAAGAAACAAAAAAAGTCTCAAACACACAACCCAACCCTATACCTAAAGGAGCTGGAGAAAGAACAACAATAAATAAAATCACAAATGAAAGAAAAGATATCACAACCAAAACCAAAGAAATACAAACAATTATAAGAACATAATATGAGCAACTATATGCCCGCAAATTTTGCAATCTGAAAGAAATGGATACATTCCTAGAGACCTTTAAACTACCACATCTGAATCAGGAAGAAATAGAAAACCTGAAGAGACCCATAACCAGTAAGGAGATTGAAGCAATAATCAAAAATCTCCAAACAAGAGCCCAAGGCCAGATGGCTTCCCAGAAGAATTCTACCAAACATTTAAAGAATTAATTCCTATTCTCCTGAAACTGTTCCAAAAAAATAGAAATGGAAGGAACACTTCCAAACTCATTTTATGAGGTAGCATTACCTTGATCCCAAAACCAGACAAGGATCCCATCAAAAAAGAGAATTACAGACCAATATCCTTGATGAACAGAGATGTAAAAATTCTCACCAAAATACTAGCCAATAGGATCCAACAGTACATTAAAAGGATTATTCACCATGACCAAGTGGGATTTATTCCAGGGCTGCAAGGTTGGTTCAACATCCACAGATCAATCAATGTGATACAATACATTAATAAAAGAAAGAACAAGAAAGAACATCTATTGATATTCTCAATAGATGCTGAAAAAGCATTTGACACAGTACAGCATCCTTTCCTGATTGAAACTCTTCAAAGTATAGGGATAGGGGGTACATATCTCAATATCATTAAAGCCATCTATGAAAAATCCACCACAAATATCATTCTCAATGGAGAAAAACTGAAAGTTTTTCTTCTAAGGTCAGGAACACGGCAGGGATGTCCATTATCACCACTGCTATTCAACATAGTATTAGAAGCCCTAGCCTCAGCAATCAGACTACAAAAAGAAATTAAATGCATCCAAATTGGCAAAGAAGGAGTCAAACTATCACTCTTTGCAGATGATATGATACTATATGTGGAAAACTCAAAAGACTCCACTCCAAATCTGCTAGAACTTGTACAGGAATTCAAAAAGTACCAGGATATAAAATCAATGCACAGAAATCAGTTACATTTCTTTACACCAACAAGACAAAAGTATGATATATTAAGGAGTCAATCCCATTTACAAATGCACCCAAAACTATAAGATACCTAGGAATAAACCTAGCCAAATAGGCAAAGAATCTATACTCAGAAAACTATAAAGTACTCATGAAAGAAATTAAGGAAGACAGAAAGAAACAAAAAAATGTTCCATGCTCCTGGATTGGAGGAACAAATATTGTGAAAATGTCTATGCTACCTAAAGGAAACTACATGTTTAATGCAATCCCTATCAAAATACCATCAATTTTTTTTTCAAAGAAATGGAAAAAATAATCCTAAAATTTATATGGAACCAGAAAAGACCTTGAATAGCCAGAGGAATACTGGGGAAAAAAAAAAAAAAGCCAAAGTTGGTGGCATCACATCACAATTCCAGACTTCAAGCTCTATTACAAAGCTGTCAACATCAAGGCAGTATGGTACTGGCACAAAAACAGACACATAAATCAATGAAACAGAATGGAGAGCCCAGAAATAGACACTCAATTCTATGGTCAACTAATCTTCAACAAAGCAGAAAAGAATGTTCAATGGAAAAAAGACAGTCTCTTCAACAAATGGTGTTGAGAAAATTGGATAACCACATGAAGAAGAATGAAACTGGACCATTTCATGACCACACATGAATATAGACTCCAAATGGATGTAAGACCTCAATGTGAGACAGGAATCCATCAAAATCCTGGAGGAGAACACAGGCAGCAACCTCTTCGACCACAGACACAGCAACTTCTTCCTAGGAACATTGCCAAAGGCAAGGGAAGCAAGGGGTAAAAATCAACTATTGGGAATTCATCAAGATCAAAAGCTTTTGCACAGCAAAGGAAACAGGTAACCAAACCAAAAGACACCTGACAGAATGGGAGAAGATATTTGTAAATGACATATCAGATAAAGGGCTAGTATCTAAAATCTGTAAAGAACTTATCAAAATCAACAACCAAAGAACAAATAATCCAATCAACAAATGGGCAGAGGACATGAACAGACATGTCTACAAATAAGACATCCGGATGGCCAACAGAACCATGAAAAAGTGCTCCACATCACTCGGCATCAGGGAAATACAAATCAAAACCACAATGAGATACCACCTCACACCAGTCAGAATGGCTAAAATTAACAAATCAGAAAATGACAGATGCTGGCAAGGATGCTGAGAAAGGGGAACTCTCCTACAGTGTTGGTGGGAATGCAAGCTGGAAAACAGCATGGAAGTTCCTCAAAAAGTTGAAAATAGAGCTACCCTATGACCCAGAAATTGCACTACTGGGTATTTACCCTAAAGATACAAATGCAGTGATCCGAAGGGGCACGTGCACTCAAATGTTTATAGCAGCCTTGTCCACAATAGCCAAGCTATTGAAAGAAGCTAGATGTCCATCAACAGATGAATGGGTAAAGAAGCGGTGGTATATATATATATATGATGGAATACTATGCAGCCATCAAAAGAAATGAAATCTTGCCATTTGTGACAACAAATGGTTGGAACTAGAGGGTATTATGCTTAGCGAAATAAGTCAATCAGAGAAAGACAATTATCATATGATCTCCCTGATATGAGGAAGTTGAGAGGCAATGGGGCATTGGGGGTAGAAAAAAAATAAATGAAACAAGATGGGATCGGGAGGGAGACAAACCATAAGAGACTCTTAATGTCACAAAACAAACTGGTGGTGGGGTGGGGAGAGGGGGGTTGGGAGAGAGTAGTGGGGTTATGGACATTGGGGAGGGTATGTACTATGGTGAGTGCTGTGAGGTGTGTAAATCTGACAATTCAGACCTGTACCCCTGGGGCTAATAATACATTATATGTTAATAAAAAATAAAAAATTATATTAAAAATGATTTTATTTATTTATTTGAAAGAGAATGGGAGAGAGAGTGAGAGAGAACACAAGCAGGGGCGAGGAGCAGAGGGAGAACCAGACTACCTGTTGAGCAGGGACCCAATGCAGAACTTGATCCCAGGATTCCAGGATCATGACCTCAGCAGAAGACAGACACTTAAACGACTGAGCCCCATGACTTTGATTCTTATTGAAAATTAAAACTTAAAAAAGTACAAAAGATAAAATCCACAAAGAAGAATATCTCAAGATATCTTAGCATATATATTTATAAGGAGAATATATTTATAGAGTAAATATATTAGTCATCTGTCTGTCCTATTTACTACCTCTATCTTAATTTCTCTTGTAACTTCATTTTAAATGTTTTGCAATTAAAAAAATTATGTTTAGTTAACTTTTTTTAAATGCTGTTTTCTCTTTGTGGTTTTTCTGTAACATCTACACCAGTTATTGCTCTTGATGTCATGAACTGCCTCTGTGTCAGCTCATGTAAACCTTGACTTAAAAAGTATTCTATAAAATCTGAGTACTTCACATAAGTCAATATACTATAGCACAGTAATTATTTATTTATTTATTTATTTATTTATTTATTTATTTACATTTTGGGAGGACTCACAGTGAGGGATGTATCACAGTGTACACTGAACTTAAAATGTTATATATAGAGAGAGTGTTCCCACACCCAACAGGAAAAAAAAGTCTATTTAGTTAGTTAGTTTGTTAAGACAAAGAGCACAGTAAGGGGTGGGGGTGGCAGTGGGAAGGGAGAGAAGAGAGAATCTCCCTAGCAGACCCCCTGCCAAGCATGGAGTCAGTGCAGGGTGTGGGGATCTATCCCACGACCCTGAGTCCACAACCTGAGCCAAAACTTGAGCCAAGAATCAGATGCTCAACCAACTGAGCCACGCAGGTGCCCCTGAAAGTCTGTTTTTAACCTTCTACTTTGCATAAAGCCTCACTTCACCTCTATCCTTCTCCTTTTTCATATACTTCTTTCTTCTTCAAAACTAGAGGATGTTATGTTATTCAGAAATCAATAATGTTTACTGAGTACCATACACCCAAGAACGGAAATCATGTTGAGTGACACGTGGATCTCAAGAGTAAAAATCAAAGGTATAAGTGCCAGCAAGTTAGCTTTTTCTTGTTTCTTGTACATGTGGCACAAGCAAATTAATAATTTTAACTAAATGAGCTACATAATTAACCCCATCTATCAAAAAGAAATATCACTATTTTGTGGGTTATATTATAAAGACCATAATAAAAATAAGATAATACAATCATCAAGGAACTTCATCTTACCTAGGACAATCAGTCCCCATATTCTCTTTAGGAAATTAAAAAAGAAAAATGGTTTTCTTTCCTAAACCATATACAATTCCTAGAAATTTTAAGAATTTGACTTGTTTTAGGCAAGCAATTCTGTATCTTTTCAGGCAGTCTGCTTTGTCTTCCTATATGTTGACTTTATTCTTTTTTTTTTTTAAGATTTTATTTATTTATTTGACAGACAGAGATCACAAGTAGGCAGGGAAACAGGCAGAGAGAGAGGAGGAAACAGGCTCTCCACGGAGCAGAGAGTCTGATGCAGGGCTCAATCCAAGGACCCTAGAATCATGACCTGAGCTGAAGGCAGAGGCCTTAACCCACTGAGCCACCCAGGTGCCCTGTTGACTTTATTCTTAAGGAGGCTTTTTCTTAGGTACCAAAGATGGTGGATAGGCATACCCCTCTAAAGGATTCACATAAGGCTTTATTTTGGTGAAGGCCCATTCTTGGACAATGACTGCATCCAGCAGATGGGGTATTATGATTGAACTGTAGCATGTGTGTCATATATGAAGGCAAGGACATACAACTGACAACCACACCAGCTCCCCTACACAAAACAAAAATCATGGACAGGAAAGAAAAAACTAAACTTAAAAAGATTCAATATTATCTCTTATTAAAAGTGGATACTGGAAGTGTTTCTAATTAAGTGGAAGCTACAAAATAGGTGGGAGGACCTAGCAATCTATGAGAACAAATACCGAGCTCAACTCTGCATTCAAACACCCCTTGCACTTTCCAAAGTTGTCTGTGAGATCAAACTTAATATACTGTGAGCCCTTTAGGGGTAATGGAACTGTTCTAAATTTTGATTTCATGATGACTGTTCAACTCTCTACATTTACTAAAAATTGTAGAATTTTATCGAACAAAGAGGCAAATATTAAAATATTTTAAATTATTTTCATTAAATGTTAAAATAAAGTACAACTTAAATGAAATGTATTTCCATATCCCAGCTTCACCACTGACTCATGGCTTGCATTCACACTGAACCCCAGTGATTTCTGCTTAGATTTTAGTTTCATTCTTCGAACATTCATTTCAGTTCTCATCCAGCCAGACATTTCCATTAGTCAAGAATTGTGGGTTGGTTGGCCTTTCCAGTAGATTGATCTCTCCTGAATTATGCATCAGAGAATTTTCTTAATATTGCTAGAACACCTATGGTGACCTTTTCTATTTTGTAGACTGGATAGAGGATATTTTTATATTTTGCATTTTCGATTATTTTAATTAATTTTTCCAGAGGAGGGAACTAAACCCACAATTCAGACTAGTGTTTTGATTTATAATCCCAATATCCTTTTCATACATATTTTGCAAAGATCTATGCAGTATCTGTCACTGCATTTGATACTTGTATTAGCTGGCTAGGGCTGCTGTAACAAAGTGGCACTATCCGAGTAGCTAATGCAATAAAAATTTATTTCCTCACAGTGTCAGAGACTAGAAACCCAAGATCAAGGTATCAGTGGGGTTGTTTTATCCTTAGGGCCATGAGGGAAGGATCTGCCGAAGGCCTTTCTCCTCAACTTATAGCGATCTTCTCCATTTGTCTTCACATTGTCTTTACTCTGTAGGTGTTTTGTGTCCAAATGTTCTCTTTTATAAGGTCACCAGTCACATTTAATTAGTGCCCACCCTAACAACCTCATTTTAACTTAATTACTTCTTTGAAGATCCATCTCCAAATACAGTCATATTCTGAGGAACCAAGATTAGGACTTCAACATATAAATTTCTAAAAAGACACACTTCTGCCTATAGCAATACTTTCAACTTAAAAAAGAATATATATATACACATATATATAGTCAATGATATTATATATCATAAATATTAGGCTGGATTATTGATGTGCCAGCAACATAGTAAGAAAACCTACTTAATGGTAAAGTTCTATTTCTAACCAAAATAGATTATTTTAATCATCTGCAGAAGCTCCTATACCAATATCACAGTTTGCTTTTATATGACCATTTTGGTGTCTTTTTCATTCAAGCATATCTTCCAAAAGAAGTATTCAATTATAAATGTTTCTTTTTTTTTTTTTAAGATTTTATTTATTTATTTGACAGACAGAGATCACAAGTAGGCAGGGAAACAGGCAGAGAGAGAGGAGGAAACAGGCTCTCCACGGAGCAGAGAGTCTGATGTGGGGCTAAATCCCAGAACCCTGGGATCATGGCCTGAGCTGAAGGCCGAGGCTTTAACCCACTGAGCCACCCAGGTGCCCCTAAATGTTTCATATACAATATTAAAAAGACAAATATAGATTTATATTTATATAAATCTATATATAGATTTATAGTGAGTTTAGGCATTTTCGAGATCTGAGGGAAAATCATAAGCCAAAGAGAGAAAATAATATAAAAGGAACTAAATATTGCAATGCACACATGATATGCTATAACTATTTTAAGTTTTAAATCTATCGCCGTAATGTTTATTGACATTCCAAGGACCAGTTGTGAAAAGAACATGATCTTGTACTCAGCTTTTATTCCTCATTGCAGGCTGCTGCCTCTGCTGTCAGATTTTCTACCTGTAACTGAGATCTACGGTGTGTAGCTCTTACTGATACCTAAGGGCATTTCCAAAGTAACCATGCAAAACACAATCACCAAAAACAACTGGCATCCCAATTGCAGAAGACTGTGTATATAAGAACCTGTTCTAAGTACTTACATGCCCCCTTTAATGAGCAATCTCCTCCGGTGATTTTAAAATAGATGTACAACAAATTTATCAGTAAAACTGAAGCAGATAATATCATTACAGAGAGATAAAGTTAGTGTCTACCATGTCAACATTTATCAATTCATCAGGTCTCTATGGGGGTTTTAGAAAAGAAGCCCATTTTCACTAGATCCCATTAATTTAAAATGACCAGCAGCATATACTGCAAAGATAAAATGCTAATGTTCAAAAAAAGGTGAAATTTGATTTTTAAATTAAAGTTTCCGAATTTTCTGAGGCATATTATAAAAACTATTATCTTTGGGTGTGAGTTATACTTGGTTGCTTCCATCACCATGAATTCATCAGTATTACAGAGAATCATAAAATAGGAAAAGGAAGTAAAATCATCAGTCACTGGGCTACCATATAAGAGTACAACTTTTAGGGACACCTGGGTGGCTCAGTTGGTTAAGCAGCTGCCTTCGGCTCAGGTCATGATCCCAGCGTCCTGGGATCGAGTCCCACATTGGGCTCCTTGCTCAGCAGGGAGCCTGCTTCTCCCTCTGCCTCTGCCTGCCATTCTGTCTGCCTGTGTTCGCTCTCTCCCCCTCTCTCTCTCTGATAAATAAATAAAATCTTAAAAAAAAAAAAAAGAGTACTACTTTTAATAGAGACTCCGGACGTGTGTGTATATATATACATATGCCATATATATTCTATATATACATAGACTCATGGAGGAAAAAAATCTATTGTCAGGAAAGTCAATGTAAATTAAAAAATGTGGTTAAGGGAAAAGCCAAAAGAAATTTTTATTGGTGACTGTTTTTTTCTTATCGAGAGATCAACGCAGATTTTCCCATTATTCTCAGCTCCGTGATGAACAGTTACATAAATTTTTATGCAGTTTATGCTCCTAAGACATGAGAAATACACTACAAAGTTGATTACTGTTATTTAAAATAGCATTGTCTGTGTTTTCTTAGGTCATGATACTCCTGCTATAATATTGCACTATTGGGCATTCTCTAGAGAGATCCTCATAATAGTAGTACCAGCTTACTTCATTATTTTCCTCCCTTGGCTACTTAATGTAATTCAAATCTCACTGACCTTAACTTACAATTAATTTTAAGATTTACTTATTTGAGAAAGATCAGGAGGGACGGGCAGAGGGAGAGGGAGAGGATCTCAAGCAGACTCCATACTGAGCACAGTGCCAATGCAGAACTCCATTCCAAACCCTGAGATCATGATTCGAGCCAAAACTAAGAGTCAGACACTCAACCCACTGGACCGCCCAGGAGCCCCATCTTTATTTATAATTCTGTTACCATTTGGTACTGATCTACTCTTTAAAATAATATAAAGTCAGTATAAATCCCTGATGCGAACAGATTTAGAAACATTTAAAAATCACAAGCTGAATAGAACCCACAACCATATAGCTCCCAAGTTATTAAAATATAGTTATTTTCAAATTTACTCTTATACCTAAGAAAAAGTCTCATATGATGAAATACAGTGCTATCATGTTCTATTTTCTATTATTTAATGTAGCATTTAAGTGACATTTGCAAAATGTTTTATAAAATTACATTTCATCTTCATACATATTTCAAAACTTTACTTAGGTTTTATTATATTTTTTGGCTCATGAGGATTTTAAACCTTAAAAAAGTTAAGCCAATTGCTCAATATTATATAGCTAGTACGAACAGCAATTTGTCTGTTCGTTGAAGACACATCTCCTTTCGGTACTGTCCTTTCTCTAATACCCATTTTGAATACAAACACCGTGAATAGTTTATCTATTAGTCACTGGGTCTACTTTTTCCAATTATAGCTCACTTTATTGTAATAAGGCTTTCATCTTTAACCTACAGTGACATTCTTCTCATGAAGATCACTAGTAACATATCTGTAGCTATACTCAAAAACTAGTTATCTAAATAAATGTACATCTTTGCACATTTGAGACTGGTGATAATTTCCCTTCCCTGGTCTGTGTTACTAACAAATTCCTTAGTTTTTCCTTAAACCTGACCACTCTTTCTTACCCCTCTTACTGGCTTTACATTCTGCTCTTTAAATAATGTTTCATCATAAAGTGCAAGCTTTTATCTCTTCATTCTGCATATTCTTCTCAAGAATTTTACTTTTGTTCAAGGCTTCAATTTCTGTCTATGTGCTCAGGACCCCTAATCTGTGTCTAGAGTTCAGAATGCGTTTCCAAGGTCCATACTTTACATATAAATCATATTCTTAAAAATTATTTATTTATTTATTTATTTGAGAAAGAATACAAGAGTGCATGAGTGGGGGTAGGGGCAGAGAAAGAATCCTTAGACTCCTTGCTAAGCACAAAACCCATTGTGGGGCTTAATCCCAGAACCCATGAGATCATGACCTGATCAAAATCAAGATTCAGATGTTTAACCAACTGGGCCACCCAGATGCCCCTAAATTAGATTTTAAAATGAAAAAAATTTAAGAACACATTTCTTTTATAGTGTATGAAGTATATAGGTCAGTATATAAATTATATATGGTTACCTTAATGTCTTTTAACACATATTGTAACCCCAACTCATATCAGGAAATGGATTATTATAGTACCCCCAAATGATTCAAGCCCTTCCTTTTCCAGTTACTACCCACCTCATGCATAAAAGCAATTTTTATTATACCTTTTATTACCCTATATTTAGTTATAATTAATTTGTTTTAATTAATTCAAGATCATTTTTATTGGAGAAGGACATATGAATTGTCTCCAAGTTTGAGCCATTATTTGTGTATCTACTGTGAATGTTGATTTCTACATCTTTTAGTGAAAATGTGCATACATTTCTGTTCTAAAAATGGAGTTGATAGGTCATAATGGGTAAGTTCAGAGAAGGTACTGACAAAGGCTTTTCAAAGGCATTTTAGCAAGTTGCACTGTCAACACAAACATGAAGATTCCATTCATTCCTCACTCTTGCTAATATTTGGCACATTCTTTTCCTTTTACCATTCTGGTATGTGGGAGGTGGTAGACATCTGGGGTTTTAATCTTCAACTGCATAATGAATTTTAATGTCAAACACCTTTCCAGATGTTTGCTGATTATCTGGACTTACTCCTTCATGAAATATGTTAAGTTTAAAAAAAAACTCCTCTTAGAACTGATAGGCAAATACAGCAAGTTTGAAGGATACACGCAATATGAAAAGATCAACTATTTTCCTATACATCAGGAATGAATAGGTGAAACTTAAAACAAAAAACACAATTCTATTTATATTAGCACCCCCCAAAATGAAATAAATATAAACCTAACAAATCAATATGAGAAAAATTACAAATTTTGATGAACATGATCAAAGAATAATTAAATAAATGGAGAGATATTTGAAGTTCATAGAGAGGAAAAATTGGTAGTGTCAATATGCCAGTTCTTCCCAATTCTATCTATAGATGCAATGCAATTCTGATAAAAATGCCAGCTAAATCTTTGTGGATATCAACAAGCTGATTCTAAAGTTTATATGGAGAGGCAAAAAAAAAAAAAAAAAAAAAAAAAGCCAACATAATATTGAAGGAAAAGAACAAAATTGTAGGAATGATGCTACCCAACTTCAAAACTTACTATATAGCTCTAGTAATCAAGATTATGTGGTACTGGTGAAAAAAATGGAAAAACAGATCAATGAAAGGGAATGGAGGGCCAAAAAAGAGACACACATAAACTGATCTTTGATGTAGCAAAAACAACACATTGCAGCAAGGATAGTCTCTCCAGCAAATGGTGCCAGAACAAAGTTATATCCATATGCAAAAAAATACTAATCTAGATAGAGACTGACATCCTTCACAAAATTAACTCAAAATGGATCACAGGGGTACCTGGGTGCCTCAGTGAGTTCTCTGCCTTTAGCTCTGGTCATGATGCCAGGGTCCTGGGATCAAGCCCCACGTTGGGCTCCCTGCTTAGTGGGGAGTCTGCTTCTCCCTCTCCCTCTGCCACCCCCTGGTTTTGCTCTATAAAATAAATAGCCTTAAAAAATGGATTACAGCTTGAAATATAAAATGCAAAACTCTAAACTCCTAAAAGATAACACAGGAGAAAATCTAGATGTTCTTGGGTATGGTAATGACTTTGGATAGAACACCAGAGACATAATTCATGAAAGAAACAATTAGTAAGTTGAAATTCATTAAAATTACAAATTTCTGCTCTCTTAAAGACAGTGTCAAAAGAATGAAAAGACAAGCCACAGTCTGGGAATAAACATTTACAAAAGGCAAATCTGTATCAAAATACAAAGAACTCTTAAAACTCAACCCTAAGAAGAAATGATTAAACATTGGCCAATGACTTTAAAAGAAACTCCATAAGGAAAATATACCAGTAGCAAATAAGCATACAAAATTACAGGCATACCTCAGAGATATTGCAGACCACTGCAATAAACTGAGTATCACAATAAAGCAAGTCAAATGAATTTTTTTGGTTTCAGAGTGTATATGTAAGTTATGTTTAATACTACCCTATTAGGGTATTAAGTGTGCAAGACCATTATGCCTAAAAAACAATGTATATAGCTTAATTAAAAATACTCTGTTGGTAAAAAATGATAACCATTACCTGAACTTTCATTGAGATGTGATCTTTCTGCTTGTGGGGTCTTGCCTTAACATTGATAGATGCTGACTGATCTGCATGGTGGCTGCTGGAGGTTGAGGTGGCTGTGGCAATTTTTAAAATAAGATAAAAATGAAGTCTGCTGTATCATTTGACACTTCTTTCACAAATGATTTCTCTGTAGCATGTGATGCTGTTTGATAGCATTTTACTCAAAGGAGAACTTCTTTCAAAATTGGGAGTCTCTCCTCTTAAACCCTGTCACAGTTTTGTCAACTAAGTTTATGTATTATTCTAAATCCTTGTTGTCATTTCCACAATCTTCATAAGGAGTAGTTTCCATCTCAAGAAACCACCTTTTTTTCCTCTTTGATATAAAGTAACTTCACGGTATTCAAGTTTTATCATGAGATTGCAGCCATTCAATCCCATCTTCAGGCTTCACTTCTAGTTCTAGTTCCCTTGCTATTTCCACCACATCTGTAATTACATCTTCAGAATTATCTTGAATTTCCCAATGTCTCCCATGAGGGCTGGAATCAACTTCTTTCAAACTCCTGTTCACAGTGATATTTTGACCTCCTCCCATGAATTACAAATGTTCTTAATGGCACCTGGAATAATGAGTCCTTTCCAGAAAGTTTTCCATTTACTTTGCCCAAATCCATCAGAATCATCATCTATGCCACAATAACTTTACAAAATGTTATTTCTTAAAATTTCTTAAATAGGAAGACTTTAAAAATGAAATTGGTCCTTGATCCATGAGCTGGAGAATTGATGTTGCGTTAGCAGGCATGAAAACAATATTCATCTGGTACATCTCCATCAAAGCTCTTGAGTGACCAGGTCGATTGTCAATCAGCCTTAATATTTTCAAATTCATCTTTTTTTTCTGAGCAGTAGTTCTCCACAGTGGGCTTAAATTATTCAGTAAACCATGTTGCAAACAGATGTGCTATCATCCACTTATAGAAGTTTTGTTCATCCATTTACAGAGCACAGGGAAAGTAGATTTTGCATAATTATTAAGGGCCATAGGATTTTTGGAATGGTAAGGGAGCACTGACTTCAATTTCGAGTTACCAGCTGTATTAGCCCCTAACAAGAGAGTCAGTCTACCCGTTGGAGCTTTGAAAGCAGGCATTCAATACCCTTCTCTAGCTATGGAAGTCCTAGATGACATCCTCTTCTAAGAGGCTGCCATCTACCTTGATGTAGATGCAGCAGCCTCTGCTGCTGCATCTACGCTGATCATAGTTGATTAATGTAGCCACCTTTATAGCTAGATCTTCTGGATAACTTGCTGTAGCTTCTACATCAACACCTGCTGCTCTATTTTGTACTTCAATATTACGGGGACTGCTTCTTTCCTTAAACTTCATACATCAACCTTTTCTAGCTTCAAACTCTTCTGTAGCTACTTTACTTCTCTCAGCCTTCATAGAAATAAACAGAGTCTCACTCCAGATGAGGTTTTGGTATTAGGGAATGTTGTGGCTGGTTTGATCTTCTATCCAGACCACTAGAAGTTTCTCCACATCAGCAATAAGGCTGTTTGCTTTCTTATTATTTGTGTTCATTGGTTGGCTAACTGGTACGGGGGGCCTAGCTTTCAGTCTATCTTGGCTTTTGACATGCCTTCCTCAGGAAGCTTAATGAGTTTTAGCTTTTGACTTAAAGTGAGATATATGGATGAGATATATGGATAAGGAATGCTCATTCGCTGCTGCTGAGAATACAAAGTGGTACAGGCATTGTGGAAAACAGTTTGGCAGTTTCTTACATAATATAAAATATTCTCACCATATAATCCAGCAATCACATTCCTTGATATTTACCTATAGGTGTTACTACCTTAGGTCTACACAAAATCCTGTGAAAGGATGTTAATAGGCGGTTTATGTGTACTTGCCAAAACTTGAAAGCAAACACAGATGTCCTTGAGAAGGTAGATGGATTAATAACATGAATTGAAAGACACAGAGAAAATGTAAATGCATATTGCTAAATAAGAGAAGTCATCTGAGAAGGTTATTTACTCTATGATTCTAACTATATGATATTCTGGAAAAGGCAAAACTATAGAGATGCTAAAAAAGATCGGTGCTTACCAAGAGTGGGGGATTGTGGGGTAAAAATGAAAAGACAGAGAGTCCAGAGAACGTTAAGGGAAGTGAAACTACTCTGTATGATACCATAATGATGGATACACGACATCGCACATTTATCTGAACGCATAAAATAGACACCACCAAGAATGACTGCAATGTAAATTATGTAAATTAATGTAAATTATGAACTTAGAGTGATTCTGGTGTGTCAATGTAGCTTCATCAATCCTAACAAGCACACCACTCTGGTGGAGGATGCTGATAACGCGTGAGCTCTGTATGTCTGGGGCAAATGGTATATGGGAAGTATGTCCTTTTCAATTTTGCTATAAACCTAAAACATCTCCAAAAATAAAGTCTTTAAATATGAATAAATAACAAATTTTTAAATGAACTATTCTTATCAATAGGATTAGATAATATCTATATCCATTTCTTTAGCTTCTGTGAATGCATTAGGATATAATGACATAGCATGAATTTATTCCTTCCACTTGTCCAATTTCCAGATACTTCTATATATGCATTAGTCATAATAGTACTTTTACATAGAAACATTATTATTTCTGTAGATCATTTTTAATAGTATGCTATGAAATGAATTAGTCACACAAAGTCATGCTATATAAGCTTATTCTTTTGTTTTTCTTATAACAATTTCTTTATATGATGCAGATTATAAGCAAAGATGGGAAACTGCTGGTAACACCAAAGTTGCTAAATTGGGCCCCAAGAAGTGAAATGTTGTCACAGTATTTTGGGATCAAATTAAACATTGACTGTTCTCTTGTTTTCTTTTAAGCAACTTAGAAGACCTAAAAAGACCTTCATGTGTGTTTTTTTTCCCCTAAAATCCATTTCTTGTTATTTCTTCCACAAGATAAGATTAGAGATAGGCACCACTTTTCAGGCAGCCATGTCCCCACATCAATGTTTTTTTTTTAAAAAGGATAAATAAATGTAAATAAATAAGGGAACTATAATAAAGTAGTAATAAAAGAAGAATGCTAACTTCAAAGAAGTTGTTAAATTCCTTTTGTAACTTTGCAACTTTAATACTCTGTCCATAAATATACTTCTATTTCTTAATACCGGGCCAGTATATATTTTAAGGATATGCTTATCCTCAGAAAACAAAACAAAACAAAACAAAAAAACAAATAATATGCCAGGAGAAATAAATAGCCCAAATTGCTAGAGGATAGGATGTCTAAACATATAGTCAATTCAAATAAAAATTCTTCCAAAATGTGGCAAGGCAGCCACTGTCATTTCTCTCACTGACTGCCAAACTAATCATTTATAGCAGATCAAGATGGTCAAAATAGACCCTTATCATAGGTTTTGAATTCCATTCCCGGGACATTTGCCATGCTCCAGAATTACTAGCAGTGTAAACCAACATAAAAAAACAGCAATGCCAGGAAATGCCTGAAACCATGGATAATACAAAACTCTATAAGTACTACATTTTGTTTTGTTTTATTTTCCTATACAAACATACCTATGGTAATGCTTACTTTATAATTTAAGCACAGGAAGAGATTAACAACAATACTAATTGAACAGAACTATTATAACAATATACTGTAATAAAAGTTATGTGAATGTGGTTTCTCACTGAAAATATAAAAAGAAAAAGAAAACAGCAATACAATGTTTAAAAAAAAAGAAATTAATCTTCAAAGTCAAAACTTCGTTTTATTTTCTAAAGGACAAATCACTGCTTCTGATTTTAAGCTTGAGGCTGTCTGATTACTCATGGACCCTGGCACTTCCTCCTCAGTTTCTAGAAGTTATTTGTCACTGAATTCACTTTGACAGTTGGGCTAAATATCCTCATGGCCTTGTTAAAACACCAGAGAGTATAACATGCTGACCTGGAGATTTCTGGGGCAATGCTACTCTACTCCTTAATTGAAAAATACACTGTTTTTTATTCCATTTAGCGGAGAACTAAACAATCAGAAATCAGTGATTACAGGCAATTTACACTGATGAGCTCTCAGAAGGGATCTTGGTATCAGCCTGTGAAGCTACAATCCTTTCATATGATTGGATGGCAGAAATAACATGGATTTCAGGGAGAAACTAGGAGTGGTCATTTCCTAAATGACTGGTGCTCTTCTGGCTACTTCTCACTTGGAATAGAGATTTCTGTTTCACATTTTCCAAGTTGTAAGAAAATATAAGCCAAGATTTAGCCTGCCCATAACTGGGGATCAGACACATTAATTTACCCTTTTTAAGATTATCTCACATAGAGGATTAAACTTTCTCTGCATTTAATTTTATTGAGGTTTTCTTAATGAAGGGAAGAAGCAAGGAAGGAAAGGAAAAAAGGAAGAAGAAAAGAGATCAGTTAGATATTACTGACATTTTATAAGAAATGGTAAAAAGGATAATGAATTAGGATCATGTCAATTAACAATGGGAAAAGAGCTAGATTTTTATAAAATTTACAAATAAATAGTTGACCTAATTAAGGCAATAATTTTATATGTAATATAAGACAGGTAACGCTCAAAATCCCTTGAGATTTATAAATGAAGACTGAGATGATTTTAATAAAATATAAAAGTATAAAAGGAAGCAATTTTCAGTAAAAGTGAAGAAATTCATTTTACACAAGTTGTCACATCTTAAAAAAGGAGCATAGGAAATAGAGTTTACTTTATTCTAAATTGTTCTGTCCTTGTCTTTTTCCTTTAGTGCTGATACCCAGAAATTTTATCTCATCAGCTAGTTTTACAGACTTAACAAGATAATATTCAAAAAAGACTACGAAAAGATTGAATAGTAAGTAATGTTTGTTTGTATACATTTCATGATTCTTGCCTTTCTAGAATTTACTCATTTGTTAGGCTGCTGAATATGATATTCCTTTTTTTTTTTTTTTAATAGTCTTAGGACAAAGCAGATTCTTCCCTTCTAGTAAGTGGAGTTTGTGACACTCTACATACCACTATTTTATCACTGAAATAAATTTTTATTTAGTAAATGGCAATTGCTTTTTGTTGCTATTCTATGTTTCAGTTGAAAATTTCATTTTAGGGCACCTGGGTAGCTCAGTTGGCTAAGTATCTGCCTTAGACTCAGATCAGGATCTCAGAGTCCTGGAACTGAGCCAAATGTTGGGCTCCTGGCTCAGTGGGGAGTCTGTTCCTCCCTCTTTTTGCCCCTCCCTATTGTTTGCATGCATGCTTTCTCTCAAATAAATAAGTGAAATTTAAAAAATAAAATAAAATAAAAATTTTATTTTAAATATTATTGCAGGGCACTGCTCTTTATTTCATAAATTTAATACAAATATTGAATCTATGACATTTCTCATGATCAAATATGGCAATGAAATTAGGATTTTAGGATTTTTTTCAGCTTTATTGCACTATAATTGATAAACTGCATATACTTTCAATGTACAATGTAGCAAATTTCACAAACATAATATAGCATTATTAATTATAGTCATCACGCTGTACATTTCATGCCCAGAATGAATTCTTTTTATAACTGAAGGCTTGTACACTTTGATCAGCATCTCCTCACCTATTCTACCCCATAATCCTGGTAAATAACATTCTACTCTGTATTCTATGAATTCAACTTTTTAAAAAATTCTATATATGAATGATACATAGTTTTGTCTTTCTCCATCTGGCAAATTTCACATAGCTTAATGCTCTCTGGGTTCACTGAATTGTTGCTGCAAATGGCAGGATTTCCTTCTTTCTCATAACTGCGTAACATTCTATATATATATACATACATATATATATTCTAAATATATATCACATATTTTTTACCCATTTATCTGTCAACACACACTGCAATGAGCATGGGAATGGAGACATCTCTTCAAGACAGTGATTCCCATTCCTTTGGATATATACCTAAAAGTAGGATTTCTGTATCATATGGTAACCATATTTCTAATTATTTGAAGAATTTATAGTCTGTTATCCATATGGCCACCCTAATTTACATCCCCACCAACAGTGTACAAGGGTTCCCTTATCCTCACATCCTCCCTAGCCTGGGTTATCTCTTGTCTTTTTGATAGTAGACATCATAACAAGATAAGGTGATACTGCATTGTGGTTTGGATTTGTATTCCCTGATAACTAAGAATGTTGACCAACTTTTCTTTTACTTGTTGGCCATTTGAATAATATAGCTTTGTAATATACTTAGAAATCAGCAAGTGTGAAACATCCAGTGTTGCTTCTTGCTCAAGATTGCTTTGACTATTCCTGCAGTGTTGGGCAGCTCTCTGCATATATTCACTAGGTATCTGCAAAGGCTTGCCCTCACTGCCCTGGGATCATGCACAGAGGGTTGGAGATGTGTGTGGGTGAAATATGCAGAGCCCTTGGGGTACCCATGGACCAGGTGAGGGGAACTGCCAGTGAGATATCCCCAATGACCTGGGGATTTTTTGTTGTTGTTGTTGTTAAGATTTGTTTATTTGGCGGGAGCAGAGGGTGGCGGGAGGGTGGGGGACACACAAAGGGAGAGGGAGAGAAAACCCAAGCAGATTCTGTACTAAGCATGGAGCCCAACATGAATCTCTTGACCCTAAATTGCTACCTGAGCTGAAATCAAGAGTCAGACACTTAACCAACTCTACCAATCCAGGCGCCCCGTGGGTGTTCTTACTAATGGAGTCTGTGAACCTTTTAGAATTTACATGTCCTAGATGCCCTCCAAGAGCACAGGCTACTGTTCTTCCAGCCCTTCCTTATTCCCTATCTTCCAGAACCTCAATATTCTACATGGGATGAGACAGAAGTAGGCCTTGTGGTAGCATTCTGCAGAGCTGAGGAAGTAGGAAGCTCACACACACACCCCTCATTTTTGTCCATGAGAAAAATGGATGCGGTGTCTCTTGGCACTGAGCTATGCCACCTGGGAGGGGTGATGAGGGTAAAGTGAAACTGTCCTTCTACCTTCTTAAATTTACGGCCAGCCTCAGATTTTTGTTTTTCTCCAATAATGTGTTGGAACTTCTCTGTGACTTCCTGACTTCCAAAAAGGCACTCTTGTCAATGGGTGGTTGTCAAAATTGGTGTTCTTTGGGGGGAAGATGGGGAAAAAAAAAAAAAACCCTCCTATTCTGACATTTTGCTGTTGTCCCTCTTTAATGATGAATTATGATGTCCTATAAAAAATAGTAATTTTTATTTATTTAGAAATAAATAAATGGGGAAAGACGGACTTTACAAGTTCATGTAATAAGACTTAGAAGAGTCCAATAAAATTCAACAGAGTGCAGTGAACTATAAAAATCACCTATTTATACTCAGTGAATCTGGTATTTTCAAAGATTTTTCTGTATATTTCTCCTCATACATTTGTAAGTAACAGATTATCATCATTGTCTAGACATTTCTAATGTTTCCAACTTTTCATGGATATTTGTTATCTTCCCAAAGTATACACTATTTTTGTGTAGTTTTTTTCTCTCACTCTCATGGCCTTTCTCCTTTACTCCATACCCTCTAGGTCTCAGTCATAAACTCTGTTTATATAGATTTAAAGCATAAATCAGTTTGCATTGGAGGACGATTAATGACTAGTGATTTCAAAGAGAAAAAGAGATAACAGACATTTCAAATGAATTTCTAAAAATATATCTTTCTAAAAATGGACCAAAGAAGAGAGATTAGGTCTATTATCATAAGTAGACTAGGAGCCATAAATATAGAATACAAGTAAAAATTTAAAGCAAAATTACTACGTTTTATCTTCTTCACCCTCACCTCTAGAATCATCATGACATTTCTTAAGTTCTTATTTAATATTTGCTGTATTTAAAGAAAAAAATGCTACTCTGAAAGACACAGCAACGATGCTGTAAGATAGTTATTCAAGGCTACCCAATCACATCTGCAGCTTGCAAATGAAAAACAAATATGCTGCTGGCCCATTAGGAAACCATGGAACTTTGACAAAACCAACAAGTAAGAAAAAACAAACTGGAATGTGAAGACTCTGTGTTAGTGGGGCTGCTTGAGCATCACAAAAGTCTGTCGACCCATGATGGGACCTGTTGCAAGACTGCTTGCTACAGAGCCTGCAGATGAGATCCTGGAAGACTGGCAGATGTTGGCAAAACACAATTACTTTTTTACTCTGATGCTCCTGCAAAAGTGTTTCCTCTTAGGAGATGCAGAGAAAGGACTCTGACAAGTTCAGGTTTCTGATAACTTTCAGATGACATCACTAAAGTGGGTAAGAATTTATAAAACTCTAACAGAGACCCTGATGGATTCATAAAACTGCTAACCATAGATCAAGATCAACAAGAACTAATTAGATGGGACTGAATGAATTCATGTGGATGTCTTTTTGTTCAAAAAACTGCTGGTTTTTTTTTTTTTTTAATGCTTTGCATTTCCAGATGTAAGGAAACATTTTTCTCTGTTCTACAACCTGTAGCGATTTGGCAAGCTATCCCATTATAACTAGATTTTAAACAATTACATTTTCTCCCTACCTGATCTTTTCAGTTTGGAAACTTGAGCAGAATATTCTTATTCCCACAGTTATTTGCATTAAGTTCAATAAAGATATGATCTCTTTGTAACAGAACACAACTGGAAGCACTGCTGATAGTTCCAAGGTTTTGACTAGAATATCATGCTTGTGAGTAACGTGCACAGAATCAAATATGACCAGTTTTAAGGAACTAAGGTTGACTTTATGCAAACAATAAAGCCCCTTGGAAATATTTCCTGGTAATTGCTTATACTGTTCCCATCAGCTTTGTCTAATGAATAAAGAAAGTCACTTCCTAGCAGGTACAAGAAACTAAGAATATTTTAGCAACTTTGAAAAGAGGAAAATTTACCCAAGTCTATAGGTCTTACAGACAAATTCTGATGGGGAGTCTTTGGCTTCGCTTCAGAAGACTCAAGGGGTTTTTAAATGTCCAATGTGAGATTCCTTATAAAAAGTTCCATCAAAGCAGACTTAAAATGAACCTGTAAGGTTGATCCCTGTTCTTGCTGCACTTATGTAAATAATCATGTGAAGTTTAATGAAACTAGACTTATCTTATCAAATTATTCTTATTATGATGACCTCTGGTAGAAATGAGGGTGATCATAGAGAAGAAAAATTATGCTTCAGTAGAAAATACAGTACACCTTTGTGGATATATAAAAAAAAAGTTAGTTATTCAAATCCTTACCACAAATCTACTTCTTTTATGATGTTTCTGATTTCAGCAAATAGCAATGTGATCCTTTCCATTATTCAGGTCAAAACATAAGTTATTCTTTTTTTTTTTTTTTAAAGATTTTATTTATTTATTTGACAGGCAGAGATCACAAGTAGGCAGAGAGGCAGGCAGAGACCCTGACACGGGGCTCAATTCCAGGACCCCGGGATCATGACCTGAGCCAAAGGCAGAGGCTTTATCCCACTGAGCCAACCAGGTACCCCAAAACTTAAGTTACTCTTAAGTAATGAGAGACTATCTTTTTTTTAAACATTCCAATTTGTCAGAAATTATTCTTTGCTATAAATTCTAAATATTTCTCTTCAATTTCACTGCAACCATCATTACTTCAAAATTTAATAATGTCCAAGTGCCATAAATTAATTATACAAAAATATGTACAGTAAGAGATAGACTTTAAAAGACGAATGGATGTATGGATGGATGGCTATATCACCATCAGTACAGATATACTGATCTAGCTATCTATCCATGTATCTATCCATCTCTCCCCCAGGTAATTCTAATTGACAAGAAAAGTTAAAAACCACTATATTAGATCTTTTGTACTTGGCTTCTGATCTCATGTCCAAACAATTATCCTTCCATCAACTTTTTGCTCTCACTACATTGGCCTTCATGGATTTCACACTAGTTTTGATGTTATTATCAAGGAGATTATTTTCTATTTCTTTTTTCAGACATTTTAACATATAGAAATGCAACTGATTTTTGTATTCTGTAACTTTACTGAATTCATTTCTTAGCTCTAGCGTTTTTTTATTATGTCTTTATGTTTACCATTAAAAAATCATGGGGCACCTGGATGGCTCAGTCAGTTAAGCATATGACTCTAGGTTTTGGCTTGGGTCATGATCTCAGGGTCATGAGATCAAGTCCTGAGCTGGGATCTGCTTGAGATTCTCTCCCTCTCCCTCTGACCCACGCCCCTGCTCACACAGTTTCTCTCTCTCTCTATGCTCACAAATAAACAAATGAATAAATAAAATCTTTTAAAAAATAATGCTATATGCAATCAAAGATAATTTTATTTATTCCTTTCCTAGTTGGATGACTTTCATTTATTTTTCTTGTCTAATGCTATGGCTAGGATTTTTCATACTATTATGAAAAGAAGTGGCACTAGTGGGCACTCTTGTCTTGTTCCTGACTTAACAGGAAAGACTTTCAACTTTTCACCCACCCAAGCTGTGGGTTTGTTATAAATGTCCTTCATTGTGTTGAGTTATATTCCTTCTATGCCAAATATGTTGACAGCTTTTATCATAAAAGAATATTGAAGTTTCTCAAATGATTTTTATGCATCTATTGGGATGACTGTATGATTTTTATCCTTTTATTGATGGTCTATCGTGTTTTTTGATTTGCATATGTTGAACTATCCTTGCATCCCAGAGATAAATCCCACTTGATCACAGTGTATGATCCCCTTAATGTGCTGAGAATTTTTATATCTATATTCATCAGGAATATTGGTCTGTAGTTTCCTTTTCTCGTAATGTCTTTGTCTGGTTTTGGTTTGTCATTGGCAACTGAAATATAAAAATAGAGTTTTGAAACTCATTATTTAAACACAATCTACATGTTTTCTGAAAAGTACTGAAGTACTGTTCCTTGATTTTTGTAATAAAAAAGCATGATCTTCACAAAGCTACATCATGGAACACAAAGAATTATATGTCATTACTTTATCCTTGATAAAAGCAACACATTCAAACATAAATATTGGTGAAGGCATGTTACAAAATCTATTCAGAAAACTACATTAAGAAATGAATCACATCCTTTTTCTTTTTCACTTTGAAAAGTAAGTGTTTCCTGGACAACTTTAAGTTCTGATCAGAAATGATAGAAGATGGCACTCTAGGAACAATGGATTCTGTTATGTTTGAATATAAAGTTTAAAGAATCCAACTCACATTCCTCACATTCATTTATTTTAACGATTTGCATCTTACATTCACCTGTAAGATGGAGATTAAAATTGATTCTCGTATCTGTGAAAAAATCTACATATGTAGTCCTGACAGATAGAATATGGACTCTCTTTTAGTATAGAATATTCTATCACTTTCTATTTACCTACTTCCTCAAAATTATTAATAAAGACTTAAGAGAGGAAAATTGGGAATTAAATTTGGTTTGGGGGTATTGGATAAAAATGGGTAAATAGAAAAATTATTTTGTTTTCAAATAAGGGGAAAACATAGTTTCTAAGAATGTTCATTAAAATTTCATTTTATTTTTTTAAATATTTTATTTATTTATTTGAGAGACTGAGATCACAAGTAGGCAGAGAAGCAGGCAGAGAGAGTGAAGGAAGCAGGCTCCCTGCTGAGCAGAGAGCCCGACGCGGGGCTCTATCCCAAGACCCTGGGATCATGACTTGAGCTGAAGGCAGAGGCTTTAACCCACTGAGACACTCAAGTGCCCCAAAATTTTGTTTTTTGATTTAACAGACACTATGTATTTGTGAAAATGGGGAAAAATATGTAAGTTTCCATTTTCAAAAACAGAAAACACAAGTAGGTTTTTGAATTTCAAAAATATGGTTTGTTCCACATTTACAAAAAAAAATTATAGTCTAAATTTAGAATAAAAATTTTATAGCTTTAAACACACACCATTTTAATTTTTCCACCTTCTGAAAGTGCCATTAGTTCTTATATATTTATTTTGTCTTTGACTCCAACTACAGTGACTATATCTCGAAGAAACTCCTTATTAAGAGGCAAGTTCTCTGTATGATGTGTTACCACATATGAGCATAAACTCATCAAAGAAAGTGTCACAATAACAGATTCTATGGTTTCAAACAGCATTATTATTGAGTTTTCACTTAAGATTTCAGTGTCTGTGGAGGCATCTTGGTACTACTCAGAATTCTGATAACAGATCAAATCAAAGCTCCACAAGTAAATCAAAGTGAAAATTGGTATAAATTAAGTTGTGCTCTATATCAAAGATGACACAGATTAGTGTTTATCCAAAATTTAAATCTGATTTTCCACAAAATAATAGGAAACTTAAATAATTTCCCAGAAAAGTGCATCAGAACCCAGAGCAGCTTACTAAAAACTAGAACTTTACTGGTTGCTTTGTATTGTATCTTTTGGCACAGTTGCCAAACTGTGGAAAGAGGCAAGAAGCCCTTCAATGGACGAATAGATAAAGATATGGTCCATGTATATAATGGAGTATGATGCCTCCATCAAAAAGGATGGATACCCAACTTTTGTATCAACATGGACTGGACTAGAGATTACGCTGAGTGAAATAAGTCAAGCAGAGAGAATCAATTATCGTATGGTTTCACTTACTTGTGGAGCATAAGCAGTAACACAGAGAACATTGGGTGAAGGACAAGAGAAGTGAGTTGGGGGAAATTGGAGAGGGAGATGAACCATGAGAGACTGTGGACCCTGAGAAACAAACTGAGGGCTTGGAGGGGAGACGGGTCAGGGGTTGAGAGGGCCTGGTGGTGGGTATTAAGGAGGGCATGTATTGCATGGAACACTGGATGGGTGCATAAAGAATGAATCTGGAACACTGAGAAAATAAAATAAAAGAAAAGAAAAAAGAAAATAATTGAAAAGGCCAAGTAAAGGACAACTCTAGGATGCCCTCCATCCTTGGGAGCTTTGGACTATCACTAGGCTATTGCTCAAGCAACCTTGCTTTGCTGCCCACCAAGAATGAATGAATGAGGGAATGAAAGAAAGAAACAAACAAGGAAATAAATAGGCAATGAAGAATCTATGAATAAAAATATAAATTCTAGTGGAAGAAAAGCATGTAATAAAGTTCTAGATATCCTACTTCCACCTTATGAATAAAGATTTAAAAATTAAACTACAAAATAAATTAATAAAATTTGTGAATTTTATATTACAAATGATGCATCTTTTAAAAGTAAAATTAATGCTCTAAGAAGACATTCTAACATTTATCCTTGTCTTTTTGGCTCTCCTGACATATTATTGTGTAACTAAACGAAACAACAATAAAACCTAGTTTGATAAGCAAGTGAATTTGCAAGAAGTTATGACATCATACCAATGTTTTACAGCAACCCTATCAAAACCACAACTTTGTTGGCAGTGTGGTAGCATGAAAACACTTCGGGTTTCCTAATAAAATGAAATATTCACATTTCTCTTAAGATGGGAAAGGAATTTTACTAAGTATAGTACCTGTTTTACCTGTTAAATCTTCAGAAAATATCTTTAACTTAACTATGATTATTATCTTCATTTTTCAGATGGGAAAACTGAGAAACAATATCCGAAAGTAACAGGTGAGCAAAAGAACATGAATGTGAAGCTTGGGAATTCCCCTCAAAAATCTGTGTTCTCCAATCTATGACAGGCTGCTCTTATGAGAGCTGTCATATTATAACCCTGACATTTTATCTTAGTCTGTTCAGAATGTAATACCAAAACACCTTACCCTGGGTCAACTATCAACAACAGCAACTTGCTTCTCACAAGTCTGGAGGGTGAAAGTCTATCATCAGGGTGTCAGCATGGTTTGGTTCTGGTGAAGGCACTCTTTGAGTTGAAGACAGCCAGTTCCTCATTGTGTCCTCATATTAGTGAAGAGATAAGGGAGCTCTCTTAAGTCTCTTTTATAGGGACACTAATGCCACTTAGAGTGCTCAACCCAAGTGACCTAAGCACTTCTCAAAAGCCTCGCATCTCTAGTAGCACCATTTTGGGAGTTAGAATTTCACATATGAATTTGGGGAGTGCACAAATATTCAAACCAAAGCACATTTTTCAGTAAGTCACTTGGAATTTTTTATCATTATCCATTTCCTGATCTATAAAATAGGGCAATAAAGACCATGTTTCAGTCCTATTGAGAGGATTCTTGTATGTGTGTATAAGAAGCCCAATATTAGTAGATTATTAAAGTCTGTATGGGAGTTACATGTTGTTATTATTATATTTTTGTCTTAGATTATACGGTTAGCATTTTTTAATGTTTTATTTATTATAAACATATATTTTTATCCCCAGGGGTACAGGTCTGTGAATTGCCAGGTTTACACATTTCACAGCACTCACCAAAGCACATACCCTCCCCAATTTCCATAACCCCACCCCCGTTCTCCAAACCCCACTCCCCCCAGCAACCCTCAGTGGTTTTTCTGAGATTAAAAGTCACATATGGTGTGTATCCCTCCCAATCCCATCTTGTTTCATTGATTCTTCTCCTACCCACTTAAGCACCCATGTTGCATCAACACTTCCTCATATCAGGGAGACCATATGATAATTGTCTTTCTCCGCTTGACTTATTTCGCTAAGCATGATACGCTCTAGTTCAATCCATGTTGTCGAAAATGGCAAAATTTCATTTCTTTTGATGGCTGCGTAGTATTCCATTCTGTATATATACCACCTCTTCTTTATCCATTCACCTGTTGATGGACATCTAGGTTCATTCCATAGTTTGGCTATTGTGGACATTGCTGCTATAAACATTTGGGTGCACGTGCCCCTTTGGATCACTACGTTTGTATCTTTAGGGTAAATACCCAGTAGTGCAATTGCTGGGTCATAGGGCAGTTCTATTTTCAACATTTTGAGGAACCTTCATGCTGTTTTCCAGAGTGGTTGAACCAGCTTGCATTCCCACCAACAGTGTAGCAGGGTTCCCCTTTCTCCGCATCCTCGCCAGCATCTGTCATTTCCTGACTTGTTTATTTTAGCCATTCTGACTGGTGTGAGGTGATATCTCATTGTGGTTTTGATTTGTATTTCCCTGATGCCGAGTGATATGGAGCACTTTTTCATGTGTATGTTGGCCATCTGGATGTCTTCTTTGCAGAAATGTCTGTTCATGTCCTCTGCCCATTTCTTGATTGGATTATTTGTTCTTTGGGTGTTGAGTTTGCTAAGTTCTTTATAGATTCTGGACACTAGTCCTTTATCTGATATGTCATTTGCAAATATCTTCTCCCATTCTGTCAGTTGTCTTTTGATTTTGTTAATTGTTTCCTTTGCTGTGCAAAAGCTTTTGACCTTGATGAAATCCCAATAGTTCATTTTTGCCCTTGCTTCCCTTGCCTTTGGCGATGCTCCTAGGAAGATGTTGCTGCGGCTGAGATCGAAGAGGTTGCTCCCTTTGTTCTCCTTAAGGATTTTGATGGATTCCTTTCTCACATTGAGGTCCTTCATCCATTTTGAGTCTATTTTCATGTGTGGTATAAGGAAATGGTCCAATATCATTTTTCTGCATATGGCTGTCCAATTTTCCCAACAACATTTATTAAAGAGGCTGTCTTTTTTCCATTGGACATTCGTTCCTGCTTTGTCGAAGATTAGTTGACCATAGAGTTGAGGGTCTATTTCAGGGCTCTCTATTCTGTTCCATTGATCTATGTGTCTGTTTTTGTGCCAGTACCATGCTGTCTTGATGATGACAGCTTTGAAGTCTGGAATAGTGATGCCACCAACTTTGGCTTTCTTTTTCAATATCCCTTTGGCTATTCGAGGTCTTTTCTGGTTCCATATAAATTTTAGAATTATTTGTTTCATTTATTTGAAAAAGATGGATGGTACTTTGATAGGAATTGCCTTAAATGTGTAGATTGCTTTAGGTAGCATAGACATTTACACAATATTTATTCTTCCAATCCAGGAGCATGGAACATTTTTCCATTTCTTTGTGTCTTCCTCAATTCCTTTCATGAGTACTTTATAGTTTTCTGAGTATAGATTCTTAGCCTCTTTGGTTAGGTTTATTCCTAGGTATCTTATGGTTTGGGGTGCAATTGTAAATGGGATTGACTCCTTAATTTCTCTATCTTCTGTCTTGGTGTTGGTGTAGAGAAATGCAACTGATTTCTGTGCATTGATTTTATATCCTGACACTATACTGAATTCCTGTACAAGTTCTAGCAGTTTTGGAGTGGAGTCTTTTGGGTTTTCCACATATAGTATCATATCATCTGCAAAGAGTGATAATTGGACTTCTTCTTTGCCGATTTGGATGCCTTTAATTTCCTTTTGTTGTCTGATTGCTGAGGCTAGGACTTCTAGTATTATGTTGAATAGCAGTGGTGATAATGGACATCCCTGCCATGTTCCTGACTTTAGCAGAAAAGCTTTCAGTTTTTCTCCATTGAGAATGATATTTGCGGTGGGTCTTTCATAGATGGCTTTGATGATATTGAGGTATGTGCCCTCTATCCCTACACTTTGAAGAGTTTTGATCAGGAAGGGATGCTGTACTTTGTCAAATGCTTTTTCAGCATCTATTGAGAGTATCATATGGTTCTTGTTCTTTGTTTTATTGATGTGTTGTATCACATTGACTGATTTGCGGATGTTGAACCAACCTTGCACCCCTGGAATAAATCCCACTTTGTCGTGGTGAATAATCCTTTTAATGTACTGTTGAATCCTATTGGCTAGTATTTTGGTGAGAATTTTCGCATATGTGTTCATCAAGGATATTGGTCTATAGATCTCTTTTTTGATGGGATCCTTGTCTGGTTTTGGGATCAAGGTGATGCTGGTCTCATAAAATGAGTTTGGAAGTTTTCCTTCCATTTCTATTTTTTGGAACAGTTTCAGGAGAATAGGAATTAGTTCTTCTTTAAATGTTTGCTAGAATTCTCCTGGGACGCCGTCTGGCCCTGGGCTTTTGTTTGTTTGGAGATTTTTAATGACTGTTTCAATCTCCTTACTGGTTATGGGTCTGTTCAGGCTTTCTATTTCTTCCTGGTTCAGTTGTGGTGGTTTATATGTTTCTAGGAATGCATCCATTTCTTCCAGATTGTCAAATTTGTTGGCATACAGTTGCTCATAGTATGTTCTTATAATAGTTTGTATTTCTTTGGTATTAGTTGTGATTTCTCCTCTTTCATTCATGATTTTATTTATTTGGGTCCTTTCTCTTTTCTTTTTGATAAGTCTGGCCAGGGGTTTATCAATCTTATTAATTCTTTCAAAGAGCCAGCTCCTAGTTTCGTTGATTTGCTCTATTGTTTTTTTGGTTTCTATTTCATTGATTTCTGCTCTGATCTTTATGATTTCTCTTCTCCTGCTGGGCTTAGGGTTTCTTTCTTGTTCTTCCTCCAGCTCCTTTAGGTGTAGGGTTAGGTTGTGTACCTGAGACCTTTCTTGTTTCTTGAGAAAGGCTTGTACCGCTATATATTTTCCTCTCAGGACTGCCTTTGTTGTGTCCCACAGATTTTGAACCGTTGTATTTTCATTATCATTTGTTTCCATGATTTTTTTCAATTCTTCGTTAATTTCCCGGTTGACCCATTCATTCTTTAGAAGGATGCTGTTTAGTCTCCATGTATTTGGGTTCTTTCCAAACTTCCTCTTGTGGTTGAGTTCTAGCTTCAGAGCATTGTGGTCTGAAAATATGCAGGGAATGTCCCAATCTTTTGATACTGGTTGAGTCCTGATTTGGGACCGAGGATGTGATCTATTCTGGAGAATGATCCATGTGCACTAGAGAAGAATGTGTATTCTGTTGCTTTGGGATGAAATGTTCTGAATATATATGTGATGTCCATCTGGTCCAGTGTGTCGTTTAAGGCCTTTATTTCCTTGTTGATCTTTTGCTTGGATGATCTGTCCATTTCAGTGAGGGGAGTGTTAAAGTCCCCTACTATTATTGTATTATTGTTGATGTGTTTCTTTGATTTTGTTATTAATTGGTTTATATAGTTGGCTGCTCCCACGTTGGGGGCATAGATATTTAAAATTGTTAGATCTTCTTGTTGGACAGACCCTTTGAGTATGGTATAGTGTCTTTCCTCATCTCTTTTTATAGTCTTTGGGTTATAATCTAATTGATCTGATATAAAGATTGCCACTCCTGCTTTCTTCTGATGTCCATTAGCATGGTAAATTCTTTTCCACCCCCTCACTTTAAATCTAGAGGTGTCTTTGGGCTTAAAATGAGTTTCTTGGAGGCAACATATAGATGGGTTTTGTTTTTTTATCCATTCTGATACCCAGTGTCTTTTGATTGGGGCATTTAGCCCATTAACATTCAGGGTAACTATTGAGAGATTTGAATTTAGTGTCATTGTATTGCCTGTAAGGTGACTGTTACTGTATATGGTCTCTGTTCCTTTCTGATATACCACTTGTAGGCTTTCTCTTTGCTTAGAGGACCCCTTTCAATATTTCCTTTAGAGCTGGTTTGGTGTTTGCAAATTCTTTCAGTTTTTGTTTGTCCTGGAAGCTTTTAATCTCTCCTTCTATTTTCAATGATAGCCTAGCTGGATATAGTATTCTTGGCTGCATGTTTTTCTCGTTTAGTGCTCTGATAATATCATGCCAGCTCTTTCTGGCCTGCCAGGTCTCTGTGGATAAGTCAGCTGCCAATCTCATATTTTTACCATTGTATGTTACAGACTTCTTTTCCCAGGCTGCTTTCAGGATTTTCTCTTTGTCACTGAGACTTGTAAATTTTACTATTAGGTGACGGGCTGTGGGCCTATTCTTATTGATTTTGACGGGCATTCTCTGAACCTCTTGAATTTTGATGCTCATTCCCTTTGCCATATTGGGGAAATTCTCCCCAATAATTCTCTCCAGAATACCTTCTGCTCCCCTCTCTCTTTCTTCTTCTTCTGGAATCCCAATTATTCTAATGTTGTTTCATCTTATGGTGTCACTTATCTCTCGAATTCTCCCCTCGTGGTCCAGTACCTGTTTGTCCCTCTTTTGCTCAGCTTCTTTATTCTCTGTCATTTGGTCTTCTATATCACTGATTCTTTCTTCTGCCTCATTTATCCTAGCAGTGAGAGCCTCCATTTTTTATTGCACCTCATTAATAGCTTTTTTAATTTCAACTTGGTTAGATTTTAGTTCTTTTATTTCTCCAGAAAGGGCTTTTATATCTCCCGAGAGGGTTTCTCTAATATCTTCCATGCCTTTTTCGAGCCCGGCTAGAACCTTGAGAATTGTCATTCTGAACTCTAGATCTGACATATTACCAATGTCTGTATTGATTAGGTCCCTAGCCTTCGGTACTGCCTCTTGTTCTTTTTTTGTGGTGAATTTTTCCGCCTCGTCATTTTGTCCAGATAAGAGTATATGAAGGAGCAAGTAAAATACTAAAAGGGTGGCAACAACCCCAGAAAGATATGCTTTAACCAAATCAGAAGATATCCCAAATCATGAGGGGGGATAAAGGGGATAAAAAGAGGTTCAAAAAGAAAGAAAGAAAAAAAAGGAAAAGAAATAAAAGAAAAGAATAAAAAAAAAGAAAACGAATAAAGAAAAATATAAAAAAGAAAAAATATATATATTAGATAAGCTTTCAGAAAGTGGTTGTTTTTCTGTTTCCAGAATTGCTGTCTTCTTCTCTTCGATATGCCGATGGATTTGCAGGTGTTTGCAATTTTTAGATAAGCTATCTAGCTGATCTCCTGTTAGCTGATGTAGTCTCAGCCTGCTACTTCTACGCCATCTTGACTCCTCCCCCCTGCTAGCATTTTTTTAAATAAAGAAACAATTAACTGCTAATTCCCATATTTAAATTAGTATCCATTCTTATTATGCTTCCTTCTCTCAAGTTTCAAGAAAACCTTATGGCTCAACTGTTTAAATTTCAAATGTTTTAACTTGTCAGACTAATAAAAACACAAAATCTGACATTTCTAATAAGGCTGGAGTATAGAAATTCATACCATTATGTAGAATCATTTGTCTAAATGTCCAAACCTCTGTCCAAAGGTTTTCAAGAATACCTTTAAAATACAAATTCAAACTGATTGCCACAGCTAAAGGTTTTTGAAAAGTAACAACTGTTTAGAAAAATTCTCACTTTAAGAATTTTTTTCAGGAAATACATCAAGAAAAGCAAATATTAAGTACAATTTTGCAGATAGCTACCCATCTCAAAGGACAAAGACATCTGTGTATAGGTCTGCAAAATGAGTTGATACAGCATTTTTCTTTTCAGACAATTCTGATTAAATAATGACTGAACATTATCATTGTCATCTTCTTTTACTGTGAGAGCTGATACTATAAAATTGCATCATTTTTGGTGAAAATTATACTGTATTATCTGCATCACTAAATGCTATGCTTAGTAAAATGTGAAACATTTTCTATTGTCTTTCTGTATATTTGCCTAAAAAACTAGAAACACACACTTTGCATGGTTATTCTGAATTGAAATAAAGAAGTTTCAAAATTGTCTCTTGATTGCTTTTCAACAGAGTTTTTTGTTCCCCTTCTCAACAGTACTAAATCTGTTAACTGTAAGATTCAGACAGAATTGATTTTTCTCCTTCCAGCTCCAGAGTGGCAACACTGGCTGTAATGATTTACTGCATTGGACATATAACTTAAGTTTCTACAAACAGAAGGCATGAGATTTTATTTACTATTATTTATTAGAAATACGATGAAATAAATATACTAGCCCTTTCAATTGCCTTAGAAGTATGAAGTTATGAAACTAAGAACTACTTCATCCTTAAAACTTCCAAAGAGCCCCTCATGAGGTCAATATTACATCACAGAAGAAAGAGACAGAAAGAAGCAGAGAGAGAAGGCACAGATTTGAGAAATACATTCTGATGAGTCTTTCTGCATTCTACATCAAGCCTCAAACTGAAACCTAGGCTATCTCTGGTCTCCCAAATTAATGAGTTAATACAGTGTCTTTTAAAACAGTTTGAGTTGGCTTCACATCATGTACAACCAATAGCATAACATAAAACAGCAGATAAGTACTCTATGGTATTATTTCTCCCTGTGTAAAGAACTGACTTACTAGAAATGATCTTAGATCTTTGTTCAGATGCTAAATATCAGAGGATTAAGGAAGTGGCTTATAAACTGAGTTACTTCACAAAAAAAAAATTTTTCCCCCCAAATTAGGTTTGAGGTCTTGTTTATTATAGAACGATCAATAGAAGATGAAAAAAGTGAGATGCTTAATTTATACTTTTGATGATTGTGAAAGATTCTGATAAGGCAAAACTGGAAAACAAAGTCTAATGGTCCCATTATGTGCTTTTGTAGATATAATAAAAATGATGTCTAGCCTTATAAGCATTAGTAGTGAAACATATTAGTAGCACTATATATCAGTTATCAGTCAGGGACAACTCTTTGCAATTTCTCCAGGGAATTCTGTGATGACAGTAAATATACCATTGCTCCAACAGATGCTTTATTCAGAATTCCAATCCCCTCTAAACATAAATAAAATTTTTCAGTAAGTTATCCTTTATTTGAAGGTCTATTGTACTAATCATACTCTTGTATGCTTTCCCGAGAAGGTAAATCCCCAGAAATTAGCAAAAGTATGAATTTTTTTTTCCACAGCAAAAGATATGTACCCCTGGGGATAAAAATATATGTTTATAAAAATAAAAAATTAAAAAAAAAAAAAAAAAAAAAAAAAAAAAAAAAAAAAAAGATATGGCAAGACAATTAGGTAACAGGGGCACCTGCCCACTGACCACAACCTGATGAAGTTAGCTTCATAATTTTCAACCAAGCCATCTGGCCTTTAACTCTATTGCTTTCTTGCCTAGAACTCCAGAATATACTGTAAAGTACTTGCAGGTTCTAAATTCTATAAATATAGAGTATACAAGAGCTACTTCTGTTGTCTTCAGCTGAGGTTTGTTTTGTTTTGCTTTGTTTTGTTTTAGTTTTTGAACTTACTTATTTCCTAACCATTAGAAAATTTGTGAGACTGGTTTTAAGGATTCACAGGTCTCAGTGAGCCTACATTCCTCAATGGTTCCAAAGAAACCACATGGCTATTCAGTTGTAGCATAATCTGTGACATTCACTGGCAGAAAACACCAATCCTGGGAATAAAGAACATTTTGGACACCTTCCCAAGTCATTTGTACCAGGTTGCTTGGTCATAATCTTTGTGCTTTTCCAAGGATAATTTTCTGTTTGAGTGAATGCCAGGTATAGGGCATATAAAGCAATTACTTATACCAACCACCAAGAAGATAAAAAACAAAAACCAAAGAAACTTTTTCACTGAGGCAATATTGTACAGATTCTAATATATTCAAGTTCCAAAGAAATGTATTAATCTCTTATTTCAAATGTTATTACGTTAACTCTCCCATGTTTGAGGTTCAATATAAGAAAGGTGAAACTAAATTTTTACTTTAAAAGATAAGAATGCTATGTCATGGAATAGAGACTTGATTAAATACAATGTAAACCATCTTAATCCTCATGTGTATACTGGATTCAAGTTTGTTAATATTTTCATCTTATCATTTAAGAATTACTGAGTATCCCACGTGGTTAGGGTCACACAGCTTGTTAGCAGAAAAACCTTGATCAAATATAAGTCTACACATCCCCAAAGCTCATGCTCTCCCAGCAGCATATGGCTAGCCCAGGGAAGAAAAAAAAAAAAGGTTGATGTTACAAATCCAACGACAGGAAGGTATGTTCTTCCTGATACTTCTTCATATTTTGCAATAAGTTAACATGCTACATTGTAAATAGGACTGGGATTTCATTCAGAAGATTTGGGGATACAGAATTGCAGATACTCAGAATGTTATTTCAAGGAAGGTCAAGAGAATACCTTAAGTACCATGCCATTTTACCGGCTGAAATTATTGTTCAAAGATTTTTTTTTTTGGTCACAAAAAAATGTAGGTGTCACTTAAATAGGATATTAGAATATAGAATAGAATATATTCTATATATAGAAATATAGAATAGAATATTAGAACAGCCTATAAAAATAGAACACAGATAAAAATTAAATCAAGTACTGATGTTTCCTTTTTTTTTTTTTTTAAAGATTTTCTTTATTTGAAAGAGAGTGAGCAAGGGAGAGCCCATCATAAGCAGGGGTAGGGGCAGAGAGAGAGGGAGGAACAGACTCCATGCTGATGAGGAGACTCATGTGGGGCTTGATCTCAGGCAGAGAGAGAGGGAGGAACAGACTCCATGCTGATGAGGAGACTCATGTGGGGCTTGATCTCAGGACCCTGAGATCATGACCTGAGCTGAAGGCAGATACGTGACCAGCTGAGCCAGCCAGGTGCCCCATGAACTGAAGTTTCAAAGACACCAGCTTCCTATATGGTTATAGTCATATGATCAAATATGTACGTGTGTACACACACACTCACACACATCAAATATCTAAATGCTTGTACCTACACATTTGGAAAAATTAAAATACTGTAAGTAACATAATAAAATAACTCATCTATGAAATTCAAAATGTATTGTCTATTGATGCTATTGATGTTAGTGGATTTTTTTTTCTTATTTTTTGCACTGATTGTTGGGTCAAATCCTGTTCTTTGCATAAAAATACTAGCAGGAAATTTCAAATACTAGCCAAAGGAAGTGCAACATTCATGACTATAAGCACCATCACCTGTTTCTCCACCTTCTTGTACAGTTTACAACTTACTATTTAAAGTTACTTCTTAAAATTAACTTTAAAAGTTCAGTATTAATAATTCTACTGGAGGGAGCTTATTCTACCAGTTCTAAAAATACAGTCCTATATATCATCTTTGTACTCTTACTTTTATCAGCCTTTTTTTTTTTTTAAAGATTTTATTTATTTATTTGACAGAGAGAGAGCACAAGCAGGGGGAGCAACAGAGGGAGAGGGAGAAGCAGACTCCCCAGTGAGTAGGGAGCCTGAGGCAGGGCTAGATCCCTGGAGTCAGGACTCCGGGATCATGACCCAAGGCAATGGCAGACGCTTAACTGACTGAGCCACCTAGATACCCCTCACTTTTATTTGCCTTTATGCAGTCTGACATCTTCATCAATTTGACCTTTTGACTTATAAACTTCTTCTGATCATCTTTATGACTGAAATATTTTTGGAAATTCATTGTGGCAATTCAGAAATTGAGCTCTGATTGCAGGAACAGATGATGTATTCCCTTCTGATTTTATTGTGAAAAGAAAAATGACTATTTTTTGCATATGTTCAAGAAGATCCAGAAAATTACATCTAAACCAACATAATTAAAGAAAAAATATCATTCAAGATATAAAATATACTTTAAAACAGCTTTCAGTATAATAGTTGTTTAAGTTTAAACACCAAAGTAATATAAAATATAATGAAGCAACTTCCTTTTCTATGTAGTGATTGATGGGCTGACATAATTGTTTAGCAAACAAGTAACATCAACAAAATTACCCAGGCAATAATTCCAATAGTTTTTGGTTTTATGTCAGATAGATTACTTGCATGTCAGTGGTTTCCAAAAGAAAACATCTTGAAACTTTAATCTCCTTTATTTTATTTTTTTAAAAGATTTTATTTATTTATTTGACAGAGAGAAATCACAAGTAGATGGAGAGGCAGGCAAAGAGAGAGAGAGAGAGGGAAGCAGGCTCCCTGCTGAGCAGAGAGCCCAATTCGGGACTCGATCCCAGGACCCTGAGATCATGACCTGAGCCAAAGGCAGCGGCTTAACCCACTGAGCCACCCAGGTGCCCCCTTTAATCTCCTTTAATACCCAAAACAACTGGAAATTTAGAAGGCAATGTTTGTGAAGAAACATGTTACATTGGAAATCAGGAGACTTCAATTCTACTTGTGACAATCTTTTTCACTACTTAAAGACTTTTGGGAAAAAATATATATATAAAACTTCTCTTTGGTCCACTATAAAATGTACAATACACATGAAATCTGGTGATACCAAGTATATCTACATAGAATGCCTCATTTTCCATTATCTACCATAAGTTTTTACTCAGTTAACTTTTGTTATGGGCATTTTGCAATAAAGAAATAAATAGATTAAATGATAGCCAAAATGTTCAAAAGTTTTCTAGCTCATCTGAAGTTTACTGTAAATTATAAGGATAAATAATTTAGCATGTGTCAGAATTTCCCCATTAAAAAAGTCTAGACATTAAGATGATATAAACTTTCTATTGATTTTAAGGCAACTCAATGAAAATCTGGTCATGATATTTATCTGATGGTTGGGGAGGACTAGGAAATACCTGTGTATGTGACAAATAGTTTACCTGGCATGAATTTATATAATGTTCCATTTTGTAGTCCCAATCCACTCAATGTTTAACGAATATATTAATTGAAGCACATATAAAATTAATCTTACATCTTCTCAAGATCTTTTAGCAGACCATTTATATCATACTTTGTTGAAAAAGTATAAACCATCAAATTAGAGTATCTTCAATCTTTCTATCAATTTCCATGTTTCTATACCCTCTTTCTCTTTTGTATTTTTCCTTTATGGTAAAGGAAGTACCTCTCTTCCTATCAAAGCCCCTTCTATACCTGCTTTGAACGGTCTCCCCTTTCTCAGGGGCTTAGTTCGTTTTTACTTCTCAATTGTCAATACTTACATCTCCACTCTTTTCTTTCCATCAACCCATAGGGAGGGTCCAATTTCTTCTACATTTAAAAAGTCCATTTTTACTTTAAATCCTCTTCCATCAACCACACCCTCTTTCTTTTCTTAATACATAAAAAGTTAGAGAACACTGTCTTTATATTTAATTTTCCCTGATGCTGCTATTTATCCAAGTTGTTCTAATACAACTTTCCCTCTTACCACTTGGTTCTACTCTTACCACTGTAACCAAAAATGTCTTGTAAAATCCTGGACCTTTCTCATTTGCCCTCATTCTTGTACTTTTATTGCTATTTCAAAATGCTAAAAACATTATCATTCTTAAAAAACTTTCTTCTCTTCTTTGACACCACTAGCCTTGATTTTTCTCTAAACTACATACTATATATCCTTCCTTTGATCCAAATTCTAAATATTGAAATTCCTAGGCTCTTTTCATAGCCTTCTGATTTTATCTATGCTCTCTCATTTAATTATCAAATTAATTTCCATAGATTTAAAATTATATAAAGTATAAGACTTTCACAATTACATATTTAGTAATAGGTTTTCTTTCTATGTCTAGATTTATGTCTAGGTACCTTGAATCTCCTCTCTCCTATTGTGCTTGTCTGTTGTCCCTACCTCTTGAACACTCAACTCTCAGACATCAAGCTTTCCTTGACCAGTCCGATTAGGTCACTCAGACTGCATATGTTTCCCTTCCTGAAGTTGTATTAAAAAAAAAAAATCAACTTATGTCATGGCTGGCTCTTTTTCATTTTTCTTTCACTTACAGAAGTCCACTCATTTATTTCATTGCAATATATAGTTGATTACCCTAACTTCATTATTTGTTGATTATTTGCATTTCCCATAAAATGTTATACTTCTAGAGATCAAGGACAATGAACACCTTTTTACTATTATATATGTGAGGCTTAGCATTAAAAAATGAATGGTTAATGAGTGAACCAAAATTTCCCTCCCCCACAAAGTTTACCAACACCAAAACCTGTAGGTTCTCACTCTGCCAGATCACCTTCTAAACCCTAAGCACAGTCTCTCCAAAGTGATGATTTCTACAATGACCTTAAAGCAAAACCAGTCTTTAAAAAGTCATGACACATAAAGAACTCACAGGCAATTGGGTACATAGAGTCATGGGTTGACATGCTGGGTTTTTTTTTTTCTTTTTTTGAGATTTTTACTTATTTCACACACACACACACACAGAGCTTATGCACACACACACATGCACACGGGCACACACACAAGTCAGGGGAGGGGAAGAGGGAGATGGAGAGCAACTCTCAAGCAAAATCCCCACTGAGTGCTGAGCCTGATTCGGGGCTGGCTCTCAAAACCCCGAGATCATTCTTGTGCTTTTATTGCTATTACAAAACTGTTAATAATGTTATTATTCTTAAAAGGCTTTCTTTTATTCTTTGATACCACTATTCCTTGATTTTTCTCCCAGGCACCCCTGAAATGCTGGTTTTCATGAAATCAGAATATATGAGCAGTAAGTATATGCATAATTTTTCTCCAGTTTAATGACATTGTCCCTAGTTATAACCAAAGGAAGCAGATGAAATCTCGTTTCCTCTCTTGGCATAATCTAGAAAAGATTATCCATCCCAGGAGTTTCAGCACCTACTGCCTAAAGCTTCCCCTTTAGCTTTATCTCCACATCTGTATTTATATTTATAATTATTCACTCACTTAGCACCCATAATTTCCCAGGTATTGCACAAGATATCACCCAATAAAAGGCATATAAGGGCAGTGATTCTTTAAAAACATTTGAAGTTTAACAAAGGAGATACATACATAAAGAATAATTATAAGATCATCTGATTAGCAGAAAGACAATGATAGCAGAAGGCATGATAGAGCCACCAAGATGAAATGAAGAATCAGTGCAATCTATGAAGGAGCTATTCTTGAATGTTCCTAAATTAAGAAGGAAAATGTATCAGCAACAACACCTCAGGCTAAGGGGCCTGGCATCAATCTCGCTTGTATCTCAGATGAGAAGAATAAGCCATAAGGCCTCTTCTGTTTTCTACACTTAACTCCTTCTCCTCCCCACCATGATAATCTGATTTCAGGACTGAAATTTGGTCATCATCATTCATCCAAATACTGCCCCCATATCCCTAATGAGACTGAATCTCTGACCTAAATTTCAGACAACTTGTCCACAGCAAACCTTTCACAGCCCCTATCACCAGACACTGGGCTAAGGGTCTCCTTTTCCTAGCACCTTGTTACACCAACAGCATGGACATATTAATCAGGAATTAAAAGGTGACAATCTGCTTTACTTCTGTATTATCTCCTGCAAGATTCCTTCCATCTCTGACTTGCCATCCATTTGGACTCAAATATCAAGGACTGCCTGAATCCTGACACTGTTCTGACAGCATGCAAGTACGGAGGTCTGCATTCCAGTTAGCTTTCCCAGTAACTCTGGCTGTTTCAAGATTCCTTCCTTTATCATAACTGAATTACAAAAATGCCAAGACTTTCCAGACCAAGAATTCATTCATAAGAATGTTTTTTTCCTATCTGAGATTGTGTCTTCAGTTCTATTTGCCCACACTACACAATTTCATCAATACTCAGTAAAAAATAATGCCTCTATCATTGAAAGTTTGTATCCTCTACCTTAAACAATTTTCTTAGATCTATTTAATTCTCTACTTTCTGGCCTATTTGTGGCCCTAAGTCCAGAAGCTACCTTTGTTTCTTTAAGAGTCATACTTGACAAAACTTTTTCCAGATTTGACTTTATTAAGCATTTCTCCTCTTACTGTCTACTCTCTAGGACCATTAATTTGATTGACAGTGCATAGGGCTTCTTCTTAGCTTGCGAAATGAGAACTGGAAATATTCTGAGAATTTCTCCAACATTTTAAAAATAATTATAGATGTATGGCACATCTTATATAGTATATAGAAGTTCTAAAGTCATTTTAAGTTTACTTATTTTGTTAGAAGATAATTATCTGAAGCTCTGTTTTTTTGCATTACATTACGTGATACATCACAGTTACTTGTGATATACAAATAATGTAATATTTAAGTAGTATTTTAACTTAAACGACAGATTACAGTTCCTCTTTTCCTACTGTGTATCCCAAGGCTGACTTTGTCCTAAAAGACAGAATTACAGATTTTCAACTTCTGTTTAAAACTTGGACATTATTACTTTTTGCTTATTTTAAAGATTTTTATTTATTTCTTTGCCAGAGGGAGAGAGAATGTAAGCAGAGGAAGCAGCAGGCAGGGGGAAAAGCAGGTTCCAGCTGAGCAAGGACCCGGATGCAGGACTTGATCCCAGGACCCTGAGATCATGACCTAAGCCTAAGGCATCGGCTTAACTAAGCCACCCAGGCATCCCTTAAAACTGTGACTTTAAAAAAGAATTGGAGCAGTATTATTTTCTTCTGAGACATTACTTTAAAACTTCCATTTTGTTCCTAAATTTAATTAAACTGAATTCACCAACAAAATGCATGGAATTCTCTTTGATACACAAATCGTTGTAAGCTAGACTAGCTATCAAAACATATTTATGCTGATACTACTAACAACTTTTCTGATCATTATCAAGTGGATAAATTATAAAATCCTGTTTAAAAACAAAACAAAACAAAACTAAGACACAGTAACTTCTATTCCAAAATGCAAAGAAATTTATATTTGAAGACATTTATATTTTTTTTTACTTTTTCTTTTTTTAATATTTTATTTATTTATTTGACACAGAGAGAGAGAGAGAGAGAGAGAGAGAGAGCACGAGGAGGGGGAACAGCAGGCAGAGGGAGAAAGAGAAGCAGGCTTCCTGCTGAGCAAGCAGCCTGATGTGGGGCTCTATCCCAGGACTCTGGGATCATGACCTGAGCTGAAGGCAGACGCTTAACAAACTGAGCCATCCAGGTGCCCTTTTTTTTACCTTTTTTATGGAGGATGATGACAGCTTTCCCCTCAGCTCTTCCCCTTCATCATTAACCCCCACTCATCTCCACTAAACATTCACAAACTAGTATTTTTCTTCTATTCAAACTGAGATTCTCATTCAAGCCACCCACAGTAGTCGTCTGATGACTTCATAATACTATTTAGTGCTTATCATTGATAATAATAAATAATAATAAATGTATTTTTATTTTTGAAAATAAATACACTAGTCACTAAGGAACCATGGAGGGATTGATCAGTTAAGACTAGAAAGCTGAGGGGCACCCGGGTGGCTCAGTTGGTTAAGCAGCTGCCTTCGGCTCGGGTCATGATTCCAGAGTCCTGGGATCGAGCCCCGCATCAGGCTCCCTACTCAGCAGAGATCCTGCTTCTCTCTCTCCCCCTCTCCCTGCCGCTCTACTTACTTGTGCTCTCTCTCTAGCTCTCTGTCAAATAAACAAATAAAATATTTTAAAAAAATCAAAAGATTTAAAAAAAAAGACTAGAAAGCTGATTAGTAAATATAAAATATTTTCACATATATATTTTCATTTATAGTCCTGAATATTTAATATAGTAGTATAAATAAAGCATGTCAGATTTCCATGACCTGAAGGGATACTGAAGAAATATTCTATATAGAATAATCCATCTCAAGCCACAAACCATAAATATTAACTCCTCAGGTTCTGATGTTTGTCATCATTGTTTTGTTAAGGCTTGAACTATAGGAGTTTCTGTGTTTCATTTGTTTCTATGCCTCAAATTCAGATGGTTACCATAAGCTAAAGCTAAGCATAGATTTTCTATGGTGTGAGATAACTGCTCTCGGTTGTAATTGCAGCTCTGATTCACAATAAATTACATTTGGAGTAACAACTAATCTATACAATATCTGCTATATCTACAGAAATATTTGACAGAGAGAGATCTCAAGTGGGCAGAGAGGCAGGCAGAGAGAGAGGAGGAAACAGGCTCCCCACTGAGCGGAGAGCCTGATGTGGGGCTCGATCCCAGGACCCTGAGGTTCTGACCTAAGCCAAAGGCAGAGGATCAACCCACTGAGCCACCCGGGCACTGTTAGAGCAATATTTTCCTTAAAGACTTTATTTATTTGAGAGAGAGAGAGAAGAAGAAGAGAGAGGGGGGTGGGAGAGAGAAAAGCAGACTCTACGCTGAGCACAGAGACAGACCAGAGGGCTGGATCCCAGGGTCCCTGAAATCATGACCAGAGCCAAAACCAAGACTGGGATGCTCAACTGACTGAGACACCAAGCTTCCCCTAGAGAAACATTTTTTAAGTAAACTTGTGCAACATCTATCATTAATCCTTAATTACTATCTGTAAGTTGTTAATAAAAACATAACTTTTATTTATTGAATGTCCTAAGCACTAATCCCGTGCTAAATTCTTAACTCTTTACCTCTTAAAAACAACAACAACAACAACAAAACTAATGAGGATACTTCTGTACTATTACCTGAGTAGCTTTCAACTGTGGATAATGTGGGCCCTCAAGAGACATTTCTCAAAATTTAGGGACATTTCTGATGATCAAAACTAGGACAGGGCCAAGGTTTAAATTCTGATACCTAGCAGGTAGAAGCTAAGGATGCTACCAAACATCCTACAACATGCAGAAAATCTCTCATTCACAACAATTATCAGGCCAAATATGTCAACAGTACTGAGTGTGAGAAACCTGAGCCCACCCAGAGCTGTTTAGTATAGCTTCAAACCATTGAAACAAAACACAGATGATCATTACGTATAAAGAGGAAGCATGGCTAAGAATCAGAGACAAACTTTCTAACTTATTTAAAACACAGAGGTACACCTAACATATAAAATTCAATATGTTTAGGGGCGCCTGGGTGGCTCAGTGGGTTAAAGTCTATGCCTTCGGCTCAGGTCATTGATCCCAGTGTCCTGGGATCGAGCCCCGCATCAGGCTGTCTGCTCCGCAGAGAGCCTGCTTCCTCCTCTCTCTCTCTCTGCCTGCCTCTCTGCCTACTTGTGATCTCTGTCTGTCAAATAAATAAATAAAATCTTTAAAAAAATTCAATATATTTAGAGTCTACATGGTGATGATTTGATAAACATACCCAATGTGAAAGGATTATCAAAACTGAGCTACATAACATACCTATCATTTCACATATTTATCTTTTCTTTTATAGTGAAAAAGCTTAAGGTCTACTCTCTTTGTAACTTTGGTGTTCACTGTACAGTAATATTTATCATTTATAGTCACCATGGTATACATTAGATCTTCAGAAGATAATCACCTTTTAACTGAAAATTTGTACCCTTTTAATCAATCTCTCCCCATTCCCCCTCCCCACCCCAGTCCCTGGCATAAGACTATTCTCTGTTACATAATATTATTCTCTGTTACAATAAAAATTTGACTTTTTTTAGATTCACACGTAAGTGATATCTTGCCATATTTGTTTCTCTGGCTTACTTCAAATAGCATAATACCCTTCAGATTCATCTATATTGTACAAATGGCAAGATTTCTTTAATATTAAAGGCTGAAAAATATTCCATTATGTATTTATATATTACACATTTTCTTTATGTATCTATTGATAGACAGGTTGTTTCTATGTCTTGGCCATTGTGAATAATGCTGCAATTTACAGAAGAGTATAGATCTCTCTTCGATATAATGATTTCATTTCCTCTGGATATATACCCAGTAGTAAGATTGCTGGATCACATCCTAGTTCTATTTTTAATTTCTTTAGGGACCGTTATCCTATTTTCCATAGTGCCTGTGGGCTACCAACAGTGCATAACGGTGGAGAAGAGTGCCCTCCTCTCCACAAGCTCTCCAGCACTTGCTACCTCTTGTCCTTCTGACAACAGACATCCTAGATGTGAGGTGATATCTCATGGGCTTTTAATTGGCATTTCCCTGATAAGTAGTATACTTTTCATTTACCCATTGGCTATTTGCATGTCTTCTTTGGAAAAAAAAGTCTATTAAGGTTACTTGCCCTTTTTTCAATTGGGTTATTTGGGGGTTTTGTTTTGTTTTATTTTGCTATTGAGCTCTAAGAGTTCCATGCAGACTTTGTACATGAACTTAAAATTGGATGGGTGGTTTGCAAATTTTTTCTCCTATTCTACAGGATGATTTTTCATTTTATCATTATCTTTGTTACGCAGAAGCTTTCTAGTTGGATATAGTCCCACTTGTTTGCCTTTGCTTTTGTAGCTTGTACTTTTGGAGTCATATTCAAGAAAGCACTGCCAAGACCAATGTCAAGGAGCTTGCCCCCTGCATTTTCTTTTAGGAGTTTTATGATTTCAGGATTTATGTTCAGGTATTCAATCTGTTTTGATTTTTGTAAGGGGTATAATACAGAAGTCCAGTTTTATTTTTGCATGTAGACATGCAATTTTCTCAACATCTTTCATTGAGAAGACTATTCTTTTCCCATTTTATATCTTGGCCCCACAGCTGTATTTGCTTTATTATATGCTGTATTACCATGAGACAACATGCACATTTAAAATTTTATTATAAAACACGTATCACTTAAAACTTCCTGTTAACATTTTAAAGTGGATTAGCAGTATTTAAGTTTAGTTGTAATGCAGTATTCAAAAATGGTTTCATTTTTACATGACTACTTAGGAAACAATGATGAGTATTTGTTATAAAGTGAGTACGAGTAGATTTTTTCATGGCATTTTTTACCCCTGGCAAGGTATATGAACAGACACATCTTGAACTGCTAAAGTGTTCTACTGGGGCACTTGGCTGGCTCAGGCAGTAGCACATGTGACTCTCAGTCTTGGGGTTTTAAGTTCAAGCCACATGTTGAACATAGAGATTACTTAAAAATTATAAAATCTTCAAAAAAGATAGACCTTTAAATAAATATACCAGTCAGACAGTACTTAGAGACTTATTCATCTGACCAAAACATTGCTAGAGTATTAGTGGTACACAAAGAACCAAGTGCAACAACTTTCACTGAGGACACATTCTATAATTAAAGAGAGAAACAGGGTATCCAGGACAATGGCCACAGATGGAAATGCAGTATATACACATATTTAAAGATTTAAGAGTTAGCATTAGCAATAATTAAGTAGAAGCATTCTGACACCTTCGTGAGGTGGGGATCCTGGTGACCAGAGCCAAAATGATGGGGGGGAATACCAACTGACAATCGGTAGATGACTTTATTTCTTACTATCACTTCTTTTACACCTTCCACAAGATCCAGTTACAAACAGGATATAGATTTATGTGCAGGGCATGGGCTATGTGTAAGATGTGATTTACATGCAGGCAATCAAGTGAGACAAGTGAACGATTATCTCTTAGCCTTAAATGACATTATCTCTTAGCTTTAAATGACAAGAACAAGTTAAAGATTCTCCACAGTTATCAGATCTATCTAAAGCAGAGCATGAAAACACTCCAGGGCTCTTCCCATGTTTAAACCAGGTGTCAGCTCAGGAAGACTCTTGCCCTCCCCCTCCTGGAGTTTTCTCACAGGGTCCAACAGGACCCCAGTCACATTAGCGAGGAGCTGGGTTGCATTCCAACAGCATTCCATAAGCATTTACTCAAAATCACCTAAATCTTAGATTCACATGACATTTCTTTTTGTCTCCAATGGCATAAGAGGCACAGATGAATGGGGAAAGAGACTGGCAATCAAACGTGATTATTTTAAGTACTAGGATAAGTCTCTAAAGTAGCCAGCATAATACACAGTAAGAAACTCTCACCGACAGCTGGATTGAAAGTATAAAGACTACATCCTTATCATATTGAACAATATCTCCAATTTATATATTATCTCATCTTCCATTTCTAGTATTCAGTATGTCTATTACAAATCCCGTATCATAGCTGTATCTGCTTTTAAATCACTCAAGATTTTAAGAAATGAAGTAGCTCTTTGAGAGGTACCTGGGTGGCTCAGTCCTTAGGTGTCTGCCTTCAGCTCAAGTCATGATCCCAGGGGTCCTGGGTTCAAGCCCCTCAGCGGGCCCCGTTAGGCAGGAAGCCTGTCTCCTTCTCTCACTCTCCCTGCTTGTGTTCCCCTCTCTTGCTGTCTCTCTCTGTCAAATAAATAAAACCTTTAGAGAAAAAAAGTAGCTCTTTGCACCTTAAAAATACTCTTACATGTTGTTTTTAAACATGAATTGAAGATATCATTATTAGGCTTTGAGAGTGAAATTTTGAGTGACACCCATTAAAATGTATTTATTTAGAATTGGGATACAATAGACATTGTCCTGAAATCATATTTAGAAATAAAAATGAATGCTGTTATTTGTTGATGTAACAGATTGCTAATGAGAAACATTTTTTACTCTTACCCCTAAAAGGGAATAGGTATAAATTAAAATAATTAAATATTTAAGTCAAAAATTTAAAGACATAAAAAGCAATTAACATGTGAACTGAAAATCATTTTTTAAGCTCATACATACACATACATAATTAAAATTTATTCTATGTTTACTTATTCACATAACCACAGAAAGGCCTGGTATAATTGTTTCATTATATAAAGAATTCAAGAAATATTTTTTAAATACTCTAATTTAAAAATGGGCAGAAGACAAGAACAGATTTTCCAAAGAAGCTATCCAGATGGCCAGAAAACATACGAAAAGATGCTCAGCATCACTCATCACCAAGGAAATGCAAACCAAAACTATAATGAAATATATCACCTCATACCTGTTAGAATGGCTAAAATCAAAACCTCAAGAAACAAATGTTGGCAAGGATGTGATGAAAAAGGAATCCTGTGCACTATTGGGAATGCAAACTGGTGGACACACTGTGCAAGACATTATGAAGGTTCCTCAAAAAATTAAATAGATCCAGTAATTGCACTACTGGGTATTTAACTGAAGGATATGAAAATACTAACTTGAAAATATATCTGTACCTCTATGTTTATAGCAGCATTATTTACAATAACCAAGTTACTGAAGCAGCGTTAAGTGTCCATCTATAGAGGAATGAAGAAAAGGTGGTTTGTGTATAATATACACATATATATATATACACAAACATTATATATATATGTGTGTGTATACACAAACATATATACACAATGGAATATTATCCCGCCATAAAACATGAAGTCTCGCCACTTGCAACAACATGGATGGAGCCGGAGAATATAATGCAAAGCGTACAAAGTCAGAGGAAGACAAACAGCATATGATATCACTCATACGTAGAATTTAAGAAACAAAAAAAATGAACAAGAATTAAAAAAGAGAAAGAGAGAGAAACAAAGAAACAGACTCTTAACTACAGAGAACAAACTGATGGTTAGTAGAGGGGAGATGGGTGGGGGAAAGGGGGAGGGGGGATGCGGAGAGGGGGAAGAGTGAAGAGAAGGGATGGAGGAGAGGGGGAATGGGGACTAAGGAGTACACCTGTGATGAGGACTGGGTGATATATGCCAGTGTTGAATCACTATATTGTACACATGACACTGTTTGTTAGCTACATTGTAACTTAAAATTAAAAACATATATATATATTTGTTTTAGCGTTTACAACTTACCTAAATAGGTAGTGCAAATTGATTTAAAAATTGAGTGTTTTCTACCTGAAGAACATAAATTACTGCATAACTAAATACATTTAAGATTCATTTTTTTAGTAAGGAATTAAAATGAGAATGAAGAGTTGAATTATGTTTGAAACAGCCTGGTTCCATTCTTAAACAAAGTAGTTCTACCTGTGGGTAGCCATGAATATTCTAGAAGCACAAATAATGGTGATGAAGGGGCACCAGGGTGGCCTGGTCAGTTAAGCTTTCGCCTTTGGCTCACTCAGGTCATTATACCAGGGTCCTGGGATCGAGTCCTGTATCAAGCTCCTTGATCAGTGGGCAGCCTGTTTGTCCCTCTCCTCCCAGCGTCTGCTCTCTCTTGCTATCTCTGTCTCTCTCCCTCTCAAATAAATATATAAATACAATCTTAAAAAAAAAAAAATAACAGTGATGCAAAAATGGTCTGAGGTGAGTAAAAGGAAAACACCCAATTATAGGTCAATCTCAACAGATCTCAGCATGGATCTTCTCCTGGGGCTAGAGATTTCTGACTTTCCATAAAAGTCCTCAAGAAAAATATATATATATATATTACCTTACCTCAATTTAATTAATAAAAGTAGAGCTTAAACTCCTCCCTCTCTTCTGCCAGATTTCTGGCAAAGGAAAGTGTAGCACTTTGTCCCTTACTTCTCTGCATAAATGTGACCTGTCTGTGAGTCACCATTTACTGGAAGCTGTGAAAAATTATGTATTAAAATAATGTGCAACTGTATTTCAACTGAACTAATGGTATCTCTTGACTCTTGCAGGCACCTTTGTAAAATGTCACATGAGAATTACTAACCTTCTCCCCATATTACATGGTTGTGCAATAAACTTAGTGACTCTCAGATTATAAAGTTCTCAAAAATTGCTAGTAATACGTGTGTATCCATTTGCTTTGTATTCATTATGGTAATCCACTGCACAAACATGCACTGAAAATCTGAGTACAATACTGTGGATGAACAGATGAATAAGACCTTTTTCCTTCATACCTACAGTACATTGAGATAAATGGGTAAAATGGTTATTTGTACTCAGGACACTGAGTGACATCATCAAGGAAATAATCTTTGAGAAGAGTCAGAAAAGAAAAGCACAATTTCATAAAATTAGAATGTTTTCATTTAAACTTAACTATATAAGGTTTTTTTTTTATTATTTATCTGTGTGCCACTGATGTTTTCCTGATTTGACTCTATAATTTAACAATGCAAGTCTTTAATCACATGCCATATGCATTAATTTAATTGTAAGTGCATAAAACACTCATTGATGCAGGAGTTCTAGAGTGGGTAAACTTAACAATTTCTGAGTAAGTTGGGTATCTTTTTAACTCTCTACCTCACCATAAAGTAAAGACAGAAAATAGATGTCTTAGAAAACAAAAATAGTCCTTTTTGTCATAAATATAAAGTGTCTCTAATAGAAAACTGGCCCATTCCTCTAAGCGCTATCAGAATAAATGGCTTAAGATCAATTTTTTCAAACAAGATATGTTTTAGCTGATATTTTTTGGTAATATTTGGCATATTGAAATTTATCAATGGGTCAATTAAGCTGGTTTCCAAATAATTATTTTATAAATATTTTATCTTGGAGTGTTCTCAAAAATTATTTATGAGTATTATTAAGGATATGCTTTATATATATTTGTGTGTGTGAATTAATTGAACCCTGTCTTCCTTTCACAATTTTATTACTTATTATTTTCTCCACATTATCCCTATCTTTCTTATGCTATCACTTTCTATTGTATATCATTGCCAATTACAGTATATCTTTTGTAAAGAGATCAGAAAATAAAGGAAGAAAAGAAGGAAAGGAGGAAAGGAGGGGAAAAGGGAGACCGGAAGGAAACGCAATGTGAGAAAGACTTAATGGCCAGAAAACACACATTTTAGACCATCAGGAACAACATTACATTCTTGAGACAGCATCAGTAGGTGTGTGAGCCACCTGTTGGCCATCCTTTCCTTTTATGAAATTAACAGAGATCTAACAGAGAGTGACATCAACTGTAGAAGGGTCACAAGGCTTGGGTTGTGGGGCTTTTAAGTTGCAAGTTGAGGAAAGCATGGACTGACTCCCTTCTCTAGAATAACTAGGACCAAGTCATAATATCAACAGATACAGTAGTATCTTGATTCCAGGCCTATGATGTGGGTTCAGCATTCATACATACAGAGACCTCTAGCCTCTTCCCTGATATGATCATCTCTCTAAAGACAGTTTTTATATTTTCACTGGTTACTTAAATGACTTTTCAAAATTATTGAATGTGATAAAACATTCTTTTTGTCTTTAAAGACATTTTTTTTCTAGGTATATCAAGATGACTTTTTATTATCAGTAATGCAAACCAAATTAACAGTGGATTAAATAATGAATTCACTTATTTACTCAGATAAGAAGATCTGAAGAGCTTCTGAGTTTGATTCATTGATTCAATGATCAAGTATCTGGTGTTCTCCATATTTCAACCCTTCCAACCTCAATGTGTTCTAACATCCCCATTCACTTTTGTTAAGATGGTTTGGGCAAATATAAGTATCATTTGCTCCCATGAAAACATCCAAAGACACAAAAATAAAGCCTTTTTTTTTTTTTGTTTATCCCATTCAATTACATCCCAAAGAGGAAATGGCACAGTTTATATTACTTGAAAATGGCAAAGTTTATTATTTTGTGAAGACTGGTCTACACACTCAGTTAAATTGTTACCCTGGTGTGCTACTTAGCTCAATCTGCAAGCCATGAGAATTGTGTCCACCTCTCTATCTAATGAGTAAATAATGAGTAAGAAAATATTGTGACCCTTCTATATTCTAAAATTATAAGTGAAAGAACACCAACCAAGAGACAGAGGTCCTGATAAACTTTAATCTATCAGTTACTTTAAAAAATAAGAATCAATCTGAGTATTAAAGTGTACCTAATAGGGAAACATCTCAAATGTAAGTTAATTCAGTAACGAATGGCCCACTTGTATAAAACAAGGATCTGCTAAACTTCTAATGCCTCTCCTAGAAAAAAAGATGTAAATTCCTTCAAATTTTAGCAATCTGCAGCAGAGGGCCTCTTCCTTGTTCCAAAGTCCCCTTGTTCTCTTTACTGGATATGTGTTCTTTCAAGCCTCTGGCATATAGTTAGCATGTAAACTCACATGCTTAAGATGAATGGTCCAATTGAAATAAATGAGTTTTGGGTGCCAGGGTGGCTCAGATCATGATCCCAGGATCCAGGATGCTGGGATCAAGCCCTGCAACCAACAGGGCTCCCTGCTCAACATAAAGTCTGCTTCTCCCTCTCGCCTTGCCTTCTCCCATGCCCATGCTCTCTCTCTCTCTCTCTCACTCTGTCTCAATCACTCTCAAATATATAAATAAAATCCTTAAAAAAAATAAATGACTTTTATTCTATAATGCAAAGCCACAGCTAAATTGGAGGGACAAAGAAGAAACTAGAACCACCAGAGCTGAACAAAATCAAGTCCAACACACCATCAAACTTTGCCTATTTTGAACAGAACATAACTTAGTTTTATTTCTTGGCTAATACTATATTCTGCTTGCTCAACATCATGCATGATCCGTTAGTAATGCATATGTTCTTGCTATTTAAGTCTAAATCGATTCTGATGTGGCTTTAAATGTAAGTCACTTTTTTCTATATATATTTGAAATTACTATAATATCATCCCTCATTTATAATTTGAGAGTCCCAGATGAGTTTTCTGGGTTCTGGAATAACAGAGGATCATAAAAAGAGGTAACAATACATATTATCTAGCAATTCAGCCACTTTCCCTAATGTTAGGAGCTGGCTGGTGAAGAGATGCAGCTGCTTTTGAAGTTTTAAGTTCCTGGGTGAGTCTGCCTCACATATCCTCACCTGTCTGCCAACTACAGCAGATGTCAGACAAGTCCCAAGAGAAGAAGATTTGGCCAGTTTCTTCAATGCCTGGTTTGCCAGCCAGCTGTACACTGTGGCTATGGGCACCCCTGTCAGTCTTCTGGTGCAGAAGCGCACAGAGGCACTCAGACATATGCAGTACTTCATTCACTCCTAGGGAGGAAGTTGGCTGCCAGTTCTTTTGTAGTCTACTCCCTGGTGAAATCTGCTGAAACATGCCTTGAATATTCCTTTGCTCCTCTATCTAAGGCCTAAAACTTGGAATCAGCTTTCAAAATCAGTCAGTTCTTTTTTTTTTTTCTTTTTTAGTTTATTTTATTTAAGATTTTATTTGTTTGAGACAGCAAGAGAGAGCACAAGCATTGGGAAGGGGCAGAGGGAGAGGGAGAAGTAGACTCTCCACTGAGCAGGGAGCCTGATATGGGGCTCTACCCTGGGACCCTGGCATCACGACCCAGCCAAAGGCAGATGCTTAACCAACTGAGCCACCCAGGGGTCCCAGTCAGTTCTGATGTATACTTCACTCTAGTGTCATTTGAATTTCCAAATAAACCGGGGACACTTACAGAAAGAAGAATGTAAGAAGATGAGGGTTTCTGCACTTCTTAAGTGGGGAGAGTTCCTTGGCTAAGTTATTTCACCAGTTATGGAAGGAAATTATTTCAGGAAAAAATTTGAAAAGTGTTATCTTAGAATGCAGAGGAATAAAGAAAAGTATGGAGGAAAAATCACTAGCAGAGAGAAAAGGAAGAGAGGTGGCCATTCTATATTGAAGATAAACCGGTTTTCTTCTCTTTGCCAAAACTAAAACTTTACTTCTGAAGACTGAAAGTATGGTTCCCTTGACTTTTGAAAGGGTCCTTTTCATAGTGTTTACTTGGGAGAAAAAAAAAGGGGGGAAGGGAGAACCTGGCTGGCTTAGTAGGTAGAGCATGTGACTCTTGATCTCAGGGTTGTGAGTTTGAGTCCCATGTGGGTTGTATACATTACTTTATCAAAAAGTTAAAAAAAAAAAAAGTGGGACTCCCTTTTCTTACAGATATAGGAAGTCAGGATTGAGACAGGGAGAGTACCCATGGCAAGTTGGTCTTGAATTCTTCCTGGAGGTTACATTAGATAATATTAACAATTATTATAATGACAAGCTATTTTATTTATTTTTTTAAGATTTTTATTTATTTATTTGACATACAGAGGTCACAAGTAGGCAGAGAGGCAGGCAGAGAGAGAGGAAGGAAAGCAGGCTCCCCACTGAGCAGAGAGCCTGATGCGGGGCTCTATCCCAGGACCCTGGGATCATGACCCGAGCTGAAGGCAAAGGCTTTAACCCACTGCGCCACCTAGGCTCCCCGACAAGCTATTTTAATGTCATTTATTTTCTAGGAAAGGCATGACCTCCAGGAATAGTGGTCAATATATTAAGACTCAGTTAATTAGGAAATAAGATTTCTTTTTGACCTGTCTATATAACTTAGGTAGCACATTCTATTTCCAGGCAGTGTTTCAAATGATAAGCATGGTATCTGTTAGAGTGAATGTCTGTGCCTTGTACCCCCAAACTGATGAGCTGAAATCCTATCATCTAATGTAATGGTATTGGGAGATGATCAGGTCATGAGGGTAAAGCACTCTGAGTCGGATTAATAACCTTTTAAAGAAGACCCCAGGGAGTGAGAAGATTGCCATCCATGAACCATAAAGTAGGCCTTCACCAGATACCTGTTCTGTTGGCACTTTGATCTTTGACTTCCCAGCCTCTAGAAATGTGAGGAATAAATGTTTGTTGTTTAACCCTATCGTATCTTGTTATAGCAACCCAAACAGACTAAGACAGTGTCTCAAGTTGGAGGAAAAAGCCCTACAAATCTATCAGAGAAATCATTACAATGTAAACTATTTTATCAGAATATTTTTGTGTGTTCACTATTCAGTATATAGTCCAAATGCAATTTCATTTTTATTATTTTTTGAAGATTTTATCTATTCATTTCAGAGAGAGAGCAGGGGAATGGGCAAAGAGAGAGGGAAAGAAAGAATCCCAAGAAGACTCCCCATGGAGCACACAGCCTGACTCGGGGCTTCATCCTAGGAGATCATGACCTAAGTCAAAATCAAGAGTCAAATGCTTAACCAGCTGAGCCACCCAGGTTCTCCCCACCCTTTATTTTTTTTAATATACTCCAGCCATTGAAACTTTGGCGAATCATTATGTTTCAGATTCCTTCCTTCCTAAGGATTTAATATGAAAAAAACCTGTTAGAAATCATGAGTGTTTTCCGTTTTCCCTATACCAGTAATTTTTTACTTTATTTTCTTTTTTACTGTTGCCTCCTATAGAGATGTTGAGATGATTTTTCCCTAATATTCTTTTTTAAAAAACTTTTTTTCATTTTATTTATTTATTTATTTATTCATTCATTCATTTATTCATTTATTTTTGAGAGCGAGCAAGCATGTGAGCACAAGCAAGGAGGAGCAGCAGAGGGACAGAGAGAAGAATACTCCCCAGTGAGCAGGGAGCCCACTGTTGGGCTCAATCCAGGGAACCTGAGATCATGGCCTGAGCCAAAGGCAGGGGCTTAACTGACTGAGCCACCCCTCCTAATATTCTTCCATGAAATTTTAATACAAGTATACTACATCTTCATGTACTGCATATATATTTATTGCATTCAGAAAAAGAATGCAAAAAGATTATACTATTTAATTCAATACATGGTTAAGAGTGACTAGAATACTATTAAGAATGACAAAATCAAATTTTCAAGAACATTAAAAAGGTGGTAATATTTAACTTTATAAATGCATTTGCTGAGTAACTTTAATGGAGTTTATATACATTTATAAATTGGAAGGTATGCAGTTATTTATGAATATTGTAGAAATATGTAATAATGTAATCAAGTTTTAAAAATCATCCAAAATCAGGCACCTGGGTGGCTCAGATGGTTAAGCATCTGCCTTTGGCTCAGGTCATGATCCTGGGGTCCTAGGATCAAGTCCCGCATCAGGCCCCCTGCTCCTTGTGGAGCCTGCTTCTCCCTCTGCCTCTGTCTCTGTCTCTCTCTCTCTCTCTCTCTGTCTCTTATGAATAAATAAATAAAATCTTTCAGAAAATAATTTTCCCAAGAAAAATTAAAACAAAATAATACATTTCCTAAAAATTATTTTTAACAGACTTAACTTTTAACTTTTGCTTAAAACAAGAAAATAATGTACCTAAAGTAACTGCAAAATATTCATTCAGACATTGTCAACATTCTTTTGTTATCTGCACTGGCATGATTAATGATGAGTCAAATACATTTTATAGAATTATAAATTCTTTTCTATTCTATTCTAAATATAAATTATTTGTATTTAATTCTCAAAGTCCAAGCCACCCACAAAAACATTGAAGATGAAATATAAACAATATCCATAAAGCAGTCACGAGTAGCCCATACGCATGTGCAGACCATCTCTGGTCTATAATCTTGTCTGATTACAGCCATATATTAACACTAAAGCATCTTTCATAATTCAGTGTCAAAGCTGCTGGTGTCAAATGCAAGAAAACCAAACAAGAGTAATTAAATTTTAAAGAATGCAATTTTGTTGGTGCAGTTAAGCTTTGGAGGCCATAACCACATATAAGGCTTTTTTTACTTCTTCCCCAGAACCTACGTTCCTCCCTTTCTGAATTATACTACCCCAGAGACTTCATATCCTTGAGTCACAGATTTTTAAAGCTATAAAAATTATCTAGTTCAATTTCCTCACTTGTCAGAAAATGGGAATTAGTCCATAAAATATTTTTTCTTGTTTATAAAAACAGAAATTAAAACTTTCTGATAATGAGATATTATCTTCTATAAAGATCATTGTTTTACCCTTCCATATTGTTCTACTATATATTTCATTTTCTCAGTGAAAACTGGTAATTCAACAAAACTAAATTAACTCATATATTGTTAGTAATTTAACGTATTCGTTAAAAAGTTAATTGTCAATAAGTTAATTGCTCAACTTCTCTGTAACAGCTTAGTATGAAATAATTGCATCTCTCTTCAATTAAAGAACCGCTTGAAACTGTTTGTATTCTAGAAAAGAGGGTGCAATTCAGAACGGGAGCAGCATATGCTCCTGAATGCCAGAACAGCAACTCTCCATGTGTAAATGAATAAACATTAAAAAAAATAATAACTGTTTTCTTCCCAAGCCTGAGTTAACATAAGGTTTATTATCCTCATCTTCATGTATTTCCAAACCTACCAGAAAGAGACAGAGCTCCTCCCTGTCGAATAATAAGCAAGGGGTGTGTGTGTGTGTGTGTGTGTGTGTGTGTGTGTTGCAGTGTGTGTAACTAGAGTTGTGTATAAAATAAAAGCAGAAGATAAAACTATTAGGAATAAGTTAAAAATTAAATATTAATCATGAAAATAATGTATCTGTCATGCAATGAGATTATAACCTTTCCAACACACTATTCGGGTTGTTTTCTGCATCTGCATGAATCATGAAGGATTTATGTGAAATCATAGTAAATGTGGCCTTAAGAGTATTTTTATTTGTTTACTTTGTTTCTTTTTTAGGAAATATAAGGAAAATTCTGTGTGATATTTCTGAAAATGATAGGGCTGAGCACTTATAATTCAGAATACAATTCCTTGGGCTACCTAAGGATTGTGACTTAGGTGAAAAGTCAGCACAACAAAGAGTTATCCAGTGCCCTGAGCATTTCAACCTCCCTGTGGACTAAAATTAGTGAACCAAGAAGTATTCCCTTGGCTAATGTCCTATTGAAGAAGGTTTCTCAGAGATAAATGAAAATTTTTCAGCAACAGTTTTTGGATATCAGACATATGATATGAATGCAAAGACACTTATCTCTACTTTCTCATTTATCTATTATCTCAAAACCTATTCATTAGATACTATGGGTAATGTCCTAAAAAATGCTTAAATGTGAAAGTGTCAATGGACAAGGAAGTCTACAAATTCAAGATAGTTTTAAATGTACTGAAATATGCCATGACTGAGATTATAAAAACACCTCCAAGAAAAGGTAGTAGGAGGGATGACCTGAAAAAGTTTCCAAGAGAAGGTGAGGTCTAAGCTTAGTTTGTCGTTGTTGTTGTTATTGTTGTTTGTTTTTTAATTTTATTTTATTTTTTCAGTGTTCCAAGATTCATTGTTTATGCACCACACACAGTGTTCCATGTAATACGTGCACCTCCTTAATAATGTGTGGCACAATGTAGTTGGTTAATAAGGAAAGGGCCTTTAAAATGGGACAAAGCATCTGCAAATGTATGGAAGTGTGGAATGCCATTACATGAATAAGAAGCTGTGAGTATTTCAGGGCAATTAGAATGCAGAATATAAGTGGGATGAATGGTATGATTTGAGAGGATAGAATTAACAATAAACAAATTATGAATAATCTTGTGACAAGACTGAAGCACATGATGATTCAGGAAAAAAAACCTCTGAGGCCTGATTAAAATACTGTAGAAAGTGAAGCAGTAATTTGCATTTTAGTATTTTGGTGGCCTGTAAAGAGGATATACATGAGAAGAGCAAAGTTGAGACAGTGAGGTTTATTTTAATTTGGGGTTTTGGTTTCTAGCAATGGCAAATTGATTTGGTTGGATTAAGTTTCTCACAGATAGTTACGGGAATTGAGGCAGATGACAGATAAATAAATCCACAGATAAAAACAAGTATTTGAAGGCAATACGGAATGACAATAATAAGGCAGAGACTGGAAAAGAGTTTGTTTTAAAAGGTGCCCATTTAGGCAACTGTAATAAAAAGTACCACAGACTGAGCAGCTTGTAAACAACAGAAATTTGTATGATACAGTTCTGCAGGCTGTGAAGTCCAATGTGTTTCTCATGAGAACCCACTTACTGGTTCAGATGGTTGTCTTTTCTCTCTGTCCTCACATGGTGGAAAGGGCGAGAGAGCTCTCTTCCATAAGGCCTCTAATCTCAACAACTCCTACAAGTCTACCTCCAAATACCTTACTGGTTCAGATGGTTGTCTTTTCTCTCTGTCCTCACATGGTGGAAAGGGCGAGAGAGCTCTCTTCCATAAGGCCTCTAATCTCAACAACTCCTACAAGTCTACCTCCAAATACCAGCACATTAAGGACTAATTTCAACATATGAATTTGGGGGAGGGAAGGGTGTGACAGGTGAGCGGCAAAACCATTCCATAGCAAAAATTTAGTTTTGAAAGAAGAGAAGTACAATGAGGGAGATTTGCCAGTTTGGAACTTTTCAATGTAGGAAATTTCTCTACAAACCTACAAACCTTGCTGGAGTTGGGGGCAAGCTTGTAGCTTTACTATCTTGAGGGGTCAGAGACACTTGTCAGAATAAGCAGAGTAAGTAAAAAGTTAGACAAGTAATGGAAGGCAGTCACAGTTGTGGGAAACATGAAGTTATGCATATAAACTCCACCAAATATTCAGCTTATTACTAAACAATGCACATGCAGAGGAGTATAAAAGGGACTGTAAAAACAAGCAGAAAGTTAAAATCATTGAGTGGATATTTTAACTGCCAGCCATCTAAGGGAGGCATGGTCTGGCATTTGATCAGGTAACTATCTACTAGAAGAAAAATAAATATTCTTCAGAAAAACATCATAGGTTTCAGAACTTGTACAACATAACAGCTGTAATAGTCAATATACAAATTCACTAATCTTGTAAAGAAGCAGAACAATATATCATAATAGAGAAAAAAAAAGTCATAAGAGATTGAACCCAAGAACCAAGATGTTGCAATTAGAACTATAAAACTAAGTCATCTGCTGTGCCAATTTGTAGATGGTAGATGATGGAGTCATGAGACTTGAAAAAAATATCAGAAATAATTCAATGAAAAGTCAGAGAGGAAAAAAAAGATTCAAGGGAAAAAAAAAAAAAAAGACTCTCAGTGACATGTGGGACGATACCAAGGATCAAACATTCATGTAACTGGAGTTCTAGGAAGAAAGAAGAGAGTAAATGCATAGAAAAAAAAAATGTCCATAATCACTAGTTGAAAACATCCCCAAATTGTAAAAGCCTTAATCTTAGATATTCACCAAAATTCAATGAGGTGAATATACCAGAGAGAGATAAATACAGATTAACTCCACCTAGGCAAATCAAAATCATGCTGCCAAAATGTAAAGATGGAGACAAAACCTTGAAAGTATACAGAGAAAATTAGCATATTACATTCAGGAAAATTAAAATGTATTTGACTTCTAACTACTCATCAGAAAGAATGGAGAAAAGAAGAGAATGAAATTACATTTTTAAATCCAGAGAGAAATACGAACATATGCCAAAGCAAAAAATCTGTATCTGGCAAAAACTGTCCTTTAAAATTAAAATTAGAGTTCTCTAAAGGCCATGATGGTAGGATGGGGACCAGAGTTGTCCCCTGCTATAAACAACAAAAACAAAACAATGGAATAAAAATAAACAAAAACAGCTTTTGGCATTTGAAAACAGAGAAAAACAGTGTCTTCTAAAGAAGGAAAACAAAGAAGCTAAGCCCTACAATTATTCTCTATTACTGCCTGCAAGGAGTCTTCTGGATGTACCATAGAACAGAAAGCCCAAAGAAATCCCGGAAGTCTGCCTAAGCTGAAACAACAGAGCTGAATTCTCTTGGAGGCCACAGTAGCTAACATGTATGGATAAGAAAACTGAAGAAGTGGAAACTGCTATCAAAGAAGAAAACTGCACCAAGAGAGCACAGGAAAACTGTAAATAATCTCCCTAAAGTGTTGAGCTCAGTACCTACCATCACATACATGTGAGAAATTAACCATAGTAGAGGGGGAAAGGTGGGTAATAAAAACAAAAACAAAACACCAGAATGGAAAAAAAGAAAAAAGTCTTTGCTACTGCTCACACAGGCTGAGTAAATTTCATATTCTCACCTTTAACTTGGGGGAAAAAAAAAAAAAAACTTATTTAACATGGAGAATCAAGTAGAATCAATAGAAGGACATCATTTCAGTAATTAGGGGAAAAACATCCCTAAACTACAGACTGCTCAAGCCCTGAGTGGCAAGCCTTTACATTTTAAGCACGCCTCAGAAAAAATTGTGTCTCAGGAAACTTATCCAAGGTAAACTACCAGAGAATTGAAAGAATCATAAGAATATCCAGTCTATACAACACACAAAGCTTGATTTCCAATAAAATATTGTAAGATATTGAAAGAAACAAGAAAAGATAACCCATCATAAGGAAAAAAAAATCAATGTAAACAGACCTAGATTAGGAAACATGTAGATTAAAATAGTATTTAAAACTACATTCATGGGACGCCTGGGTGGCTCAGTTGGCTAAGCAGCTGCCTTCGGCTCAGGTCATGATCCCGGCGTCCTGGGATCGAGTCCCACATCGGGCTCCTTGCTCAGCAGGGAGCCTGCTTCTCCCTCTACCTCTGCCTGCCATTCTGTCTGCCTGTGCTCGCTCTCTCCCCTTCTCTCTCTGATAAATAAATAAAATCTTTAAAAAAAAATAAAAAAATAAAACTACATTCATACATTCAAGAAGTTAGAGGAAATCATAACCCTATTCATTAGAAATATAAAAGGTATAAATGGGTAAATACAGAGATAAAATTCAATTTGAATTCTAAAGGTAAAAATACACAGTCTCCTTAAGATGAAATATACACTAGATGAAATTGATAGCAAATAAGACATGGCAGATAAAAGATCAGTTATCTTAATGCACAGAGAGAAGTTATCAACATGTATCAGAGAGGAAAAAGAAAAGGAGGGAGGGATAGGGGAAAAAAAGAGGAACAAAGCAACACTGGGTTATGGATCAACATCAAGCAGCCAAATGTACCTATATAATTAGCATCCCAACAGGCATATAGAGAGGAGAAAGAAATAACTGCAGAAATAATGGCTAAAAATATTAAAAATCTGATAATAATTTAGACACATTAACTCAGAATGTTCAATGAACCCCAAGCAAAATCAACAGTAAGTAAACAATACCAAGGACATCATAATCAAATTGCTCAAAACTCATTAAAAATAGGAAATTAAAGACATTTTGTAAAGAGGAAAATACAGTTAGAATGACAACAGATTTCTTCTTGGTGCCAACAGAAATAAGACAAATCTGAAACGATGTATTTAAAGTATGGAAAGAAACAAAACAAAACAAAACAAAAATACCTTCAAACTAAAATTTATACCTAGCAAACATATATTTCAAACACAAAGATGAAGAGATACTATCATATATACAAAAGATAAAAAAAATCACAGTGACATGCATCTACTAAAAAATATTAAGGAATTTCTTGAAGCAGAAGCTAAATAATATTAGATGGAAATATGGATCTTCATAAGGGAATGACAATAACTGGAAATAGTAAATAAAGATCTTATAATTAAAAAAATTCAAAAATGTAATTGATTTTTCAGGTGCAAATATTAAAAATCCAGTGTGAGGTTTATGACATATAAAAATAAAATACCTGAGAAATACTAACATGAAGATATAGAGTTGGGAAAATGAAGTATGCCACTGCAAAATTTTGATACCCTATGTAATATAGTATGTTACCTGAAGACAGAAACTGTGTTACAGTAAAACTACATACAAGGAAATCCTAAAGCAACTACCAAAAGAACACAACAAAGAACTGTTGTAGAGAAGCCACCATAGTAGAAAAAATAATTTTAATAAATTAACCTTATTTAATAAATTAATTTTATCAGTATAATTGGAAATGAAATTAAAAATCTCAATTCAAACTAAGGCAGGAAAAGAAGGAAAAAGAATAAAAATACTAGTCATATCAAAAATCACATTAAATTTAAGCACATAAAATACTCCAATTAAAAGGCAGGCATTTAAGATTAGGTGGAAAAAAATAAGAATCAAAAATATTCTGTCTATGAAAACACACACTTTAAATAAAAATACCCAAATATCTAGAACTAAAACAATAGAAAATGATACATTATAATAATACTAATTGAAAGAAAAGTGGGATGACTATTAACAACAAAGTATATGTCAGAGCAAAGACTATTTCTAGGAATAAAGATAATTTTATAATGACAAAAGGATCAATTCAACAAGAGAAAAAACAATTCTAAATATTTATGAAAATAATAACACAATTTCAAAATACTTTAAATAAATTAAACTCCAAGAAGAAATTGAAGAATCCACAATTATAGCTAGAGATTTCAAAACCCTTCTCCAAGAATGTTAGAAAATACAGAAAACAGTAAGAATATAGAAAATTTGATCAACCAGCTTAACCTAACTGACCTCTTTACAAAACACTAATTGCAACAACAGAATAGACTCTATATGCATATGCAGCAATAGGACCATATTACGCCCTAATATCTGAATACATTTAAAATTCCAAATCATATAAGATATATCCCTTGACTACCCTGGGCTTACTTGAAATTAAAAGTAGAATTCTCAAAAAATTCTAAATATTAGAAAATTATATACATTTACATTCTCACTAGCAATGTATGAGAGCTCTAATTGTTCTGTATATTCATTAACACTTGATGTTATGTGTATTTTTAATTTTTTTAAGATTTAATTTATTTGACAGAGAGAGTATGAGACACAAGCAAGGGCAGGAGTAGAGGCAGAAGGAGAAGCAGAGGGGCACCTGGGTGGCTCAGTGGGTTAAAGCCTCTGCCTTCAGCTCAGGTCATGATCTCAGGGTCCTGGGATCGAGCCCCGTTTCCAGCTCTCTGCTCAGCAGGGAGCCTGCTTCTCCTCTGTCTCTGCCTGCTGCTCTGCCTACTTGTGATCTCTCTCTCTCTGTCAAATAAATAAATAAAATCTTTAAAAAAAAAAAAAAAAGGAGGAGAAGCAGACTCCCTACTGAGCAGGGAGTGAGATGTGGGGCTGAGTCCCCAGGGACCATGACCTGAACCAAAGGCAGATGTTTAATAATCAGAGCCCTCATGTATTTTTAGTTTTTGTGTAATTCTAAAATTATATAGTAGTATAACATTATTGTGTGGATTTCAATTCCCTAATGACTTTTTTTAAAAATTTCTTTTAATTAACACATAATGTATTATTAGCCCCAGGGGTAATGGTCTGTGAATCACCAGGTTTACATACTTCACAGCACTCATAATAGCATATACCTTCCCCAATGTCCATAACCTCACCACCCACTCCCCCCGGCAACCCTCAATTTGTTTTGTGAGATTAAGAGTTTCTTATGGTTTGTTGCCTCCCGATCCTATCTTGTTTCATTTATTGTTTTCCTACTCTACCAAAGCCCCCACACTGCCTCTCAACTTCCTCACATCATGGAGAGCATATGATAATTGTCCTTCTCTGAATGGCTTATTTTGCTAAGCATAATACCCTCAAGTTCCATCCACGTCATCACAAATGGCAAGATTTCATTACTTTTGATGGCTGCATAGTATTCCATTGTGTATATATACCACTTCTTATCCATTCATCCGTTGATGGACATCTAGGTTCTTTCCATAGTTCGGCTATTGTGGACAAGGCTGCTATAAACATTTGGGTGCACGTGCCCCATCCGTATCTTTAGGGTATATACCCAGTAGTGCAATTGCTGGGTCATAGGGTAGCTCTATTTTCAATTTTTGAGGAACCTCTATGCTGTTTTCCAGACTGCTTGCACCAGCTTGCATTCCCACCAACAGTGTGGGAGGATTCCCCTTTCTCCGCATCCTCGCCAGCATCTGTCATTCCTTGACTTGTTAATTTTAGCCATTCTGACTGGTGTGAGGTGGTATCTCATTGTGGTTTTGATTTGTATTATTTCCCTGATGCCGAGTGATATGGAGCGCTTTTTCATGTGTCTGTTGGCCATCTGGATGTCTTCTTTCCAGAAATGTCTGTTAATATCCTCTGCCCATTTCTTAATTGGATTATTTGTTCTTTGGTTGTTGAGTTTGATAAGTTCTTTATAGATTTTGAATACTAGCCCTTTATCTGATACGTGGTTTCAAGTATCTTCTTCCATTCTTTCAGTTCTCTTTTTATTTTGTTAACTGTTTCCTTTGCTGTGCAAAAGCTTTTGATCTTGATGAAGTCCCAATAATTCATTTTTACCCCTTGCTTCCCTTGCCTTTGGCAATGTTTCTAGGAAGAAGTTGCTGCAGCTGAGGTTAGAGAAGTTGCTGCCTGTGTTCTCCTCAAGGATTTTGATGGATTCCTGTCTCACAGTGAGGTCTTTCATCCATTTTTTAGTCTATTTTTGTGTGTAGTGTAAGGAAATGGTCCAGGTTCATTCTTCTGCATGTGGCTGTCCAGTTTTCCCAACATTTGTTGAAGAGACTGTCTTTTTTCCATTGGGCATTCTTTTCTGCTTTGTTGAAGATTAGTTTGACCATAGAATTCAGGGTCTACTTCTGGGCTCTCCATTCTGTTGCATTGATTTAAGTTCTGTTTTTGTGGCAGTATCATACTGCCTTGATGATGACAGCTTTGTAATAGATCTTGAAGTCTGAAATTGTGATGTTGCCAACTTTGGTTTTCTTTCTGAACATTCTTCTGGCAATTCAGGGCCTTTTCTGGCTCCATATAAATTTTAGGTTTATTTGTTCCATTTCTTTGAGAAAAGTTGATGGTATTTTGATAAGGATTGCATTAAATGTGTAGAATGCTTTACGTAGCATAGACATTATCACAATATTTGTTCTTCCAATACATGAGCTTGGAACATTTTTCCATTTTTTGTGTGTCTTCCTCAATTTCTTTAATGAGTACTGTTTCGTTTTCTGAGTACAAAAAACCTCTTTGCCTCTTTGGTTAGGTTTATTCCTAGGTGTCTTGTGCTTTTGGGTGCAATTATACATGGGATCAACTCCTTAATTTCTTTTTCCTCTCTATTGCTATTAGTGTATAGAACTGCAACTGATTTATGTGCATTGACTTTATATGTGGACATGTTACTGAATTCCTCTTTGAGTTCTAGCCATTTTGCAGTGGAGTCTTTTGGGTTTTCCACGTGAAGTATCATCTGCAAAGAGTGAGAGTTTGACTTCTTCTTTGCCGATTTGGATGACTTTCATTTCTTTTTGTTGTCTGATTGCTGAGGCTAGGACTTCTACTACTATGTTGATTAGCAGTGGTGATAACGGACATCCCTGCCATGTTCCTGACCTTAGAAGAAAAGCTCTGTTTTTATCTTGAGAATGGTAATTGCGGTGGGTTTTTGATAGATGGCTTTGATGATATTGAGGTATGTACCCTCTATCCCTACACTTTGAAGAGTTTTAATTAAGAAAGGATGCTATAGTTTGTTAAATGCTTTTTCAGCATCTATTGAGAGTATCCTAAGGTTCTTGTTCTTCTTTTATTAATGTATTGTATCACATTGATTGATTTGCAGATGTTGAACCAAACTTGCAGCCCTAGCATAAATCCCACATGGTCGTGGTGAGTAATCCTTTTAATGTACTGTTTAATTCTATTGGCCAGAATTTTGGTGAGAACTTTTGCATCTGTGTTCATCAAGGATATTGGTCAGTAATTCTCTATTTTGATTGGATCTTTGTCTGGTTTGGGATCAAGGTAATGCTGGCCTCATAAAATGAGCTTGGAAGCTTTTCTTCCATTTCTATTTCTGGAACAGTTTCAGGAGAATAGGAATTAAATCTTCTTTAAATGTTTGGTAGAATTCCCCTGGAAAGCCATCTGACCCTGGACTCTTGTTCATTGGGAGATTTTTGATGACTACTTCAGTCTACTTACTGGTTATGGGTCTGTTCAGGTTTTCTATTTCTTCCTGGTTCAGTTTGGTAGTTTATATATCTCTAGGAATGCATCCATTTCTTCCAGATTGTGAAATTTGCTGGCGTGTAGTTGCTCATAATATGTTCTTATGATTGTATTTCTTTGATGTTGCCTGTGATCTCTCCTTCATGATTTTATTTATTTGTGTCCTTTCTCTTTTCTTTTGGATAAGTCTGGCCAGGGGCTTATCAATCTTATTAATTCTTCAATTAATTCAAAGAACCAGCTCCTAGTTTCATTGATTTCTTCTACTATTTTTTTGGTTTCTGTTTCATTGATTTCTGCTCGGATCTTTATTATTTCTCTTCTCCTGCTAGGTTTAGGCTTTCTTTGTTGGTCTTTCTCCAGCTCCTTTAGGTGTAGGGTTAGGTTGTATATTTGAGACCTTTCTTGTTTCTTGAGAAAGGCTTGTATTGCTATATATTTTCCTCTCAGGCTTGCCTTTGCTTTGTCCCACAGATTTTGAACCATTGTGTTTTCACTATCATTTGTTTCCATGAACTTTTTCAATTCTTTTTTAATTTCCTGGTTGACCCATTCATTATTTAGAAGGATGCTCTTTAGTCTCCATGTATTTGGGTTCTTTCCAAATTTCTTTCTGTGATTGAGTTCTAGCTTCAGAGCATTGTGGTCTAAAAATATGCAGGGAATGATTCCAAATTTTTGATACTGGTTGAGACCTGATTTATGACCCAGGATGTGATCTTTTCTGGAGAATGTTCCATGTTCTGTAGAGAAGAATGTATATTCTGTTGCTTTGGGATGGAATGCTCTGAATATATCTGTGATGTCCATCGACACTGGTCCAGTGTGTCGTTTAAGGCCTTTATTTCCTTGTTAATCTTTTGCTTGGATGATCTGTCCATTTCAGTGAGGGTAGTGTTAAAGTCCCCTACTATTTTTGTATTATTGTCGATGTGTTTCTTTGATTTTATTACTTGGTTTTTATAGTTGGCTTCTCCCATGTTAGGGGCATAGATATTTAAAATTGTTAGATCTTCTTGTTGGACAGACCCTTTGAGTATGATATAGTGTTCCTCCCCATCTCTTACTATAGACTTTGGCTTAAAATCTAATTGATCTGATATAAGGATTGGCACCCCAGGTTTCTTTTGATGACAATTACATTGGTAAATGGTTTTCCACCCCCTCACATTAAATCTGGAGGTGTCTTTGGGTCTAAAATGAGTTTCTTATAGACAGCATATTGATTTTTTTTAATCCATTCTGATACTCTGTATCCTTTAATTGGGGCAGTTAGCCCATTTACATTCAGGGTAACTACTGAGAGATAGGAATTTAGTGCCACTATATTGACAGTAAGGTGGCTATTACGATGTATTGTCTATGTTCCTTTCTGGTCTACTACTTTTTGGCTCTCTCTTTGCTTATAGGACCCCTTTCAATATTTCCTGTAAAGCTGGTTTGGTGTTCACAAATTCTTTTAGTTTTTGTTTGTCCTGGAAGCTTTTTATCTCTCCTTCTATTTTCAATGATAGCCTACCTGGATATAGTATTCTTGGCTGCATGTTTTTCTTGTTTAGTGTTCTGAATATATCATGCCACTTCTTTCTGGACTGCCAGATCTCTGTGGATAAGTCCACTGCCAATCTAATATTTGACCACTGTATGTTACAGACTTTTTGTCCCAGGCTATTTTCAAGGTTTTCTCTTTGTCACTAAGTCTTATAAATTTTACTATGAGATGATGGGGTGTGGATCTACTTTTCTTGATTTTGAGGGGGGTTCTCTGTGCCTCCTGGATTTTGATGCTTGGTCCCTTTTCCACATTAGGGAAATTCTATACTATAATTCACTCCAATATACCATCTCCCCACCTCTCTCTTTCATCATCTTCTGGAATCCCAATTATTCTAATGTTGTTTCATATTATGGAATCACTTATCTCTCGAATCCTCCTTTCATGGTCCAGTAGTTGTTTGTCTCTCTTTTGCTCAGCTTCTTTATTCTCTGTCATTTGGTCTTCTATAACACCAATTCTCTTTTCTGCCTCATTTATCCTAGCAGAAAGAGCCTCCACTTTTTATTGCACCTCATTAATAACATTTTTTATTTCAACTTGGTTAGATTTTAGTTGTTTTATTTCTCCAGAATGGGCTTTTATTTCTCCAGACAGAGTTTCTCTAAAATCTTCCATGTCCTTTTTGAGCCGAGCTAGCATCTTGAGAATCATCATTCTGAACTCTAGATCTGACATATTACCAATGTCTGTATTGATTAGGTTCCTAGCATTCAATACTGCCCATTCTTCTTTTTTTGTGTGGTGATTTTTTCCATCTTTTCATTTTATCCAGATAAGAATATATGAAGGAGTGAATAAAATACTAAAAGGGTGGCAAAGACCCCAGGAAAATGTGCTTTAACCAAATCAGAAGAGACCCCAAATCATGGGGGAAAGAGAGGGGGTAAAAAGTAGTTCAGAAAAAAAATTAAAAAAGAAAATATATAAAAAAGAAAATACATATATATTAGAATGTTGAATAGAACAGAGTCACCCATTTTACTTTGGGAGTATTTTGGTCTCCTAGAAGGAATTACCTACCAAAATTTTAAAGAATGAAAAACCGTATATATAGGGGAACCTGGGTTGCTTAGTGGGTTAAGCAGCTGCCTTTGGCTCAGGTCATGATCTCGGGGTCCTGGGATTGAGCCCCACATCGGGCTTTCTGCTCAGCAGGGAGCCTGCTTCCCCCATTCTTTCTGCCTTCCTCTCTGCCTACTTGTGATCTCTCTCTCTGTCAAATAAATAAATTTTAAAAAAGAGAAAAACTATATATATGTAAATAAACACACACACACAATAAAGGTGAACACGATGAAGGGATGGAATATGACTATAAAGATGAAATTTTTTTTTAATTCTAAAAAATGGAATTGATAAGGTAAGTTGGTTGGGGGATCCAAAAAGAAAGTGGAGAGAATTTGCTGAGCCTGGACACTAGAAGGAAGCCCTGTGCCTAGGGTATGTTTTGAACTATTAGAAAAAGTTGTACCCCAAATGTTTTTTAGAAGAAAAAACCCTATGTGTATACAAAAAAATAAAGTTAGATACAATGAAAGATAAAATATGACTATAATAATGAAGTTTCAAAAGAGTTTTTTTTTTTATAAAAGGTATTGTAAAGATAAACTAGTTTAAAAATGTTAAGAGGAAAGAGTAAAAGTTAAAAAAAAGTTTAGCATAGGAAAAAAATAAAACTAAAAAAATTAATTAACTTTGAAAGACTTAAGAATCATGGGGAGAAAGCCATGAATTCCATGCTTTGCTTTCTCCTCCTCTGGAATTCCGCTGTTCTTCTTGATAAGTGAACTTGGTCTTGGCTGGATTTCTTGCTGATCTTCTGCAGGAGGGGCCTGTGGTAGTGATTCTCAAGTGTCTTTGCTGGAAGTGGAATTGCCCCACCCTTACCAAGGGTCGGGCGAAGTAATCATCTCAGGTTCATTTTGGGGAGCTTTTGTTCCCTGAATGCTTTCCGTAGAGTTCTGGAGGACAGGAATGAAAATGGAAGCCTCTCAGTCTCTAGCCCGGAGGAGCAGAGACCTTGGGACCCCACTCCTCAGTGCACCCTCAGAAGAAAGCACTCAATCACTCCCATCTCCCTGGCCTCCTGCCACACTCCAAGCTCACCCAGTCTGTGACCAAGCGTCTCTGTCTCTGGCACACAGTCCCCCCACCCCCAGAGTCTTCAAAGCCAGCAGATCCCTCTGCTCTTCCAGGGGGGTCTCCCCGGATCTTTTGGGGTCTCTGCTCAAAGAAAAGTGGTTTGACTATGCCACAGATCACAGTTTAAGATGACCCTGAGTTGAGAGCTCACTCCTTGGCTCTGTCTCCTTGTCTGGCTTCCCTGCTCTAATACTTGTGAGCTCTATGACACTCAGACACCCCCAATCCTTCTGTGACCCTGTGGGACCTAATACCACGCTGTCCCTGCGTGGGCTTCACCCTGGCTTAGCCTCTGGAGTGATGTACCTCAGTGGAGCAAACTTTTAAACATTCTGATTTTGTGCTTCATTGCTCCACTGCTTACGGGGGCCGGCCCCTCCCCCGGGGTCTATCTTCCCGCCGCTTTGGATTCACTTCTCTACAGGTCCTGCCTTTCAGAAAGTGGTTGATTTTCTGTTTCTAGAATTGCAGCTCTTCTTTTCTTCAATCTCCTATTGGATTTGTAGGTGTTCAGAATGGTTTGATAAACTATCTAGCTGATCTCCTGCTACCTGGTGTCATCTCAGCCTGCTACTCTTCCACCATCTTAACTCCTCCTCTCCCTAGTGACTTTTAAACACTTCTCTGTATCTTCCTTTATTTGTTATCCATACATCTTTTTTAAGTGCCTATCTAAGCCTTGGGTCATTTTTCATTTTTTTAGTTTTTTCTTAAATTTTGACTTTTTGTTATTTACTCAAAGGGCATAGAAGTATATCTATTTACATTACATACATATATATACACATATTTATATATAATAACCTTTGCATTAAAGAAGAAATCAAAAGGGAAACTAAATAGTGTTTTAGCCTAAATTATAAAGAAAACACATTTTTAAATATGTGGGATGAAACTGAAGTATTAAACAAAAATTGTATCCTTAAATAAAGGCTTAATATAAGTTATCTATGCTTCTGTTTTAAATTGTGGGAAGGAGAAACAAATAACATCCAAATAAATAGAAAAATGAAATATAAAATTGTTTTCTCCATAAAGTTATTAAATTCAGCAGTGCCTTTAGAAGAATAAAAGAGAGACTGAAGATTGGTACATCAACAGTATACCGTTAAGAGAATTAAGAGAGGGGCACCTGGGTAGCTCAGAGGGTTAAGCCTCTGCCTTTGGCTCAGGTCATGATCTCAGGGTCCTGAGATCAAGCCCCAGGTCAGGCTCTCTGCTCAGCAGGGAGCTGCCTGCCTCTCTTCCTACTTGTGATCTCTCTCTCTGTCAAATAAATAAATAAAACCAAAAAAAAAGAGAGAGAGAGAGAGAGAGAATTAAGAGATATTCCACAGATGGGAAGAATATACTTGAAAACATCTATCTGACAAATGTCTGGTACCAGACTCTATGAGTTGATAAGAAAAAGACCGAGAACTTTTTTTTAATTAAAAATGAACCAAAGACTTGAATAGGCTCTTAAAAATATATATGAATGACAAAGACATAAAGAAGAGCTAATATCATTAGTCATCAGGGAAATGATATACCCTTTAGAATGGTTAAAACTAAAAATACACACAGCACCAAATGTTAGTGAAAAGGTAGAGAAATCAGAACTCTTACATATTTGCTAGTGAGAGCACAAAATTTACAAATGCTTTGAAAATTATTTTTCAGTACCTTACAAACTAAAATACACTCTTATACTTTGATTACAGACACCATGTGTAGGTAGGTATTTACCCAGGAGAAATGAAAATACTCAACTTTATTTATAACAGCCCAAACTGTAAACAACCAAAAGGTCTACCTATAGGAGAACAAAACTCTAATCTCTGGCATATTTGCACAAGGATATACACTCAGAGATTTAAAAAAAATACTGCCACATAAAACAACATGGGCAACTTTTACAGATATTATGCTGGGCACCAAAAAAAATTAAATTGAATTAAAAAACTAGGCACAAAAAATACATGACTCCATTTATATAAATTTCTAGAGCAGTCAAAAGATGACAAATAAATGAATATGGCATACATACTTATATACATGTTTATACATGGATATATATACTTATATACATGTTTATATAATTACTCATATATGTTTATATGTACATCAATACTTATATACATTAATATGAACTTATATACATGCATATACATACTTATATACATGGTACCATATCCTCTGAAGGGTAAAGGAACTTACAAGATGGAATTTTCTGGCTTGTAACTTCAAATAGGTTAGAAAAAACAGGTTTATCCATTAATCAAAATTATTAAGATTTGTGCATTTCAAGTGGCAGAATATTAATAGTTAATGAAACCAGGTCTTGAACCCTAGTGACTGTTGACTGAATGAGAGGGAATAGATAAGAAGTAAGAATGACTAAGGCAGTGGTGTTTTGACTAGTTAAAAGTTTGGGACTTGAATATATGAGTAGATAGTTATATTTTTTCCAAGAATAAAATTAGAAATGACTTGAACTTTGTCGATGTACAAGAAAAAAGCCCAGTTTGGGATATAACGGACTTTAACGTTCCTCTTGATTATATAGATAGAAGGGCTCATAATCGCTCATAATCTTTGATTATACAACTTATTGGAAAACTAAACTTAGATGTCCTGTTTTAGAGCAACACATACACTCTGAGTTTAAAATTCTGATAAATCAGGAAGTAAAAACCAATGATTTAATTATAAAAATGTTGACATTCATCAAACCAGCATAACATTAATTTATCCACATGTGCAGAATTGCTAATACTATTTGGTAGTCATAAAAAGCTGAAAAATATAACTTTTTATATATACTAAAAGGAGAAAAGTTAGTTTCAATTAAAGCTTGATTTAAAACTAAACTGCTGAATTTTAAAATAAGATTCAGTTGCCTAGGGCACAATTTAGGTGAACATTATGTATTTATGAATTCAAATTCATGTCATTTTTATATGAGAAATGTGATTCTAGATTATTTTAAAATCCACCATTAGTATTACACGGCTTGGATCTACTTTGTATTTATAATCTTAATGCTGAATTTTATAAAAAAATCTTTAAATACTGTATTGCCACATGTAGAAATGTCAACTCCATTATACTTGATATACTCTTTGTTGCATACTGGAAATGCAGTTCTGTTTTGCCTGATGCCTTACAATGAATTTACATTTTATTTTCAATTCCCATAGACTCAAATAAATATTCAATAAATCCATTTTATCTGTCTCTGAGCAAAAGTGCTTTGTAAAAAATAAGAAATTGTTTGTCAAATGATGTAAGCCAAGGGTTTTTGTTATTTTACATGTCTCCAAGGAATACTACCTGTAGGCTAACAGAAGAAATGATAAATGCTTAATAGCACCCAACAGAAGTGACATAATATTCAAGAATAGTACTCTAAATTGACAAAATAACAACATGCACAAACATGGGGTGAAGAAAAATACTAGGGAATAAAATATTTAAAAATTTCAAAGCCCATAATTCATTATGGACTGTCAAAAAACAGGACAATATCCAACAGAGAAGAAGATATTGGAGAAATAATGACTATTTGTCTACAGCTTTCTAGATGGTTTAGAAAAAGCTCTAGGGCAACATAATGCTTGAATGTACACCAGAACAAGAGGGCGTATTTTTGAAAGAATGCTAAATGAATCCTAAAATTCTGTGGAAAGACTCAGAATTTAATATCTGTGATTTTTACATTATTTACAAAAAAAAGCATAGAGGGGTAACTCAAAATTTTTTTTTTTTAAAGATTTTATTTATTTATTTGTCAGAGAGAAAGCGAGCAAGATCGAGCACAGGCAGACAGAGTGGAAGGCAGAGTCAGAGGGAGAAGCAGGCTCCCTGCGGAGCAAGGAGCCTGATGTGGGACTCGATCCCAGGACGCTGGGATCATGACCTGAGCCAAAGGCAGCTGCTCAACCAACTGAGCCACCCAGGCGTCCCGAGGGGTAACTCAAAATTTTTAAGATATTGAAGCCACTTATAAACTACAGCTTAAAAAAATAATTTCATTATTTTGTAAAATATAAATGTTATCAGAAGAATATAAAAAACTTAAATGAGAAAGAACAAAAAAATCAGTATAGTCATTGTCAATGGTGTTGAAAAAAGGATTCAGAATTATACTAAATACCTTAGAAAATAAACTACTGCTCACCAGAAATCTAAAAACACTTTGTCCTCACAGAATTTGTGTGAACAGCTTATAAAACAAGACTGCTGAGTCCAAGGTAAAGGTGGATATGAAAAAAGCCATATTGCTGATAGTCCTGAAAGAACAAATTACCTTTGAAATAGAAAATTCTTTACCAGCCAAATGGGATTTTTTTTTAACTTTTTCTTCCTCTTTACAAAAAAGGGGAAAAAGAGAGAGAAATCATTTAACAACCAAACCATATAGTGGTGCTGAGTACTAGATTTGTGAACTCCTAGTCATTTCTCAAACTGAAGTTGAATCAATCATCTCTTTGTTATGGAGAAAGATTTAAAGACATTTGATTAATCTTAAGAGGCTCAGCTCCACTGAAGGCCATAGACCATCTTTGATTTGTTGAGTGCGTGGATTCTAAGAGGCTATCATGTTCTAGTCCTCATTAAAAATATCAGAAGAGTAATAATTGTCTATGAGCCCATGGACTGTCAAATAATACTTATAAAAATGGTATAATTTTATTAATCAGAAAATGTAACACATTTACACTAAGGATCATCAAATTCCTTGTTATGCTAGGCTTGGCTCGATTATTTTTCCTATAACCATACAAATGTAGTGTGTATGGGACAAAATTTATCCAAGAATTGCCTAAGGATATACTTGCTTTATAGAGAAAAGACAGTGGATAAGGTCATCAAAGTAACTATGTAAAACTGAAGTCTTTTAAATTTTTTAAATGCCAAAAGAATAAGGATTTATTATTATTTTATCAGTTTCATTAATGTATATTTATCATTTCTTGCCCTTGGTAAGAAGTCTCAAGGAGTATAAAGGGGCAGAATCATTGCATAATTTGAAAATCCCTGTAAATTTCCAAAATGGTGACAATGTATTAGCCTACGGAGAGATTCGTTTGGCTCAAACAACTTTACCAAATCCACAAACAACCAAAAATCTGAGCCAACATTTTACTTAAAAATCGAGACTCCTGGCTGGATTCTGCTTATTCTCTAGTCATTCCAGTGCGTCCACTCACACAAGGAATGTAAGGCTGTATATTTCATTTCTCATCCTGTACTCTCTTTAGAGACTCCTGAGATTTTTAAGATTATCATCCCTGACTTAAATTATAGTTCTGAATTATCATTAAGAAGCTGAGCAACATTAGCAATTCACTAAAACAATGTGTTCCTCTGCTTCTTCATGTTTCACAAAGAACTCAATTATCATAAAAATTTGTTGCAAGATCTCTTTACATCTTCCCTGAAGCATTTCTTATGTATCCAGGTAAAAAGCCACTTCCTTCAGTGATCCTACTACACTTGTTGCAGAGCACATTTATGAGTATTGTACCATTATTATTGATTTGACCTCCTCGCAGTAAATAAAAAGGACAGAGGACAGTTCGATCTTTCTTGAGCCACAGTTCTTGGCACAGTATGTGATATATTACAGGCACCTTGATATTTCGTTCAATAACTAAATGGATGCCTTAATAATTTTCATTCCTACAATGTGTTCATTCCCTATTCTTCAGAAAAAGCAGTTGAGGTAAATGCTTCAAGGAATTTGTGTATAGAATTATTTTAGGCTAAAGTAATACTGCAATAAAATCTGAAATCAGAAATTTATTTAGTCATAAAAAAAACCCAACTCTTTATAATATTAAAACTGATCTAAAATGGAAAAATCTCTGCAACGACACAGTAGTGGAATATAGTCACTGGTTGAACACGGTTCAGAGAAGAGAGCCGGTGTACTCCAAGGGAGAAAGTCACTCCCTGTATTAGGAAAAGGTAAAAGAGCAAAGAGCAGAATAGTTGTGAACCTCGGAGGGTTTTAAAATAACAAGGGCAGGGGGTGCCTGGGTGGCTCAGTGGGTTAAGCCGCTGCCTTCGGCTCAGGTCATGATCTCAGGGTCCTGGGATCAAGTGCCCTATCTGGCTCTCTGCTCAATAGGGAGCCTACTTTCCCCTCTCTCTCTCTGCCTGTCTCTCTGCCTATTTGTGATATCTGTCTGACATATAAATAAATACAATCTTAAATATTAATAATAGTGATAAGGGCAGTTTTGGATCAGGGCTTGATATGAATGGGGACCCAAGCCAGGGAGTTTGTGAGTAGGGAGATAATACTTTTTATTTATAAGCAAAGGCCAATTGTTAATTATTTCAACAAATTATGTGACAAGTTAGGTAAATAATAAAAAATAAAATAAAAAATAGACCATCTACCATCTCTAGGACTCAGTTTCCTGAACACTGCACCTTTACCTTTGTGTTTAATGATATATATTTTATTCTATCACACATATTCAATTCCTACATCTTCTAACATTGTGTGGATCACTAATAGCCATGGAATGGGTTTGTCAGATCTATAATACTTTCCTTGATATGGAAAACAATTCCCCAGCAAATGAGGAATTAAAAAGGAGAACAGGAAAAGCACATTTTTAATCTAAATGATTTCTATTTACCGGCTTCTGAGAGTAACAAACTAAAAGTCTTGTTACAGTTCTCAGTAGTTGTTTAGTTTGCTTGGTTTGGTTTTGCTTCTCTTTATGACACACATTTGAGCAAGACTTTTTCTAAATCTTTTATAGGCAGCAATGTCAAGTAGATGGAAAATGTCCACTCTTTGTTGTGTTCTTTGAAAACTGCCTAACTTTTAAGTTTAAATTGTAAACTTTTGTTAGCCAGTGAAGGATCAGTTTAATGCTCATGCACTATTGAACACTTTATAGGTGATAGCAATATTAGAGATAGTTAGTATGTGAAGAGACTATAATCAAAAGAAAAATCATCTGCCACTGAGTTCTCCCCGATTCATGTTCTAAAGATCAAATAGCTTTCAGTGGTCACAAAGTTGGGGAAATGCCATTCCTTTCCTTGCTAGCTAACTGCATTCTTCTGTTCTAATATACATTATCTGATAAGAAAACATTTTGCTGGTATGTAAAATACAAGTAGCTCTGCACTTTTTGTGTATTATTAAATATTGAATGAGTCAAGAACTCTGGGTAAGATATAATAAGAAAGCTTTTTGTCTTGTGAAGTTGTAAGGAACTGTAAGTGGTAAAAATGGGAGCAATGAGGGGAAAGTAATGAACAATAGAATTTAAAGCATTTTTAATTTATTTTTCCAAGTCTCGATATTTTCTGACACTGGCAAGTCATGTCATCATCAGCATTTTGTAAGACTTGGCTGGACAAAAGATCATTATGTTCTGTTAATTTACGCTGGGACTCCAGGAACCACACTTATCAGAAGTAATGGCTCCTGGTACTAGAAACATATATAGAGAGAGAATCAAATACTTCTATCTCAGCTTAATCTTATAATTGATACATGTGTTATATATTAATTAGTCTGAACATTTATATAATGTCATCACACTTTCATCATATTATAATGTCTTCCTAAAATGTATATAATTAACTCAGAGAAATCTAACTTAACCCCCAACACTTATTTCAATGAAGCCATTCTGAAATGTTGTATAACCTCTATATAACCACATAAAGGGTAGAATTAATCCAGCGTTCTGTATTCTTACTTGACATTTTTCAGTTTTCTCATCAGCTATCATCTAGGTATCAATGACTTCTACAGTATTATGCGTCTTTTGGAATTATCCTTATTTGCAATTATACCATCATTCGAACTACAAATTAACCATTTACAATGACTTGGATGGAGCTAGAGAGTATTATAAGGTAGTCAAAGAAAGACAAATACCATACAATTTTACTCATATGTGGAATTTAAGAAACAAAACAGATGAACACAGGGAGAAAAAGAGAGGCAATCCAGGAAACAGATTCTTAATGACAGAGAAAAAACTAAGGGCTGCTGGAGGGGAGCTGGAAGGCTGAAGGGCTCAATGGGTGATGGGAATAAGAGGGCACTTATGATGAGTACTGGATGTTATACGTAAGTGATGAATCACTAAATTCCACACCTGAAACTAATATTACACTGTATGTTAGTATTTAACTAACTGAAATTTAACTAACTGGAATTTAAGTAAAAATTTGAAAAAAAAATTGTGAACCAAGTGAGGAGAAAGTTTACTATTACATCAAATTAATATAGCTCATTTTGGAAAAATTACTTATTTTGATATAATTGTAAGCTTTCTCCTAACTTAGTTTACCATTCTCTGTCTCTTTCTCTCTCTTTCCCTCTCTCTCATTACACAAACATACTGTTAAAAAACAAGACAAAATGGAATCACTTATGCTAAGCCAGTCACCAAACTGAGAATTAAGTACAGTTTTGGCTTTCTCAGAAATGGAATCTTAAACCAATCAGTAATCACCTGATCATATTAGTTGTTTATCTGCCTGACAGATCTTTATTATCCCCTAAAGGAAAATGATCTAACAAAAACCAATCCATTTTTCTGCCTAGTATAATTTCCTTGGTCCTGTTCCCTCTAGCTGCAAAAGTCTTTCGTTTTGTGTACCACCTCTGAGCTCCTTTCGATCTGCTAAACTGGATGCTGCCTGATTCAATTTGATTTTTATTTATTCAAATAAACTCTTAAAACTATTAATATGCCTCGGTTTATCTTTTAACAGTTCTGGTTTCAGAAAAGGGAACCGTATGAGACCCCCACAACTCCCAGGAGTAATGAACAAACAACAGGTACCTATGGAGCCCCTTGAGCTCACTGCTCTCTCACTGCCTCTGGGGGCATGGGTAAGTCTCTCTCAGAGCTTAGCTCTGAAGTTCCGGTACTAAGAGCTTTCAGACTTTCTTTGAGCACTTCTTTTTCTGGATCCAGAAACCAGCTGGAGTCAGGCTGTCATCATTTTAAGTTGGACTGAGTCCAGTATGAGGCTTCACGCAAGTAAAATTTTGTTTTAAGGCTAAACAAGAAAGATGACCTTACCAAAGATAATCTTTGAATTACAGTGGCCACAGTGAGAACTTTTAACCATTTTATATAAGCTGAGACATATATAAAGTATCCTAGGAAAAAAGGGGTCTCAGGCAAGCACTCATTATAAAGGGCAGAGGGTAAATATTTTTCCTCCTCTACAGTTTCTGGTAACCAGGATGAGATCTTCTGGGATACCCCATTCACTCCAGAGCCTGTAAACAAGATCCTGCAAAAACTGGCAGAAATAAGCAAAGGGTAAGAATTTTTTAGCAAACTGAGTAATCCCAGATCACTTATCTAAGGTACCTCAGTCAAGAGAGTACCTTGTTGTCCCTTCCTTCCCAAATTCACAAGGGCAGTCAAAAAAACATTTGCAAGAATCTGATCCTTGAATTCAATGCCCACTGGTTGTCAATCCTTTCTATCCCAAGGACAGCTATTGCCTTTTTTGTTTCTCTTGTTTCGTGTCCTAAGAAGTTGGCTTGACAGTTATCAAGTTATCAAGTTTTGGGGGGGGTCCCCAAAAAATGGCCAAATATGTGAGTTGCACCCTATTTGTGGCTAGATATGCCTGGACAAAAATTTGAGAGCTTCACTACAATTCACTGCATTTGTGACTAGGGTCCTAACAAAAGATGGCCAATGATCGGGGGAATTATCTAGGACTTTCCTTCTTTTGCTTATCTTTGGGAATAGCTCTGGATTTGGGAGGCTGGTATCCTTTCCACCCTCTTTGAGGATGCCTCATCTATGAGGTTGTTCATTACTGTTCAGAGCCTATTACCAATTTGTTTTTAGGTCTTCTCCAGTAAGCTAAGATGAAACTTTATACTCACAGGGAAAGAGAAACATTCTGAAGCCTTTGTGGAAGGATTTACTAGAATATTCTGAAGAGGCACAGCTCTAAATATAGAACATAGGAGTCCACTGATTTCCATCTTAGTGGAAGATCTTTTCCCAATATAAAGAACCAAACTAAAGATGAAATAGTTGGATGCCAGGTTAATCCCTTGATATCATCAGGTTGAAACTCAATTCTATGAGGAATTAAAAACTGTGTGTCTTATTAATAAAGTTTTCACAAGAACAGAAATAATTCATAGCCCACTTATTCTTTTTTACCAATTTCCAAACCTCCCCTATTCATCTTAACAGGCTTGTAGATAATGGAAAAAATCTGAACATAGAGAATAGAAGATCTTCTTGGTGAAATTTGCATTTTTTTTCTGTGTGCCCGTTTAGATGTAAGTATTTAATGCCATCTTTTCTAGGAACCAAGGTAGTTATTATCAGAAGGAGGAAAGAAAGTAAAGTCTCTTGGGAAAACTGGGCAGATAAAAAATGTTAAAAGTCCCTTCCACAAACATTAGTAAAAAGTTTTAGCCATCTGCCATCTGAGCAGGTAACCTTAACTAATTCCATCTGCCAGAAACACAATTTGGGTGCAAATGTTCTTTTATAAACTAGTGAATTGTGCATTATCCTAACTGTCTCATGGCTAAAATTTTAAAACAACAACTGTAAGATCTGTTTCTGTGTTTATGTATGTCTATTATGTATATTATAAATGTGTGATGTTTTTTCTATCCCTGGATGACATTGCCAAAATCAGTTTGTAAAGAACTCTATTTAATTGGCTTAAAGGCAAACAAGTATTTATATAAGTAAAGTATACTCTGAGAAATACAGAAATTAATCCAAATGTTTTTCAAGTTCACATAATCTAAAATAATCTTCAGTAAATTAAAGCTTGGTTAAGTTTGCTGGTATAATTAAAACAGGAAATTCTTAAGAGTTACTGGTATTAAATATAGTACTTTTATTCTGCGTAGGTTTACTAAAAGTCAAATAAGCTTAGGTTGTTTCTACTACAGAATTTACCATCAAGAAAGATAATTTAAGATGATGGTTAGCTGCTTGATGTCTCATGAAATTTTCATGAGTAATCTAAACATAGTTGCTAAGAACAAGGAAATTAAACAGATACAAAGTTCACAGAAGAACTTTTGACAATAACTGTTATATGTCTCAGTTCATCTTTCAACAGTACATACACATACATATAATCATATATTTATGTATATACATATATTAATGTTTAAGCATGTTTTATATTCATCCTGAATTTCTTCATCTATATCCTGGTAAGTACTATGCATAATGACATATAAGTAAAAATCACCCCTAATCTTATTCATGCATTTTACTGGTGCAACAAGGGTTTTAAATGAAACAGTAGGAGGTTTTGCAATATCTGAACATGGTGGATAGTACCGAAACCAGAGATAATGTGCAATCTTGATCTTTTAAGTTAAAGTCCAGGCTCTATACTTCTTTCTCTTCTTTAGAAATATGATGCCATTCTAACTGGTGTAGGGTGGTATCTAAATGTGGTTTTGATTTAATTTCCCTGATGGCCAATGATGATGAACATTTTCTATAGGCTGATTCTATAGGCTGATTTTTTTTTTATAAATAATTTTTTAAAAGATTTTATTTATTTATTTGACAGAAATCACAAGTAGGCAGAGAGGCAAGCAGAGAGAGAGAGAGGAGGAAGCAGGCTCCCTGCGGAGCAGAGAGCCCTATGCAGGACTCGATCCCTGGACCTTGGGATCATGACCTGAGCGGAAGGCAGAGGCTTTAACCCACTAAGCCACCCAGGCGCCCCATAGACTGATTATTTTTCATGTTGTCCCATTTCCCTAGCTATCTATTTATTGATGTCTACCTTGGTCTTTGTCTCTACCAAAGGACAATTAATGGACTGCTATGTGAAAACTAAGAAAATTATCTGTTTTTAATTAGGGTATTCCAAAGGTCACTGCTTTTATTATGCAACATACCAGCTTTATCAAACTATATTCAAAACAAAATTTTTTGACTCATTTGTTTTTGTTTTTTTCTTTTTTGAGCAAGAGAGAGAGAGAGAGAGAATGCTGACATGCAGTAGTGGTGGCAAGTGGCAGAGGAGAGAATCTTAAACAGACTCCATGTCCTGCCCAAAGGTCGACAAGGGGCTGGATCTCAGGGCTCTGAGATCATGACCTGAGCCAAAATCAAGGATCATTCACTTAACTGACTGAGCCACCCAGATGCCCCCTGACTCATTTCTTTTTTCTTTTTCTTAACCTGTTTTTGTTCTGTTACTTTTTTGATCTGCTTATCTGGATTTGTTAACGTGTAATATTACATGTTTATTGCTAACATGTTAACATTATCTATTAACATGTAATATTTTCTCTAGCTATTGTTTTTAATGGGAATATTTCTCTCGATATATAGACTGAAGAAAAAGGAATACATAAATGATACTTTCCAAGGGGAAAACTACCACTGTTTTCAGATAGAATGCCTTGAACAGCAGTTGTCAGTTCAGGATTTTCATATATGGTAGTCTTTGTTTATGACACACTTCGTTATACTTCCCTATGTATCTCACTTATTGAAAGGTAAACAGTAAATTCAGTTATTCTAAAACTGCAAATTTCAGCCACCATGGAATGCTGCATGTAAGCTAAATGGCTTCCTTTAGCAAGGTCACATTTCCTTCTCTCTCTATTCCCAGTTATGATTGCACATATTCCTTTCCTATAGGACATTACTGAAGATTTCAGGTTACAGTCATGACACTCCAACGCACCAACATTCCTGACTCCCTCCCACTAAGTTTTCTTAAACTTACAGGCTAGAAAAGTATATGATCTGAATTGCAAGTTCAAGCAAATGCTTCACTACCCCTTAGCAGGGATTGTTGGTTTCCATGCAAAGCATACAGGAATCCTCTCTACTCCTAACTCCGGCTATTCCAAGCATCACTGCTACACCTATTTATGGTATCTACATGGGTATTTTTCACTATTATTAGTATTAAGTGACAAAAAGCATAATTAGAAATTTTGTATACATCTCTTTTAAAGCAGGATCTATTCAGTATGAAAAAACAATGGAATTACTATTAAATCTGTCTTTTCATTTCTAGACTCTACTTTCTCAGCAATAGTTTAATTACTAGGCATTTGTCCATTTTTTGTGGTAAATTCAGGCTATATTTCCAGATTAACAAATCACCAACATCTACTATCAAGTATTTACCATACTAGAAAGTATTTCCTATTGAGAAAAAAAAAAAAAAGGAAAAACTTGGAAAATCTCTAGTATTTCCCAATGAAGTTTTTCAGCCAAAACATCCAGTTTGATTCTGATTGGTCCAAGGTGAGTCATTCACTTACATCTGAGTCAATCATGTTTTGTAGCAAATAGAGTATCATTCATGTAGCCAGGATCATAAACTACTGCTGGATCCAGAAGCAGGATCAATCCTAAAATCACTACTGTCTAGAATGAAAAACAGGTAATTTTTCAATAACCACCTGACCAGATAATAGTTTTTTTTCCTCATTTTTTTTTCCTCAAAAACCTTTGTTTTCTTCCCCTATCTTTGTCTGTTTTTTTTTTTTCTTTGTTTGTTTTGATCACTCTTTTCCATCAAAGCTTTTTCCCCTGAAATACAAGCAACTGAAAATATTTCTGGTCAATGTTATTAAAGGTATTTCTTCTGAGAACAGTCAAGAATATATCTGATTTCATTAATTATTTTTCCAAGTTATACACTAAGAAGATAGGTAATACTGCAGCAGGTACTTTATAGTTTTCTTTTAAATAAATTTTCTGTAACATCCTGGAAGTATCTGATCTTGAGATTATATAGTTCACCTCTGCCTTTTCTGGCCATGCCTTTTCAATTCCAAGTAGGACTATTTTGTTGCTACTATAATTTTCATTATATAGTTGAAGTATAGCAATAGAAGCAATTTACTTCTTCCAGTCTACTGGTTCAAATCTTAATACCTTCAAGTTTCCTAAACAACAGTCCTGGAATAACTTTTTTTGTTTGTTTGTTCTTTAAATTTGCCCTAGAAACACTGTCAAGTAGTAACATTAGCAATTTTTTTTAAAGATTTTATTTATTTGACAGGAAAAGATCACAAGTAGGCAGAGAGGCAGGCAGAGAGAGAGAGAGAGAGGGAAGCAAACTCCCTGCTTCAGCAGAGAGCCCAATGTGGGGCTCGATCCCAGGTCCCTGAGATCATGACCTGAGCCGAAGACAGTGGCTTAACCCACTGAGCCACCCAGGCGCCCCAATATTAGCAATTTTTAAACATGATATTTCCTATGTGTTATACGATGTTATCTGCATTCAAAGTAAATCTGGTATTCTGTAGGAATCAAGTATCAGTGCATCAAAAGATCTATGTTCAAGACCAAGCTTCTAAATTTGCTAAATTTCTGATTTTCCTTTCTAAAGTTAGAAAGGAAAACTGGAATTCTTTTTCATGGGACTGCAACTTCAATACAGATAGAAGGTCCAGGTCTGTTTTCTGCCTCCATGTGTCTAGATATTTTACATTTAAGAGATATCTTTCAATGTTAATAGCAGCTTCACTATTATCTACAATTTTTCCAGGAAACAATCCTCCTGCCCCAGGAAACCTTTTGAGTTTCATAAAGGCCACTATAAGAAAGATATAACATTCTATATCCATCACGTCATTGAGCACGCTCAGGTGCTCAGATTGCTTCTACTATTGCGAGGGATTGAGAAAGGTGCTGCTGCTAGGTCATCACCTGATCCCACTGAAATTCTACTTCCAAAAAGAAAGGAAGATGGGTTGTCAATGAGAAAACAGAGACTTAAGGCAGAATTTAATAAAACCATTGATTTCCTAAATGACAGAAGCTAATCTGTCACAGAATACTTCCTCTTTTAGATGTTTTGCCTCTGTTCAAAATTCACAGATTCTAGGAATTAGGAAATGGAGAACATCAATGGAACATTTTTCTGCTTACCACAAAAAGTAAAGCAATGAATCCTTCTGGGTAGATCAAACATGGACAAAACTGTACCTGTGCAGGCAAAAGGAAATACAGAAAGCACTGATCATGTAGTTAAATTTTTTTTCAAATGGCCATAAAAACATACAGATTATTTATATAAGGGAAAATCAGTTATGTATTTTATATTTTCACATTGATAAAATTGCCATTTTTGTTTAACATTACTGAATTGATTCATTTAACCCACAAATAATTATTAATAAGACTTTATGTATCATGGACTTAGTAAATCATTGATAGTAAAATGGTGGGGGGAAAAAGACATATTTACCATCAGAGGGTTTACAATGTAGTAGGGGAAGACAGTCATTAATGACAAAATTATTTAACATAAATTATTTGGAATTCTGCACCATAGATTTGTCTTTTCATCCACTTATAAATACATACATCATTTGTTTATTATCAGTATTGATATATGAATATTTATTTTAAACTTTGGGTTATAATCCAATTACATGATATCCTTGGTCGAACAGTTTCAGGTTCAGCCACTGGAAACCTTGCAGTTGTCTCCTAGGTCCCTTTGATCTACCTCATCAGTAGTTTAAAAAAAAAAAAGTGTTTCTTAGTTGGTTTGGTTTGTAGGTTCGTTGATTAGCTTATTAGCATATGATTTTCTCATAGAACAAGATGTTCCAAGCTTATCTTGCATATTTCCTGACCCAGCCTGGAATCAGCTTTTTCTCCAAGAAAATCTCATTATTTATAATGGAGAATGGTATTAATCCACCACTTTAAAAAATGATATATCATACATCATTCATTTTTTGGTGGGACAAGATTAAGACAAATTCATTAATTATTAATTTTTAAATATATAAGACCATATGAAATGTGATTTTGAGATTCTCATATTTCCCTCAAAGTACTTGTCAAAAGGAGATAAGGAAAATGTCTCTAAATTATACCAGTATGTAAAAAATATAAAGGAACAGGAGTTAAAGTGAAATGAAAAGTTACTCGCTTTTTCATTTTGAATCTTTTCCATGCAAAAATTAATGAATTAATTAAAATAATAAGCTAAAAATTAAAAAATAATAATAACATAATAAGCTATACCTGGCAGGATCATTTTTTGGATATGATATACACTAGCCCACCATCAGTATTGTATATGTATTAATGGAACTGAATTATGGTTGGGACATCTAAAAGAAAGATAGCATGCAGAGTTACAAAAGTTTTGAAAAAAGAAAATTTAAATATTTAACTTCTTTGACTATATACACCTAATTGTTCCCTTTGATACCTGACCTCCATAAATAATAAAAATCCACCTTCATTTTATGTTTCATTTTTATGCAGCTAAAAATCTAAATCTCATCAGCTAAATAATCTTGAAAAAAAGATGAAAATATACTCCTTTAAATAAACAAATAATGGGAAGCAAATATTATATACAAAAATGTATGGACAAATGTATATCTTCATATAAAAATATGTTTTCATTAAAATTTAACCAAGGATTCATTTGAATAAAAATAATGCATTTCCTTATTGAAATGGAAGAAGGGATTTGGCTTTGAGAAGATGAGCTTACATGAATGCCTAGACTCTGAGAAAATATCATGTTTCTAACCAATACCAGTGAAAAACAGAATCACAACTTCAAAGACAGCTACTGGATTCTCTCAAGAGAACTGAGTGGAGTTTATCTTTGTGTAAGTTGGTGCAGCCACTTTGGAATAGTGTGGAGATTCCTTAAGAAATTAAAAATGACCCTGCAATTGTACTACTATGGCCCTGCAATTGCACTACTGGGTATTTACCTCAAAGATACAGATACAGTGAAAAGAAGGACCATATGTACCCCAATGTTCACAGCAGCAATGGCCACAACTACCAGACTGTGGAAAGAGCCAAGATGCCCTTCAACAGATGAATGGATAAAGAAGATATGGGGTGTGTGTGTGTGTGTATATATATATATATATATATATATATATATATATAAAATGCAGTATTATGCCTCCATCAGAAAGGATGAATACCCAACTGTTGTTACCAATATGGACAGCACTGGAGGAGATTATGCTGAGTTAAATAAGTCAAGCAGAGGGAGTCAATTACCATATGGTTTCACTTACTTGTGGAACATAAGGAATAACATGAAGGACATTAGGAAAAGGAAAGGAAAAGAGAATTGGGGGGAATCAGAAGGGGATATGAATCAAATGAAACGATGGACTCTGAGAAACAATCGGAGGGTTTTGGAAGGGAGGGGGTTTGAGAATGGGTGAGCCTAGTGATGAGTATTATGGAGGGCACCTATTGCACAGAGCATGGGTATGGTGCATTAACAATGAATCTTGGAACACTGAAAAAATAAAATTAAATTAAAAAAAAAAAACTGAGCTGAGAATGTGTGCTACCACACACTGGTTGCTTTAAATATTTTTCTCTCCTAATAATCAAACTGAGTAATGGATTCTGTCACCTCATTTTTGTTTGGGTTTGTTCATTTGCTTGTTCTCCTTAATAGTAAGTTGACTGTTACTACTCTGATATAATTAAAGCTATTCTCAATCATAAAAAAGAGGATTTTTTTTCAGCCATTGTGCTATCTTTCTAAATGCCAAATCTTCACTGAATTCACCAAATAACTATTGAATTTCTCATGTATTCAGCTTTCATACCAACAATGGGTATGTATTGCTGACTCACTGGAATTAAAAAAAAAAGTATCTCATTATTTTAAGAAAGTACCCCATAACTTCCACTATCGATTAAATCAAAAATTAAATCAAATTGGGCCAAAGACTTAAAAGTATAACTCTTATATAAATCTTTTAGAAGGAAATATGACACAAAAAGAATCTTTGTAACCTTGAGAAAGGAAGCTGGAGAGGCAGGAGAAAAAAACACATCTACTGGCATATGGATATATGCCAATTTTTCAAACCCTGATTGTCTATTTTTATTGTTCTGTATAACTATCATTTTGCTCAAACATACTACCTTAATCACTGAAATTATATGGTGAGCTTAGAACCAGGTAGTATCAGCGATTCAACTTCATTCATTTTCAAAATTATTTTGAATAATCTAATTATTTTTCTTTCTACCTAAATTTAAAAATTACCAGATTTCTACAAAGACACTGCTGGAATTTGGGATAAGAGTACATCAAGTCTGTAGACCAACTTGAAGATAACTGATATAGTAAAATATCCTGCAACTCATAAATACATGAAATCCATCTATGTATCCTTTATCTGAAATTTTCATCAATTAGTTTTTGTAATGATACTTTTTAAAAGATTTATTTATTTGAGTGAGAGAGCAAGCACACAGAGGCCAACAATCTCAAAACCCTGAGATCACAACCCAAGCTGAAACCAAAAGTCAGATGTTCAACCAACTGTGCCAACCAGTCCCCCCTTGATATCATGTTTTAAGAAGATTTTATTTATTTATTTGTTTTAGAGAGAAAGAGCTCATGAATGGCGCAGGGGCAGGAGGAGAGACAAAATCTCAAGCAGAGTCTGACACAGAGCCCAGAGCCCAAGGCAGAGGCTTGATCCCAAGACCGGAGCCAAAATCTAGAGTCAGACACAACCGACTAAACCCCAGGTGCCCCTATGATACTTCTTAATTTATACCTCAGTATGTCATATTTTTGCTGTAATTGCATGTGATACTATTTTAAAATTTAAATTTCTAATTGCTCCTAATTCATCAGTACATGTTAATATCTATTAATACAATTATTTTTGTTTGTTCTTGCATATTACAAACATGTCAAATGGGCTTATTAATTCCAATAAATTTTTTTGTAGATTTTTATGTTTTTTACCATGAAGATGTTGATGTCATCTGTGAATAGAGAAATTTTATTTCTTCCCCTCCAATCTATGATTTTGGTATCTTGCTCTACTGTGTTGGCTAGGATGTCTAGTACAATGTAAAACAGGAAGGAGTGGCAAGAAAAACATACCCGTGCCTTTTACCCATCTGAAGGATAAAATGTTTAGTCTTTCATCATTAAGTATGATGTTATTTGTCTCTTTGTTTAAGACAGAGAGGGAGGAGGGGCAGAGGGAGAGGCAAAGAGAGAATCTTCAACAGACTCCACATCCAGTACAAAGCAAATGTTGGGCTTGATCTCACAATTCTGAGATCATGACGTGAGTGGAAATCCAGAGTCACCAAGCCACCCCTTCCTCATAGATGCCCATTTGTCAGGTGAGGAAGATGCTTTCTACTACTAGTTTGCTGAGAGTTTTTGCTAAGAATGGATGCTGAATATTGTCAAATGTTTTGTTCTGATGCCTGCATCTATTGATATGATCTTTTGGTCTTTCTTCTTTAGATCCTCAACATGGGATGTTATATTAATTGGCTTTCCAAATTAAATCAACTTTGCACTCCCATTAAAAATGACATTTGATGATGTATAATCCATTTGATATATCTGTAAGCCTACTGTGATTTTGGCCAGGAGGGTGAAATAATATGACCTTGGTTTTAAAATGACTTCTCTGGCCACTGGCTTGATAACAAACTTCAGGGTTTAAGCATGGAAGTAGCTATTCTTAATTGAACACTATTACAATATGAATACAATAACAATAATACAATACATGAATATTACAATATTACAAATATTACAAAATAATACAACACAATACATGAATACAATATGAATAAGTGATGAAGATAGCTTAGACCATGGTGATTACAGGAGACGTGTGGACCTGTGGTTTAATTTTTATATAAAATCTAATGTTTGAATAATATGAATCCCTACTGATTTAATATGGGAAGTGAAAGAAGAAACAAGTAAAATTTTTTAACCTAAATAATTTAAAGTACAGAATTCTCATCCATTTTGATGGGAAAAAACATAGGTGGATCCGTTTTCAGGGAAGGCACAAAATTCACTTTTGGACAAATTAAGTTTGAGATTTATATTAGGTATATAATTGACGCTGTTGATAGAATGTTAAATATATGAAGTTGGAGTTCAGTAATATAACTGTGATTAAGAGAAATAACTTGATATTTTCTTTCTTATAGAACAAAATTCAGTTCCTTGATTTATTTATTTTTATTTTTTATTTTATTTTTTTTTAAAGATTTTATTTATTTATTTGACAGACAGAGATCACAAGTAGGCAGAGAGGCAGGCAGAGAGAGAGAGAGGAGGAAGCAGGCTCCCTGCTGAGCAGAGATCCCGATGTGGGACTTGATCCCGGAACCCTGAGATCATGACCTGAGCCGAAGGCAGTGGCTTAACCCACTGAGCCACCCAGGTGTCCCCAGTTCCTTGATTTAAATGATGTCTTTTGATTATAGTTGCTGAAATGCTAGTATTAGCTGTCAAAATTCTTGTCAAGTCAAGTTAATAATCGTATTTTTGTAATTAGAAAGTGTTAAAATCCACAGAGGACATGCTGATCTCTGATAAGATATCTCCACACCTCAAAAGTACACATTTCCATTAAGGATGTGTAATGTGCTCCCATATGCAAAGTCTTTCTACAAGCAGTATGAGAGAGGTGCTGACACATCCTTATGTATGCCCTCTCGGCTATCACAGTAAGCTTCCAAATGGAGTCACAATTACTTAGATTTGTTTTCTAAACTGGAGTCCCTGCCATTTGAAATTATCTACACTATATTAGCTCGGATTCTGAATGTCTTTTTTTTTTTTTTAAGATTTTTATTTATTTATTTGACAGAGAGAAATCACAAATAGATGGAGAGGCAGGCAGAGAGAGAGGAGGAAGCAGGCTCCCTGCTGAGCAGAGAGCCTGATGCGGGGCTGGATCCCAGGACCCTGAGATCATGACCTGAGCCGAAGGCAGCGGCTTAACCCACTGAGCCACCCAGGCGCCCGGGATTCTGAATGTCTTACACTTTCTTTCGTGACAGGTTTCTGAACCTTCCAAGGAGTGAAGAATCCGTATATATGCTGAGAAGAAACTCTTAAGAAATAAAATAAATATGGAGCTTATTAAAAGAAACCCTCGTTTGTTACCTTCGTTTATATTTCAAATATTTGTCTTCTCATGACAAAGAATAATAAATCTCTATCAAACTGATAGCACAATAATTTAAGTAGTTGTCTTTATATATTAACTAACTACCCAAAATCACATTTTTGCTGTTACTTAAACACTAAATTTAAAAAGAAGTTAGCTTATTCACCATTAGAGAATATGGTACTATTAAAATGACAAGGGCTACGTTTTTGAAAATATTCTTATTAAATGTTTATTGATTTATTTTTCTAAGAGGAAATAACAGAATTATTGAATGACTTGATGAATCACTTCATCAAACCAACATTATATAGTTTAGTTATTAAGCCAGCATATGATCAACTGAGATCATTTTTTTGTTTTGTCTATGTGGGTGTCATTTGTGCATAATCACAAAATCAGCACATGAGCAACAGAAGAAAGATGTGTTTATTATTGTGTATATAACTTTTTGTATTTGTGCTTTTGTGTTTGGCATTATGTTTGATGCCACTGCCTCTGTTCTTATTTGGAATGTAACAGGTTGAAGGTTGTGGGAAGCAAGAAAAAAGTAATCTATGGAAGGACTTCATTTGCACTATTTCTAAGTTAATTGAATAGATAAAAGAAAGGAATATACTGTATTGTAAAAGGTTCTAGGGATAATTTGACTTTATCACACTGACCAAAAAGTGGAGTAAGTCAAGACAAAAAGAATTAGTACCTCTTCAAGCAAATCTAACAAAAATAACAGCAACAAATTTTTTCCACTTCTACAAATAACGATTTAACTAAAGTTTTACATAATCACTTGTAAAAAATCCTTAGCAAATGATAATCAGCTAGCCTTTCTATTTTCTAAATACTAACCCATTCTCAGGACTTTCATAAGGTTAAGAACTAAACCAACACACATTACTTTTTACTAAGAATTACTAAGATCTCTTTATTCAGAATTTCTCAAAATATGAAAGAGTATTATTGAGGAAAGTCACCTTTCCACTAGATAGTGAAAATTTTGAATTTCTTGTTGAAGTTACTGAAAGAAAAATCATGATGGTGTCCTACAGGATACATTTGTTCTGCTAAAATCTACCTTAAAACCTGGCAATGTCTAATAAACAGATTAAAGATCTGATCTTAAAGTCCATTCATTGGTATTTCAAACTGAAAAAAAAAAAAACTATAAATCTGTATCCTATACTTTAAATTAACTTTTGAATAATACACATCTCCCCTTATAAATGACGTTCATAGCCAACAATTCCCTGCAGGAAAATTCTAAATGCCATAGTCTGACACATGAGGCCACTAAGTACTACCCAGAATCAAACTTCTAATTGGATCTGTAATCACATCCTTAAAAAATTAGATAGTACTGTTTTTAGACATAAACTTCAATTTCTTCAAAATAAATTTCTACTTAATCTGTAATCTTCACAATGCCTAACAAACTCTTTCTTACCCATGCAAATATTTCTAGTTTTTGGATATCTAAATTTAAAGTAAATATAATACCTATTTGTGTTAAGGCAGTAAACTGTAAGTCTTTTGCTCATTAAATTATTAACTTAGCACAAAATATACTATAATTATGTTGTCATATTATTATATATTATGGTATATATAATGCATATATTCACATACATCCATGCATACCTCCTTTTGTATATATTATATTACATCAAAATAATGCTTATTCATGTAATCTTTCTTTATAAGTTTGGTTATATACCAGTCAGATTGTGACAAGTACTGTAATTTCCTAGAAGTATGTTGTGGCATATCAGTTTACCCCAGCAAAAATGATATGGCACTTGCATGGTATGGATGGGATAATTCAGGAGTAAACTTGTACACTTGCATTAGCTGGACTTGTTTGTGGGATTAAGTCAGGCATTAGCATTTTTTCCCCCCGGGAAGGACCTGAAGGTAAATATTTAAGGAAATATGGCCCACATTGCCTCTCTCACAACTACTGAACTCTACCGCTGGAGGGCAAAACCAGTCATTGATAATATTTAAACGTATGTGTGTGGATGTTCTGTGATAATTTTTATTTACAAAAATAGGCGATTGGCTGATATGACCCACAGACCACAGTTTTCCCACCTCTGAATTTGTCTAACACTATTTACTAATAACCTCCAATTATTATAAAAATAATTAAGTCTTCAATGCAAACTCATGTTCTATGCAATTTCATTTGACTGCAATTCTTATTCCTGTTATTAACAGTTCTGGAAACAAGCCTATCAGCTAATGTTCTGGGAGAGATACATTCCTCAAATTGTCTAGAAGAATCTACAAATGTACTAGGAATATTGAAATGACAACATTAGAATTTTCAACATTACTGATAATAGGAAAGGTGGTGATTGAAAGTACTTCCAGAAATTTGTTAAAGTAAATACATACTTCATACTTACTTTGGATATGAATTATTTTGGGAAATTATTTTTATTTTTATTATTTTTTTTTAAGATTTCTATTTATTTGACAGAGAGAGAGAGAGAGAACAAGAAAACACAAGCAAGGCATGTGGCAGAGGGAGAAGCAGACTTCTGGCTAAGCAGGTAGCCCAACACCAGGCTTGATCCCAGGACCCTGGGATCATGACCTAAGCCGAAGGCAGATGCTTAACAGACCGAGCCACCCAGATGCCCTATTTTTATTTTTATATGAAAGATGAAATATGTGGGCTGGAGTTTAAAACAAAAATGTCATTTAGTGATTAATATGTGATAAGAAATAGTCTCTATGTATTAATTCAACATCCTCAAAAGAACCCTGAGAAGAAGGTGCTATTACTGCCAATTCTATTTTACAGATGATGAAACTGAAGCAAAGACATTTTAGAAAATTGCCTAATACTACACAATAGTATGTGACAGACCCTCTTTTCAAACCCTAGCAGTTTGGCTGTATAACCTGCTCCAGCAAATAAGGTTTCTATTTCACCTGGTTTATATTCCTGATTGCACAGTTTCTTAGCTGTTGACCACCAAAAAGTGGTTTAACCTCCTCAGGTTTCAATTTCCTCAAGTGTGTAATGATTGCCTTGAAGTAGACAATCTCTAAGACCTTTTTGAAATGCTATGATTAAATTCGTAAGAAGTTTTAGCTTCATAAATATTCTCAAGCTTCCAAAATTTCACCACATTACTTTTATATAAAATCTTATTCCGATCGTCTAAAGCCATTTGCATTTTCTCTTTAGTAGTGCCTCTTAGAAGAGGATAGAATTTAAATTTCTGTTCCAGAAAGATGGAAAATGGCAGGACCCTAGTGCTATTGTAGGGAGATTATGGAGATTGGAATCAGAGAACCAGAGTCATGTCTACTTCCCTTTCAATTTTATCAATCCTGTTCTTTGAAACAAGGGGATTCATGAAAGAGGGGATTATGAAACCTATGTTAAAGAATTGCTATTAAGAGAAGTATGTTGTGATATATGCATACTAATATTACTGAATCAAGCTATGTAAATATGAATTTTTTTGAAAGAAACATTAATAAAGAAGCTACATGCACAGAAATAAATTTAAGTGGTCACCATTTTCAGAGATAAAGTGGTTTCGGTTGTTTGACTCATCTTCATTGGTGATCCCACACATTTACTTACATATCAACTCAGGAAATAATATAGTAGGATTTTCTTCAAGTGGAATTTCATTTAGAATCAAACTGGCAAATACTATTTGATATGATAAGAAATGAGATATGAGAAGAAAGAAAGGTCTACTTAGAAGTAAAATGTATTACGTGTACATCTGTATTTTAGAACAATATGAGAAGGTCACTCAATTAAATGTGGTCTAAATTTAAGTACTCATGTAGTCTCTTTACTCTGACAGGCTGTAACTCCCAGACAGAATTAATTTAATCAAATTTGATTCCCCTAATTTGAATTATTTTCATTTATATAAACTGTAGTATATCACAGAACCCTCCTTTGTCTAAATTTTCACATCACTTGACCCAGAGCAGGAGTTCAGATTTTATGATCATTCTTATAGTGAAGGATCAGTAATTGTTCCCTGGAAAATAGAAGTAAAACTAATTTGATGTTAATACTTAAAGTAAATTCCCAATACTTACAAAGATACTGACATCTGGAAATCATGAAACTATTAATATGCTTACATACAGAGGCAAAAATAAACATCCCCAAATAAGGATAAGAATACAATTATAATTATAATTATAATGGTATCATAAATAATGAAATACAGTGTACCTGGGTGGCTAAGATAGTTAAGCATCTGCCTTCAGCTCAGGTCATGACCTCAGGGTCTTGGGATCGAGTTCCACATCCAGCTCCCTGCTCTTTGGGGAGCCTTAGCCTCCCTCTGCCTCTCTGTCTCTGTCTCCTAAGAATAAATAAAATCTTTTAAAAAATGAAATGCTTATGGTTACAGCTAACACAAATGCAAAGTTGGGAGAAAGTTAATGAGAAACCACTGTTTAATTTCTACAAACCACTTTTGAGAACAATTAAATGAGAACTAAATGTAAAGGCACCCCACATCATCCCAGGAATATTGTTAAAATAACAGGAATCTCCAAATTGATCCTTATTAGTTATCCAGTTGCTTTTTTCCCTAAAATAAACACCATGCCATAAAATTATTGGGAAAGTTTGAGGGACCCGGAGTAGCCAAAGCAATCTGGATAAAGAAGAAAAAATTAGAAAACTCACTTTTCTTGATTTTAAATGTTATTGTAAGAAGTGTGGTAATGGTCTAATAGCCTAAGGAAAGACACACTAATCAATGGATTAAAACTAAGAATCCAGGGGCACCTGGTGGCTCAGTGGGTTAAGCCTCTGCCTTCGGCTCAGGTCATGGTCCCAGTGTCCTGGGATCGAGCCCCACATCAGGCTCTCTGCTCAGCGGGGAGCCTGCTTCCCTTCCTCTCTCTCTGCCTGCCTCTCTGCCTACTTGTGATCTCTCTCTCTCTGTCAAATAAATAAATAAAATCTTAAAAAAAAAAAAAAAACTAAGAATCCAAATAAAACCTAACATTTATGGTTAACTGATACTTGACAATATGCCAAAACAATTCAATGAGGGAATATATTTTTTTCCACAAATGGTACTAGAACAGCTATTTATACATATGAAAAAAATGGAGGAAGAAAGAAAGGAAAAAGAGAAAGAAAAGAATAAAAGGAATTTGCATCCCTATCTCACGCAACATATAAAAATTTAACTGGATCACAGAATTAAATATAAGAGATAAACCTGTAAAACTCTTAGGGGAAAACTTAGGAACAAAGTTACAAAGTTACATGACCCTCAGTTGGCAACAGTTTCTTAGATAAAATAACAAAAAGCAAGAAAAAAAAAAAGACTAAACCAATCATTGGATTTCTTCAAAGTTAAAAGACTTATGCATCAAAGGATACCATCAAGAAAACTTAAAAAGAAAAAAAAAAAAGGCAACAAAAACAACCCCAAAAACCTAGAGAATAGGAGAAAATGTTTCCAAATCATATCTCTGACAAGGGATTTACATTCAAAATATATAAATAATACTTATAATTCAACAACAGAAAGATAAACATTAGAAAACTAAAAAGAATTTGAACAGAGGGCACCTAGGTGGCTTAGTGGGTTAAGCCTCTACCTTCAGCTCAGGTCATGATCCCAGGGTCATGGAATCGAGTCCTACATTGGGGGGGGGGGTCTCTGCTCAGCAGGGAACCCGTTTCCCCACTCTGTCTACTTGTGATCTCTCTCTCTCTGTCAAATAAATAAATAAATAAATAAATAAATATCTTTAAAAAAAAAAGAACTTGAAGAGACATTTCTCCAAAGATGGCCAATTAGCAAACCCAAAGATGCTCAACACCATTAATTATTAGAGAAATGCAAAGCAAAACAACAATGAGATATGTTTAGCAGTTCCTTGGATGACTAAACCAGTAAAACAAATGTTAGCAAGAAGGAAAAATTGTAAATTTCATGCACTGGTGGTGGAAACTGTTAAATGGTTCAACCACTTTGGGAAACAGTTTGACAGTTCCTAAAAAGGTTAAGCATTGACCAAGCAATTTAATTCCTAATTATATCTGAACTTAATTGCAAACATATGCCTACAAAAAAATTATATATCAACAGTGGCATTGACTATAATAGCAAAAATGAAAAAAAAAACACATATCCCTTATCTGAGGAATTGAAAAAAAAATATGTCATACTTCAACAGAGTATTATTTTTAAAAAGGATGGGAATCAAGATGGCAGATGAGTAGCAGACTGAGATAGCATCAGGTCCCAGGAGTTCAGCTAGATAGTTATCAAACCATTCCAAACACCTAAAAACTCAACAGGATATAGAACAAGAGAAGCAATTGTAGGAACAGAAAATCAACCACTTGCCTGGCTAAACAGGGGTGGAACCCTCATGGGGACAGTGTAGTCTCAGGTCCTGTGGGATCACAGAAAGACCAGGGGTGTCTGAATGTGGCAAGGCTGCCAGGTATTGGAGAGGGGAAGCTGATTGCAGAGATGGAACTGAGGAGTGAGCTCTCAGATCAGGGTTACCTTAAACTGTGATCCAAGGCACAGTCAGGGTATTACTGTTCGAGCAAGGACCCCACCAAGAGGCAAATCTGGAGAGATCCCGTCCTTACTCCTCCAGGAAAAGTGGTGCAGAAGTGCACAGCAGGAATCTGCTGAATTTGGAGACTCCAAATGGGGCTCTGCACCAGAGACAGAAACATTCAGTCACAGCCCAGGTGAGCACAGAGTGTAGTCACAGACCAGGGGGATGGGAGGGACTGACTGCTTTTCTCTGAGGGCGCACTGAGGAGTGGGGCCCCAAGCTCTCAGCTCCTCCAGGCCAGAGACTGGGAAACCGCCATTTACATTCCCATCCTCCAAAGCTCTATAGAAAACATTCAGGGAACAAGAGCTCCCCAGAGCAAACCCAAGATGATTACTAAGCCTGGCCTCTGTCAGGCTTTCGCTTTATTCTAGTCTCTAGCCTGACCACAATCTCTCCTCTTTTTAATAATTCTTTTTCCAACCAACTTATCATATCAATTCCTTTTTTACAATTTTTTAAAATTTTCATCTTTACAGTCATATTCCATCCCTTCATCATGTTTACCCTTATTTTTGTATATATATAACATTTTCTTTCTTTAAAATTTTGGGAAGAAGTTTCTTCTAAGAGACCGGAATACACCCAAAATCAAGTGGGTGGCTCTGTTCCATTCATCAGTCTAATATATATATATATATATATATATATATATATATATATATATTTTTTTTTTTTTTTAATTTCCTTTTCCCACCCTTCTTCTCTCAGTTTTGGGTCTCTTCTGATTTGGCTAGCATACATTTTCCTGGAGTCTTTGCCACCTTTTTGGTATTTTATTGTCTCATCCATATATTCTTATCTGGATAAAATGACAAGGCAGAAAAAGTCACACACACACACACAAAGAATAAGAGGCAGTAACGATTGCTAGGGACCTAGTCAATATTGACACTGGTAATATGTCAGAACTAGAATTCAGAATGACAAATATTAAGGTGCTAACTGGGCTCAAAAAAGGCAAGGAAGATATTAGAGAAAACTTTCTGGAGAAATAAAATCCCTTTCTGAAGATATAAAAGAACTAAAATCTAACCAAGTTAAAATAAAAAAAAAAACTATTAATGAGCTACAGTAAAAAATGGAGGCTCTTACTGCTAGGATAAATGAGGCAGAAGAGAGAATTAGTGATATATAGAAGACCAAATGAGGGCAAATAAAGAAGCGGAGCAACAGAGAGACAAACTAATACTGCACCACAAGGGGAGAATTAGAGAGATAACTGATACCATAATATGTAACAATATTAGAATAATTGGGATCCCAGAAGAAGAAAGAGAGAGGGGGCAGAGGTATATTGCAGCTAATTATAATAGAGAATTTCTCTAATATGGCAAAGGGAACAGCATGAAAATCCAGGAGGCACAGAGAAACCCCTCAATAAAAAATAGGTTCAGACTCCATCACCTAACAGTAAAACGTACAAGTCTTAGTGACAAAGAAAAAATTCTGAAGCAGCTTGGTAGAAGAAGTCTATAACATACAATGGTAGAAATGCTAGACTGGCAACAGACTTATGCACAGAGACCTTCCAGGCCAGAAAGCACTGGCATGATATATTTAGGGCACTAAATGAGAAAAACATGCAGCCAAGAATACTATATCCACCTAGGCTATCATTGAAAATAGAGAGAAAAAAAGTTTCCTGGACAAACAAAAATTAAAAAATTTGCCAACACCAAACCAGCCCTACAGGAAATATTGAAAAGGGTCCTCTAAGCAAAGAGAGGCCCTAAATGTAGTAAACCATAAAGGAACAGAGACACTGTACAGTAACAGTCACAGGCAATACAATGGCACTAAATTCATATCGCTCAATGATTACCCTGAACGTAAACTGGCTAAATGTTCCAATCAAAAGAAACAGGATATCAGAATGGATAAGAAAAAACAAGACCCATCGACAAGAAGCTCATTTTAGACCCAAAGACACCAACAGATTTAAAGTGAGGGGGTGGAAAGCAATTTACCATGCTAATGGACATCCAAAGAAAGCTAGGGTGCCAATCCTTATATCAGATCAATTAGATTTTAAACTAAAGACTATAACAAGAGATGAGGAAGAACACTATATCATACTGAAAGGGTCTGTCCAAAAAGAAGATCTAACAATTTTAAATATCTATGCTCCTAACATGGGACCAGCCAGCTATATAACCCAATTAATAAGAAAATCAGAGAAACATAGCAACAATAATACAATATTAGTAGGGGACTTTAACACCCCCCTCACTGAAATGGACAGATCATCCAAGCAAAAGATCAACAAGGAAATAAAGGCTTTATTTTTTTTTTAAGATTTTATTTATTTATTTGAGAGAGAGAGAGAGAGAGACAGAGTGAGAAAGCATGAGAGGTGAGGTCAAAGGGAGAAGGAGACTCCCCATGGAGACAGGAGCCTGATGTGGGACTGGGTCCCAGGACTCCAAGATCACAACCCAAGCAATAGGCAGTCGCTTAACCAACTAAACCACCGAGGTGCCACCGAATGTGTTAACTATTATTTTCAGTGTGATCCCACCCCACCCAGGAATCTTTATATCTCAGAAATTCAGATTCACCTTCTGTTCTTTTACTTTCCTCATCAAAACTTGATCTCTAAAGTCTTTTGCCACATTGAAGAGAGAAAACCAAGAATTAACATCATATGTGGCCAGCATTATATTAGGTAGTTTAAATATACTTTTTTTAATAAACATATAATATATATATATATTTTTAAGATTTATTTATTTATTTATTTGACAGAGAGAGATGACAAGTAGACAGAGAGGCAGGCAGAGAGAGAGAGGAAGGGAAGCAGGCTCCCTGCCGAGCAAAGAGCCCGATGTGGGACTCGATCCCAGGACCCTGAGATCATGACCTGAGCCGAAGGCAGCGGCTTAATCCACTGAGACACCCAGGCGCCTGAAACATATAATATATTTTTATCCCCAGGGGCACAGGTCTGTGAATCACCAGGTTTACACACTTCACAGCACTCACCATAGCACACACCCTCCCCAAAGTCCATAACCTCACCCCCCTTCTCCCAACCCCACTCCCCACAGCAACCCTCAGTTTGTTTTGTGAGATTAAGAGTCACTTATGGTTTGTCTCCCTCCCAATCCCATCTTGTTTCATGTAGTCTTCTCCTACCCACTTAATCCCCCATATTGCATCTCCACTTCTTCAAAATGGATGAAGGACACAATGTGAGAAAGGAATCCATCAAAATCCTTGAGGAGAACACAGGCAGCAACCTCTTTGACCTGAGCTGCAGCAACTTCTTCTTAGAAACATCGCCAAAGGCAAGAAAAGCAAGGGCAAAAATGAACTATTGGGATTTCATCAAGATCAAAAGCTTTTGCACAACAAAGGAAACAGTTAACAAAACCAAAAGACAGCTGACAGAATGGGAGAAGATATTTGCAAACTACATATCAGATAAAGGGCTAGAGTCCAAAATCTATAAAGAATTTAGCAAACTCAATACCCAAAGAACAAATAATCCAATCAAGAAATGGACAGAAGACATGACATTTCTGCAAAGAAGACATCCAGATGGCCAACAGACCCATGAAAAAGTGCTCCATATTACTCAGGATCAGGGAAATACAAATCAAAACCACAAAGCTATATCACCTGACACTAGTCAGAATGGCTAAAATGAACAAGTCAGGAAATGACAGATGCTAGCGAGGATGTAGAGAAAGGGGAACACTCCTACACTGTTGGTGGGAATGCAAGCTGGTGCAACCACTCTGGAAAACAGCATGGAGGTTCCTCAAAATGTTGAAAATAGAACTATCCTATGACCCAGCAATGGCACTACTGGGTATTTACCCTAAAGATACAAATGTAGTGATCCAAAGGAGTACGTGCACCCTAATGTTTATAGCAGCAATGTCTACAATAGCCAAACTATGGAAAGAACCTAGATGTCCATCAACAGAAATAAAGGCTTTAAATGACACACTGGACCAAATGGACATTAGAGATATATTCAGAACATTCCATCCTAAAGCAACAGAATACACACTCTTCTCTAGTGCATATGGAACATTCTCCAGAATACACCATATCCTTGGTCACAAATCAGGTCTCAACTAGTACCAAAAGATTGGGATCATTCCGTGCATATTTTCAGACTACAATGTTCTGAAGCTAGGACTCAACTACAAGAAGAAAGTTGGAAAGAACTCAAATACATGGAAGCTAAAGAGCATCCTACTACAGAATGAATGGGTCAACCAGGAAATTAAAGAAGCATTGAAAAAATTCATGGAAACAAATGAAAATGAAAACACAACTTCAAAATCTGTGGCACACAGCAAAGGCGGTCATGAGAGGAAAGTATATAGTGATACAAGCCTTTCTCAAGAAACTTGAAAGGTCTCAAGTACTCAAACTAATCCAACATCTAAAGGCGATAGAGAAAGAACAGCAAAGAAAGCCTAAATTCAGCAGGAGATATCATAAAGATCAAGCAGAAATTAATGAAATAGAAACCAAAAGAACAGCAGAACAAACCAATGAAACTAGGAGCTGCTTTCTTTGAAAGCATCAATAAGATTGATAAATCCCTGGCCAGATTTATCAAAAAGAAAAGAGAAAGAAGCCAAAGTAATAAAATCACGAATGAAAGAGGAGAGATCACAACCAACACCAAAGAAATATAAACAATTATAAGAACATATTTAAAAATTTTTCTTAATCAATAAAAAAATTTTAAAAAAGAACATATTATCAGCAACTATACACCAGCAAATTTAACAATCTCAGAGGAATGGATACATTCCTAGAGACATATTACTACCAAAATTGAACAAGGAAGAAATAGAAAAGCTGAACAGACCTATAATCTGTAAGGAGACTGAAGCAGTCATCAAAAATCTACCAAAAAACAAGAGCCCAGGGCCAGACAGCTTCCCAGGGGAATTCTACCAAACATTTAGAGAAGAATTTCTACCTGTTCTGAAATTGTTCCAAAAAGTAGAAATGGAAGGAGAGTTTCCAAACTTAGTTTATGAGGCCAGCATTACTTTGATCCCAAAACCAGACAAAGATCACACCAAAAAGGAGAATTACAGACCAATATCCTTGATGAACAGAGATGCAAAAATTCTCACCAAAATACTAGGCAATAGGATCCAACAGTACATTAAAAGGATTATTCACCACAAACAGGTGGAATTTATTCCTGGGCTGCAAGATTGGTTCAACATCCACAAATCAATCAATGTGATGCAATACATTAATAAAAGAAAGAAAAAGAACCATATGATACTTGATACTCTCAATAGATGCTGAAAAAGCATTTGACAAAGTACAGCACCCTACCTTGATCAAAACTGTTCAAACTGCAGAGATAGAGGGCACGTACCTCAATATCATCTAAGCCATCTATGAAAAGCCCACAGTGAATATCATTCTCCCTGGGGAAAAACTGAGAGTTTTTCCCCTAAGGTCAGGAACACGGCAGGGATGTCCACTAACACCAATGCTATTCAACATGGTAGTAGAAGTCCTAGCCTCAGCAAACAGACAACAAAAAGAAATGAAAGGCATCCAAATAGGCAAAAAAGAAGTCAAACTCTCACTCTCTGCAGATGATTTGATACTATGTGTGGAAAACCCAAAAGACTCCACTCTAAAACTGCTAGAACTCATACAGGAATTTAGTAAACTGTCAGGATATAAAATCAATGCACAGAAATCAGTTGCATTTCTATACACCAACAGCAAGACAGAAGAAAGAGAAATTAAAAAATTGATCCCATTTACAATTGCTCCCAAATCCATAAGATACGTAGGAATAACCTAACCAAAGAAGGAAAAATCTATACTCAGTAAACTATAAAGTACTCATGAAAGAAATGGAGGAAAACACAAAGAAATGGAAAAATGTTTCATGTTCATGGATTGGAAGAACAAATATTGTGGAAATGTCTATGTCACCTAGAGCAATCTATATATTTAATGCAATCCCTATCAAAATACCATCAACTTTTTTCAAAGAAATGGAACAAATAATCCTAAAATTTATATGGAACCAGAAAAGACCTCCAATAGCCTAGGAATGTTGAAAAAGAAAGCAAAGTTGGTGGCATCACAATTCTAAACTTCATGCTCTATTACAAAGCTGTAATCAGTACAGTATGGTAGTAGCACAGAGACACATAGATCAATGAAACAGAACAGAAAGCCCAGAAAAAGACCCTCAACCCTCAACTCTATGGTCAACTAATCTTTGGTAAAGCAGGAAAGAATATTCAATGGGGGCAAAACAAAAACAAAAACAAAAAAAACAAAACAAAACAAAAAAAAACAGTCTCTTCAACAAATGGTGTTGGGAAAATAGGACAGCCATATGCAGAAGAATGAAACTGGATCATTTCTTTACACCACACATGAAAATAGACTCCAAATGGATGAAAGACCTGAGTGTGATACAGGAATCCAACAAAATCCTTGAGAAGAACACAGGCAGCAACCTCTTCAACCTCAGCCACAGCAACTTCTTCTTAGAAACAATGCCAAAGGCAAGGGAAGCGGGCAAAAAGTGAACTATTTGGACTTCATCAAGATCAAAAGCTTTTGCAACAAACCAAAAGACAACTGACAGAATGGGAGAAGATATTCACAAATGACATATCAGATAAAGGGCTAGTGTCCAAAATCTATAAAGAACTTATCAAACTTGGGGCACCTGGGTGGCTCAGTGGGTTAAAGCCTCTGCCTTTGGCTCAGGTCATGATCTCAGGCTCTCTGCTCAGTGGAAGCCTTATCCCCCCCCCGCCCCCACCATCACCTGCCTCTCTGCCTACTTGTGATCTCTGTCTTTCAAATAAATAAATAAAATCTTAAAAAAAAAAAAAACCTCTCAAACTCAACACCCAAAGAACAAATAATCTAATCAAGAAATGGGCAGAGGTCTTGAATAGACATTTTTGCAAAGAAAACATCCAGATGGCCAAAAGACACATGAAAAAGTCCTCCACATCATTCAGCATCAGGGAAATACAAATCAAAACCACAATGAGATACCACCTCACACCAGTCAGAATGGCTAAAATTAACAAGTCAGGAAATGACAGATGTTGGCAAGGATGCGGAGAAAGGGGAACCTTCCCACACTGTTGGTGGGAATGCAAGCTGGTGCAAGCAGTCTGGAAAACAGTATGGAGGTTCCTCAAAAATTGAAAATAGAGCTACCCTATGACCCAGGAATCGCACTACTGGGTATTTACCCTAAAGATGCAAGTGTAGTGATCCAAAAGAGCATGTGCACCCGTATGTTTACAGCAGCAATGTCCACAATAGCCGAATTATGGAAAGAACCTTGATGTCCATCAATAGGTGAATGGATAAAAAAGATGTGGTATATAAATACAATGGAATGCCAAGCCATCAGAATAAATGAAATATTGCCATTTGCAATGACATGGGTGGAACTAGAGGGTATTATACTGAGCGAAATATGTCAATCAGAATGAGACAATTATCATATGATCTCTCTAATATGAGGAATCTGAGAGGCAGGGCAGGTGGTTTGGGGAATAGGAAAGGAAAAAAATGAAACAAGATGGGATTGGGAGGGAGACAAACTGTAATCTCACAAAACTGAGGGTTGCTGGGGGGAGTAAGGGCAGGGTGGCTGGGTTATGGACACTGGGAGGGTATGTGATATGGTGAGTGCTGTGAAGTGTGTAAACCTGGCGATTTACAGACCTGCATCCCTGGGGCAAATAATACATTATATGTTAATAAAAATAATTTAAGAAAAAAATGTTAAAACAAAAAAAGAGTGAAGTACTGATTCATGCTACAACCTGGATGAACTCTGAAAGCATTATTCTAAGTAAGAAGCCAGTTCAAAAAAGATCACACATGGGCACCTAGGTGGCTCAGTCCGTTAAGCACATCCCACTCTTCATTTTGCCTCAGGCTATGATTTCAGGGTTGTGAATTTGAGCCCTGCATAGGGTATGGGGGACTGCATATGGGGGACTCCCTCTCTCCCACCCCCTCTCTACTCCCTCTCTTAAAAAAATACACATTATGTAATTCCATTTATGCAAAATGTCCAGATTAGGAAAATAAATGGGAGACAAAAAGTAGATTATTGGTTGCTAGGGGCTGGAGGCTGAGGGAGTAGAGTGCGACTGCTTAATGGGTATGAGATTTCCTTTGGGGACAGTGAGATGCTTTAAAAATAGTAGTCATGGCCACACAACCCTCAGGACACTAAAAACAACTGAACTGTACAATTTAAGAGAGTAAATTTTATGATATATGAATAAGTTCTCAATAAAGCTATTATTAAAAAACAATGCAAACAGGCCCATAATCATGTACACATCTTCCCATTTATAAATATTAACTTATAAATGATAGTTAAATTCATCCCAAATATAAAATTCTTTATGACTGAATAATGAATATTGAGAAAGAGAAATTATTTGCTATTAGAATTTAAGCACAGCACTCTGAAGATAAACACAGTTTTTGAATCACAAGTCAAAGAAGGATGAATTTATCAAGGAAATGATCTCTTGCAGCTTCAGCTGTCAGCATGTCAGCTCAGGCCTACTCCCGATTATATTTCGACACCATAAAATGCCAATGTAAGTGTGTGCCAGAATTCTTCTAAGTATCAAAGAATACATTAAAGAGGAGAAATAAATATTCAACACAAACTAAAGATACATGTGAAAATACCATGCCTTCAACCATAACCAGATACATATGTGCTGTTGTCACTGGATGTCCCCAAATAACTAATATATAGGTTGGAAACTAATTTCCTCAAATATTGACAAGGAGAAATTCTATTTAACTCAATGAGTTGACTACTAGTAAACAGTCTCATATAGCTATGGTTTACTGATAAGAATATCAGACTTCATGTTTGAATAGTTAGCATTAAAAACCAGCTGCACCACCTATACAAACGAAAATGATTCCTATATATTGTGCTTGCTTTAACTCTCCTGTAACTCTTTCTTTCATCTATTTTTAAAAAGAATACACCTAGCACTAATTATTGCTGTGAGGTGTAAATGAAAATCAAATGCTGAAAGAATCTTATGTATGGTCGGTTATCCATAAATAGTTATAATATCTGAATTAACTCATTTCAGACAGTATATAATAAAAGTCATATATTAGTAAAACTATACTAAATATAATAAATACACTTCAATAATTTAGACTCGATTTTTAAAGATTTTATTTAGAGAGAGGAGTGCGTGAGAGTGGGGATAGAGGCGAAGCAGACACTTCGCAGGATACAGGTCTGACAACCCTGAGATCCTGACCTGAGGGGAAAGCGAGCCGGAACTTAACCAAGTGAACCACCCAGGTGCCCCTGGAATCCACTTCTATAGGTTGACAAGATCTATGGATAATTCTTAGGAATACTTTTTAGTATATTATTCATGCCTTAAAGGAAGTTTTTTATATAATGAAGGAAAACAAAGAATGTGCCCTTGTCGTGCATCGCTAAAATGGCACAGGCCCTAATATATGAAACATTACTTGGAATCTTCTGACTAGGATAACAACGGAATACTTTTGAATTCTAGCATTAACAACCAAACTTCTGTGCTTTTGAAGGCCCACCAGGCACAATGAAACATAACACTGAGAAAGTAATTTTTAAACACTGAAGGAGCGACCATTTGACCATTCGGTATAGCAGTCTGGCCAAACAACGAGTAACAAGCAACACATAACATACAGCCCATAAATAAATACCTATGTTTCATAAGGATTAAAACATAGTACTTGTACTTGGAGGCACCTTTTCGTTGTAATAAAACTTAAAAGGTGACTCTCTTCTTTATCTAAAATAGTTTCCTGCAAGAGAAAAAGAAAACAAAAAAATGATTCTCTCCTTTCCAGCTCAACAGAGAAAGTCCCATAAATCAAAATGTCATCAGAGACTGGTGGTACTGTAATACACAGCCCATCACAGTCTTCACAGTGTCTTAAATAAGTATCACAGAGGCAAAAAGATGAAATAAAACCCCTGAGGTTCTATACAAAACCTCTCACAGTAAATGAACAAATACCCAAGGCTGCCCTTTGGGGTCCTGTCTCCATAGGAAGAGTGAAATCACTGAAGGTAGAAGCCCATAAAACCTGACTCCGTATCTCATGGCCACTGGGGTACAACACTCCTGACAGGCGATGTCATATTATTCAATGGGAGAAATTAATAGAGAATCCATTTTTTTTCTAAAAATCTAATTCCTTTCCCAGATACCCTTGGGTGTACCTTATTATTTTTATTGTAAAGTCATTTCCAAGGAATGTCAACAGATAAACTAAGACTAAGGTCAAATATAAAAATCTGAGTGTACGTGTTTAGAAGAATGAAAACAGTTAAAAAGGGAAAGCCTCTAAGAAAAAGAGGTAACACTGTGCCTTTTGTAGCACATTTTAATTCCTTATTAGATCATTTTCTTTTATTTTAACCACAATCCTGTGCATGATTTGGCAAAGAAGGGCTATATAATATGTAATTAATAAAGAAGATGGATCAGGAAAATAAACTTATTCCAAAAAGTACATACATTGAAAAGACTTGGGAATTTCATTTTAAATAGTTTTAAGAAAAATTCAAAACATACAAATTCTCCAAGCTTAGATTTTTTGCAGGGGTAAATATACATATGTATATTAATTTCTTGAGAACCATTATAAATAAAATCATACATAAACAGATGCATGGATGAATGGATGAATAGATAAATGAAAGAGTTTCACATTTCATTTTTTGGAAGTGATTTCACAATGTATTTGTCATGCATCAGAGTTAAAATCAGCAGAGTGAGACTCTGAGGTCTCAACTGCATTTCCTTGCTCCTACAACTGATTTTATGCTCAATTAAATTTATGAAAAACACCTTTTGTTTTGTGCTCTCAGCTACTACAGGGAGTTAAAAAACAGAACTGTTGCTCTGTACAAATAATGCAAGCCATTCAGAAAAAGCACAACTCACCAACTTGGTCTGGTTTTTATTATGTCAAAATGTGATGTATTTTAAGAAACATTTCTTAAGAATTGAGCAAGATTTTTCTAGGAGATGTATTTACTGAAAATCCTCATATGTTCAATCAATCAGAAAACAAAATGTTTCTAAGAGCCCATCCCCTACCAGCTTCAGTTTAGCCAAGTCCAAGATGTGGTATGAGTCCTTGCCACCTAAGCATGTGCAATGTAATTGGCGAGGCAATTTATAAAGATATATGGGAACATTACATACAGAAAAGAGAGAGAAAATAATTTATTTCCCCTAGGAATTCTGAGTTTAAATGATTCTTTAGTACCTGACCTAGGTACCTGCATGGCTCAGTGGCTTAAGGATCTGCCTTTGGCTCAGGTCATGATCCCAGGGTCCTGGTATGAAGCCTTGAGTCAGGCTCCCTGCTCAGCAGGGACTCTGCTTCTCCCTCCTCTCTGTGTGCTCCCACTAATGTGTACACACACACACACACACACACACACTCTAATACATAAATAAAATCTTAAAAAAAAAAATACTGAGGGGCACCTGGGTGGCTCAGTTGGTTAAGCAACTGCCTTCAGCTCAGGTCATGATCCCGGAGTCCTGGAGTCAAATCTGGCATCAGGCTCCCAGCTCCATGGGGAGTCTGCTTCTCCTGACATTTTCCCCTCTCATGATCTCTCTCACTGTGTCTCTCTCAAATAAATAAATAAAAATCTTAAAAAAAAAAAAAGTACTGTACTGATACTAATGAGTGGAGGGCAAGTATAACTTAGGGGTTCAACCTCAGATATAGAAATAGTTTTCATTTACCCAGGCCAGTGAGTCTCAGGAAAATGAGGAATTCTGTAATAAAATTCTAGGAGACACAGGGTATTTTTTTATCAATGGGAATAAATTAATAGGAAGATAAAGCTTTTCAATCAGAAAGTAACTACATGGAAAAGTAAGAATGAATATAGAAAAAAAATCAGTATCATTTTAAATCAGGCTACACTTCAAAGATATGCAAATATTCCTTTTTTTTGCATTTAAGACAGAATCAGACATAAAATTATATTAAATGGGGATCTGAGGTAATTGGAATTGAATTCCATAAAAAGAGGTTGTATATTATGGCTCGGATTCTGTTTATGGTTTAATTTAAAAACCTTATCTTGTCTGACTCAAGATACTTTCCTACATATCATTAGAAAAGTTTGCAATTTAGTTAAGGAAATACTGATAATCAAAACATCCATTCACGGAAGCTTGAAACTTAGGACAGTTATTTCATATGATTTAATTTGGTCAAGTTCAATAATATTTTTTTAAAGATTTTATTTATTTATTTATTTATTTTTGGCAGAGAAAGCGGGAGTGCACAAGAAAGGGGAGCAGCAGGCAGAGGGAGAGGCCCTCTGATATCATGACATGAGCAGAAGACAGCAGCTTAACCCACTGAGCCACCCAGGTGTCCCTCAATACTCTTAATAGCAATCCTATAATATTCAATTTCAGTTTTGGGTTGAATTAAGGACATTGAAGTTTTTGATTTGAGAAGTTCTTCAATCATTTGATCTTAATATCAGAAAATATTTATAAAAAAAAGAATGACATTCTTATTAGCCTAGATTTATTTCATTAATAGATAAATCAAGCAAGTGGTAGGTATGTGTGTGTTTGTGTATAAAATTGGGGTGGGGCTAAATAGCAAAGAAACTATCGAAGTAATTTAATTATTGTTCCTACAAAACTAGATTTGGGGGCTCTTTTTTACTTCCACCACAATTTTCACAAATATTAGATTGAGGAAATTTAATCTGGATACCGTCTGTGAATATATATTTCTCCTTGTATCACTTAAACTAGAGACTGGCCGGAGTGGCATATATGATAATAAAAATAGATTATGCTGATTTGGTATTTATTATTTTAATTGCCCTCAGCCAGCCTGAAGGCTACATTTTGAAAAGGATGCTTACTTGCTCTGCAACATTAGGCAAGTTAGTTAAACTAATGTGAAAAAATACAAAGGTGTGATGAATAAAAGAGATGGTGCTTAGGATATATTATTAGTAATAGCTCTTACAGTACATTAGGTAAGAGGAAACAGCAATTTTACCTCTTATAGTTAAAAAAGATTTATGTTTACTGTTTTTACAGGAGAGGTCTTTGACCAAAAATTTCATAGGAATTGCCTTTAAGTGTGTATTTGTCAGCCTATAAAGAATTATCCAGGGGTTCAGCAGAGAGAAATGCTGCTATTACTGGGGGAAAAAAAAAATCCAAGTAAATATGGACCTTTTCTGTTAAGATTGTTTGGGTCTTAATGATGTAATCTTTCCAATCTTACACCCTACTTCTTTCTTAAACTCCTATAATTTCATTCTTCATTTGATTGCTAATGCTACTCATGGGATCCTTTTCCTCCTGCTGCTCCTACGTTTATTCTGGTAATCGATTTCCTAGTTTATTTGGTTCCATATTTTATTGTTTCTCTTTTCATTTCTTTCAAATAAGTAATTCTGATTTGGTGGGACAGTCAGTTATTTCAACAAGTTCATGATGTCAGGGTTATGAGATCGAGCCCTACCTCAGATTCCAGGGTCAGTGCAGAGCCTGCTCGAGATTCCTTCTCCTTCTGCCCCTCCTGCTTGTGCTCAAGCCCCACGCCCCCCTTCTCTCCCTCAAATAAATAAATAAGTCTTTAAAAATAAAAACCTACATACACACACACATTTAATTTCACCAATCTTGTTACCTCCTTTGATTGCAGTATTTCTTGCTCTCAGGTTGCTGTTTTTAATTAATTTTTTATATTAACTAATGCTAGTGCATTATTTAACAAGTCAAATTAAGACTTCTGCTTTTGTTTATAATTGAGTAACAACAACTAGGTTTATTGTCCCCTTTCCCCTACTTATGTAAATAACTAGAAAATAGGACAAACTATATGAAACATAAAACAGAATTGTTACAGAAAAGTTTTAGGGATGGATGCCTGGGTGGCTCAATGGGTTAAGCCTCTGCCTTTAGCTCAGGTCATGATCTCAGGATCCTGGGATGGAGGCCCGCATCTGGTTCTCTGCTCAGCAGGAAGCCTGCTTCCCTCTCTCTCTCTGCCTGCCTCCACCTACTTGTGATCTCTCTCTCTCTGTGTCAAATAAATAAATAAATAAATAAGAAAGAAAGGTTTTTAACTGGTAAAACCAAGTGTTAGAAAGAATCTGGTACAACTGGAAATTCTAGAATAAAGATTGAACGGCTACTTTACAAAACATTTTGGCAGTTTCTTAACGTCTAAAAATTAAACTAATACTGGTGAGTACTGTAAAATGTGTAAGCCTGATGATTCACAGACCTGTACCCCTGGGCCAAATAATACATTATCTGTTAATAAAAAATACTTCTATGATTCAAGGACTTATTTAATCATCATACATGTAAAACAGTTTGCTAGTTGTATTAGCAAAAGAATAATATGTAAAAACACTCCACAATCCTGCAACTACCAATTTAAAAATGTGTTCTTAAAAGTGGTTGAAAGGTGGGGTGCCTGGGTGGCTCAGTGGGTTAAAGCCTCTGCCTTCAGCTCAGGTCATGATCTCGGGGTCCTGGATCGAGCTCCACATCAGGCTCTCTGCCCAGCGGGGAGCCTGCTTCCCCCTCTCTCTATGCCTGCTGCTCTGCCTACTTGTGATCTCTCTGTCAAATAAATAAATTAAATCTTTAAAAAAAAAAAGTGGTTGAAAAGTCCAGCACTGTATTTCTCAAACTGTACTGAACATTGTTAGCTGTGGCACTGAGTTTTCCAAAACCTTACAAACACAAAGTAACATTTTTAGGTAAAACAACAATAGGAGTATGTATCCATGTAGATGAAGGAAAGAGGAGTGTCAGTTTCAGTGTTAGCAATCTGGCAAGTCAGTGATATTAAGATTCCTAGTTTAAAAGCAAAATATTTTACAAACTGTAAATGTGCAACAAATGATTTTCACTCTTACTTACTAGAAAACTAAGGAATCCACATACTAAATTTGAATAAAGTAATAGGAAAACAAGAATGCATCTTTGTTTATCTACAAAAAAAAAAAAAAACCACAAGACAGACACAACTACAGTTCGGAAAGATTTTATAATACAGAGACCTAATGCTCATTAAGGAAGAGATAAGAAATAGACTACTGAGTTAGTTATTCTTCAAAGTGAATTAAATACTCAGCTGGGAAAGAGGTGACAGGTGTGAAAAAAAAAAAGAAAAGCCGGGTGCCTGGGTGGCTCAGTGGGTTAAGCCGCTGCCTTCGGCTCAGGTCATGTAATCAGGGTCCTGGGATCGAGTCCCGCATCGGGCTCTCTGCTCAGCAGGGAGCCTGCTTCCTCCTCTCTCTCTCTCTCTCTCTGCCTGCCTCTCTGCCTACTCGTGATCTGTCTGTCAAATAAATAAATAAAATCTTTAAAAAAAAAAAAAAGGAAAAGCCTTAGATAACACTGATAATACCAACCTTTCTTCATCATCTCCTGTACTTGACAGAAAATAACCTTTTAAAAATTTTACCTGTGGTACTTTTATTCAGCTTAATTATTCTGTGTACAGTGTAGCATATGTTAATCTCCACTTCATATTTTGTCAAAATACTGTCATCATCTTTTGATCATGTCAAATATTTCACATACTCCACTCCAGTACACCCACATCGAAGAGCAGCACACTTCATTAGGGGAAATGTATGAGTAAGATTTTTGTTCAAAATCTTAACAAAGGCTAATAAACTATTTTTTTACTCATCCCCATATTAAAAACACTCATACAAAGAATTGAGTTACACTCATACCATTATGATATAAGAGTACAATGTGCTGTAACAAACACTGATCAACAAATTATTGAATACATTAAAATACATTTCATTAAGGAGGATGTTTTGCTTTACATACCTGCAAACTGCCAAAAAGTGTCTCAATTCCCTAGTATCAGAAGCTTCATGCTTCTTAAAAACAAAAGTCCATAAAACAGTTTAGTGCAGTGTTTTTCAGCACACAGAGCAACTTAATTCAGATGGTGTTCTGACAGCTCAATCTAAGCAAGGATAGGGATAACTGAAAAATAAGTCTTTAAGAAGCTTGTCAATTTGGAGCTAAATTTTAATAGCATGTGAAAGTTTAGAGCCATACTTCAAATGCACAAAACTCTGGAATTTCTTTTTTTTTTTTTTTTAAAGATTGTATTATTCATTTGACAGAGCGAGACACAACGAGAGACAGAACACAAGCAGAGGGAATGGAAGAGGAAGAAGCAGGCTTCCCGCCAATGAGGCAGCCCGATGTGGGCTTGATCCCAGGACCCTGGGATCATGACCTGAGATGAAGCAGACCCTTAATGACTGAGCCACCCAGGCACCCCAAAATTCTGGAATGATTGTATAGAAAAACGAATCTGTAACAAAAATTTGGCACTGAATGTGAAGGCTCCACCAGTTTTGAGCAAAGTGTGAATAGGTTCCAAGAGGGACAGAGCAAGGAAATGAGAGGCTTAGCTATTTCCCAGCAGACACTTTCCCTCCTTCTTCTTGATTAGAGTGGCCAGAGACTGCTGGAGAAGCTTCAACAAAACCGCCTTGAGGTGGGATAGCTAGGTACTTCAGTGACCTTATAGCCCCTTATAGCCCAGAATCCCTCAGCCGTGGCAAAGCCCTGTGTGGCAGTGATGGGAATGATTTTCTCATACAGTTTCCCAACTATGTCTTCATCTCTAGGATCAGTCACGGTTCTCACTAGGACAATAAGGGTGTGGAGACAATGGTGTTGCACTGCAAGATACCTCTTTGCAGAGATTGTTAAATGACTGAGGACTCAAAGGAAAAAAAAAATTTAGAATGTATCTGTTTGTGGAGAAGACAGAAGGTATAAACTATCACCATCATCTTGTCTAGCTCTATTCCATGAAGACTGATGTTTTTTTTCCATCTACCATAACATTGGCAACATAGGTATTAAAGACAGTAGGGATCTATTCTGAAGGAAATGTGTTGGCTGTGTAACTGGTCAGTAGGCAAGTTTTACTTATATACTTATCTCTCACCACCACATATATCCTCTGATGGCCTGCACTGGGCCATTTGACAGGGCTTTGTTCCAGGTATTGAGAATGAAAGGAGGTTGGCTAGTCCAAAACCCAAGCTTCTCCTTTACCTAAACTGGCAGGTCAGATATTTAGGAATTAGCTCCTTCCTATGTAATTTTGTGGTTTTGTGAGTGAAATCCCTGGACTGAGAACGGCAATCTAATCTAACGGCATATCCCTTATAGATGTCTGACACTGGAAGTTGACTCTGTATCTCTGTGGTACAGTTCCCTCATCTATCAAATAGAGCACAATAAGTACAGTTGTGAGTATAAACTAAGATTATATAAATGAAGTGCTAAAAATAGTACCTTGGGGGTGCCTGGGTGGCTCAGTGGGTTAAAGCCTCTGCCTTCGGCTCTGGTCATGATCCCAGAGTCCTGGGATCGAGCCCCGCATAGGGTCTCTGCTCAGCAGGGAGCCTGCTTCCTTCTCTCTCTCTGCCTGCTTCTTTGCCTACTTGTGATCTCTGTCTGTCAAATAAATAAAATCTTTAAAAAATAATAAAATAATAAAATAAATAAAAATAGTACCTTGATTTCAGTAAGTGTTCAATGAATGTAACTTACTATGAAATGAGCAATACTACAACTTCTCAATTTCTCTCCCATTTGGCCTGATACATTTATTGTCATGGATCTTCTCCCGAGAATTAGTATAGTAATAACCCCTCACAGAACAAAAGAAAAACAAAAATAAAGCAAAACAAACAAACAAACAAAAAATAGCAGTAACTTTCCTTAAATGGAAGTAGTTAACCCATATGTAGTCACTAGCACCTTATATATAATATTGAAGCATTTCTGTCTTCTTCCCCAAAGGAAGGGCAGTGACATCCAAGGTTCCACTACCCAGTTTGCAATAGAACCCTACCTAGCTCATGGGGTAGAGAACTCTGGGTGAGAACTTCAGAGACTAGACTGGGATTCATTTTTCAGGAATAAATAGCTAACATAGCATTTCTCAGCAGTAAATGATTTTTTCATAAGATTATATTCATCTATCCCTGGAACATGGTTCTCTGATTAAATAACAATATGAACAAATCATTTTTGATAGAGGCTATTTCTATCAGATGTAGTTTAGACTTTGGAGAATGTAAGAGTTTGGGGACAACCCATTATTTATGTAGAGATTTCAATATTATAGTGGTTGTACTCTAAGCTAGAATAGCAAATACGTAAAGCCTAATCTCCTGAGAGGACAAATGTCTCATAGAAATGGTAATAAATCCAATGATGCATAAGCATTCAAAATATTAGACAGTAAAAAAATATTCTAATCAAGCTTCTTCAAATCAGTCAAAAAGGCAAATAATGACATTTATTATTATTATATAATGCTTTGTGAAAAATGAACTTAACATGATAAATGATTTTTCAGATATAAAACCAATCCTGGTCAGGGAATCTGCCCTATTTGAGGAAAGGATTAACATACTGCTACTTACACAACTAGTGTTCTAAATATCCAGTGTATATTAAATTGTCTGTGACCTCTACAGATTAAAAAAGAAAATAGTTTTAAATTTCTTCTACTTAAACTATGTATAATATAAATATATTATTCTTTATAAAAAATATGACCTGGGGCGCCTGGGTGGCTCAGTGGGTTAAGCCGCTGCCTTCGGCTCAGGTCATGATCTCAGGGTCCTGGGATCGAGTCCCGCATCGGGCTCTCTGCTCAGCAGGGAGCCTGCTTCCTCCTCTCTCTCTCTCTGCCTGCCTCTCTGCCTACTTGTGATCTATCTCTGTCAAATAAATAAATAAAATTAAAAAAAAAATATGACCTAAATCTGAGCCTGATTTTCTTCAAACCCTTTAATTTTCGAAATCGTTGATAGTAAAAAGTACCTACTAAAATGTGTATGTGCATCACTGTGAACTCTGAGCTCTTGGAATCCCAGATTAAGGCAAACTAGGACATAGATCATTTTGCTTTAGAATGTTTGGTGACTTTTTGATTGACTGGCACCAATTCTCCTTCATAACAGCACCAAATTTTCTTATTATTTTAAAGCTTAACTTCTTAAACTATTCCACACATTTCTGTATAGCCTCTACATAAGTGGTCAGAATCAGAGTCTTTTAGTTGTATCCAAAGTTCCAGATCTGATACAAAATTCTCCAAAATTTTATTCTATTCCACTACGCTATGGAAGTCAGGCAATTCTGACACAATAGAATTTTTTAGGTCTGGATATTATAATTTCCTTAGAATACAAGTTCTAGTGTCTGGCATTTCAACGGCTGTACAGATAACAAAGAAGACCAGAAACTTTTATCTCTCCAGGATACTTTTCTCTTGTTATTCCTTGATTTACAGCACCAGCAAGTGCAGCATTAGATATTGAATATATCACATTATCTAAATTGTACATGCTACGCCCAGAGGGTTATGAGCAATTGTGTGGTAATCTAAAACAATTAGTTTAGATGCTAAAATAAATTCTAGAAACAACAGAAAAACCTCTTGTGTGTTCACAAGTTTTATGCTTTAAAGAAAAGGTAGCCAAGTGTAAGGTGTGGGAGGATTCAAAAGCTCTTCTTTTGATTTATTCCAATTTCGTTTCAATCTTAAGAATATTTAGGAGCTGTTTAGCAATATGTATCCTACAAATCAATAGTCCTCAACAAATTCTGTTTACAGAACTAAGTAAATTACCTAGATAAACTAAAGAATAATTTTCTGTTTGACTAAGAAGGCATTTTTAATTACAGCTCTTTATGTCATCCAGTTATCTGTATATAACTAAATTTAGTAATATATAATTATAAAGTAATAGAGTAGCATAAATGATTTAAAAGTGTTGGATTTGAAATGAGAATCTCTAGAAATTTAGTCTTATATGCAATTTGTAATCCTGGTTTTCTCATGTAAGAAACGGGTTAATATGTCACCCAAGTGAGTATAAGTATATCACATCCATCACAGATTCATAAATACTTGGCAGGCTTATGACATGAAGTCATGTGCAACCAGCTGTATCAAAAAATCTAAGGTTTTTTTGTGCAAGAAAAGATACAGAGATTAAACAATTCTTTGGAGCTAAGAGCCAACCCTCAGTCTAGACCCTTAAACTCTTAGAGTACAAAAGAAACCATTTAATTGCACACAACATTCTGATTTAAAGAGATACACATGCTGATTGGAGTTGAAAATCTCAAGGCAGGTCTGGCACTGACACACTTGGTCACGCCAAAGAGGAAGGAGTCCTATACAGTGGATGGTATCATGCCTTTACATGGGCTTCCAGACAAGCTGCTTCTAAACAAATGCCTGAACCTTAGTCAAAGTGACCTAAATAAATTAGTGTGAAATACAAGCTTGAACATTAGAGCTTGTTTATGTGTTTGTGCTTTGTAAAGGAAGAAAAAAATAGAGTGAGAGACAAAAAGCCAGGTTTCCGTGTCTCAACACTGATGACTGTGAAGCATTCTATAGCAGTATACCTCCTCTCCCTGGGCAGTCATTTAGCCCTGGACAAGAGGATGACTCTCTGAGCCAAGCTGCACAATAAGAACCACAGAAATGGTATCTGTCACAGAATAATTTGCATGGAAAAATAAATACAAGAAGGATGCTAATAATATTGTCTCTCTCTGATGTTTTGAACTTGAAGGAATGAATCTGTTAGGTGACACAGTGTCTACAATGCTTCCACTTGTTATCTCAGGCATTAGGCTGTTTTTGTTTTGGGGTTTACTTTTTCCAATACAGTTGTAATTCAAGTTTCTTTCTTTCTTAAAAAGAAACACTGGATAAAGTGATGGGTTGGAAAAATGCATCTAATTGAAGATGTATATTATGGTATACTAGAAATAGTATAATTATTTTCATATTAATGGAAATTGCTGCCTCCTGATTTGCATGACTTTCTGAATGCCAATACCATACTGTTTAATATATTTAAAATCAGGAAGTATGATGCCTCTTTTTTCTTCTTTCTCATGGACCTTTATTTTTAAAATGCCATTTTATATATGTTAAGTTGTATTTTTAGTGTAAATTTTTAAATATTCAAAAAAGCAAATACATATGTCACATAAACTCCAAAACACAGTTATTCATCACATTCTATTTTATTTTTTAAAAGATTTATTTTAGAGAGAGATACAGCGCTGTATGTACTCAAGCACATGCACACTTGGTCTTATGAGCAGGGAGAGAAACTGAGGCAGAGGGAGGCGAAAATTTCAAGCGGTCTCCGCACAGAGCATGGAGCTCTTCCGTGGCTGGATCGCATGACCTGAGATCATGACCTCAGCCAGAAGCAAGAATCAGATGCTTAACCAACTGAGCCACCAGGCACCCCTCTACTGATCACATTTTAAACTGATTCTTATATTTTCCCTATAGGAGAATCTCTCCTCTCTCTTTACACACACACACACACACACACACACACAGCTTACCAAAAAATTAGAATAATCTCACTATATGCATAAAACAGCATAAACTGTATTTTGTTCATTGGAAAATATAAGGACTGGGTAACAGAATATTCTTCACAACCATGAAAATTTTTAATTATGTATTAGTATCAGTACATTACAATTAGCTGAATTTCATATTGACAGAGATTTCGGGTAGTTTCCAAAAAATCTCAATTATAAACAGTGCTGTAATTTCTGTTCCTCTAATTGATACGTAACTTCATGTTCTTGTCCCTCTCTTCCAGTGTCTTAAATACCAAAGATAAAAAGAAAATAGAGGGACTCCTGGGTGGCTTCGTCATTTGGCGTCTGCCTTTGGCTCAGGACATGATCCCAGGTACTGGGATAAAGCCCTGCATCAGGCTCCCTGCTCAGTGGGGAGTCTGCTTCTCCTTCTAACTCTTCTTTGTCTGTCATGAATAAATAAATAAATAAAATCTTTTAAAAAAAAGAGGCAAAATTATATGTATATGAGTTTCTCCTGGCAACTTTGGTGGCAAGGACTACTCTCAGTATTCCTGTATCTAGTTTCTTTCTTCTTGGACAAGAGGAAAGTATGGGAGAAGAGCAGGAGAAGCTGTCTATTCCATGTTTCTTTTGTTGCACTGTAGCTATAGCTATATAGCTATATAGCTGTAGCTATATGTTTTTATTTTTTTTGTCTTGAATTTACCAGTTATAAGAGTAGCTTATTAAATATCATTCCTTAGAGCCTTAAGGACTCTATAATCAACTATATTCTTATATTAATATTTTCCTAAAATACTGAGAATATTTGCTCTTTCCTATTCTCAGTTTTTAATGTCATAGCCCTGGAGCCAGAAAGGGTTGCAGACACTTGAGGATGGGCATCAATTTGACTATTTGAATGGCTTATCACTGAAGGCAGTTACTATCTGGTTACTATTGGAAAATAGGACACTAGGAGAGCAAGGCATGTGATGACAAAATAGTTACTTAAATTTTATTCTGTGGCCATCTGGAATAAAGAGTCAATTAGAGTCAATTAGAGTCAATTAAGTCAATAAGAGTCAATTAAGATAACACTTTGAAAGACCAAATGTCAAATGTCTGCTGCAATAAAACATATTGATGGAGAAAAATGTGCCTGGGCTATCTCCCCCCTTTATGAGAAAGACTGAAGTAAAAAAAAACAGCAAGTGCAAGATTTTAAATTAGTGGCTTGAAGTACAGAGAACCCGCCAGTTCCAACCAACCAAAATAAAATCTATTTCTTGTAATTATGGGCTGTTTTCATAAAACATCAGATTCAGGGTCTGATAATTTGGGTTGCCGAAATCATTTCTAAGTTCAATTCACATTCTTGCCAGAACTATTATTTAAAATTAGGAAATTCATGGGATAAAGTAGGGCTGAGAGAATGGAAATGAGAAACTGGATGAATTTGGATGACTGTGAATATAATTATATGATAAACTTGTCTGATGGTCTAGTTTGGGCTTATTTAAAAACTATATAGTGGCTGACCCTAGGCAAGATATCTCACAAGCGAACACCAACTGACCTCAAGTTGCACCCCAGCAATTCCAACTGCCATCCCATCTCTAAGTGGACCCAGATTCAACACACCCTCAGTCAGTGCAAAATTCTACCCAAGATAAGAAGCCTCACATGCCACAAATACTGTAGCATTACTCTATATATCAGTGGAAATCTAGGTAATTTTAGAAACTGCTTTTGTTTATTAGAGCCATAAAGAAAAAAAAAACATATTTAAATACAGCCAAAAATATCTATAAACATGTTCTTGACAAAGATTCTAGACTCTTTAAGAACTAAACTGAGCATCTTCAGGTTTTTTTTTTTTTTTTTTTTTTAAGATTTTTTATTTATTTATTTGACAGAGAGAGATGACAAGCAGGCAGAGAGAGAGAGGAAACAGGCTCCCTGATGAGCAGAGAGCCCGAAGCGGGGCTCATGACCTGAGCCTAAGGCAGCGGCTTAATCCACTGACCACCCAGGCGCCCCCTTCAGGTGGTTTTTAAGTTTGCTGAGGTGGGTGACTAAAATTGGACTGACTGGGGTTGCAGTACTGTATGTTCCTTCTAGTTTATGATAACAGGAATGCAAAGGACAAATAAAATGGAAGTGTTCAACTCGATTATCAGTATAAGGTCTGCCTCCCTTCACTTTAATTATATCCCACAGAAGCGTCTGAACACTTAATTCAACAAGGTGGTAAAAAAATAAACTAGAGAGAACACCAGCATCCTTAACAAAGCTTATACTGCCTATACCTGTTGGCTGTGAAAGACACTAGGAGACAGAGGGGACCCTGAAGCAGTAAAAGCCAAAAGGCAGCACACAATCACTAGATAGTTTAATAATCAGCAGTGCTGATTAGTTACCAGAATGGTTTGATACAGTAAGATTTCTAGTTAACTGGCCATTGAGTTTCAAAGGGTAAAATACACTTTCCAAATCCTACTTGACATATGTATTCATGAGTCACTGTATCCCTGTATTCATTGTATCTGTCTCTCCCATGCATTCGCAATACATGACATATATATGACATATACACATGTCATATATATATATGAAAGAAATAACTCTAAATTACTATGTAAGTTCCAAATATAAGTCACTATAATAGAGAAAGTAAAACCCCCCTCCCACAAACAGGAATAGATTATTTCTTGGACCAAGAGGATGAAAAAACCTAGGACCCTGCACCAAAGGTTTTACAACAGTGCCACAGAACATACTGTGTTTTCTTTCTACCTTTAGCCAAAGGTACTCAAGGCCAGTTCTGAGGATAGAATATATAGGAAAAGAGACATGCTGAGGTATTTGTGCAGTTACTGATCACTGGCTCCCAGTCACCATTAACACCTGGAGGCACACAACGCTGCTATCCTATCACAGGTCAGAGTGAAAGTCTATGGAGGTAATGTGATAAAAGGAATGTTGGGCAATTTCCATCTCACAGTGAACCCAGTATATTCATGAGGTCATCCGGTTATGTCATCAGTTCCAGAATCATGAAGGCACCAAACATCTCAAAATCCCATCTGCATGTCCCTATTTAAAATGGTTTTTAAAGCAGTTGTGAGATTTAATTTGTATATACATCTGATTGCATTGGCACTGTACTGAAGGTACAAAAGCAACAGTCTGCGGGTGCTTTAGTAGAAATTAAGACAGTGACATCGCTGGTGGGAGTGAGTATTCACTGTATCTTTCTCTGCCATGCATTCACAATACACACATATACACCAAAGCTAAAAAACAACTTTACTCAAGAATGTACAAGTGAAACAGTAAAACAGTGCTTCATCTTATTAACACCTGACTATCAGACAAAATGAGAAGTATGAAAAAGTTTGCTGAAAATCAGCATTTAATGATTATCTAGAGTAAAACCACTTGTGTACTTATTTCAGTTAGAAGCTCAACTAGCTTCTTAGTTCATATAAGAGCTTCACTTGAAAGAGAAATTAAGGAAAAAATTCCATTTACAGCTGCATCTCAAAGAACAAAATAAATAGAAATATATCTAACCAAAGGCACCTCGGTGCTCAGTCAGTTAAGCATTGACTCTTGGCTTCTCCTCAGGTTATAATCTCATGGTTCATGAGGCTGAGCCCCGCTTTGGGCTCTGCACTCAGTGGGGAGTGTGCTTGAAAAGTCTCTGCCCTGCCACCACTTGCTTTGTCTCTCTGTCTCTCTCAAATGTATTTTTTAAAAAATCCTTTATTTTTTTTTAAATCCTTTAAAAAAATAAATAAACCTAACCAGAGAGATGAAAAACCTGCACTTGAAAAACTTTAAGACTAATGAAAGAAATGAGGATGACACAAAGAAATGGAAAGACATTCCATGCTAATGTATTGCAAGAATTAATATTCTTAAAATGTCTAGACCAGCCAAAGCAATGTACAGATTCAATGCAATGTCTATCAAAATACTAATAGCATTTTTCACAGAATTACAAATCTTACTAAAATGTTTCACAAAAGACCCCAAATAGCCAAAGAAATCTTGAAAAAGAAGATAGGTATCATAATCCTAGATTTCAAAATACACTACAAAGTGATAGGAATCCAAACAGAATGGTACTGACACAAAAACAGACACACAGATCAAAGGAATAGAATAGAGAGCACAGAAATAAAGCTATACTTATATGGTCAATTAATCTACAACAAATCCAGCAAGAAAATACAAAGACAGCCTCTTCAGTAAATGGTGCTGGGAAAACTGGACAGCTAAAGGCAAAACATGAAACCAGACCACTTTCTAACACTATACACAAAAATAAACTCAAGATGGATTAAGGACCTAAATGTGAGACCTAAAACCATAAAAATCCTAAAAAACAAACAAACAAAAAACAAAAACATATAGGCAGTAATTTGACATTGGCCATGGCAATATTTTTCTACATATGTCTCCTCAGGCAAGAGAAACAAAAACAAAATTAAACTTTGGGACAACATCAAAATAAAAAGCTTTTGCACACCAAAGAAAACCATCATCAAAATGAAAAAGCAATCTACTGAATGAGAGAAGATGTTTGCATCATATATTGAATAACTGGTTAATATCCAAAATATATAAAGAACTTACACAGGAGAACCTGAATAGACATTTTTCCAAAGAAGATATAGAGATGTCCAAAAGACACATGAAAAGATGCTCAACATCGCTCAAACCACAAGGAGATATCACCTTATACCTGTCAGAAGGGCTAAAACAAAGAAGATAAGAAATAATGAGTGTTGGTGAAGACATGGAGGAAAAAAAACCCGCATGTTATTAGAAATGTAAACTGATATAGCCACTGTAGAAAAAAATTACGAACAGAATTACCACATAATCCAATAATTTCACTACTGGGTATTTATGCAAAGAAAAAAAAAAAACACTAGCTCAAAAAGATATAGGCACCCCTATGTTTATTGCCACATGATTTATAATAGACAAGATATAAAAGTAACCTAAGTGTCCATCAATGATGAATGAATAAGGAAGATGTGGTATACATACATACACACACATATGCATATATATGCATATACACATATATATGCACATACTGTGTATATGTACATGTATGTATACATATGTATATATACATATACATGCATAATGTATATGTATGTGTATATGTCTGTATGCATATATTTATGATGGAACATTACTCAGCTATAGGAAAGATGAGATCTTGCCATTTGCAACAACATGGATGAACCTAACCTAGATGGTATGATGTTAAGTGAAACAAGTCAAACAAAGAAAACTAAATACAGTATAATTTCATTCATATGTGCAATTGAAAAAGCAAAACAAATGAATAACAAACAGAAAACAGAAGCAGACTAATAAATACAGAGAAAAAACTAATGGTAACCAGAGGGAAGGGGAAGGGAGAAGGCAAAATGGGTAAAAGAGAGTGGGAGGTACAGGCTTCTACCTATGGAATGAATAAGTTATGGAAATAAAAGGCACAACATAGGGAATATAGTCAGTGATATTGCAACAGTGTTGTATAGTGACAGTGACTATACTTTTTGTGAGCATAATACCACATATAGAGTTGCTCAATCATTATGTTCTATACCTGAAACTAATGTGCCATTGTATGTCAACTACAAAAAAAAAATTTTTTAATCTCACTTAAATGAAAGACTGGTAGAAAAGTTATATATATATACCATGAACTTGACAGTTCCCCAATATTTAAAGAGTATTCAAATAAGATTTGTCATGGCATTTATGAATGAGATTTTGGATACTGCATAATAAAATATGTCAAAATATGAATAGTCCAAATAACACCATGAATCAATATTTCCAAATGATCAATGCTTGATGTTACAAAGTCATGGAGACATAAAAGATCCATTCAAAGTGCAAATGGACTGATGTAATAGAGTAGGAAATTTATTGATAAGGTTTCAAATTCTGCATTACAACTGACCTTTAAGAAACTACCACTTTTCAAGTTTTCTTGTAATATCAAAGAAGAATAACCATAATTACCTGAAATTCTATTAAAATATGACTCTCATTTCTAACTACATGTATTTGTAATACCAAGTACTCTTCATATTACTCTTCACATAGTTTAACTTAAAATATATTCAACAAGGGCAGCTGGGTGGCTCAGTGGGTTAAAGCCTCTGCCTTCAGCTCAGGTCATGATCCCAGAGTCCTGCGATGGAGCCCTGCAGCGGGCCCTCTGCTCGGGGGGGAGCCTGCTTCCCTCCCTGCCAGCCTCTCTGCCTACTTATGATCTCTGTCTGTCAAATAAATAAATAAATAATTTATAAAAAAATACAATAGGGGCAATCTGTGTGGCTCAGCAAATTAAACATCTACCTTTGGCTCAGGTCATGATCCCAGGGACCTGGGATTGAGTCCTGTGATTGGCTCCCTGCTCAGTGGGGAGTCTACTTCTCCCTCTCCATGTGCTGCCTACCCTGCCCCCAACTTGTGCTCTCTCTAGCACTCTCCCTCTCTCGCTCTATCTCAGATGAATAAATAAAATCTTAAAAGAAATACGGCAATTGATTATAGGAATTCAACTTTGTTCTATTAACCAGGACATTAAAGTAGCTTACAAAATTATAAAATAATGGCACTTTTCTCATTTTTTGAAATTACAGTGATACTGTATAATGTATATATATGACAAATTATTCTGTGTAAGTTTATTGTTATTTTAAAGTGAATCAATAAATACATATTCAACAAAATTCTCATTATAATACTGAATGTGGCACATATTTACAGATTTTTATCCTAATAAACAAAAGCTCTTTGGGGACCTCAATAATTCTTCAAAGCATAAAGTGACCCAATACCAAAAATCTTGAGAACTGTTCAACTAGATAAACTAAGCAACTAAAATTCCTGACAAGCATGATGTGACAATATGGCAGAGTACGGATTTCCCAACATCAATACCCCTCACAGAAAAATCAGCTAGCCAGTATCCATACACAGGATGCCTTTGTAAAACTCTCAGAAACAAGAAATGACGTTGAAGCCACCCCTTGGACCACAAAAACTGAGGTAAGAAAAACTTCATTAGAAGGAAAAGAGAAGCAATTTCACCTGGAACACATTTCCACTCTCCCAGGATGGCACAGTGCAGCTCTGACAGTATTTCCCTACAGTGATCCCAAAGTGGACTTCCCATTTCCCTAGCATTATAAGACGCTTGCTGTGAGGCTCACATAGGTCTTGCCTCACAGGGGACACTGGAGGAATCAGAGGGTCTAGACTACAGGAGATCCGCTAGAGACAGAGAAGGAGGTGGGTCTCACAGCAACCAACATGTGGATCTTGGCAGACGCCATTTCTGGGGCAGAAGTGCCCAAGCAGAGACTCCAGTCAATGGCTCTCCCCATTTGCAGAGCCAAGCTGTGGCTCTATTTGGCCAAGAAACATGGTATGCAGTTCTGCCCAGTTTGTGTCTCCAGTCAATGGGCTATTTCAGCTAAGGAGCAAGTCCTATATCCTGCCCAGACAGGAAACCCATCAACAATCTTGTGGCAACCTCAGAGGCCACCCAACAAACCTACATGGGCAGAGACCCAAGACAGCAACTCCATCAGCTATGGAGCATAATCTCTGGCCCCAACTCATTAGGCATCCTGATCAGTGAATGAACTCTAGTGAACTTTAGCAGTCTCAGAGAACAGTCTACCACATCACTCAGCCACAGAGCACAACCTGAAGTCCTGCCTGATTGCTGAATACAGCCTATGGACTGACCTAACAGGATGTCCAGATGGTGGCTTCACATAACCTATAGCTCACTCAACCCCCCAAATGGGCCTTCCCAACAGCAGACCACAGCCTCTAGCCCTACCCAACTTCAAGGAACAGCTGTCAGAAGTTAGAGATGACATCAAGCATCTTTTCTAACCACAATGGTGTGAACTAGAAATCAATACCAGAATGAAAACTGAAAAATTCACAATCATGTAGAAATTAAACAATATATTCCTGAATAAACAATAGATTAGGAAGGAATCAAAATGGAAATCAAAAATATCTTGAGCCAGACAAACACTGAAACACAAAATACCAAAATGAGTAGGATATAGCAAAAGCAATTTTCTTTTTTTAAGATTTTACTTATTTATTTTTCAGAGAATTCACAAGTAGGCAGAGAGGCAGGCAGAGAGAGAGGAGGAAGCAGGCTCCCTGTGGAGCAGAGAGCCTGATGCAGGGCTGGATTCCAGGACCCTGAGATCAGGACCTGAGCCAAAGGCAGAGGCTTAACCCACTGAGCCACCCAGGCACCCCACCAAAGTAGTTCTAAGAGGAAGGTTATAGCTATAAAAGTACCTATATTAAGAAAAAATAAGATCTCAAATATATAACCTAACATTACATCTCAAGGAACTAGATAAAAGAATGAGGCAAAAAATTCGCAGAAGGAAGATTTAAAAAAAAAATTACAGCAGAAATAAATGGAATAGAAACCAGGAAAGTAACTGAAAACATCAATGAAACTAGGGTTGGTTTTATTTTGAAAAGATAAAATTGACAAATCTTAACGTGAATTAACCCAGAAAAATGAGAGAAGACTCAAATATAATTCCAAATGATAAAAGAGATTTTATGACTGCTATCACACAAATAAAAAGGGCCATAAGATCCTGCTGTAAGCAATTATACTCCAATAGACTGCACAACCTAGAAGAAATGGATACATTCTCCTGGCTAAGGGGGACACCATCATTGCTGAGGACTTTTTTGCTGGCTCACTTTCATAGATCAGAGATGATATGTGCATGTTGCAGTGGTATTTTATTCCATCATCTCAAGAAAAATAACATGATATTGAGGAAAAGAAAGCAAATTTTTTTATTAACATATAATGTATTATTTGCCCCAGAGATACAGATCTGTGAATCATCAGGCTTACACATTTCACAGCACTCACCACAGCAAATACCCTCTCCCCGATGTCCATAACCCAGCAACCCTATCCCTACTCCCCCAAGCCCACAGAAACCTTCAGCTTATTTCCTGAGATTAAGAGACTCTATGGTTTGTCTCCCTCCTGATCCCATACTGTTTCATTTTTTGCCTTTCTACGCCCCATGAGCCCCCCGAATATCTGAGACCAGAGGAGCAAGCACAGCACTATAGTAAGCCATAGGAATGAAACAGAGCCCTGTTTTATGAGACTTCCCTGGTGATGGTTAATTAATCACAGAGTCCCTAAAAATTCAATAGAGAGACACCAATTTAAAGTGCTGCTTGACATATAGTGTAAGGAAAAAATATGCATCATAACTCAATTCACGGTCATGAAAATTTATGGTCTTTTTTTTCTAGAACTAAGCTGGTACTCAGACCTGTAGTCCCCTGACTAAGGTGCAGACTATGTCTTTCCTCAGAAAGTCATACAATCATATTTGTATTGTTATAGTTGTATTCAGTGAATCTTTCTTCAAGAGTTCTACATTTTCCTGGTGACTATAAACTTGAAATAGATAAATAACTATTCCTCTTGGGGATATTAGATACTAACAAAACATGGAGCTTATATTGACCCTGAGAGACCCAACATGCCACTGAGGTCGAAGACTGAGAAGACAGCCTTAAGGAGTTAGGGCTTAGATACAGATTTAGCCCAAGCTCATTTAACAGTACATCCAGTGGAACCATGGATCCACTGGTAGTCCCTAGACTCATTAAGTCAGGGGCACTAGAATAGTCAAGACCATTCCTAAGTCCTAGTAACTGCCCACCCACTTCCTATTTATAGGATCTACATGGCCCAGACTAGTTAATACATAAAATTAACCATTTCACGATGGAAGAGCAGAGGCACAGGAACGGGAAAGAAAATATGCAAAATTTCTCTGTAGCCCTATTCACAGTATCATCTACTTCTTTGATATTAAACTAAAGGTAATACAGACTCTTCAGTGAAAATTCGAAGATAGAAATATCATTGAATCTGTGAGAGATAAAAAAGTATGATTTCTATCTTGGCCCATTTATCTAATTACTCTTAAAAAGAGTCATTTGTGAGGTGGAGAATGACCATTGATTATTACAACCATAAACAGATGGTGATGCCAATCAACCATAACTCAAGATCTGTTACCTCTTGAGTAAATCAACATAATCCTGGAGTGCTGCCATTAACTCACTAATAACTGAAATCCACAGCAGTTTACTTTTACTAAATGAACACTACCCTTTATTAACTTACCTCATTCTGTCACAGCATAGTTCAGAGAAACTTTATTTACCCTGTTAGCCATCTTAGTTTAGAATTTTCCAAAAGAAATCAGGAATTTGGGTAATCTACTTATTTGGCCAAGTGATTCCAAAACCATAAGCCAGCTACGGGCAGGGACTGTGTTTAAGCTTTAATTTACAGAGCAAAAAAAAAAAAAAAAAAAAAAGCCTTTATTTGGTCCTTAGCAGACATCTAATAAATGTTCTCATAATACGTGACTAAATAAGTGAATTATACAGAACAGAGATGGGCTCACTAACTCAGTGTAAGTTCCCTGTAACTATATCTGTTTGTAAGGTTATTATACTCTCAAGAAGAGGTCCTCAGAAAGAGAGACTGGCATACTTTCCAGTCTTCTGCTTCAGGTACACAGAAGAGAAAATTATATAACTGCCTAGATATGTTTCAAGAATTTCTAAAGTTCTAAGGTAGGCCACAAACTCTCAATTTATATAATATATATATATTAATATGTATATGTATATTTACAATATAAGTACACATGTGTGAATGTATATTATGATTTATAATAACTTGGGCTTTTATATATCTAAGGTAAGATGTATATATACATATATACCAGCTAAAGACAAAACTAAAATTTATCTTAAGTAACTTTATTTTTATGTTTTTCTCCAATATTCGGGAATTTTTAAAGGTTTATTTAGAGATCCTTGATAGGTATTTTTAGTTATGCTCAAATTTACCCTCTTTATTCATTAGTAAAGAAATATTTATAAAATTGAATAAAATCAGACTTACAATTTAAGTTTTATTATAAAAACTTAGAGCACCTAAATATCCCACTGCTTTCCTGAAAATTTAGTACTAAATGTAGCATAACACTTTTATAAAAGCAAGATAAAAAGCACAACTGTTCAGAGCATTAAGAAGACTTCTATCAAGAATTATTTTCCAGGGCGCCTGGGTGGCTCAGCAGGTTGGGCGACCTCCTTTGGCTCAGGTCATGATCCTGGAGTTCCGGGATCAAGTCCCACATCAGGCTCCCCAGCTCCATGGTGAGTCTACTTCTCCCTCTGACCTTCTCCCCTCTCATGCTCTCTCTCTCTCTTTCTCTCTCTCTCAACTAAATAAATAAATAAAATCTTTAAAAAAAAAAAAAAGAATTATTTTCCAGAGGTCAGCTGGGAAAATATCAGAGGAGGATGCTAAGCTCACTTCATTCCACAGATACACCTAGATAACACTCACATAAGCATAAACAACCCAGAAAAGAATCTGGGACTGACAGAAGAAACTTCAGAAATACAGGTAGACAAAAGCCCACATCAAACAAGGTTGGGATTGTGAAGACACTCTGGGAGCAACAGACACCATAGCTGTCCACGGTGGGGAGGATGCCAGTGATACAGAAAAGGGCAAAAAAATGATCTTTCACACCTTGGAGTTATTGAATGGGTAGAGGAATCCCTGAAATACTTGCCACGAAAGAAGGAGAGGTGAAATTTCTTGAGTTATTATAACCAACGGGATTTAAAGCCCCTATTTCTTCCTCCTTACTTTTGGTAGGTTGTATGTTTCTAGGAATTTTGTTTTCATAATATTCTGTTACAAGGTTTGTATTACTGTGGTGTTTGTTGTTATTTCTCCTCTCTTGTGATTTTGCTTACTTGGGTCCCCCTTCTTTTTTCTTTTCTTTTCTTTCTTTCTTTCTTTCTTTCTTTCTTTTTTTCTTTTTTAATGAGTCTGGATAGTTTTACCAATTTTGTTGATCTTTTCAGAGAACCACCTCCTGGTTCTACTGATCTGTTCCACTGTTCTGTTTTGTTTTTTCTTTTACTTTTTATATCATTTATCTTCTCAATCATTATTATTTCTATCCCCCTACTGGTTTGGGGCTTTGTTTGTTCTTTTTCTAGCTCCTGTAGGTGTAAATTTACGTTGTTTACTTGAGCCTTTTCTGTATCTATATCTTTATCTAGATCTATGCATCTATTAAGTCTATTTGCTCTACAGTGTTTTTGAAATCGCCTCCTTTATTATCACTTTTCTGCCTGGATGATTTATTTGTCATTGAGAGTTGGGATTTAAGTCCCTACTGTACTGCTGTTTATTTCTCTTTAAATTTGTTTAGTATTTGCTTTGCATATGTAGGTGTGCCAATGCTGGATCCCTAAATATTTATAATTATTATTACAAATATTAATACAAATATTATAATTATTAACTTACCCCTTTATCAGTATATAAAATATACCACTGTGGTTAGAAAAAATACTTGATTTCATCTCAAACGTCTTTAGATTGTTGAGACTTGTTCCATGACCTAAGATATGATGGAGAATTTCTTGCAAGCTTGAGGAAAATATATCCTGGTGTTTTGAAGGGAATGTTCTGTTTATGTGTATCTACCATATCCATATCTATAAATCTGTATCTATATCTTTATCTATTTAATGAAGGACAAGATGGCTTCACAGGAGAATTCTAGCGAATATTTAAAGAAGAGTTAAGGGACACCTGGACGGCTCAGTCAGTTAAGCATCTGCCTTCAGCTCAGGTCATGATCTCAGGGTGCTGGGATCAAGTCCCACATCAGGCTCCTTGCTTGATGGGGACCTTGCTTCTCCCTCTGCCTGAAACTCCCCGTGCTTGTTCTCTCTCTCTCTCTCTCTTTCTCTGACAAATAAATAAATAAAATTTTTAAAGAAGAGTTAGTACCTATTCTTCTCAAAATATTTCAGAAAGTAGAAAAGAAAGGAAACTTCCAAATTTATTCTAGGAGACTGATACCACCCTGATATCAAAACCATATAAGATACTACAAAAAAAAAAAAAAAAAAAAAAAAAAAAAAAAAGAGAGGACTGCACGCAAATATCCCTCATGAATATAGATCCAAAAATCCTCAACAAAATATTAGCAAGCTAAGTCCAACAATACATTAAAAAAATGCAGAAAAACAATTCAACAAAGTAAAACATCTATTCTTGATAAAACCCTCTGCAAAGTAGGTCTTCAGGGAATATACCTCAACATAATAAAGCCTTTACATGAAAAACCCATAGCAAACATCATTCTCAATAGGCAAAAACCAATAGCTTTTCCGCTAGGATCAGGAACCAGACAAGGATGTCCCCTCTCACCACTTTCATTCAACATAGTACCAGGAGTTCTAGCTATGGCAGTCAAACAACAAAAAGAAATAAAAGGCACTAAAATCAGCAAGGAAGAAGTCAAACTTTTGCTATTTGTAGATGACATGATACTAAATATAGGAAACCTTTAACACTCCACCATACAACTACTGTAACTGATAAAAATGAATTCAGTAAACTGGCAAGAGAAAAAAGATCAATATGCAGAAATGCATTCCTGTAGGGGTGCCTGGGTGGCTCAGTGGGTTAAAGCCTCTGCCTTTGGCTCAGGACATGATCCCAGGGTCCTGGGATTGAGCCCCGCATCAGGCTCTCTGCTCAACGGGGAGCCTGCATCCTCCTCTCTCTCTGCCTACTTGTGATTTCCATCTGTCAAATAAATAAAAAAATCTAAAAAAAAAAAAAGAAGAAAGAAAAGAAATGCATTCCTGTATACTAATGATGTAGCAGCAGAAAGTGAAATTAAGAAAACAATCCCATTTAAAAATGCACCAAAAATAATAAAATACCCAGGAATAAACTTAACCAAAGAGGTGAAAGATGTATACTCTGAAAACTGTAAAATACTGACAGAAGAAATTCAAGACAATTCAAAGAAATGGAAAGACATTCAATGCTCATGAGTTGAAAGAACAAATATTGTGAAGATGTTCACATCACCCAAACCAATCTACAGATTTAATGCAATGCATATCAAAATACCAACAGCATTTTTCACAGAGCTAGAACAAATAATCCTAAAATGTAAATGGAACCACAAAGGACCCGAAATAGCCAAAGCCATCTTGTAAAAGAAAAACAAAATTGGTGGTATCACAATTCTGGATTTCAAGTTATATTACAAAGTGGTAGTAATTAAATCAGTATTGTACTAAAAGAAAACAAACAGTATGGTATTGACATGAACAGACATTAATGACATCAATGGAATTGAACAGACATCAGTGGAATTGAACAGAAAACCCAGAAGTAAACCCACAATTATATGGTCAATTCATCTTCAACAAAGGAGGAATGGATATACAACGGGAAAAAGACAGTCTCTTTAACAAATGGTGTTGAGAAAACCAGTCAGCTACATGCAAAAGAATGAAACTGGACCACTTCCTTTCGTCATTCACAAAAATAAACTCAAAATGGATTAAAGACCTAAATGTGAGAGCTAAAACCATAAAAATCCTTGAAGAGAGCACAGGCAGGAATTTCTCTGACATCAGCCATAGCAACATTTTCCTAGCTATGTTTCCTGAGGCAAGGGAAATAAAAGTAAAAATAAACTACTGGGATTACATCAAAATAAAAAGCTTCTGCACAGCAAAGGAAACAAAAGACAACCTACTGAATGGGAGAAAATATTTGCAAATGACATATCAAACAAAGGGTTAATATCCAAAATATATAAAGAACTTCTAAAACTTATCACCAAAACCCAAATAATCCAATTAAGAATGCGCCGAAGACATGAATATTACATTTCTCCAAAGAAGGCATCCAGGTGGCCAGCAGACAAGGGAAGAGATGCTCAACATCACTCATCACCAGGGAAATGCAAATCAAAACTACAGTGAGAAATCATCACACACCTGTCAGAATGGCTGAAATCAAAACACAAGAAACAACAGGTGTGGTGAGGATGTGAAGAAAAAGGAACCCACACACACTATTGGTGGGAATGCAAAGTGGTGCAGCCATTTTGGAAAACAGCATGGTGGTTCCTCAAAAATTTCAAAACAGAACTACCCTATGATCCAGTAATTATATTACTGTGTATTTACTCAAAGAATAAGAAAACACTAATTTAAAGAAATATGTGCATGTCTATATTTACTGCAGCATTAGTTACAAAAGCCAAACTAAGGAAGCAGGCCAAGTGCACATCCAATGATGAATGGCTAAAGAAGATGTAGTATGTATAAACACACACACACCAACACACATATACATACACAATGGAATATTATGCAGTCATAGAAAGAATGAAATCTTGCCATTTGCAATAACATGGATGGAGCTACAGAGTATAATACTAAAGCAAAGTAAGTCAATCAGAGAAAGGCAAATACCATATGATCTCACTCACATGTGGAACTGAATAAACAAATGAGCAAAGGATAAAAACAAAGAAAGAGGGAGAGAAACCAAGAAACAACAGAAAACAAAATGATGGTTACTAAAGGGGAAGGGTGCGGGGGATGGATGAACCAGGTGACAGGGATTAAAGAGTACACTTATGATGAAAAATAAATAAAGTATTTAAAAAATTATTTTCCATCTGCATTGAAACGTGTAGTCAAAGTTTTTGAACTAACCTCTAAACAATTTGAGTAGCTTTCAGCTGTACAGAACTAAATGCAAGCAACTTTACTTCATCAATATTTTCACATAAGTAGAAATCGTATTTAAATTATAAAGTATAATGATAATTGTCAAAGATTTTGTGGTTTTAATGAATAATGAACTGGAAAAACTTTAGGAATAGGCTTTCATTAAAAATTTGGACAAAATACAATTCTGTTACTAAGTAAAAAATGTCTTTTTTAAATTCAAACTTTAAGAAGTTTCAAAAGTGCTTAATAATTGGAAATTATCCTGGGCACTGAGAAAATTTAGTTCCCATGGAAGTATTGTTATAATTCTGCTACATAACAATAAAAGCAAATGTGTACTGCTTATGCATCTGAAGTCAGCTGGGGTAAGTTAGGAGACTCTCTGATCATCTTATCTGGATTGAATGGTCGAGTGGTCTTCATTGGCCTTTTCTGAGACCTATATAAGGGCTCCCATCAATCTGTGTTTCATCCTCCATTAGATTATCACAGTGTTTTAATCAACATTCTTCAGAATAACAGAATCTACATAGCATGTACATATGTGTGTGGGTGTGTGTGGGTGTAAAGGCTGAAATCCAGAAAGTTCTATTGAAGTCTGAAAGTAGTCCACTACAGAAAGAAGAGCCAACACTGCAGATGAGGTTCAAAGGCGGTCTGCTGGAAAATTCTCCCTTCTATCCTACAGGCTGTTGTTTTAGTTCTATTCAGGTATTTAACTGATTGGATAGGGCCTGTTTGCATTATGGTGAACAATCTGCTTTACTAAAAGTCCACTGACTCAGAAATTAATTTCATCCAAAAAGATCCTCACAGAAAGACCCTGAATAATGTTTGACAAAATATCAGGATCTGGGTGTCTCTGATTAGCTGATACATTAAAATTAACCTTCACACATGGGAACAGCACAAGTATGGGAACACAGGAGAAAATACGCAAAATATCTTTAAGCATATTCAGAACTGGTACAACACCATTTCTGCCACCATCTATGGGACCAAGTAAGTCACAACACCAGCCCAAGTTTAAAGAACGGGGAATGGGGTGCCAACTCTTCAGGAACGTCAAAGTCATATGTCAAGGTATATGGATACAGAAAGTGGAAAACAACTAAAGCTATTAATGCAATCAGTCTAAACCTTTTTTAAATCTTTGGTATGATTTTATTTTAACAAATGCATCTTCATTGCCTGATTTAATCATATGCTTAGATGAATAATTCAGGATGCTTTGTTACTAGTAAGTCCAGATAATATTTGTGAGATTTGAACTTAAAAAGTATCTATTCTTGCTTGAAAAATGGTTAACAACCATATTATATAACATACCAGATTTGCAAGTTAGAATTTTTAACCACTATAGCAAAAACAGTAAGCCAGATGTTTAGTCATCTATCAACACTTTTGTGACCTACAGAATATGTAGTGTGAGCAGACTGAGCATTTATACACTTTATGTCCTGATTTAAGGCTGGATCCCCAATGCTTAATGATTATACAAATTTAAATAATGAGCATTTAAATGTCATGTTTTTGTCCTGAAGTGATGTTCCTCTTTTTTTCTTCCTTCATAGATCATTTTATGGAAGGAAGAGGTTACAAACTTCTACATGAATGATGCCAAGGAAAGCTTTAAAAAAATGAAGCAAAATAAAAATAATTTCATATAAATATTGACAAAAATTATTTATGTTAAGATAAATTTGGTAATCATTTGGTTTTTCAAATATTGCCTAAGCCATGAATAATGTCAAAGTGAAAAAAAAGAAAAATTATATATGAAACATTTTCTGATAATTTCTGAAAATAAAAAAATGATTAAAGTCAATAGAAAAATATTTGTAATTGTTATAAACTATGTATTTTTTCATTTTTATTCTCTGTTGGAAATCTTAATCTACTTTGATATTTTAAGAATTATGCATGAGGAATATTTTTCGGAGGAATATTTTTATCATGCTTATTTGAAAAGGCCTTATTTTTACCTTTTTGTTTTTACAATTTCCTGTTTTCAGATTTCAAATTTATTCTTCCTGCTGGTGAGAATATAAATTCTAAGTATGAATAAATTATACATACAAACAGCCAGATGTAAAGAAAGATAGTATACAAATAAATTATACTTACAAGCAGCTGGAGCTCACCAAATAATTTGGTATTTCAAATTGGTTTTAAGTACTAATTTAGTGACTCATTATATTCACAAAGATAACTAACTCAAGTCCAATAAAATGATTCTCTATTATACAGAGATACATTTTTATCATATAACTTCATCTTATTTTAAACAGTATTCATGTCACCATTTTCAGGACAAACCTATGCCCCTTTTTTTTTCTAGAGTCACATACAGGAAGCATCTGTTGTTCTCTTAGTTTAATTCATGATACCTGCTAGCATCATGAAAGCAAACAAATGATTTTTGAAACTTAACTCGAAGTCGCGAGTAGTTGCAAAGATTTAAACACATGTAAGAACTTCTTCCATTACCTATAATTTTTCTCCAGTCAGCTTCATCCTAGCAAATTCCAAATTAGGCAAATATATCAATCATATCAGAATACATAAGAAGAATAAACTTTAAAATTAATCTTCATCACCAAGTCAAAGATGTTTTTCTTTAGACCTATATCATCTGGATATCATTTCTTTGTAGGATTTTGCCATCTTTTGAACTAGTATAATTATTCCATAAATGTACCAAATAAATCAGAGGCACCTAACTTTCAGGCACCTATGTTATCACTCTGAAATGTTTCAGATCTTCATATAAAACATTTCAGACTACATAAACCCTATATACTAAAGGAAATAAAGGAAATACTCCAGGCCTGCAATATAATTAAGAACTGGACTATAGTACCAAAAATATATTATTTTCAAATATATTCCTCTAGATTCCATCTCTTGAAATGGGTAAGGGACATTACAGAATCTGGGAAAAGATAATCTTCAACATGAAGGCTAAATGAGAGACTAACATAAGCTAAGGAGGAGTTGTTAAGTTAGGAAAAAAAAAAAAAAAAGGTAAACCATGAAGCAGTGTTACACTGGTTTTGGTTAGAAAGATCTCGATGCCACAATTGTCTCTGACATTACTATGCGGGTTTGAGGACCTAAATAAAATTTTCAAGAACTTTAAATTTCTTCCTGTCAGGACCGATCATAATAATAAAGTTTTAGAGAAAATTTGAGAATTAAATGATAACTCATATGGATTATTTGGCACAAAGTAATTCCTCAATATGTGGTTACTGCTATCCTTTATACTCTAATCTTTACTGGCACAGGAATAAGTTGGCCTCTTCTAGTGTTACATCTCCAGACTCTAGAATAATTCCTGTAACATCACATGCACGATAAATACTGGTGAATGGGTTAATAAATATATCTGGCAAGCTCAAAAAAAATGGGAAAAGAACAGATGAGAATTTAAAATACTACATTTCGGGGCACCTAGGTTGCTCAATGGTTAGGCCTCTCTGCCTTTGGCTCAGGTCATGATCTTAGGGTCCTAGGATCAAGCCCCACATTGGGCTCTGCTCCGCAGGCAGCCTGCTTCCCCCCATCTCTCTCTGCCTGCCTCTCTGCCTACTTGTGATCTCTCTCTCTCTCTCTCTCTCTCTCTCAAATAAATAAATAAATAAATCTTTAAAAAGAAATAAAATGCTACATTTCTCACTTCTACATTTCTGTTTAATTAATTGGAAAGGCTTTACTTAATAAGACATTGAACAGAAAGGTACTGTCCCATTTATCTTTAATCATTTATTATATTAATATACTATGAATTAATGTAATTACCTTAATATATGGGAAACCCACATGGGAAATGACATTCCAACAGAAATGGTAAACATTCAGATAAAATCAAAGAAAATACTATGTAATAAGGGAAAAGATTTTTAAACTGATTCTCAGGAACTTAATAATTTATCCTTGCCCTATCTGGAATTTACTTTGTTTATGCTTTTTACTTGGTTTACACTTTTTAAAAATATGAATTTCTTCAATGGTCATTTCACCTCTGGTCATCACACAACTATCTTCCATATTCTCCTATTTCTTGGTATAGCTATCCCCCTAGAATTCCATATTAATGTGTTTACTGCACTGTTTTTTCACATTTATCTCTATTTACTCTTTTCCCTGATGTTTTCTACACACTTTTGTATCCTACTTTTCACTTTGGGAACTCTTGAATGATACAATATATAAATCTAGGGCTTTAAATTAAAGAAATACTTAAAAAATTGGTGGGAGAACTACCGTAATGGTGAATTAGAAAGTTTGAAGTAACAAATATCTTAGAAAGTATTTTCTCCTAAGTCTGATTGCAAGCATTTGAGAGATAACAACAAAATAAGAACTGTTAACAACAGCCAGGAAAAGAAGAAAGCCCCAACAGCTAAGCTGAGCATTTGAGGTCATTCTTCACTACCTTTCCAGGAATTTAGAAGGAGGTAAGTGAGACACTAAGAAGCTAAGCAAAGGGGGCACCTGGGTGGCTCAATGGGTTAATTAAGCTTCTGCCTTTGGCTCATGTCAGGGTTTCAGGGTCCTGGGATGGAGCCCCACACTGGGCTCTCTGCTCAGCAGGAATCCTACTTCTCCCTTTCTCTCTGCCTGCCTCTCTACCTACTTGTGATCTCTCTGTGTGTCAAATAATTAAATAAAAATCTTTAATTAAAAAAAAAAGAAGCTAAGCAATGATTCTGAAATCCTCATGAGACAGGGATACAAACCTGGGAACCAGAACCTGGCAAGGGAAGGCTAGAAAAACCACCCATAATTTGGATTGAACACCCTAAAGCAAAAATAAACAGAGGTGTACAAATATTTCTCAGTAATTTCTCAAATTATAATTTCTCAAATGGGACTAAAGACCAGAGTTTTAGCATTTCACTTCCCAAAACTAAGTTGAGAAGAAATGGGAATGCTAATGCCACTGGCCAACTGGCAGAGGATATAGCTATCCTATCTGAAGGAAATAATCTCGTGCAGACTTTGGGTTATTCCTACAACTTTTTATGTATAATACTATCACTCAATAAAAACAATAAAAATGGAGCACACATGAAGAAAAGTCAGATGAATTAGCGCATTGATAAAGAGATGGTAAAAACACACTCCCAAGGGATTTAGATGTAAGATTGCTCAAAGCCTAAATTTAAAATAACTATATTTAATAAGTTCAAGGAAATTAAACACTTAAAATTCCAGCACAGAATAATAAACACTTGGTCTACACACATCATAATAAACCGAAGTTAAAGATAAAGAGAAACCTTAAAAGTAGAGTACAAAAGCAGATTTTCAAAAGTGACAAAATAAGTACCAAGGTTTCAAGAGAACCAATGGCAACATCAAACAATACAAAGGTGAATTAATAAAGTGAGGAAATAAAATTAACTTTCAGTGTGCTAATAATAAAATTAAAACACAAGTACTGTAGGTATGGTTTATACAGCTTGTAAAAGTCACACTTAAAAAAATGTATAAAGTAGAAAGTGAAGTGATATAGATAGACCATGCAAACACTACCCAATGAAAATTTGGGAGATCTGTTATCATAGAAAAAGTAGCTTCTAAATCAATAAGCATTAGAGATACTTATAGCATAATAAAGTATCATATATTGTATTGAAAGAATTTTACATGTATCGCTCAATAACTAAGAAGAAAAATCTATAGGATATAAAAGTTTTTAAAAACAGAATGTAAAAAAAATAATAATAATATAATGCCCATTTACAGAAGACAGCACCAACCACTGTGAACAGATACTATTTCCAAGTGCAAACATGATATTTAACAGAACTGATCATAATCTGGGCCAGAAAACAATCTCAGCACGTTTTAAAATGTAACATGTTGATTCTGCTTTCTAACCAAAATGGGAGTAAGCTCTAATCAGTGATGAAAAGCTCTAGGCATACCACATTATATTTAGAGAGCTGTAAATGATTCCTTTAAAAAAAAAATTATTCCTTAAAAACTATGTAAAAAATTTGTGGTTGATGTCTGCTTCAAGCCAGTCATGATAAAATTTTATGAGATTTACCTACCCTCTAAACAATGAGGAAACTGAACCAAATACTTTTTTAAATGGTTTTTATACATTGGACCAAAACCATCAAAGAAGTATGATTACTAATAAAAAGGAAACAAAAGAGGCATAATACCACATGATTTTAAGACTTTATTATAAAGCAACTAAAATCAGAGTGTAATTTTGGTATAAAGGTGGACATATTCATCCACAGAAAGAACAGAGAGCCCAGTAATAGGCACACACAGAAATGGAATTGATTTTTGACAAATCTGGCAAGGTCATTCATTTGTGGAAATGATAATGCTTTCAACAGGATTGTGTGGAAACAACTTTGCCCATATGTAAATAAAACAAAAACAAAACTTAAACACATCTGAAATCATACACACAAAATAATAAGATGTAATAGAGCAAAGACCTAAAGATATACACTATCAAACATCAAGGAAAAATATGAAAAGAAAACCTTTGTACCTTTGGATAAGGCAATGATCTATTAAATAGGCCTCAAGAAGCATGAGAGAAAAAGATGATAAATGTACTTGTTCAAAATTAAAAATGTGCCCTTCACAAAGGCAAGCAACGCATGCCCCACTCATGTGCACACACATAAAAAGGCAAACTAGAAAGAAAGTATTTACAAAATATATAGTTCAGTAATACACTTATATTTAGGATCTATAAAGAAGCATTACAACTCAATAATAGGGCAAACTATTCACAATAACAAGATACTTTATCAACAGATACTTTATGTAAAGATATATAAACAGCAACTAGGCACACAAAAATATGTTCAATAACACTGGTCTTTAGGGACACTCAAATTAAAATGACCATGAGACATGATTATATATCCACCAAAAGAGCAAGAATTAGAAGCAGAGACAAAACCAAGTGTTGGAGAAACTACAGAACTACTAAATTCTCTTAATAATGCAAAGCATCACAACCAGTTTAAGAAATAGCTGATCAGTGTCTTTGAAAGCTAAAATTAACATTCACAGCAAGGCACATAATTCAGCACAGTCACATCCTATATATTTATCACAAAGATGTGAAAACCTATGCTCATGAAAAGATTTGTACTCTAGGGATGCCTGGGTGGCTCAGTTGGTTAGCCGTCTGCCTTACACTGGATCATGATCTCAGGGTCCTGGGATTGAGCCCCTATCCCCTGCTCAGCAGGAAATCTGCTTCTTCCTTCCCCTCTGCCAGCCTCCCCTGATCACGCTCTCTCTCTCTCTCTCTGTGTTGCTCTCTCTCTCAAATTAATAAATAAAATATTTAAAAATAAAAATAAAAAGAATATACTACTTACATCCTTAAAAACTATACCCAACGACTGATTTTCAGCAAGCTTATGCTAAGGGAAACAATCTAGATAAAAAAGACTGCATATGGCCTGAGGAGGCTTCCACATATATAAAATTCTCAAAGAACAAATCTAAAATAGTAGAAAAAAGATAAACTGTTTTCAGAACAGAGGGAGCAGAAAGGGAGTGACTAAAAAAGGAATAAGGGAAAGTTTTTAGAAAGTGGAAATATTCTAAATGAGTTTTTGGCGGTGTGTATTCATTTTTTAAGGAACCTCAAACAGCATACTTATAATTAATTTTATTGCATATAAATTTTTCCCCAATAAGACACATTTTAAAACTGTAAAATCTAACAAACAGAAACTTCTTCACATACAGAACTTGCTGAGAAGAAAATCCATCATCGTAAGTGGAAAAAGGGCTCCAAGTTAATGAACTAAGATTCCATCTCAACGAGCAAGTAAAAGACAGCAAATGCATATTTAACTAGAGGAAGAAAGGACAAAGTAAAGACTGGATATATACAATCGAGAAAATGGAAAAGCCGAAAGCTGTTTCTTTGGAAAAGACTCTGAGATACCAGTGAATCCCTTAGAAAGATGGAAGACAGAAGTGAGGAGATACCATAACCAACATCCAGAATAAAAAGGACAGTCACTATACAACCTGCACATATAATAAATTCATAGAGTGTATTTTAAACACAATTTCATGCTTAATTTGAATCTCAAGTATATTATACAAATCCCTGGAAAATCACATCATGTAATACTGACATAAAAAGCAATCAAATTCTATAAAATTATTAAGAAAATCATCTGTAACTTAAAAACGTTTAATAAGAAACGTCAGACTCATAGTTTTCAAGAGCTCTTCCAAACATTTGAAGGAATATATATTACACAACAAACTCAATACAGATGTAAAAATTCAGAATAACCTCGATAGCAAAATCTGAAAATAACACTGTTAAAAGGAAATTATAAGTGACCATACCTCCTAAATTGATGCAAATGTTTAAAACTTATTTGCAGAAACTAGGCAAATGTAAAAATATGATTTTAAAAGTCTAAATTGGATATATTCCAGGAATGAAAGATTAATATAACATTGAAAAATCTATTTTTATTTTAAGGAGTTTCACCTCCTTAAAGTAAGATAAAAATATATAATTATTTAAACATATTTAATACACCTATTTTTGGCAAAAAAAATATAGAAAACTAAAAACAGAATTTAAGGTCTTTACCTAATAAATATAATCAATGAAAATTTATCCACACTTAAAAATCAAAATGTGGGAAGGGGAAGATGGCGGAGAAGTAGCAGGCTGAGACTACTTCAGCTAGCTGGAGATCAGCTAGATAGCTTATCTAAAGATTGCAAACACCTGAAAATCCATCGGCCTATCAAAGAAAAGAAGAACAGCAATTCTGGAAACATTAAAACAACCACTTTCTGAAAGGTAGGACTGGCGGAGAAGTGAATCCAAAGCTACAGGAAGATAGACCCCAGGGGGAGGGGCCGGCTCCCGGCAAGCGGCAGAGCAACAGAGCACAAAATCAGGACTTTTAAAAGTCTGTTCTGCTGAGGGACATCGCTCCTGAGGCTGAACCGGAGCGAAGCCTACGCGGGGTCAGCGTGGACTCAGGTCCCACAGGGTCACAGAAGGATCGGGGGTGTCTGAGTGTTGCAGAGCTTGCACGTATGGGAACGGGAAAGCTGGCTACAGAGACAGAGCCAACAGTGAGCTTGCAGCTCGGGGTTACCTTGAACCGGTGGCAGGCTCAGTGAGCTCGGAGCACGGCCGAAGGTCAGGCAGACGGGAGTAACTGGGCGCTGTTCTCTGAGGGCGCACTGAGGAGTGGGGCCCTGGGCTCTCGGTTCCTCCAGGCCAGAGACCAGGAAGCCGCCATTTGTATTCCCATCCTCCGGAACACTACGGAAAGCGCTCAGGGAACAAAAGCTCCTGAAAGCAAACCCGAGCGGATTACTCAGCCAGGCCCCTGGTAAGGGCGGTGCAATTCCACCTAGGGCAAAGACACTTGAGAAATACTACAACAGGCCCCTCCCCCAGAAGATCAACAAGAAATCCAGCCGAGACCAAGTTCACCTAACAAGGAGTGCGGTTTCAATACCAAGGAGAGCAGCAGAATTCCAGAGGAGGAGAACGCAAAGCACGGAACTCATGGCTTTTTTCCTGTGATTTTTTTTAATCTTGCAGTTAATTTAATTAATTTTTTATTCATTTTTTGTTTTTTTTCTCGACTTCTGGTAAAATTTTTTTTTAACATTTACCTTTTCCTTTTTTAACGTTTTTTAACTAGTTTATCTAATATATATATATTTTCTTTTTTATATTTTTCTTAATTGTTTTTTTTTAAATTCTTTTCTTTTCTTTTTTCTTTTTTTTTCTTTCTTCCTTTTTGAACCTCTTTTTATCCCCTTTCTCCACCCTCACGATTTGGGATCTCTTCTAATTTGGTTAAAGCATATTTTCCTGGGGTTGTTGCCACCCTTTTAGTATTTTACTTGCTCCTTCATATACTCTTATCTGGACAAAATGACAAGACGGAAAAATTCAACACAAAAAAAAAGAACAAGAGGCAGTACCGAAGGCTAAGGACCTAATCAATACAGACATTGGTAATATGTCAGATCTAGAGTTCGGAATGACAATTCTCAAGGTTCTAGCCGGGCTCAAAAAAGGCATGGAAGGTATTAGAGAAACCCTCTCAAGAGATATAAAAGCCCTTTCTGGAGAAATAAAAGAACTAAAATCTAACCAAGTTGAAATCAAAAAAGCTATTAATGAGGTGCAATAAAAAATGGAGGCTCTCACTGCTAGGATAAATGAGGCAGAAGAAATAATTAGTGATATAGAAGACCAAATAACAGAGAATAAAGAAGCTGAGCAAAAGAGGGACAAACAGCTACTGGACCACGAGGGGAGAATTCGAGAGATAAGTGACACCAAAAGATGAAACAACATTAGAATAATTGGGATTCCAGAATAAGAAGAAAGAGAGAGGGGAGCAGAAGGTATACTGGAGAGAATTATTGGGGAGAATTTCCCCAATATGGCAAAGGGAACGAGCATCAAAATTCAGGAGGTTCAGAGAACGCCCCTCAAAATCAATAAGAATAGGCCCACACCCCATCACCTAAAAGTAAAATTTACAAGTCTCAGTGACAAAGAGAAAATCCTGAAAGCAGCCCGGGAAAAGAAGTCTGTAACATACAATGGTAAAAATATGAGATTGGCAGCTGACTTATCCACAGAGACCTGGCAGGCCAGAAAGAGCTGGCATGATATTTTCAGAGCACTAAACGAGAAAAACATGCAGCCAAGAATACTATATCCAGCTAGGCTATCATTGAAAATAGAAGGAGAGATTAAAAGCTTCCAGGACAAACAAAAACTGAAAGAATTTGCAAACACCAAACCAGCTCGTCAGGAAATATTGAAAGGGGTCCTCTAAGCAAAGAGAAAGCCTACAAGTGGTAGATCAGAAAGGAACAGAGACCATATACAGTAACAGTCACCTTACAGGCAATACAATGGCACTAAATTCATATCTCTCAATAGTTACCCTGAATGTTAATGGGCTAAATGCCCCTGTCAAAAGACACAGGGTATCAGAATGGATAAAAAAACAAAACCCATCTATATGTTGCCTCCAAGAAACTCATTTTAAGCCCAAAGACACCTCTAGATTTAAAGTGAGGGGGTGGAAAAGAATTTACCATGCTAATGGACATCAGAAGAAAGCAGGAGTGGCAATCCGTATATCAGATCAATTAGGTTTTAAGCCAAAGACTATCATAAGAGATGAGGAAGGGTCATCATACTCAAGGGTCTGTCCAACAAGAAGATTTAATAATTTTAAATATCTATGCCCCCAACGTGGGAGCAGCCAACTATATAAACCAATTAATAACAAAATCAAAGAAACACATCAACAATAATACAATAATAGTAGGGGACTTTAACACTCCCCTCACTGAAATGGACAGATCATCCAAGCAAAAGTTCAACAAGGAAATAAAGGCCTTAAACGACACACTGGACCAGATGGACATCACAGATATATTCAGAACATTTCATCCCAAAGGAACAGAATACACATTCTTCTCTAGCGCACATGGAACATTCTCCAGAATAGATCACATCCTCGGTCCTAAATCAGGACTCAACTGGTATCAAAAGATTGGGATCATTCCCTGCATATTTTCAGACCACAATGCTCTGAAGCTAGAACTCAACCACAAGAGGAAGCTTGGAAAGAACCCAAATACATGGAAACTAAACAGCATCCTTCTAAAGAATGAATGGGTCAACTGGGAAATTAAAGAAGAATTGAAAAAAATCATGGAAACAAATGATAATGAAAATACAACAGTTCAAAATCTTTGGGACACAACAAAGGCAGTCCTGAGAGGAAAATATATAGCGGTTCAAGCCTTTCTCAAAAAACAAGAAAGGTCTCAGGTACATAACCTAACCTTACACCTAAAGGAGCTGGAGAAAGAACAAGAAAGAAACCCTAAGCCCAGCAGGAGAAGAGAAATCATAAAGATCAGAGCAGAAATCAATGAAATAGAAACCAAAAAAACTATAGAACAAATCAATGAAACTAGGAGCTGTTTCTCTGAAAGAATTGATAAAATTGATAAACCCCTGGCCCAACTTATCAAAAAGAAAAGAGAAAGGACCCAAATAAATAAAATCATGAATGAAAGAGGAGAGATCACAACTAACACCAAAGAAATACAAACTATTATAAGAACATACTATGAGCAACTCTACGCCAATAAATTTGACAATCTGGAAGAAATGGATGCATTCCTAGAAACATATAAACGACCACAACTGAACCAGGAAGAAATAGAAAGCCTGAACAGACCCATAACCAGTAAGGAGATTGAAACAGTCATTAAAAATCTCCAAACAAACAAAAGCCCAGGGCCAGACGGCGTCCCAGGAGAATTCTAGCAAACATTTAAAGAAGAACTAATTCCTATTCTCCTGAAACTGTTCCAAAAAATAGAAATGGAAGGAAAACTTCCAAACTCATTTTATGAGGCCAGCATCACCTTGATCCCCAAACCAGACAAGGATCCCATCAAAAAAGAGAGCTATAGACCAATATCCTTGATGAACACAGATGCAAAAATACTCAACAAAATACTAGCCAATAGGATTCAACAGTACATTGAAAGGATTATTTACCACGACCAAGTGGGATTTATTCCAGGGCTTCAAGGTTGGTTCAACATCCTCAAATCAGTCAATGTGATACAACACATCAATAAAATAAAGAACAAGAACCATATGATATTCTTAATAGATGCTGAAAAAGCATTTGACAAAGTACAGCATCCCTTCCTGATCAAAACTCTTCAAAGTGTAGGGATAGAGGGCACATACCTCAATATCGTCAAAGCCATCTATGAAAAACCCACCGCAAATATCATTCTCAATGGAGAAAAACTGAAAGCTTTTCTGCTAAGGTCAGGAACACGGCAGGGATGTCCATTATCACCACTGCTATTCAACATAGTACTAGAGGTCCTAGCCTCAGCAATCAGACAACAAAAGGAAATTAAAGGCATCCAAAACGGCAAAGAAGAAGTCAAATTACCACTCTTCACAGATGATATGATACTATAGGTGGAAAACCCAAGAGACTCCAGTCCAAAACTGCTAGAAATTATACAGGAATTCAGTAAAGTGTCAGGATATAAAATCAATGCACAGAAATCAATTGCATTTCTCTACACCAACAGCAAGACAGAAGAAAGAGAAATTAAGGAGTCAAACCCATTTACAATTGCACCCAAAACCATAAGATACCTAGGAATAAACCTAACCAAAGAGGCACAGAATCTATACTCAGAAAACTATAAAGTACTCATGAAAGAAATTGAGGAAGACACAAAGAAATGGAAAAATGTTCCATGCTCCTGGATTGGAAGAATAAATATTGTGAAAATGTCTATGCTACCTAAAGCAATCTACACATTTAATGCAATTCCTATCAAAGTACCATCCACCTTTTTCAAAGTAATGGAACAAATTATTCTAAAATTTATATGGAACAACAAAAGACCTCGAATAGCCAAAGGGATATTGAAAAAGAAAGCCAAAGTTGGTGGCATCACAATTCCGGACTTCAAGCTCTATTACAAAGCTGTCATCATCAAGACAGCATGGTACTGGCACAAAAACAGACACATAGATCAATGGAACAGAATAGAGAGCCCAGAAATAGACCCTCAACTCTACAGTCAACTAATGTTCGACAAAGCAGGAAAGAATGTCCAATTGAAAAAAGACAGCCTCTTCAATAAATGGTGCTGGGAAAATTGGACAGCCACATGCAGAAAAATGAAATTGGACCATTTCCTTACACCACACACAAAAATAGACTCAAAATGGATGAAGGACCTCAATGTGCGAAAGGAATCCATCAAAATCCTTGAGGAGAACACAGGCAGCAACCTCTTCGACCTCAGCCGCAGCAACATCTTCCTAGGATGTTCCCTTGAAGGGCAAGGGAAGCAAGGGCAAAAATGAACTATTGGGATTTCATCAAGATCAAAAGCTTTTGCACAGCAAAGTAAACAGTTAACAAAACCAAAAGACAACTGACAGAATGGGAGAAGATATTTGCAAATGACATATCAGATAAAGGACTAGTGTCCAGAATCTATAAAGAACTTAGCAAACTCAACACCCAAAGAACAAATAATCCAATCAAGAAATGGGCAGAGGACATGAATAGACATTTCTGCAAAGAAGACATCCAGATGGCCAACAGACACATGAAAAAGTGCTCCATATCACTTGGCATCAGGGAAATACAAATCAAAACCACAATGAGATATCACCTCACACCAGTCAGAATGGCTAAAATCAACAAGTTAGGAAATGACAGATGCTGACAAGGATGCCGAGAAAGGGGAACCCTCCTACACTGTCGGTGGGAATGCAAGCTGGTGCAGCCACTCTGGAAAACAGCATGGAGGTTCCTCAAAATGTTGAAAATAGAACTGCCCTATGACCCAGCAATTGCACTATTGGGTATTTACCCTAAAGATACAAACATAGTGATCCAAAGGGGCACGTGCACCCGAATGTTTATAGCAGCAATGTCCACAATAGCCAAACTATGGAAAGAACCTAGATGTCCATCAACAGATGAATGGATCAAGAAGATGTGGTATATATACACAATGGAATACTATGCAGCCATCAAAAGAAATGAAATCTTGCCATTTGCGACAACATGGATGGAACTGGAGCGTATCATGCTTAGCGAAATAAGTCAAGCAGAGAAAGACAACTATCATATGATCTCCCTGATATGAGGAGGTGGTGATGCAACATGGGGGCTTAAGTGGGTAGGAGAAGAATAAATGAAACAAGATGGGATTGGGAGGGAGACAAACCATAAGTGACTCTTAATCTCACAAAACAAACTGAGGGTTGCTGGGGGGAGGGAGTTTGAGAGAAGGGGGTGGGATTATGGACATTGGGGAGGGTATGTGCTTTGGTGAGTGCTGTGAAGTGTGTAAACCTGGCGATTCATAGACCTGTACCCCTGGGGATAAAAATATATGTTTATAAAAAATAAAAAATTAAAAAAAAAATCAAAATGTGACAATGACACATGCCACTGTTGTTTCTATTAAAAGTTATTCAGGAGGCAAAAAAGTAAGAGAGTAAAAAATTGAGAGAATTAAGTAAATAAAAATATAAATGTTAAAAAGAAAAAATTAAAATATCCTCATATGAAGATGGCATAAATTGCATAGAGTCCAAAATAACATGTCAATAAACTATTAGAATTAATAATTTTTGAGGTCAACAATTAAGTTAAAACATATACAATCATTTCTCTGTGCACCAAAAAAATTATTTTAACTGGAGGTTTTAAAAATCATGTCTTTTCATAAGCACTGAAATCAAACACTGGGATCTCAGGTTTCCAGTTCTGCAATGTAAGGAAGTTTGAAAGATGCCACTCTTCCTAACCACAAGTAAAAAGCTAAGCACATGAAACAATCAACATCTTCTGGATCTGTAAGACAGAGGAGGACAAGAAGCAAACAACTACCCCAAAGACTGGAAAGACAAACGGAATCACCTAATCATGACTTACCTAGCAGAGACTCAGAGTGGAAACTGCCTCAGGACTAGATGCCAAGGTCAGAAAACATGAACTGTAATCAATTAACTACTAGAAGCTCAGTGTGGACAAGTTTAACAGTTCAAAACTCCAGGGGGGAATCCAGTCACAAATCATAAAATCATGAGATTTGCCCTCTGGAGAGCTGCAAGGTTTCCACAGAGCAGAAAAAGATCTCCTCCAACTTCAGGGAGGGGGTAGGGGAAGAGAACTACTTTGAAATACACCAGAACATTCTTACCAAGCCCTGCCCTCAGGGGAAACTAGTTCACCAAAGCCTGAACCTTCTGGGGTATTAGTAGAGACTAACTGCTTTGGGGGAAGGGAAAAGTCCAACTCCAGCCCACTCTTGTCTCCATATCCCACCTACAGAAGACAGAATGAAACAAAACAAAGATACCATTGTTGACCTTCCAGAAACAGGCTCAGGAAAACATCTGAGACCTAATCACAGAACTACAGAACATTTATTCCTTCACCCCCTCCCACACCTGGCCACCACCTTACTAAAGACCTATTAACAGCATTTCCTTTTATCTAGTAAATCATATCCACACATAGCAAAAGGCAGCGGGGGGCGGAAAAGGACCATCTGAAGAGACAAAGCAAGCATCAGAACCCAACGCAACAGGGATGTTGGAATTTATCAGAGTAGAAATTTAAAACAACTGTGATTAATATGCTAAGGTCTCTAAAGTATAAAGTAGATAGCAGGCAATAACAGAAGGTAATGCAAGTATAGATATAGAAAGCCAAAAAAAAAAAAAAAAAAAAAAAGAAAAAGAAATGCTAGAGATAAAAAGCACTGTAACAGAAATGAATACTTTTGATGGGCTTATTAGTAGACAATTTTCTGCAGAGAAAAAATCTCTAAGCTAGAGGAAAAGCCTTGAAAACTTTAAAGCAAAGAGAACAAAGATTGAGAAAAACAGAAAAGAATATCCAAGGACTGTGGGAAGGACTGTGGGAATATCCAAGGACTGTGACTGAAGGAAAAGAGAGAAAGAACAGAAGAAATACTTGAAACAATGATGATCCATTTCCCCCCAAATTGTCAGCTACCAAACTGCAGATCCAAGAAACTAGGAGAATGTCAAGGAGGATAATTCCGGGGGGGGGGGGGCACACATCTACACCCAGCCCTATCATTTACAAACTACAGAAAATCAAAGATAAAATCCTGAAAGAGGTGTGTGTGTGGGGGGGGGAGGGTATTAAAAAACAAATCAAGGGCGCCTGGGTGGCTCAGTGGGTTAAGCCTCTGCCTTCAGCTCAGGTCATGATCTCAAGGTCTGGGATCGAGGACCGCATCAGGCTCTCTGCTCAGTGGGGAGCCTGTTTCCCCCTCTCTCTCTGCCTGCCTCTCGGCCTACCTGTGACCTCTCTCTCTCTCAAATAAATAAATAAAATCTTTAAAAAAAAAAATCAAAAACAACTTCCACCTTACCTACAGAAAAATAAAGATAAGAATTACATCAAACTTCTCTTCAGATATGATGTGAGTAAGAGGAGCTTGAGGTGAAATATTTAAAGTGTTGTGAGGGCACCTGGGTGGATGGACCAGTTAACCATCTGACTGTTGATTTCGGCTCAGGTCCTGATCGCAGGACTATGAGATCCAGTCCCCCCCCAGGTGGTGCTCCTCACTCATTGCCGAGTCGGCTTAAGATTCTGTCCCTTGCCCTCTGCTCCTCCCCCACTCCATCACGTGGGTGGACACACTTGCTCTCTCTCTTTCTAAAAAAAAGAAAGAAAAATAAAGGGTTGTGGGCGCCTGGGTGGCTCAGTGGATTAGGCCGCTGCCTTCGGCTCAGGTCATGATCTCAGGGTCCTGGGATCGAGTCCCACATCGGGCTCTCTGCTCAGCAGGGAGCCTGCTTCCTCCTCTCTCTCTCTCTGCCTGCCTCTCCGACTACTTGTGATTTATCTCTGTCAAATAAATAAATAAAATCTTTAAAAAAAAATAAAAAATAAAGGGTTGAAAGGAAAAAAAAAATCACCAACATAGAATTCTGTGCCTTGTAAATTATCTTTCAAAAGTGAAGAAGCAATAAAGATTTGCTCAGAGAAATAAAAACTGAGGATTTTTTTTTAAGATTTTATTTATTTATTTGATAGAGATCACAAGTAGGCAGAGAGTGGATGAGGCAGGCTCCCCACTAAGCAGAGAGCCCCCTGTGGGGCTCCATCCCCCAGGCCCTGAGATCATGACCTGAGCAGAAGGCAGGGGCTTTAACCATTGGCCACCCAGGTGCCCCAACTGAGGGGATCTTTTGCCAACAGACCTGACTTGCAAGAAATGATAAAAGAGGCGGACCACCTCTGAGCTGTTTCCTGTCAGTAACAGCATCACCATGATTCTTCAGAGGCTCTTCAGGTTCTCCTCTCTTATTCGGTCTGTAGTCTCAGTTTATATTAGGAGGAATGTTAGTGTGACAGCAGTAGCACTTAATAAGGAATTGTTCCTGTAGAGAAACCCTTCCTGAACAGGATTGGAGAATATAAAAGTAAGCCACAGGCGTCTGGAGAACCCATTGATACTGGCCCAGAGTACTAGCAAGACCTAGACAGGGAACTTCTTAAGCAAATGTACAGTAAAGCAGATATGGGTATGTTCCTGGACTTCAAATTTGAAGATCCTAAATTTGAAGTCATCGAAAAATGCCAAACCTGAAGAAATAATATAAAATTTATTTGGTAATTTATCTAGATTAGTTGTACAACTGGATCAGAATAAATTTCTGATTTCTCAGAATGAGAAAGTCGTACGGTAGCTCATTTCTCATTTCCCAACTGCCAAAAAAAAAAAAATTTAAAGAACTTTTCTAATTCAATTTTTTAATTTAAATTCCATTAATTAACATATAATGAATTATTGGTTTCAGAGGTACAGGTCTGTGATCTATCAGTCTTACATAATACCTAGTGCTCATTACCTCATACGTTCTCTTTAATGTCCCTTTGTGTGTTTCCTATGATTAAGAATCTCTCATGGTTTATCTCCCACTCTGTTTTCATCTTGGTTTTGTTTTTTTGTTTTTTTCTCCTTCTTTTCCTCTGACCTTCTGTTTTGTTTCTTAAATTCCACATATATGATAATTGTCTTTCTCAGATTGTCTTATTTTGCTCAGCATCATACCCTCTAGTTCCATTCCACATCATTGGAAATGGTAAGATTTCACTTCTTTTGATGGCTGCATAGTATTCCTATATATATAAATGGATATCTATATAGATATCCATTTATATATATAGGAATACTATATATATAAATACTATATATAGATATAGATATATAGATATCCATTTATATATATAGGAATACTATATAGATATATAGATATATAGATATGGATAAAGAAGATATGATTATACATACATATATATATAAAGAAGATGTGATTATACATATATATAGATAGATAAAGAAGATGTGATTATACATACATACATACATATAGATACATACAGATGTACGTATGTATGTATAATCATATCTTCTTTATTCATTCATCTGTTGATGGACATCTAGGTTCTTTCCATAGTTTGGCTATTTGGACATTGCTCCTATAAACATTAGGGTGCACATGCCCCTTCGGATCACTACATTTGTATCTTTACGGAAAAAACCCAGTAGTGTGATTCCTGGGTCATAGGGTAGCTCTATTTTCAACTTTTTGAGGAAACTCTGTGCTGTTTTCCAGAGTGGCTGCACCAGCTTGCATTCCCACCAACAGTGGAGGTGGGTTCCCCTTTCTTCACATCCTCACCAACATCTGTCATTTCCTGACTTGTTAATTTTAGCCACTCTTGACTGGTGTGAGTTGGTAGGTATCTCATTGTGGTTTTGATTTGTATTTCCCTGATCCTGACTGATGTGGAGCACTTTTTCATGTGTCTGTTGGCCATCTGGATGTCTTCTTTCCAGAAATGTCTGTTCATGTCTTCTGCCTATTTCTTGATTGTTTTGTTTGTTCTTGGGGTGTTGAGTTAGATGTATTCTTTATAGATTTTGGATACTAGCCCTTTATCATATCATGATATGTTATTTGCAAATATCTTCTCCCATTCTGTAGATTGTTTTTGGTTTTGTTGACTGTTCCGTTTACTGTGTAAAAGCTTTTGACTTGATGAAGTCCCAGTACTTCATTTTTGCCTTTGCTTCCCTTGTCTTTGGAGACATATCTAGCAAGAAGTTGCTGCAGCTGAGGTCAAAGACGTTGCTGCCTGTGTTCTCCTCAAGGATTTGATGGATTTCTGTCTTATATTTATGTCTTTCATCCATTCAGAGTCTATTTTTGTGTGTGGTATAAGGAAATGGTCCAGTGTCATTCTTTTGAATGTGGCTGTCCAATTTTCCCAACACCATTTGTTGAAGCGACTGTTTTTTCTCCATTGGACTTTCTTTCCTGCTTTGTCAAAGAATAGCTGACTATAGAATTGAGAGTCCATTTCTCTATATTCTGTTCCATTGATCTATGTGTCTGTTTTTGTGTCAGTACCATACTGTCTTGATGATTACAGCTTTGTAATAGAACTTAAAGTCTAGAATTGTGATGCCAGTGGTTTTGGTTTTCTTTTTCAGTATCCCTCTGGCTGTTAGGATCTCTTCTTGTTCCACACAAATTTTAGGATTATTTGTTGAAACTCTGTAAAAAAAAAAATGTTGATGGTATTTTGATAGGGATTGCATTGAATGTGTAGATTGCTCTAGGTAGCATAGACATTTTAACAATATTTGTTCTCCCAATTGATGAACATGGAATATTTTTCCATTTCTTTGTGTCTTCCTCAATTTCCTTCATGAGCGTTCTGTAGTTTTCTCAGTACAAATCCTTTGCCTCTTTGGTTCAGTTTATTCCTAGGTATCTTACGGTTTTGGGTGTAATTATAAATGTGATAAAATCCTTAATTTCTCTTTCTTCTGTAACTGATAGTATATAGAAATGCCACTGATTTCTGTGCATTGATTTTATACCCTGCCACTTTGCTGAATTCCTGTATTGTTGGGGTTAATGTAAAGCAGGAACTCAGCCATAATACCAGGCTTGCTAAAATGTAACACAAAGGTAGGCAAAGGAAGGTTTCAGATAAGGGCATGGGCCTTTGAATGCCAAGGCCTGCACAACCACTCAGCCCTTGAAATACCGCAAGGAGTTGCCTTCCCAAACTTGCCTCACCCAAACAGCCACTCTGTGATCTGAGAGATGTATGCATTGTCCCTTAGGCTATGTTTAGCAAAACAGGCAAATTAGCATATCATATCTTTTCCATAAACAGATGCTGCTAGTTTCAGTAAGACCCCTTGGTACAATGCACACACTTGAGAAACAGTGATAAGGATCTGTGATTATGCTGAAGGGCCAAGAAAAGTAGGAGCAAAGAAGAGCAAAGGGTCTTCACCTTTGAGCATTGACCTCCTTGCCTTCTCTGTTTAACAGCAAAGTTTGGAGTAATCTTTCATCGGTGGGTACAGGCATTGCTGGCCATTCCCACCACTATATGTGTTCTAGCAATTTAAGGGTAGAGACTTTTGGGTTCTCCACATATAGTATCACATCACCTGCAAAGAGTGACTTCTTTAGAGAGAAGGCAAATAATATTGGTCAGAAACATGAATCTACATAAACTCAAGAAGAGCATCAAAGAAGGAATAAGTGAAGATAAGATAAAACCTCTTATTTTTGTTTTAGTTACATTTATTCATTTATTATTTATTTAGAGAGAGAGAGAGAAGGAATGTGAGCAGGAAGAAAGAGAGTGAGAGGAAGAGAGAGAGAATCATAAGTGGACTCCATGCCCGGATTGTGGTTCAGTCTCATGATCCTGAGATCATGAGCTGAACCAAAAATAATGGCAGCAAATACATAATAGTTAGAAATAAACCTGCCATATATGTATAAGATCTATATAATGCAAATTATAAACAATGCTGGGAAAAATAAGCTCTAGAGAGGTATACTGTGCTAGAAGACACTATATTGTTAGGATGTTATTTCTCCCTAAATTGAGCCAGACTCAATTCAGTTCCAATCAAAATCTTGTTTCCTTTTTTTTTTTTTAAAGATTATTTATTTATTTGTCAGAGAGAGAGAGAGGAGCGAGAGTGAGCACAGGCAGACAGAGCGGCAGACAGAGGCAGAGGGAGATACAGGCTCCGTGCCAAGCAAGGAGCCCGATGCAGGACTTTATCCCAGGATGCTGGGATCATGACCTGAGCTGAAGGCAGCTGCTCAACCAACTGAGCCACCCAGGCATCCCTTGTTTTCTTTTTTTTTTTTAGGTTTTTTAGGTTTTCTTTTTTTAATTCACCTAGAAATGGAAGGATCCAGAATAGTCAAATTCATTTCCATATTTATAATCAGTTAATTTTTAACAATGAGGCATAGTGAAATTCATTGAAGAAACAATATTTTCAATGCATAATACTGGAAAATTAGATACCATATGCAAATAAAATTGAATATCAATTGCAAAAAATATATCATGACCCATACTTTAAAACAGAAGTAATTCAAATATATTATAGATCTAAATTTAAATTTAGATCTTTAAAATCTCTAATAATATATATAATTAATAAATATATATAAATATATATATATAAAATAATCTTGTGACTTTAAGGTAAGGAAATAGTTTTTAGATCCCCAATAAATAAAAGATCCATTTAAAAAAATGAAAAATGGACTTGATTGAAATTAAGAACTATGTCTCCTTTAAAGACAATGTTAAATGGTTGAAAACATCAGCTGAAGACTAGAAGAAAATTATTTGCAAATTACATTTTTGATAAAAGGTTTATATCCACAATACATAAAGGCAACTTAAAACTTAAATTTTTTTTTTAAGATTTTATTTATTCATTTGACAGAGAGAAATTACAAGTACACTGAGAGGCAGGCAGAGAGAGAGAGAAGGAAGCAGGCTCCCTGCTGAGCAGAGAGCCCGATGCGGGACTCGATCCCAGGACCCTGAGATCATGACCTGAGCCGAAGGCAGCAGCTTAACCCACTGAGCCACCCAGGCGCCCCGAAACTTAAATTTTAAATATCCTTTAACTGAAGTAATAAAACAAAGGCTAAATTTAAAAAGTTTTAAAAATGAACAGATAATTCACTGAAAAAAGTATGTAGATGACAAAGAAACACATAAAAATATGTTCAATATCATTAGTCATTAGGGAAAAACAAATTAAAATCTCAATGAGAAAACACTACAAGTCTATTAGAATGTAAAAAACGTCGTGTTGCCAAGAATGTGGAATAACTGAAACTCTTACGTACCAGATATAAAATTGTAAAACCAGTTGTTGAACATGTTGATAATTTCTCCAAAGTTAAAAATATGTCTGTCATATGACCTAATCATTCCAATTCTAAGTATAAAACCGAGAATGAAATTGTATATATGAATTTATATGTCTCTACAATTATTGCTCCATTGTCAAAAGGGGAATGGATAAACAAATTGTGGTATGTCCATATACTATAATTCTAATCATTAATAAACAAAATTGGAATGTTTAATAAGATTTAAGTATTTTTTTCATGAGACACAAACACATTGATACCATGGATACATGAAATACAGAATTCTCTGCTATTTATACCTCAGAATGAGAGAAAACCACCAGGAGGGCCACTCAGTTTGTTGTACCAGGAACGGCCAACAGCAACCTAGAGCTGCAGAGGGTGGATTGTATTTGGCCAAGTGGGGTGGGTTAGATTGGCTTCCAGGGCTCTGTCTGGATAGGCTAATTCGAACACATTCTCCAGATCCAAGGCATAGGGGCTATATCCTATCTAATCTGGTACCTGGCCCCTCCACTGTTTAGAGCTGGTGCATACTAACCCCTGAATGTGAACACTTGATAAGGGAAGTGGTTGGAGTATGGATTTCTATGGTTCAGGAAAAGGAACTGATCAGCTTCTATCTAGGACTTTAAAACTGGGCCAAAGCAGCATTCAAAAAAATAAGTACATTACACTATTACATGTAATAACATGGATGAATCGCAAACAGTTTTCTGAATAAAAGAAACCAGATTTTTAAAACTACAGAATGTATGATTTATTATTTCACTTACATGAAATTTTAGAAAATGCAAACTAGTAATGTGTTGCCTAGAACAGGGGTAAGAGGATGATAATGGGAGAGTTAAAATGTGGAGTGGTTACAAAACTTGCAGATTGATGAGTATGTTCATTCTTTTGTTATTTATTTTTATCTTAATTTCCTGGGCATATATATACATAGATATTTATCAAAATGTGTGATTTTCATATTGAAGTTTATTGTAGGTTCATTATACCACAATAGGCCTTTAAAATGTGTCAATAATAAAAAAATAGTTTACTATTTTTATTCTTTTGTACTAATTTTATAAGTGAATTAAAAAATAAAACATATTAACTCTCTCAATCTCACACAGTAAGAGATTTCAGGGCAAACAAATTCTTATTTTTCATCATTTGCAATTGCACTTTTATGAAACATATGGTAAAACTCCTGTTTTCTTGAAAATCACTTAATATTTAATGTATAATATAGTACTTAAAACTGAATGTTTATGTTTTCCCCAAAAAACAATTCCTATTTGAGACCCTCTGCCCCCACATGATGGTATTAGGAGAAGAAAGCTTTGAGAATCAATTCGGATTAAGTAAGATCTTCAGGGTGGAGTCCTCATGAAGGGAAATAGTCCCCTCAGTAAGAGTCATGAAAGCACTTGCTCCCTCTCCCTGCTCTCTGCCAAGTGAAGATACACGGAGAGAAACCGGCATTCTGCAACCTACAAGAGTGCTCACCCAACCATGGTGGCACCTGATCTTGGATGTCCAGCTTCCAAAACTGTGAGAAATACATTTCTGTTTTTAAAAGCTAACCAATCTGTGGTATTTTTGTTACAGCAGCCCAAACTTAGACATATAATTACACTTTTTAGCCATGCTTCCCAATTACTCATTTATACTGTTTTTCCCCTTTTATGAGCCTTTTGAAATTTCTCTTTTATAATTTGTTTTCTACTCATTTTTAATATATTTTTATGTTTCATAATTTAAATTAAATTAATATTGTATTTATAACAGGAGATTTCAGTATACTTAGTGATGAACGTAGTTGAACAGTTTTTCACCATTGCAATATTCCTCATAACTAGATCAAATCATTCCAAATATAGTCTTCTTTAATAGGTACCCATTGTTAATTTTATCTTCTCTGTAGTACAATTATTAATGGGACACTGTACTTCATTACATGGCTACATGCTCTCAACCTCTTTCAGTGTCTTTCATTCATTTTCCTATTCTACTGCCTGGATATAATTCAGAAACCATTCACAGTTTCTCTATTATTCTAAATTATGTCTCTTTAAAAATCCAACCAGTATAATGCCTATGATGCACAATGCATTTATAGAAAAATGCATCTCATACAAACAATCAGAGCTACTTTACATTTTAAATCTACTATATAGATGTTTAAGATAATATCTTTTCCCCAAATAATCAGCATTGTGAAATTGTCACATATTATCTAACTCTGCATGTTAAAGAGATTACTTTGTATTGCATTATTATTGGAAATCTCAAAAACCTGTATCAATTTTTTTTCTATGAACAGTTTGGAGTAACAAATGAGGCAGATTTATAACTTTTCAAATATCAAAAAACTATTGTTATATTTTAAGCACTAATATTTAAAGTGCTTCTAATTTATTTTAGAAAAACATGAAATTTATATATTACCTTAAATAAGGAGATTCTTTAATAAGGCAGTTAAAATGACCTTATAACTACCAGAAAAATATTATTTATAATTTTAATTATGAAATATTAAAAACTAGTAATATGTTGGGTTATGTTCTCTCAGGATTACTTCTACCTGTATGGAACCCTTCCTTATACCAAACTCATAGAAATAAAATGAAATGTCTTCTGTTTTGATGTCTTTTGTGAATTTTTTATTTTTTATTTTATTTTTTAAATATTTATTTATCTATTTTAGGGGGTGCAAATGGGGGTAGGGGCAGAGAGAGAAAGAGAGAGACAGAATCCTCCAGCAGATTTCCTGCTGAGCATGGAGCCTGAGTGAGGCTCAATCTCGGGACCCCAAGATCATGACCTGAGCCAAAATGAAGAACTGGCCACTCAACCACCTGGGCCACTCAGGTGCCCCTTGATATCTTTTAAACTTACAAAGAGAATATGAGATGCTATCAACAGATGACGGAGTGAAATAATTAGACTTTTCTCTCCTAATAATTGTTGAAATGTGCAAAAAAAAAAAAGAAAGAAAGAAAGAAAAAGTTATGAAAGAGCCAAAGAAACAGGAAAAAAACTTCAGGTTGTAACATTTGAAAAAAAAAAATAGATAGCAGCTTTAAAAAAACAAAAAACAAAAAACAACAACAACAAAAAACAGATATTCTGGCACAGACCAGAAAGCCTCCTAACCCTGGCCCTGAAAAGAAGATGGAGTATATGAAGTGACAAAGGAAGGTAAATAGAGCAACACTCAGAATTGTCAGAAAATCTTCACTACTTCAAACAAAGAAGAATTGGGGTCAGGGAGGGGAAAAAATGGACAATCTTGCCACTGACTCTGTGATTTTTGTCCTGGGATCTGGTGGGGACTATTAATGGAAATATCTGCTGTAAAGAGCCATGTTAAACCTGCAAGGCAAACAAACACAAAGGTCACCCCTGACAAAAGCATATGCACTAGGCTCTATATGTGCCCTGTTCCTTCATTTATTTAACATAACTTTCCTAAGTGCATTCTAAGAAATAGCAACTATTCCAGACATTAGCATTAATGACAACAATGAGATGGCATGAGTCTGTTCTTAAGGAGTTTAAATTCTACTGGGTGAGAGAGACAGGATAAGATTATAGAATGTAATAAGTCAAGCAGAGAAAGACAACTATCATATGATCTCCCTGATATGAGGAAGTGGTGATGCAACATGGGGGCTTAAGTGGGTAGGAGAAGATCAATGAAACAAGATGGGATTGGGAGGGAGACAAACCAGAAGTGACTCTTAATCTCACAAAACAAACCGAGGGTTGCTGGGGGGAGGGGGGTTGGGAGAAGGGGGGTGGGGTTATGGACATTGGGGAGGGTATGTGCTTTGGTGAGTGCTGTGAAGTGTGTAAACCTGGCGATTCACAGACCTGTACCCCTGGGGATAAAAATATATGTTTATAAAAAATAAAAAAAAGATTATAGAATGTAGATTATTTCATGTCATAATGAATGACTGTGAACTAAACCACTGAAGAATAATGTAATGAAGAGTATCTAGGATGAAAGGGTGAGCACCATCAGAGTGGCAAGGCCTCTCTGGGAGAGTAATGTCTGAACTGTAGCCTAAATGAAGATGCAGAGCAAAAATCAGGAGACAGAATGATCCAAGCAGAGGGCAGAGGAAGAACACAAGCCCGAGGGGAAAACAGGTTCATCAAATTCCCTGACTGATAACCAGTCCCTAGATTGATAATGAGTTAGAGTAAGGCACACAGAGAATAAGTTTAAAGAAAGAAAACAAGCTAGATCATGCACATCATGGAAAAGCAAGGGTTTTATCTGAGGTGGAATGGGAACCCCCAGGAATATAAAAAAATTGGAGAGTGCTACAATGTGCCCTGCACCTTTAAAAGTTCATTTTGGAAGATATGTGGGAAATGGGTTTCAGAATGGCAGCACACAGGTCAGTTCGGAGACTATTCTGGAAATCCACATGAGTGTAGATAACAGGGTAGAGAAGAGGTCATGAGCAGAGGTAAGTATTAACGTTTATGAATCGGGTATTTATCAAGTGGAACATAACAGAGTATGATCTGAACTTCAAATTATGCTTCCAAGGATATAAAAGGCATTTCTGAGTATCTGAAGAGGATCTGGATCAGAATGAATTTCAGAAGACAGAACAGAGCTCAAATGCGACAAGAAAAGCTCTGCAGGGTCCCAGGTGAGCTCGAGTCCTCCACTCTCCTAGAGAATGCTACAGAAGCCCAGGGTGCTTGATCCTTTCCTTTTTTTTTTTTTTTTTTTTTAAGATTTTATTTATTTATTTGAAAGAGAGAGATCACAAGTAGGCAGAGAGGCAGGCAGGGAGAGAAGAGGGAAGCAGGCTCCCTGCTGAGTAGAGATCCTGATGCAGGCCTGGATCCCAGGACCTTGAGATTATGACCTGAGCTAAAGGCAGAGGCTTAACCCGCTAAGCCACCCACAAGCCACAATCCTTTCCTATTTTAAAGCCAGAGGAGAGAATGAAGCCAAAGACGATCGAAGAACATGCTCTTCCCTGAGACTACATTTTCAGCACAGGACATGGGAACGAGAAGCATGAAAGAGCATACCACACCAAGCATGGACAGACTGGTGGACAGAGAGTTTTTAGAGCTTGTTTTCCAAGCTATCCCACTTAAAGTCTTCTTGCTGCAGGCTACTTGATTTTCCAGGCATCCTTCTGATCCTGTTTATTCCTCAGCATCACCTTCCTACCTTTTGTGAAACTGTAAGCTTGTTAATGTGCTTAAATGAATCTGTTACCGATATTATCTTTCTTGTTGTCACTGTTCACAGTGTAATAACCAACTGAAGAATAAAAAGCAAAGATGGCTGGTGCCCTAAAGCTGAAAATCTAATGATCAGGGAAAAAAAGAGAAAAAAGGCATGAAGAAATATATAAGGAAGAGCCAGAGGCTAAGATCACCTGAAACCTTGACACAATTCTGAAAAAAGAGATACGGCCCACCAGATTCAGAATACTTTTATTAAACCATACCAATTAAAATGCTGGGAATTTGCATACTAATTAATGAGCAAATAGATGACTAAGTAAATAGAAGAGTCTAGGAATGCAGAAATATAACCAAACAGACCTGGGAAATTGATAGCGCTGTCTTCTGTATTAGTGGGAAAAAGACTGTTCTATAAATGGGATATAAAATTAGCCATCCACATAAATAAGAAAAAGTTATAACAAACATTACTCTATATACAGGTATGAATTTGAGATGTGTTTAAATTAAAATGAGAAAAGAATAGAACTCTAGGTTTTCATATTTTATTGCATATAACTAAAATCTGTTTCTACAGAATGATAATGTAAAGAAATTAAATGACAAGCCATAGAGACTGAGTACACATTTCCAACACAAAAAAATACAAGAAAGAATCAATTATCAAATGGTTTCACTTATTTGTGGAGCATAACAAATAGCATGGAGGACAAGGAGAGATGGAGAGGAGAAGGGAGTTGAAGGAAATTGGAAGGGGAGGTGAACCATGAGAGACTATGGACTCTGAAAAACAATCTGAGGCGTTTGAAGGGGAGGGCGGGGGGAGGTGGGAGGTTGGGGTAACCAGGTGGTGGGTATTAGAGAGGGCACAGATTGCATGGAGCACTGGGTGTGGTACAAAAACAATTAATACTGTTACACTAGAAAGAAAAATTTAAAGAAATCAATTGTATTACATATAGACTTTACCCATAAATAATTTTGAGAACAATCTAATTATATAAACAGAAGTTTCTAAGAGGACAGGAGCACATGCGAAGATATTCAACCTGATAACCATGTTGGAAAATACAAATTAAAGTAACGGTGATACACCATCTTATGGGGCCAAGAGTGACAATATCTGTTTATGGTAATGTTGTAACTAAACTCTAAGTCTTAGACACTGCTGGTAGGACTATAAATTATTAAAATCATGTTGAAGGACAATTTCACAGTATCTAAAAAATCAAACTTATCCTGTGACATGAAATACATAGAACTATATATCCAAGGGGAATGTCTTCCTCAAAAGTACATGTTTATTGCTACTCATTAAAAATATTCACAGGGGTGCCTGGGTGGCTCAGTTGAGTTGAGGTTTCTGGCTTCCGCTCAGGTCATGATCCCAGGGTCCTGGGATTGAGCCCCACGTCAGGCTCTCTGGTTGGTGGGGAGCCTGCTTCCCTTCCTCTCTCTCTGCCTACCTCTCTGCCTGCTTGTGATCTCTGTCAAATAAATGAATAAAATCTTTAAAAATATATATTTATAATACTGTTATTTATAATAGTGAAAAATTGAGAATATAAATGTCTATCCATAAGGATATAGATAAATAACAGCAGCAATAATAATAATAATGGCATTTATTCCATATTGAGCAATTACTAAATATTTTACTAATTTCTAAATATTTTCACTTGTATTGTTATTTCATCTTCATTAAAAACTTAAGAATGCTGCTATTATTTAATCCCATTTAAAAGATAACAAAACTGATGCAAAGTTTAATTATGTAAATTGCCCACAAAAGATCACAAAACCAGAGCCAAGATCCAAATTACTCAATATGGTCTAGAAGCCACTAATGATGGCTAAGATAAGCCATCATTCTACTGTAATATAATATTCACCAAGTTATGTGTGTGTGTGTATCTCCATCCAATAGAGTAAGATTCAGTCATTAAAAAAAATGAATGCAAGTTCTATGAATCTACTTGAGTGCAGCTTAAAAAGTTAATATCAAGCAGCAAATCAAGTTGCCCAACAATCTGTGTAACCACTCCTCACACAGCTGCTGTTTTGTGTAATCCCAAAGGGTGCCATTCACTTTGTGCTTCAAGGGCTGCAGTCTGCAAAGAATACAACAGAAATGGTGACTCCTACCTGGAAGTGCTGAGTTCTTAATCTCTCTAGCACTAATGCCGAGATCCACGTGTGGATTACTTCCATGACTTTTAATAGCTTCTTTTTTCTGCCCTTGTAATCTTTTCCAACACAATACCAGAGAAATCCTCTTAAAAATTAAGCCAGATAATCTAATTCATCTGTGCAATACCTTCTTACATCGTTTTGTCTCATTCAGGGTCAAATCAAAGTCTTTCCAATGACTGGTAACATGCTAGAGAACATAGTTTTGCCTTACTTCATTGATCCTTATGTTTACTACTCTCCGCAGTCCATCCCAAAATTGACACATTGGCCTCATTAACTCTTTCAACCAGAAGATCATACTCCTCAGGGTTATTCTGCTTCTTGAGTACACCTTCTATCCCAGGTATCTACAAAGAACATTCTTTCAGCTCATTCAAGTATTGTTGTTAGTGTCTCATTTTCACTATAATCCTTCCTGCTAACACTACTTAACTCATCAGCCTAACCCTTTGCAGGCTGATTTTCTCCAGTGTACTTCTCACCACATAATATGCTTTCTATTTTAACTATTTGTGGATCTGCCATTGATTCAATGTAAACAACACAGAAGTAGAGATTTTTGTTCACTAGTATTTCCTAGTATCCAGAGGTTGCTATACATTACTAATTCATACTGAATGAATAATATCATGTGTTTATGTAAATTTAATAACAAATATAAAATAATATTTTATTATTTATTTGGATTTATATGTTAATGGAATACACACAAAAACTTGGTTGTGTGTTTATCAAATACGTTCTTCTATATTATGATTTAATTTTTTAATTTTTTTAAAGTTATATATATTTTTTTTTTCCTGAGGAGTACATAAGAGAAAGAGCGTGGGAAGGCACAGCAAATCCTGTCAGTGATCTAACAAGGGGTTGGTCCTAATACATTTATAGAATTATTTCTTGAACCTTGGAATAAACAGTGGGCTATGATAATTGAGGTAAAAATACCACAATTGCATTGGAAGAGTATAAAAGGAGACTTTCAGGAAACTCAGAGGAATTTCATTTTAATATAGCATATTATAATGGATTTGTTAGGTAAGACTAGAGAAACCATCAGATGATCAGGCCCCTTTCATTAAAGTAACCAGGAGTATAATAATAAAATCTGAGTAAGATTCCTACCAAGTCATAAGGTCAAGCAGATGCAAAAGCAGTCCGTCATACAATGGACTTGGGACATATATGATCAAGTCCAAGCAGATATGAGGGTACACAAATGGGTGATCAAGACTCCCACTGACCTCAATAACACTAATGTCTCCTTAGTAGCTCACACATACAGCCTCATAAGTAGTTTTCTTTGGTGAAGAAAAAAAAAATCTAGGTATGATGTATGGAAAAATCAATATGTTACTGTGAACAAAAGATAGAGACCCCATGTTGGGGTTACCTGAAAGACAGAATGAGGAGAAGTCATTCTAGTGGACTTGGACATACCTGGCCATAAACTTGGTAGCTAAATCTCTTAGAATGATGGTTCAGGAGCCTGAAGAAATAATATAGGACAACCAAGAAGAGAAAATTCTGTGATAGAAGGATGTGGATATACCTAAGTAAGTACAATGCCCACTAGAGAGCATATGCTGCAGAGGTAGTATTCAATAAACAGAAAGATGGACTGCCTCTCCTGCGGATGTTCCCTAGATTCTGACCTCAGCCATCCCAAGCATGTTCACAACAGCACATGAACATCACAGTCATAATATCAAGGATAGAAACATAACATGGACCTAACAGCATGAGCTTCTTTTGTTTAAGGTAGATCTACCATCTGCAGTTGCTAAATATCCAATCTGTCAGCAGTAGAGACCAACACTGAGTCCTTAATATAGTACCATCTCTCAAGAAGACCAATCAGTCTCTCACTGGCAAGATGACACATGGGAACCCTTCCATCCTGAAGGGGATAGTAATTTCTAGATTGATTCATGTTCTGCTAATGATTTAACTTACCCACACTCTATACCAGCCCCACCATCTGAGGGTACACGGACATCTGATTTAACAACGTAAGAGCTCACAGAACCTCACATCAGACCAAAAAGACCTCACACAACTGTACCTCAGACCAAAAGACTCATTTTAGACATGAAAATGAGCACTTGATCCCCAAATCCTCTGGATGTATCTTAGACTGCAATCACTTGGAAACTCCTGGCCTGACAGCACCTTGGAATGGTTTCTACAAGGGTCAGATAATACCACGTTTCTACAAGGGTCAGACATCCTAGGACTAGGGAATCATCATTTAGAATTGATATATAAGTTAAACTAGTAGTCATTGCATAGTAAAATGTTCCCCACATATCATAAAAAATTGGATCCATGACACAGACATAGAATTGGAAGTAACCCCCTGTCACCATTACTCTTGGTTTACTTTGGTTTTGTGCTTTACTTCTTTTAAAAAAACTTTAGATTTGGCAGAATTACAAGAGAAAGATTCAAGAGGCAGAATGTTTTCCTTGGTGGACATAGGCTGCACCAAATTCAAGCAATGATATCACATGGTGATTTTGGAATTCTCATGCCAGTGCACTCATGCACAAAAAAATTAATCATTATATCTGTGGGTGTAATTGACTCTGAAAATCATGAAAAGGAAGGGTTGATATTAAATAACAGGGATATGCACAAGTGGGTCTGAAAGTGTGGGAACCTACTAGAGTGCTTGTTTGCATTCCCAAACTGAGTAAAATGTAAAATTATAATAGCCTGAATAAGAGTCTTGAAAACACTACCAGGCAAGGCATCTACAACAGGAAATGTGTTGTCTTTTTTTTTTTTTTGAGGATAATTTATTTTTATTTCTGAAATATTCATTTTAATAACTTATTTATATATAAAATAAATTAGTTCTATATGTGCAATATGCAACTTTTCTCAAAGGCTGTGTGATTAGTGCTTGTCTTATATGCTAAACTTCCTCATCTGCTTATAGCCCTTTTCATCCTCTTGAGGGAAACTCCACTGTCCTGCATCTTGATATTGCTGTTGCTTAAATACTGAAACTTTCTGGTCCGCTTTCCAGTTCTGTGGTTCCTTGTAAAAGTGGAGAGCTTAAGAGGTACACTGTCAATAGGTGCTATGATTTTCCAAAACCTGTAACATATATTCATCCAGTGTGGGGAAGACCCTCTATGATTGGACCACTGCCGATACCAGAATGTTTTGTGCTTTGTTAGAGAGGAATCAGTATTATGAGAAGAGTGTCTGTCTTTAGTACCAGAAGTGATTATTACATTCATAAAAATGTGCAATATATTAGCACTGTATGGATGTCTTTACCTTACTTTCATCACCTTGTAATAATTTTGAAAGATATCTGGCAGCCATTACAAAAAGAAGAGAGATTTGGACTTCTTAAAAAGTTTTTCATATTCCTCAACCATCTCAGATTTCCTTGTTATATTGCACAGGAGTCTTCGAGATACTTAGTATTTTTAAAAGCTTTATTGAAATATAATTTATGTAAGGTAAAACACACTCACTGTGATGGATAATTAAATTTAAGTATATTTACAGGCTATATCACAATAACCTAATTTTATTTTTTTATTTATTTTATTTTTTATTTTTATTTTTTTTAAAGATTTTATTTGTTTATTTGACAGAGAGAGACAGAGAGATCACAAGTAGGCAGAGAGACAGGCAGAGAGAGAGGGAGAAGCAGGCTCCCCGCTAAGGAGAAGCCCGATGTGGGGCTCGATCCCAGGACCCTGGGATCATGACCTGGGCTGAAGGCAGAGGCTTAACCCACTGAGACACCCAGGCTCCCCACAATAATCTAATTTTAAATGAATTCCATCACCCCAAAAAGCAACTCTACACCAATTTGTAATCACTTCCACTGCCACTCCCAGGCCTACTAGGCACCCATTTAAGTCTACTTTTTATCTACTATAGACTTTCCTTTTCCAAACATTTCATGTAAATGAAATCATACAAAATGGACAATGTGTGGTCTTTTGTTTCTGACTTCTTTCATTTAACATCATGTTTTTTTTTTTAATTTTTTTATTTAACAGACAGAGATCACAAGTAGGCAGAGAGGCAGGCAGGGAGAGAGGAAGGGAAGCAGGCTCCCTGCCCAGCAGAGAGCCCGACATGGGGCTCGATCCCAGGACCCTGGGATCATGACCTGAGTCGAAGGCAGAGGCTCAACCCACTGAGCCACCCAGGTGCCACTAACATCATGTTTTGAGACCCACACTTGACACTTGCTTCGAAATAAGCAAGGAAAATAAACTACACTAAGGTATAGAAAATGTGGTATAATGAAAAAGAAAAAAAAATGAAATTTTTCTCCTTAAGGAAAATTTCATGGTGACACCAATATGAAGCACATGCCACTGTGAGGTGCCAACTCAACATCTATCTCACCAAGAATTATTTCATTTTATTTTACAGAACATTTCTGAGACCTACAATCCCACTAATCACACATTAAAAACTTTGTTTTTATTTTAAATTTTTAAAAAATTAAACCTGGAAAATATTTTAGAATCAAAGACCTGGAGAACTGACTGTACCCTAGAATATCTAAGTAACATAATTTACAAGCAAGGCAAAGGAAAATTATCTTTATCTACATGGAGTTTATGATACTGATGTTTGAAAGAGTGCTAAAAACTGTCAAAATTTTTCAAAATGCAGTACTTTCGAAGTTCCTTTTCGGTATCTTGCAGAAGAGTATAATTTTGTGTAATTTTTCCTAACAGTTATCAGAATGAGACTATTAAGTATAAAATCTAAAATGCATGAGAGGAAGTAAGACTATGAAAAAACATAAGGTATTTGTGCTGAAATCATGATACTCCTTTAATATTTTTCCCCAAGTTAACTAACAGAATTAACTTCAAAAATACCTTTGTTCTCTACCTTAGTTTCCCTCATATATGCAGACTAAAATTCCAAAAGGACTGGAGGGATATGTTCTGTTCTTTGGCCATGCCCTGGGTGGTATTAGCAATTCAGAGAATTGGTATGTATAAGCCCAGACAGGAGAGGAAGAGCTGAAGGGAAGACTCAGTCTTGGCAGACTCTTGTGCCCAAGTATCTTTAAGCAGAGCCAAGGCACTGATCTTGTGGGACCCTATGAATGAACTTGGGCATGGAACACATCTGCATGATTATGATAAATTACAGGTCACATCTGCATGATTATGATAAATTACAGATCTGTGACCTGGCCTTTTTTTTCTTAGCTTCAGCCTTAAGATAGAAAACTGTAAGACATAGAGAACAGAAAGTTAGGGACAAGTAACAAAGTTAGCAAAAAGTATAACTGAATAAACATACAATAACAAATTCAAATAGCATATATGAATTATACTGCATGGACATTATGTATGCAAAAGTGTCAAATTGGCACATTTTCCTGTACCAAATAAAATTATAATAGGAATTGCCTTAAATAAATATGTGAAATTTAGTCATTGAGTTGTTTCCTATTATGCTTCAAGCAAAAAATTTACACAAAAGCATAAAGTTAGAAAACTATAGCTGCCAGTTTTTAACCCAAGATTCCTGAAGATAAAGATTAGTTCTGTAAACCATTCATTTTTCATAGGCAAATAACATAATAAGAATTCACCATCTGTTAGGTAATAAATGCAGTATGCTACTGTTGTTTTAAAAAAAAAACAAAATCAAAAAACAAAAACAAATTTTTATCTCACCTTGAGAAATGTGGAAATCAGCCTTATAAACTGTCAAGTGTCTCTAAGCAGTGACTATGTTACTCTGAGCAAAAAGTTACCACATCTGTGTTAGTAATTACTAACGTAAAATGTGCTGGTTTTAACTGTTACTGTCTTGCTAATGAAGTCTGAAGAACATGAACCAAATATTAAAAACTTTTTCTTCTGATAACAGAAGTGACAAGGTCAAACTTATGTGGCATATGGCTAGCATGTTGAAAACAATATTTGAACTACATATAAATCTGTCATATACTCCATCTCTCTGAAGGAAAAGGAGCAAGCAAATTAGAGGAGCCATTTCGATAACTAAATGTAAAATTTAATGTAAAATTTTGACTTTATTTTAGGCATTCTTCTTTCAACAAATATTTTATGAATGCCTGATATGTGGCACAGTAGTTTGGCAACGTGAATATAAAATGCCATATGTTTGAGTAACTTATATTTGAGTGTAGGAGATAGGCAAAAATTCATAAAATATTAGTATATAAAGCAGTGAAATAAATTAAATGGATGACTAAAAGCAAGAATGTCATACTATTAAAAGAAGTATGGATTAGGGATGGTTTCCAAAACAAAGGAAAATGTGTTAAGTTTTCAATAACTAAGGGCATTCCTTCAATCTAGAGAAATTACTTTTATTACTGAATTACATGCTTTCCAATTTCAGGTTAAAATGTCCTTTGTTTCATGAAACAAGATTAAATATCAATAACAATATTTTAATAGGCTTACACGAAAAACTAAAATGTTGGCAACCTTCTTTCACCTTCCTTTTTTTTATGTATAAAATTCAGGGCAATATTATTTGGCTTAGAGTATGTATACCAGTTAAAGCTAAAAACTCACTGTGTCCCAAGAGACTTGGCAGTATGTAAGCACCTGGAAGAAAAGATTTCTGTGTTTGACTTGAAGTGTAAATCACTAAACACTTTAACCTTTTAGGGCTTAAGAAACATTGTAGCAGGAAATGTTTGCCCAGACTCTCAGAGTTCAGCAAAACACAAAAGGAGAGCTGGACTCAATTTGAAGACTTCAAAGAGTCTCCACTATCAAGGGTCATCATCAGCATTTCACTTCCAGTTAATGAGACATTGGGAAAATGGTAATGGCACAGAACACCACCCTTAAAGTTCACCTCCATGGAGGCATCTAGCACAGAAACACAGTCCAGTCCTGGCTCTGCTGACTGAGATGGTAAATGACAACCAAGTCTAATTCACGAACATAAGCAATTACACCTGCATCTTCCAAAGATTGAGAAATTTTGTAAGCATTCAAGCTAACATACACGTGGGATACAAGGGACACATAGAGATGGGCCTTCCTTTAACAGGACCTTCTGAGGTTAAGACTGACAGTGGTGGAGGAGTTGGGATACCAGTAAGTCCCATTATAAACTACATTACAGACTTTCTCATCCTACTAAACACATTTTACACATTTTTATGCAAACTTTGCGCCTTGTCTTGCACTCCACTGAGAAAATAGAAAAAGCCATAAGAAAATGCATTCATCTGAAAATTAGAGAATTTATGAATCTACCCTGATTTCAACCCCTGCTTAACTCCTGTTACAGGAAGTAGTTACTAAACATATAGCTCCCTCTCCTAACTTACCAATGACTTCCACAGACTTCATTTCTCCTTTCCATTATCATCAGGGTTTTAAGTCCTTAAGTCAATCATTCCCCTTAGAAATACATTCTTGGGGCACCTGGGTGCCTTATTGGTTAAGACCTCTGGTTTTGCCTCAGGTCATGATCTCAAGGTCGTGAAATCAAGCCCCTTGTCAAGTACAGCATGTAGGGCAGTCTGCTTGAAGATTCTCTCTCTCTCCTTCTCGACTTCTGTCCCCCCACCCCCAGTTTTATACCTCTTGCTATAGTTCAAATCTCTAACAAAATAGAATTCCTGGAAATACAAATCTTTAGTTTCTCTACCATTACAAAAACCAAAACACAAATCAAGTATAACCACATCTGCTTGCCACTTTTCTGATCCCTTTCACAAAAGAAGCTATCAGAAGGGCAGCTTGCACTCATATTTTTCCCTATCTCACTCTCATTTCCCTAGTCCCAACTAAATCTATAATAAGGCTTTGGTGTTGTCCATTTCACTGAAACTTCTGTGTTTTAAGTCACCATCAACTTGAGTGAATATACTTCCCAGTTTTCATTAGGCCGCTTTGCTTTATACCTCTTGCTATAGCCAGAAGTGGCAAAAATAGGGGGTAGATAAGATTCCTTTTCATTCTCAAAGCTTAATTGGACAATAAGTTATATATGTCACTCTACCTATATTTTCATATAGAGTCCATTTCTTACTATAAATCATAGCATCCAGGAAAGGTGATCTTGGGTTCTTTGAAATTTTTCTTTTCTTTCTTCCTGACATCTCATTATCCTGGTAGATCAGGTGCAGTAGTCCTTACCAAGTTTTCCTTTTGTGCCCCTCCGTTTCCCACACTTATTTGGTGAGGAACATGTAACCGTTTCTGGCTGATAAAGTGTGAGTCACTTGCATATTTCAACAGTGAAAATCCAGATATGACTCCCTAGCCCTTTTCTTAATACAAGACTGGTATTTCAAATTGTACTTCTCTAAGATGCTTTAGCATCCATCACTGAGGTCCCAGTGTGACTTTATGGAGCATGGTCTCCTGCTGACTCAGGGAGGACAGAAAATTAGAGTGAGAAATAAGCTTTTGTAATTGAACAATGATTTAGAGTTGTTTGGCAGAGAAACGTGCCCTGGCCTATTCTGAAGAACATCCCTACCTTTCTCATTCTCAATTTTCATCCTGGTTCTGCCTCAGTTACTTGACATTAAATATATCACACTATCACATCAGTAGTTTCTATTTTCTTTCTAATGTTTATCATTACTTATTTATTTCTGTTATTGTTTAACCTCCAATTAGAATGCAAGCTTCATCAGAGTTTAAATGTATTTGCCTTATTTTCCAGTGGTCACCAACTTCAGAACACTGCCTGTCACCAAGTAGTTACTTTCTGTTTTTGACTGAGCAAAAGAATATATTCTGGGTGAAGAAATCTGAGATATGTAATTCAACAAAATCTTTAAAATATTTCTATTTGTGTAGCTATTTTTTGATTTTAAAAAACCTTTTTTTTAGAAGATGTCCAATCCTTGCAAATTGCATTAATAGGTCAATAATTTTCATTCAGAAAGACTCCTCCCTGAGTGACCCAACATGGATAATTTACTTAGACCACTTGTTTTTACTACTAGTTAACCATATTCAATGGCCTGAATATTTTTATTCCCCTATAATTCATATGTTGTAATCCTAACTCCCAAAGATTATGGTATTAGAAGATGGGGTCTTTGAGAGGGGCTTAAATTGTGGGGGTGGAGCCCTCATGAAGAATTCCCGCCATTAGGAGTGCCTGGGTGGCTCAGTCAGTTAAGTGTCTGCCTTCAGCTCAGGTCATAGTCCCAGGGTCCTGGGATCACCCTCAAATAAATGAATGAAATCTTTATTAAAAATAAAAAATCCCTGCTTTTATGAAAGAAACTCCAAAGAGATCCCTAACCCCTTTCACCATGTGAGGACATAGCAGGGGAGGTGCTGGCTATGAACCAGTAAGTTGGATCTCACTAGAACATGACCAAGCCTGCAACCGACCTTAGATGTCCCTCTAATACTGTGAGAAATACATTTCTGCTGTTTATAAGCCAACCAGTCTATGGTTCTTTATTCGACAGAGCATTCCAAATGAACTAAAACATCAAAATTACATAAAAGTGCCTTGAACGTATATTTTCCAAGTTGCTAAGTATCTGGAAACATCTTCATCCTTTCCAATATTACTGACAAGCTGACTAAATGTAATATGGCTAGATAAATAAGCCTTTTCTTTCAAATCACTGTAGACTGCTTCATTTGACTCTACCATTTGCATGAGTACAGAAAAGAGTGAAGCCAATCTGATATTTATTTTTTTTTTAAATATTTTATTTATTTATTTGACAGAGAGAGATAACAAGTAGGCAGAGAGGCAGGCAGAGAGAGAGGAGGAAGCAGGCTCCCTGCTGAGCAGAGAGCCTGATGCAGGACTCGATCCCAGGACCCTGAGATCATGACCCGAGCCGAAGGCAGCGGCTTAACCCACTGAGCCACCCAGGTGCCCCTGATATTTCTTTTTTAAACCAGCCTTGTATCTTTAATATTCTTACTTTAAAAATATGTTTTAAGTTTTGAAAATTCAAAATATTTTTGTCTAAATATGAATTTTTTTCATTAAATTAGAGAGGAAATGATGCAAATGCTCAGGGATAAGAATAGGTTCTTTCATTAAAGATGAAAACTTTTTTCTTCTTTTATATTTTATATGCCCTCTAATCTCTTCTCAATTTAGAAACTGTTATTCTGTACAAAACTGATACCCATTTCTCTTAATATCTTCCACATTTTATCTATCATTTTCATTTGTTTTTATGGGAGAATTTTTGAATTTTTTCCTCATTGCATGACTCAGCTATTTATTTCAAACAGCCATTTATTTCCCTAAATGTACGGGTTTTGACAAAATTATATTTTTAAATCCAAAATCCTTCTTTTTGATATATTTAGACTTTGATATAAAGGCTTTATATATTGTGGCCTTGCAATTTTTAAAAAATGAAGCAGGTTCCTAAAATGTTATCATTTTTTAGTCAGTAAATCTGGGCTATTCAAAAAATGTTAATCTTATCCTTTTTCACCGCAAATTATTTTCATACATTAATTAATGTTTTTTAACTCATAAGTATAGAAAAAAAAACCCTCACTTGCATGGAATTGACATCATGTTTTTTAAAAGTGATTTCTAACATACTATCTGTGATTTCTGTGTATGTCTATGCTCCTATCTTTCATAGTATATGCCAGTCAGGAAAATGGTATGGGAGATGCGGGTGGAGTGGCAATGAAAAAAAAAAAATCAAACAAAAAACAACAGCAAAAACTAAAAAAAGAAAACAGCTTAAAACTGAAGAGTCTTATCAGTCTCATTTGGAAATAATATCATATTAGTATTAGTAGTACAAAGCATTTTATTGATTTTACTTTACTTTTCTGCTTATTTCCATAGATATTTAGGATCCATTGCCTCTTTACCAAATCTGATTTTCAGGTTACTGAGGTCACTTATGCAGAAGGGTGATCTAAGACCTCTTCATAGTACTTAGACTCTGCACAAATCACACACATAAGAGAAAGGTCTTGTGTATGTCCACCTGCAGTCCTTTAAACTGTCCTGACTTTACCACCCTTATCTGTCAACCAGACATTAATGGGAGGATAGTTCCTCTGCCCATCTCCAGACAAGCAGCCTTCTTCAAAAACGATGTTTTTCGGACCTTAGGGATTTAGCTCTTCAACACCTTATTTATGAGAGATCTCTCAAATTTTCAGTCCAGAAAAAACTGTCTTCAGTCTAGTCATTTTCTTGTTTATATATTATGAGTTTTTAAAAGAACAGTGGTTCTGGAGTTGGAGGGAGGAGTTTCTGATTGACTGGGTCCAACTCAAGGGTCAACTAGCAGTCATGTCCTCTTCGTCTTTTCCAACAATCAACTTAGAATTCTATGTCCAGTGAAAATGTCAAAAATGAAAACAAAATACAGACTTTTTAAGAAAAAGCAGGAAAAAATGTCACACCATTAGATCTGCATGATGAGAAATGGTATAAGAACTTCTTCCATGCAGAAAGAAAATGATATCAAATATATATTTAGGTCTACACAAATCAATGAAGTATGCCAAAAAGTGTTCAGACATTTTTGTTAAGATGTTAAGAATGTTAAGAATGCAGCAGTTAGCACATTTTAAACACAACATAGATGGAGATATTAACAGTTTAGACTAAAGATAATCCAAACTTTTCATGAGTTTTAAGCAAATTTCAAAGCACGAATGTGTTTATTTATCAGAAGCAACAGGAAAAGAAACAGACAACAATGTGCCGCAGTGTAATTCTCTAAGGGTTCCATGAGTTTTAGCTACCATCAGAAAAAGCCATTGCGGACGCCTGGGTGGCTCAGACATTAAGTCTGCCTTTGGCAGGATCCTAGGATTGATTTCCACATCCGGCTCCCTGCAGGCTCTGTGGGAAACCTGCTTCTCCCTCCCACTCCCCCTGCTTCTGTTCCCTCTCTCTGTGTCAAATAAATAAATAAAATCTTAAAAAAAAAAAAAGAAAGAAAGAAAGAAAAAGAAAAAGCCATCACTTTCTCCCTTTCCCCTCCACTTGACTGACTCCATGTTGACATAATTCTAACCTTAGACAAGCAAATCCTACAAATGATCACTATACTAGCCTTAGCTGAATACTCTTGTTAAATAGCTGAATACTCTTGTTAATGAATCTGAGATTAGGTCATTTTAGGAGAAACTTAAGGTAAACTCCAATGCTACCTCTAAGATTATCTGATTTCTTTCTAATTAAATCTATATGCATAAGTTCTTCTTTTAAAATTAATATAATGGCTTACGTTTACTATACAAAAGAATTAGTTTTGGAACTCAATATTTTTTATAAGAAAAATATTTTCTACCATTCTTTAAGAAGAAACACAAGGATTTGTTAATGTATATTTTTGCTCATTTCCATAATTTATTAGTTCCTTAACTTTATATATACTGAACTGAAATTATAAACATGAGACAACTCATACTTTTACTGATACCAAAGCTTTTATTTCCTTATTTCCCAAGGACCAAAATACAAAACATAGAGCATATCTGTGCATGCAAAACAGTTTATGAAGCATTTATGACTACTCCTACTTCTGAAGACATTACTCTATTTATTTGGCTAACTCTGAGGGTTCATTCTTTGGCACTTTTCTGTTTTGTTTTTTTTAAACCCTTTTTGCCAATTTAGCTTTTTTCACTATCATATTGGGAATAAACCTAAATAGTTTTTGCCTTTCTTCTCAAATATTTTGAATAATATATAATTAAAATAGCACTTTTCCTGAAATATAAAGTATTACATTGATCTTTCCAGTGTCATCAGTGATTAATGTCTTTATTTTATACATTTGTACATGATGTTCTTAGTCAAACTTAAGAAAATGTTTTTTATAAACTTGTGAGGAAATATGTTTTCACAAAATATCTTTTAAGTCATATAACTTATGGCTCACTGACAACCAACCAAAAGAGAAACAAAAGAAAATTGCGGAAAATGTGGTAGAACTTTTCTTGTTGCTTTGTTCTGGTTTTACACTCCAATAGAGAACAACTTAGAGCATGAGGATCTAAAGTCATCATCAGTAGCCCCTCCCAGAGACTGACTTATATATTTAGTATTGACTACAAAATTTTAAACTGATAGATAAAGATGGAGACAAAGGCAGGGAGAGGGGGACAAAGGGATGGGGGAGGAAAGAGAGATGGAGAGAGAATAACCATTAAATGAATTACAGTTGACCAACTATTGACCCTTGACATCACACAGTTGAAAATCTGCATATAACTTTTGACTACCCCAAAAGTTAACTAATAGTCCTTGTCTGGAGGCCATATGGGTAAAATTAAAGTATTTTGCATGTTATATGTGTTATATATTATTATTCCTATAATAAAATAAGCTAGATGAAATATAATATTAAGAAAATCATAAGGAGGAGAAAATACATTTATAGTATTATGCTTATACTTACTGAAAAGAAAATCCATGTATAAATGGACCCATGTGGTTCAAACCCATGTTACTCAGAAGTCAACTATACTAACAAAACTTACAGCAAGGGCGGTATAACAAATAGGAAAACCAATAGAAGCAGTGGTGGAAGGGATGTAAATTGATCTTTAGTAAAGGATTAGAAAGATGACCAGAATAGCTAAATTAGTACACCACATAAAATATCTAATATTGCCTCATTCTATGGTAAAAAGAATATGACCATTGAAATGGCATCTTTTGTTTTGATATTTTGAGTTTGAAATACGTAGTCCACACTACTAAAGAAGTAATATACTCTAATTATTAAATTAAGTGCAAACCACCTCATAATCTTGGAATTTCAGACTTTTTTTTAAAGATTCATTTATTTATTTTAGAGAGAGAGACAGCAAGTACAAGAGGAAGGAGCAGAGGGAAGGAGGGAGAATATCAAGCAGACTCTGTGCTGAGTGTGGAGCCAGACGTGAGGCTGGATGTCATAACTCTGCGATCACCACTTGAGCCAGAAACCAAAAGTCAGATGCTTAACCAAATGCACCAACCAGGTGCTCCCAGACTTTTCTAATATCCCTACTCACTGTAAGCCAATTTTCACTACAAATCAGTTCATTATTGAAACAAGATGTCTATTTTCTTATAAACCAATAACTAGTATATATAGTAGTAAACATTATGTTTTAGCTTGTTATTTTAAATTTAAATCTTTTAAGATACATTTCAGGAAAATCACATTTCCCCCTGTTTTATGCTAGACTGTTATAATATCCTCAGTTTTAATAACTGTGTTATTTTATAACATTTAAAGACAACTTCATGTCAAAAGCAACAGTTACTCTTCTGTTGTTCAACCATTCCTTAATGTGAATTCAAGAAGTATTTACTTTTAATCCATACCAACTTTAAATAGTTCTTATTAATGTGAAGTACCATATCAGGACATCAAACTGGAAAAGTAAAATGAAATTATGATTAATCATGTGGGTCTTTTTAAAATTATATCTTTACTTACTTCATTGTCTTTTAAAAATATTGCAGTCAAAATTTCAAGAATAAATGACAAATTCCTCAGAGTTGCTAATATTCTTCATTATTTTTAATAAAGTCAGTGATCATTTATAAAATAACCCATTACATTAAAACTTAATCAAATCAGTAGCAGTCTGCTAATTTGCAAGTGCTGGCAAATATTAGTCAGTTAATGGACTTTGTTAACTTTACTGGGAAAATATATTTGCTACCCTTTTAACTAATACCAATATGGATATTTCAAAAAGTATTTTCTGTAACTAGGTTGAATCAGCAAATATTTTCTCAAGATTGTAGAGTTACTTATAAATCTGCTTAAAATATTTCAGTTCATTTAATGTGAATTCTAGCACCTCGAAATATCCCTGCTTCTTGAAGTAATTTATACCCACATCCTCACCTCTTACACCTGCATCAAAAGGAATGAGACAGAAGTTGACTTTTATGTCTGTCTTTTCTTGGGTAATCTTAGGAGTTTATTTTATGAGAAAAATCTAAGTCTAAGTTTTATTATTCATAAAGTAGAGGGTTATATTGTATGATTTTTCTCATTTTTTGATTTAGTGACTAATCTACTAAGGTATACTTTCTTCTCACTGAAAAATGAATGATGACATATGAATGATGATACACTGCTTTTTCCTGTCTGACTTTGAGAACACTTCTTATTATAATAATGTCTTTATATGTATAATAAAATTAAACATGGTCTAAGTAACAGGTTATTCTGAATTATGGAACTATATTTCTATCAGGGAATCCTAGTGATATCATAAAACATAAAATTGTGTTTTATTTTTATATACTCACTGACAAAAAGATTAAATTATGGCTCAATAATTCATGTTTTCTGGCTTATATCATTCTAGCAACATGCAATTATCAGATTTATTTTTAACATAGTTTTGGCTTCTTTTTTAATTTTATTAATGTTATAATCCACTATTTTTATATATGGAGGTCCTATAACTATATACTAGAATATAACATTCCTACTCACCTGCCAAGGTTTACAACACATGTAAAATAAATATGTACCGTGGGGAGGGATGAATTTGGTTGGTAGGCTCAAAAAGATAGAAGGAGAGAGCATAACTTGAATTCATGGCTAAATGAATATCTTCAATAGTTTCATTCACATTATATCCCACTGGATTCTGAAGGCAGTTTGAATTAAAATTAAAATAACCAAAAACAGATTTTTTTTCAATGACTAGAAAATGAATTATATAGATTCATTTTAGAAATCTGATTTCCCCTAAAGCATACCATAACACAGAAAAAGAAAATAATAATGCAATTCAACAGTGGTATCTAGAAGTCACTGGGTATATTATTATGTTTAATTACCTGCTGGTGATTACCTGCTTTCTGGTAAGGAGCATGTTGTATGGCTACCAAAATATATATCTACCTCATCTGGAACTCATTTAAGACAGGGCAAGACATGTAATCAAATGTAAATTCAGCTTAGGTTCAAACTGAAATCCCAGTTATATAACAAAAAAGAAGAAAGTTCTAAAAAATACTCATTTTTGAGCTTCCTAAAACTATTTTTCAAAACTCATGTTGTAAGCAAATAGGCTAATACCTTTATTTTTACACACTTATCAATGGTCTAACTTCAACAATTTACTAAATCTTTATATAAACTGATAAACGCATTATTAAAACAGCAGTAAATAATCCCTGTATCACATAAATAATGTACTCATTGTACCAAATCCACAAACCCTTTAGCATCATTATTAGTCATAATTAGAAGTTTAATATATACACAAGTGATATATTTCCATTCCTTTCCCATATCAAAATTGACTAGATCAAAAATAACAATGATCATTCATCAGAAGATACTTCTAAGGGACTGAAAAGAAAAGCTACCAATTGGGAAAAGATACGTACAATATATTACTCCAACAAAGCACTTAAATAAGTAATAGAACACAGAATCACTGCCATCCCCTAGCTGGACAAAATCCTACAAATGACACTTTAGAAAAAAGGAGGACATCCCAAGAATAATTAAACATATGAAAACGTCCTCAACATTATCGGTGTTTGAGGTATTGACAATGAAAACCACAGTGAGATACCAAAAGCAACATCCAGGCAGAACCTATCAGATGTCAGCAAAATGAGGAAGAAATGAAAATTTTCTATTTTTCTGGTGGATCTACAAATTGGTAAAAAGTGTTCAATATTATCTAACATACCTAAAAATATGCATATATATGGTACCAACAATTCCGTGGCTAGGTATTCAACCAACAAAAATGTATGCATATATTCACACACACACAAACATATATTAAAAGATTCACAGTAGCAGTATGTATGTATGTATTTATTTATTTATGTATTTTTTTGAAGATTTTATTTATTTATTTGACAGACAGAGATTACAAGTAGGCAGAGAGGCAGGCAGAGGGTGGGGGGAAGCTGGCTCCCCATCAAGCGGAGAGCCTGATGCGGGACTCAATCCCAGGACCCAGGATCATGACCTGAGCCACCCAGGCACCCATAGTAGCAGTATTTATAACAGTTAAAATAGAAACCACCTAAATTTACATGAATAAAATGAATAAATGAATTATGACATATTCTCACAATGAAATACTATATAAAAATGTGAATGAAGGAACTTCAACTATGTCCATCAATACTAGATGAATCCCAAAAACTGTTCTTGGAGTAGAAAAAAACAGGCACAGAAGAGTATATACTCCATGAGTCAAATTGAACTAGATTTAATTTAAAAAATTGTTTAAAAATTAAATTATTTAGGGGTGCCTGGGTGGCTCAGTTGGTTGAGCAGCTGCCTTCGGCTCGGGTCGTGATCCCGGAGGACCAGGATCAAGTCCTGAATCCAGCTCCCAGTTCCTCAAGGAGACTGCTTCTCCTTCTGACCTTCTCCTCTCTCATGCTCTCTCTCAAATAAATAAATAAAATCTTTTAAAAAAAAGAATTAAATGTATTTAAATCTTTTTGAAAAGGAAGTTAAATAGTAGAGTTTGTTTAACAAATATAATGATATACTAAAAATAAATTGTAACTTTAAAAATATGATACTGGTATAGCAATAAGAAATGAAACAAGAAAAGAGAGACAATTGCGCATAGAAAGGAACTTGATATATGACCAAAACTTGATATATGGCCAAAATTATATTGTAAATTAATAAGGATAAATGAACTGTTTAGGGGCACCTGGGTGGCTCAGTGGGTTATGCCTCTGCCTTTGGCTCATGTCATGATCCCAGGGTCCTGGGATCCGGCCCGACATAGTACTCTTGGCTCATGCGGAGACTGTTTCCCCCTGTTTCTCTCTGCCTGCCTCTCTGCCTACTTGTGATCATTGTCTGTCAAATAAATAAATAAAATCTTACCAAAAAAAAGGATAAAAACTGTTTAACCGCTTTGTTTTGTTTTGTGGTATTTTTTGCTTTTAGAAGATCCATCAATATGAAGAATTATATTTCTCTATCCTACTGGTCCAAATGGATTAAAAAAATGTAAAGTTAAATTCTAATGAAAGGAAATATTGGGGAATATATTTATAGCCTAAAATGAAAACTAATTCTCAAAACATTACTCAAAAATGTGAAAACATTGGTACTGACAGATTCTGTCTTTGACCAAACTTCAAACTTCAATGAGTTCTCTGCACTATTAGACCCTACCTTGGACTTCCTTTTCTGTTTTTGCATTGCCCCAATTTTGCAAAATTCTTGCTAAGTCAGTTTAGCAAGAATCCTCCCCCTTAATATCTGATTGCCCTCAGTATCTGATCAAATTCCTCATCCCTCAGCATCCTCTGGGTGATAGTCAGCCTGACCTACTTTCAGCAAGACTCTGTGAGCTCTGTTAATTTTTTCTTAAGATTTTATTTATTTATTTGACAGAGAGAGTGAGTGCCTGAGAGCACAAGCAGGGAGAGCAGCAGAGGAAGAGGGGGAAGCAGGCTCTCCCCTGATATGCAGGGAGCCCACAGCAGGACTAGATCCCAGGACCCAAGAGTCATGACTTGAGCAGAGGCAAACCTTAACCAACTGAGCCACTCAGGCACGGCTTGTGAGCTCTGTTTAGCTAGAAACTCCTCTTATGCCTGATGTTTCCTTTTCATAATTTTTCACCCACCAATTCCCTACCCTGCTGCGTGGCAATAAATCTCCACTTTTTCTTTTTGTATTCAGAACTGAGCCTAATTCTACATTGAATCCAGTTCTATATTGAAGTGTCTTTACCTCTATTGCAATAGCTCCTGAGTAAAAATTGTTTTTAACAGCTTTACCTACTCCCCAGATTCAGTTATTTTTTTCTTTCTTTGACAGTTAATGTCATTAATTTTATTAGGTCAAATTTGGTTGAGGAAGGGCCCTGGCAAATGAAAGATTGAACAAAGTATTTGCAACACTGAAAACTTTTTAAAAGAGACCAGAAATTCTAAAATCAACAACAAAAGAAAACTGGAAAAAATACACAAGGGATATAAACAGATAATCAACAGAAAGAAAGCTGAAATGGATAACTGTACAAAAAGAGGTGCTCATATTCATTAGTAATATGAGAAACTAAAACTAAATCAATGTAGATACCAGATCTGACTCAAGAAATTAGTGAAAAAGTTTCAAAGTTTGTAATGCTAATTATTGGAACAAAGCAGAAGAAATAGGAACAAACAGGTCAGTCTTGCAGAAAATAGTTTAAAGTGCTTGGGCAAATTGATCATTTCTATATCCTATAACACCAATCCTTCTCCTGGGAATAAAATCCTGCAAAATGCTTGACAGGTCTCTAATAGGATACACATTCAGTTGTTCATTGTTGCACTGCTTTTGTGATAGGAAGACAGAGAAAAACTAGGTGTCCACCACTAGCACAGGATATAAGTGCAATGTGATCTATATATGCCATGGAACCTTCTCAGATGATTAAAACAATGAGCTAGATACACGTGGCAATACCAGCAGTTAACACTGCTTGTTCAGTAAAAAAACAAAAAACAGCAGCAGAATATCTCCTCTTATACACTAAGAACATTCAAAAATAATATAATTTATATAATGCATAGTATACAAAAATGACAAAGGGATACACATTAATTCAAGGACCCACATCAACCACATGAGAGTGGTTGCTTTTGAGAGAATGGAGAAAAAAATTTATGCTGTTAGGAAGAGAATAAAAAGCAAAATAAATGGAAAAAAAAACAGAACCCTCTAGAAACCAACGATGATAGTTGTACAATGACAAGGCAAGAACTAACTAAAAAAAAAAATAAAAAAAATGTTAATATACCTATAGATGAGCTCATTCATTGCTTTGATAGAGAAACTCTCCTTGAAAGAAAACACCAAAAGAAAATATAGAAGATGAATATATTATGAATAGAAACTTGTTTTTAGTCTTTCTGAAAGACTGGGTTACTTCAAGAATAAAAAGATTTACTTTCCTTCCTGAGGGTTTTTAAAAGTTCAATCACATCACATAATAATATAATTTATATGTTGTTTTATGTTTGTTATGAATGGACAGTAAAAAGTACGAAAAAATATTTACAGAAATAAACTTACAGATGATAGCAAGAGAAAATTTGACAGATTGAAACCCAATAGCAGAAAATTTGCTACCTGATACATTTGAATTAAAACTTTATCATTAATAATTTATAAAATTTAATAAATTTATTCAAACCTTTATTTGCTACAATCTTTTTTTCTCCCTATTGTTAAATAGATCTTAAAATTCACTCAACTAGAGACTTCAGAAATATTAAGTATTTAGAATTCTTAGGGTTTTTTTTTTTTTAAAGATTTTATTTATTTATCAGAGAGGGACACAGCGAGAGAGAGAACACAAGCAGGGGGAATGAGAGAGGGAGAAACAGGCTTCCTGCCAAGCAAGGAGCCCGACGTGGGGCTCAATCCTGGGACCCCGGGATCACGACCCGAGCCGAAGGCAGACACTTAACAACTGAGCCACCCAGGCACCCCTTTAGGAATTTTTTAAGGGATTATTTGGTGATAATGGATTATCTGCAACTTACCAGTTTAGGACAAAGTCACTAAAGTAATTTAAATTCAAACTTGAATCAACACCTATAAACTTATAATTATAAGATAAATTATTTAAAATTTATTCATAAAAATGTACATTAAAAATGCCTCCTATATTTTACTGTAACAAAAATTAAAAAGGAATTTATTTTTTTAAAGATTTTATTTATTTGTTAGAGAGAGAGAGAGAGAGGGAGAACACAAGCAGGCAGAGAGGCAGGCAGAGGGCAGAGAGAGAAGCAGGCTCCCCGCTGAGCAAGGAGCCCGATGTGGGACTCCATCCCAGGACCCTGGGATCATGACCTGAGCCGAAGGCAGCGGCTTAACCAACTGAGCCACCCAGGTGTCCCAAAAAGCAATTTATTGTCATCTTGTTTTAAGTGGCCAGCAATTAAAAATAGCCAAGTCATGTTCCTGCCTACTTGAATTCTAAACATTTGGTAAAACTTCTGTAGTAACATTAGAAAAGATAGGTGTAGGGTGCCTGGGTTGCTTAGTGGGTTAATTAAACCTCTGCCTTCAGCTCAGGTCATGATCTCAGGGTCCTGGGATGGAGCCCCACATTGGGCTCTCTGCTCAGCAGGGAGCCTGCTTCCCCCTCTCTCTCTGCCTGCCTCTCTGCCTACTTGTGACTTCTCTCTCTCTCTGTCAAATAAATAAATAAAATCTTAAAAAGAAAGGAAAAGAAAAGATAGGACTGCTCAAAGACATACATTTGACATATAAAACTTTACTATGGCCTTTTACTTTAATAGTTTTATTATAATTAAAAATTATTCAAGCAAAGAAGAAAAAATTACTCAAGCAAAAACTGCAATTAGTTTCAGTATAATTCTACAGTATGGTAGTAAGTTGTGCATAAAGTGCTATTGTTTTTAATTACAGAAAGAACAAAATGACACAAACTGACCTCAGATATAAGATCAAGTAGATACTTGAAATGATAATGTATTTTTTTCCCCTTCAGATACCAATTTATCCAAAAGTGAAAGAGATCACAGTTACTACTTGTTTCAGAAGGCAATAACATGTTTTATAAAGCTATCAGTTTACATAATTTCCAGGGTTTCAACTAATTTACATAAAAAATAAACAAGTCTTAACTAATACTCATTAATAAGATAAAATTCCCAATGTAGAATTTACCAGGGAACATGTTTAAAAGTAAAATCACATTAACTGAATTTACCATGAGTTAGTAAAAACAAGATATAACAACATATACATATATTTTAAAAAAGCAGGCCTAGAATACTAATTTTTTTTAAGATTTTATTTGTTTATTTGATAGAGATCACAGCAAAGCAGAGAGGGAGGCAAAGAGAGAGGGGGAAGCCAGCTCCCCGATGAGCAGAGAGCCCAAAGTGGGGCTCAATCCCAGGACCCCAAAACCATGACCTGAGCTGAAGGCAGAGGCCCAACACACTGAGCCACCCAGGTGCCTCTAGAATACTACTTTTAAAAATTATTGTTATTTTATTTTTAGATATGACAGTCATTTAATTTTTAAAAATACCATACTCTATTAATATTACTTGAATCCCAAGACTAACTTATACTCAAATAATTAAAACATTCAATCTTCTTAATTAGCATACATGATATTAGATAGATATTAAAACAAATGGTAGAGCTATACTTATTGAAAAAACTATTTACTAGGTCAAGAACTTTGTTTAAACAAATCAGTAGTATATAACCTCAGAGGTTTGGCATACTAATTAAGCCTATTTAGTGGGTCATAAACACATTATCTTAAATAAGGAGAAAAACTACACATGGTTTTGTAGAATAGTCTATACAAAGTATATAGTTGTATATAGAAAGAAGCCTGACACATTACAAAATCCTCTACATTAAGAATAGTTGTTGTAGTGTTTTAGGGATTCAAAAAATATATTCATACTATTAACAGTTGATCCAGTAGATTTTGCCATAATCAAAAGAAGTGAAAAGAAAGAGTGAAAAGCAAGGTCTTTAGAAGCAGGAGTCATAGTGATACAAAGAAAGAAAAGAGATTTATATTAGATAACCTTTTCAGTCACCCTTTAAAAAAAAATAATAAGACCTGTGTTATGGAGTTAATGTTTGTGTCCATTCCAAAATTTATATACTGGAGCCCTAACACCCAGTGTGGCTACATTTGGAGACAGCACCTCTAAAGAAGTAATTAAGGTTAAACTGGGTCACATGAGTGGCCCCTTACTATGATAAAATTAGTGTCCCTGTAAGAACAAAACATAAGAGGGCTCAAGAAAGGTCAAGTGAGGACATGGAAAGAATATAGCCATCTGCAAGCCAAGAAGAGAGCCCTCACCCCAATATGAACTGACTGGAAACTGGACTTTATACTTCTAGCTCTAGAACTGTGAGAAACTAAAATTCTGTTGCCAAAGCCACCTAGTCCATGGTATTTTGTTATGGTAGCTCAAGTTAATACAACCCGTCAATTGTGCACCTCAGATTCTTGAGAATATGTGTAGTTGATTCAATATTCCCAATCACCTTGGAAGTAAGCTCAAAATGTAACTTTATACTATAAAAATGTTTTAATGTTAAATTTCTCAAGTACATTAAATATTATTTATTTTGTCATCTAAAAATATCATTTTAAAAAATTGGCATACTGAAATCATCAATGACCCACTTATCAAAAAGCTTTACTTAGTATATGTTTGGGGGAAATAAGTAATTTTTGCCATGAGGACCCTACTTTATATTTGGATTCACAAATTTAGAACTCAGATTTTGGAGATAAAGAGAAGATATCAGGTTAGGGGGGGAATATTCTGTAAAAATAATGTTTAATACAAAGGTTTTGAAATATCTTTTGTAGATATTGAGCTTATAAAGAACTTTAAAGAAAGGGGTATCATGAAAAAAATTGTGCTTTAGGACTCCTCTAACTTCAGAAAGAAAAGTGGATTGAGAAAGATAAACCTAAACCAAAGCTGGAGACTCAAGACAGAACAATAATAAAATCTACGCTAGAGATGATGAAGGCCTGACACCATGCAATCTCCACAGTAATGAAGGAGGAAGGAAAAGTCTTGATACATATTTAGTTTCAGGAAACATTTAATTGACTGTTATGACTAGAGAAGTTCTGGAGCTAAAAAAAAAATGGCAGATAGAGGGGTAAACATAATGAATTAAACTTTAAGCTTAGTGATTTTAAGTTGTCAAATGTGAAAGTATTCATCCCACAACAAATATATAAGATGGGAGCTCAGGCTGCAGAAAATTCTGATCTAGAAATACAAATGTGGATCAACACCAAATCCATCAACCAGAAACATCTATCAAGTATAATACAAAGAAGAAGAAAAATATACTTCATAAACTATTCACTCCATATTTATTAGGTATTCATTTCTACAAAACAAATAAGTGCAAGTTAGTGGTATGAAACAAAAATAAGCATTCATAGTCTCCAGTTTCCATAGGCCATTACTCATAGAGGTCATATGGAAATGGCTTCTCTTTGATGGATGAAGTCAATGGCTCAGCTGTAATACATGAAGGCTGGCCCTAGAATAATCTCATTCATTCACACATTGTCAGAGGATGTTGACTGTTACCTGGTGCTTGGCTAAGATTGTTAGGCAGGACACCCACATGTGACCACATGTGACCTGTTCTTTCTCCCAAATTGGAAATTATGTTACATGGAAAGCTACCCAAGATAAAAAGAAAGAGAATTGTTTGGGAGTCAGGTATCCTTTTATAATCTAGCCTTAAAAAATTAAAAAGTGTCATTCTATTGGTTTTAGTTATAAAGGTCCTCCAAGATTCAAAATTAAATCCCACCATTTGATGGAAGAATGTTAATATCACAATGTAAAAAAGCATTCATAAGTGGAGTCCAAAATTTTCATGGAAAGATAAAATAGAATAGCTGCCCTATTTAACTGGTTTAACAGTTTGAAAAGGAACAAAGTTAAAGAAGACTCACTACCTGTCCTCAAGAATTATCATAAAGCTACAGTAATCATGACAGAGTAATGCTGGCAAGAGATGGACACAGACACTAATGGAATACTAGAGTGCCCAGCAACTGACCTGCATACCCATGGTCAGCTGATACTTGCAAAAGATGTAAAGGCAACTCAATGAAGAAATAACAGCTCTTTCAACAAATAGTGCTTGATCAAATGGATACACATATATATAAAATTACACTTTGATCATACATCATATACTGCACAAAAAGTAACTCAGAATGGATTGTAGATCTAACTCTAAATTGTAAAACTTTATTTATTTTTTTTATTTTTTTTAATTAATTTTTTATTTTTTATAAACATATATTTTTATCCCCAGGGGTACAGGTCTGTGAATCACCAGGTTTACACACTTCACAGCACTCACCAAAGCACATACCCTCCCCAATGTCCATAATCCCACCCCCTTCTCCCAAACCCCCTCCCCCCAGCAACCCTCAGTTTGTTTTGTGAGATTAAGAGTCACTTATGGTTTGTCTCCCTCCCAATCCCATCTTGTTTCATTTATTCTTCTCCTACCCACTTAAGCCCCCATGTTGCATCACCACTTCCTCATATCAGGGAGATCATATGATAGTTGTCTTTCTCTGCTTGACTTATTTCCCTAAGCATGATATGTGATATGCTCTAGTTCCATCCATGTTGTCGCAAATGGCAAGATTTTGTTTCTTTTGATGGCTGCATAGTATTCCATTGTGTATATATACCACATCTTCTTGATCCATTCATCTGTTGATGGACATCTAGGTTCTTTCCATAGTTTGGCTATTGTGGACATTGCTGCTATAAACATTCGGGTGTACGTGCCCCTTTGGATCACTACGTTTGTATCTTTAGGGTAAATACCCAATAGTGCAATTGCTGGGTCATAGGGCAGTTCTATTTTCAACATTTTGAGGAACCTCCATGCTGTTTTCCAGAGTGGCTGCACCAGCTTGCATTCCCACCAACAGTGTTATAGGAGAAAACATAGGAAAGAGTGTTCAGACTTTTGATTAAGTAAAGATTTCTTAGGTACAACAAGAGCACAAACCCATATAAGAGAAAAAAGATAAGATTTCATCAACATTTGAAAGTTACAATCAGAGGTAAGATCAAGTAGATTCTTGAAAGTTAATGTATTTTTTTCCCCTTCAGACACCAATTTACAGTGAAATATATCGTAAAAATAATGAAAAGGCAAGCCACAGACTAGTTGAAAATAGGATATCTACAGTGGACTTAGACCTGTAATATACAAAGGACTCTCCATACTTCATAATAAAACAGTTTTAAATTAGGCAAACATGTTGAATGAATGGGCAAAGTACTGAAGAGGATCCCTAGCAACAAGACTCCACGTTCCTGGTGCCACTGCAAAGAGACGCTGCCATTTTGTAACACAGTTTGCCAGTTTCTCATAAAGGTAAACATACTCCTTCCATACATCTCAGCGACTGCACTTGCAGGTAGTTGGCCATGAGAAATGAAAACTTAATTACACATAATAACCCTTACAAAAATGTTTATAGCACCTTTATTCATAATCACTAAAAATGGAAATAACCCAAACGTCCTTCAGCTGATGAATGGATAAACAAACCAGTATACTCAGACAATAGAATGCTATTCAGCAATAAATCTAATGAACTAAGAATACACACAACAGAATGGGTGAATCTCAAATGTAAATGGCTAATTGAAAGAAGCTAGACTCAAAAGGCTTTATAATGCATGATTCCATTTATCTGTCATTCTGGAAAAGTAAAACTAGAGGAATAGAAAACAGATCAGTAGTTTCAGAATCTGGAGATGGGGGAAAGCGATGAATTATCATATGGTTTCACTTATTTGTGGAGCATAACAAATAGCATGGAGGACAAGGGGAGGTGGAGACGAGAAGGGAGTTGAGGGAAATTGGAAGGGAGGTGAACCATGAGAGACTATGGACTCTGAAAAACAATCTGAGGGTTTTGAAGAGGCAGGGCGGGGGGGAGGTTGGGAGAACTGGGTGGTGGGTATTGGAGAGGGCAGGGATTGCATGGCGCACTGGGTGTGGTGCAAAAACAATGAACACTGTTACGCTGAAAAACAAAAACAAACAAACAAACAAACAAAACAAAAAACAAACCCAACCCAAGAGTGCCTGCATTGCTCAGTCAGTTAAGCATCTGCCTTCAGCTCAGGTCATGATCCAGGGTCCTGGGATTGAGCCCCAAATCCAAATGCAACTCTCTGCTCAGCATGGAGCCTGCTTCCCCCCAACCCCACTTCTGCCTCTCTGCCTGCTTGTAATCTCTGTCTGTCAAATAATAAATAAAATCTTAAAAAAAAAAAAAAACCCCAAGAGAACCACTTGAGGCAATTGAACTGTTTTATATCTTGCTTGTGGTGGTGGTTACATGAGAGTGTATGTTTGTCAAAACTTATAACACTATATAATATAAAGGATTAATTTTATTCTATAAATTATAACAGTAAAAATACTATAAAGCTCCTGGTATCAAAGCAGTAAGACCCCAATAATGTAAAAATTAATGATTTAATTTTTTAAATTCCATTCTGTGTAAAGAAAATACTAGTCTTCCTTCACTAAAAATTCAAAATACTGCAATATTTGCAATATTTTGTTATATTTGTGTAACACTTTTTAGCTAGCAGGGTACTTCTTTTTCTTTATTGCCTTCTATTGCTCTATAACTAATTAACACAAAGATGGTGTTTAAATCACGGTCCTGTAGGTAAGAAGTTAAATGTATGTCAGTAGAATCTCTCTGAAATCAAGATATTAGTGAGGCTGAATCTGCTCTTGATGACCTGGGATTAGGGGGAGGGGTAGAGGAAAGAACATGCTGCCAAATTCATCCACTTCTTTGAAGTTTTAAAACTATAGTTTTGGGGTACATGGGTAGCTCAGGTGGTTAAGCCTCTGCCTTCAGCTCAGGTCATGATCTCACAGTCCTGGGAATAAGCCCAGTGTCGGGCTCCCTGCTGAGCAGGGAATCTATTTCTCCCTCTTCCTCTATTCCTCTCCCCCACCCCATCCCCATCTGCTCATGCTCATTGCTTTCTCAAATAAATAAATAAATAAATAAATAAAATCTTTAAAAAATCCCTGTGCTTTTATCAGTTGTACCAAATTACTCTTAAGATTAAGGAAAGCATATATCTGAAGTAAGGACCCAGTTGTGTAAGGCAGAATTCTATGATAGCTCCCATCACCTTCACATGTTACTCCTTAGATTACTTAGTTTGCAAAAGAAATAGTGCAGATATAATTAAGGTCCCTAATCTTTTGATTCTAAAATGGGAAGATTATCTTCTATAGGCTTGACCTGATCAGGTAAGCCCTTTAAAAAATAAAGTGATTTCTCCTGCAGAAAGTAAAAGATTTGCAGTAAGAGGATTCTGTCTTCAGTTGCTGACTTGAAGATAGAGGGAGCCACTAGCCAAAGAATGAGAGTGGCTTCTGAGAATTAAGAATAATCCCTAGTTACCTTCTTTCCCTCTTGTGTACCCTAATGTAACCACTTGTTATAACTCTTTTGAGAATGGGTTCAATTCTTTCTCTTCAGCAGTTGTTGAGATTTAAGCAATGGTGAGACATGGCAGATCTCCTTGTGCATTATAACCCAGTCTTTCAAACACTGAACAATCTTTCTGTTTCATACTCCAGTTCTCCTGTGAGGGGGTGAGTGGAAGGGTCACTGGGGAGTTATGTTATCTCTCCAGTTCTGCTCCTTTCCATTCCCTTCTCTAGCACTCTCCCATTTCCTGCTTTCTGTATATACCTCCCATGTACTTGAAAAATACTCCTAAGAAAGAGGTGGCAGGTAGTTGTAGACTGGGCTTTTGGAACTCTAATTCATCTTGACAGCCTATAAGAAAATACTAAATGTTTGTGTATTGTTGAACTATTTTTTATTTTCCTTTTCCCCATCTATAGCAGATTCCTATTCTCCTGCGTTGTTAGTAAAATAACAGCTGTAGATCTCTTATGTCTTGAGTTTTATTTAGGATATTTTGAAATTTATGTTCTTTTTTGAGTTTCAAAGATTTGACTTTTTTTAGCTTATTTAGTTTTTACTTCTTTTTATGGAGTGACAGGTTTTTCATTTTGCTTTGTTTTCTTTAACTTTTTTCAAGAATTTATATATTCTAATCAGAAGTATACAATCCACTGAGACTAAGCTTGAAGTAATAAGTAAGTAAATAAAATATGTTTCTCAGAAAGACCATACATAGTTTTTTTATTGCTACTAAATAGTAGAATAAGGTTAGTAAAATATTCTGTACACTTATTGAGTGCCTATTCTGTATAAGGCACTGTTACAAGCATCTATATGAATGTATACAGATACTCTTACACTATCAAATGAGGAAAGAGATGCTACACAGTTTTCTGTGTTACATGGTTTGTAAGTGGCAGAATCCATAGTTGAACACATGTGGGCTAATTCTTGAGAGCACTTTTGCTACCACGTTCCTGCTTTATCAAAATCTGGAACTGAGGGGCGCCTGGGTGGCTCCGTGGATTAAGCCGCTGCCTTCGGCTCGGGTCATGATCTCAGAGTCTTGGGATCGAGTCCCGCATCGGGCTCTCTGCTCAGCAGGGAGCCTGCTTCCCTCTCTTTCTCTCTGCCTGCTTCTCCGTCTACTTGTGATTTCTCTCTGTCAAATAAATAAATAAAATCTTTGGGAAAAAAAAAATCTGGAACTGAAACAGTAAATGCATTTCACAGCCAATTCCATAACATTGAACTATATATTTTTTCTTTTTTGTTGTTTTACTTATGGAAGTAGTAAGTCTTTATTTTTTTTAAGATTTTATTTATTTATTTGACAGAGATCACAAGTAGGCAGAGAGAGAGGGGGAAACTGGCTCCCCGTGGAGCAGATGTCGAGCAGAGAGCCCAATGCGGGGCTCGATCCCAGAACCCTGGATGGTGACCGGAGCTGAAGGCAGAGGATTTAACCCAGAGAGCCACCCAGGTGCCTCAGAAGTAGTATGTCTTTAAATAGTTAATTATATAAAAATGTATAAGGGCAATCTCAGATAAATACATTATTATCACTTTATGATTCTGTTCCTCTCACAACATTACAAAGTTCAAATATTTAACGACAGTCAATGGAAATCCTGTCAAGCATTTGTGTGTGCCTGCATCCATTACTTTTACCTCACCTCCACCTTCTAATTAAATGTGCATCATGCTTTGTACTTATGTTCTTTTCTTCCAACACTGGGTTGCCAATAAAATGTCACACCACTCTCATCCCTATAAATTCTAGTTCCAAAGAAGGCATTTTTTAAAGGTCATTTTAGAATTGCCACTCTGGAGAGATGTATCCCCTATCTCGGAAAAGTCAGATTAAGTAGCCTTCTTTAAAATTATAGTGATCCTATTCCTTTCTTAAATACCATATACAAAACGTAGTCAAACAAGCCATTTGAAAAACTTAGGTGTTTTCATCAGCCTTGAAGCATATATATATATATATGAGAAATAGTTTCCAAAATTTATTATTTCATGATTTATATGAATTCTTATGTAGCCTCCTTGGTGAAACCCAAACGAAGTTCAAAGTTATATTGAAATATACCATAAACTCCACAACTACGATTGTTAAATTTGTCAGCAAAGAGATATGCACCCCTGACCCATCATTTAGAGTAGCCAAGATATGGAAGGAGCCCAAGTGCCCATCAACAGATGATGGATAAAGAAGATGTTGTATATAAGCAACAGAATATTACAAAGCTATACAAAAAGAATTAAACCTTGCCATATGAGACAGTGTGGATAAACTAGAGGGCATTATGCAGTAAGTGAAATAAGTCAGACAAAGAGAGACAAACACTATATGATTTCATTTACACGTGGAATCTAAAAAACAAAATGAATGAACAAACAAAACAGAAACAGACTCATAGATACAGGAAACAAACTGTTGGTTATCAGAATGGGGAGGAGTTTGGAGGTGGGCAAAAAAGCTGAAGGGAATTAAGAAGTACCAGCTTCAAGTTGTAAAATAATTAAATTATGGTAATGTAATGTACAACATAGGAAATATAGCTGATAATGCTGCCATAACTTTGTATGGTGACAGATGGTAACTAGATATCATGGGGATCGTTTTGTAATGTACAGAAATATTGAATCACTATAATGTACACCTGAAACTAACAAAATATTGTATGTCAATTGTTCTCCAATTAAAAATAGAGAAAAATACTTTCCAGTATTAAATCAGAGGTACTAAGATTTTACCAAAATTATCATTTACCAAGTAGTCTTATTTTCCTCACTCTAGGTTATAGCTTTAGTTTCAGGGAGTCCATGAAGGAAAAAGGTTCATTCTTTAACTCTCGCTATGCATAGCTTTGGATAGCCTTGCTTATGAATGAATAAACATTTTATTTTCTAAAAATGACTGGATATATCATGATGCCCTTTAATGGGATGAGTAACATAGGAGAGAGTCTATCAAGAGAGAAAGATTATGAAGTGGTTTGGGATACATTTGATATGCTGTTGAATAAGAAACAACTAAATAACAATGACAAGTGGTGAGATGGGCATACTGCTAAAAATAAGAGTCAAAAGTTATAGCAAGGAATCTGGAAGTCACTGACACAGGAATAGTATTTGGGACTGTGTACATAAATGAAGAAACAGAGTCAGGGAGAAAGTATAAGGAGATATGAGAACCTGGGCTTGCTGGTGACATAGTCCCAATATTTAATGAAGGAATAAAGGATGAGACATAATAGATTTACCAAATCTCTGGAGAAAATCCAGGAGTCAGTGGAGTCATAGAAATCAAAGAAAGATCACATTTTGGAAAGAATCAGGAGATCAACATTGTAACATACTGATGAGAATTCAAGTGAAATGAAAAATAAAACAGGGCATGAAAAAACAAAGAGACAGTTACAGATGGTCACAGAAAAAGCAGCGTTCTGTAAGGTTATGATGGGAAATCATAGAGGATGAGTAGAGTGTTTGTGGAAAAAGAAAAGTTACAGTGAACACTGACTATTTTCAGTAGCTGGTTATAAAGGTCTGCATAAAAGCTGGGTAGTAGCTGCGTGAAATTTGTGGTTAAAAATTACTCTCCTTTCCTTTTTTTTTCCAGGTAAGTAAGAATTCAAAAATATTCAAGGTTTCTGGAAAGATTCTAGGGATCCCACTAAAAAGGAGATATTGAATAAAGAGAATAATGATGTAAGGGTCCAAGATATAAATTAAGAGTTCATTCTTTTGCATATGATTATACCATTTATTGGAAAGATAGAGACCATTTATTAGAAGGATCAATTGATCATATATGTGCAGTCTTTCTGGGCTATTGTTTTCCATTAGTCTCTGTGTCTATTTTTCATGCTAGTACCATACCACTCTGATTACTGTAGCTTTGTAATATATTTTGAAATCAGGCTGTGTGATATCTCCAGTTCGGTTCTTTCTTAAGATTGCACTGAATATTTGGGCTCTTTGGTGGTTTCCTATGATTTTAGAATTATTTTATTTCTATAAAGAGTGCCAGTGGGATTTTTGTAGGTTTACATTGAATCTGTAGATCACTTTAGGTAGCATGCACATTTTAAGAATATTAATTCTTCTAATCTATGAACATGAAGTATCTTTCCATTTATTTGTGTCCGCTTTAATTTCTTTTATCAGTGCTTTATGATTTTCAGTGTACAAATCTTTCCCCTCCTTGGTTAGGTCTATTTCTAAGCATTTTATTCTTGAGGTTATGGTGATAGTTTTTATTGTTATTGTATTCCTTCTACTACTATTGTTTTCTTAATTTCCTTTTCAGATACCTTGTTATCTGTGTATAAAAACACAATTGCTTTTTACATGTTTATTTTTGTATCCTATAACTTTGCTAAATTCCTTTATTCTAACAATTTTATTATGGAGTCTTAGGGATTTCTGGGCTTTTTACTACATGGTAGCCTCAGGAGGTCACACTTCACCTGTTAGCTGCTTTCCAAAACAGATCAAGGCAGAAGTTCCACAGGCAATGCTTAGAATGCACATGGTGTCACTTACACTGTGCTCTATTAGTCAGTTGTTGGCTATCCCAGATTGAAGGAAAAAGGAAATAGATCTCATGCCTTTGAGGAGTGTTAAGAAAGTTTCTGCCATTTTTTAAAATCTGCCACAAGAGGGTAAGAACTTGTCTTATGTCTTGTATAGCTATCAGGTAGAAGAACTAAGATCCACGCCAAGGTTTTATGACTTCAGATCCACTGTTCTCAATATTGTACACATTTAGGAAATATTTCCCATCAGAGACAATTTTTTCAGACTGGATTGCAGAGAACTGTATTTATACTTGGAGGAGGGCTTGTTTTTCAGCAACAATGCTGTCTTTGAAGATGGAGAAGGGTCTAGGAACTATGGAATGTGGGAGACTAGGAGGAGTTGGACAAGTAGAGAAAGGAATTCTTCCTTAGGACCTCCAAAAGATAATGGAGTTCTGCCAAAATACCTTGATTTAACCCAGTGATATCTCCTTCAGGCTTCTGTCCTCCAGAACTGTAAGATGATAAATTTGTGTTGTCTTAAGCCACTAAACTTGTAGTAATTTGTTACAACATCAAAAGAAAATAAGTGCTAAACATCCATACTTAACTAGTACTTTAAATTTTCACCAGAATGGGATTACTGGGCCAGAGTATTTTTAATTTTTTGACTACTTTCTTAGACTTTGCTTCCAACAAACTTTCAAGATTCCTGGCTGAACTATTTCCCTAAAGAATTGTGCTGAAAGAACTAGAAGGCCATATGCCCATCACTGACATTATAAAAAATGTTCCAGAAGATCTGAAAATGATAGAGTATGACCGAAATGAGAACTCCCACTTCTGAGTCAGCATTCTCAGACAATTATTGACTGACTTATGTTAGGCATATGAGAATTCACTGCTTTTGGGAAATAAAAAAATCACTATCCTTGTAAGGTATTTGAGAATATTGACATATTTTAATAAAATTGTAAAAAACATAATTGTTTATATGTTTTGACATAATATAAATTTTAAGAAACTCAAATCTCAAATTTTTATTTTTATTTTATCTCAAAATACCTCAATTACCATAATACATGTACTATTATACAATTTTAGAGTGGTGCTGATTTTTTTTAACAATAATCGATACCTACAAATGATTGTCTTTTGAGTATTTATCATATTCCTAAAAATAAAATGTGAAATACATCTACTTTGCACAAGTAAAATTGTATGCTTTACAACATGAAATTAAAAATGAAAAGTAGGGGCGCCTGGGTGGCTCAGTGGTTTGGGCTGCTGCCTTCGGCTCGGGTCATGATCTCAGGGTCCTGGGATTGAGCCCTGCATCGGGCTCTCTGCTCTGCAGGAAGCCTGCTTCCCTCTCTCTCTCTCTCTCTCTGCCTGCCTCTCTGCTTACTTGTGATCTCTGTCTGTCAAATAAATAAATAAAATCTTTAAAAAAAAATAAAAATAAATAAATAAAAATGAAAAGTACTTTTTTTTTTTTTTTTACATTTGTGGAATTCATTAGGAAATTAAGGAAATTAAGAGGAACACCAAGAATTCTTCACTACTATGGCATTTTTTTTCAATCTCCCATAAAGTGAAAGTTATACCTTTATTTCACCCACCCATTTTGAGATTTACATTATACAACTTATGTCTTTCTTCTATATTTAATACCAATAAGCAGATTATTGTTTTGTGACAATTAAAGTTAAAACACTGTATACTGCTCTCCCTCAAAAATTTCTTTACTTGTACACAAAGAGCAATGCTAATCATTCTCTTGTAGGGTATTTTTTTTTCCCACCCCAAGATGAACTGATTAAGTTTCCCAATTCATGGATTTCTCCTTCCATTTTGGCTCAGTGGGTTAAAGCCTCTGCTTTCGGCTTAGGTCATGATCCCAGAGTCCTGGGATGGAGCCCCATATCGGGCTCTCTGCTCCGTGTAGAGCCTGCTTCCTCCTCTCTCTCCCTGCCTGCCTTTCTTGTCTACTTGTAATCTCTGTCCATCAAATAAATTAAAAAAAAAAAAAAGATTAAGATTAACATATGCTATTTTTCTTATTTTTACATGATTTCATGTTTTTTTCTTTTTGCATTCTTGCTTTGCCTACCATAAAATGGATCATTCAGTAAATGTAGCCATTGTGGAACTCAATAGCTATGCCTCCCATGACAAAATGTATCCATTCCTCCTGAGTAAAATTTTAAATAAGTAGATGAAGGCACACAGACTATATATAATGTTCCATGCCCAGGAAAACTTTAATGTATTTTGCTGTTTACATTTAATAAACTTAGCTTTCATCTTCTTGCTTCTATCCAATTTGGCAACACCCTCTTACCTGAATGTAATAGATCCTTTATCAGATCCTAGATTAATTAATCAGATCCTAGATTTTTCTTTTTATTGCCACTGGTTCATAGTCTAAGATATCTTTTGTTTTGTGAATTAAACATCATGCAAATTTTATAACTCAGGTATGCTAGATATATATTAGGAATTGATATAGGTTAAATAATTATCATATATAATTATAATTATATATAATGTGTGTGCATTATTGTTTCTTAATGGGACATTACCATTAAATTATGAAACTTTCCACACAGTTTGATCTATCTTTTAAACAAAGAGTAGTAATAAGCACTCACTATTTAAACAATAAAATGATATCAGCCTTTATTCCTGTTAATAATAACAACTAGAGTTATAGCAGCTCATATATGTATATATCCTGAATATCTAGAATCCCCCCAGAAAAGTTGGTCTAAATATTTCTGTATAAAGACTTTAAGAGCAAAGGAAAAAGTAATGGATTCATTCATTCAAAAATATTTAGTATTAAATGCAAACTTTAGTTGGCAGAAAAAGAAATAAAATGTGAGGACCTTTGTTTTGGGGAAGGAGTTTTTACACAACAGATAACAGAAAATCTTTGATACAGGTGGAGTTAAAAGTTTGCCTCACAATCTGAGGAAGATGATTATGTAGTTTTACACTGTTTCCAGAGAAAAGCAATATGCAGGAAGAAGCATGATTAAATTATTTTGATCATGCAGATTAAATGAATAGAGTATCTAGGGTATTAAAGCATAGTAGTTTCCATGGACACTTGATTTAATGACTGACGGGATATGAAAACTTTATCTCAAAATCCGTAAGTTACAGGTTTAACAGAGTTCTGATTGATGCTTCAGTTTCCAAATTTGTCTTCTTTATTTCTTTAAAATACAAATAAATAATTGGGGAAGATTTTGACATTGATTTATGTACTTTAATTTTGTGTTTTTAACTGTATGTATGGTGTCTGTGTGCAACAGCTATATATGTGTGAATATAACTTGTTATTAGATAATTGAACTTCTCAACACATCACTGAAATTAGTATTGGAGCTATAAAATACCACAATATTTGGTGCTAAAATCAAATATAAGCCTTTTGAAATAATATTTGTACATAGTTCGTCTTCTTACATTATTAATTCAGAACTCCTTCATTCTTAAATGTTACTTTTCTAAATCAATATATTCAATTAAATATGAGGAAAAAATCTGACATTCAAGCAGATTACTCCTTTCTTTTTAATGCCAGAGATGAAGGCATGGTTACTATTTTTTTGATTACTGTTTAAATAGAAAAAAGAATTTATTATTTAGAGTTAATATTTTCTTTTTTTTTGTTTGATTTTTAAGTAATCTCTACACCCAACCTGGGGCTTGAATTCATGATCCTGAGATTAAGAGTTGCATGCTCTACTGACTGAGCCAATTCACCCTTAGAGTTAATATTTTCATACAATTAAAGTAATATAAGAAACCTGGATGCCTCAGTTGGTTAAGTGTTTGCCTGCGGCTCAGGTCACAATCCCATAGTCCTGGGATGAAGCCTGACATGGGGCTCTCTGTTCAGTGGAGAACCTGCTTCTCCCCCTGCCATTCCCTCTGCTTGTGCTCTTTCTCTTGCTTTCTGTCAAATAAATAAATAAAATATATATTTTTTAAAAAGTAATATAGATATTTATTTATTTATTTATTTTAGCTAAAGGCTACCTTGCCATCAAATACAATTATATTTTCTACAAGGTGAAAATAATATCAAGGCTCAGTGAAGTTCTTTGACTTGCCCAAGATTAACAAACAAATACAAAGAATTGATTTAACTTTATCTCATTATTTTTGTATGTGAATCTTATTTTAAGCAAATTTAATATAAGAAGTACTGAAAGAATGAGTTTAGAGAATTGGTATCTACTCTAGAATGTATGTGTATGTGTGTGTGTGTGCATTTAAAAGTGAATTTAGTGTGCACCCAACTTTTCAGGCACCCAAATTTTATTTCCTTCAGGTACATTTCTTTCAATCAGACCCATTTTTTAAAAACTAATTTCATAGCTTACTGAAACATGAATATTATATATTTCTAACATTTATAGACAACTCTACAGAATCTGATGTAATTCTATTTTATTGTAATTTATTAATATTTTAATAAATATTTTATGAACTTTTTAATTCCAAAGCTAGCAGAGTGTGAGAGTTTGTGTGTGTGTATGTTTAGAAAAAGCAGTGTGCATATTTCACATGGGCATTTAGCATTTGCATTTTAGGTAACGCTGACTAAAGAATGCAGAATCATGAGTAAGCACACACTAATCCTTAATCAAATTTTTTATAAAACTCAGAGCAAATATTTAGATGTCAACCTCAAAGAACCCAGGACTGTCAGAAAGCAAGCTCTCCAGAATCCTAACCTTGTAAAACTGAGAATTCACAGTCAGGAAAAAATGAGAAACACAGTAGGAATGAAATCAAGCTCCATTTTTTGGTTCATAATTTTTGAGACAAAAACAAAAGGACATCCAAATGTGGTTCATGGGTGAAAAAGAAAATGAGAGGCAACATCAAACATCAAATAACTTAGCTGGTATCCGGAGGAATGAGCTGGTATCTGGAGATAGCATCATACTAACCAAGAATGAAAGCTACATTACTATGTTACATTTTCCAGTGTCCAATTTTTAAGCACTTAACATTTAAGAGAATTTTAAATAAAATTTTAAATAAAATTTTAAATAAATTTTTATATTGTGCAGAATAATGAACAGAATGACAATACAAAAACTCCAAGGAAAACCACCACCACAAAACCTCAAACACAAAGTTAGTATATGGTCTTTGCATTGAGCAAGACGATTCATGCCAATTATTTACTATTCTAAAGAGTCTGTCATTTTTGATGCATTAAACATGCCATAAAATATTCAGTTTGAATTAGTAAACTGCATAATCTCTTTCAGCTGTATTGGCATTTATTTATTCTTTTGTATTTTATTCGAATTATTCAAATTTAAGTTTTCAAAAGATGGTGACTCTGATTCATTGCATTCATAAAAAGCATCTTACACAGTTCACTGACTATTGTAGGTTCTTAAATACTACTGAATAAAAGAACTAATGAACGAATACTCACATTATCGCCACAATATTTTGGGGTAATAGAACACTTACAGAGTGAATGATAATGAGCTATCACTTTCAAACTACCTCCCTCTGGAAATGGGGGATGAACTTTGCTACAAAATGGGAAGTTTAGAGTTTTGTAGATAAATGCAGAGTTATCCACAAAGTCTAATGCCATTTAGATAATGAGCTAGCATCAGGTATGTTTATGCTGGGTAATATAATACTGACCAGAGAAGGCCAAAAAGGGGGACATTAACAGCAAACCAAGATCTCAAACTTGACATCCCTGCAAGGAAATAGTCAAGCATCCCTGACAATGTTGGGTAGAGAGCTTTCCTCGGCACTAAGTCGCTGCACATATGGGCCTATTGTGCTGGTCGCTGCCTCATGCTTCCGAATGAAAAACGTGCCAGCATGCAGAACATGGCTGCAAGACGAAGCAGCTGATACTGGGAGAGTGGCCAGAGGGAAATAAAATCTCCCTCATGGGAGCAATTGTTAGCACAGTCTCGGATGTATAAAGAACTGCCTTGCTAAAACTTTTCTTAGAGCCCAGCTCTTACCATTTCCCTATAAATGTAACTTTCTACATTAAGTGTGTATTTACACACTAAACAATACCTTTAATTACATGCTAGTCAGTTTTTCTTCTGAGACAAAGAAAAGAAGATGCAAACTGACCAGGCTTCTCCTGCAAATTCTATCCGTGAAGAAAAAAAAAAAGTCTTTGTTAAAGAATATGTGCCTTTAGGTTTGTTATCTAAATACGGTGTATGGGGTGCCTGGGTGGTTCAGTCCTTAAGCATTTGCCTTCCGCAGGTCATGATCCCAAGGTCCTGGGATGGAGCCGGGCGTCGAGCTCCCCATCAGGCTCCCTGCTCCGTGGAGAGTCTGCTTCTCCCTCTCCCATTCCCTCTGCTATGTTCCCTCTCTCACTGTGTCTCTCTGTCAAATAAAAAAATAAAATCTTAAAAAATAATAAATAAATAGGGGCATCTGGGTAGCTCAGTCATTAAGTGTCTGCCTTCAGCTCAGGTCATGATCCCAGGGTCCTGGGATCTAGCCCTGCATCAGGCTCCCTGCGAGGCAGGAAGCCCTCTTCTCCCTCTCCCACTACCCCTGCTGGTGTTCCCCTCTCTCACTGTGTCTCTTTCTGTCAAATAAATAAAATCTCAAGTAAATAAATAAATACTGTGTATTCTTGACGTACCTGTGTTTTTCTAATTGCTGACTCTGGTAAAATGCTCTCATTTAAAAAAATAATGCAGCATGGCCACAGATGTAGAGAATTTAAATTTGGGGTTTTTAAAAAATATTTTATTTATTTGAGACAGAGAAAGAGGGAGTGAGCAGGACAGAGGGGCAGAGGGAAAAGGATCGGGAGAGGGAGAAGCAGGCTCCCTGCTAAGCAGGGAGCCCCAGATGGGGCTCATCCCAGGACCCTGAGATCATGACCTGAGCCAAAGGCAGATGAACTGAGCTGTCCAGGCATCCCTAAATTTGTTTTTGAACTTCAATCTCTAATGAGGGCCAAGATACTGTTTGTGACTCAACACATTCCTATTAATGTGATGCAAGGTCCTGGCTCTCAGAGAGAAGCATATCAATGTGACAAGTATAAGCAATAGGCCTGATGGGCCATTTGCAGTGGGAGAGAAACATTACAAGCATCATAGTCAGCCTTCCCCTGGGAAATGAATTCAGGGCAATGCACATCTCTCCTGAGAAAAACTTCAATAAGTGGGAGAAGGCTAATGTTCACTCTTACCTAATTGCCACATAAGAGGCCTTTTTGATTTGGAATCTACACATGACTATCATTCCAAACTGTCTTAGGCAATGTTTTGTTACTTTACACAGCTCTCCAAGACTACACATGACTCATTAAAGAGTGGCAGAGTCTTGCCTGAGACTAGTTATAATTATCATTGTAAATAAATTACTATAGGCAATGAAAAAAGTCATGCAATTCATGTAGGTTTGCTTCCACTTAAATACATACAAATCAATGGTTTGATGTGTATTCTTTCATTCAAACATAGAAACAAGAGTTTATGGGCACTGATATGAGTAAAGGAATTATTTCCTTTGTCGATGAAACATTCAAAGCATGCTATCATGAAATATATATCCATGAGGGAATTTAAGTCACGCAGATGACTAACCTACAACCATATTCCATGGTCCTTTAGCTTCTAGGTTCTGCAAAAGTAGCATACTCAGACTTTGAAATAAATATTTCACACAAACATAATATATATATGAATATCTTCTGCTGCCATGCAACTGACTACATTACAGACTTATTTTAAATAAAATAAAACTCATTATGAAAGTTTGTCACTTCTAACTCAGCAACTATAAATAAACATAAACATTTCTGCTTAAAAAAAAAAGTTTCCAAATCTGGTCTGTAAGATAACACACAAAATTGCTTGGGACACAAATTTAAAAGAGCAAATATGTCCCATCAGCATATGGCAAAAAATGCAATTAAAGACAGTGGCTAAATTTTTTTCAAAGCAATAAATTCAGTCCCTGACTCAAAGTTTTAAATTTGCTAATATTTCCCAGTATCATTTAATTAACATACACCATATACCACCTTCTACTGATCTATTTGATTTAAGCCTCACTGATTTCATAATTCATTATAAATTAACATAATAAATCCGAAATCTAAATGACACTGAACAATTTACAAGGACCTCTGTACACATGAATTATATCATTTCATCTTCAGAATAGCCATGGGACAAAATCATGTATGGGAATTTTGATTACAGAAATAGAACTCGATGGACTAACCCTCTCAATCTTTATACCCCAGTCACAATTTCTACACACACACACACACACACTTACAGAACAGATAAAAATGAAAAAGTCTTTCAAGCTTAAAAAACCACCACCGATTTTCTCACTCTTGTAGTAAAGCTTTTTAATCCAAATTTTGATAGCCTTTCAAACAATTTATGAAATCAGGGATCAGTTACAAGCCTCACACCAGGTGCTATCAAGGCAGGAACAGGAAGGACAATGAGAAGAACACAGCATGACTACAAGCTCCCGGTCTGCAATCGAGAGAGTTTCAGCATCAGGAGAGGGAACAGGGCCCTCCCTGCACCTTAGGTTAAGTGGAAGCCAGACAGAAAGAGCCATGCCCTTTCTATCAGAACAGCAAACATAAAGGACTTGAGTCCCTGAGTGATCTATTTACAGACAGAGTAGTTGAGAAATATTTGAAATATTACATAGTGTTCCTTGGGAATCTCTTAAGACAAGCATTTTCCTTTGCTTCAGTCTAAATATTAGACTCTCCTTTAAACAGATGTCTCTATAATTTACTGATTTTCCTGAATGCCGTGAGGAAAATTTGTTGAAAACCTCTCATGGTCCAGTCCCTCATCTTAAGTGTTTCTCAGAAAACTTTTGTCATTAATAGTCACTCCTTGTTACATGTTTGCTCTGATAAGTGTAATAGGAAGCACTATGGTTATATAATGAATTCTTGCTCTTTTTGAAAGCTATGATGGCATAAATCCTGATAAACAAAAAGTAGATTTTTTAAGTCGGACAGAAACCTGTTAGTTCTCTGATTATCATACATTGTATAGATTCCTATAACTTCTGACAAAGTGAAATTCCTTCATCTGGAAGTGAGCAAGAGTGTTCAATACCAAATATCTCTTACAAGCTACTGATTAGTGCTCTAGAAAGATTTTCATCCAGAAACCTAAGTAAATCATTAAAATATTTGTGGTGTCCTACAGTCAGTATACAGTGTAGGTTAAGCAGTCAGTCTACCCCATAGGATTTATATTAGAAATCATTTCTCCCTTCTTCCATTTGGAAATAAAAATCTCCTGCCTTTGAGTTTTAGTTGGACACTTGACAGTCCTGCTATAATCTACATTTTTCCAGCTTCTCTTCTACTAGCTGTAGCCCTATGACTAAGTTTTGAACAACAGAATGTGAGCAGAAATAACATGTACATATTTAGGTTCATATTTGTATATGGAAAGTGATTATCTTCTCATTTTTTTTTTCTTTCCTACTCCAGGAAGTGGTAATAACTAGAGAAACTAGTTATTTGCTCAGACATAGAAGCCACAAAGAAGATGGAAGATGGAAAAACATTTGCCCAGTCTGGATGCCGGAATGACTATGTGGGTCAAAGCTACCAATTCACCCCAGAGCACTTGTTTATCTTTGGACTCTTACATGAGGGAGAAATAAAATTCTGTCTTGTGTAACCACAGTATTATTGAGTCTCTTTGGAATGGCAGCCTTGCTAACTAATATACTGCCCCAACTTTGTTTAATAAAAAGAACATTTTCTGAAGTCTTTTAAAATCAGAATTTTCATCATCATAATCAATACTCCATTGTCACATATGCAAATTTAACAAGTTGAAACAAGAGTATGGATACAATATTGTACATGTAGTAAAGACACATAGCACTAGCTTATCAAATATTTTATAACATTAAATTATTTTAAAACATTCTTTAGTATTACCTTGTATATGATATTTACAATTAGAAGTCCTTCAAATACATCTCTCAGTGAAGTCTGATATTTTCATGGCAGACTGCACACCTACTCAAGAAAATCACTATCACAGAATATTTTTAATAAAATTACATCTGTAATAAGCAGAATAATATGGTCAACAGAATCTACACATAAAAGGGTAAAATAACTAACAACTAGTATTCATGGAATGCCATCTTTGTCTAAGCATCCCTCATAGTCTATTTTATATTATTCTAAAAAAAACCTTATAAAATAAAGTTTCTATTATCACTACCTTCTGTTTCTGCACACCTCTCAGATATGAATAGCTGCCTCTCTCTCTCAACCCTTATCTTTGTCCCAAAGATTGCTCTTAGAGTAGAACATCTCCTCAACTGGTGACAGCCTGAGCAACCCCATAGTCCATGCCTTCCCTTCTTCCTCAGAAGAGAATAAAACTGAACTGGAGGTTGAAGGAGGCATTTTTTTCATGTGCTCAATGATCGTGCATTATCTGTAGAAAGCTAGTCTAACCTGCAATATTGGGGATCCCTGGATGATCAGGAGACAACTTTCTCTGGGATAAATATAGTGGGTACATATTTGAGTCTCAATTTCATCTAGATCATGATTAATAAAGCCATAGCTCAGCAAGGAAGTTATGAAAAAGTCTGCGTGATTTTAACTCAAAAGTAATCATTTGGGGTACCTGAGTAGGTTCGCTGGTTAAGTGACCAACTCTCAATTTTGGTTCGGGTCATGGTCTCAGCATTGTGAGATCAAGCCCCAAGTCAGGTTCTGTGCTAGGTGTGAAGCCTGTTTAAATTCTCCCTCTTCCTCTGCCCCTCCCCACTCCCACTCCTGTTCTCTCTTAAAAAAAAAAAAAAAAAGAGAGAGAGAGAGAAAGGAAGAAAGAAAGAATCATGTTATTTATGAGTAAGTATCTTTGAGAAGCACTCAATAATCTTGATTCTGTAAAGAGTTAAAGGGTGAACTCTCAAGGGGTTGGGTAAAGTCACTAGGCTTATCCTTCATAGCACAGATAACCTTTCCCCACAATCCGTTATCACCATAGCCTTCAAGTAGGTAGATACAGTAGTTACTTGGGAGAAGAGTCAGTTAGGTCATTTTATAAAATCTGAGAAAGTCTATATTCCCTCAAAATAATTATCTCTTTGCCACAACTTGAGGTTCTACCTACTAGCTCATTACTGAGTAATAGGAAAAATCTCAATAAATATAGGTTATGTAGTAAATCCATGAAAATTGCTTCTGAAAACATTCTGATTTTGCAATATAAGATGATTTTTTAAAATATCCATTCACCCAAATAAGAATGTGACTATAAGCCATTGGATAATAACTACTTCATACTCATACTGGGTGTTTATGTTTCACACACACACACAGAGAAAGGCAGAGGGTTTGAGGTTTTTTTTTTTTTCTTCCCCTTTTACTTGTTAAAGGTCACATACTGTCACAAATCTCATCTAGTTACTAGCTGCAGGCTCGATATTTGTAAACTAACTTTCACAAATAATATGCAATGGTTTCCTTGGGGTCATCATTAACTTTTAAGTAATATTTCCATGAATTTTATTGGTACTCATATAGAATGGTTATTTCAAACTTTTAAACCAGAATTCTTGTTCAGAGGAACCAAGATTATTGCATTGCATAATATTTGGCTACATTTTTTCTAACACTTATTTTTAAAGAAATCAATAAAATATTACTATATGCCACCAAAGGGATCAAGAAAATGAATGAAATCCATGTTTTACTATATTGAGAAGTTTATATTTCCAACAGTAAAAAGAGAAATTCAGGAATATATTTGATGAAAACTGTAGATCCGGTAATATTTTGCTTTTAAGAGCTGAAAACACACTATTTTTTTTTAAGGACTTTATTTATTTATTTGAGAGAAAGAGAATGTCAGATGGAGAAGCAGACTTCCTATGGAGCTGGGAGCCCGATGTGGGACTCGATCCCAGGACTTTGGGATCATGACCTGAGCTCAAGGTAGTTGCTTAACCAATTGAGCCGCCCAGGCACCCTCACACTAATTATTCTTAAAGGAGATATTTTGTAGGTAAATTTTAATTCCTTTGGGTCTTTACCAGTCATACCAATAACACTATTGCTAAAAAATGGAGACTTCATGTAATAGTGCCAAGAACTCTATGCTTAAGATATACACAGGCTTTGATATCAATCATCACCTTTTTTGTGATTGTTGGGGTATAAGCAGAATCGCATTTTGCACAATTTTAACAACAGTTGATCCTGATACATCAGGAGATGAACAAATTAGCATCACTCGTCATTCATCATTTACAGATGGGCCTTTCTTTCTAAAGAACTGCTTATGTTTTTATACTAGCAATAACGAAATGAAATATTATTGCTTTGGATAATATCGCATTCATCTTCTGCCAATTCCCTAGTACACTGCCTAGTACAAACCTGTTTTATATTTTTATATATTGAATAAATTATTTCTTTCTCATTGAAGCATATATTTTGAGATCAAAACTATCTGGGGACATATATATACATATACATACAAATGGATTCTTAAAATTACTAATAGATATCTGCTAAAAATCTTTATGATGGTATAACAATCCAGTTTTCTATCATTCTGGTTATTTCTTACTACAGTACAAACCACCTGTAAATATATTGACTTGAAAAGAAAAATTATGTTTTATTCACCTCAAAAATCTGAAATAGGGCAGGCTCTCCTCAGGGCATCCCATAACTGAAGCAATCACTAGGGAGGCTCAAATGGACCTGAATAATCTACTCCCAAGATGGTGCATCCATAGTTAGCAAGCTGGTGCTGAGATGTTATTGGGATCTCATTCAGGGCTGTTTACAGTGGCCATGTTTCTTCCACGTTGGTTTCTCCACACGGATGACTGGACTTCTTTAGAAACTGGTGGCTGAGCTCTAAGAGCGAGTATTCTAAGAGACAGCAAGTGGAAGCTTCCAGCCTCTTAATATCTAGATACAAGAATTTGGTACACAGTCACCTACACCTTTTATTGCTTTTACTGGTCAAAGCAATCACTATGCCTTTCTATACCCAATGGAGTAGACCTAAATCTCTTTACAGAAAAAGTGAATTTGCAGCTATCTTTAATCCAGCAGAAACCACCATCTAGCCATTCCCAAGGCCCACCAAGTCTCATATTAGTATGATAGTGTCTCAGAGCCCTAAGTCTCATCACTTATACTGTGTATAGATGAGGCTCTCTGCCCTTATAATTACTCTTAATCTACAGTTCTCTAAAATTCAATTAAATTAAAAGTCTGTTCTACATGCTAAAACAATACATCAAAAAAACCCTTTGCATATTCATTATCTCATACATTTTAACAAATAATATGAAATTATGATTCTCATAAGCAAAGTATTATACATTTTAGGAAATTTAATATTAGTCTGCTATTTTACTAAGTTTCTTTAAATGTATTTTAAACACATATAAAACAGAAGACAGTGCACCATTCAAAAATGTGTGCTTGCCCTGGGGCACCTGGGTGGCTCAGTGGGTTAAGGCTTCTGCCTTCGGTTCAGGTCATGATCCCAGGGTCCTGGGATCGAGTCCCGAATCTGGCTCTCTGCTCGGCGGGGAGCCTGCTTCCCCCTCTCTCTCTGCCTGACTCTCTGCCTACTTGTGATCTCTCTGTCTGTCAAATAAATAAATAAAATCTTTAAAAAAAAATGTATGCTTGCCCTAATATAATGCTTAGCCTAGGGAAAACAACAGAAAAAAGAGCAGGCCCCTGCCTTTAGGTTACTTACAGATTTCGAGAGAATATGAAAAATAAACAACTAAACAGTTATAGATTGTGAAAAGTACCCTGGAGAAAACAACTTTCTTTAACAAGGTCAGAGAAGGTCTTTGTAAGAAAGACATGTAAGCTTGATGGAGATTTGAAGGAGAAATGGGCAACTATGAGAGTGTAAGAAGTTACTGCAGGCAGAAGAAATAGAAATAGCATAAGCTTAAGGAGAGAATGGTTTACTGAATTACTGGACCTATCAGAATGCTTGTATTGCTGAATCAAAGCAAATAAAGGGTAATAAGAGAAGAAGTAGGTGGGGTAGGCAGAAGACATTTTTAGCATATCAGAAGAATGGATTTCTCATTTTATTCTAATGGCAATGTGAAACAACTGGAGGATTTTAAGCTGATAAGTGATAAAACAGGATTTAGAATCTCTCTACTTCCATATTAGAGAACTGACTGTAGACGGAGAGAATAGAGAAGGAAATCAATCAAGAAAAATTTCTAGTCGGCCAAAGGCAGGGAAAATAATAATATGGACAAAGTTTATCACAAGAAACTAAGAAGTAAAAGAAAATTCAAGGGACAATTTTGGAAGTAAGACTGAAAACATATGGTGATGAATTAGTTATAAGGTTTTAAAGGGAAAAAGAGGAAAGAGATGATTCCTGGGGATTTTTTGGTTTGCTTGTTTCACCAACAAGGTGGATTACAGGGCCTTACTTACTAAATGAAGAAGACCCGGGGAGAAACATTTAGCGGAGAAAGCACATGAATGCAATAATTCTGTGTTAGACAAGCATAATTAAGTACTCAGAGCTAAAATTTAGGCCACTGAATCTAGAAGTCCAAAGCTCAGACGGAAGGACAGGTCTAGGGAGACAAATTACAGAGTCAGGATTGTGTAGGAAATATTAAGCTCACTGAATTGAATGAGAAAGTTTAAGGAGATTTTATAAAGAGGAGGGGAAAAACCCATGGAGTAAGCCATGAGCTGCAAATATTTAGGGGTCATATAAGGGACACTTAACACAAAACGGCAAACAAAAAACCATAAGGTATTATAGAAGTCAAAAAAAGAAAAGTGTATCAAGAAGGAAGTCCATTATGTGGAATATTGTGAATAGCTGAGTAAGATGAGGAGCCAGTGGTATCTGTATAAATGGCAAATGGAGATTACTGTTGATATTCTCAAGGGCAAATTCACTTGGTGATGGGCTTTAGAGGATATAAGCTTCACAGAGGTGATTTTAGTAAATAGAAGTTGAGAGAGTGAGAAAAAATAAATAAATAAATGGAGAGTATGGTAAAATTAAGATTTCTAATGATGGATGATAAGATATTCCAGTGTACTTTTTGTAATAATCTAATATAGAATAATTAATCATGCAAAAAAGTGGAAGACAACTGAAGAGCAGTCTTTAACAGGAACAGAGGGATTTACTCCTAATCACAAGATGATGGTTTTCAAAGTCCTTGAATGTTCTTGTCAGGAGGAAAACTGTAGCAATATAGAACAGAAGTCCATAAATGTTAAAATAATTTAGGTCACTCATATACTCTCCCATTGACAGTGATCAAATTATTGTTTCTGATTTTTTTCATAGACTATGAAGAGTGTTTATCAGCTAAGAGTAAATAGTGGGGAAGGGCACAAGAGAAACTGACCTTAAAAAAAAAACTGACTTAAAAAATAGTTTTCCCAGAGAGTAGGAAGATTTTATCAGAAAACCTTTGTGACTGACGGTTGCACAATTTGAGAATTTAAGTCTCATGATCATATATTTAATCCACCAAACTCATAGAGGACATTTTCTGAGAGATGAATTTCAAAAGTGTGATAGTTCTCCACAACACACTATCAGTGAGATTTATCATTCTTAGCTTTCAAAATGCTATGTCCTATAATTTTGAGAAAAATGACAATTTCTACAGCCTTTAATGACTTCATCACATATTTGTAAACAAGCTAATGGATGAGCAATAACTTTACTTTCCAATTCTGCCTCAGTTTAATGTTATGGAAACATTTTAAGCAATAACTGGACAAATATTTATATTCAAGTTAGTCAAATGGTCAAAAGGTATATGCAAAGATGCTCCACACTAGCTATTATCAGAACACAAGGCAACATCACTATACACCCACCAAATAGCTAAAAAGAAAAAAAGACAAAAAAAGACTATTACATTGGTGAGCATATGGATCAGCTGAAACTCAAAAACACTGCAGGTGGGAACATAAAATGTTACTGCCACATTGGAAAACTGTTTCGGCTAAGATTTTTGGCATTATTTTAAGATGTCCCAATTTCAAAAGTATTGCTATTGTTAAACATGCAATTTAGAATGGAGAAAATATGTTAGAGTAAATTATAGTTATTCTGCTGTAGTTATGGTGAATGAACAATATCAGGAGAAGCTACCAAGCTTATAATACTTTTTGGTATTCTAGAAACAGATCTTTACCCAGATATACACTATTATGTTAGACACAGAACAGTTATTTTCTTCCATGTACCTTATCCCACTGGCCAGTTTTGATTGGACTCTAATAGAGAATCAAGTAATTTGTTAATTATGACTTTGGAATCAGAACTAAAAAAAATCCAGTCTCCATCTGATTAAAAGTCAAATACAAGATATGTCACACTGGGACATATCACCTTTTTTTAAAATTATTTATTATTATTTTTTTTTTATTAAGACATGCAGTCTAGGAGCAGAAAACGAAGCTCTGCAATGAAGGAGAAAAACCAAACCAAACCAAACCAAAATCCAACAAAGAAATACATGCATAAATGTGAGATGTAGCAAGATATTGTTCATATTGAAGTCATTACCATTCCAGTTTTGGTCAATTCAAAATTTAGCTTATTATTATTGTTGGCAAACAAATGATTATTAATAAATGTACATGAGCAGAAATGGGAAAGTCTGAGTATGAGCTACTTAATGTTCATCAAATGGAAGAGAAATCCCTCCATATGTACCAATCAGTAATTTAACATGAAGATTTTAAATTCGTGCAGATTTTCTGGATGGGCTGAATTTAGTGGTCACTCCAGGACTACACTGTTCAGGGAAACATCACAAAAGCTGTAATCTGAAGGTCAGGTATCTCCAGCTACTTGTGCTGCTATGGCTGTATTACATAATCATGAGCTGGTAAGTAGATCTAAAAATACAGAGTCTGGCCACTGAAACTGCCTCTCAGGACCCATATTTCATATCCTTGCTTGAAACATCAACATAGATGGCCTCCACCTCAACTCTGCATTCCAAAACTCATATCATATATCTTATGAGAGGAAAGCAACTTATACACAGAGCCCCTATTGTAGAGATTGAAAAATGTAATTTTAGTAACCATAGTAACTAAAAGGATAGAATGGATATTAAGTAAGCCAATTCATAGTGTTTATCACGTATATGATGGGGAGAGTCTTATCACTCTAAAAGTTCCTGTCTGCCGTAGGAGAATTTGGACACTCATTAATAGTAGCAACTTGAATTTTTTTCCATGCTAGGCAAAGTATCAAAGAAATGTATTTTCTACTCATGGTGACTGGTGTGAGGTGGTATCTCATTGTGGTTTTGATTTGTATTTCCCTGATGCTGAGTGATGTTGAGCATTTTTCATGTGTCTGTTAACCATTTTTATGGCTTCTTTGGAGAAATGCCTGTTCATGTGTTGTGCCCATTTCTTGACCAGATTACTTGTTTTTTGAGTGTTGATCTTGATAAGTTCTTTATAGATTTTGGATACTAGCCCCTTATCTGATACATCATTTGCAAATATCTTCTCCATTCTGTAGGCTGCCTTTTGGTTTTGTCAACTATTTCCTTTGCTCTACAAAAGGTTTTCATCTTGATTAAGTTCCTAATAGTTCATTTTTGCTTTTATTTCCCTTGCTGTGGTAATGTGTCTACCAAGAAGTTGCTGCTGCTGAGGTCAAAGAGGTTGCTGCCTGTGTTCTTCTTTAGGATTTTGATGGATTACTGTCTCACATTTAGGTCTTTCATCCATTTTGAGTTTAACTTTGTGTATGGTGTAAGAGAGCCATCCAGTTTCATTCTTCCACATGTGGCTGTCCAATTTTCCCAACTCCACCTGTTGAAGAGACTGTCCTTTTTCAATTGGCTATTCTTTCCATTGGATATATTTTCTTGAAGATTAGTAAGTTAAATTTTAAAAATTCAGGAATTTAGAAAAAGGAATGTATTATTTTGCACTATATGTTTTTTTTCCTATTCTGTTTACATATTCCTCAAATATTTAACGAGAGCATACTATGTATCAGACACTTCCTAAGTACTGGACATTCAGCAGTAAAAAACAAAACAAAATGAAAAAATAAAAATAATCTATGCTGAATTACTTTGCATAGCTTGGTGAGACAGGGTTCTATATTAATCAAATGCTCCAGAAAATATGATTAAATTAAAGAAAAGTGTACAACAAAATGATGTGAAATATGTATACAGAACTTCCTTGACTTCTAATGGGATTACATTCCAATAAACCCATTTATTGAAGAAACTATTTTTTCCCTGTGAGCCCTGTGAGTAGTCTTGGCTCCCATGTCAAATGCTAGTTGATTATGCATGCATGCATTTATTCTTGGGCTATTGATTCTGTTCCATTGGCCTATGTGTCAATTTTACACCTGTATTATACTGTTTGGATTGATGTATTTATAGTATAGTTTGAAATCAGGATGTATGACGTCTTCAACTTTGTTCTTCTTTCTCAAAATTGCTCTAGCAACTTGGGATATTTTGTGGTTCTTTACAAATTTTAGGATTGTTTTATCTATTTATGTTAAAAAACAGAATTAGAATTTTGGTAAAGATTACATTGAATCCACATATAGCTTTGGGTAGCTTGGACATCTTAACAATGTTAATTCTTCTGTTCCCTGAACACAGGATATTTTACCATTTATTTCCATTTTCTTCAGCTCCTCTCATCAATGTCTTATACTTTTTCATGTATATATCTTTCACCCCCTGGGTTAAATTTATTCCTAAGTGCTCTATTGTTTTTGATACTATAGTAAACAGGATTGTTTTCTTAATTTGTTTTTTCAACAATTCATTATTAGTATATAAAACCATAACTGACTTTTGTATGTTGATTTTATATCCTGCAATTTTAATAAATTCATTTCTTTGTTCTAACATATTTTTGGTGGAGTCATTGGACTTATCTAACATCATGTCATATCCACACACAAACAATTTTACTTCTTACCTTCAAAAATGCATGCCTTTTATTTATTTTTCTTTGCTGGTTGCTCTGACAAGGACCTCTAGTACTATGTATTACGTAGTTATGTAGCATTATGTAGTTATGTGGTATAAGTCATATATTCTTGCTTCACTCTCCTTCTTTTTTCTTTTTTTACCCTGACTAGATAATTTCAAATTTCCCTTCTTCTAGTTCACTGATCCTTCCTTCTGCTTCATTGAGTCTGTTGCTTAAGCTCTCTGTTGCAACTCTATTATCTCTTGATGTCATGTTAGCTGAATACCAGACATGGTGGGAGAATTTACACCACAAAAATCATCAAATATTATAAATTATTTTATCATTTCCCCCCAGAAACTGGCATTAGCCATTTTCCAACATGCCACTACTTTGGACACATGAAATATAAAGGTTAACAGTATATGAAACAGTGTTTGAGCGACAAGCAAGAACTCAGAACAATTAGTCTTTATCTTAGGAGATTTAGACCTTACCTTAAAAAGAATAGAAAGGCTCTGGAATTCAATGTCACATGACATTATTAATTTGCAATTTGAAGATACCACACTACCTGCAGTAAGGATAATGAAGTGGATTGAGAAACTAGAACCTGCAGAGACATCAGTTCAGGAGTCTAGAGTAACTCATGAAATTAAGAGTATTAATTAATATTTAAGAGGTAACATAGATTGAAACTGCAATGGATTAGAAAAGGGGGTAAAAGGGAGTGTGACATGATGGATAATTGACAATTTGACAGATAGTAGTGTTGCACCATGATAATGAAAGAATGCGGAAAGGTGGGCCACTTGAAAGAAGGAGCCATAGGTGTCTTTAATTTGTTGACATACTACATCTAAAGTATCCTTGAACTACTCAAATTTGTTGAGTAGGTTGTTACTTTAATTTTTTGTTCTTTGGTGATCTTAAGGAACATGCAATTACCCAAAGAAGTTCTAGTAATATAAATACTGTCTACTTTCTGGGAATCCTCTATTTCTCAGAAATCACATAATTTTTCCTAAGGGTATGGATGCTTTGGAAATAAAATAATAACCAAAATATCATGTCATAAATCCACAGAGAAAGAGATTATTAATAAAGGTAAATTAGACTTTATTCTACATGGCCATATACTCATCTAAATAGCAGGCACTCAATTACTGTGAGAGAGAAGGCCAGACTGGATACAGGGTAAATTGTATCATATCTTTGGAAATATATTTAACTTAGACCATGAAGAATCCTGATAAACTGCTTTAAAGTAAAATTAGGCTTGAAATATTCAGATTTGACATACAGAAACATAATCATTCTTGCTTGGAAAATGGCTATATAAACGCTGATAAATGTTTGCCCATTCACTCTCCATTTTCAGGGGTGAATGCAGCTTACCACTTTGCTATATGAGAGCACACACACAAAAAATTCATATATGTTGCAAACCATTTTGCATCACTTATATCCCAGTTACCCTTTCCTAAGGGCACAGTATGAGATTCTCCCATTAAACTATAATAATGCTCTTGGCTGTCTTATTTGATTTGTGATATAATGAGTTTATATCAAAAATTTACTTATAAATCTTTTTTAGAATATGTAACATGTAGCAAATAGCACCAACTGACATTTGAATTGTGTTTCATATCTAATCTTATTTGATCCTTGGTCCTCACTTCCTCACTGCACTATTACTACATACACTGGTTCTCAGAAAATAGAACCAGAGAATCCAAAATGTTTGCCCAATGTTCAAATACCTGCCTGCTTGGTGAATTCAGTCTATATATTCCTTATTATGTCACAACTGATAGAACATGATTAATTCAAACTAACTATTACTTTACTAATTTCAAAATCAAAAGTCAAGTTCATACTCTACGTCCAAAGTCTTGAGACAATCATTAGTAAATGCATTGAGAGGTAAGTAGGGTCAGAAAATGTTAGTCTTTGATTCGAGGCTAATTTTTTTTAATGCTTTATCATTAAGTAAAGTGAAATAATTGTACACTTACAGTGAAGAAATATAAAATAAAATCAGTATTTTAAGAGACAAGGATTTTTTTTGAATTTATTTTTTTTATAAACATATAATGTATTTTTATCCCCAGGGGTACAGGTCTGTGAATCGCCAGGTTTACACACTTCACAGCACTCTGTTCCTGGGAATCTATTATTCCAAAAGCATGCCCAGAGCTATGTATATACCCAGGAATGGCCTAAGAAAATCCTAAACTTTCTTTCTGGCTGACATTGAAGCTCTGTGCAAGAAGCAAGTGAAGGCTGAAGCAAAACTGTAAACTGTCTATTGGGATGAGGAAAGTATGTCCCCAAACACACAGAGCCCCTCAACAAAAACTAGGAGACATACAGGTTTAAGGCATTTTTAAAATTCCATTATTAGCCAATCACTAAGCTAATCAAGCATACACCCTAATAATTATGCACCAAAAAAGCACACACTCTTTGCAAAAATTCTATCAGGAATGTCATTAGAAAATGTACCGTAGGGGCACCTGGGTGGCTCAGTGGGTTGGGCCGCTGCCCTCGGCTCAGGGCATGATCTCAGGGTCCTGGGATTGAGTCCCGCATTGGGCTCTCTGCTCAGCAGGGAGCCTGCTTCCCCCTCTCTCTCTCTCTGCCTGCCTCTCTGCCTACTTGTGATCTCTCTCTGTCAAATAAATAAATAAATAAATGGAAACGTACAGTAACAACAACAGTCCATAAGGAGGCTGGCATATGTGTTTAAAATCTGCAGTGTGGACCAGCAGGCTCAAGACCAGATTTAGGGTGCCTGGGTGGCACAGTAAGTTGGGTGTCTGACTCTTGGTTTCTGCTCCAGTCATGATCTCAGGGTTGTGGGAGCAAGCCCTTTGTCAGTGAGACTCCACGCTCAACATGGAATCTGCTTATGACTCTTTATCTCCCCTGCTCCTCTTTCTCTCTGTCTCTGTCTCTGTCTCTCTCTCTCTCTCTCGGCTAAATAAAGCAATCTTTAAAAAAAAAAAAAAAAAAAAAAAAGGAAAGGAAAAAAAAGACCAGGAAAGCTGATAGTGCATTGCTAGACTGAATGATGACAGGCAGAGACCCAGAAGAGATCATGGTGTGGAGTAAGTCTAAAGAGAGTCTGCTGGAGAATTTTTCTCTTGCAGCAGAAGGCCAGTCTTTTTGTCCTATTCAGGCCTTCAGCCAATTTGAAGAGGCTTACCCCCATTTTAGAGGGCAATCTGCTTTACCCAAAATTCACTGACCTATATGTTAATGCTATACAAAAAACACTCTCCAAGTTTACACACAAAATTAGCCATTGCAAATCCACCCCTTGTCAATCTGGCTTATCTTTAAACCATACTTAATTTCCCAATCAAGACTGCCTTATACTGGGGAAAGGGATGATATAGTTTGGGTTGTATGCAGGGAAGTTGCACCATGTAAAATGGAAGTTCTCTGCATACAACCCAAACTATATCATCCCTTTCCCCAATATAAGGCAAAATACCTAAATGATGTAAATTCTTATCCTTGACATCCTATAACTGAAATACTTTTTAAAATTAACAATACTTAAATTTAAAATTTAAAATTTAAATTAATTTAAAATTAACAATAACAATTAATTAATTTAAAATTAACAATACTTAAATACTATGATATGAAGTCCATACATCTTTTGTTACATGGTAAGGGGATAAGAGAGAGAAGAAAACAAGATATATGCTTTAACATAGTCATAATAAAATGGAGAGGAAATACTCATGAAAATTATAGAACTTGATTCTGTCATTGGTCACATAGCCATAGCTGATATTCATAACTATGATTTTCAACTATCCATTCTGTATGCTACTTGACTTTATTAAGCAGTTTTGTTGGTGATGGTTCTTTACTGGTAGTGTGACCCAAGCATTCATTCTGAAGGGTCTAGGCCATTAAAAGTCCTAGCTGAACTGCCCTAATCACATAGCACAGTGATCGTAAGATACCCTAGTATGTCTGTGTTCCACAAATTTCCTTGTCTTCATTGTGGAAAAACAGTCCAATTCCTCTTCATAACCAGGATAAATTACCTTCACCAACATAGTAACTTCCTTCTATGTTAATTCAAAGACATGAGGAATCTAAAATGTCTGAGTGGCAGTATTTATCTCCAGTTCAATTCCTCCCTCTGGATCTAAGACCTCAAGACCCACAAAGTATAGAGTTGTGGGAACAGGAATCAAAAATTTCACTATTTGAGTACTAAGGATAATAGTAAGTGGTACTACTACTATTTCTACCTGTTGTGTTTTTTTTTAATATTTTATTTATGTATTTGACAGAGAGAGAAAGAGCAAGCGCAATGGGGGAGTGGAAGGCATGAGAAAGGGAGAAGCAGGCTTTCCACTGAACAGGAAGCCCAATGTGGGACTCAATCCCAGGACCCTGGGATCCTGATGTGAGATGAAAGCAGATGCTTAACTGACTGAGCCACCTAAGCACCTCCTATATCTACCTCTTGATTCCTGGACCCATGCATCCTGGTTATTGGATAAAGAGCACTGTATATTAAGCATTGATTCAGAGCATCCTAGAACTTTGTCTCAGCCTAGAAAGTTGCCACCTAGCTGGTATTGTAACTGAGTCTTCAAAAGGCAATCCCACAATTCTAATAAGCCAGCCGCTTCAGGATTGTGGGGAACATGGTAAAATCATTGAATTCAAGAGCATGATCCCATTTCTATACTTCATTTTCTGTGAAGGTAGTTGTTTGCTCAGAAGCAACGCATGTAGAATATCATGACAGTGGATAAGACATTCTATAAGTCTATGAATGGCAGTTTGGGCAGAAACACTGCATACAGAGAAGGTAATTCTGTACCTAGAGTGTTAATTCCTATAAGAATGAAACACTACCACTTCAGTGATAAAAGTGGTTCAGTGTAAACACCAGGTAGCTGGCTGAACACTCTGGGAAATGGTTCCATACTGGGGACTCAATGTTGGTCTCTACCTCTGGCAGGTTGAGCACTCAACAGTGACTACAGTTAGGCCAACTTTGGTGAGTATAAACCCATGGGTAACTTCCATCCCTGCCACCTTAGCCACCTTGTTAATGAGCCCAGGGAGTAATGACGTGTGTGGCTGCAGAAACAGAGGCTGACAAGCTGTCAGAGAAGTCATCCTATGGACCTGATTATTAAAATATTCCTCTACAGAGGTCACTCTTTGGCATAGACATGAGACATAAATAACTTCATGATTTTCCCTATTCAGAGAAGTCTATCCACATTCCTCCTCCCCAGACTTTCTTGTCACAAAAGTTTTCATTGTATTTCTTCTAAATTCCTGATCATCCAGCCAAACCACTGGCCACAGTCCATACATCAGTATATAATTGCACATCTGGGCATTTAATCTTCAGAGAAAAATAAACAACCAAGTGCACTACTCAAAGTTCTGCCCACTGGAATGGTTTCTCCACATCACTGTCCTTCAAGGATGTTCCAGAATGGGGCTACAGAGCTACAGCTGTCCACTTTTCTAATTGTTCCTGCATATTATGGAGACTCCTTTGTTTCCTAAGTGTTTCCTTCTTTCAGGTGATCATAAAGAACTCTCCATGAGGCTATGGGTGCAGGCTGGGAGAGGAAATGTAGCATGGCAAGGGTAAGAACTTGTACCTTTGGGCCACTTCTTCATGAACCTTACTTGTGCTTTTAAGGTCTGCTCAGGCCCCATATCATAAATGCAATTTCCATTTGATGATAGATTTCTGCTGTGTATGCCCAACACTGTGACTTGGTAGGTAACACCCAGTTCATGATGCGCAGCTCAGGTTGCATAGGTAATCAGTTGCCCATGATTAAGCATCCAGTTTTTACTATGGACCAACAGAAAGCCAAGAACTGTTTTTCAAAAGGAGAGTGAGTAGGTATCTGTGGATCATGGGACTTTCTCCAACATCCTAAAGGCCTACACTGTGATTCACCTATAAGAGACTGCCAAAAAGTCTAAAGAGCACCCAAACCTGCCACTGACACACTTAAAGCACCATTGGGTCTGATGGGTCATATGGCCCATAGCATGACCACCTTGGACCTGCTGCAGACCCTTCTTTTCTTCTGGGCCTTAATTTTAGACACTTGGTTTATGGCCAGAGTAACACATTCAGATGAGGACTATGTTCCTTCTAAACTCCAAAGAGGCCTACTAGACATTGCATCTCTTTTTTGGTTGTAGGAGGGGTCAGTTTTAACACTTATCTTCTACCTTAAAAGAGTATGCCAGTTTACCACATATTACTGCAACCCTAGAAATTTCAGTATGGTAGAAGTCTCCTGAATTTTTGTCAGATTTATTTCCTAACCTCCTGGCACGTAAAGTCTTATCAGTAAGTCTAGAGTAATTGCTACTTCTTCCTCATTAGGTTCAATCAGCATAATGTCATCAATGTAATAGACCAGCATGATACCTTGTGGGATAGAAGGATGATCAAAATCTCTGCAAACTAAATTATAACATAGTCTGGAGATTTGATATACTCTGGAAGTAGGACAATGAAAGAACATAACTGGCCGTGCAAGCTGAGAGGTAAATGCTCCTGGTGGTCTTTATAAATAGGGATTGGAGGGGAGGGGGGAAAGCACCTGCCAAATCAATAGTGGCATATCAGGTATCAGAGGAAGTGTTAATGTGCTCAAGCAATGAAACCACATCTGATACAGCAGCTGCAACTGAAGTCACCACATGATTAATCTCACAATAATCTCCTGTTATTCTCCAAGTCCATCTGTCTTGTACATAGGACAAATAGGCAACTAGAACAGAGATGTGGTAGGAATCACCACCTCTACATCCTTCAAATGGTGATGCTAATCTCTGTAATCCCTCCAAGAATATGACATTGCTTTTGGTTTATTATTTTTCTAGACAGAGCCAGTTCTAGTGGATTCTACCTGGCCTTCCCTGTCATACTACCCTTATTCTAAAGGTCAGTGAACCAATCTGGAGATTCCTCCAGAAGCTGAATATCTCTACTCCAATTACGCTTTTCAGAACTCGGGGATATCAGGGACTTTCAGGCCCACTAAGAAATGGATCTAAACTAACACTGCACTGATCACCTGACCTCTTTAAGCTCCTATTCTGTATAAACAGCAGTGATGTTTGTGTCTCCTGGAAGGCACTTCAGAGCCAGTATCCAGTAGCCCTTTCTCCCAATATACACTTAACCTGGTCTTAAATTCCTTTGGGGAAAGTTGAGAGAAGGACTAAAAGTAAACTTCTGGCAGTATACGCAAGGTTCTTTCTCATTCCCCTTTCATTCAAGGGGTCCTGGCTATACAAACTGACTTGAGTCTAGGAATTGATTGATGGGATCATCGCTATCTGTTTTTATGATTCATACTCATTCCTGGCATTCCTCATACTCTAGATTGGTTCACTCAATCTAGAACTCTCTGCTTATATATCAGGTAAGAGTTAAGAGGCTTTCTATCTATCCCATTTCTAGCAACCCCAGGATCAACTAACCAATCCCCTCGTTCCACATGAATTGGACTATTCTGGTTGCCGCTTTGACTCTGTTGTCTACTACTGTAACCAAGCACTGAGTACCACCATTTGGCCCTTATCACCCCAGGATCCAACTACTCCCATGGCATTTAGGTTTCCCAATTCAGTGACCACAGTTCCCACTGGAAGGTCTCTCCTTCAGAAAAGAGCAATCATAGAACTCTTCAAAGACGCTGGGGTTTCCTTTACAAATTGTTTTTACAGGCATGGTGAAAGGTATGATTCTAGACTCTGTCAGTTGGGTAAGTAGGTCTTAAATGACAAATCCACTCTCACACTTTAATATCCCAAAGCCTTTGAATCACTTCTACAATGAACCACAGCAGATCTGGTATTTCTAGCTCATTCATTCTGGGCCAAATTTCAGTCCTTATTTAAGCCAAGCAAACTGTTCCAGCCCCTTTGAGTTCCCTAATCTACACCATTAAATTCAGAATTAGAATCTCTGCTTACTAGGCCCATATCGATAAATTTGGCCTCATATAACTTTATGCTCCTTCCATCATTATGCCACATCCTTAGTATCTATTCCCACACACATCCCCCAGAATTCTGTCTGTATAAATTAGAAAACTCAGTAGTTATTTTGGAGTGTATTTCACCCTTCTCATAAATCAGTCACATTTTGTACTTCTCCTTTTGGGGACCTGATGGTTGCTGAATCTAGTCATATATCTAAAAGCAAAGAAGGTGGTGGTATTGGTTCCTGAGGAGAATCAGCATTGTCTCATATGGCAAGTGCCTCAGGGGAGGCCATTATAGTTTCCTCAGGGAATGTAAACTTAACCTCCTCACAAAGGGGTGGAGAGGCTGCTTCTATTGGCAAAGCTTCCTCAGAATGAAGGGGCTCAGTATTCTCAACTTCATTCTAAGTCTTTCTACATATGCTGTTTCTGCATCTCAAGATCCCATTCCTTCCCAATCAATGCTCTCAACTAAACAGTAGACATCCCGTCAGGCTGAGAATTCAATGTGCTTTGTAGATCAGCTACTTACAAGATAAGATTCTGGGCTTCGTTTTCAGCAATTTCAGCCCTGTGGCTACAGGAAAATCTTTCAGTGCAGACACATAAGCTTTCTACACATTTATATGGTGCTTAAGCTGGTAATTTTAATCCCTGAGCTCATCTTTTCGTTTCCCCACTTTGTGTGGTGATATCCGTAGCAACACAATTCCATTAAAATGGCTAGTTTGAGAGACTATGGACTCTGAAAAACAATCTGAGGGTTTTGAAGGGGCGGGGGGGTGGGAAGTCGGGGTACCAGGTGGTAGGGATTATAGAGGGCACAGATTGCATGGAGCACTGGGTGTGGTGAAAAAAAAATGATACTGTTATGCTGAAAATAAATAAATGAAAAAAAAATGGCTAGTTTGATAAAAAGTGTTTGAAAGTATCATATACATGGTCACTCATATACATGGTCACTCATGCTTTTATAAAAGTTTGATTAAGAATATTCAATGGTGATATCTTGTATATTTCTATTGCCTATCACACTATTTACTACTGGAAATAGAGACATTATTCTCAGTACCAAAATCTGTATTAAGCTTGGGTTTATCCAGAGAAACAGAACTAACAGAATGTATGTGTGTGTGTTTGTATGTGTATACATAAACACACATGCATACATATAGGTATATGTACATATGTGTACACATACATAGATATATACATATATACATATATACATATATACATATGTGTGTATGTACACATATATGTGTGTATATATGTATTATATATTATATACATATATTATATGTATGTATATATATAATACACACACACATACATAACATAGATTAATTACAAGAAATGACTCATGGAGGCAAGAAGCCTAAAATCTGCACTGTGGGCTGGCAGTCTCCAGACTCTAGAGACCTGATGGTATGGATGAAGTTTGAAATCAGTCTGTTGGAGAATTTTTCTCTTGCTTGAGGAAACTGGTCTTTTCTTCTCTTCAGGATTTCAACTTACTGGATGAAGCCCATCCAGATTATGAAGGGCAATCTGCTTTACACAAAGTTCACCAATTTAAAGGTTATTCTCATCCAAAAACATCTTCAAAATGACACATAATGTTAACCATCAGAGATGGCATATTCAAATTACTGGGAGAAAAAAGGTCAGCCAACAATTTTATATAAAGGAAAACTATTTTTCAAAAACGAAGACAGAAAATGATATTTGCAGATAAACTAAACCGAGGGCTTCTTTTTGCCAGCTTGCCCTACAACAAACACCTAAAGGAATCCTTCAAGCTAAACTCTAAGGCCATTAAACAGCAGCTCAAATCCACACAAATATAGGCCATCAATAAAAATAACTACATAGGTCAATATAAAAGACAATGTAAATGCATTCTTGTAACTCTTACTTGTTTTAAAAGAAAACCGCTTAAAGCAATAATGATAAAATAGCATTCATGGGCTTATGATCTATAAAGACACAATTTGTATGATAATTACACAAAAAAGAGGGAGGCAATAGAGTTATATTAGAGCAAAGTTTTTGCTCTAATTTTACATACCATTAAAATTAACTTGGTATTTATCTAAACTAGGTGGTTTTAAATTAAGATGTTAACTTTAATACCCAGGGCAACCACTAAGGTAATAACTTCAAAATAGTTAACTAAACAACAGAAATAAAAGTACAAAAGAAAATATTTACTTAACACAAAAGAGGTAGAATTAAGGGAATAGAGAAACAAAAAATATATAAATCTTATATAACAAAACAAAAATGGCAGAGGCAAATCCCATCATTATAATTATACCACGTTAATTATAATATATGTGTAATATATATGTATATATGTGTAATATATGTGTATATATGTGTGTATATATAATATATGTGTATATGCATATAATATATGTGTATATATATGTGGTATAATTATACCACATATAAGTAAATAGTTAAATCACATACTGGTAAACATTTTACATTCACTAATATTCCCAATAATCATTAGAACTACTTATAAGTCATTGACCATTTTTATCTCCATTGCACAAAAATTTAAATTGATTCAGGATCTTTCCCAAGGTTACACATCCTTAGGTTATAGTTTGACCACTCTTAACCAAGGACTGAGTTCACCTACAGTGAGATTTTGATTTCAGCTTACTATCTGTGATTAACTAAACACTGCAATTCACAATATTACTTGACTTATTAGGTATTAAGTCTATTTGCTTAAACTATTATTTCTTTTTAATTGAGGATAGTCACACACGGGAGAGAAAAAAATCAGTCTATTTGTGTTAACAAACAAAAAGTACACAAAAAATGCTACTAGTAATAGATTCCCATTGTACTAACTCAATTGTTTTTTTTTTAATTTTTTGCTTTGACAATGGTATGACAACCCTATACTGATGTTACCATTTCACCTCAGATGATTCTTGTTAAGCCCAATCTATTATTTAATCTAAATATCAATCAGCAGCTCCACATCTCTTTCTGTCAAAGGTAAATCTAGGTAGTGTTGACACCTAATGTCAAATGGCAGCATATTAGAGAGTAAAAGTGGGTATTGTTGATATATTGCACAAATTGCAGGCATAAGCCCAGGACTGTTCCAAGCAAATGAGAATACATGGTTCCCCCTACTCACGTATGGGCCACTTACATTTTTCCATTCATTGAAAGTCATAACTCACCTTTCAAGGCAGAAGACTTACATTCATCACTGGTACACACTATTTATAAATATATCAGTTCAAAAATGGATTATCACCTATATTGAACACTTAAACTCTGAAAGCTCTAGAAGAACACACAGGAAACTATCATGTCCCTGGAATAAGCAAAGATTTCAAATTGGTTCATTTTGTCTCCCAAACTCGATATAAGTCTAAGGCACAGAACATTCTTTCTCTTTTCTTTCCAGCAAAGTAATTTTTCTTACTCCTCCATCTGAACAACAAAAATGATCAAGCCAAGTGATTTTTCTCAGGATAAAATTCTGCTTTAATGCAACTTTTAATTTTTACCTGAAGTAGAAATTTTAAAAGCCCTGTCTTATCTGATAGTAAATGTCCCTAAAACTACTAATTTTTGTGTCAACACTCCTCTCACTACAAAGCTGGTATTTTCCTGGCACTAATGACTACTGAAGGCTGCTGCAGACTCTATCAGTTACCAACATCTCTGTTAACTCCATCTCTGTTAAGATTCTGCACTTTCCCTCCATTGTCCACATCCTCCAGGCACCATATACCACATGGATGTTCCTCTGTGAAAACAGTGAGCACTGTCCTGTAACTCTAAGGGTAATAGCTGTTTGCCTCCCTTCATTTACTCAGGATTATCAAATCCTTGCTCTGGAGAGCATCCTTAAAACATTCCACTCTGCTGGACTTAAAATCTCTTTGCCCTGTGTGTGTCTGTGTGTGTGTGTGTGTGTAGACATGGATACACAAAATACACAGTAAGCAAAATATCTTGTTTTCATTCCCTTGGGCAAAATAAATTTCTTTTAACATTACCTGTATATTATCTTGATAAAGCCTACAATAAAAATAAATGAAAATAACACTTTTCTCTTATTGTCACAGTGAGGTAATAGAATTGTGAGGTTGTAACCGACGTATTGGCGATGAGGAGAATAGGGAGGCTAAGGAGGACAAGGAGGATTCCAATGTTAAGAGAGACTAAGCAGAATCCTATAAAATCAAGAAAGATCTATTTCAAGGTACAGCCATGTAACAAACTGTTTTAAACAGTGTAATAGAAACAAGCTAGATCTATTTGTACTGCTAAGGAATGATCTTCAAGACACTGTTAAAGTAAGACAAAGAGAGGTGCATACAAGTATGCATAACATACTGTCTTTAAAATAATTTATATACAGGGCACCTGGGTGGCTCAGTGGGTTAGGCTGCTGCCTTCGGCTCAGGTCATGATCTCAGGTCCCTGGGACCGAGTCCCGCATCGGGTTCTCTGCTCAGCAGGGATCCTGCTTCCCCCTCTCTCTCTCTCTGCCTGCCTCTCCGTCTACTTGTGATCTCTCTGTGTCAAATAAATAAATAAAATCTTTTAAAAAAATAACTTATATACATATATACATATTTATCTGTATATTTCTGTAAAGATACACAAGAATTGTACCTGTTGTAAACTACAGAAGGAATGGTTTTAGTGTGTTATGAAGACAATTTTTGTTCTTTTTTGTACTGTTTTAGTCTTGTGTTGTACAGGCATTGTTTCATAATTGTTTTTGCTTCTTATAAAAGGACATATTGCACAACTACAAAATAATATAATTTCCCAAAGTAGGAAAAAAATAAATTAAACCTTACTTCTATTCCCATCTGTATCCTATGCTTATTTTAAGTAGCAAATCACTTGGCTACAGAAATTAGCCTTCCCACATTCCTTGGCAGTTAAGAGTAAAATTTGAATTGAATATTTAATGACTACGATACTGTCATTGTTTGAAATGAGGCTAGTTGCAGCAGCTCACGTGATGTAACACAAAGATTTCAGGACCAGATGAAATGTAAATACAGAGACCTAACTGGAGTATACATGCCCTTCCCTTGATACATTCGACATTTTTTAAACATTATGTTGGCCAAACAAAATACACAGATACATTCACCTTCTGGATTTAAAATCCCAATCTAGAAAAGGACTGTTTTTACTTCTTGGTCCTGTTTTTAGAATAGATGGTTTAAATTTAGTAAAAGTGAATATGAAAGTTGAAGAAAGGAGAAGGAAAAGATAATCAAGAATTTTCTAATACAATTTCTATTGATGGAGTTAGAAACAGCATGACTTAATTTGCCAGCTCATGAAAAACGTGGTCAAGTTTGAGGCAGTGAAAATCTGCACTCCAGAAGTAGATACAGCTACAGAAAAAGAAAAGTAGGACAGAAAAACTTTCATTATATTGCACACTTTGAATGGTAAAAAATTTATCCTTAATATTTTATTGAGCACTAAACCTATATATCCATGCATAATTCAAAATATTTCCCAATTTTTTTTAAAGATTTTATTTATTTATTTGACAGAGAGAGATTACAAGTAAGCAGAGAGGCAGGCAGAGAGAGAGAGGAGGAAGCAGGCTCCCCACTGAGCAGAGAGCCCGATGCGGGACTCGATCCCAGGACCCTGAGATCATGACCTGAGCCGAAGGCAGCGGCTTAACCCACTGAGCCACCCAGGCACCCAAAATATTTCCCAATTTTTAAAAAGATTTTATTTATTTATTTTATTTGGGAGAGAGAGAGAGCAAGCAGGGGGTGGGAGGAGTAGAGGGAAAGGGAGAGAATCTTAAGCAGACTCCACTACAGGGCTCAATTTCATGACCCTGAGATCAAGACCAGAGCAGAAACTAAGAGCGGGTGCTTAACCAACTGAGACACCCAGGCATCCCCATATATTTTATTTAATCACAACATGAATCTCAGAAGAGCTATATCTTTTTAGTGGAGTCAGTATGATACTAAACCAATGTCTTCATAGGAAGTGAATCAGGCTGCAATCCTGACAGCCAGTCTGTTCCTTTAAAATCTTTACAGTGGCATGAATGAAATCTTGCTATTTGGAACAACATGGATGGAGCTAGAGAGTATTATGCTAAGCAAAATAAGTCAGTCAGAGAAAGACAAACACCATATGATTTCACCCATATGTGCAACTGAAGAAACAAAACAAACCTATAAAGGGGAAAAAAAAAGACAAACCAAGAAACAGACTCTTCACTACAGAGAACAGGGTTACCAGAGGGGAGACACATGAGGAGAAACAGGTAAAGGGATTAAGAGTACACTCACCATAATGAGCACTGAGTACAAGGGATAGAATTGAATCACTATAATGCACACATGAAACTAATATAACACTGAACATTAACTATATTGGAATTAAAATTAAAAACCTAATAAAAAAAATCTTCGCAGTGGTTACTAACTACCACAACCAAATGAGCCACACAGTGATCCATGCCAGTCATTTTAACTGCTGAGATGAAGAGCTAAGATGTTCCATGTCCATTTACTTCATTTATATAAATGTGCCTTTTGACAGAAAAGATGATTCAATAAGATAAAATGTGGGAAAGAATTGCTAGAGAAGAAAAAAACCTGTCTACCATGGAGACCTTAATAAATATGCCAGCAAACATTTATTCTACACTTTTCAGTTTTGTTCCACATGATGCCTGATTATTTTGATCTCGAAAACCACACACATTTTTTTTTTTTTTAGCTGAATACTCTTTGAACACAGAGAGATCAAAGTAGACTAGGGTAACCCACTTCCTCTGAAATGGATATTAAGAATTCACTACATGCTTCATTATATTCACTTAAGTTAATCATTATGATATAATCACAGGCATTGCCATTTAATCCATTCTTTTAAAAGAGCAAGCTCTTATTAGTACATTACTCCTGCTCTTCATGAATGAGCCTCTGCAGAACTGTTAAATCACCATTTATGGGTTACTGACATTGCTATTAAGGGAAAGAGTAAAAATATTGTTATATGTATTTTGCCCTGTAAATTGTCCATGATCAGTACCAAATGATGGCCTTTAATCATTTCATTATTATGTTATATAGTACAATGAGTTGTGTGTAGACTAATTTAATAATTTCAGTTTGAGTTTACCATGTGAATAGGGAGTGGATTAATTAACATGCATCTACTCAAACAGATTTGATCTTACAGAACAAAAATGCATTTCATCATTTCTATGAGCCATTTCCTTTACACCTTATGAATTGTTTAAATGATACTCCATAGGGAAACCATTGGGTAAGAAATAAAATGTACCAAAAAAAAAAAAAAACCCCAAAACCTTTTATGAGTTAAAAAAATTTCCTAAAATATTTTATTGGGAAAAATGATTAAATAAAATTTGTGATAAACGGACAGTTATTTACAAATAACAGAAAAGATTCACTTTTTTCCAACACTTCTCTGTAGTTATATTATCTTGGCACATACCTGCACCATTGATTTTTATCCCCTTTTCTATTGAATTATGGCTTCAAGGTTCAGTGCACTGATAGGAAAAGACACAGATATGTTCTACTTTCAGATATATGGGGAAGTAGAATTCGTCTCACTTGGTAAACAATAAGAAGTGAGACTCTTTCTCATAATAACTGGTACACATTTAACATATAATTCTATATTATATATGAGCTTATACATATTTTCTTTGTATTGTACAAGTAACTAGAGTTTAAATATTTTACATTATTCTAATTAACTTTGAAACATCGTTTTAAATCAAGTTTTACATACAGAATAATTGATCACAATAAAACAAAATTTTATTTGAGAAATAAGGAAGAGGAAGCTGGTAAAATGTAGAAATGCTAGTCTAACACAATGGATCTTCTGAATAATCTAACTAATCCCTTTGAGACAGCATCTCAATACCATTTTACTTTTAGTAAGTGTTTTCTTGGTCCATTAGGTCGAATCCAATTTTCATGGTCCTGTGTTACAGAGAATTCTGTTCCCTCCACCTTCAAGGTTGTCTGGTTTTTATTTGATCCTAGTTAGGGTTTAGTACAGCTATCTCTGGATAAAAATGCGCAACACTTTATGATCAACGCAGCAACTGATAAGAAGACAAGAAGTGTTAAGTCACAATTTTACTCCAAGTATATGAATGTGTAAATTGGTACAAATCTGGAAATTTGATTTTAAAAAATCACTAAACTTGCTATATCAAAGTGCATTTTTCTTAAGGACTCTTCTGACATTTCATCAGAATTGGAGGTCAGATTATTTTGTTGAGCAACCTTCTCTAAATGTTACTTATCTCTTGGAGGAGGTTAAGGAATTTTTTTATGCTATCCTTCCAAAAGTCATTTATTTAGTTAGATTTCCCTTGATTTTATACAGGTATATTTGAATAAAAATCCTAGGGTTCTTTGTTAAATTATCTTTAATATTTTTATTTTATGTGAGCACTTTATGGAGCTGGTTTGGCAAATGATTCAGGCAATAGTTTCATAATGCAAGGAAAAAGAAAACACATTTTGAATTTCTAGATTCTGGGAACCAAGAACTTGTCTATCTATTCTATGTCTATGCACATTGTGTATACTTGTGTGTGTGTGAGAGAGAGAGAGAAAGAGAGAGAGATAAGAACACTTAAAATGAGATCTAACCTCTAGAAATATTTTAAGTACAAAATTTAGCATTGTTAACTATAGGCAAAATGTTGTACAACAGATCTCTAGGACTTAACTGATTTTTTACAGCTGAAACCATATATCCATTGAGCAGCAACTCCCCAAGCTCTGGCAACCACCACTCTACTCTCTGTGTCTATGAGTTTATAATTTTAGATGCCTCATTTAACCATGAAGAATTTGTCCTTCAGAGACTGACTTATTTCACTTAGCATAATGTCCTCCTAGTTTATCCACATTGTCATATATGACAGGATTCCCTTTTTTTTTTTAAGGCTGGATAATATTCCATCTTATGTATAAACCACAGTTTCTTTATCTATTCATCTATCGATGGGCACCTAGGTTGCTTCCATATCTTGGCTATTGTAAATAATGCTATAATGAACATGGGAGTACAGATGTCTCTTCAAGAGCCTGATTTCAATTATTTTGGATATATATGGATGAATAACAACTTGTATAAAATAGACATTGTCTTCAAGAAATTTAATATATTTGAAGAAATAAAATACATACACATGGAAATGAGTCAGATAATTTATGTTTAATATTTAGACCACAGAAGATAAATTCAGTTCACAGAAAGAAATATATAGGGGTTTGACTATCTGGGAGTATATTTAAATATATGTCAGAAAGAATTTTGGAAAAGGCAAGATATCCAAAATAATTTTGTAAAATAAATAACAGATTCTCTACAAAAGAAATCATACCTCACAAATTTACTATGATTACTATCCTGGGATGTAGTAAGAATAATATACATCATTCAAAGAAAAAAATTAGAATATGTCACTTAACAGCATTTTATCTAAAAGTATTAAGAAAAATTAAAACATAAATCCCAGTGGCTGTTTTTTCATTGAAGATTCATTCAACAACTATTTATTTAATGCTGTTTAATTCTAGGCTTAGGAGTTAACATTTTTTCCCATTTGTTTTCCCCCTCAACTAATTTAATAGCCAACTTCCCCCATGCCCTCAATGATACCAGCCTCCTAGAATTCATTTCCCTGTGTAATACCCCAACACACTATTTCTGCACTGCTCTGCAGGACAAATAGGATACTGCAGAATTGATGATAGGCTACTTCAATTAATAGGTTATAAAACACTGTGGCCTCTGTCTTGAGCCCATTCTCCCTTTGCATCATACACTCTATTGGAAGACATCAGGTGAGCAGTCATATGCAGAGGCTCATGTGGCAAGAAACGGAAGCCTCCTGCCAACAGTCATGGAAGTGAGGTTGGAAGTAGACCCTCCAGACCCAGTCTCAAGCCTTAGGCTGATAGTTGAGGCAACAGCTAATGCCCTGATTGTAGCCCCATGCTAGACTGAGCATCAATCAATCAGCAAAGCAGCTTCCAAAACACTGGACACAAAGAAACTTTAACATAATAAACGTTTGTTGTTTTGATCTGCTAAGCTTGAGGTAATTTGTTATACAGCAATAAATAAGCAATATTTGGGTACCTGGAAGTGGCATGCTATCCTAACAAAAATACAATTATAGCACTTCCATGGACCGAGAAGACGGCTTTGCAGAGAGTGTCATGCAAGATGGAAGAGCCTTGAAGAAACTGTTATTTGAACACTCCTGGTCTTTGATAAGGCTGTGGATGACAACTTCAAGTAAAGGGACGTAATACTACTGTTAACTGAAAGAAAGAAGAGCTTTGTTATCCAACAGAATAAAGTTTAGCAACACTGCCTTCTGAAATTGTGTTATGTAGAAAATCTCTCTAATGAACTGGATGATCTAACTTGCTAAAACTCCCAACCAACATGTTTAATGTGCCACCTGGTTTCTTTCCGCTGTTTGTAGCAAAATGAGAGAAAATAGTTAAACTAAAGGAATGGCTAATTTTAAAAAAGGGAGCCATGACTTGGTAGTTCTATAAAAAAAATTCTCTGTTTCTCTAGGCAGCTAAAAAAATGGCTTCTAAGCAAAGATCACATCCAGGGCAATGTGAGGAAAATATCCAGCAATGATGCCAAGGTGTGAGTCTAAAAATCCTGTGTTAAGAGTGAGTTGTTGATAAGGGAAGAATTGACAGGATCCAGAAAATGGAATGAGTATATGATCAAACTGCTGGAAGAGGTCAAATACATGAAAAATGGGGCCAAAGAGGAGCAGAAAGGCAGCCACAGGAACCAAGAAAACTTGGGGAAAAGTACCAGTTCAAATGTGAGACTTAAAACTAATAAGAGATTCCAGGCTTATTTCATCAACTCAGAGCAAACACACACATCTCTGAAAGCCAACAAGAATTCTTCAGAATGCTGGATGAAAAAATTGAAAAGGGTCGAGATTACTGTTTGGAAGAGGATGTCACTCACACAGCACCAACTCTACCACTCAAACCAGGAGCTCCCACTGTGTAAACTGGTTATAATCCCAGTTGAAATCCTTGCAGAGGTTTGTTCTCTTCAATGAACAGCACTATACCAAACAAGATCGTTCCATATCATATGCCCTGTCAAGTTACAGTTTTTCTTAATGAGTTTGCAAAGGAATAGTACTAAAACAAACAAAAAATTGGTAATGAACTTTCTTTGTTGCTGCTAGTTAAAACCTGTTACCTTCTACTTCTCTTGTATCTAGGTACGCAGCAAAATTCTGCAATTTTACCTTTAAGATACTATTGGTTATCCAGATGCTCTCTAATCTATATTAAGATGATGTAGTGGTAAATTCAGATATCAAACTTTGGTCACAGAACTGTTCTGCTTCTCCTTCCCTCTCTTCTCAGTCCCTGTCTCTCCCCAGCAGTCCAGAGTCTTGCTTCTCACTAGAGGTGTTATACATTGGAGATGGGATGGTGTTATGGCAAACTTTGTTTCTTTGCTAAGAAGTAGCAAAGCCATGACATGATTTCTAGAGTGATGTAGGAACAAGCAGCAAGTTGTTGCATCTACTAGGTACATTAATCAAAGAATAAGCTTGGGGCGGCTGGATGGCTCAGTAGGTTAAGCCTTTGCCTTCGGCTCGGGTCAGGGTCTCCGGATCCTGGAATTGAGCCCTGTATCAGGCTCTCTGCTCGACGGGGAGCCTGCTTCCCCCTCTCTCTCTCTGCCTACCTCTCTGCCTACTTATGATCTCTCTCTCTCTGCCAAATAAATAAATAAAAAATCTTAAAAAAAAAAAAAAAAGAGTAAGTTTGCCATACTTGCTTTGCTCAGAGGCAAAAAGAAGTGATCACAGATCATTTTGAATCCCTCTTTCCCACTTTTTTCCCTAAGGAAAAAAAAATTTACTTTTTTATGTAATGAAATAAAAATAAAATAAAATAAAATCTTCTGTTAAATCTCAGAATGGTCTAAACTACCATTCAGTCAGATAAAAGGTCCCCTAAACAGATTAAGGATGTGCCTCACCAACCCCAAACAATAGCGATAAAGCTCATAAGTAGTTTAAAGGCATTGATCCTTACCATTGATTCAAGGTAAAAAGGAATGATCTTAAAGAATTTTGCTCTAGTGCAAATGATTCTTAAGGAGAAGCATTTTCTCTACCTCCATCCCCATAAGGGAACTTTGGCAATGTCAAGAAACTGGCTTATCATAACTTGGAGAAGCCCTACTCAAACCTAGGGGGTGAGGCCAGTATGCCAAACACCTTGTAAAATACACGAGTGTCCCCACAAACACAACAAGGAAATATCAAGTCCAAAACCAACATACCAATAGGACTGAAGCTGAAAACCCTTGTCTAGAATATACTTCAGCTGCAAACACACGCTGCCTATTACAAAAAAAAAAAAAAAAAAAAAAGGAAGGTTGAATCAGAGTGGAACCAAAAGCTCAAAAGAAGGAAGAGTCTTGAGTCATGGAGAATTAATTATTTATAGGGCTTAAGACCTAATCAAGGACATTCCAAAATTCGCTCAATGAATTTCAAAATTGTGATGGACTCCTTTATGCACCCCAATTTCCCCTTTTGTGAACAAAAATCTGTCTCTTAGTTGTCCTGTTTCTGTCCTTCTACTGCATGTTGAATGTGCAGGGCTTAGATTACCAGTCTCAACAGTTTCTTAAGTAAGGAGAGAATATTCATGGAGCTGAACCTGGGGGCTTGTATCCAAGAAGCCTCATCTCTATCTGGTCTTAATTTAAATGGCAAGGTTGTGGATTTTGAGTTGCTGCTATAATGAAGGTTTTGGGGGGGTTTTGAGAACTTGGGAGAGAATAAGTTTATTTGGCATATGAGTGATTATCAATAATTAAGAAACAGAGGACAAACTGTGGCAGCCAACCATCAAGATGACCCCAGTGTTTTCCATGCTCATTATCCATGTCCTTGTGTAGTTACCGCCCACATAATATCAGGGTTGATTTATATATGATTTATCTTTTGCTATATAAAACATTACCCCAAAACTATGGGGCCTAAAACAAGATATATTTTGATCCTCAAGTTTCTGTAGGTCAAGAACATGGGCACAGCTTAGGTGGGCCCGTTGCTACAGAAACTGCCACAAATCTAATACAAGTGTTGGTCGGGCCTGACCTTGGAAAAAGACAATTTCAAGCTCACTCATTAGATGATTGGCATGACTCACTTTCTCAAAGGTTGTTAAATCGAGGTTATCGGTTCATTTCTGATAATCCTCTTATTTCCTTACCAGTAGGCCTCAAACGCTTGTGAAAAAGGCTGCTGATAGGCTTAGAGGCTACACTAAGCAGTTCGAAGAGTTATGAGGATTAAACCTGTAAATGTAGGTAAAGTGCTAGGATTAGTAACTTAACACTTAACAAAATCTAGGTGCCAGCCATTATCACAGTTACTCAGAAAAGGAGGAGAAAAACTTCAATGCAATGCACTCATTTTAAAAATTCACACGTTAATGTCAGAATTCCAAAGATTATGAACATAAATGCATGGGTTATTATAAATGTGAAATGAAAAAAGAACCTCAGTATTATTACTTCCTATTCATTTTCTTTCAAATTGGTAGATAATTAATTTAACAAGTTAAAACAGCAATACACTATGTAGGTAATATTCTTATTTCTAGTTCATTAAAATTAGGGAATAATGTAACTATATTTATAATATATTCATACAAAGTTTTCATTGGTAAGTCACAGAGCATACATCTGTTATAGCTTGACAAGAGAAATCTCGTGGGGAAAAGAAAAATATATGTACAATAAAGTACAATTATAATTGATTAAGTAGACAGTCAAGCTCATATATTATCATAAGCATGAAAACTATTGCCAGGATATATTATGGAATTACCCTAGCAACTGTGATTTCATGTTAAAATAATACACAACAAATTGGGTTTTTATGTTGAACCATAAAGTTTTAGATGACTAAGTTACTCATATAATGTACAGACTATCTCTGTTTTAATGACTCACACAAAATTCAGAAGTCATTTATTTACTTTTATTCATCATAGCCTGTGATGTAATCACTAATAACATAATGTCCAAATATGCTATATACACAAAAGGATTATCCTCAAATTCAATTACAAGCCTAGTAACTTAAACAAAACTGCTTGCATATTATTTTTTAAACCTTGTACTAGCATATATTCATCTTTGTTCAAAAAGACATTGCATGTTGATAAACTCTTATTTCCTAAGATAAAAGGAGGGGGAAAAAATGACCTCTTGATTGTGCCACTCTATTTTGTTATTAGCAATGGTGGAAAAAGTCCAAAAAGAGAACAAATCCAGGAAGAAATCCATTATCAAGATTCAGTTTTGGGGTTTATCTTTTCTGATTTCCCAGTGCGTTCTAAAGGCAAGTAGGTAGTTTTTCTAAATTAAGGATTTAGAATAAATCAACTTACAATATATTCCTATGACAGTGTCCTCCCCTACTACTACTACGCTTCCAGGGTGTTTTTGGTCAAAAATCCGTTGACCCTGTATGTGAACCTCAAACTTACTTCCACTATTACCCGAGTCTCAAAATTTTCTTCTGATTGGTACATGGCATACAAAGCCCTACATATATTGTATCTATATCTTGCTCTAAATTCATTTACCTATTCACTCTTTTCATATACTGAGAATTATTTCCAAGCAGTAATTATTCTGTGCTGTCCAGAGTTCCAAATACACATCAAGCAAAAACTTTCCAAATCAAGGCTTCACATAAAAGTCAGGGTCCTCATCTGTATAGCAAGCAAACCTCTGGGCTCTTGGAGTGTGTGTGGGTGTGTGTGTATGTACCTGCACACATACACTCATGCATATACACATGTGATTATGCAAGAGGTATATAAACAAAGGTTTATATAAAAATATATATAAGTATTTTGACATTTTCAAGGATATTTAATATAAACCCTTATCAATATTTCAGATAATGCCTCAGTTATATCAGAGAATGTTTTGCTTTGGACTACTGCTAAGCATTGGTCTTCATGTTCAATAGCTAATGGTCATAATATTTTATTTCTTCTCTGGAAGCTTTCAAAGACTCTCCTTGAATAACCAATTAATTAAGAACAAAAGAAATCATTCTATTTTCCAAATTAGCCAGATTGATATTTTTACATGAATCTAATGATTATATCTTAAGTAATGATAGAGAACAAGAAAAAAAAACACACTACAATATACCATACTAAATTGACAAAGTAAGAAATGAATTTAGTGCAAATGATGAGAAAAGCAAAGCTGCTTAGTCAAAATCCAAAAATAATCTTTTCAACATTTAAATTTTTAAGTTATTTCAAAATGTATTAAGATAATTAACATTAGCTGCCCTTACCTGCCAATTTTAAGGAAATATTGGAACTAGTAACTTTTTTTTCTGATGAGACACAAATGAGGTGGCGTCTTTTATTAATTAAACATGTAAGTTCTTTAATATGTTTCAAAAAGCAAATAAAGATTTTTAAAATAATTATTGCTCTTCAAAATTCTTAATTTTTAATTTTATTACTTTTCCAGTTTTTATTTTCTGACACTTTAATTACATACTCTGACTAGATTGCTATATTATGAAATTAGAAGATATAAATATATCAGGTCATTTGTGACATATAAATCTCAACTGTTAATATCTATGAGACACATATATATAGGTATATAGATATATATATACATATTAATAAATAAATAAGTATATATATATATACACACACATACAAATCTTTCTACTTATCTGCTTAATTATCTGAGGCAAATTTTACTAGTTGTTTTCAAGCTCTATCTAGAAATTTCCTAAAACATTTTAATTTTGAAATATGGGAAGGTATAGTAGTATAAACTACACTACTTATATTTTTAAATATATATTTTTATTTATTATTTCTGAGAAAGAGAAAATCAATAAAAAAATCTTTATCAATTCACCTGTCCATATGAGTATCCATATACTCTTATATTTCTACCTGCTATTCCAGTGTCTAGATAAATTATTCATGCCCCTGGCCAAGACTAATTTCATTTTTTTCAATAGCTCCCTCCTAAAACCCCACATAATCAAGGACATTTTCTTCTAGCACTTCTCCCTTCTTTCTAAGAAATTTTTATTTTGCTCTCTATATTGGATCATCCCTACCAGAATGAAATCTATTTTTTCTCCTATCTTATATTTTTCACTTGGTATCACATCCCATGACAGCTATCACCCAATTTCTGTCTCCCCGTTTACATCAAAACTTCCCTTAAGTGGGGTGCCTGGGTGGCTCAGTCAGTTAAACCTCTGACTCTTGATTTTGGCTCAGGTCATGATCTCAGTGTCCTGAGATCAAGCCCCAAGTTGGGAGGCTTGATCAGCAGGGAGTCTGGCTGAGATTCTCTCCCCATCCATCACCTCCCCCTCCAGTGAATAAATAAATAAATTAAAAAAAAAAAAAAAAAACCCTCTGCCTAAGAATTGTCTGTGCCCTTTGTTTCCAGTTCTCATTTAATCTTAGGCTTTCTCCTACCTTTCTTCAACAAAGATGCAAGTACAAAATTCAGCAATGCCATCTATGTGTTAGAGTTTAGGTGACAGAAATACCTGACAGAAGGTGGACACCTGGCGGGCCTGTCCTGCGTCATGGAGATCCTAATGGAGAGAAAAGGATGGGGGAGGAATACCCTGGCATCTTTTCCATTTGCCTTCCAATCTTCTGTAAGTGTCACATGCTAACCCACCCAAATAGAGGACAGCTTATCCAGGGACCTGGGAAACATTGCCCCAATGAGTCAGTCCTCATATGAAATCAGAGCCCTTTCAAGTAAGCACAACCAATCTGGGATGTATAACAAAGGAAGAATGGGTCTGAATGCAAACAGGCTTTAGGACTGGATCAACAGACACTGGTGAATGAATACTTGTGGATTCAATAAATGATCTGAAAATATGAGTCAATGTGAAAAATGTCATCCCTTTGATATATATAAATACAATTAAATTAAAATTAACTGAAAATAGAGAAACATTCTCTGCTTTATGTATAATAAAATTGTGTATGACTGTTACATTGTTACAATTATGTTATAATTATATATATTATATGTATATATAACAAAGACTATCTTCAATAATTTTTCCTAAGTTAAAAAAATGCCAAAACTAAATTTTGCTTAGCAATAATAGCTTTTAGCATCCACATATTTTGTAAACATGTATTAATATTCATAAAACTAAAACAATTCTTTGGCATTTTCCTCAGTGACACTTAGACCTTGCCAATAGGTCTTATGACTTAGATAATTAAACTAGTTGAGACAAACATGTATTTTTTGAAAAAGCATAAGGTAGAACTTTTTACTTAATTGGACTATGAGTTCTTCCCAGGGCACAATGGGGTGGAGTGGTTGTGAAGGTGTAGTCCTTCCAAACTGAGAACATTTGAGATCTTTCTTAACACCCCTAAACATGGGTTCTGAAAATAAAAGCAACAAAGTACAAAGAAAAAAAAAGTTACACATAAGCAAAAATTTATACTAACTCCAGAAGTTTTTCACTTATTAATTCTGCCACTAAATGTTAAATCCTACATCAAACATCTTTTTTAAAAAATAATGGTTATGTTAGTGTATCATACAAATGACCCTCAGAAAATCAGTAATTGATTTTTCATTATACCATAAAGGACAGAAGACGGGGGATGACATATCAAAAGTCCTGTAAACAAAGAATTCTGTGGCTGGCAAAATTGTCCACCAAAATGAAGGAGAAATTAAGGCATTCTCAGATAAACAAAAGTGAGAGGAGTTTGTTAGCACTAAACCTGTCCTACAGGAAATGCTAAAGGTACTTCTCCAGAAAAGGACACTAGACATTATCGTATGAAGAAATAAAGATCCTTACTACACGTAAATACACGGGCATAAATGTAATCCATTATTACTGTAGTTTTGGTTTGTAACTACACTTTATTTCTTAAAAAATTTAAAAGACAAATGAATAATTATGTATCTACATTACTGTACATATAATAGGTAAATATTTGTGGCAATGACAAAAGAAAGCAGGGGATCAGAGCTGTACAGGTGCAGAGTTCTGTATGCTACTGACATTAAGTTGGTTATCAATTTGAACTGGATTGTTATAAGTTTAAGATGTTATATATAATTTCCACAGTGACCACAAAGAAAATATCTAATAACTATGCAGGAAAAAACAAAAACAGAAGGGTAACAAAACAGTTCATTTAAATAAAAAAATTGGCTAGGAGCACCTGGGTGACTCAGTCAGTTAAGCATCTGACTCTTGATTTCTCTCAGGTCATGATCTCAGGGTCGTAAGATGGCCCTCCATCAGGCTCCACACTCAGTGGGAAGTCTGCTTGAGATTTTCTCTCTCTTTCCTCTCTCTCTGCCCCTCTGCCCATAAGTAAAAAGTAAATCTTCTTTAAAAATCAGCTAAACACAATAGAAGACAGTAATGAAAGACATGAGGGACAAAAAAGTGCATATGAGGAACATAAGAAATAGCAAAACAGCAGAAATAAATTATTTCTTAATATTCACTACTTTGAATTCAAATAAATCAAACTCTCCAGTCAAAGGCAGAGACTGGTTGGGGTGCCTGTGTAGCTCAGTCAGTTGAGTGTCTGATTCAATTTCAGCTCAGACCATGATCTCAGGGTCATGAGATTGAGCCCTACTGGGAGTCTGCTTGAGATTTTCTCTTTCTCTCTTCCCCCAACAACACTCTCTTTCTCTCTCTCTAAAATAAATAATTTTTTAAAAGACAGAAATTGGCATAATGGATGCAAAAACCAAAACACAACTATATGTAGTCTATGGGAAACTCAGTTTAGATTGAAAGACACAAATTGAAAATGAAAGGATGGAAAAAATATTCTATGCCAACAGTAATCAAATGAGAGCTGGAATGGCTAGATTAATATTAAAAAAATAAACTTTAAGTAAATAACTACTACAAGAAACAAAAAAAGATCATTATATATTTATCATTATATACTGATAAAAGGCTGAACTCATGAAGAAGATATAACAATTACAAATATATATGCATTCTTATATATTGATAGTGGGAATTTAAAGTGGCACAGCAGCTATGGAAAACAGTTTGGTTCCTATAAAGCTTAAGAAACTTCAAAAGCCAAGAAACAGCATTTCACAACAGCCAAAGTATAAACTAACTAAAATGCCCACCAACAGCTGAATGGATAAACAAAATGTTGTATATACATACAACGGAATGTTGTTCACTAATAAAAAGGAATAAAATTCTGACACACAAGCAACTTTGAAAACATATGTTGAGTACAATAAGATACAAAAGGACAAGAAGTAAATGATTCCCCATATAAGAAATATACAACATAGGTTAATTCACAGAGACAGGGAGTAGATTAAAGGTTATCAGAGGTTGTAAGGTGAGTTTTTGCTTAATGATTATGAGTCCTGTTTGGTGATGAAAAAGTTTTTTGGGCAAAAAATACATATATGCAATAAGAAAATTTCAAAAAAAAGTTTAAAAAAATTATCTTTTTAACGGATGGTTCATTTTCCAGGGAATTAGCAACGTCTAAATCAAATCTTCCCCAATCGCCTTGAAAAGTGTCAGACTAGTCCCTGATGGTCCCACGTGAATAATGTTCTCCATCCTGAATCAATCACATTGATCGTGGGACTTGAGTGTTTTGATTAGACAAAATTGACTTATAACCAAACCTGTAGCTAGAAGAGTAGATTATACCACCTGGAAACAGATGGAATTAACTTCTCACAGGAAAGAGGAATTCTGTCATCAGTAAAGTAGAAGGAGCCAAGCAGATCAAAATGGCAAATTGCTCCAGCTATCTTTATCATAGATCTATAATTAAACCTAAAACTATAAGTTATAGGAAAAGAGTATTAAGAAATATCAAAAGTTGTTCTAGAATTTTTGAATCATTAAGAGTGATGTGACCCATCTTCATGTCTCATTATTTAATCTGTTGTAGAATGAAATTTCTTAATATGATATTACTGTACATTAAGTCAATGTACTGTCACATTAATTTCACCTTTGAAGTAATTTCCTAAGATAGGGATAGCTAGCTAAAAGTTAACTAACATATTTTTTTTTTTGCTTCAGAACTTCAGAAGTTGGTTGCATTGCTAGTTTATAGAAATAAGACATTCTTCTCTCCTTTTTTTAATAGCTCCTGTTTTCTGACATTATTGCTCATAGACATGGATCCTCATCATAACATTGAATTCTCTCTTACCCCTCCATACTTGAGGAAATTCAGTCACAGCAGAACACTGTTTTTCTGGCAAGTACCTTTCTATAAAGTCCATTTCATTTTTCAACACTAATTAAGTGGTTGAATATAATCATCCCTGTTAGAATTCTTTTTATTTCTTTTTTTTTTTTAATTTTTTATTTTTATCCCCAGGGGTACAGGTCTGTGAATCACCAGGTTTACACACTTCACAGCACTCACCAAAGCACATACCCTCCCCAATGTCCATAATCCCACCCCCTTCTCCCAAACCCCCTCCCCCCAGCAACCCTCAGTTTGTTTTGTGAGATTAAGAGTCACTTATGGTTTGTCTCCCTCCCAATCCCATCTTGTTTCATTGATTCTTCTCCTACCCACTTAAGCCCCCATGTTGCATCACCACTTCCTCATATCAGGGAGATCATATGATAGTTGTCTTTCTCTGCTTGACTTATTCCAAATAGCTGCAAATGGGTTTCTTTCTGGCACTCCAGATGTTCCATTAGAATTCTAACAGGGGGCCGGAGGTCAGGCTCCTTGTTAGAATTCTAATGGAACATCTGGAGTGCCAGAAAGAAACCTATTTGCAGCTATTTGGAGTAAGTTTGTTTATAAAGTGACCTTCCAGGAAATGCACTTATTTCTGTTTTCAGTCCCATAGTGAGACCTTGACAGGTAAGTGTTTTAGACTAGGTTGAGAAAAGAAGCTATTTAGAGGCAGAAGTGGTCTTGACACCCTCCAAATCATTTTATGTTATAATGTATTGGAGTAGTATGTTCAGGTTAAAATAAGATTGCTCAGATGCTTGACACAGTCTAGAGAAGAATATGCCTCTGGACATGATTCTATAATGAATGGCAAAATGCATAGACTATCTAACGTGAAACTAAGTTTATAAAAGGTAAATTATGAAGTTGGCAGACAGAAAGTTTTGCTCAAGGTGTTCACATATTATAAATGCCACTGTCAGATAAATGCAAACATAACTTTCAAGGGATCATCTTGAAAACTGGGTGACAGCTTTGAGAGGAAAACAACAATTTATCCGACACCAGAGTAGCACAATTTACTACTAGAGTATTCTAGGAGGAGCAGTTTCAATATGTTGTTTTTTAATTAGTCACTTGCATCTCCCTGGAAGAAGAAAATATTTCCATTAATGACATTCTACTGGTGAATTCAATTTATGGAACAGGTTTATTTAAAACCAGGTTATCTCCAACATCTTTACCCTTTTGGTCAGTTACCCAACAGTGAGTGCTCTAGAGCAAAGTGCAGCTCGAGAACTGAGAACGAGATCTCTGTGTTACCACTTAGCAGTTGCAGGAAACTGGGATGATGGAAGCTGCTAAAGAATGATAAAAAGTCTGCAACACCACAGTGCTTCTTTATATAACCCTAAAGTTTTCAGACCTATTTAGCCAGCACAATAACAACGCCCCTCGTGGTATGAAAAACTGAATGCAGCTGTAGACTGTCTAACTTCCTCTCCTGAGACAGTGACACATTGGGAGTCTCTGGATAGCATTTATCATCATTATATGCCCAGTTATGGGATATGGTTTGCAGGTAAATAGCTTCACCCTGGGAGAATCTGAGGTATGGTGGGAATCTAATTCTGGGTCCTAGAGCTGGCAAGAGCTGATATTTCACTCCTATTCTGTGCTCATTCTCCTAGAATGTCTTCAAACGTTTCATTAGTTGACAATTTTAGCCTCATTAGTGGCAGAGGAAAGCTCTCTGGCCCAATGCAACAGGAAAAAACTAAAGTCAGCCACCACAAGCCCAAGGCATATTGGCAAAGGTGCTTCATACTTTGTTACAGCTTCTTGTTCTTTGCCTAAAGTTTGCCAAAATTCCCCATTTTGAAAAACGAAACAAAACTAAAAAGTTCCTTTAATATTGTTTCTCCTCAAACTACAGTTGTAAATAATTTCCTAATCCATCATTTAAAAGATACTAATGGAAGAACTCAGCTCTAGAGAATCCCTTTGGCACCCGTGTAAAACTTCAGGGAGCCTCTTCAATATTCCATGTGGCACTTTCCCTTCCTCTTCACTTCCCTTTCACCCAAACACAGAGAAGATCTACGGCTACTGTTCAAATTCATGGACAGGTATCATTTAATTCTAGTAGACCCATATTTTATTTCTATTTTAAATGTTTTCCTGGCAGGGGGTACTAAATCATACAGGAAGGAGAGAGCATAAATAATGTACAGAGAATCAATAAGAACCTATTTAACCATAACCTTGGATAAACGATGCTAGTCCCAAGACTGCAGAAGACTGCTGTGTAGATCACATATCCCTCTCTGTTTCTTAGATACAGCCAATATACTGACTTAACTGATAAAATTTTCTTGCTTTTTTAAAATATAGTTTCTTCACCCATTTGTACATCCCTAAACAAAATAGTTGAATTTTCCCTGCTTTTCAAATTTGCTGGAGTCACAGCAGATATGTTTATTTGTGGGCTACATGATGCTGCAGTTCACCTGATTTCATCGCAGTCAATCCACTGTGTAAACAAATGATTTATTTTTCAGTTCTGTCCAGGACTGGCAATATAATCTGTGCGGTTCAATTCAAATGAAAATGTGAAGCTCCTAGTTCAAAAAGTATTGAGAAGTTTAAGATAGTGACAGTAGAGCATTAAACCAAGCACAGAGATATTTTACACAGGGCCCCGATTAGACCTCATAGATCACATGCCTATGAAGCCAATCCTGAGTCTATCACTGATTTACACGTGGATTATTTCTAGTTTTATTTTTTTTTTCTTATAACTAACAATACAGCTGCTACAAACATCCTGTTAAATTTCTCCTGTCCAAGGAAAAACTCCATGTTCAAGAGTTTCTCCAGGATACACAGGCCAGAAACCATCTGCTGCTTAAAAGATGGACATTTTTTTAGTAGGTAATGTAAAAGTTTATCAAACTGCTTAATAAAGGTTGCATTACTATATACTTAATGATACATAATAGCGACTCCTTGTGATTTTAATATGCTTACTAATAAAATAATGATTAATCTTTCTTTCCTAAACTGTTGTGATGATAACTGGAACAAATTTTTATTTACTCTATCAATGTGAGGGAAACGGACATCTCAAAGTGTTCTCTAATCATTGGACATTGTGCATATATCTCCATCTGTAATCTTTTAAAATGTCATGCATTTAAACTTTATAAATTTTTTATATAATTCTTAGATTCTTAATTGGAATTTACACAGCACTTGATAGTTTTAAGATTTATCTAGTTTTAGCTCTTTTCAGTATTATGTCTGAATAACAGTCTGTGAAATAAAACAGGAAATGAAGGTCCATTTCCTGTTATTAATTATCAAAATTTTCAAAAGTAATCTCTATTTGCTGGGACATCAGGGTGGTTCAATCAGTTGAGTGGCTGCCTTCAGCTCAGGTCATGATCCCAGGGTCCTGAGATCAAGTCCGGCATTGGGCTCCTTGCTCAGTGGGGAGGCTGCTTCTCTCTCTGTCTCTGTCTGCCACTCTGCCTGCTTGTGCTCTCTCTCTCTCTGACAAATAAATAAAATAAAATCTTTTAAAAAAAATTGTGAGGTTTAAAAAAAAAAGAGTCTCTATTTGCTGTCTTTATTTTCTGATTACTCAATTTTCTGATTAAAGGACTTCATAATCCATGTGTTTTGTTTGCTAATCTACTAAAATTTAGTTCTACAAGATCATTGCCCATCTAATACTCTAGTCAGGTAACTCTGGATCTTGTAGCGCAGTTCCTGTTTGACATTTCATACTTTCCTTTTTAAAGCTCTCTTCTCTCTCAGCAAGGGTGCACGGTTTTTTTTGTTTGTTTGTTTTTCTCACTTACTTAATTATATTCAGTTAGCCACTGCATAATCATTGGTACAGTATTAAGTGATTCATTAGTTAAGTATAACACCCAGCACTAATCACAGCACATGCCCTACTCAATACCCATCACTGTTACCCCTCCCCCCACTTTCCTCTCCTCTGAAACCCCCAGATTGTTTCTTGAGGACCATAGTCTCTCATGGTTCATCTCCCTCTTATTTTTCCCCCTTTGGATTTTCCTTCCTTCCCCTATGGTCCTCCATGCTATTGCTTATGTTCCACATATGAGTGAAAACATATGATAATTGTCTTTCTCTGTTTGACTTACTTCACCTGATAATCCCCTCTAGTTCCATCCATGTTGATGCAAATGGTGAGTATTCATCCTTTCTGATAACTGAACAGTGTTCCATTGTGCATATGTACCACATCTTCTTCATCCATTCATCTGTTGAAAGGCATCTTGGCTCCTTCCCTGGTTTGGGATTATGGACACTGCTGTTATGAACATTGGGGTGCATGTGCCTTCTTTTCACTACTTCTGTATCTGTGGGGTAAATACCCAGTAGTGCAATTGCTGGGTATCTCCATTTTTATCATCTTGAGGAACCTCAATACTGTTTTCCAGAGTGGCTGTAAAACTTACATTCCCACTTACATTGTAAGAGGGTTCCCCTTTCTCCACATCCTCATCAACATTTGTTGTCTCCTGTTTTGTTAATTTTTTCCATTCTTATTACTGTAAGGTCATATCTCATTGTGGGTTTTTTTTTTAATATTTATTTATTTGACAGACAGAGATCACAAGTAGGCAGAGAAGCAGGCAGAGAGAGAGAGAGGAAGCAGGCTCCCTGCTGAGCAGAGAGCCCGATGTGGGGCTCAATCCCAAAACTCTGAGATCATGACCTGAGCCGAAGGCAAAGGCTTTAACCCACTGAGCCACCCAGGCACCCCCTCATTGTGGTTTTGATTTGTATTTCCCTGATAGTTGGTGACATTGAGCATTTTTTCATGTGTCTATTAGCTATTTGTATGTCTTTTTTTGAAAAGTGTCTGTTCATTTCAGCCCATTTTTTGACTTGATTATTTGTTTTTTGAGTGTTGAGTGTGGGTTCTTTATAGATCTTGGCTACCAGCCCTTTATCTGTAAAGTCCATGGGCTGCCTCTTAGTTTTTTTAACTGTTTCCTTTGCTGTGCAGAAGGTTTTTATCTTAATGATGTCCCAAAAGTTCATTTTTTTCTTTTGTTTCACTTGCCTTTGGAGACATTTTTGAAAGAAGTTACTATGGTCAATGTCTAAGAGGTAACTGCTTATGTTCTCCTCTAGGATTTTGATGGATTCCTGTCTCACATTGTGGTCTTTCATCCATTTTGAGTTTATCTTTGTGTATGGTATAAGTAAATGGTCCAGTTTCCTTCTTCTATATGTTCTAACTGCTAGGGTAAATGAGACAGAAGAACAAATCAGTGATCTAGAAGATAAACAGATAGAAAGGAACAGGAGGAGGCCTGGAACAAACACCTTAAAATCCATGAGAACAGACAAAGAAATCAACAATGCCATGAAACATTCCAATGTCAGAATTACTGGGATCCCTGAGGGGGTGGAGATAGAAAGGACTAGAAGATATATTTGAGCAAATCATAGCTGAGAACTTCCCTAACTTGGGGAATGAAACAAGCATTCATGTCCTAGAGGCAGAGAGGCCCTCTCCTGGGATCAAGAACAGACCAAAGCCACTGCATGGAATAGTAAAACTCACAAATCTTGGAACCAAGGAAGCTATCCTAAGGGGAGTTGAGGGCAAGAAATTCTTTACATACAGAAGGAGGAACATTAGAATAACATCAGACTTGTCCACAAAGACCTGGCAAGCGATAAAGGGCTGCAAGACATATTCAGGGTATTAAATGAGAAGAACATGCAGTCAAGAATACTTTATTTGGCAAAGCTGTCATTCAGAATGGATGAAGAGTCTACGGCCATACCACCCTGAACGCGCCCGATCTCGTCAGAATGGATGAAGAGGTAAAAAGCTTCCAGGACTGGTAGAAACTGAAAGAATATGTGACCACCAAGCCAGCCCTCAAATAAATACTAAGGGGGATTCTATAACAGAATGATGTACCAGAAATATATAGAGACAATCCACAGAAATAGACAGACAGTAGAATGGCAATAAACACATACCTTTCAACAGTAACCCTCAACCTGAATGGTCTAAATGCTCCCATGAAATGGCACAGGGTTGCAGATTGGATAAAAAGACAGGACACATCCGTACGCTGCCTATAAGATACTCATTTTAAACCTAAAAACACCTCCAGAATGAAAGTGAGGGGATAGAGAACCATTTTTCATGCCAATGGACCTCAAAAGAAAGCTGGGGTAGCAATTCCTATATCAGACAAACAAAAATTTAAACAAAAGACTGCAATAGCAAATCCAGAGGGGCACTATACCATTCTTTTGTTTTAAAGATTGTATTTATTTATTTGACAGGGAGAGAGATCACAAGTAGGCAGAGAGGCAAGCAGAGGGGGAAGGTGAAGCAGGCCCCCTGCTGAGAAGAGAGCCTGATGCAGAGCTCCATCCCAGGATCCTGAGATCATGACCTGAGCCAAAGGCAGAGGCTTAACCAACTGAGCTACCCAGACACCCGGGCACTATATCATTATTAAGGGGTCTATCCAACAAGAAAATCTAATAATTGTAAATATCTATGTCCCCAACATGGGAGCAGCCAATTACATAAGCCAGCTGTTAACCAAAATAAAGAATCAGATTGATAATAATACATTAATAGTAGAATATTTTAACACTCCACTCAGCACTGGACAGATCATCTAAACAGAAGATCAACAAAGAAACAAGAGCTTTTAATGATACACTGGACCAGATGAATTACATAGACGTATACAGTACATTCCACCTAAAACAATAGAATACTCATTCTTCTCCAATGCACATGGAACTTTCTCCCAAATAGACCACATAGTGGGTCACAAATCTGATCTCAGCCAATACCAAAAGATTGAGATTATTCCCTGCATGATATCAGACCACAGTGCCTTGAAACTGGAACTGAATCACAAGAAAACATTTGGGAGGAATTCAAACACTTGGAACTTAAAGAGTATCCTGTTAAAGAATGAATGGGTCATCCATAAAATTAAAGAACTTAAACAATTCATGGAAACCAATGAGAATGAAAATACATCTGTCCAAGACGTATGGGATACTGCAAAGGTGGTCCTTAGGGGGAAATGCATAGTCATCGAAGCCTTTCTCAAAAAATTAGAAAAATCCCAAATGCACAAGCTAACCCTACACCTAAAGGGGCTGGAGAAAGAACCACGAATAAAACCTAAATCAGCAGAAGAAGAGAAATAATAAATATTACAGCAGAGAACAATGAAATAGAAACCAGAAAAACAGTAGATCCTATCAATGAAACTAGGAGTTGATTCTTTGAAAGAATTGGTAAGATGGATAAACCACTGGCCAAACTTATCCAAAAGAAAAGAGAATGGACCTAAATCAATAAAATCATGAATGAAAGGGGAGAGATCACAACTAACACCAAGGAAATAGAATCAATTATTAGAAATTATTAGCAGCAACTCTGTGTCAACAAATTAAGCAACCTGGAAGAAATGGCTGCCTTCCTGGAAACTTAGAATCTACCAAGACTAAAACAAGAAGAAATAGACTATCTGAATAGCCCAAGACCTATTAACAAAATTGAAGCAGTAATTAAAAACCTTCCAAAAAACAAAAGTCCAGGGCCAGATGGCTTCCCAGGGGAATTCTACCAAACATTTAAAGAAATAATACCTATTCTACTGAATCTGTTCCAAAAAATAGAAACAGAAAGAAAACTTCCAAACTCCTTCTATGGGCCAGTGTGGGAGGCCACAATAAGGCTTGAGACGAGGACCAAACCAGGCCCTGACTTGTGCCTCCTTTAAAGTCCGAATAACCTAACAAAAGGTTTAGGACGGGAAAAGTTGAGTAGCACTGAGAAAGGGTCTGTGCTATGTGTTGTGCGCTCACCTATGTGACTTCCCACATGCTTGCTTTAAACAAATGAGAACAATTCGGTTGGGGTCAAAAGTTCATTGCTGGTCCTTGCTGCCCTAATACTGCTCATAAATGACTTTCAGGTTTGTTGTATCAATACAGAATAATTGTACTAGCATCAGCCGTTTAGTGTCACGAGGTCTGCTTATAGTTAAATGTGAAACTTATTATGGGAACTCGTGGTTGTTTAACTAGGCACAGGTGTATTGCTTCTCCTATCACTATATATATGGCCTTAGTGCTTTGAATAAACTTAGCACTGTTGGACATCCTCCTCAGTGCTCCTCCTGCCCCCATCTCTTTGTCTCTTAAGTTCTTTTCACCATCCTCTTATCCTCACGTTCCTGATCAAATTGTCCCACCGGCTGTGACAGGCCAGAATTACCCTGATCCCAAAACTAGTCAAAGACCCCACCAAAAAGGAGAATTACAGACCAATATTCCTGATGAACATGGATGCCAAAATACTCAACAAGATCCTAGCTAGTAGGATCCAACAGTACATTAAAAGGATTATTCACCATGACCAAGTGGGTTTTATGCCTAGGATGCAAGGGTGTTTCAACATTCACAAATCAATCAATGTGGTAGAGCACAAATCAATAAAAGAAAAGACAAGAAACATGATTCTCCCAAGTGATGCAAAAAAAGCATTTGACAAAATACAATATCTATTCCTGGTTAAAGCTCTTCAGAGTATAAGGATAGAGGGAACATTCATCAATATCATAAAAACCATCTATGAAAAGCCCACAGCAAATATCATTATCAATGGGGGAAAGCTTAAGATAAGGAACACGACAGGGATGCCCCACTCTCACCACTACTATTCAACATAGTACTAGAATTCCTATCCTCAGCAATCAGACAACAAAAAGAAATAAAAGGCATTCAAATTGGCAAAGAAGAAGTCAAACTCTCCCTCTTCACAGACGACATGATACTTTATGTGGAAAATTCAAAAAACTCCACCCCCAAATCACTAGAACTCATACAGCAATTCAGCAACATGGTAGAAAACAGTACACATTCCTGATTCCATTCTTCCGTCATAACATGACTCCAGAGAGTCACCAGCACTGATCAAACGTTCTCCTAAGTTGGTGCCTGATCATTGGATTTTTTTAAAAAATGGTTTTTAGTAGTCGACCCTAGTATTTCTGTAGCTCTAAGTACCATATTTAGTCAATAAGTTTCCATTTTACAATAAAAACATCATTTTCCTTCTAAACTCAGTATGCAATTTCCAGTTGTTTGTTATATCCATATTTCTTTCCACACAAAATATCATCTATTTCATGAGGACTAAATTCACATATCCTTTTTCTGTCCCCAGCTCATTAATAGTATCATTTTTGTCAAAAATATGACCATTAAACTACTCAACTCTCAGGAAAGAGAACTCTTTCAGTAGCCCTAAGACTCTAAACTGCTTTGTGACATTTACATAATTTTGCCAGCAAAACTCTGTTTACCTCCTGGGCAGTAAGTCATGGGTTCACAGATTTTTTCTTTTTCACTGCCTTTGTAAGTAGATATATTTTTTGAGCAAATTTACATAGCTTGTTAAACAGAAAATAAACCTCCCAAATAATTTCAATTCAGTCTGTTTTCTAAAATTCCATAATCTTTCCTAGTATCAGTATGCAGATGAGAGGCTGTTTCTTTTCCTCTCAGTATGTGCTCTCAGCATTCAGTTCCCATATAAATTTTCACATTGGTTTTCCTCCACATCATATGAATTTCAAGATCTCAGAGTTCAGTGAAAACAAATAACTAAAAACAATAAGAAGCTTTAAAGTGTTTAGGTTGGATAATAAAAACAAAATATTTATGGAAGGCTTATTATGTTCTAGGGACTATGTGAGGCATTTTGCATACAGTAATTCATTAAAGTTCCACATAGATTGTAATGATTCCCTAATTAAAGTGAAGGAAAACTGAATCTGAGAGAAGCTAAGTAATTTATCGAGGATTACTCCAAGGAGTTGAGCCAGTTGGCTCAGAACTGGAAGATTCAAAAGCCTGTGTGCATTTAAATGGTCTTCCTTGTGGCTCTCTTTCCCACAGAAAGAAATGGATGGTGACAGGATGCTTGAGTTTTATCTAATTCAAGAAAACAGTGAAAAAGAAATATTGTCCAGACAGCTGTGAAACAAGATTCCCTCAGGGTATGAATCCCAAAAGGACTTCCTCAATTCTGATTGAAGTTACTTTGAGCACAAAAATTCCAGGCCATGAATCTCAATATAATACTCAACTTCTTTGTCTGTTTCTAAAGCACCTATTCAATATTTATATCCCATATGTTTTCCCTCTTGTATCTCAAATCCATCATATTCTTTTTATTACCATTGTACCAATGATCTACTTGGGAATAAGTGAATCATAGCTAGACTGCTGGAATAGCAGCAATCTTTCTAATAATTATTGTTATGAACTCAATATTTCTGTCCCGCCAGAATTCATATATTGAAAACCTAAACCCCAAGTTGGTGGTGTTAGGAGGTGTGGCCTTTGGGAAAAAAATTAGATCACAGGGGTGGAGCCAACTACTTTTAGACTTCCTGAGGACCTGTTACTCTTTTCTATCTCTACCTTTTGGAATGAGAGTATTTATCCCATACCTGTCCCTGTCATTGTATTTTGGAAGTACATACGATGTTTGATTTCACAGGATCACAGCTAGAGGAGAGTAGTTTCCCTCAGAATGAAATATACTTTCAGTTTCACCCATAATCAATTTAGATGATAATTAAATGGTACTTTAAACTTAGACTTTTGTTGATTCTGGAAAATGTTAAGACTTTTATAGCTATTGGGATGGCATGAATGTATTTTGCATGATAGAAGGATATGAAGACATGAATTTTGGGGGGTTGGAGTGGAATGCTGTGTATTGTGTCCCTCTCATACCCAAACTCATGTTGGAACCCTAAACCCAATATGATGGTATTAGGAGATGGAGACTTTGGGGCTTGATTAGGTCATGAGAATGAAGCCCTCATGAAGGGTATTAGTGCTCTTACAAAAGAGTCCTAAAAGAGCTTCCTCCCCACTTCTGCCAGGAGAGAACACAGTGAAAAGAAAGTAATCTATGAACCACATACTGAATCTGCCAACACCCTGATCTTGGACTGCTCAGCCTCCAGAACAGTGAGAAATATATTTCTGTATCCATAAGTCACCTTGTCTGTGGGGATTTTTTAATAGTCTCCCAAACAGACAACTATATATTTTTTTCATTCATAAGGGAAGGGTTAAAGATGATAATAGTGAGTTAAAATCTGTACACCAAAAAGAATATTCTTTATTTGGGGCACCTGGGTGGCTCAGTGGGTTAAAGCCTCTGCCTTTGGCTCGGGTCGTGGTCCTGGGGTCCTGGGATCGAGCCACGTGTCAGGCGCTCTCTGCTTGGCAGGAAGCCTGCTTCTTCCTCTCTCTCTGCCTGCCTCTCTGACTACTTGTGATCTCTGTCTGTCAAATGAATGAATAAAATCTTAAAAAAAAAAAAAAGGATATTCATTATTTGTCACTTAGAGAAAATATTTCTATCAAAACAATAGAGAAGATGAAATCATGAAGACTATATTTCATATACCCAAATACTGCAAAAGAAAGAAATAAGTAATCAAAATTTAGAAAGTATAAGAAAAAGAATAACTAAATTTTTTAAAACAAATAATGTAAATAGGTCCTTTTCATTATGACTTAAATATACTATTGTAAGCCGTAAAATGATAGTTCATAATTACTTCTACTTCATCCTGTGAGAGAATTACACTTCCCTGACTTGAGGACCTCAGGATTGGTATGAGTTGCTTTGCCATTGAAATATAAATAAAAAAGTGATTTATATAAATATAAAACAAGTGATTTATACAAATATAAAAAAGTGATGCTTTTAAGGAGTTAGCACATAGTTAGCCATGGTTTCTTTTCTCTCTTCCACTAAGAAGGGCAAAATTCTTGAGGGGAAAAGAAAGACTGATTTGCATCCTAGATGAAGGTGATATGGACGGAACCATACTGACTCATTATGGACATGTGATCAAAAGCCTGAATTCAATAATGATAGTTGTAAACCACTGAGATTCTTGGACTGTTTTTCACTAGGGATCAAATTATCCTATCCAGAAGGATAAAATGATATCTAGTGGATTTTTTTGTCCAGATTAATAGAACCTACCTAAAGAATATTCTGCAGAGTTTTTTAAAAATCATACATAAACCCTTTTATATATTTACCTATACTAGGTATTATGCATCAAGCTCTGTTGTTGGGATAGTGATTCAGCCATGGAAGAAAAAAAAGTCAAAGTTCCTCCCTTCACAGAACTTAATTCTAGCCAAAGAAGAAAGACAAATCAAATTCTTAAATTTTACAAACTGTTAGAAGGCAATAAATATTTTGAAGGAAATAAAGCAAGGAAAATTGATGGAGAGTCCAGTGTCTGGGAAGGAACTGAACTTTAAATAAGATTCCCAGGGAAGATGTCACTGAGAACATAACATTTAGTGAAGACTTAAATGAGTGAAGGAGCAAGACTTAAGGGTATCTTGGAGGATTCTCTTGGAGGAGAAATCTGGGCAGGGAGAGCAGGGTGGAAAAAGCTCTTCATCCAGGAGTATAATCATAGCAAGAACAACAGCAGGGCCAGACCACAGAGTTGAAAATGAGATCCAAAAGGTAATGCTATCCAGATCCATATCAAGTGAGGCCTTCTGATTTTGGCTTATATACTGAGGGAAACTGGCAACCACTGGAAAGTTTAAACAGAAATGCAATGAAATGTGGCCTTTACTGGCTGCTCCATTGTCAAGAGTGCCAAAGAGAGAGACAGAATACAACTGGACCATTGGGAGGCTTTACCGGTCAGGGAGAAGAGGAGACAGTGCCTTCAGCACAGTGGTAGCGGTGAGCTTTGGTTAAATTCTGAATATAATCTGAAGAAAAAGCCATTTGGGAAGTGATGACTAATTAGCAAGGGAATGGGATCAAAAGATGGTAAAGTGGCACGTGGGTGGCTCAGTGGGTTGGACTCTCTGCCTTTGATTTAGGTCGTGGTCTCGGGGTCCTCGGATTGAGCCCCATGTCGGACTCTCTGCTCGGAGGGGAGCCTGCTTCCCACTCTCTCTGCCTGCCTCTCTGCTTACTTCTCTGTCTGTCAAACAAATAAATAAAATCTAAAAAAAAAAAAAAAAAAAAAAAAAAAGATGGTATAAAGGACAATCCAATTTTTTGCCAAAGTGACTGGAAGACTGGAACTCCTATTAACCTAGAGAAATTTAGAGGAGGTAAAGATTGAGGATAATGAAAATCAGGCATCTATTACATTAATAGGCATATTAAGTTTCAGATGTCTATCGGATATCCATATGGATATACTGAGAACCTATTTATTCATGGTCTGGAGTTAAGGAGGTTTGACTGGCTGCATTTGATTTTAAAGTCATGAGAAGAGGGGACATACCTAAAAAATGAGAACTGAGGCTGATTTTATATTCACTTGTATCATAATTACTGCTAAAGGAAGTGATAAACTTTAGGATTATAATCAGAGTTTAAGAAATCCTAGTTAGGACAGAAATGTTTATCGGACTTAAGTGTATAAATATACTGATTGCCAGAACCATTATCTAAAAGACATAATATATTCAACCCACAAAAACATATGCAGTATATAACTTCTTTTTCCTTAACAAGATAGTATTATCTTAATATTTTATAGAAAAATGACTGTATGTGATCACTCATTGAGTTGTATCTCTCAATTCCCTAAATGATAGAATAATAAAAATATTAAGAAATTTCTATGTAGGGTTAAATTTATTTATTAAAAATATATGTTACTAACAGGGGCACCTGGGTGGCTCAGTGGGTTAAGCCGCTGCCTTCGGCTCAGGTCATGATCTCAGGGTCCTGGGATGGAGCCCCGCATCGGGCTCTCTGCTCAGTGGGGAGCCTGCTTCCTCCTCTCTCTCTGCCTGTCTCTCTGTCAAACAAATAAATAAATAAATAAATAATAAAAATATGTTACTAACATAATTAAGTAAAAAAGAGTGAAAACATATTATCACACCATTTGAAATGATGAAAGAACTTTAACTATAATTATAATTTTTCCCAATTACTATATTACTTTTTTCTAGGAAAACGTGCACCACTGATGATAATGTTAAATTATAAAAGCTATTCAAAGAAGTCAGCAAATGAGAAAATATTAAGCATAGAAATAAAAAACAGAAAAATTGTCAATCAATTCACTCTTAACCATATAATTCTTAAAGGGGAGATTCGTCAAAACTTAGCCTTATTGGTTTTAATAGCAGAGATTAAAAACACCTTCTGCTGACAGATAATCCATACAAAACATAGAAAAAAATGAAAAATATATTCTTTTCACCCAACTACAAAAAATGCCTCTCTTCCTTCCAAAAATAAAAGTAAACACAAAAATATCAAGGTAACAGACAGCAATAAACCGCTCTGACAGCTGTCAACTCAATAGCTGACATAGCATTAACTGTTAAGCTATGGTGTTCTGCTGAACATAAATAATTTCACAAACTCACAATATCAGATGAAATTACTCTATGATCCTGACGGAAAAAAGAAGAAACAAAATCTCTCTGTAATCACTTCTGAGCACAAACAACCAATATTGTGAAAGCAACCAGAGAGACCAAACAGCCCCCTTTCCAGGCTACCACAAGTGACTGTTACTTCTTTTTCAATTACACTTTTAGCCTTGCTCTGTTTTTTCAGTCCTCCTAGAAAACAATTATCAAGGTACTAATCAAGAGGGCCTTTATGTTCCCTTCAGCTTGACTTAACTTTAGTTGCTTCCTTCCTGACAACAGGACCCTGACTCACTTCTCTCAGAGGATTTACTTTAGAAAGCTTTTAATTGTAAATTCTTTCTATGCTCCTTTGAGATATAAACCTTCTCCCAGTCTCTTGCCAGCTTTACAAGCCAGGTATGTCCTTCTTAAAGACCAGGGAGCCATCTTTTTTTAAACATAATCATCAATAAAAATAGCTCCTAATCTATGGTAGGGTGGGAACCTAACTCCTCAACAAACACCAACCAACAAACATAGATGGCCTAATTACTTTGACCAATCACCTGCCTAATCCTGGCTAGCACTTTCCCATTAGACCACACCAGCATTAAAAAACTCTCCTGCCTTTTGCTTCAGTGAAGATGAGTTCAGTCTCTGTCCCTAAATACAAAGCCTGCACCTCTACAACAATAATCTTTCTTGCAAACTTAACTCACTTGTAGTATTTTTTAGACATTACTTAATTACTAACACTTCCTAAAGTAATCTAATTTATTGAACCCTTTCCCAAATCATCTAACACAACCACAAATCCTACATTAAGCACCTGCTAACATCCTCTTACTAAGATGTCCCATACTGACCCACAATGTTTGTTGTTTGACTACTGGTGTTCTGGAAAATTCAGCCAGTAAGCACCAATAAGACTACTGTCATCTATAAACACAAGAAGGAAGAGACATCATAAAATATGATTTAAGGTCAATATTCCCCCTTAACATTGGCACATAAATATTAATATAATAGTTACAAACAAAACCTGGCACCATATAGAAAATGATTATACATCAAGACTAAGTGGAACTTATCCAAGGAATACAGTGTTGTTATACAATCTGAGAATCAATAAATATATTAACCATACTAATTGGAAGGAGTCAGAAATCAAAATACCATCATAATCTCAATAAATGCGGGGGGTATTGACAAAGACCGACATCCATTCATGATTTAAAAAACATTTGGCAAACTAGGAAAATAAGGGAATTCCCTCAGTCTGATAAAAGCCATTTACAAAATCCTCACAGCTTACGATACTTGAAATGGTGAAAAATCAAATGCTTTCCCTCTTAAGACTGAAAACAAGGTGTGAATATCTACTTTCTCCACTTCTACTCAACATTGTCTTGAGACTTTACCCTGTACAATTAGGCAGAAATAAATAAATGACTAGATAGATGAAGATAACAGAAACAAAACTGTCCTTATTCACAGATGTCTTAAGATATATGTAGGAAATGTCACCAAGGAATCCAGAAAAGAACTATTTGAACTAATAAGTTAGTAAGGTTTCAGGATTCAAAAGCAATATCATTTATATTTTTATACCCTAGTAATAAAGAAACCAAAAAAGAAAACGAAGGAAGCAATTTCACTCACAGTGGTTTCAAAAAGGAAAAAAACAAAAAACAAAAAAAAAAAACAAAAAAACCACCAACAAGAAAACTTAAGCATAAATTTAACAAAATAATTGCAAGTCATATTCAGAATTATAAAATGCTGCTAATTAAAATTAAAGAACATGTAATGAATGGAGAAACATTCTGTGCTCATGAATTGAAAAACACAGTATTGTCAATATGGTAATTCTCAAATTTATCTATCAATTTATTGCTTTCCCTTCAAATACTCAGCAAACTTTTATTTAAAATTTAAAATTATTTAAAATTGCCAAGCTGATGCTAACATTTATATAGAATATGTAATACCTAGAATAGCAAAAAAAATCTTATAAAATAAGAAAAAAGAGGACTTATACTTTCTTATTCCAAACTTATCACAAAACTACAGAAATTAAGATAGTATGTGGTACTTGCATAAAGATATACATAGTATCAGTGTAATAAAATTGAGAGTTCAGAAAGCAAACCTTAGCACATGTTCATTTTCAATAAATGTACCAAAATGATTTCATATAATCTTTTCAACAAATTGTGCTTGGCATATTACAAGAGAATAGATTTAGACTGTTACCTCACACCATACATAAACAATAGACTACAGACCTAAATCCTATAGAAAATACAAGGGAAAATTTGGGGGACTTGCATTAGTCTAAAACGTGTTACATGTGACATCAAAAGTATGTTCCATAAGATAAAAAAAAAAAAAAAACCCGACTGATTTGAATTTTATCAAAATAAAAAAAAGTTTCAAAAACCACTATTAAGAAAATGAGGGGCGCCTGGGTGGCTCAGTGGGTTAAGCCGCTGCCTTCGGCTCAGGTCATGATCCCAGGGTCCTGGGATTGAGCCCCGCATCGGGCTCTCTGCTCAGCAGGGAGCCTGCTTCCTCCTCTCTCTCTGCCTGCCTCTCTGCCTGCTTGTGATCTCTCTCTGTCAAATAAATAAATAAAATCTTTAAAAAAAAAAAAAAAAAAGAAAAGAAAATGAAAACACAAGCCACAGTGGGAAAAATCTTTGCAGATCACATACCTGACAAAAGATTTGCCAGAATGTTTTTTTGTTTTGTTTTGTTTTTTAAAATTTTTTATTTTTTATAAACATATATTTTTATCCCCAGGGGTACAGGTCTGTGAATCACCAGGTTTACACACTTCACAGCATTCACCAAAGCACATACCCTCCCCAATGTCCATAATCCCACCCCCTTCTCCCAAACCCCCTCCCCCCAGCAACCCTCAGTTTGTTTTGTGAGATTAAGAGTCACTTATGGTTTGTCTCCCTCCCAATTCCATCTTGTTTCATTGATTCTTCTTCTACCCACTTAAGCCCCCATGTTGCACCACCACTTCCTCATATCAGGGAGATCATATGATAGTTGTCTTTCTCTGCTTGACTTATTTCACTAAGCATGATACGCTCTAGTTCCATCCATGTTGTCGCAAATGGCAAGATTTCATTTCTTTTGATGGCTGCATAGTATTCCATTGTGTATATATACCACCTCTTCTTTATCCATTCATCTGTTGATGGACATCTAGGTTCTTTCCATAGTTTGGCTATTGTGGACATTGCTGCTATAAACATTTGGGTGCACGTGCCCCTTTGGATTACTACGTTTGTATCTTTAGGGTAAATACCCAGTAGTGCAATTGCTGGGTCATAGGGCAGTTCTATTTTCAACATTTGAGGAACCTCCATGCTGTTTTCCAGAGTGGCTGCACCAGCTTGCATTCCCACCAACAGTGTAGGAGGGTTCCCCTTTCTCCGCATCCTCGCCAGCATCTGTCATTTCCTGACTTGTTGATTTTAGCCACAGAATGTTTTTTTTTAATTTTTATTTTTTTTTATTTCTTTTCAGTGTTCCAAAATTCATTGTTTATGCACCACACCCAATGCTCCATGCAATGCATGCCCTCCATAATACCCACCCCCAGGCTCACCCAACCTCCCACCCCCTGCCCCTTCAAACACCTCAGTTTGTTTCTCAGAGACCACAGTCTCTCATGGTTTGTCTCCCCCTCCAATTCCCCCCAACTCACTACTCTGCTCCATCTCCTCCTGTCCTCTGTGCTATTCCTTATGCTCCACAAATAAGTGAAACCATATATTTGACTCTCTCTGATTGACTTATTTCACTCAGCATAATTTCTTCCAGTCCCATCCATATTGATACAAAAGTTGGTTATCCATCCTTTCTGATGGATGCATAATACTCCATTGTATATATGGACCACATCTTCTTTATCCATTCATCCACTGAAGGGCATCTTGGTTCTTTCCACAGTTTGACGACTGTGGCAATTGCTGCTATGAACATTGGGGTACAGATGGCCCTTCTTTTCGCTATATCTGTATCTTTGGTGTAAATACCCAGTAGTGCAATTGCAGGGTCATAGGGAAGCTCTATTTTTAATTTCTTAAGGAATCTTCACACTGTTTTCCAAAGTGGCTGCTGCAACTTGCCTCTCCCCAACAGTGTAAGAGAGTTCCCCCTTCTCCACATTCTCTCCAACACGTTTACTATCTTGTTAATTTTGGCCATTCTAACTGGTGTAAGGAGGTATCTCAATGTGGTTTTGATTTGAATGTCACTGATGGTTAGTGATGATGAACTCTTTTTCATGTGTCTATTAGCCATTTGTATGTCTTCTTTGGAAAAGTGTCTGTTCATGTCTTCTGCCCATTTTTTGACATAATGTTTAAAGAACTCTCAACACAATAATTACATGAAAACAACATCACAGTTTAAAAATGGGTAAAGAAGGAGGCCTGGGTGGCTCAGTGGGTTAAGCGTCTGCCTTCGGCTCAGGTTATGATCTCAGGGTTCTGGGATAGGGCCCCATGTCGGGCTCTCTGCTCAGCAGGGAGCCTGCTTCCCCCTCTCTGCCTGCCTCTCTGCCTACTTGTGATCTCTGTCAAATAAATAAATAAAATCTTAAAATAAATAAATAAATAAATAAATAAAATGGGTAAAGAGTTGAATATTTAACCAAAGAAGACACATGAATATCACATCAGAAGATATTCAACATTATTCACTGGGGAAATACAAACTAAATCCCCAAGAAGAAACCACTATATACCTACTAAAAGGCTATAATTAGAGAGAGAGAAAAAGAGAGAGTGTAATATGCTTTGGCAAAGATGTAGAGAACATGGAATTATTATAAATTGCTGGTGAGAATGTAAAATGGTACATTTTGGAAAATAGTTTGGCAATTTCTGAAAAAGTTTTATTTAAAATCACCACTTGACACAACAGTTCCACTCTTAGGAATTTACTTAAGAGCAATAAAAACATTTTCACACAAGGCATGTGTACAGTATTTGTAGCAGTATTATTAATCATACCTAAAACCTGAAAAAACAAATCCAGATGCTATTAAGTGATGAATGAATGGATAAACAAAATGTAATATATCCAAATAATGGGATGCCATTCAGTAATAAAAAGAAACAAATTATTGACACTGCAACATGGGTTAGCCTCAAAATCATACTAAGAAAAGCATATCCAAAAGACTGTATAGTATCAGATTTCAATTCTATAAACTCTCTAAAAAAAAAAAAAAAGATTGACAGAGAAAGAAAACAGATAGATGGTGGCATAAGGCTGAGGATGAGTGGGAGAATGATTACCCACAAATGATCACTGGGGAAAGTTCGCGCTCTGGATTGTGGAAATGGTTGAACAACTGTACTGATGTAGAAAAGATAATAAGTGAGTTCCTTTATGTTGGCACATCTTAGAGGAGTCATGACCCGGAGAATGCAAAGGATCCAGGATAGGTAAAAACATGGAGTCCAGGATACAGGGCACCAAAGAGCTGCCAGAATAAGGCCCATAGGCACTTGGTAAAAGACCTTCACACCAGGAAAGAACATGGTGTGAGAGATATAAGGGGTAGTTGCTGATGACAAAGTTCTCACATCTGAAATGTGGCACAGACCTGTACCCCTGGGGATAAAAATATATGTTTATAAAAAAAAAAAATAAATAAACAGTGAAATGTGGCCCGAGTTTGGCTCTCACCTTCCTCTCTTGGCAAGTATCAAATGGATTTCTTCTTTCTAGCGGGGAGAGCCAGGTACAAGAAGGACCAACCCCAATAGCTCTTTATCATGCCTTCCCTGGTGTGCTTGGGCATGGTGAAGATGGGAGTGCGAAAGATGCTCCGTTTTATTTAGGACTGTCTGTATGCCCACAACAGAGAGATCCAGCTCTCAACACTGGAAGCAGAATATAAAGTTACATATATCTCATTCCAGTGTGCTCTGACTCCTTGCAAAGCAGTTTCCTCCTTCCACTGAAGAAGCCCTTCCTCCATCCAATTCCCTCTTATGCTCAGAGAGCTGGATGCCCAAGTAGGAACACAGATCCTGGGGAGGTTTCCCTAGGGCAAAAGCAAGAAGACACAAGGAATGCACTTCTGCTCCTGGCCACCTCTAATAGGGAAATTTGTCTGCACTCTTTAGGCAGCCTTTTTTCCTCTGCTTCTAGCAAAGTGGGCTTTATGGGCAAGCATGTGACCCAATGCTCAAAAAAGTCTGTGATTTGATCCTCTGGTATCACTGCCTCAGAATTTTGATGATTCCACCTTGCAACTTCCATTCTCTAAGTGAAGTCTAAAGTGACAATGGAACATGTAAGTTTGTGGATGATGTAAGCACAACATGCATGGCTTCCACCATTCTTTGCCATCCTGTTCATCTAAGTGTTTGGGATACCTAATGTCATTTTCCTAAGGAACAATACATGGGAGTTTAGCAAGACTCAAGGTGGGTGCAAGATAAGAGAAATAGGTCTATTTCTGCACAAGCAGGAGAGATGAGTGCTAGCAGACCTATACCCTGAAAGGCCATGTCTGTTTGAACTAGAACTTGTGTGAAATGTCAAAAAAAGCAACAGTGTTCTCAGACACATGAATGACCAAGAAACCATATCACAAACTCTCTTACTTATATTCTGGCATCAACTAACCAGTTACACTGACCATGACAACAGAGAAGGAACAGCAAAGATAAGACAACACTTTAAGTCTCTATATGCATCAGTAAGCTGAAGGTAGAGCACTGGTGATATATGCACATAACAAAAAGTGAAAGGTAGTTGAAATAGTTTTGTGTTGCATTTCCACTGTTTTGGAAATGATGAAATACATATGCATATATGAGCTAAGAAGTACAAATTGTGTAATTTCAGTGATTCCACACACAAGTTAAATGCTCTTACATTTGCAACCAAAGATGTATTTACTTAAAACTACTGCAGGAGAGGAGAGAATGCATTTAACTCCACTGAAACAAAAGGCAGTAGGGTTTGGAAGCATGGGGTGACCTAGTGGAAGAGCACTAGAGACCCTTAGGGGTGTTATTAGCCCATGTGATTGGGCCACCTGAGTTCACTGATTGGCTGGAAGTAGAAGTTAGGCTCCCACTCTGCCACAGAAACCAGGAGGGTGTTATCTCCTTAGATGATTACATTTCCAAGGGAATGCACCCATGTTTCTGAAAAGGAGTAGTAAAACTGGCAAGAATCTGGGAGGAGATTTACATCTCAAAGGGACAGAGAATTTACAAGGTAAAGTTTTCTAAAGTAAATCATCAAGGAATAAGAATATATATATAAAGTTTGGTCCGGCTATGGGGAACTTTACGGCCTTGGTCATACCCCTCACTCTCTGTTAATGACAAGTTACTTTTCATAAGACTTTCAGCACACTAGGATTGATGAATCTTTTCTCCAGGGAAGTGTTTTTCCCTTCCCCTCATGCAATCCAAGTCCCTTTCTCTGTGCCTTGCATCCCAACCCCTTGGTTTTCTTGCTGAACTCCTTTAGTTTCCCTAACTGCCCCTTGCATTTTTAACCAGCCAGTCTCTTCTTGCTCCTCCTCATTAGTATCCAGTCATTTCCAGAACAGCAGCAACAAAATACTACAGTCCCTTGGCTCCAAATCACATTTGATTTGTCATGCTGTATTATACAGCTTCTCTTTAAGGCCAAATTTATTGAACATTTTGGTAAAATCACTGTTCACTAGTCTTCATTTCTTACCCCTTCACCCATTAATTTTTCTCTATATCACTTATATAAAACTTCTTTTATAACAAAAAGCAGTGGCCTAATGTTACGGTTTCTTTTACTCTTGATATTTCAGCAGCATTTGCATCTACTGAACACACTGTCTGCTTTAGTACTGACTTCGCTACCACTATACTCTAATTTCCTCATTTGATAGTTAAGGTTCAGGGATTCTTTGTTTTCTTCACAGAATGTTTCCTTCTGCCCTTTTCCCAAATGCTGGTGCTACAAGAACCGTGTCCCTAATCCTCTTCTCATGCACACACTCTGCTGAGCAAATTACACCCACTTCTATTAATGTCTGTGGGCTGATAACTTCTGATCATATATTTCTACCCTAGACAGTCCTCCAAGCTTCTTGACCACACATAAAACTTAACATTTCACTATGAGTGTATGTATAGTACACAACTAGCCCATCCCAAACTGAACTTACCAACTTTATTCTCCTATTCCCAATTGTTGGCCTTGTATTTATTCCCCCTCACCCCTTTTTTTAGATGGTATCATTTACCTAATGGAATTCTGGGTTTCATCCATGATTTCTTTCTCCCTCACACTCACTTCAACTCGAATACCAAGTCATGTAGTTTCTAAGAGCTATATGCTCTAAATCCATAGTTTTTCTCTATTTTGACAGCTACTGTTCCACTTCAGGTCCACTACCTCCTATCCAGCTTATTATAATAGCATGTCTGGAATCAGGCATGCCTTCCTTCTAGGAAATTCTCTAATTGGCATTTTAATATGTAATCTGGCTATTTTATTTACTTACTTCTAAACTTTTCATACTTTGCTTCTTAGTTCAAACACTGTATAAAACAGTTCAGTACTTTGAATCTCACCACTTTGGGTAAACTTCTCCTTCTTGGAACTTCTCCCTGGGTACGTTAGTTCGCTGTGCTGCAGTAGTAAAGAGTGTCAAACTTTTAACAACATACTTTGTTTTTTTCCCTCATTCATTTTACATGCCCCTATCATGGGTCAGCTGTTACAATTTTTGAAGAGTCAGGCAATCTAATCATTGCTTTTCCCTCTTTACCTTGACTTAAACACCCTTGTTTTCATTTCTACTAGCTATTGTTTTGTCTATTTTTGTCAGTACCTTGAATAGTATGTTGGGCTTCAATAAAAAATACTGAACCAAATGAGTATGTTAGCATTCAGGTGAACCTTGATGGCTATAATTTAGATTTAATATACAATAAATATATGTGTAATGTATGCCTTTCTTTTTATTTATTTTTGGCATTACATGTTATGATTTTCATCAAGGACAAGCACAAAAAAAAATTAAATGTGGATTAGTGTGTAAAAAACCATTATCTATTTTTGCAGAATTGATATAGAGTAGTAGCTCTATAAACTTTTCAAAGGTTATGATAAGTATATTTCCTTCTAATAAGGTCAAAAGAAATCCAGGACATCTAAAATAAAGGCTTGATTAGGTATGTTTTAAATTACTTTTTTATTATTATTATTTTACTGCATTCCCAAGGACACAGTGTAAAGTGAATTGGAGTGAAAAAAAAAATCTGAGTGATCAATATCATCACAGCCCAAATTACTTTGAATCATTTGCTCATCTCTAACTATTATGAGCAACTTGAATTGACATTTTCTATATCAATTAACATTATACTGAATATACTTCAATTTAATTTCCTCTTAAATACCTTTTTTATATGCTGCATGGAACAAGATCCTGTGGTGTAGCCTTCATTTCCAGTTTATATGCTTCAGTTAAAGATAATTTGATTGCTTTTCTTTTGTGTCAGTTAGGATCCCATTAGAAGTTTTTCATATAAATATGAAACTCAAAATTGAGTTTATAATTCAGTAATAAATTAGTCTACTTGTGTGATCTTCTTTAAAGAATGTAAGCATTTGTCTCTTACAAGACCTAAAAGGAGAAGAACTGAAAGTACAGTTCAAACTTGTAAAAAAAAACCATCCTAAGAGCTACACCACCCAAAGAGAGATAAGTAGAAATTCCTTTAGCCCAGCCCCAATTTACTTTCTTGGACTATTTTAATCAAGAAGCAAATTATTTCTCCATATCTAGATATGCCATGTTTCGATTCATTTATTATAGGCAGAGTAATCCTTCAGACTTCTAATACAGTCTTATTGTTAGCCTGACTGAAATTCATGATTGGTTTCTTATTATGAACTCTGTAAACATTTTCAATCCTTAAATCTCTTCATGAGCATTCTGGCTATATTGCATCATCTGTGCTGGTGCCAAAATGTCTTCATTTCCATGCCTTCATGTCATCTTCTCTGCATCTAAAATGATCTTCTTTTTCCTGACAAAACTTGTTGGCTTCTTTTATGACTCAGTTCTGACTGTAAGATTCTTTATTAGTTTTAAAACTTATTAATTTCTAAGAAATTAATCATTAAGAAATTGATCATTATCATTAAGAAATGATAATGTGTACGGCAAGTACGGCAAGACCTGAATAAAGACAGACAGTCATGTTAAGCTTGTTGTGAAATAGAAATCAATGCCTCGTACAAAGACATAACAAAGTGAACAGTGCTTTAAAGAAAAGAAGCATGGAATTATGAGAGGATATAAATTAGATTACCAAATCACTTGAGTTTATAAAGCTTTTCCCAGGCAAATAATAACTAAACCAAAAACAAAGATAAGCAGGAGGTGACTACATGAAAAGAGGAACAGAGGGAATTCCAAGCAAAGGAAAGGAAAAAAAAAAAAAAAGCATGTGCAAAGTCTCTGCGGTAGAAATATGCTGGGAAAATATAAAATTTTGAAATAGGGCAAATATAGCGAGGCAAAATAAGCATAAAAGCATACAGAGTCCAATTCATAGTCTGGAAGAGTTAGAGCTTTATCTTTTTCTTTTTTTAAAAGATTATTTATTTATTTGACAGAAAGAGATCACAAGTAGGCAGAGAGGCAGGCGGGGGGGGGTGTGGAGAATGCTCCTCACTGAGCAGAGAGCCCGATGTGAGGCTCGATCCAGGACCCTGAGATCATGACCTGAGCTGAAGGCAGAGGCTTAACCCACTGAGCCACCCAAGTGCCCTAGATCTTTATCTTAAGAATTGGAGAACTTTAACATATTTTAGGCAGGTTGTCAATATAATGAGAATTGCCATTTTACATAATTACTTAGGATTATGTGCAGAGAATTGATAATAGAGGACAAAGAATGAGTTAGTGCTTTGATTTGGGAGGGGTTCATATTAAAGGCACATTTTGGAAATTTGTAAAGGCTGTTAACACAATGCCTGGGGTTCACAACTGTAGTTAAGCATAGAGTACTCAGCAGTGTTAGACATTCTACAACCAGTTCTACACAGAAAAAAAAATTATCCTTTCAGAAATTAACATAGTTTGAAGCATGTGTTTTTATTTATCTGAGACTAGAACCTAAGTACATTTTACATATAACACAAAGTAAGTTTTTGCATAGCTTTAATAGATTGGGTATTATAGGCAATCTATTTTTAGATCAATTAATTTTCCTAAGTGCAACTACAGTGTAAAACATGGGAGAACTGTATCATGCCTTTTTCAAAATAAAACAAATGTTATCATTTTAGAAAATTTCATTACTGATACTACCAGTAATGATATTTGAGTCACCAATAGAACACAACTATATAAGTCTACTTTTACATGTTAGATTTACTATAATTCTAAATAAACATTAAAATTCTGATTTAGTATTTTTTTTAAAAAGGTAAAATAAAAAGAAATACATCAACAATATTCAGGTTGAACACTGAAATTGAGTTGCAAACATTCTTCACAAATTAACAGTTACCATGACTACTATGACATGTTTTTTCCCCCATTAAAGCAATAACACCATCAATATCAAGTAAATCGTTTGCAAAGAAACACTGTGGATAAACTGGAAAAAATATATAAATTTAAAGTGTAGAAGTCTATAAAACTATCAATGCAATGTAAAAATACCTTCTAAGTAGAAGTAAAAACCCTCTTGTCTTTTTTTTTTTCTTTACAACACATATCAAAAATTTCAGTAGCCACACAATACTCTATGAAAATTAACAAAGCCATCCACACAGGAAGCAATGAGTATAAAGAAAACAAAATCTATATGAAATTTCTACTGTAAATACTACTCTTTCAAAAAATATATTAATAAGGTGAAAATTAAGAAAATCAGATGCATAATTAAATGCAGTCAAGAAAATTTTCCATTGCAGGTGGGTAAAGAAGGCACTCCACTTTCAAACACCCTGCTATTACATCCAACTTTTAAAAAATCCCTCTCTTGAATTCACATTTACATATAACTTCTACAAAATATCTCTCCTCTTCTTTACAGAAAAGTCCCCTTATAATGTGGTTCATGCTCTTTGGTTATCCAGAACTTGATCATTTTTCCTTTTCTTTTCTCATTCTTCGTAATTACTTTCTTGGTGTTCTCCTAAGGCCTTATAGCTTTAGAAAACATCTAAGTATGAAACCCCTAAATTTATATTTTCAACTTTCTCCAAATCCCAAATGTGAGATCCAACTTTGTTTTTAACAGCTTCATGAAGAGTATCTAAAAGGCCAAATTTTATATATTCAAAGAGATTTATGTTCTACACACATACACGTACACATACACACACACACACCTTCCATAGATTTCAACATCTCACTTAATTACAACTCCATTTTTCCAATTGTTCAGACCAAAGATTTTGATATATCCATAATTCTTCTCTGTCCCTCATATCTAAAACCATCTATAAGGATAACTTCTCAGTTCTACCTTCAAAATATATAAAGAATCTTAACATTTCTTTGCTATCATTTTGGTATGGGTCACTACAAACTTTTTCTTTTTTATTTAATTAACACATTAAATAAACTCACTCAATTTTTTTATTGACAACCTGTTTTGGTAGCTAAGTATTCTATGGCAATCAAAGTAGATATTTCTTGTCAGGGAGTTATACAAATCAATATATAATCAAACTGAGAATAAGTACTAGAGTACAAGAGACAACAGGATGCTTTGAGAAATTGGGAAAATCTAGAAACTTCCTCTGAAAAAAATGACGTTTAAAATCAGACCTGAAATAACTTCAAGCTATACTAAATCTGTAATCAACAAGACAGTAAGGTACTGGCACAAAAACACAGAGATCAATGGAACAGAGAGAGAACTCACAAATGGACCCACAACTATATGATCAACTAATCTTTGACAAAATCCAATGGCAGAAAGACAGTCTCTTCAACAAATGGTGTTGGTAGAATTGGACAGCCATATATATGCAGAAGATTGCAATTGGAACACTTTCTTACACTATACACCAAAATAAATTCAAAATGGATGAAAGACCCAAATGTGAAACAGGAATGCATCAAAATCCTAGAGAAGAATACTATAGAGTGCTACAGAAGAGTTCTATTGAAGAAACCTCTTTGAACTCAGCCATAGCAACTTCTTACTAGACACGTTACCACAGGCAAGGGAAACAAAAGCAAACATGAACTATTAGAACTTCAAGATAACAAGTTTCTGAACAGTGAAGGAAACAATCAACAAAACTAAAAGGCAACCAATTAAATGAGAGAAGATATTTTCAAATAACCTATAGCATAAAGAGCTAATATTCAGAATCTATAAAGAACTTACCAAACTCAACACCTAAAAACAAATAATCTAGTCAAGAAATGGGCAGAAGACATGAACAGACATTTCTGTAAAGAAGACATACAAATGGCTAACAGACATATGAAAAAATGCTTGGTATCATTCAACATCAGGGAAAGAGAAATCAAAACCACAGTGAGATACCACCTCACACTGGTCAGAATGACTAAACTAACATGTCAGGAAACAGATGTTGGCGAAGATGTGGAGAAAAGGGAACCCTCTTACAGTGTTAGTGGGAATGCAAAATGGTGCAGCCACTCTGGAGAACAGTACAGAGGTTCCTCAAAAAGTTAAAAATAGAACTACCCTATGATCCAGCAATTGCATTACTAGATATTTATTCAAAGGATACAAAAATGCTCATTCAAAGGGGCACATGTACCCTAATGTTGAGAACAGTATTACCAACTACAGTCAAAATATGTAAAGAACCCAAATGTCCACTGACTGATGAATGGATAAATAAGATGTGATACATGTATCACATTATTTGATATATTTGAGATATATATATATGTATTTGAGATATATATATTCTTTTTGATATGTATATATATGTATATATATGTATATTGATATACATATCAAAAAGAATGAAATCTTGCTATTTGCAATGACATGGATGAAATTGGAGTATATTATGCTAAGTGAAATAAGTCATTCAGAGAAAGACAAATACCATATGATTTCACTCATATGTGTAATTTAAGAAACAAAACATAAACACAGGGGAAGGGAAAGAAAAATAAAATAAGATAAAAACAGAAAGGAGGCAAACCATAAGGGACTCTTAACTATAAAGAACAAACTAAGGGTTGCTGGAGGGGAGGTAGATGGGGGTATGGGCTAAATTGGTGATGGGCATTAAAGAGGGCACTTGCTGTGAGGAGCACTTGGTGTTATATGGAAGCGATGAATCACTAGATTCTACTCTTGAAACTAATACTACACTAAATGTTAGCTAACTTGAATTTAAATAAAATCTTGGGAAAAATTAGACCTGATATAGACATAGGAATTAAACTGAAGAGTTGTAGATGGGGTCAAGGCTTATTTGGGAATTATGACCAATAAAAGATTGCTTTAAGAGTCTGTTATTTCTTTATTTTACTTAGGTATAATTAATATATAACATTGTATTCATTTTAAGTGCAGTGATTTGAGATATATACATATATATGTGTGCGTGTGTATATATATATGTGATCATATATATGATCACATATATATGATCACATATATATATATATGATTACTACAATAAGTTAAATCTATCAGCACAGTGAGAAATTCATTTTTCCTGTAAGAACTTTTAAGATCTACTCTTTGCAACTTTCAAATATGCAATACAGTATTGTTAACTATAGTCACCAGGCTATGCATTACATACCCAGGACTTAAACATCTTATAACTGGAAGTTTTTACCTTTTACCACCTTCACTCATTTCTCCCACCCTCAACCCCTGTGTCTGGCAACCACCAATTTGTATTTATGAGTTTCTTTTTCTTTTTGTAAATTCCACATGTAAGTGAAATCAAACAGTATTTGTCTTTCCCTCTCTGCCATATTTCACTTACCATAATGGCTTTGAGGTTCATCCATGCTATCACAAATGACAGGATTTCCTTCATTCTTATGGATGAACAATATCCCATGATATATATACCATATCTTCTTTATTCATCTATTGATGGACACTTCTGCATCTTGGAAATTTTAAATAATGCTGCAATAAATGTGGGGGTACAGATATCTTCTCAAGATAATAGTTTCATTTCCTTCAAATAAATACTGAAAAGTTGAATTACTAGGTCATATGGTAGTCCTGTTTTTAATTTTTAGGCCATATGTTAGTTCTGTTTTTAATTTTTTTGAGAAACTTTCATACTGTTTTCCATAGAAGGTACACCAGTTCACATTCCCACCAATAGTGCACAACCACTCCCTTTTCTCTACATCCTCACCAACATTTGCTTTTAGTTTTTTGTTGTTGTTGTTGTTGTTTTTGATAAGAGATATTGTCAGGTGGGAGGTAATATCTCAATGTGGCTCCTATTTGCATATCTCTGATAATTAGTGATGCTGAACACTTTTTCATGTACCTGTTGGCCATTCATATATCCTCCCAGAAAAATGTCCATTCAGTTCCTCTGCCCATTTTTACATTACATTGGCTTTTTAAGGTTTGTTTTTGTTTTTGATATTGAGTTGTATGAGTTATTTATGTATTTTGGATATAAGCGCCTTATCAGATATATGATTTGCAAATATTTCCTCCCATTCCATAGGTTGCCTTTCCACGAACTCTAACCTGGATGATTTTAACAGCCCTGTATATAGTATTTCTATTTCTATACTTCTTGAAGATACAAAGATCCTACTGCTATCCTTGAAAACAGATTTTTGATTTAAAACTGTGAGGTACCAGTAGACTATTGGGTAAACAGGAAAATATATTTAAAAATCTCAGTTTAAATTTCAAAACCTTGAGCAAGGGATAATATATTCAAAACACAATGCTTATCATCATAAAGCTCTTATCTGTTAATACACAATAAAATAAATGTCAGATGGATATAGAAGCTAACTAGGAACTCAAACATGCTAGCTGAATAGTTAATAAATTGTTCATCTTATAATAGATTTTAAAATGTTTAAAGTTGAAAACCATGAAAAACCAATAGACTGTATATAATAAAATTTAAAATATCCTATATATCATTAATTATTGTATGTAGTAAAATTTAAGTGGAAGCGAAACTATTTTCATATATATTAAAATCTTAGGTTAAATAACCTAACTATATAAAGAGCACTATCTGTTTAAAAAGACTAAAGAGTAAGACACCAATAAAAATGGTTATACGATCTAAACAGTCAAACCTCAGAGAGAAAAATTTAAATGCATGAAGTTTAATATCCCCCAAAATCAAGAAAATAAGAAAGAATGAAACTATGCAATAGCATTTTTTGCATAGTAAGTTGTAACATTTATAAAGAATTATAGTGCTCATTACTGTAGAGGATTTGATAAAATGTGTGTTTTTATACTTTACTATTTTTGTTAAGAATTTATATAAAATATTATGACATTTCAGAAGAAAATAAAGCAATATAAATTAAACATTTTAAAATATGTACATTTTAACTTGGCAATTTAACTTTGGAGAATTATCCTAAGGGAATATTCAGAGATGATATCAGAATTTTATGTACTATAAAATTCACTGTACTGATGTCATGAAGAAAAGAAATGGCTTAAACATTCTTCCCTGTGAAAACTATGAAACTGATAATGTTGATTACAAAAAGTTGAATATTATTTAGACATAATAAAACATATGTTTGAAGAAAATGACATAGGAAAAGAGTCACAATATAAAGTTAAAAGTAGACCAAGTAAATTTTATCACATAATTTTCTGCACTTTTACATAGGTATGTGAAAAAGGCAAAAGAAAAAGGAAAAGAAATACAATAAATACCAAATATTTTTATAGTGGTTTTTCTCTTGGCTGGGACATTCCAAGTGATTTTTAAAATCGCTTTTGTTCACACAATTTTGCATTTTCTAAATATTCTTCCTTACTTCTTATACTCCAGAAAAATATATTGAAAAAGAAAAAAATAAGCCAACTACTCCCACTTAAAGGAAAAAAATAAAAGAGCGTAGAAAAGGAGATAAAAGGAAAATAAGTTACAAATAATTACTTAAATCAGTCAACTATAATTTTATAAACAGACATTTTTATAAACAGACATTCAAAACATTCTGTTATATAAAACATTCATATAAAACATATAAAACATTCTGTTTTATAAACAGACATTCAAACACCCTAATATCAGTTACTTTGCTTTTGGTAGGGTATGAGAAAGCCTTTGGTAGATGGTCCCATTTTCCTGTTCTCTTGGTGAAGTGCTCTGGTCAATGCATCTGTGAATGGTCTTTTTAACCTGGAGCTCTCTATTACTGTATCAGCAATAACTGAGTTCATGTTGTTCTCTCTCCTCTAAGCCTTACCCTGGCATCCAACTCCCAAAGAAAAGTCTCTCCCAATGAGAGTGAGAGTCATAGAAAGAAACAGCAAAACACAGAGATGGAAGTCCTCAAAAGACCGAATATCTTCACTCAAAATATCTAAATTAGTGAAAAAATGACTACTTAATTTTTGCCAGAATTTTATATAGCAAATTGGTGATTATAAAATCTTTGTAATACAGACTACAAAATAAAATGCTTCTAGATTGGGTATCCAGAATAAATTCCAGAATACCACAGAAGTGAACATCCAGGAAGCTAACACCACTGACACAATCAAAAGGGAAAAGAGGTCACTGGAATTAAGGAACATAAATAAAATAGTAAATAAATAATAAAATCAATCTCTGTAGGAGACATTTCTAAGTATTCCTTTAAAAAGCTCTAGTCTCAGAGGAGAACCCAGGTAGTAACCTCTTTGAAATCAGTCATATCTTTCTAGACATGTCTCCTAAGGCAAGGGAAACAAAAACAAAAAGAACTATTGGGACTTCATCAAGATAAAAAGCCCTGCACAGCAGAGGAAACAGCAAAACTGAAGGACAACCTATGGAATGGGAGAAGATAATTGTAAGTTACATATCTGATAAAGGGCTAATATCCAAAATATATAAAGAACTTAACAAACTCAACATCCAAAAAACAAATAATCCAATTAAAAAAATGGGCAAAAGTCATGAATAAACATTTTCCAAAGAAGACGTCCAGATGGCCAGCAGACACATGAAAAGATACTCAACATCACTTATTATCAGGGAAATATTAATTTTAAAAATGAGATATCACTTCATGTCTCTCAGAATGGCCAAAATCAACAACACAAGAAACAACAGGTGTTGATGAGGGTGTGGAGAAATGGGGATCCTCTCACACTGTTGGTGGAAATGCAAACCATGGCAGCCACTCTAGCAAACAGTATGGAGGTTCCTCAAAAAGTTAAAAATGAAACTACCTTACCATTCAGAAATCACATTACTATGTATTTATCTAAAGAATTAAAAAAAATACAAAAATACTAGTTCAAAGGGATACATGCATCCCTGTGTTTATAGCAGCATTATCTACAAAAGCCAAATTATGGAAACAGCCCAAGTGTCCACTGACTGGTGAATGAATAAAGAAGGTATATATGTAGATAGATATAGATATAGATATAGATATAGATATAGATATAGATATAGATATATGAATGCATACATACATGAATGAATGAATGACATGTATGGGGCTAGTGAGTATTATGCTAAGCAAAATAAGTCAGTCAGAGAAAGACAAATACTGTATGACTTCATTCATGTGTGGAATTTAAGAAACAAAACAAAGAAGCAAAGGTTAAAAAAAGAGAGAGAGAGAGGCAAACCAAGAAACAGACTCTTAATTAAAGAGAACAAATTAATGGTTATCAGAAGGGAGGTTGGGGAATGGGTGAAATAAGGGATGGGGATTAAGGAGGGCACTTTTGTGATGAGCACTGGTATGGTACGTAAGTGTTGAATCTCTATATAATATACCTGAAACTAACAGTATACTATATGTTAACTAACTGGAATTTAAATGAAAAATTTAAAAACAATTAAAAAATAAAAAAGCTCTAGCCTCCTGAGATTCTTCACATAGATTTATAAGAATCAAATTTATAGCTATTTCTCTAGAAGACGGCTTAGATCTAAACAAATAATAGAACATTTAATTCTCTGAGAGATACAAATAATTAATAACTCAGACTAGGTCTCTAGGTTATGGCCCAGAATAAAGTACTTGCTCTTTAGGTATTTATATTTCAAAGAGAATGAAGCCTCAGAACTCTCTAGATTAAAAACAAAACAAACAAACAAACAAAAAACAGAGGGATTATAATAACATACAAAAGGCTGGAGTTAGAGCTCAGCCCCCCCTCCCTGCATTTCCTATAAAGAGAGCAGAACAGCTGCCTCTTTCCTTCCATAAGCTGGGAAAAAAAACATGTTTCTTTGCCCTTCACCTGTGGAATGTCTGGATATTTGTGTGGGAAAATCTCTACTGGCTCTCATCACTTTACCCTAGAGATAGGCACCAGGGCAAAAAAGGAACCAGTGCACTTATTCACCATGAAGTGATAAATAAGAGATCTGTCTCTTGGATGCATTCAGAATAAAATTACTAAAGATGAATATGACAAACCCTATAATCACCAAAGCAATAAGCAATTCAGGGATCCAGAAGCTAAAACACCACAAAACTGGAGACTAGACAGTGAAACCCTTTTGAAGCAAAAATCCTACATCATCATAACCTTGACTGTCAGAAGAAAAAAAATCACCTATAACAGAAAATTGGATTCTTACTCAAGTTCATTACCCGAATGTCATAGGAAGAAATCTAAATTGTAAAATCTAATTGACATCCAGAATTCCAGGTATCAGGCAGCCTAAAAACATAATTTTTGTTCTTTTACTTTCATACCATGGAACACATGAATGAATACTGAGTATCCATGTATAGACAGACACTTGGTAAACTGTATTATTAAGAAGTCATGAAAAATGAAGTAGGTTCCTGTGTTCATCAGGATCTGAAAATACTGTCAAAATAAGCTGAAGATATTTGGGCAGCTACAATATGATAAGGACTTGTTTGCTACTTCAAGTTGAAAATTTTCAGTGGCTCCATTGGAAGTGGAGAAAAAATGCTCTTCTGTTCTGGAAGATATAAATTATGTATGTTTTAATGTATTTATAAACCTGAGAAAAATGATATTCAGAGGATAATCATTGCCCATGTGAATCCTGTATTACATAGAAACATAACCATATAACCATCCTTCAGTTACGGGCACACACAGAATGTTCTGAAGAGAAATAAAGATATTTAAACATGTTTTCTCTGCCATATTCTTATCTTTATGTATTTGTTAATTAGTATACTATCAATTTTCCTGCAACAAAAAGGAAAAGGGAAAATGGCTCACCTAGATTTCCTATAAGAAAATATGTAAGAGATGCTATAATAAGGAAAGAAAAACATGAAATAGGAAAATAACTTAGGAATATGGGGGGAAAAGACCAGAAAATTCATCAATGGCAATAAAGAACAGACATTTAATTAATAAAATCTATGGCCCATTTAAGAAAATACCCAGAATTTAGAAAAAAAAAAAGATACTCCCATAACATTCTGAAAAATGGACTATTAAGGTTTAAGATTTGAATCTGTGAAGAAATTTTGAAGAGGATTTAATGTTCTCATTGAGAAATGATGGTGCGACTCTGAAGAAAGCAGAGCTGTGACCACAGACATAGCCAGTTTTAAAGAGAACTCATTTGAGCTAGAGCTCCAGAATCACACTCCAAGACAATTTCCCCTCTTCTTCCCTCCCATTCTACCTACTGAGCACCAAAGTATCAAATGCTCTACAATTCATTTTTTCTCTAGCCCAAATAATAATATCTCAACTGTTAATGGCTTGTGGGAGCAAGGATTATGCTGGGCCTTGAAACTCCTTAAGCAGCGTGTGGTAGAGAGGTTGGAGGTTCAATCTCAGGGGTCCAAGAGTAAAATAAACCTTTGACACCATCTTTTACTCCTACGTCTAAGGAAAAGAGAGAGATGGTAACCAATCAATGAATTAAAACAAATAGCATAAATTTTAATAGGTTTTATTTTCAAATTTAAATCACTGGATCAATTATTTTAAGCCATTTTTTTCAAATACAAGAAAATATAATTTAAATAGAGAAGATTCTTTTGTTCTGCTGTTAGGGATAAACAACAGCTTGCAAGTTCAGCACATCTTGAAATCAGTAAAAATGTCAGATTTCAGCAAAACATGTTAATGATTTTCAAATGAAGTATCTTTAGCACTTGGCTTCTTTCAGTCCTCCAGTAAAATGGTAAGAAAAAAATATTTATTAAAAACTAGTCTCTTGGTCAAAACAGGATAAAGCAACTTTACATGGTTGTTAACATTTTCTGCCTTCTTAGGAAACATAATTTCTGATGTAGTAAAATTAATCCCCTTACTATTTATCACTTTTTCAAGGAACCCAAGTAAGTAATTTTCAGACAGCACAGTCATATTTAAGGAAAAACCAAACTAACATTCATTAGCAATTAGAAGTCATCATAATCAGCTATGTCCAGATTAAATATGCACATTTGGATGCCAACCATGATGATTAAGTTAATATGTCACCTTTGCCAGTGTTACCATGGCAATATCACAATTAAAATTATCCAAGTTAAAACTAATAACTCCAATATGAAATTAACAGTATGTAAATGTTAAAGAATGCACTGATTCAGAAAACTTAAAAATGTACAGTATCTTATCCCTCTTTTCTCCTCATTCCTCCAGGAAAAAGAGACAAAGAGCAAAATTTAAAGAAAAGGGAAATTATTGATCACTGCTAAGCATTCTTTTAGTAAACACTTGTATGATCTATTAAAAACAAACTTTAGAGCAACTCTCTGTCACTCTTTCTATTAAGTCCCCGCTGTATTCCCTGTGGATTTCTTTCGTTCTCAGCCTAAGTCTGCCTTAGTTAAGTGGCCCTTTGTATTATTTTACACATTACTCCCCTCTCCCTCTCCCATTTATAAATATAAGTTCTAGTACTGGCCTCTAGCATGGGAAGTACTGAAGAAGTACTAGCATCAGAAGTGGGATGACAGTAATAAGAACAGTTTCCTTATTTAAGTATACCGTCATATATTGTATGATGACAACTATTGTCTTAGTTGGATTCCTCATCATAGATCTTAAGACAAGGATGTAAGTCCAAGTATTTTAACTGAGAAGAAAGCTCAAGAAATATAAATGAGGAATTAGGGAAAGTGAAATGAACCATAAAATGTTATGTCAAAGATCAATTTTCCAATAAGGGCAATTAGGGCTCAATTTCATTGTGAACCCTCTGAGAATAGTGTCTGAATATTCCTCAGAATCAGTCTTATCAGGTACGGAAGGTTAAGTCATTTACGTTTTAATTCCATCCCCCTTTGGTGAGGCTGGCCTCAGCTATATGATTTTTTTCTCACTCTTGGTTGTATCTGTATGTAGCCAGAAAGCCCCCTCTCTGCTAGAGAAAATCTTTTGGCAGAAAAGAAAGCCACATATAGGCCCTTGTGATAAGCAGCCATCAGATGGCTGTGAGCTGTCAATAACTTCAGATAAACCTAAGTGAGCTAAGGAGATAAGGAGCAGACAGTAGTAGGGTCAGTTCTTGATTTGATCCAAGGCTCCAAGCTAGATTCTGGAATGAAAACAGTTAACAAGACAAAAATTGATTCCTCATGAAGTTCATACAATTTATTATAGCAGACAAGTCTAAACAATTCTGAAAGTGAACAATCTGATTACATTTAGTACCTTTAAGTAGCACCTGACACTGTGTAATCCCTGCAATTTTTCATCTTAAAGGAATCACGCTGCTCCTCTTTCTCTTTCCCACCAAGCTACACAGGAATTCCATACTGTCATTCCACAACCTACCCAGCCACTTATGCTTTCTGATCCTACAAATCACCTGAACTCTAGTTGGTAACAGAGATGGTCTCTGTGCTTTATGTTCTAGAACTGTTCATTACCTCCAATTTCTCAGTCTTCAGACCAAGGTGGAACAGCAATGAACAAACATAAAGCTTTCCCCTTAGTCTATTTCACTGCCTAAATTTTTGTGATACATTTTCTAGCTTTTGGGGAGTTAATGTAGATTCTTTTTGAACACATAATCTCTTATGCTCTGACTTCTTAAAGACAGGATTTTCATAAAGTGAGAGTCCATTTAAACACACATAAATCTGGGGCCCCTTGGTGTCTCAGTCAGTTAAGCGGCTGCCTCCAGCTCAAGTAATGATCCCAGGGTCCTGGGTTAGAGTCCTGCATCGGCTCCTTGCTGAGAGGGGAGCCTATTTCTCCCTCTCCTCTCCCCACCCCAATCATATTCTCTCTCAACTTGCTCTCGCCCTCTATCTCAAATAAATAAATAAATAAAATATTTAAAACTCACACACACACAAAAATCAAAAGTGTACTATCAATAACTCAGAAGCTCCTGATGCCTCCTTCTAGTATCCATTCAACCCATAAGTAACCTCATTCTTTTTTTTTTTTTTTAAGATTTTTTATTTATTTATTTGACAGAGAGACATCACCAGTAGGCAGACAGGCAGGCAGAGAGAGAGAGGAGGAAGCAGGCTCCCTGCTGAGCAGAGAGCCCAATGCGGGACTTGATCCCAGGAACCTGAGATCATGACCCGAGCCGAAGGCAGCGGCTTAACCCACTGAGCCACCCAGGTGCCCAGTAACCTAATTCTTGACATTTGTCACCATAAATTAATTTTGCCTGCTTTTGAATACCATATAAATGGAACCAAACAATACATACTCTTCTATGTGGGGCCTCTCTTCTTCAATATTATACACCTTATTGTAGGTAGCAATAGATAATTCTTTATGATAACTTTCGGAAAGTCTATTTTATAAATTCACCACAATATATTTCTTCTAAAGTTTGTGGATTTTTGGTTTATTACTAATTATTAGCTACCGCAAACACTGCTTCTACAAAAATTATTATGTATTTGGTAAATGTCTGCATGCACTTCTCTTGTATACATGCATAGAAATGTGATGCTGGACCAAAGATTATATGTTTTGTTCAATTTTATTGAATACTATTAACATTTTTCCAAGTGATTTTATCAGTTTTATCTTTCAATTGTTTGTTCCCATAGTTAGTTGCTGCTAAATACCATTATATTTGATTCCTTTGTATCAACCTTGCTAGATCCATATACCTATTTTAATAGAAAACCAGTCAAATATTTTGGACTTTCTATATACACAATCATTTTAACAGCAATTGCTTATAATCTATTTCTCCTAATTCTCATTTTTAAAAAAACATATTTCACTTGCTGGGACAAACAATTTAATGTTGGATAAAAATGTTGAATAAAAATTGTTTTAATAAGCAATTTGAATCAATACTGACTTTGGAATAAAGCATTCAATATTTTATTATTAAATACATTGCTTGCTGAAGGATTTTTGTAGATATGCATCAAAAGGGGATTGATGCTTTTTTTCTAGTGCTCTGAGAACTTAGTTTGGTAATAAATTGGTGTTAAATTTTATCAGATGTTGTTTGTGCATCTGCTAAGACTATTATTTTCCTAGGATTGTCATAACAAATTCCCACAAACTCTGTGGGTTAAAACAATAGAATATTCCTGTCTCACAGTTCTGGATACTGGAAGTCCTCAAAAACCAATATGTCACCAGAGCTGTACAAAGGCTCTGAAGGAGAAAACCTCCTTGTCAATTCCAGGTCCGAGGGTCCAGGTATTCTTTGACTTTGTGGCTTTGTAACTGCACTCTCTGCTTCCTTCTTCACATGACCCTCTCCTTGGTGTCTTGGTATCTTTCAGGTATCTCCCCCTCCCTGTGTTTTATAAGAATGCAAGTGACTGGATTCAGAGCCCACCTAGGTAATCCAGGATAAGTTGCTCCTCTCAAGATCTAAACTTAATCATATATTTAGCCATATCACATAATATTCATAGATTCCATGGACTTTACATAAGTGCATTTTGGGTGACATTTTTTGGCCACCACAAATTAATATGATTTGTCTTTTTCTAAATATGGTGAATTATATTGTTTTTGTTATTAATGTTAAACTAACCCTGCACTTCAAGGATGAATCTAATTTGATCATGATGCATTGTACCTTTATATGTTGTTGGATTTGATTAACAATATTTTGTTTAGTTTGTTTTTGCACCTGTATTCATGAAAGATATCATGCTGTAACCTTAGAATGTTTCTTTGTCATGTTTTGTTATAAAATTTATACTGGCATCATTAAAATGAGTTTGTGGTATTCTTCCTTTTCACATCATATATCTGGGAGAGTTGTTCAAAGTTTTTCTTCCTTTTCACATCATATATCTGGGAGAGTTGTTCAAAGTTTTGCATTAATATTTCCTTGAGTGTTTGGGTGTATTTGATAAATCCATTTGATTCTGGAAGGTTATCTGTGTGAAGATATTCATTATATGTTTAATATATTTAGTACTAATTAGATTTTCAATTTCATCTTATGTCATTTGTGTTTTTTCTAGGAATTTTTTCATTTCAAACCTTGTCAAATATATAGGCATAAAGCTGTTAATGATATACTTTAACAAATTTTAGTATCTATGTTTTGTAATGATGACTCCTCTTTCACTAATACCATCGGTAGTCTGTACTTTATATGTTTCTTCTCATCTTGTTAGAGATTCAAAAATCGCATTATTTCAAAGAACTTATTTCAAGACTCGTTTTTTTTTCAGTATAGTTTATTTGCTTTTTCATTTGTGATTTTATCTTAAACAAGTCCTTTATTCATATTTCTTTGGTTTAATATATTAGTCACATTACTTCTTCTCAAGATGGATTTTCATGTATCCTTTTAATATAAGCATTTATGATTACTTTTTTCTCTAATCACTCTAAAAACAACTTTAATGATATTTCACTAGTTCTTGTATATTTTTATTTTTACTGAGTTCAAAAATATTCTAATTTCCATTAGATTTCTACTTTGACCAATGGATTATTTAAGAATGTATTGTTTCTGGGCGCCTGGGGGCTCAGTGTGTTGAGCCGCTGCCTTCGGCTCAGGTCATGATCTCAGGGTCCTGGGATTGAGTCCCGCATCGGGCTCTCTGCTCAGCAGGGAGCCTGCTTCCTCCTCTCTCTCTCTCTGCCTGCCTCTCTGCCTACTTGTGATCTCTCTGTCAAATAAATAAATAAAATCTTCAAAAAAAAAAAAAAAACGTATTGTTTCTCTTGTTATTTACTTCCACTGTGCTGTTAATTTCAAGTACAGTCAGAAAATATACCATGAATGAATTATGCACATCCCATGAGATATGGCACATCTTGCTTTGTGATCCAGGAAATACCACAAATAATCAGTTTTGGTAAATAATCCACATCCAGTTGAAAGAAAAAATATTTGGTTTTTGCTGAATGCTCTCCTTTATTTATCTAGAGCAAAAGGTCAATATTCTTACTAATGTGTGTGAAATTTTTCCCATCCTTATTTAATTTTGTTCTACTTTTTTCTATGAACTGAAAAGCTTGTGCTGATTTCATCTACTATGAATATAGAGTTGGCCTATTATTTCTTAATGCTATGAATTTGCTTCATATATGTTGAAGCTATGTTATTAGGTGATACAAACATATAATTTTATACTTCCTTCTGTAAGGATCGTTTCTGTTATTCTCTCTTCATCATAAACAATTGTGTTTAAAGTTTACTTTGATATTAGCTTAAATTTTTCTAATGTATTAGTTTGCTAGAACTTCTGTAACAAAGAACCACCTACTGGTTGGCTTAAACAAAAGAAATTGTTTCATAGTCCCAGAGGTTAGCTGTCCAAAATCTAGATGTTGGCATTCATCTGAGGGCTAGGAAAAATAATCATCCATGCCTGTTGCCTAGCATTTGCTGGTTTTCTGGCAGTCTTGGTACGTGTGAGCTTACAGAAGCATAGCCACAGTTTCCACTGTCCTTTTCACATGACATGCTCCCTCAGGGCATGTCTCTGTTCAAACTTCCCCTTACATAAAGACATCGTCACACTGAAGTAGGAGTCCACTCTATTCTAGTAAAACCTCATTTAATTAATTACATCTGTAAGTAGCTATCTCCAAATAAGACTGGATTATGGGGTTATAGAGTGTTAGGCCTTCAGTATATGAATTTTGGGAGGACAAAGTCTAACCCATAACCTCAGGTTTGCTTTGGCTGGTTTTTACATGAATAAAATGACTCTTCTTCATGACTTAGTACATAAGTATGTTTCATTTCATGATTCTATGAATCAGGCATGATAGCACTGCTCTAGGCTCCATTTAAGCTAGATGTAGATCCTTCACATGTCTTTTCATGTCAGAAATCTTGCTAAAAGAGCAATTCTTATCTAAGATATACACTTCTCACGGTGATACGAAGGAATGTAAAATCTCAAAAGAAACCATAAAAACATATTTAAAGCCTCTGCTTGAATGGAGTGTAAGTCTTATTCAGGCCCATCTTATTGGTCACTGCAAGGAATATCAGAAGCCCAACATCACTGAAGTGAGAAGTGTAATACTCTCATGAAGTTAGGGAGAAGAAGAATAAAATTTGCTGAAAAATATTGTACTCTACTTGCCATTCTTTTACTTTTACTATTTCTATTTTAAATAATTAATACTTCTGATATTTCTTTAAGTTTGTGTCTTATAAGCAGCATATATTACCCTTTTTTCTCTAGCCTAAAATCATGTATTTTAATTGAAGGATTTATTCATGACAAAGGCTTATATATTATCATGTTACACAAGTTATACCAAATATAAGATGGGAAAGACTATGACTTTATTTGAAAAGTCCTAAGTATATACCAGAATTGTTAATGAAATTATAAGTTCTTTGTTTATTTTATTTTGTTTTGTTTTCAGTGATCCAAAATTCATTGTTTATGCACCACACCCAGTGCTCCATGCAATATGTGCCCTCCATAATACCTACCACCAGGCTCACTCTACCCACCACTCCCCCAAACCCTCAATTTGTTTCTCAAAGTCCAGTCTCTCATGCTTCATCTCCCTATCTGATTTCCCCCAATTCACTTCTCCTTTCCTTCTCCCAATGTCCTCCATGTTATTCCTTATGCTCCACAAGTAAGTGAAACCATATGATAATTGACTCTCTCTGCTTGACTTATTTCACTCAGCATCTCTTCCAGTCCTGTCCATGTTGATACAAAAGTTGGGTATTCACCCTTGCTGATAAAGGCATAATACTCCATTGTATATATGGACCATATCTTCTTTATCCATTTGTCCACTGAAGAGCATCTTGGTTCTTTCCACAGTTTGGCGACTGTTGCCATTGCTGCTATAAACATTGGGGTACAGAGGGTCCTTCTTTTTACTGCATCTGTATCTTTGGGATAAATATAAGTTCTTTAAATTTGGGGGGATAAAGTTACTGGCTATGTACTTCTCACAGATTTTTATTGTAATTTAATTATAATGTACATAATGTATATGTATATAATAAAAAAGCAACATATTCTTAGAAAATAGTTTGATGGATTTGACAAATTTATACAATGTTGCAACAACACCAAAATTCATTTTTAGAACCCTTCCTTCACAAAAAAAAAATGTTCCTTTATGCCAATGATCAGCTATTTTCCTTTGTGAATATGTGAATATGTGAATGCATTCAATTGGCTAATATTTTGTTAAGATTTCTGTATCTTTGCAAGGGATATTTGACTCAGTTTTTTATTTAATGTTATGTCTTTGACTCTAGTATCAGGGTAATGCTTTCCCATTAAAATAAGTTGGTAACATTCCCTTCTCCATTACTACTTGAAATATAAAACATCTTACTTAAAAATTTTTTTTTTAAAAATCACCAATGAGCAAGTAGAACTATATTTTACTTTTGGGAATGAGTTTTTTATTAATAATTAAATTCATTAAATGAATTTTTAATTAATAATTAAACTCATTATACTCATTTAAATTTATCTCATTGATACAAATTATGTACATTTTCTCATTTCCTGAAGCACTTGTTTTTCTTGTTTTTCTTTTTTCTTTTTTTAATTTTTTTTTTTTTAAAGATTTTATTTATTTATTTGACAGAGAGAAATCACAAGTAGACGGAGAGGCAGGCAGAGAGAGAGAGAGGGAAGCAGGCTCCCTGCTGAGCAGAGAGCCCGATGCGGGACTCGATCCCAGGACCCTGAGATCATGACCTGAGCCGAAGGCAGTGGCTTAACCCACTGAGCCACCCAGGCGCCCCTCTTTTTTTAATTTTTTTTAAAGATTTTATTTATTTATTTGACAGAGATCTCAAGTAGGCAGAGAGGCAGGCAGAGAGAAAGGAGGAAGCAGGCTTCCTGCCGGGCGGAGAGCCGGATGCAGGGCTCGAACCCAGGACCCCAGAGTCACATCCTGAGCCAAAGGCAGAGGCTTTAACCCACTGAGCCACCCAGGTGCCCCGAAGCACTTGTTTTTCATGAAATGTGTCCATTTCATCTAAATTGTCAAGTTAATTAGCATAAAGTTGTTTACCATACTTACTTATTATCATCTTAGTGTCTGTAGGTAATATACTGAGAGCCTAGCTTTTATTACAGAATGGTATTTCTTAAAATTGATCATTTATCCAAAGTTTTATCCAATTTACTGATGTTTTTAATAGAACCTTTGGTTTTATTGTTTGTTGTTGCTTTTTATATATTGCTTTATCCTCTTCTATTTCATCATCATCTGATCTATTATTTTTATCTCTTTCCTTCTGTTGAATTATATTAGGGTTTAATCTGCTCTTCTTTTTCTAACTTCTTGTGGGAGAACCTAGAGCACTGACTTTACATCATTATTATTTCATAAGACAAACATTAAATGTTGTAAATTTCGCTCTAAGCACTGCTTTAGCAGCATCTCTGAGATTTTAGTATGTAGTCTATTACTATTTAACTTGAGCTATTTTCTATTTTCTCCTATCATTTTTTCCTTTGCCTTATGGTTTATTTAGAAATGTGTTAATTTCTACATATCTATGAGCTTGCTGAATTTCTGCTATTGATTTGCAGTATGAATCCATTATGGTAAGAGATCAAATAATTTCAATCCTTTAAATTTACCAAAACTTATTTTATGACTCACCATGTGGTACATACAAATTGATGAACCATGTACATGTGAATAAATACATATTTTAGATATGTTGGATAGAGTATTCCATAGATGCTAATTAGGTCTATTTGGATTCCAACATTTCTGTATTTTCTCTATTGTTAGAGATATTTTATCTTCTTGTTCTTTTAATTACTGAAGAAAATTACTGAAATATTCATTTATGATTATTGAATTTTCTATTTCTCCTGTCTGTTCTGTAAGGTTTACTTCAAGTATCTTGGAACTCTGCAATTATGTGGATATATAGTTAAAACTGTTACATCATCCTTTTCTATGCATTCTTCTACCATTAAGAGTGCATGTAGTTCTTTTGTGATAACATGGTGGAGGGCGAGGAGGACCCTAGGCTAACCTTGTCCCACAAATACTAGATAACTATCAAATAATTCTAAATATCCAGAAATTGACCTGACACAGGCAAAACAGACTAGACAACTAAGGGTAAAGAAGAGCCGACATCAAAGAAAGTAAAAAGGGCAGTAGTGTGGGAGAGATACAAATTAAGGCCACTGTGGTAGGGAAGAGGTCTGCAGTCACAGAAAGATGAGAGACAGAGTAACAGGGGAGAGAAAATGAATCCCCAGAAAACTGGCTTAGAATGTGAGAGGAGCTGACTTCTGGTAACCACCAGGGCTTAAAGTCTGAAAGAGGTCAGCAGGCTTAGTTGGAATAGAGCCTGGAGGGCATTGTTCTGCACTTAGAAAGAAGGGAGACAACCCACAGGCAAACTGCTCAGAAACAACAATCTGTAGACTGCTGGGGGCACACAATGGGGGAGGTTATTTGTTCATTTTGGAGTACATCAGAGAGAAGTAGCATTCCCAGAGAGACCACTCCAGGAACAAAGGAATAGCAGGTGCCATTTCCCTCCGTCATCCCTCAGCACAAGCACAGGGTCACCTGCAGGAACCCGTGTTGCACCCATACAGGCTATCTAACTTGCTCATGTCAAGACCCGGCCCACTTCCCCCTCCAGTGCTCCAGTAGAACTGCCCTACCCTGTCTTGCTCGCCTCAGTCCCAGCACAGCAGGCAACTGCCCACAGAAGACCAGCCCAAACCCCTGCTCACAAAATATCTCCCTGCTCAAGAGTTTTTGCAGAGCCTAGGATCCTATGGCAAGCAATAAATCTCTTCATAAGCAGACCACAACACACCTAGTTAAAACACACAACATTCAGGCCAGGGACCAAAGACTGCCTGCAATAAGCAAAAAGAACCTCTGCAGATGACAGGTCTAAAGGATAAAGCAGCCAGGAGAAAACTCCCAGAAGTGCTAGGCCCTAGAGAACATGGGACACTACACTGCAGGGCACAATATAATCTCTCCATCATAATGCTTTTACCCTCAAGGAAAGGAAATGGAGATGACTGTTCTAACACAGAGAAACAGGCAAGGAGACTTAGACAAAATGAAAGGACAGAAATTTAACCCAAATGAAAGAATAGGACAAGGCCATGGCCAGAGATCTAAGTGAAACAGATATAAGTAACATGCCTGATGGAGAATTTAAAACAAATACTTTTAAAGATATTCACTGGATTTACAAAAATGATGGAAGGGGTACCTGGGTGGCTCAGTGGGTTAAAGCCTCTGCCTTTGGCTCAGGTCATGATCCCAGGGTCCTGGGATCAAGCCCCGAATTGGGCTCTCTGCTCAGCAGGGAGCCTGCTTCCCTTCCTCTCTCTCTGCATGCCTCTCTGCCTACTTGTGATCTCTGTCTGTCAAATAAATAAATAAAATTTTTTAAAAATGGTGGAAGACATGAGTGAGACCTTTAATATAAAGATAAGGAATAATATGGCAGAGACAAAAGGCTCAATAAATGAAATAAGAAAAATGATTTGCAGAATGAGTAGCAAACAGACTGAAAGAAGCAGAGGAATGAAATAATGACCTAGAAGACAGAGAAATGGAAAGTACTCAAGCTAAACAAAAGAGAGAAAAAAGAATTCAAAATGAGAACAGACTTAGGGAACTCTGACTCCATCAAATCATTTGTATTATAGGAGTCCCAGAAGAAAGAGAGAAAGAAAAGGGGACAGAAAATTTATTTGAAGAAATAATAGCTGAAAACATCCCTAATCTGGGGAAGAAAACAGATATGTAGATCCAGGAGGCACGGAGAATCCCCAGCAAAATCAACAAAGCAGATCCACACCAAGACATATTGTAGTTAAATTAGCAAAATGTAGTGATAAAGAAAAAATTTTAAAAGCAACAAGACAGAAGAACACAGTAACATACAAGGGAAACCTAACATGGCTAGCAGGAGGGTGTTTTTTAGCAGAAACTTTGCAAGCCAGAAAGAAGTGACATGATATATTCAAAATAATAAATATAAAAAATTTGCAGCCCAGAATACTTTATCCAGGAGGGTATCATTCAGAGTAGGAGAGACAAATAGTTTCCCAGACAAACAAAAACTAAAGGAGTTCATGACCATTAAACCAGCCCTGTAAGAAATATTAAAGGGGGCCCCCGGCGGGGGCTGCTCTCCCAAGATGGCGGCTCCTCCAGGCGAGTACTTCAGCATTGGGAGCCAGTTGTCGTGCTGGATGTGCCAGGAGCAGCGGCTGCAGGGTGAGGTGGTAGCCTTCCACTACCAGTCCCAAAATGCTGGCTTTAAAATGTCCCTCTTCCAGTGGAAAGCCCAACCATGCAGCATCTTGCTCATAAACTTACAGTATGTTTCAGAAGTGAAAATAATTAATGACCAAACAGAAACCCCTCCTCCCCTAGCTTCACTCAATGATAGTAAGCTTGCCAGCAAAGCACGGACAGAGAAGGAGGAGAAGCTGAGCCAGGCCTATGCAATCAGCGCTGGTGTTTCCCTAGAGAGCCAGCAGCTCTTCCAGACCATACACAAGACCATTAAAGGCTGTAAATGGCAAGAGAAAAACATCGTAGTCATGGAAGAAGTTGTTATTACACCCCCATATCAAGTGGAAAACTGTAAAGGCAAAGAGGGAAGTGCACTGAGCCATGTACGCAAAATAGTTGAAAAACATTTTAGAGACGTGGAAAGCCAAAAGACACTGCAGCGTTCACAAGCCCAGCAACCACAGAAGGAGGCTGCCCTGTCATCCTGAGTCCGCACACACGGAGGACTCTTCCAGCATCCAGCCGACGAGGCGACGGTGGTGGCTTCAGCGGAGGCAGCGGAGGGAAAGGATCCTATATTTCCTGTTGGCTCTTGTTAACAAAGGGTTGGCATTTCCAAATCTTAGACTTGAACAAACAAAACACACAACAAAAAAGAACAAGAGAATAATTTAAAAGTTGAATCACTACTTGACTAACAGACTTCGGTCCACCATGTCCTTTTCACAGCCCCCTTCTGGAACAGTAACCTTGTTAATTTTATTTTTGAAAATTCCTTTCCTGCTCTGCCCCTTCACCTTTGACTTTCCTAGTCTGTCCCTGACATTCTGTTTTTATAAGTGACTAAACTTGCCTTCTGAGTGATCGAAAGAAACTTTTACATCTCCTCTTCCAAAATAAAAGTAACAAGCTGACTGTGATACTTAAGTTGAGACTAGAGCAGCAGACAGAGGTCTCACTTTAAATTTGTCTTTTTTTCTTTCTTTTCCTTTTTTTGCACAGGGCATGGCTTGAATTAGTTTTTTTTTCTTAACTTTAAATATATATATGAAAATATATATTAAAATGTTCTCTAAATATTTTCTGCTTCTTGCGGGTCTCTTTTTACTAGATCATGACCGCTCTTCCCACCTTATCCCTTCAAAAATAAAAACGTATTACCCTTCCCACTACCTATAGCCAGGCAACTAACTTGACTTGATTCACAGCAAGAATCTTCTGCAGCACTTTCTAGAGCCAGTGTTTGCAGGTGGGATTCGGCTGTGAGGGTACCTGATGGCTTTTTAGTCTTTAACTGTGTGTGTGTAGCAGTCTCACATTGGGCCAGAACCTTAGGATTCTCCCTCTGCCTTTTGTCTTACTTCATGGTACTAGAAGAACTTCCTCACCACTCTCTTGTCTCCTAGATGGGAGAGTCCGCTGCCCTGTCTCCTGTGCCCTCTGCAGGAAGAAAACTTTTGCATGGCACGTCTCAGCTCCTCCTTGAAGGATGATTTTCTTCCATAAGAAACCTGGAGCCCACCTCTCCCGGTCTCTCGAAGTCTGTATCCAGAGCCACTAGCCCAGGAGAAAGCTTGGGTGACCTGTAGTTTCTCTTCTCCCACCAACCTCCTGCTTTTATGCCCTTCCCCACCCCCTTAAATTTTACAAGCTTATGATAGTTTGTATGTGCTCAGCCAATGGGCAGAATACCTGGAGAGAACTTCTGGACTTTAGCCCACCAGTTTGTCTGGTTTGACTAACCTGCTGAGCGCAAAAACTGGCACGCGGTGCCCCTGTGCCTTCAGGGCAGTCCATTGGGGCCGAGTGTGCCACCAGCTGAATATCAGGCACCTAGTAGGAAGTGGGTGATGCTCATGTGACTGGCTAGAGCTTTGGGGGTGGGGTGGGGGTTAACTACTATCTTTTTGGCCATGATCTCTTTCCCCTTCCTTTTTTTTTAATTAAATAAATGGATCAAAATTAAATAATTTAAAAAAAAGAAATATTAAAGGGGATTGTGTGAGTTGAAAGGAGGGATCAAAATTGAGAGTATGAAGGTAGGAAACAAAAAGGCAATAAAATGAATATTTCTGTAAAAAAAATCAAAGAATTCACAAAATAATAGGATGTAATTATGGCAACTTATACATAAAAAGGGGGAAGGAGAGCAGTAAAGAGAACGAATTTAAACTTAAACAACTATGAACAAATACAAACTGCTATATGCAGAAGAGGTTATGCACAATCCTAATGGTAACCCTATATCAAAAGCCACTAATAAATGCGCAAAGAATACAGAGAAAGAAATCCAAATATATCATTAAGAAAACCAGCAATCAATGAAAAAGAAAGACAAGATCAGAGAAAAACTCCAGAAACAACAACAAGTAATAAAATAGCACTACATGCACTTTTATCAATAATTAGTTTGAATGTAAATGGACCAAATGCTCCAATCAAAAGAGAGAGGATATCAGAATGGCTAAAAATAAATAAATATTTATTTCGATAAAATAGATGTTAAAACAAAGACTGTTAAAAGAAATAAGTTTATCAAAAATAAAAAATTAAAAAAAAAAAAGAAAAGAAACAAGGAAGAATACTATATAGTAATAAAGGGGCCAGTTCAAGAAGAGTATATAACAATTGTAAATATTCATGCACCCAAGACAGGAGTACCCAAATACATAAAACAGCTAATAACAAACATCAAGGAACTAACTGATAACAGTACAATAGTAGTAGAGAAGTTTAAAACCTCACTTACATCAATAGAAAGGTTATCTAAAAACAAAACCAAAAAGCAAACAATGGCTTTTAATGGATTTAAAAGATATATTCAGAACATTCCATCCTAAAACAGCAGAATATATATTCTTTTCAAGTGCACATGGAATATTCTCCAGAAGAGATCACAAAGTAGCCCACAAAATAAGCTTCAATAAACTCAAGAAGATCAAAGTCTTACCATACATCTTTTCTGACCACAACACTACGAAACTAAAAGTTAACCACAAGAAAAAATCTGGCAAGATGACAAATAAATGGAGGTTAAACAACATGCTATTAAACAATGAATGGGGTCAACCTGGAAATAAAAAAAGAAATTTAAAAAACCTGTGGAAGCAAATGAAACTAAAAACACAACGGCCCAAAACCTTTGGGATGCAGTAAAAGTAGTTCTAAAAGAGAAGTATATAGGACTACCTTGAGAAGCAATAAAATGGCCAAAACAAACAAACAAATAAACAAACAAAAAAAAAAACAATTAACCTTATATCTATAGGAGTTAGCAAAAGAACAACACACAAAACCTAAAACCAGCAGAAGGAAGGAAATTATAAAAATTAGAGCAGAAATAAATAATACAGGAACCAAAACAAGCAAACAAACAAACAACAACAACAAAAAAATCAATGAAACCAGGAGCTGGGTCCTTTAAAAAAAAAAAACAACAATGAAATTAATTAAATAAGTAATCAATAAAATTGATAAATCCCTAGTCAGACTAAGAAAAAAAAAGAGAGGAAGGACTCAAATAATTAAAATCATAAAGGAGACAGGAGAAATAACAACAAGGCTGGTGGTAGGTATTGGAGGGCACATATTGTATGTAGTACTGAGTGTGTGGTCATAAAAAATGAATCTTGGAACACTGAACAAATAAAATTAAGTTAAAAAGGAATACCACAGAAATACAAACTATTAAAGAGAATAATTATGAAAAACCAATGACAACAAATTGGACAACCTAGAAGAAATGTATAAATTCCTAGAAACATTTAAACTACCAAAACTGGAACAGGAAGAAACAGAAATTTTAAATGTACTGATAACCAGCAAAGAACCTGGATCAGTAAACAAAAATCCCAGCAAAGGTCCAGGAACATATATGGCTTCACAGGCAAATTCTATCATTTAAATAATTAATAGCTATTCTTCTCAAACCACTCCAAAAAATAATAATAGTAATAGAAGAGCAAAGTAAACTTTCAAATTCATTCAGTGAGGTGAACATTACTCTGATACTAAAGCCAGACGAAGACATCACTGAAAAAGAGAACTACAGGCCAATATCTCTGATGAACATAGATGTAAAAGTCCTCAACAAAATACTAGGAAGCTTAATCCAACAATACATTAAAGAATCATTCACAATGATCAAGTGGAATTTATACCTGGACTGCAAGGGAGGCTTCAATATTCACAAATCAATCAACATGATACATCATATCAAAAAAAATGATAAGAACCACATGATCATTTCAATAAATGAAGAAAAAGCATTTGGCAAAGCACAAAATCCATTCATGATAAAAACCCTCAACAAAGTAGGTTTAGAGGGAACATACCTCAACATAATACAGACCATATATGAAAAACCAACAGCTAACATCATCCTTAATGTGAAAAAGCTGAGAGCATTTCCCCTAAGGTTAGGAACAAGACAAGGATGTCCACTTTTCTTACCACTTTTATTCAATATAGTACTGGAAGCCTTAGCCACAGCAATCAGACAACAAAAAGAAATAAAAGAGATTCAAATTGGTAAGGAAAAAGTAAAATTTTCACATTTGCAGATGACATGATACTATACATAAACACCCAAAAGACTCCACCAAAAAACTGCTAGAGCCAATGAACAAGTTGTTTATATATATTAATATATAACTTTATATATATAATATACATTCCATATACTGTATACTATATATATTTTGTATATATAATTTTATACATAATATATATTAATATGTACGTATAAATAGTATATATATTTTGTTTGTGATTACCTTAGTTGGGTTCCTTGAGATTCTTGGATGTATAATTAATGTTTTCTCTCATTTGAGAAATTTGTCATTAGTTTTTTAAATACTTGACTTCTCTTGGGTCTCTTTCTCTTCTTCCAATATTCCATTTTCGTATGTGACAGAATTCATTCATAGCATATCCTATGTCTTAGGTGAGTCAAAATAACTCTGCATATCCTTGCTGACAAAATCTCCTTTTTCCTGGTGTCTACATAAACTTTCAGGCTCACTTTGCCACAAATTACCTTTCCCTATTTATTTTTACAATATAGCTTTAATGAATGTATTTTTAAAAAAATGCTATATCTTTTTGACCTTCTAATCTTTGAAAGAGCTACTATCTCTTTATAAAATATTCCTTCCCACCTTCCTTCACTAAAATAATAGGTATTTATCCTTCAGGTGTCAGCCTAATTATTCATTTTTCCAGTGAAGCCATATTTGCCTCCAAAACCACCCAGAGTAAAAGAAACCCAAAATTTTAAAGTTTATCCCAACTTACGAAAAAAATAAATTTGTGAATTCATAGAATGCCCATGTTTTCAAAAATGTCCAACGGCTCAAAGTTAGATCGCTAGTGCTTAAATTAGGGCTACAAGCTCAAATTTTTTGAAAGAAATAAAAGTACTGTGTAAAAGTTCTGTCACATTGGCTTTGCTCGTTTTGTTGTATAAATTAAAAACCAGGGACGCCTGGGTGGCTCAGTTGGTTGGACGACTGCCTTCGGCTCAGGTCATGATCCTGGAGTCCCGGGATCGAGTCCCGCATCGGACTCCCAGCTCCATGGGGAGTCTGCTTCTCTCTCTCTGACCTTCTCCTCATTCATGCTCTCTCTCACTGTCTCTCTCTCAAGTAAATAAATAAAATCTTTAAAAAATAAATAAATAAATAAATAAATAAATAAATTAAAAACCATATGACTAAACCAAGATGGTATGTTATTGAGATTTCTGTGACATTCCAGGGACAAGTTGCAATAGACCACTATAATACTGCTATTTTGATCAACCTTGAAGACATTCAACTTAGGGTTCCTGCTTCTAAGTAATGTATTCTACCAGAATTGCTGATGTTTGAAAATATCAGCATAGGGATATGGTGGTGACAACAGAGGTTTTAGTCATTTTGAAAATATATAGTATTATAGATACGCATGTTGACATAAACATGTGAACTACATTCCATATCAAAAATATAATCACATTACAGCATAATGGCCTTTGAAGACAATATTAAAAGAGATTGTTATCAGAAAATAAGCACATAATCAGATAAATAGTTAGCAGAGATCATCTATAGAAATATAGAATGATTTGACTCCAGTGACTAACAAAAGGAAATTCTTGCCAGTTTTTTTTTGGACCCCATGATCATTATATATTAAATAATTCTTCCTTCACTGAAAGCTGTATTTTATACCTGAAATTGTTCTTAAAGTTTATGTAAATTTGAAAGTTTCAGTATAAAAAAGTGCCTGCTATACACTGAAATACATCTCTGCACAACAGTTATAGTTGTCTCTTAAAATAGAATTAAGGAATTTGAAGATGTATATATTTTTGTTCTAATATAGAAAATAAATAAAATATAATTCTCAATTGATTAAAAAGACTCAGCCAAAACTTATTCTAACTATTAATCTCTTCTTGGATTGAATCTATTTTACATTAAGAATAATGTAAAGTTGCTTTCGTTTCCTTTGCCTCTGGAGACATATCTTGAAGAAACTGCTGTGACCAATGTCGAAGAGGTTACTGCCCATGTTCTCCTCTAAGATTTTGATAGATTTCTGCCTGTGTTGAGGACTTTTATCCATTTTGAGTTTATCTTTGTGTATGGTGCATGAGAACGGTTGAGTTTCATTTTTCTACATATAGCTGTCCAATTTTCCCAGAACCATTTATTGAAGAAACTTTTTCCCACTGGATATTTTTTCCTGCTTTGTCAAAAATTATTTGACCATAGATTTGTGGGTCCACATCTGGACTCTCTTCTCTGTTCCATTGGTCTATGTCTGTTTTTGTGTCCTGATGATCACAGCTCTGTAATAAAGCTTGAAATCAGGCAATGTGATACCCCCAGCTTTATTTTTCTTTTTCAACATTTCCTTAGCAATTCAGAGTCTCTTCTGGTTTCATATAAATTTTAAGATTGTTCCAGCTCTTTGAAAAATGCCAATGGAAGTCTGATCAGGATGGCATTGTAAATAGAGATTGCTCTGGCAGTACAGATATTTTAACAATGTTTATTCTTCCAATCCATGAGCATGGAATGCTTTTCCATCTTTTTATCTTCTTCAATTTCTTTCATGAGTGTTCTGTAGTTCCTCAAGTACAGATCCTTTACCTCTTTGGTTAGGTTTATTGCAGGTATCTTACAGTTCTTGGTGCTATAGTAAATGGAATTGATTCTCTAATTTCCCTTTCTATATTTTCATTGATAGTGTATAAGAAAGCAACTGATTTTTGTGCATTGATTTTGTATCCAGCCATATTACTGAATTGCTGTATGAGTCGTAGTAGTTTGGGGTGGAGTCTTTTGGATTTTCCATATAAAGCATCATGTCATTGGCAAAGAGAAAGAGTTTGACTTCTTTGCCAATTTGAACACGTTTTATTTCTTTTTGTTGTTTGATTGTTGTTGTTAGAACTTCTAGTACTAAGTTGAACAATAGTGGTGAGAGTGGGCATCCTTGTAATGTTCCTGACCTCAATGGGAAGGCTGTCAGCTTTTCCCCACTGAGAATGATATTCTCTGTGGGTTTTTCATAGATAGGTTTTATGAAGTTGAGGAATGTTCCCTCTATCCCTATACTCTGAATAGTTTAATCAGGAATGGAAGCTGTATCTTGTCAAAAGCATTTTCTGCATCAATTGAAAGGACGATGTGGCTCTTCTCTCTTATTGATTTGTTCTAAATAAACTTTTGGGACTTCATCAAGATCAAAAGCTTTTATACAGCAAAGAAAACAGTCAACAAAACAAAGAGGCAACTATGCAATGGTAAAAAATATTTTCAAATGACACTATAGGCAAAGGGTTGATATCCAAGAACTCCTCAAACTCAACACCCAAAAAATAAATAAGCCAATCAAGAAATGGGCAGAGGACATGAATAGACACTTCTCCAAAGAAGACATACAAATGGGTACAAAACACATGAAAAAATGTTCATCATCATTAGCCATAAGGGAGATTCAAATCAAAACCACATTGAGATATCACCTAGCACTAGTCAGAATGGCCAAAATCAAGAAGACAGGAAACAACATGTGTTGGAGAGGATGTGCAGAAAGAGGAACTCTCTTACACTGTTGGTGGGCATGCAAGTTGGTGCAGCCACTTTGGAAAACAGTGTGGAGATTCCTTAAGAAATTAAAAAAAGAGTTACCCTAAGATCCTGCAATTGCACTATTGGGTATTTATCCCAAAGATACAGATGCAGTAAAAAGAAGGACCCTCTGTACCCCAATGTTTATAGCAGCAATGGCCTCAGTTGCCAAACTGTGAAAAGAGCCAAAATGTCCTTCAACAGACAAATGGATAAAGAAGATATGATCTATATATATAATGTATATTATGCCTCCATCAGAAAGGATGAATACCCAACTTTTGTATCAACATGGACAGGACTGGAAGAGATTATGCTGAGATAAGTCAAGCAGAGAGAGTCAACTATCATATGGTTTCACTTACTTGTGAAGCATAAGGAATAACATGAAGGACATTGGGAGAAGGAAAGGAGAAGTGAATTGGGGGAAATCAGATGGGGAGATGAAGCATGAGAGACTAGACTCTGAGAAACAAACTGAGGGTTTTGGAGGGGAGGGAGGGAGGGGGATGGGTGAACCTAGTGGTGCATATTAAGAGGGCACATATTGCATGGAACACTGGGTATGGCGTATAAACAATGAGTCTTGAAACACTGAAAAAATAAAATTAATTTAAAAAAAGATATTCAACTTGACTAGTAATCAGAAATTGTAAAAAATAATAATAATGATGTAAAGTCACTGAAATATGGATAAAATTCCATCTAAGATATGTTTTAAGTATAGTAGGCAGAATGACTCTGAAAAATTTCTACATGCTGGCCCCCTGGAACCTATGAATATGCAGTGTTACATGGTTAGGTCATTACAAATATAATTAAGTTTACACAATTTAAAATAGGGAGATTATTCTGCATTATCAGTGGTACATGGTTAGGTCATTACAAATATAATTAAGTTTACACAATTTAAAATAGGGAGACTATTCTGCATTATCTGTCATTCACACTGGTCCAATCTAATCACTTAAGTCCTTAAAAGCAAAGAACTTTCTTGACTGGGATCAGAAAGATGCTGCAAGACATGTTGGAGAGATTTAATGAGCAAGAAGGACTCAATCCACCATCTTGGGCTTGAAAATGGATAAGTCAATATGATGATGAATGTCTTGAGAATCTGAGAAAAGCTCCTAGCTTAAGTCCTCAAGGAAATGAAACCACAGTCCTACAACTGCATGGAGCTGAATTTGGCCAATAATCTTCATGAATTTGGAAGCAGATTCAGCCTCAAACCTTCCCAAAAAGCTCTCTTCACACTTTGATTTCAGCCTTGTGAGACTCTAAGCAAAAGACCCAGCTTATCACTGTCTACTTTTGTATTTACCCAACAAACTGTGAGATAATTAATGAGTGTTGTTTCAAGCCACAGTATTTGTAGAAAGTCATCACATCACCGATATAAAACTAATATGCTAACATAATAAACTCTTCATAATGGATTCCTGAACTTCAGTTTGCACTTCAGTAAATCAGAAAGTAATATGCTGAGCTAAATAAAATGGGAAATATACTAATCTAAGTAAAATACTTACCAATGTTAGTTTTTGATAATATACTTTCCCAACATATAATACTGAATTTAAATGTTTCTAAATTATTTTCATTGTGTTATACCAAACATAAATCTGAGTATGAAACAGCTAAAATTTAATAATCATGAGCTACCAGAGTCAAATGGTACACTCTAATGGTGTAACTAGAGATGCTTGATGATGCTACGTAAAATGCTTCTTAACCTTTGTATTTCAGTTAAATGAGGCTTTCTTCCGCAATCAGGAAGCTAGCCTCCCTCTGAAAAGAAGAGGAAGAAGATACACTTGACATGCTGATACGGACACTGCATGTACGAGATAATTTCAAATTGACAGTAAAGCCATGAACACTATCATATGAACAAAGGGAAAATCATCCTCTATCAAGAAACAAATAATGTTTGCCATTTGTCAGGATCATTACCAAAATCAAACTTGCTTTAGTAAAAATGGTTAAAAATTATATATATATAATCAACTGTGAACACATGGTTCAACAGAAATTGAGAATATGGACCCTGATATTGATAAAAATATCTTTTGGGGCACCCGGGTGGCTCAGTGGGTTAAAGCCTCTGCCTTCAGCTCAGGCCATGGTCCTGGAGTCCTGGATCGAGCCCCACATCCGGCTCTCTGCTCAGTGGGGAGCCTGCTTCCCTTCCTCTCTCTCTCTCTCTCTCTCTCTGCCTGCCTCTCTGCCTACTTGTGATCTCTGTCAAATAAATAAATAAAATCTTTAAAAAAAATCTCTTTGCCAAATGGATGTGCAAGATATAAAGAGAAACAGCTGCTAAGCAAAACAGGGAAAAGAAAAACCATGGTCAGAAAATAAAATGAATTTTCAATTAGGTATATTTTCAGTATTTCTCTAAAGATAGTAGACTTAATGTAGTGTCAGAAACAAACTCTACATCTTTTAAAGATTACATTGCATACTTTTAAGTAAGTTCTATAGTAAAAAGAGTATAATAAAAATTCCATAATAATGGTTCAGTTTGTTTTTTAAAAAAGATCTTTTCGTTGGTTTCATAGAATTCTGAATTAAGAAATCTCCTATATATTACACTAAGGTCTCACGCCCAGATTCTTTTACACAGATAAGGAAGGTGCTGTACAGAATCTTATTCCATTTAGCCTTGTTCTTCTTTTATTATATCAAATATAAAAATGTCTTTAGAAATCCCATATAATGTTGACACTGACATTTCAACTTTATGACACACTTTTAATGCTTTCAATATTTTATTGCCTCCATTTGAAGAGAAATGCCTGAAAACTTAGCACCTGCTAAAATATCTGATATTTATGAAAATTTTGTCCTCAATATTTTATATTAATTAAATAACTTATATAGTATTAAATAATGGTGAAGAAATTTTATTAATATACAGACTAAAAATTTTAGAAGGTCAGAAAGTTAGCATACTTCTACAAAAAATACATATCTCTAATATTTCAACTTTAGAGAAAATATTTTCAGCTATAAATACTGAGTAGTACAAAGACTAACACTACATTCCAATATTCAAAAGGCTTTTCCAGACTAATTATTCATGGGCTAACTAGAAGTCACATGCAACTTTTGATAACGTGAAAGGATAAACTGACAATATCTCATTTTTGCTACCAGAAGGATGAACATCAAGCCTTATGGAAAGTATGTTTTCAATAAACACAATTTTATTTGTGCAAAAATTATTCTTACTAGCCATATCTTAACTGATTATGAAATATAATTAAAGGACATACCAGAAGAAACAAAAACACTGTCAAACCTTCCCTTTCTTTTTAAACTACTTTACTGAGATATGCTTGCCATACACAAAGCTGTACATATTTTAATAATTATTACCACAATCTATGCCATAAACATATCTATCATCTCCAAAAGCTTCCTTCTGTCTTCTTGTCATTACTGTATTATTTTATAAGAATACTTAACATAAGACCTATCCACTTGGCAAAATTTTAAGTACACAATTCAGGATACTTAACTATAAGCAGTATGTTGGGCCTTTTTTATTTACATAAAGTGAAACTTTTACCTTCTGACTAATACCACTATTTTTCCCTCCCTTCAGTACCTGACAATGACTATTTCAATCTCTGCTTCTATGACTTTGAATATTTTGGATTCCCTATCTAAGTGGTATCAGGTGGTATTTATCCTTCATTATTTAGCTTATTTCAATTAGTGTAATGACCTCCAGATTCATTCAAGTTGTCACACATGGCAAGAGTTCCTTCTTCTTTATAGCTAAATAATATTCCATAGTATATATACATCACATTTTTTTTAATCCATTTGTTTATCAATGGAAATTTAGATTGCTTGGCTATTGTGAATAATGCTGCAATGAACATGGTAGTACAGACATTTCTTAGAGATTTTGATTTCAATTCCATTGGATACATATTCATAAGTGGGACAGGGCACCGGGGTGGCTCTATCATTAAGCATCTGCCTTCGGCTCAGGTCATGACCTCGGGTTCCTGGGATCAAGCCTCACAACAGGCTCTCCGCTTGGCGGAAAACCTGCTTCTCCCTCTCCCAGCACCCCTTGCTTGTATTCCCTCTCTTGCTGTCTCTCTCTCTGTCAAACAACTAAATAAAACCTTAAAAAAAAAAAGTGTGACTGCCGAGTCACATGATAGTTCTATTTTTAATTTTTGACGAACTTCCACACTATTTTCCATAATAGCCACATTGATTTATATGCTCACTAGGCTCATGGTGTATAATTTCTCCTGATCTTTGCCAACATTTGGTTATCTTTTGTTTTTTTTTTCAATAATAACCATCCTAATAGGTGTGAGGTCACTTCATTATGATTTAGGTTTGCACTGATTTCCCTGATGATTACTGATGCCAACCACATTTTCCAACTGTTACCATTTTTATGTTTTCTTTGGAGAAATGTCCATTCAAGTCTTTGTTCATGTGATTAAAACATGAACAAATATGTTTTTAATTTGTTTTTTTTTTGCTTTTGATATTAGTTTATATAAATTCCTTATACATTTTTTATATAAACTTTTATCAGGTATGTGATTTGCAAATATCTTCTCCATTTCCATAGGTTGGCTTCTGATTTTGTTGATGGCGTTGCCTTTGCTGTGCAAAAGCATTTTGATTTGATGCAGTCCCTTTTGCCTATTTTTGCTCTGGTTGCTAATTTTTAGTATTATACCAAGCTCCATTTTAATACATTTCTTTGAATTAATGCTTGCTGAAAGTAAACCATAAGCAGAAATTTAAACATATTTTATGGGCTTTTTTAAAATGTGTATGATATTTTCATTTGTCCCCGTTGTGTTTTTTCTATATTTTGCTCTTACTCTCATTATTCATACTTTCTTCTTCCCCATTTCTTTATATATATTATATTTCATATAATATTTGAATATTTACTATAATATGACTACCCTTTATTCCATGCTAATGAAATCAGTAAAACTTTCAACCTGAATACCTTTGTATCATTAATATGCACATAATGATTTTTGCTACATTTGTTCCTAATGAGAAATATCAGGTGTTCAATCAATTTAAAAATAATTTTGAATTTTTAAAATTATTTTGCATAAATATTTTCTCTGATAAATTTTTAAAATTTATTGTTGTTTAATTTAGAAAGATACATTAAGTTTAATATCAAGAGATTTATGTTGTGATTTGTAATTCCAATTTAATAAAACTATATAAATTTTAGACTAAGAATGGAATCTTTTGAATCTCTAGGTTATCTTTGCAAATGTAAAAACACTTAATTTTTTAAATTATGTTTCTATTTTAGCATCTTTGAACATCAAAAATTAAATCACTTCCTATATTTCAGCTTTCTATAGGTTTTTTGTTTGCAGAGCTTTTAAAATAAATTTTCATTCAGAATGATAGATGAATTCAGCATTTCCCTGTATTAGTTTTTCATTGAGTTCTATTTTCTTCTTATGTAAAAATAAATTGGTTTTCTTCCTTTAGAAAAATATTTTTAAAAAATTGTATTTCCCTGCCTTCCACTCACTAAACTATGGATGATATAACAAGACAACTTAGGGATAATTCTATTCATTCTTAGAAAGTATACTGTGAGGTCAATATTTTTATGCTAGTCAGGTCTGCTTTGTGGTTAACATCTTGGATTGTCACTGCTAGCTAGCTGAGTGTTACGTGTTGCTGGCAGAATTCCAGGGTGACATCTGACAGTTTGGGGAAAAAAAGTCACTGAAAATTCTTTACACAGACAAACAAAATGCACAGTATACCCCTGAACATTTTTTATTTAAATTTCAAAAACAGTGTTGGGTCTCATTCTGAATACATGTCATTTTGCAAATCATTGAAAAAATGCAAAGATGAATGCCTATTTTTATCTTAAAGGCTTCACATCTCTCTCCAGCTTAGTGTTATCTCTTTGAGCCCTCTGAATAGGAAGGGACAGTGATATTTTATCCATTTGATGGGTAAGTAAACTCACACTTTAGAATAGGACTAACCAAAGTAAGGCCAGAAGACCAGTTTTCATCCCTGAACTACAGAATAACAGTCTAAATAGAGATAATACATTAATTAAAAGTGTTTTAGAAATCTTAGAGCAATGTGTCAAAGCAAATGCTTATCTGTTCAATTTAATAATAAAAATGGTTTTATATTCTCTGTATCTTTTTTCATTTTTCAGTGATTCTATACATTACTGCTTTTCACAAAAGTTTGATCTGTATTGAATGGGGATAACCAGTACTTCACCAGAGACAGTTTAAGAAGTATTACTCCAGAAAGTTATTTGTTACTGAAAGCTTTATTCAGTTGTTCCTACCTGTAAAATATTGTAGAATAATGTATGGGTTGTTTCTTTTTTTGGGGGGGTGTTTAAAAATTTAAAAATCCTCAGCCCAACAATAGGAAACTAATATTTACTAGGTCTTTTATGAAGCTTAAATATTTGCAAAACAAAACAAAAACCAAAAACTCTTCCAGTCAAAAAAAAAAAAAAAAAAAAAAGAAAAAAGAAAAAAAAAAAGGAAAATAAGTGGAACATGTGAATCTAGATTATAGATACTAGGGTCACCTAGTTCTATTCTTCTTAATATTCCCTAAAAGAGTTTACAATGATCACCAGTCAAAATCTCCTTCCTCACAAAATGAGCTCCTGTGAAGGCTCAGACTAGAGGGATGGTGCTGGCAGATGGAGGTTCCATCAGTGATGATATTGGCAGTCTCCAAGGTAACAGTTACCATGGTGAAGGAACACCTCCAGCAATGGCTAGCATTAGTGTAAGAAAGGAAATGCAGAAAATGTGATTGCTGTTGTGGCTGCTCTATAAACGCCTTGTGCAGATCTAGGGAAGAACTGTGGAGCTGCTTCTATCACCTCCCCTTAATTCTGGCATATTCTTTCACAGCTCGTTTGGTTTGTTTTCATAGTAAACCCAAATGAAAGCACCCAAAGTCTGTTTGAATAGTCATACTAAACAATTTTCAATTCTTTACCATCCAGACTAGCTCAAGTTCCAAGAAAACAATTTGAAAGTCATATCAGCTAGAGGCTCTAACAACTTAATAAGGAATTTTTACACGAAGTGGAATCAACTTAGTAAAACTAGCATTTTTCATAGAGAATTTTTACTCTATCCAAAAAGTTGTGTGTGTGACTGCATATTTCCCCAAGGCTTACTTTTTATTTGGATGTGAACATCACTTGTGAAAGCTTGATGAAAGCAAATGGAATGAAATGATTGTATACCAGAAATCTTCATTTTTATAAATTTTAATAAAAATGAGATGACTTTGCTTAATCAATTTATTTTATACTTAATAGGAAAATATAAATTATTCTGAATATTGGGATGGGAATAAGGATTTAAAGATCCCTCTCCAGTGTTTAAAATCTATGTTTATGATAAAAGAAAATATATAGGCTACTGCTGAATTGTCTATAACTCACCATAGAGGTTCCTTAAAAATTATAGGAAGGTTGAAGAATCCAAGCAATTAGAATAAAAATAGGTAAAATTCTGGCAGTTTAGTTACAAGTATTCTTTTTTTTTTTAAAGATTTTATTTATTTATTTAAGAGAGAGTGAGCAAGAGAATGTAAGTGAGGGGAGGGGTATAGGGAAAAGCAGACTCCCTTGCTGAGGAGGGAGCCTGACACAGGACTTGATCCGAGGACCTCAGGATCATAACCTGAGCTGAAGGCAGACGCTTAACTGACTGAGCCACCCAGGTACCCCTAGTTGCAGTTATTCTAAAGAAAGTCTGGTCAGGAGGTCAAGAATAGGCCTGTGGAGAATTTTCTTAGCGTACCCTCTTTCTTTTCCCTAACATTGTCCGGAATAGATGATTAATATCCTTTCTTTACTGCAAGTCAGGAAAAAAATAAAGCTATCAGAATCACAGTGTAAACATAATGCAAGTTCAAGCAAAAGTCTTACTAGGGTGGCAGGCAAAGAGGAATAGGTGGGTCCAGTCTGATGGGCTAGCCACTGGGTATTCTCTTACTTAATCCTCTCATCACACACTGATAGCTGATACAAACAAAAGGTGATAAGAGTTGAAAAGGTGGTTATTATAAATTAGTAGTACCAAGAAAGTCCCTAAGAAAAAAGAATACCTTATGGGAATGGAGTCCAACAGAGAAAGACTATAACATTCAATGGATTTTTGTCCTGAAGTACCACCCCAACCAACATAATGAATTCAAAGTAAAGACAAAGGTTAAGTTGTGGGCTTTTAAATCTCCCCGAAAGTACACCATTTGTGCATTAGATCACATTCCTTCTTTACTATTTGAAGACATATCGCCAACAATTACTCTTCTCTTGATGGCATTATCAGGTTTTGGCTCCCCGGAGGAAATTACCGCAAGCATTCAAAATGCTGCTTTTTCCCATTAAAACAAAGACAAAACAACAACAACAACAACAACAACAACAACAAACTTTAACAGCATATTTCTCACCATTTACAAATTAAATTCTACTCTCCTTTAGAGCAAAAGTCCTACAGAGTTGGCACCCCTTACAGTTTACAACCTCCTTTCTCTCATTGCCTCTTAAATCCATTCCATGGGATGCCTGGGTGGCTCAGTGGTTAAGCATCTGCCTTTAGCTCAAGTCATGATCTCGGGGTCCTGGGATTGAGTCCTGCATCAGGCTCCTTGCTCAGTGAAGAGCCTGCTTCTCCTTCTGCTTGCTGCTCCCCCTCCTTGTGCTCTCGTTTTTTCTCTCTCTCTGAGAAAGAGTCTTTGAAAAAAAAAAAAAATCCATTCCAATCAAGTTTCACCCTTACTGCCTCTCTGAAATTTCTCTAATTAATTTTACCTTTTTAATAATGCATTCCCTAGATACCTAATGTAACAGTCAGTCCTAAATACTTATTTTTGACCAAGCTGCAGCTGTGGTTGAACTCCATACCCACTGGTCTCTCCATCAACTCCTTTGCCACTACCAACTTTTCTTTTTTTTTTTTTTTTAAAGATTTTATTTATTTTACAGAGAGAAATCACAAGTAGATGGAGAGGCAGGCAGAGAGAGAGAGGGAAGCAGGCTCCCTGCTGAGCAGAGAGCCCGATGCGGAACTCGATCCCAGGACCCTGAGATCATGACCTGAGCCGAAGGCAGCGGCTTAACCCACTGAGCCACCCAGGCGCCCCCCAACTTTTCTTTTTAATGTTAGAGTGCTTTGCTTCTCTGTCTATGCTAACCTCCAAGGCAGAAGTCAGCCTTAGAGCTTAAGTACTATCTATACAGTGACAACACCTAAATTTATACCATCAGACCATGCTTCCTGCCCAAACTCCAAATACTTACATCAACTGCTTACTTCGTATTTCCTAAGACATCAATAGATATCTCAAACTTAATATGTCCAAACTGAACTCTTTATTTCCCCCCTGAATCCTTATTGTCTAATCTTTTCCAGTTCAGTTGATAGATATCCCATTCTTCTACTTGATTCTCTCCTTCTCCCATACAATCTACCAGGAAATCCTTAAGTGTATACCTAAAATACAACCACTTCTCACTGTGTCCATTGTTTTCACCCTCATTTGAGTCACCATCGTGTCTTATCCTCATAGTTTCCTCACTTCTGTTCTCAAAACTTATCAAAAATTTATTTTTGTAACTTAAGCCATTTTTGGGTGTCTGTGTTCTCTGTTTAAGTCTGCTGCTTTAAGATCTGAAATAGTTCCCCATTTCACTCGAATAAAAGCTAATGTTTTAAAAAGGCTGACAGGGCTCTGCACGACCTGCAGTGCCCTGACTTCCTCCCGTAACGCTGCTTTATTCCTTCAATGCTGAGTGAATTGTCATCCCTATTATTCCCTGAATGGGTCAGGCATGCTCCTGTCTGAAGGCCTTTGCTCTAGGTTTTTCCTCTGCCCAATCTAGTCTCCCCTAGATATCCATTCTGAATATTCCGTCTACAACTCCCTTCAACAACCACCTGTCAAAATTTTATTAAATTCAAGTCTCTACTGAAAATCCACCCTACCTGTATCATCTATACTTGTAACCTGTACCAAGTCCACATCACTGGCATTAGTATACCAAACGAGTACCAAATCTAAAACAAGAATTCCAAATTCATCAAAAAATATTCCTCAGTGGGCACCTGGGTGGCTCAGTGGGTTGGGCCGCTGCCTTCGGCTCGGGTCATGATCTCAGGGTCCTGGGATCGAGTCCCGCGTCGGGCTCTCTGCTCGGCAGGGAGCCTGCTTCCCTCTCTCTCTCTCTCTGCCTGCCTCTCTGTCTACTTGTGATTTCTCTCTGTCAAATAAATAAATAAAATCTTTAAAAAAAATATTCCTCAGTAACAGAAATAGTATTTATGGCTGAATGTAAAAGAGACTTCTCTTCTATAAATTTCTATAACAGATAATTTAATATTTAAAGAAAAAGGGACACCAATGTTTATGGGCTTTGTAAGATAGGCAGAAATAAAATGAATTAGAATTACAGCACAAACGATGAGTGTGATAGTTAATGCTGTATGTCAGCTTGGCCACAGGGTGCCCGAATTAAACATTATTTCTGGATATATCTGTGAGAGTGTTTCTGAATGAGAACAGCATTTGAGTCACTGGACTAGGTAAGGTAGACTGTTCTCCCCACTGAGGATGGGCATCATCTAATCTGCTGAGGATCTGAAGAGAACAAAAGGAAAAGCAAGGAGGAATTCACCTCTTTTTTCCCTGCCTCTCTGCTTCAGGTGGAACATTTCATCTCTCATCTTTTCCTGCCTTAGACTCATTACACCACTGGTTTTCCTGGGTCACCAGCTTGCTGGTGTCAGTTTGTGAAACTTCTTAGCTTCCATAATAGTGTGAGCAAATTTCTCATAATAAATAAATCTCTCTTTCACATATATATAGAGGACATTACCAGATTTATAGTGAAACAAAATATTTTCTAGCACTTAGAAATGATAAATATTGAACTCAAAATATCAGAGCAACCCAACATGTACATATATATGTATTATATAGGCATATATATTATATATGTATATATGTATTTAGCTTAAAATTATACATGCTGTTGAGATTAATAATTAATGAATCAAGAAAACTGCAGGGGCACCTGGGTGGCTCGGTCAGTTAAGCCTCTGCTTTGGTCCAGGTCATGATCCCAATGTCCTGGGATCAAACCCTGTGTCAGGCTCACTGCTCAGCAGGGGAACTTGCTTCTCCCTCTCCCTCTGTCTGTCTCTCCATCTGCCTGCCACTCCCCATGCTTATGTTCTCTCTGTAAAATAAATAAATAAAATCTAAAAAAGAAAAAACAAAACTGTGTATTTTGTAAAGTTTTTACTGTGGAATATATCTAAAACACCTTAAAATTTGGAAGTATAACTGTTTATTGTACAATAAGAGCACACTTGACATTAAAAACATATAATTAATATATATTTTATATCATATACAAAAATATAATAAGTGTATACATTTATACACTTGCACATATTTATGTATGCAATCTCCTATTGATTTAGTTTCTCTAGGGAACTCCTAACAATGCAACATGGAAAAAATGCACTTATACTTTTTAAGAGTCTTAATTGATATGTAAAGTGTATAATATACTTCATGAGAGACTATAATGAGTTAAATCATGCATAGTATAAACCTTAGAGTTGCACTTATACAGTAGCCACTAAATGTAGGAATGTAAATTTAATTTAAATTAATTAACTAAAATTACAGTCTGAAATTGGATACCATAGTTTTAAAACATTTTTATCAGAGGGAGACAAGATGGCGGGGAAGTAGGAGGAGGCGCCTTTTCAACCTATACCCTAAAGTGAGCTGATTACCTACCAAAGAACCCCGATCACCCATGAAATCAGCCTGAGATCAGAATTATACATGTCTGGATCTCTAAGGGGCAGAAGACGCCAGTGGGCAGGTAAAGTGGAGTGGGAACGTCGGACTGATATCGGAAGGTAAGCAAAAGGTGGAAGGAGCCACCAGAGGCAACCGATTGGAAAGTAATACCCCAAAAAATAAAAAAATAAAAAGAAAGAAAATAATACCCCTAATACGAGAGTGCCCTGCATCTGGGGACCAGCATTAATTTCGAGACTGGTTGAAAGCACTCAAAAAGAGCAAAGGATTGTGGGGAGGGGGGGTTGTGCAAATCAGAGTGGCTAGGGACAGGGGCTTAAGTCCCTGGATCCAGGACAGCCTCGCCTGGTGCTGAGCCAGAGGGAGTGAGGCGGAGAAACCAGGTCTTGGTCCCTGAGCCGCCAGTGTGGCCGAGATTGCGTGGGGTCCGGCTTCTGTGAGGGGCTGCGAGCCTCACCAGCTGGCAGAATGCCCCGCCATGCTACAGAGCCTGAGACACATGTGCCCCTCACCTTCCCCAGAGAGAGGTGTGCGAAGGCCCAGCCTGGTACTCTTGGACCCACACTCTGCTCTCAGAGCCTGAGATGGGTGCGTGCCCCACAGCCTCCCCTGAGAGAGGTGCGTGCAAGCCCAGTGCTCTTAGACCCAGAAAGACCAGGCACTCCAGCCCGGGCCGGGGGGAAAATCTCAGTGTACAATGGTTGCTCAGAACCTCTCTGGCAGTCTGGAGCTGCCCAGACAGCCGCCACTCTCTGGTTTTGGGTACAAGCAGAAGATCCTGCATCCCCAGGGACCGCGACTCGGAACATGCTGTGCCAGCAGCCAAGGGGGAATTTATATGGGCTCTGCAGCACCCATAGGAGAACAAACTGAGGCTTCTCTCTGAGAGGGAGGTCAAGGTGCAGTTTGCTTTCCTCTAAGCCTACAAAAACCATCAAAAGTGGTCAAGGTGAGAGGAAAAAAAAAAGTGAACAAACATAAAAACCTCCAGAGAACAAAAGCCTGATAAAACCGGTTTCCTCAGAGCCCACCCCACCTTGAGGGGGTGCAGGAGGACTTAACTCAGGAAACATCACTGACTGAAAACCCACATGGCAGGCCCATACCCCAGAAAACCAACCGGGAAAGAAAAAAAAAAAGACTACAAGAGAACAACCACCAATACTTCATAGGACAACTTTTATTTTTAATTTGTTCCCACTATTCTGGCTCATTTTTTTTATATAGGTAATTTTTTAACCTATTTACCATCACAGTGAGATGTCCAATACATCAAATTCCACAATAACCTTCTAACCTGAACTTTTTGATACATATACCTATGTTTTTCTTTTGCATTTCTATTTTTAAAATTTCTTTATTTTATTTTATTTTCATTTATTACTTTTTTATTTTTATTTTCTAATATTCATATAGAGTTAAACTTCAAAGTAATCCCCTTTCCCCAATCAATACTACCCCTATAGGGAAACCATTTTTAATCCCCCTTTATCTTAGGAAAGTTGAGTCCTTTAACAAAGATATCAAGATACATCCAGGAAGAATCAGAACAACCTTCCTCGCTCACACCGAGAATTTATAACCACTCTCCCATCTTTTGCTTCCTCCAGTGTTTCTGTGTTTTTGTGTTTGTCCTGATAGTATATAAATCTTACACTTGGGGTTCTTTTTGACGAGGTTCTTCCTTTATTTGCTTATATATATTTTTTTCTCTTGTCATATACTTTTATCAGTCTTTTTGTTTGTCTGTTTTTGTTTGTATACTTCATAAATCTTACCTTGGGACCCATTTGGGCTGAACCTTTTCTTTTATATTCCTTCTTTCTTTCATGTCTCTCTCTCTCTTTTTTTTCTTTTTCTTTTCTTTTTTCTCTCATTTGGGTGGGGAATCCTGATTGCTCAGAAGCATTCCAGGGTGCACCTTGATTGCACCACAGTTGATACATCCAGCTACCTCTGTTCAGTCATCTCTCACCAAAATGAGTAGGAGGAGGAATGCCCAACAGAAGAAAAATACAGAGGATGGACCTTCTGCAACAGAGCTAACGGCTATCAACATAGACAATATGCCAGAAAGAGAATTCAGGCTAACAATTATCCAGGTAATAGCTAGGTTTGAGAAAGCCATGGATGACCAAATGGAATTGATTAGAGCCAAACTGAAAGTGACCAGAGATGATGTTCACAATGTTAGAACACAGCTGAAAGCTACCCGGGATGAGGTTCACAATGCTCTCAATGAGTTCCAATCTAATTGAAATTCTCTCAAAGCTAGGGTAACTGAGACAGAAGATAGAATTAGTGATCTGGAAGACAAACAGATAGAGAGAAAGGATCAGGAAGAAACCTGGAACAAACAGCTTAGAAGCCACGAAAACAGAATCAGGGAAATAAATGATGCCATGAAACGTTCCAACGTCAGAATTACTGGAATCCCTGAAGGGGAGTAGAGAAAGAAAGAAGTCTAGAAGATATAGTGGAACAAGTTCTTCATGAAAATTTTCTCAATCTCGTGAATGGAACCAGCGTTCATGTACTAGAGACTGAACAGTCTCCACCCAAGATTATAGATTCCAGAAAAACATCAAGGCACCTGATAGTCAAACTGAGGAATCATAATTGTAGACATAATCTCTTGAAAGCTGCTAGGACAAAGAGGCTCCTTACGTATAGAGGAAAGCCCATCAGAATAATGTCAGACCTGTCCACAGAGACATGGCAGCCAGAAAGGGCTGGCAAGATATATTCAGGGCACTAAATGAGAAGAACATGCAGCCAAGAATACTTTATCCAGCAAGACTGACATTCAAAATGGATGGAGAGATAAAGAGTTTCCAAGACCGGAAAGGCTTAAAAGACTATGCAACCACCAAGTCATCACTGCAGGAAATATTAAGGGGGGGGTTCTATAAGAGGAAAAATCCTAAGAATAGCATTGAACAGAAATATAGAGACAATCTACAGAAAGAAAGACTTCAAAGGTAACACGATGTCAATAAAAACGTATCTATCAAAAATCACTCTCAATGTGAATGGCCTAAATGCGCCCATAAAAAGGCACAGGGTTGCAGATTAGATAAAACAACAGGACCCATCCATATGTTATCTACAAGAGACCCATTTAGAACCTAAAGATATACCCAGACTGAAAGTGAAGGGATGGAGAAGCATCTTTCATGCCAATGGGCCTCAAAAGAAAGCCCGGGTAGCGATTCTCATATCAGACAAATTAGATTTTAAACTAAAGACTGTAGTCAGAGATACAGAAGGACATTACATCATTCTTAAAGGGACTATCCACCAAGATGATCTAAAAATTGTAAATATCTATGCCCCCAATATGGGAGCAGCCAATTACATAAGAAAACTGTTAATCAAAATAAAGAGTCATATTGATTTGAATACACTAATAGTAGGATATCTTAACATGCCTCTCTTAGAAATAGATCATCGAAGCAGAAAATCAATAAAGAAACAAGAGCATTGAATGACACATTGGACCAGATAGACCTCAAAGGTATATACAGATCATTCCACCCTAAAACAACAGAATACTCATTCTTCTCAAGTGCACATGGAACCTTCTCAAGAATAGACCACATACTGGGTCACAAATCAGGACTCAACCAATACCAAAAGACTGAGATTATTCCCTGCACATTCTCAGATCACAATGCTTTGAAAATGGAGCTCATTCACAAGGAAAATTTCGGAAGGAACTCAAACACCTGGAAGCTAAAGACCACCTTGCTTAAGAATGCTTGGATCAACCAGGAGATCAAAGAAGAATTGAAACAATTCATGGAAACCAATGAGAATGAAGACACTTCGGTCCAAAACCTATGGGATACAGCAAAGGCGGTCCTAAGGGGGAAATACATAGCCATCCAAGCATCCCTCAAAAAAATTGAAAAATCCAGAACACACCAGCTATCTCTACACCTTAAAGAACTGGAGAATCAACAACAAATCAAACCAACTCCACACATAAAAAGGGAAATAATCAAGATTAGAGCTGAGATCAATGAGGTAGAAACCAGAGATATAGTAGAACGTATCAATGAAACTAGAAGCTGGTTTTTTGAAAGAATCAATTAGGTTGATAAACCACTGGCCACACTAATACAAAAGAAAAGAGAGAAAACACAAATTCATAAAATTATGAATGAAAAGGGAGAGATCACAACGAACACCAAGGAAGTAGAAACAATCATCAGAAGTTATTATCAACAGTTATATGCCAATAAGCTAAGCAACCTAGATGAAATGGATGCATTCCTGGAAAACTATAAACTCCTAAAATTGAACCAGAAAGAAACTGACAACCTGAATAGACCAATATCTAGTAACGAGATTGAAGCGGTAATCATAAACCTTGCAAAAAACAAGAGCCCAGGACCTGATGGATTCCCTAGGGAATTCTACCAAACTTCCAAAGAAGAAATAACACCTATTCTCCTGAAACTGTTTCAAAAAATTGAAGCAGAAGAAAAATTTCCAGACTCTTTCTATGAAGCCAGCATTACCCTGATCCCCAAACCAGGCAAAGACCCTACAAAAAAGGAGAATTTCAGACCAATATCACTGATGAATATGGATGCTATGATTCCCAACAAGATCCTAGCAAACAGGACCCCACAGCACATGAAAAAGATTATCTACAATGACAAGGTGGGATTCATTCCTGGGCTACAAGGATGGTTCAATATTCGCAAATCAATCAATGTGATAGAACAAATTAATAAGAGAAGAGAGAAGAACCACATGGTCCTCTCAATTGATGCAGAAAAAGAATTTGACAAAATCCAGCATTCATTCCTGATTAAAACGCTTCAAAGTATAGGGATAGAGGGAATATTCCTGAACTTCATCAAATCTATCTATGAAAGGCCCACAGCAAATATCATCCTCAATGGGAAAAAGCTTGCAGCCTTCCTGTTGAGGTCAGGAACACAACAAGGATGCCCAGTCTCACCATCTTGTTCAACATAGTATTAGATGTCCTAGCAACAGCAATCAGACAACAAAGAGAAATAAAAGGTATCCAAATTGGCAATGAAGAAGTCAAACTCTCTTCTTTGCAGATGACATGATTCTTTATATGGAAAACCCAAAAGACTCCACCCCCAAACTACTAAAACTCATGCAGCAATTCAATAACGTGGCAGGATACAAAGTCAATGTACAGAAATCAGTGGCTTTCTTATACACTAACAATGAAAATACAGAAAGGGAAATTAGAGAATTGATTCCATTTACTATAGCACCAAGAACCATAAGATATCTGGGAATAAACCTAACCAAAGAGGTAAAGGATCTGTACTCAAGGAACTACAGAACATTCATGAAAGAAACTGAAGAATACACAAAAAGATGGAAGACCATTCCATGCTCTTGGATTGGAAGAATAAACATTGTTAAAATGTCTATACTGCCTAGAGAAATCTATACTTTCAATGCTATTCCGATCAAAATTCCACCGGTATTCTTCAAAGAGCTGGAGCAAATAATCCAAAAATTTGTATGGAATCAGAAGAGACCCCGAATAGCTAAGGAAATGCTGAAAAACAAAAATAAAACTGGGGGCATCACGTTACCTGATTTAAAGCTTTCCTACAAAGCTGTGATCACCAAGACAGCATGGTACTGGCATAAAAACAGAGTAAAACAGTGAAACAGAGTAGAAAGCCCAGATTATGGACCCTCAATTCTATGATCAAATAATCTTCACCAAAACAGGAAAAAAATATACAGTGGAAAAAAGACAGTCTCTTCAATAAATGGTTCTGGGAAAACTGGACAGCTATATGTAGAAGAATGAAACTCGACCATTCTCTTCTACCGCACACAAAGATAAACTCAGGAATCCATCAGAATCCTAGAGGAGAACATAGGCAGTAATCTCTTCGATAGCCACAGCAACTTCTTTCAAGATATGTCTCCAAAGGAAAAGGAAACGAAAGTGAAAATGAACTTTAGGGACTTCATCAAAATCAAAAACTTCTGCACAGCAAAGGAAACAGTCAACAAAACAAAGAGGCAACCCACGGAATGGGAGAAGATATTTGCAAATGACAGTACAGAAAAAAGGCTGATATCCAGGATCTATAAAGAACTCCTCAAACTCAACACACACAAAACAGATAATCATATCAAAAAATTGGCAGAAAATATGAACAGACACTTCTCCAATGAAGACATACAAATGACTATCAGACACATGAAAAAATGTTCATCATCACTAACCATCAGGGAGATTCAAATTAAAACCACATTGAGATACCACATTACACCAGTTAGAATGGACAAAATTAGCAAGACAGGAAACAACATGTGTTGGAAGGGATGTGGAGAAAGGGGAACCCTCTTACACTGTTGGTGGGAATGCAAGTTGGTGCTGCCACTTTGGAGAACAGTGTGGAGATTCCTCAAGAAATTAAAAACAGAGCTTCCCTATGGCCCTGCAATTGCACTACTGGGTATTTACACCAAAGATACAGATGTAGTGAAAAGAAGGGCCACCTGTACCCCAATGTTTATAGCAGCAATGGCCACAGTCACCAAACTGTGGAAAAAACCAAGATGCCCTTCAATGGACGAATGGATAAGGAAGATGTGGTCCATATACACGATGGAGTATTATGCCTCCATCAGAAAGGATGAATACCCAACTTTTGTAGCAACATGGACGGGACTGGAAGAGATTATGCTGAGTGAAATAAGTCAAGCAGAGAGTCAATTATCATATGCTTTCACTTATTTGGGGAGTATAACAAATAGCATGGAGGAAAAGCAGAGTTAGAGAGAAGGGAGTTGAGGGAAATTGGAAGGAGAGGTGAACCATGAGAGACTATGGACTCTGAAAAACAATCTGAGGGGTTTGAAGAGGCGGAGGGTGGGTGGTTGGGGTAACCAGGTCATGGTTATTAGAGAGGGCACAGATTGCATGGAGCACTGGGTGTGGTGCAAAAACAATGAATACTGTTACGCTGAAAATAAATTTTAAAAAATTTAAATAAATACCAAAAAAAACTCACAAAAAACAAAAAAACATTTATATCATCCATTGAATGTTCTAATATACAGCATTGCTTTAAAGAACCCACTAAAAAGAAAACCAGAAAGATAAAATAAGCAAATAGAGATGGTAAAATGAGTACTAAGAAATTCTTAATCCAAAAGATGGCAGGAAAAGAATGAGATAAAGAACATGCATCAAGATGTTACAAATAAACCTCACAACCACATCTAGAATTACAGTAAATTTAAATATTTATTCCCTTCTAGGAACATAGAACTTATTAATGAAGACAGATATGATGGGCCATAATATAAATCTCAATAAGTTTAAAGAATATTAAATTATATATGCTGCATTCTCATATCAAAATAGAATTATATTCATAATCAATAAGATATATTAAATTTTTCTATATATTTAAAAACATAGAAATAAATGTGTAAATAATAAATATTTGCCAAGGGAGACATAAATACATAAAATAGAAAATATTTGTATTACATTACAATTAAAAGACAGTGAAACACAAAATTTCTTTGGTGTAGCTGAAGGATTTCCAGAAGGATACTTATAAATTTAAATGTTTATATTAGAAAACAAGAAAAGGCTAGAAGAGAAATCTAAGGAAACAAGATGGTGGAGAAGCAGAAGGACCCTGAGCTTGTCTCCCCCCTCAAACACAGCTAGATAGTTATCAAATTATTCTGAACACACAAGAAATCAATCAGACGTCTAAGAAGGAAACAAAAACAAAAACAAAACTGCAAGTCTACAATCTACAAGTAGAAAAATGACCGCCTTTTGGCAGGTAAGAGATGTCGACGTTTACTTGGGGGAGACATAGCTGCAGGAGGCTGCAGGGAGGGAACCTGCTTACAGAGGCTACTACCTACGGTATTAGAAATGGTGGAGCAAAAAATCTGAACTTCTAAGTTCACTACTGTGGGGATGTGCCTGGATTAAAAGAACTCAGGTGGCAAAGAGGGGCAGAATCCCAGGAGTGACAGGATGGTCTGAGGATCCCCTGGATCACAGGAAGAATTGGTGGCACCAAGGTGCTCCACTGTTTCCAGGCACAGAAGCCAGGAAGCTGATAGAGAGCAGGAAGTCTTGGTACTAGCTTCCTGTTATAAACTGCAAATGGCCACACAGTCATGTGACCTTTTTCCTGGGACAGACCAGCAAGCGTGGCAATACCCTCCTCTGGAGGAACAGTGCAGGTCCACCCTGCAGCATCTTTGAAATTTGGAGTTTTGGAACTTGGTCATGCACCTGAGATAAAAGGGCTCGGATGTGGGCACAGTAATGCAGGGTTCATACAGAAATCAGGGAAACAAATAGAGTGATTGATTGCTTTTCTGTGAAGGCTCACTGAAGAGTAGGGGGTATGCGAAAGCAGGGCACACTCATGTTTATCCCAACCATTAGTGCTGAAAGCCTTCAGAGAACAAAAGAGTGCCACCTAGTGGAGGTGGGAACCATACACCAAGCCCCACCTCCCTCAGCCCTGGAGAAGCATTTCCACTGACAAGTTCGCCAGAGAATCAGCATAGCAGTCAGCTCCCCAAGAAGAACAGCACAAACAAATAGTTTTCACTGTTTATTGATCGCAGAGTGCTACAAAGCTTCAACTCAAGGAGTTGAAGTAAAACTCATGGCCAGGTAACTTAATCAATACAGACATCACTAAGATGTCTGAACTAGAATTTATTTATTCATTTTTTGAAGATTTTATTTATTTATTTGACAGAGAGATAGATCACAAGTAGGCAGAGGGGCAGGCAGAGAGAGAGGGAGAAGCAGGATCCCTGCTGAGCAGAGAGCCCAATGAGGGCCTCGATCCCAGAACCGAGATCATGACCTGAGCTGAAGGCAGAGGCTCAACCCACTGAGCCACCAGGCACCCCTGAACTAGAATTTAAAACAACAATTAATAGGATACTAGCTGGGCTTGAAAAAAGCGAAGAAGTCACTAGAGAATCCCTTACTACAGAGACAAAGGAACTAAAATCTGGTCAGCCCAAAATTAAAAATGCTACAACCAAGATGCAAACACAAATGGAGGCCATAAAAATGAGGATGGACAAAGTAGAGGAGTGAGACAGTGATATAGAAGATAAAATTATATAAAATAATAAAGCCAAAAAGAAGAGGGAAAGAAAGATAATGGATGATGAAGGTAGACTTAGGAAACTCAGTGACCTAGTAAAACATAATGGCATCCCAGAAGATGAATAGAGAGATAAAGGGACAGAAGGTTTATTCAGACAAATTACAGCTGAACACTTCCATAATCTGGGGAAGGACACAGACATCAAAATCCAAGAAGCAAGTGAACTCCCCTTAAATTCAACAAAAACTGGCCATCACCAAGACATATCACAGTAAAATTTACAAAATACACAAAAAAGAATCCTGAGAGCAGGTCCTCAACCTGAAAGAGAAGCCAGATCAAGCTTGCAGATCTGTCCACAGAGACTTGGCAGGCCAGAAAGGAGTGGAAGGAAATATTCAACATACTGAATAGAAAAAACATGCAGCTAAGGATTCTTAATCCAGCAAGGCTGTCATTCAACTATTTTGAATAGGAGAGATAAAGAGTTTTCTGAACAAAAACTAAAGGTGGTGATGACCACTAAACAGGCCCTGTAAGAAACTTTAAGGGAGACTCTATGAGTAGGAAAGAACAAAAACAAAAAAGAATAGGAAGGACTAGAGGGACGCCTGGGTGGCTCAGTTGGTTGGACGACTGCCTTCGGCTCAGGTCATGATCCCAGAGTCTTCGGATCGAGTCCCGCATCGGGCTCCCCACTCTACGGGGAGTCTGCTTCTCTCTCTGACCTTCTCCTTGCTCATGTTCTCTCTCAAATAAATAAATAAATAAAAATCCTAAAAAAAAAAAAAAAAAAAAAGATTAGGAAGGACCAGAGAACATCACCAGGAGCACCAACTCTATAGGTAACACAAAGGTACTGAATCCATGACTCTGAATGTAAATGGACTAAATGTGCCGAACACAGGACATGGATTATCAGAATGGATTAAAAAACAAGATCCATCTATATGATGCCTACCGGAGATTCATTTTATATCTAAAGACACTTGCAGATTTAAAGTGAAGGGGTGGAAAACCATCAAAAGAAAGCCAGAGTAGCCATACTTATATTAGACAAACTAGATTTTAAAATAGACGGTAACAAGAGATGAGGAAGGGTGGTATATAATAATTATGGGGTCAAGATGATCTAACAATTGTAAATATATATGCCCCCAACTTCAGAGCACCCAAATATATAAATCAATTAATAACAAACATAAAGAAACTCACTGATGATAATACAGTAATATTAGGGGATCTTAACACCCCACTTACAGCAGTAGACATCATTTAAGCAGAAAATCAACAAGGATACAATGGCTTTGAATGACACACTGGACTGGATACACTTAACAGATATATTTCATTCGAAAGCTGCAGGATACACTTTCTTCTAGACTGCACAGGGAACATTCTCCAGAATAAATTACATACTCGGTTACATATCAACCCTCAACAAATACAAAAAGATCAAGATCATAACACGCATACTTAAAGACCACAATGCAATGAAACTGGAAGTCAAACACACACACACACACACACACACAAGACCTCAGAAAATTAAAGAAGAATTTAAAAATACACGGGAGCAAGCAAAAATGAAAGCTGACATCCCCAAACTTTTGGGATGCAACAAAAGCAGTCCTAAAAGGGAAGTATACTGCAACATAGACTCACTTCAAGAAGCAAGAAAAATCTCAAATATAAAACCTAACATTACACCGTAAAGGAGATAGAAAAGGAACAGCAAATAAAGCCTAAAGCCAGTTGAAGAAGGAAATGATAAAGATCCGAGCAGAAATAAATGATACAGAAACAAATAAACAAAACAAAACCACTGGAACAGATTAATGAAGCTAAGAGCTGATTCTTTGAAAGAATTAATAAAATTGATAAACCTCTCAAGACCTAACAAAAAGAAAAGAGAAAGGACCCAAATGGATAAAATCACAAATGACAGAGGAGATATCACAACCAACACTACAGGAATACAATTATAAGAGAATACTATGAAAAATTATATGCCAACAAACTGGGAAACCTGGAATAAATGGACAAATTCCTAGAAACTTACAAACTACCAAAACTAAAACAGGAAGAAATTGAAAATTTGAACAGACCCATACCCAGCAAAGACACTGAATCAGTAATTAAACATCTCACAACAACAACAACAAAAAGTCCTGGGCCAGAAGGCTTCCCAGGGGAATTCTACCAGACATTTAAAGAAGAATTAATACCTATTCTTCTAAAAGCATCCCCAAAAGTAGAAATGGAAGGAAAATTTCCAAATTCATTCTATGAAGCCAGCATTACCTTGATTCTAAAACCAGACAAAGACCCCACTAAAAAGGAGAATTATAGGCCAATTTCCTGATGAACATGGATGTAAAAATTATCTATAAAATATTAGCAAATTGAATTCAACAGTACATTAAAAGAATTATTCACCATGATCAAGTGAGATTTATTCCTGGGCTGCAGGGGTAGTTCAATATTTACAAATCAATCAACTTGATACACTATATTAATAAAAGGAAGAATAAGAACTATATGATTCTCTCAATAGATGCCGAAAAAGCATTACACAAAAGACAGCATACTTTCCTGATAAAAAACTCTCAACAAAGTAGGGATAGATGGATCATACCTCAATATCAAAAAGGCCATGAAAGATCTACAGCTAATATCATCCTCAATGGGGAAAAACTGAAAGCCATTCCCCTCTAGTCAGGAACAAGACCAGGATGTCCACTCTCACTACTACTACTTAATGTAGTACTGGAAGTCTTAGCCTCAGCAATCAGACAACAAAAAAGAAAAAAAGCACCCAAATTGGCAAGGGGAAAGTCAAACTTTCACTACTTGCATACAGCATGATACTCTATGTAGAAAACCCAAAAGACTCCACCACATAATTGCTAGAACTCATATATGAATTCAGCAAATTCACAGGATATAAAAATCAATGTGCAGAAATTTGTTGCATTTCTAGACACCAATAATGGAGCAATAAAAAAAAGTAGAAAGGAAGAATTGATCCCATTTGCAATTGCACCAAAAACAGTAAGATGCTTAAGAACAAATCTAACTAAAGAAGAAAAAGATCTATATTCTGAAAACTATAGAACACTTATGAAAGAAATTTAAGAGGACACAAAGAAATGGAAAGCATTCCATGCTCAGGGACTGTAAAAATAAACACTGTTAAAATGTCTGTACTACCTAGAGCAATCTACACATTTCATGTAATCCCCATCAAAATACCATGAGCATTTTTCATAGAGCTATAACAAACAATCCTAAAATTTGTATAGAACCACAAAAGACCCCAAATAGCCAAAGAAATTATGAAAAAGAAAAGCAAAACTGGAGGTATCACAATTCTGGATTTCAAACTATATTACAAAGCTCTAGTCATCAACACAGATGGTACTAGCACAAAAACAGACACATAGATCAAGGGAACAGAAGAGAGAACCCAAAAATGGACCCACATCTAAATGGTCAACTAATCTTTGACAAAGCAGGGAAGAATATCCAATGGGAAAAAAGACAATCTCTTCAACAAATGATGTTGGGAAAACTGGACAGGAACATGCACAAGAATGATATCTCACCCCTTTCCTATACCATACACAAAAATAAATTCAAAATGGATGAAAGACCTTAATGCGAGACAAGAATCCATCAAAATCCTAGAAGAGAACACAGACAGAAACCTCTTTGAGCTCGGCCACAGCAACTTCTTACTAGACATGCCACCAAAGGAAAGGGAAACAAAAGCAAAAATGAACTACTGGGACTTCATCAAGATTAAAAAAAAACCTCTGCATGACAACAACAACAACAGAAACAAAACTAAAAAGCAGCCTACGGAATGGGAGAAGATATTTACAAATGACATATCTGATAAAGGGTTAGTACCCAAAATCCTACAAAGAACTTAACAAACTCAACACCCCCCCCCAAAAAAAAAAAAAACCAGTTAAGAAATAGGCAGAAGACATGAATAGATAGTTTTCCAAGAAAGACATCCAAATGACTGACAGACACATGAAAAGATGCCCAACATCACTCATCATCAGGCAAATACATATCAAAACCATGATAAAATACTATCTCACACCTGTTGGGATGGCTAAAATTAACAACACAAGAAGCAGGTGTTGGTGAGGATGTGGAGAAAGGGAAAGGCCTGTTAGTGAGAATGCAAACTGGTGCAGCTATTCTGGAGAACAGTATGGAAGCTCCTCAAAATGTTAAAAATAGAACTACCATAGTTTCCAGCAACTGCACTACTAGATATTTATACAAAGTTTACAAAAATACAGATATGAAAGCATACATGCACCCCCAATGTTTATGGCAACATTATTAGTAATAGCCAAACTATAGAGAGAGCCTAAATGTCCATCAACTAATGAGTGGATAAAGAAGTGATACACACACACACACACACACACACACACACACACACTAGAAATATTACTCAGTCATCAAAAAGAATGATATCTTGCAATGATGTGGATGGAGCTAGAGTATATTATGCTAAGTAAAATAAGTCAGTCAGAGAAAGACAAATACCATATGATCTCTCCCATGCCTAGAATTTAAAAAAGAAAACAGATGAACATATGGGAAGGGGGAAAAGAAAAAAAGGATAGAGGGGAAAAGCCATAAGAGACCCTTATGATAGAGAACAAACTAAGGGTTCATAGAAAAAGATGGGTGGGTCACAGGCTATATAGGTGATGGATGTTAAGGAAGGCACTTGTTATTGTGAGCACTGGGTGTTAGATGTATGTGATGAGTCACAGAATTCTACTCCAGAAATCAATATTGTACTGTATGTTAACTGCCTAAAATTAAATTTAAATAATAAAGAAGTAAATGAAAGAAAGGAAGAAAGAAATATAGAAAGAGAGAACAAAATCTAAACCTCCAACATAAATGTCTAGAGAAAGAAGAGGAAATAATATGCAAAAGGAAGTATTAAAAATATGGACAGGAATCAATGAAATAGAAGGTTAGACAACCATCAATGGAGAAAATCAAAGAAACCAGAGAAGTTATATTAAAAAGATCAATAAAGTTTATAAACTCTTTGAGTGACTGATCAACTTAAAATGGGAGTAAAAGCAAATTACCAAAATCAGGCACAGAGAAGGGGCCTGCCTCAGTAACCCATACCAATCAAAAGGATAATAGATAATATTTCTGCCTATAAATCTGGCAATTTAGATGAAGTAGACAAATAACTTGAAACCATAAATTATCAAATCTGACATAAGAAATATTAGAAAAACTGAATATCCATAATGGAACATATGAGAAACAAACAATAAGGAATAAAACATAATTACTTGCTCTTATTTTTACTGCTCAACTTAATACCTCAATTATCAACTAACACAATAGGACATGCGCTCACTTAGATAGAAAATTCTATTTGAGTTAAGAAATCACCAGAACTAGTAAGAATGTTCATAAAATTTGTCAAATATGTGATTCTCTTTGAAAAATAAAAGTTTGGGCACATGAGCAATACTAACTAGAAAATGTAGGAATAGGTAGCAACTAATTAATCTGACCAAATATATATGAGATCTTTTTATAAGAGATTTCTAAATCATAAAATGTCAATTTTAAAGGATCTAAATATGAAGATGTATCAAGTACATAGATGGGAACATTTTAAATGTTTTATTTTTCCTCAAAATAAACTATAGAAGTACAATTTCAATTGGAATTCCTAATATTTATTTTCCTATTTCATGAAACATACTAAAATTCACAAGAATATTAACAAATACCAAAAATAATTTGAAAAGAGGATAAAAAGGGAGTAGAGGCCCTATATGCCATGCACTTTGCACCTTCCATAAATGTAGCAATAATTATATACACAAAGGGACCGTGGGTGGCTCATAGGATGCCTGGGTGGCTCAGTCAGTTGGGCATCTGCCTTTGGCTCAGGTCATGATCCCAGGCTCCTAGGATCAAGTCCAAGTCAGGCTCCTTGCTTTGCAGGGAGGCTGCTTCTCCCTCTGCCTGATGCTCCCTCTCCCCTCTTGCGTGCTCTCTCTCTCTCTGACAAGTAAATAAATAAAATCTTTTAAAAAAAAACAGGCAACCCTTACTTTCTTGTATTTCACTATTGAGTTTTCAATTATCTGAGTTTTTAAAATCTGATTTGTACCTCACCCCTCCCCTAGAAAAATAGTTTTACTACATTATTGAATTAGGGCAGAGATTTTGACCCTTATTATGCCCAGAACTTGTAACAGTGCTTATTAAATATTTGTTGATAGAAAGAAAAGAAAATGAAAGGTATATAATAGAGATTGAACCACAAATCAGTGGAAGACTTTGGGGAAGTCACTCACCCAATGTAGAAAACCTAAAGTAAATTGCACAGTTCATGCCTACATTAAAGCAAACTGCAGATAGATTTAAGATGTAAATATCAGAGATAAAAATGTAAAAAACTATGGGTAAATAAGACTAAGAGAGTACTTTTAATGTTGGGATAGAAAAGGACTTCTTAAAAATAACCCAATAAATAAAACACTTCCAATAACAAATCATCGAAATAACTGGGCAGAAATTTTAAGAAAATAAGATGCATATAAATTTTGCTAAAGATATATATTGGAAAATTAACACATTTCAATTTATATTTAGGAATTGAAAACTAAACTAAAATTCAATATATACAGCTTTTCAGAACAAAATATCTAAAACAATGCTTTTAAATGAGACCACTGTAGTGATTGCTTCATTGTCTTTTAATACTCCTTTTCAATTCTATTTCTTTGTAATAAAGCTCCTAAATTTTTATTCAACCATCTCCCAAAATAAAGGAGTAAAAGAAGGAATAAAAAGAAGAGGAGGTAGAGAAAAGGAAGGGAGGAGGGTAGGGGGGAGGACTTTCTTCTAGCTCTATATAACCATCGGGATACATTCCAGACACTGGGTTGTGAAAAGATGTAACATGAGCAACTTCTGGGACAAGCCCTTAAAAGGAGGATGAATGTTTTTCTGTGACCTCTTTCCTCTTCCATGCTGTAGACTTGTTAGACTATGAACTCACTGATCATGTACACGAGAAAAACAGTGCACAAAGATATAGAGGATAGTCCATAGCCACCATACCAGGCATGACTTCAAAGCGATAAGGAAGTCTCAGTTTTGTTTTGGAGCAACTGGGTAGTACGCAGCAATCTATGAAGTCTTAGTTTATATACAGATTATATTAAATGGATAGCATTTACTAAAACAATTGAGAAGTAGTGGTATACTATGTATTTTATATTTATAAATTTATATATTATATTTATTAAATGTAATATATTTATGTATAATTATATTTTATATGTTATAATTATATTTTATAATTATATATTATATAAATATACATGTTAAATATTATGAATATATACTTATATATTTATAAAATATATATTTTAATGGTTGGTGATATTTCCTATAGATGCTTTTCCATTGACTATTGTAAGTATTGAACATAACACAGTTTTTATTTAAAGCCTTCATGAGGAAGCTTTGAATTATAAAGATGCTTATTTGTTCATCTAATTTTAGAAGGCACAGTCAACCAAATTGCTCTTGTTGCAAAAAAGCCAGCATGACAGCTAAGAGGTGATACATAATAGCCCTGACTTCTTTCATGCCTTTACGGAAATAATGAAAATCAATGGGTAGAGAAAAAGCATACGTAAGTTTTTCAAGGAAAATAGGATAAAAGGGGTTTCTAACTATAATTTGGAAAATCTGATTATCATGTACCTTTTCTACCAAGCAATATTCTAATGAATAGCAAAGTCAGGGTAACATCCTACAAGTGTAAACCAAAGAAATTATGCATAAAAGAATATGTGTTAGGAAAGAACCTAATGTTCAAATTCTGGAAAAGTATTTTGCAAACACAGATATTTAAAAGGCTACAGGGTAAGACCTAGCCTCTCAGTCACAGCAATACATTCTCTTTAGACTATCATGTGAATAGTATATTACTTTGAATGTCTTTCTGTTTTCTAGAAAAAAATTACATTGGAACAAAGTTTGTATTTTTAATATAGGTTTATTTAACATATAAATAAATGCATGCAAGTGTGAATAGCAGTACCCCAATAACACATATTTCTTTTCAATTCATAAATCTCAAAGCTTACATCCTTGAATGTCTTTATGATAAATTTAAAATTCCAGGCTAGAATATTTGTTTCCATTCCAAGTAAAGATGGTGAGGCTGTAATTTAGAATGGACTGGTAAATGAAGTTATTACACTATCAACAGAATAGTTACTAGAGGACAGATTTTGAAGAGCAGTTACCAAGTTTATAAACCCAAACCAAAAGGTTTAAAAGAAAAAGTGATATATACATGTGACATAAAAAAAAAAACAAAAAATATTCACGAACTCAACTATCATTGGTACCCCCACTATTTTATGCGTATACAAATTAGTCTTATATAATAAATTATATTCAAGAAATCAAATTTTTTTTCAATAAAGCTCAAATTACATTCAGGATAACAGACTTCAAATTTTATCTCTTCAAATAATAATGGCTTGATTTATTTTCATCATATAGAGATGGGGGAACTGGGAGGCCATTCATATAGAACACTCATTCTTTATAGTCTGAAAGAAAGCAAGGAGAGTAATTTCTAGGAAATAAATATAATATAAAGCAAAATGCATCCAGCCAAAAATTTGAGAATGTGATCTCTTACGAGAGGCAAAGTTAAGAATGTTCTTTTCTCATCTCCATGAAAGATCAGGAAAGGAGATTTATACTTGGATTAATTAGGTTAGGCCAATTTGAGCAGCTATCATCCCTACGAAGTAGTAAAATGATTGACTCTTGAGTTTCATTTTAGAAAACCTGAGGGAATTCTTCATTTAGACAAATGAAAGAAGGATAGATACAAAGTTTACTAATGAAAAGAGTATATTCTCAATTTAGAGTCAGAACATGGAGATAAATGAGCCACGCAAAGCCCCTCATTTAACCTGCGTGATGTCATGTGACCCAGAATCACTACCCTCTTTCCCTGCCTCCTCATGCTTTCCCTGGGTTCCAGCGGGGCTGGCCTCTTGCTATTCTTCAGACTTACCAGGTAGACTCCAGGTTCAAGGCACTTGCACTTCCGTTTTTTCTAAATGGAATATCTGCTCTCTACATAACCAAGTTGCTACCTCCCTCACTTTATCTAATGTCACTTGTTACCTAGTGAGTGAGGCAAGGTAAAGATCTTACTTTGTTTGTATTGGTTTTGTCCCAAACTCTAATGTAGTACTTACTAAATTTGGCTTCATCAGAGGATGTAGAGATAGGAGGCAGAAAAAAACTAGAAGTAAATGAGATTGCTCTCCCCAGGAAACCATCTCCAAAATTTTGGCTTTCACTGCTTTGATGATGAAAAATGCAAGTCTAGTGTTCTTTGATTTGATCAATCTGTGACAGCATTCATTCATTCTCCCTGCTACGCTGAGGAGTAGAAGGTGGGGAGAGAGGAGACAATCCCTGACATTAATTTTCATGCTCAACTAACTTTCCTGGTTCTAGTAACACGACAATAATATATATCTATGGGAGTATTGTAAGGTTAGGATAATCTCTACTTAATACGAGTTGCTGACTATTTTGTATCAATGAAGCCAGTGCCTCAGGACTGCGATTCTCCTACCATAATGTTCAGGCCATTTGTTGATTTTTCATCATCTATTTTTGAATGAGGAAACTAGGAATCTAAACTTAGAAAGAATAAAAGGTCAAGAAGACTTAACTAAGAGTATTTAAGTCTGATCTCAAGTAAACATTCAGAACCCTCCTTTATTTCTTCAGACGTAAAGCATAGGGTCTTGCCTGCATGAGTGTTTTCTAAAGTAAGATGACATAAAAAGAGAAATAAATACATAGGACAAAAGATGAACTGTAAAGGACATCATCTTGTCTTTAATACTGTCCCTGCTAATGTGTGTGAGCTGATAGATTCACAATGTGTTTTGCATTACAATTCCCTTAATGATAACTACATTACATCGATAATAAAATGGCAGTAGATTTGGGTGAAAAAAAAATATCAAAATGTTAAAAGCTGACTAAAGAAATTGCCATCTCTTACCATTTTGAGCAATTCACAGGCTCTTGAGGTATCAGCAATTTCAATAATTACTCTGAACTATTCTGTATACATACTAATAGGCAGAGAGCAAATACATTTTTTCTTATTGCACATTCACAGTAAGAAAAAGGTTCTGAACAAATGTTGATGAGCAGTTTGTCTCTGACACTCTCAGCTCACCCACAACTCAAGTCTTCCTTTTTAATGATGTACTTATTTCATGTGCATTATCTCAAAGAGATAATGGAAATAAAATAATATGTATTAAATGTTTCTTAGTGGTGAAATCATACTGTGTTTTTAGTCAGAGGTTCACTCCTATTCATCATGACTTATATGCTAAAGAAGGAATCTTCTCAGTAAGCCAGAGTCCTATCAATGGTTACCCTGTCATAATAATAAATAACTGAAGCCATGGCCATTTCAGGACACAAAACAATAACACGCAGACTAGGTAAGAGTGATACAGCCACAACTGGATTTTAGAGATCACCTATCTCAATACCTCATATTCCAAGCAAGGATAGTGAGATAGCAAGGACAGAGAGCTCATCAATGGCCTAATTCAGAATCTGTGTTTTCCAATAACTCCTTAAAGACCATTATGTCCTTTGTCTGTAATGTTTCTTCTCTACCTGCTGACCCACCCCAACTTCACTCAGCCTGGTGAGCTCCTTTTTATCAACCAATATTCAAATAAAATGGAAGGGAGCATTCTCTTTACCATGCCTGTTCCCCCTCCTCGTTGCCACCACCACATTTGTCCTCACCACGAACCTCCATAAAAGCCCATAATTCTAAGACACATGTAAGCCTATTGCAATTAATTTTTAAAATCTGCCTCTAGTTGAGAAACCTGCTTAAATAAGAACAGTATCTTATTTATGGTTGGATCCCTGTGTCTGACAAAGCTGCTGTCACAGAGGGGACACACAAGAAATGCTCCTTGGCAACTGAAAGAAAAGCATATGTCGCCAAGTGTGATGGCTTAAATACAAAATCCCATACTTCACTGGAAAGGAGAGCTTCTGGTTTAATGATGTAAGATATACTACAGACACTATGAGGTTGTGCTGAGACTGAATACTATTTATGTTCTTTTACAGACCTCTGTGATACACAAAATCTATTTTTCCAGGGTTTCAAAGAAAGGCAGTTTCTTGGCACCTGGACAGGTATAAGCAGAACTCAAGTAGAAGGAAAGCCACATCTCATTAGTATCTAATTTCTGAACAGGCAATGTGCAGTAGAAGTAATGAGCAAAATAAATACAGCAAAATTTAAATCACTGACAAAGACTGAAATATGAGAAATCAGGTACTGAGACTTCTATGTAGTTAGGATTTAAATTTAAAAATGCTCAGCCTCATAAAAAGTAGCATGGACAAAAAAGTGCATTAATGTAAAGTATTGGCAAAACAAAACAAAAGGAGTCTGATAAATAGACCACAAACAGAACAATTTCCATTAAATACACCTGCCTAATTGTACACCATCCTATTGCCCTATGGAATATCACATTAGGAACTTCAGTTACTTTTTCCAGGGACACCATCCACAAAATCCTCCCAGTGTAGTTGAACTTCCCTTGCTCACCCTTTGATCCTCATCTAAATTTTTGCCACTACCCCTAACCCAAACAGTTACACAAACAGGCTGACATTAAGTTAAATGGGAAACATTACCAAATTCCTATTATTGTTTTGGAACTATTACCATGGACTTCTCAACTTTTTCCATAATTTGGCTGTTGTGTTGTAGTTATATTTGTTTCTTTGGGGTAAATACCTAATAGTGTAATTGAATGGATAAGGAAGATCTTGTATGTGTGTGTGTGTGTGTGTGTGTGTGTGTACACATACATATACACATGTGTGTATATATGTGTATATACATACATATACCCATATACATACATACACGCATCAGATACACATATGTCTGACATATGTGTACATATACACATATGTATATATATATACATACACACACACACACACATACACAATGGAATCTTACTCGGCCATCAGAAAGATGAATACTTACCATTCACATCGACATGGACAGAACTGGAGGGCATTATGATGAGTGAATTAAGTCAATCAGAGATAGACAATTATCATATAGTTATACTCATATGTGGAATGTTAGAAATAGTGCAGAGGATCTAGGGGAAAGGGAGAGAAAATTGAACGGGAAGTAACAGAGGAAGACAAACCATGAGGGAATCTTAACTATAGGACTAAACAAGCTCAGGACTGCTGGGGGGAAGTTGGAGAAGAAGTGGGTGGGAAGTTGGTGGGGTAATTGGGTGATGAGCATTAACGAGGGCATGTGATGTGATGAGCACTGGGTGATATACAAAACTGATGAATTACTGAAATCATCTGAAACTAGTGATGTACTTTATGTTGGCTAATTGAATTTAAGTTTAAAAAAAGAAACAATCACCCATGAGTCTCATATTTCCGCATATCTTCTGATCAAAGGCATTGCCTGCTTTTGTTCTGGATTATCTTTTCAAGGATGTTTACAAAGCAAACAACATCGGTATATATAGTTTCTTATACAGGAAAACAGAGTAGATTTATTTGTTTTCCAGAATAATAAAGCAAATGTCTCCCTCTGGGACAAAGACTGAGCAGGTTTGTTTGAAATGTTGTCTTTAAAGGATTGTGTTTCCTCGAAAATCAGAATTTCTCAGCTGTGACACAAAAGCACTATATGAACATAAGTCACATAGGCTATCTCAGGTCCTCTTTGTGGTATTTGAGGGGCAGCTTATGCTGCCTGGTATACTCTGTGTAATAAAGTCCTTTGTTGGGGCGCCTGGGTGGCTCAATGGGTTAAAAAGCCTTTGCCTTGGGCTCAGGTCATGATCTCAGGGTCCTGGGATCAAGCCCCACATCGCTCAGCAGGGAGCCTGCTTCCTCCTCTCTCTGTGTCTGCCTCTCTGACTACTTGTGATCTCTGTCTGTTAAATAAATAAATAAAATCTTAAAAAAAAAAAAAAAAAAAGAAGTCCTTTGTCTCTGACCCACCAAAACTCATGTCTTCTGCTAGCATCTAGGACATGGAGGCAGATAACTTATAAGCTTTCAAGCAGGGAAAAATCTCCTATCCTTCACAGTTCTTGACAATTATATGTTCAAAATGATTCCAGTGCTATAAATATAGTGATAGGTGACCACTAAGCCCCTCCTCTAATAAGGTTTGTATTTTACAGAGAGAGATAAACAAAACCCCATTTAAATAACAAAGACCATGATAACTACAATTCCACAAAAGTACTATCATGGAAGGAAACAGGGAGCTGTGAGAAAGAATACCTGCAGATATAGAGGGTAGGATCTGAGGAAAAAAGATCTCTTAATAAATGATGTTTAAACTGGGACATGAATTGTAAGAAAGGGTCTTCCACCAGCAGTATGAGGTAGGAGTGTTCCAGGTATACATCAAATCCAAGGGTTCTAAGGTAGGAAAGACTTTGGTTATCAGAAGATCAATACAGCTAGAGCAAAGTAAGAGGAAGAAAAAATTGTTTCAAAGTTATATAGGAAAGGTTGGAACAATCCCCAGCAGATAACAGGTTCTGGAAGGAGGTGGTAAGAAATTTAGATTTTCCGGGCGCCTGGGTGGCTCAGTGGGTTAAGCCGCTGCCTTCGGCTCAGGTCATGATCTCAGGGTCCTGGGATCGAGTCCCGCATCGGGCTTTCTGCTCAGCGGGGAGCCTGCTTCCCTCTCTCTCTCTCTCTCTCTGCCTGCTTCTCCATCTACTTGTGATTTCTCTCTGTCAAATAAATAAATAAAAAATCTTAAAAAAAAAAAAAAAAAAAAAAAGAAATTTAGATTTTCCAAGTAAAACTGAATTTTTTTAAGAGAAAAGAAGTCACTGGTCGTGGAAAGAAATGATACTCAATTTCTGTCTTAAAAAGATTACTCAGATTTGTTTTAAGTAAATATATCTGAAAAGGGTAAATAGAATCAGAGCAATAGGGCAGAAACAATAGACTATAGGGGGGCTATTATTAAGTTCTAGACAACAGATGAAAGTATACTAGAGTAGGGTAATGGGAATGGAGATACAGACATTAGAAAGAATCAACATATATTTTAGAGGTAGAATGGACAGGATTAGGGTTCAGTGTTGACAGTGAATGAAAGTAAGAAGGAAAACTAATGCCAGCATTATTGGCAAAACCAACTGTATTCATTCATTTCCTCCCTGCACATTTCTTGAGGACCACATGAATGTAAGGTACTCTTTTAGGACATGGGAGTACAACAGTGAACAAAATAAAATCCCTGCTCTAAAGCAATTTGCATTCTAGGGGGGAGGTGGAAACAATTAATAAATAAAAATTGGAGAAATATGCAATGTTAGGAAGTGGTAAGCACTACTGGACAGAAATGAGATAGGGTCACTGGATAGAGGATAAAGAGGGTCTCTTTAGATTGTGTGGTTAGGAATGGCTTTTGCTGAGGAAGTGACACCTGAGAAGAGACCTGCATGAAGGGGGTGAATCAGCCAGGCTGTTACTGGTATGATATCTGGGTATTTCAGGCAGCAGGGCAAATATAAATGTCTTGGGGTAGGTGAGTTCAAGGATTATGGTTTCATTTACATTAGTGTTTCTGGCTCTAATTCTTGATTCAAGTTTTCCTTTACCTTCTCTCAAAAGCTTAATTAAGTAATTAAACAAACACAGCCATGCCCACCTTGTTAATCACTGTGTTCCTCCTAGCATGGCATGAGGCAGAGATTTGGCTCCCGATAACCACTAGCTCCAAATTAACACTTCCTTCTCTGGCAAAATCAGTGTTTTCTTTAAAAAAGAGAGTCTCACAGAATATAATTTTTTGAAACCTAGTCTCACTCAGAAATAATTTATTTTTCCTGGTCCCTGTCCAGTCTCCTGTGATTCACCGCCTTCCTCGACCTCTCAGGGGATTCAGCACATTCCTGTTTAGCTTGATCTTTGTCACCTGCATACAAACTTGCCTTTCCTTAGGCCACCCTAAAAAAAAAAAAAAAAAAAAAAAAAAAAAAGGTGGGGGTTGGGGAAGGAGAAGGAGGAGGGAGAGGAGGCTGGAGGGGAGGAAGGGAGGGAATGGAGGAGGAAAGAGGACAGTTTTAAAGTTCCACTTGTCTTCACATGCCTCCTCCAAATAGTGCCCCATTTTGTATGATACCCTTCACAGTAAATTCACAGTAAAGCTGTCAAAAGAGCTGTGTATGGTCACTCCTTCCTCATGTTCTAGTTGTTCTTTATGAATACTGTCAATTCAGCCTTCTCTCTGTTTTCCTAACCTGTCATGGGAAAAGTATGCTGATTTTATTATTCTTCTAAAAGATGTAGTTTTGACTTTTTTTTTAGTTCTGTTTTACCTCGTCCTAATTAATTCCTGCCCCTGTAATAATAAAGGCTAACCACAAAATTCTAAGCAAAGTCCTGTAGCCCTGTATCTTCTATATATTTACTCACTCAACCCTCACCACAATTCTGCAAGGCAGGTGCTATTACTATCACCCATACATTATAGATGAGGAAATCGAAGAGCTTATGTTACTTGCCCAAGGTCAAAAAACTATTAAGAGGGAAAGGAGAGATTCATATGTAGACAGTCTGGCTTCAGAGGCAATGCCTCTTTATTAAAGCCTATCTCTATTTGCTTTGGGTTTATTCCACAGTTTATTTTTTTAACTTTAAAGTTGGATATTTAACACAGAAATTTTAGCCCTTTTTTCTAACAAAAAAACTTAAGGCTATACATTGCCAACTGAGTTATATTTCATTTACATTTCACAACTTGTGATATGTGATAATTTTAAAAATCAGTCCTATTTTCTTTTCTTTTTTTTTTTAAAGATTTTGTTTATTTATTTATTTATTTGACAGAGAGAGATCACAAGTAGGCAGAGAGGCAGGCAGAGAGAGAGAGAGATGAGGAAGCAGGCTCCCTGTTGAGCAGAGAGCCCGATGCGGAACTCGATCCCAGGACCCTGAGATCATGACCTGAGCCGAAGGCAGCGGCTTAACCCACTGAGCCACCCAGGCGCCCCAATCAGTCCTATTTTCTAATATCCATGTTGATTTCTTATTTGATCTCCCTATTATTAACAACACTGTCTTCAAAGTTCTAAATTCATGGGAGTTTCCTGATTACTTATTACTAGATTTCTACTTTCAGAACAAATGTCAGACAACGCTATCTGTATGATACTTACCTTGTAAAATTGGTTTAAGCATGCTTTCTAATAAAGGATGAAGTCAATTTTCATACATGTCCTTGTATGTTTGTTTGAAATAAATTGTTGAATCTCTACTGTCAGGTGTACTGTCTTTCATATGATCATTAGACACAGTTTATTGACTGTGTTAATTCTCCAATATTTTACTGATGCTTGGCCTGTTTGATCTATCAATTATTCAGATAAGTTAAATACCCAAATGTAGGAGTATACCTTCTATTTCTTTTTGTGGTTTCACAAATATTTGTATTATATACTTTTGAAATTATCTGGAAGTGTATGCATGTAAATAATTTTTAGGAGTGCCTGGGTGGCTCAGTGGGTTAAATCCTCTGCCTTCAGCTCAGATCATGATCCCAGGGTCTTGGAATCGAGCCCCTCATTGGGCTCTGCTTAGCACAGAGCCTGCTTCCTCCTCTCTCTCTCTCTCTCTGCCTGCTTCTCTACCTACTTGTAATCTCTGTAAAATAAATAAATAAAATCTTAAAAAAATACCTTTTAAAAATAATAATAATTTTTATTTTTATATAATCTGGGTGAATTGAATTTTTTATCATCATGCAGTGACAGTTTATCTTCAATGAGGACTTTTATATTAAAGAGAACTTTGACATTAATATAATTACACAAGTTCCCTTAGGTTATTTTTTCCTAGTTTTTAATATTTTTGGAAGATTTTATTTCTTTGAGAGAGAGAGAAAGCATGAGAGGGGAGAAGATCAGACAGAGAAGCAGACTCCCCATGGAGCCAGGAGCCCGATGCAGGACTCAATCCGAGGACTCTGGGATCATGACCTGAGCTGAAGGCATTTACTCAACCAACTCAGCCACCCAGGTGCTCCCTAGTTTTTAATTTTTACTCATCATTTGTATATTTTCGTGATCTCAAAACTGTGTTTTAGGGGCTTCTGGGTGGCTCAGTTGGTTGAGCATCTGACTCTTGATTTCTGCTCAGGTCATGATCTCAGGGTCCTGAGATTGAGCCCCCCATATCAGGCTCTGTGCTGGTTGTGGAGCCTGATTAAGACTCTCTCGGAGCGCCTGGGTGGCTCAGTGAGTTAAGACGCTGCCTTCAGCTCAGGTCATGATCTCAGGGTCCTGGGATCGAGTACCCCATCAGGCTCTCTGCTCGGCAGGGAGCCTTCTTCCTCCTCTCTCTACCTTCCTCTCTGCCTATTTCTGATCTGTCTCTGTCAAAGGAATAAATAAAATTTAAAAAAAAAAAAAGACTCTCTCTCTCTTCTCCCTGCTCTCTCTTTATCTAAAGTAGTAATAATAATAATAATAATAATAACAATAATAAAATTTAAAATTACATTTTATAAAAATCATATAGGTCAATTTGGCTACAAATGTGGAAACATTTTTGTGTTTTATTGGAACATTTAACCTAATTATATTTATTATCTTAACTGATGGCTTATTATTACCATCTTATTTTGTGCCTTTACTTAATTCTTGTGTTTTCTTTTTCTCTCATTTCTCAACTTCATTTGATTGAGCATTATATTTTTCTCATTTTTTTCCTATTATATTTGGAAAGCTATAAACTCCATTTTTTTATTTTGCTACCCTAGAAATAATAAATACTTATCGCTAATATGTCAAATGTGAAAATCCATCGTTGATGTAATATATAATGACATATATCACATATAGTATATATGATATATATCACTGTAATACATAGAATTCCAGTTATTATATATATATATAGTAGAATATATATTAAAAAGCCTTAATATAAATATCATCTTCATGATTTATGGATATTATTTGGGGTTTTTTTGCTTCTTGATTTTTTTTATATTCCACAGCACATTCATATTATCATGGCTTCAGATATGTTCACATATGAGATTTTTATTCCTCCTTGCAAGTCAAAGTTACCATTTGTAATCACTTTCATTCTGCCTAAACAGATTCTTTAAGAATACCTATTATGAGAGTGTGCTGTCACTAAAATCTCTCATGTATCTTTCATGAAATGTTTTTTTTTGAGTCTTTTCACTGGATATGGTATTCTCATTTCTGTTCAAATGTTAACTAACCAGAGAAGTTTTCCAGACCCAACACTCAAACTCTATCCTGCTTATGTTCTTCGTACCAATTCTCCCTATCTCATATGTACTTATGTGGGTCTTCTTTCTCCCTTCCCTCCTAGAATCTAAGTGCCAAAAGGGAAGAAACAGAATGTTATGTTCACCAATGATTTTCTAGGTACTAATACAGCCTCTTGACTGCAATAAGCCCTTCATAAATATCTACTTTGGAATAAATTCTTGAATTAGGAATCTTTAGTACTAAAACAATGTTAATTTTTGCCATAAATATAGGAATCTCTTCTGCCTGATTCCTTTGTAGTTTCATTCCCTACACTGTGTTTATAATTGATATATCTTTAATAAGTAATCATGGATTAATAAACAAATGAGTAAAAAAGCTTATATACTTTATTTTCCATAAACAAGGATGAGGGAATCACAAAGAATATTGGAGATAATAGAGAATTATGAGGCACTAACCCCCAAACTCTAACTTCTTCCCTTTAGATTCTAACAGAGAATAGTTTATCCAAGCATTCTTGGACTCTGCCCAAGATGTGGCAGCATTAGTGAAAGTTTTCTTCTATTCAACTTACTTAGAAACAAAGTGATCTCTCTTACATTTATATCCAATCAGTTCATACCACAAGGATACAAATGTATAAAGTAATCTAGCAAAAAAAAAAAAAAAAATCAAATTAACTGGCAAAAGAAGAATGTGTGCAGATAAATTTTAAAAATTAATTTTGTATTAATTTGTGTGGCAGATCTTCTAAACCTAATGAAATAAAAACTAACTCATAAGAATATACAAAACAAGAATAAAATAGTTTTAAAAGTAGCTCAAAAACAGACTCACAGGAATGGTCTTGAGATTTTGGATTTCCAAGGCAAGGAGAATTTTGCACACACTGCTACATCAGTAGAACATATAGACTTTAAATAATTTTTGCTGTCATGGACACAAAAACATATCAAGTTACCACAGTATTTTAATATAAGAAAAACTTTTAACATTAAAAGCTAGGAAGGGAAATAATCTCAAAATATTTATTTGAAGTGAATAAGTCCAGCTTATGAAAACTTTACTAACTTACCTTCCTTATTCCCATTTTGTCTTTGTCCTGTCAAAATTTTATCACAGAGTCTAGCAAGCCACAGACAGGAATTGGCAAGCAAGAATTGGAAATAGGTATTTTAACATCTATCTATTGTCTGGCCTACCAATTCCTGAAATGTTACATCAAAACACTTCTTTCACCCATTCTGTGAATATTCCAATGAGACCTAATAATTGATAAGTAGTAAGTTGAAGACTCAGACTCTTTGATGTTGTTTTCATTGTAACCTCATTTTTAAAATCATGTATTTTCTTATTTTTCCAAAGAAATATTCATGTATTAATTAAGGAACTATAAGTAAAACACTTTTCCCCATGAGTACAATTTTTTTTCTCCCATGAGTACAATTTTTAAGTGAAGGTAAGAACAAGTAGGGTTGGAAAGAGTTAATGGAGAACAGTAAAATAGGCATTTGGCACCATGATATAAGCAAGTAATAGATGTCTATGAGGGAAGTTAGCTAATTCTGCTGTAATAAACTACAAGAGTTAATGACCCAAGCTGCATTTCCCCCTTAGCTTCTTCACAAGTATCAATTCTACTGAAATATTCATTTCTCCAGTCCCTGAATTCTAATAATAATATTTGATCACTCAATCACAATAAAATTGAGAAAACGACTAAGCAGTTAACTTGGTTTAAAGCTAAACAATGCACCATTAGCAGAGGTTTGCTTTCTTCTGTCAAGTCTCTCCTCACTCTATGTTGATTAAGTTGTCCCCTAATCAGTATTAACCTGATTCTGATCCCCAGTCACAGGAAGATATAAAGACTCAGTTTAGATCATATATCTCATTATTCTTTAAGTGAACTAAATTTTTTAGAAATAGAAATAGCATAAGACAAAGACTCTATGACAATGTCTATGAAATGAGGTAATATTTATTCTTTAAAGATGTGCTTTCAAAAAATAAATAAATAGGGAGGAGTCAAGATGGCGGAGAAGTAGCAGGCTGAGACTACTTCAGCTAGCCGGAGATCAGCTAGATAGCTTATCTAAAGATTGCAAACACCTGAAAATCCATCCGCAGATCGAAGAGAAGAAGAACAGCAATTCTGGAAACAGAAAAACAAACACTTTCTGAAAGGTAGGACGGGCGGAGAAGTGAATCCAAAGCAATGGGAAGATAGACCCCGGGAGGAGGGGCGGGCTCCCAGCAAGCCGCAGAGCAAGGGCTCACAAAATCAGGACTTTTAAAAGTCTGTTCCACTGAGGGACAAAGCTCCAGAGGCTAAAACGGGGCGAAGCCCACCCGGGGTCAGTGTGGCCTCAGGTCCCGCAGGATCACAGAAGGATAAGGGGTGTCTGAGTGTCGCAGAGCTTGCGGGTATTGGAAAGGGGAAAGCCGGCTACAGAGACAGAACCGACACTGAGCTCGCAGCTCGGGGTTACCTTGGATCGGTCGCAGGCTCGGTGAGCTCGGATCGCGGCCAGATGTCAGGAAGATGGGAGTAACTGGGTGCTGTTCTCTGAGGGCGCACTGAGGAGTGGGGCCCTGGGCTCTCGGCTCCTCCGGGCCTGAGACTAGGAAGCCGCCATTTGTATTCCCTCCTCTGGAACTCTATGGAAAGCACTCAGGGAACAAAAGCTCCTAAAAGCAAACCCCAGCGGATTACTCACCCCAGCCCCTGGTAAGGGCGGTGCAATTCCGCCTGGGGCAAAGACACTTGAGAATCAGTACAACAGGCCCCTCCCCCAGAAGATAAACAAGAAATCCAGCCTAGACCAAGTTCACCTACCAAGGAGTGCAGTTTCAATACGAAGGAGAGCAGCAGAATTCCAGAGGAGGAGAAAGCAAAGCACGGAACTCATGGCTTTTTCCCTGTGATTTTTCTTAGTCTTGCAGTTAATTTAATTTCTTTCTTTTTCATTTTTTGTTTTTTTTCTCGCCTTCTGGTAAAATTATCTTTTAACCTTTACCTTTTTCTTTCTAACGTTTTTTAACTAGTTTATCTAATATATATATTTTTTCTTTTTATATTTTTCTTATTTGTTTTCTTGTTTTTAATTCTTTTCTTTTCTTTTTTTTTTCTTTTTTATTTCTTCCTTTTTGAACCTCTTTTTATCCCCTTTCTCCCCCCTCACCATTTGGGATCTCTTCTAATTTGGTTAAAGCATATTTTCCGGGGGATGTTGCCACCCTTTAATATTTTACTTGCTCCTTCATATACTCTTATCTGGACAAAATGACAAGGCGGAAAAATTCAGCACAAAATAAAGAACAAGAGGCACTACCGAAGGCTAGGGTCCTAATCAATACAGACATTGGTAATATGTCAGATCTAGAGTTCAGAATGACAATTCTCAAGGTTCTAGCCAGGCTCGAAAAAGGCATGGAAGATATTAGAGAAACCCTCTTGAGAGATATAAAAGCCGTTTCTGGAGAAATAAAAGAACTAAAATCTAACCAAGTTGAAATCAAAAAAGCTATTAATGAGGTGCAATCGAAAATGGAGGCTCTCACTGCTAGGATAAATGAGGCAGAAGAAAGAATTAGTGATATAGAAGAACAAATGACAGAGAATAAAGAAGCTGAGCAAAAGAGGGACAAACAGCTACTGGACCACGAGGGGAGAATTCGAGAGATAAGTGACACCATAAGACGAAACAACATTAGAATAATTGGGATTCCAGAAGAAGAAGAAAGAGAGAGGGGAGCAGAAGGATTACTGGAGAGAATTATTGGGGAGAATTTCCCCAATATGGCAAAGGGAACGAGCATCAAAATTCAGGAGGTTCAGAGAACGCCCCTCAAAATCAATAAGAATAGGCCCACACCCTGTCACCTAATACTAAAATTTACAAGTCTCAGTGACAAAGAGAAAATCCTGAAAGCAGCCCCGGAAAAGAAGTCTGTAACATACAATGGTAAAAATATTAGATTGGTAGCTGACTTTTCCACAGAGACCAGGCAGGCCAGAAAGAGCTGGCATGATATTTTCAGAGCACTAAACGAGAAAAACATGGAGCCAAAAATACTATATCCAGCTAGGCTATCATTGAAAATAGAAGGAGAGATTAAAAGCTTCCAGGACAAACAACAACTGAAAGAATTTGCAAACACCAAACCATCTCTACAGGAAATATTGAAAGGGGTCCTCTAAGCAAAGAGAGAGCCTACAAGTGGTAGATCAGAAAGGAACAGAGACTATATACAGTAACAGTCACATTACAGGCAATACAATGGCACTAAATTCATATCTCTCAATAGTTACCTTGAATGTTAAGGGGCTAAATGCCCCTGTCAAAAGACACACAAAAAAAACAAAAACCATCTATATGTTGCCTCCAAGAAACTCATTTTAAGCCCGAAGACACCTCCAGATTTAAAGTGAGGGGGTGGAAAAAAATTTACCATGCTAATGGACATCAGAAGAAAGCAGGAGTGGCAATGCTTATATCAGATCAATTAGATTTTAAGCCAAAGACTAATAAGAGATGAGGAAGGACACTATATCATACTCAAAGGGTCTGTCCAACAAGAAGATTTAACAATTTTAAATATCTATGCGCCTACGTGGGAGCAGCCAACTATATAAACCACTTAATAACAATATCAAAGAAACACATCAACAATTATACAATAATAGTAGGGGACTTTAACACTCCCCTCACTGAAATGGACAGATCATCCAAGCAAAAGATCAGCAAGGAAATAAAGGCCTTAAACGACACCCTGGATCAGATGGACATCAAGATATATTCAGAACATTTCATCCCAAAGCAACAGAATACACATTCTTCTCTAGTGCACAAGGAACATTCTCCAGAATAGATCACATCCTCGGTCCTAAATCAGGACTCAACCGGTATCAAAAGATTGGGATCATTCCCTGCATATTTTCAGACCACAATGCTCTAAAGCTAGAACTCAACCACAAAAGTAAGTTTGAAAAGAACCCAAATACATGGAGACTAAACACCATCCTTCTAAAGAATGAATGGGTCAACCGGGAAATTAAAGAAGAATTGAAAAAAATCATGGAAACAAATGATAATGAAAATACAACAGTTCAAAATCTGTGGGACACAACAAAGGCAGTCCTGAGAAGAAAATATATAGCGGTACAAGCCTTTCTCAAGAAACAAGAAAGGTCTCAGGTACACAACCTAACCCTACACCTAAAGGAGCTGGAGAAAGAACAAGAAAGAAACCCTAAGCCCAGCAGGAGAAGAGAAATCATAAAGATCAGAGCAGAAATCAATGAAATAGAAACCCAAAAAAACTATAGAACAAATCAACGAAACTAGGAGCTGGTTCTTTGAAAGAATTAATAAAATTGATAAACCCCTGGCCCAACTTATCAAAAAGAAAAGAGAAAGGACCCAAATAAATAAAATCATGAATGCAAGAGGAGAGATCACAACTAACACCAAAGAAATACAAACTATTATAAGAACATACTATGAGCAACTCTACGCCAATAAATTTGACAATCTGGAAGAAATGGATGCATTCCTAGAAACATATAAACTACCAAAACTGAACCAGGAAGAAATAAGAAGCCTGAACAGACCCATAACCAGTAAGGAGATTGAAACAGTCATTAAAAATCTCCAAACAAACAAAAGCCCAGGGCCAGACAGCTTCCCAGGGGAATTCTACCAAACATTTAAAGAAGAACTAATTCCTATTCTCCTGAAACTGTTCCAAAAAATACAAATGGAAGGAAAACTTCCAAACTCATTTTATGAGGCCAGCATCACCTTGATCCCAAAACCAGACAACGATCCCATCAAAAAAGTCAGCTATAGACCAATATCCTTGATGAACACAGATGCGAAAATACTCAACAAAATACTAGCCAATAGGATTCAACAGTACATTAAAAGGATTATTCACCACGACCAAGTGGGATTTATTCCAGGGCTGCAAGGTTGGTTCAACATCCGCAAATCAGTCAATGTGATACAACACATCAATAAAAGAAAGAACAAGAACCATATGATACTCTCAATAGATGCTGAAAAAGCATTTGACAAAGTACAGCATCCCTTCCTGATCAAAACTCTTCAAAGTGTAGGGATAGAGGGCACATACCTCAATATCATCAAAGCCATCTATGAAAAACCCACCGCAAATATCATTCTCAATGGAGAAACACTGAAAACTTTTCCGCTAAGGTCAGGAACACGGCAGGGATGTCCATTATCACCACTGCTATTCAACATAGTACTAGAGGTCCTAGCCTCAGCAATCAGACAACAAAAGGAAATTAAAGGCATCCAAATCGGCAAAGAAGAAGTCAAATTATCACTCTTCGCAGATGATATGATACTATACGTGGAAAACCCAAGAGACTCCACTCCAAAACTCCACTCCAGTCAAGTGTCAGGATATAAAATCAATGCACAGAAATCAATTGCATTTCTCTACACCAACAGCAAGACAGAAGAAAGAGAAATTAAGGAGTCCATCCCATTTACAGTTGCATCCAAAACCATAAGATACCTAGAAATAAACCTAACCAAAGAGGCTAGAAATCTATACTCAGAAAACTATAAAGTACTCATGAAAGAAATTGAGGAAGACAGAAAGAAATGGAAAAATGTTCCATGCTCCTGGATTGGAAGAATAAATGTTGTGAAAATGTCTATGCTACCTAAAGCAATCTACACATGGAATGCAATTCCTATCAAAGTACCATGCATCTTTTTCAACGAAATGGAACAAATAATTCTAAAATTTATATGGAACCAGAAAACACCTCGAATAGCCAAAGGGTTATTGAAAAAGAAAGCCAACGTTGGTGGCATCACAATTCCGGACTTTAAGCTCTATTACAAAGCTGTCATCATCAAGACAGCATTGTACTGGCACAAAAACAGACACATAGGTCAATGGAACAGAATAGAGAGCCCAGAAATAGACCCTCAACTCTACAGTCAACTAATCTTCGACAAAGCAGGAAAGAATATCCAATGGAAAAAAGACAGCCTCTTCAATAAATAGTGCTGGGAAAATTGGACAGCCACATGCAGAAAAATGAAATTGGACCATTTCCTTACACCACACACGAAAATAGACTCAAAATGGATGAAGGACCTCAATGTGCGAAAGGAATCCATCAAAATCCTTGAGGAGAACACAGGCAGCAACGTCATCGACCTCAGCCGCAGCAACATCTTCCTAGGAACAACGCCAAAGGCAAGGGAAGCAAGGGCAAAAATGAACTATTGGGATTTTATCAAGATCAAAAGCTTTTGCACAGCAAAGGAAACAGTTAACAAAATCAAAAGACAACTGACAGAATGGGACAAGATATTTGCAAACGACATATCAGATAAAGGACTAGTGTCCAGAATCTATAAAGAACTTAGCAAACTCAACACCCAAAGAACAAATAATCCAATCAAGAAATGGGCAGATGACATGAACAGACATTTCTGCAAAGAAGACATCCAGATGGCCAACAGACCCATGAAAAAGTGCTCCATATCACTCGGCATCAGGGAAATACAAATCAAAACCACAATGAGATATCACCTCACATCAGTCAGAATGGCTAAAATCAACAAGTCAGGAAATGACAGATGCTGGCGAGGATGCGGAGAAATGGGAACCCTCCTACACTGTTGGTGGTAATGCAAGCTGGTGCAGCCACTCTGGAAAACAGCATGGAGGTTCCTCAAAATGTTGAAAATAGAACTGCCCTATGACCCAGCATTTGCACTACTGGGTATTTACCCTAAAGATACAAACGTAGTGATCCAAAGGGGCACGTGCAGCCAAATGTTTATAGCAGCAATGTCCACAATAGCCAAACTATGGAAAGAACCTAGATATCCATCAACAGATGAATGGATCAAGAAGATGTGGTATATATACACAATGGAATACTATGCAGCCATCAAAAGAAATGAAATCTTGCCATTTGCGACAACATGGATGGAACTAGAGCGTATCATGCTTAGTGAAATAAGTCAAGCAGAGAAAGACAACTATCATATGATCTCCCTGATAGGAGGAAGTGGTGATGCAACATGGGGGCTTAAGTGGGTAGGAGAAGAATAAATGAAACAAGATGGGATTGGGAGGGAAAAAAACTATAAGTGACTCTTAATCTCACAAAACAAACTGAGGGTCGCTGGGGGGAGGGGGTTTGGGAGAAGTGGGTGGGATTATGGACATTGGCTTTGGTGAGTGCTGTGAAGTGTGTAAACCTGGTGATTCACAGACCTGTACCCCTGGGGATAAAAATATATGTTTATAAAAAATAAAAAATTAAATAAATATATATATATAATTAAATAAAGATGTGCTTTCCATTGAAATAGGTAATCACTAACTATGCATTAATCAAGGTAATTTTGTATTAAATGTGGTATAACAAAGGTTATGACTAGAACTTGCTTTTTTTGTGTGTAATATAGGCCAATATAACTAGACTTTAAGAGATTCCTGTAAAAATTACTTCCCCAAATATAATACTTACAAAAATTCAACCTTTTAAATTATTTTGTATTTTGTATATTTCACAAAATTTTTTTTTAAAGATTTTATTTATTTATTGACAGAGATCACAAGTAGGCATAGAGGCATAGAGGCAAGCAGAGAGAGAGAGGAGGAAGCAGGCTCCCCGCCAAGCCGAGAGCCCGATGCGGGACTCGATCCCAGGACCCTGAGATCATGACCTGAGCCGAAGGCAGTGGCTTAACCCACTGAGCCACCCAGGCGCCCCATATTTCACAAAATTTTTAAAGGCAAATGTGCCCAGTGGTAAACACTATGCCTACTTCACTTCTGTCCCTGTTTCTCTGAAGAGATATGAAAGAGACAAAAATAAAATGGCATATCTTACTACAGCATTCTGAATTTTTAGCTTTATTTGCATAAATCAGAAATAATATGTTTTAATAAAAAGATAACAGCAAATGTGAAAAATATTATGTGTTCATTCAAAAACTATTTTCAAGCACCTCTTATATGATGTTTACTGTTAAGCATAATGGAAATAGGAGTGCCTGGGTGGCTCAGTGGGTTCAAGACTCTGCCTTTGGCTCAGGTCATGATCCCAGGGTCCTGAGATCGAGCCCCGCATTGGGCTCTCTGCTCAGCAGGGAGCCTACTTCCCCCCCACCCCTGTTGCCTCTCTGCCCACTTGTGATCTCTGTCAAATAAATAAATAAAACCTAAAAAAATAAAAAGAATAATGGAAACACATCAACAGGTGAGGTTAAAATCCCACCTTCATAAAACCTAAAAATCACCTGGGTCACCTAGTTCCAGAAAATTTTGCAGCAGATTCTAAAATTACAGACCTATAGAGTGGAGTCCATGTCTTTATAAACAAACAATTGATAAAACATCTCCTAAATTTTGCTGGTATACCTAGTATGCCACTCAATAAATATGGAAAATGTCAGAAAATTTGCTAAAATTCTTTCATAAATGTACTTTAGGGTATGTTCACGTATCATTAGAAGCAGTAGTATAAGAACAAACTAAAAGACAAGTCAATGACAGAATTTACTGAAACAGAAGATTACAGTATTAAGTGTCATTTAAAAATTTTAAATATAGTTAACATTCTGATACCAGTTTTCTTAAGAGTGTAATAAATATTTAAATCTTAGACTTAATTATGATACTAATGGAAATATATTTTAGAATTTAAAAAAAAGTTTTGATGACTATCAAATGATCACAAGTAAGTATGAAGGCTCTTCCAAAACATATATAATGCAGATATAATTAACTAAACTCAAATTTATCAGATTAATCTGACATACTTTGTGAGACGGTAAAAACTTTGAGACTGCACTAATCACCCATTTGCCTCAATTATTCACTCCACTGCACAGAACAAAATTATAGGACTTTTGATCTAAGCTTCAGCACATAAATTCTGATACAGATTTAGAAATAATAACCAAAACAAAAACCCAATTTATTTCTTTAATATGATAGCTCCATACTCCATTTGCATCCTCAGGATCTCTATGGTTACAGCTAAGTCAAGTGTTTAAGGTATTAGAACATGTGTTATTTAAAAACAAGATTTACCAAAAATTTACAAAAATATTAATATAAATATACATACATCGCTACTAAATAATGACTATCATTTAAGCTTAAAATTCCTTCAAAACTAAAGAAATGCAAAAAAGTACAGATATGTAGTTAATATGGAAATAAAAAAATAACATTGCACTTGGGGGATGTGAATTGTTTATAACATGTGATTTTACTACAAGGATACATGGATCATTTCTCAACCTTCTGCACTGATCAATTGTGTAGAAATAGCTATAAAACTTAATAAAGTTTGGAATGGAAGTCTAGAAGTTCAGAATAACCTCACAGCAATTAAGGACCAAACAGAGATTACATCACACATTCATCTGGGATTCTTTTTTAAGACTTTTAAATAAAGACTATGTACAGAAGTGTCAGCAGGACTGAGGAAACCAACAGGCAAGACTGAGCCACCCACTGACTAACCACAGCAGTAAGACAATATTGCTTGTAGATGCAAGTACAGGAAATGGCATTACTAGGATTTTTTTCAAGTTGGAGACTTAAAAGAAGGACTGCCTGACAGAAGCTATAGACAGAACAGAATTTCTGTAAAAACTGTGAGGCTGTGGAGAAAGAGCAAAAGGATCAATTATCCCAAGTCCTTCGTTCTACACTCTGATCTCTTGTGGATCACTTCAATTGGTCAAACCCCTACTGGCAACCAGTGTGCCAGGGAGGCTGGGGGAGGCATTCCTTAAAGAAAAATCTGTTGGTGCCCCACAGTAGGGAAATGAGGTAGAACAAGGTTGTGGGGAAAACAGAACAGCCAACAGAATGTCCTCTGCAAGATCTGATTTATCAAATCAAATAAAAAACACTTAGACAATGAGAAAAACTCAACAGATGGGTATGTCATCATTGTCTTGATGATGATGTGATCTATTGCTCTTACAGCCTAAATTATTTCTAATTAGAAGGGCAGCAGTACACCCTGAAAGACCATCCTGATGTCAGCAAGCAGAACCCTTCTCTGTGCCCTTCCCTTGTCTCACACCCCTCTCTCCTTCTTGAAAAGACCTATTTTCCTGATATTCTGGTAAATACGTCCTTGTACTCTTTTCATATTTACCACATATAGTATACACCACTGTCTCCTTTTTAGTTTTTATAGGAATGGAAAATTTTGTGTATTTCCTTTTGTCTTATTTGTTTTTTTAATAACACCTTTATTAAGATATAACTTTCACTTCATAAAATGTATCCCCTTAAAGTGTTTTTAATATATGCACCGAACTGTGCAACCATTACCAATTATAGAATTAGAATATTTTCATCATGACAAAAAGAAAGTCCATCCCAACAGTAATAATTTTCAATTTCTGCCTTCCTCTGGGTCCTGGCAACCACTAATCTACTTGTCTATCTCTATGGGCTTGGCTATTTTGGATATTTCACATCAACAGAATCATACCACATGTCATTTGGGATCAACTTTTTTTCACTTAGCTGAATGTTTACAAGGTTTGTCCAAGTTACAACATGTGTCAGCATTTTAATTATTTTTATACCAAATAATATTCCATTGTGTGGAAATACATATTTTTTACCCATTTATTAGTTTATGGACAGTTGAAATTTTTCCACTTTTTGGCTGTCATGAATCCCATAAGCATTCACATATAATTTTTATGAGGACATCAGAATTCCTAGTGGGTATTAATGGTACCTTATTCTTTTCATTTGTATTTACCTAATGACTTATGACACTGCCTTTTCATGTGCATATTGGTTATTTATTTAACTTCTTTAGAAAAATTTCTGTTCAAATCATTTGTCCATTTAAAAAATTAACAGCTGTATTTTTAGATCACATATCATTCAGGTTTTAGTCACCTAGAGCTACCATAACAGAATATCACAGACTGGGTGGCTTAAACAACAGAAATTTATTTCTCAGAGTTCTGAAGGCTGTTAAATCCAAGATCAAATTGCCAGTAAGGTCAATTTCATTTTGAGCCTCTTTTCTTGGAGGAAAAAACCCACAAGCTAGTTGTGTACTCACATGACCTCTTCTTTGTGCCCTTGAGATGGAAAAGAGAGTTATCTCCCCAGTGTTTCTTCTTATGAGGCCACTAAGCCTATCAAATCAGGGCTCTACCTTTATGACCTCACTGAATTAATTAATTACTTCCTTATATGCCCAATCTCCAAATATAACCAAAATGAAAGTTAGAGCTTCAATATACAAATTAGGGAGACACATTCACTCTCTAACAATACTATTTACTCATTTAAAGAGTAAACTTCAATTATTTTCAGTATATTTATAGTTATGCAACCATTACCACAATTTTATTTTCATTATCTTCTCACTCCCTACCCCATGAAAAAACTCATACCCACTAACAGTGATTTGCAATTTTCCCCAATATCCTCCCAACTCTTGGCAACCATTAACATATTTTTTCTTCTCATGGAACTATCTATTCTGAACATTTCATATAAGGACTGTCACATAATATGTGGCCTTTTATAGCTCTTATTATCCACTTAGCATGTTTTCAAGATGCAATCATATTATACTACATATTTCATTTTTTCTGGGAACAAGTAATATTCCATGGTATACACATACCACATTTTTGTCCCTCCATTCAACATTTGATGCACATTGGGACTGTTGCCACTTTGGGGCTGTTGTGAATAATGCTTCTATGAACATTCATGGACAAGTTTCTGTGTGAACATATATTCTCATTTCTCCTGGCCACACACCTATGATCGACGTGGAATTCTTGATCATCTTATAACTCTGGCTTTAGTTTTCTGAGAATCCATCACTGAAGCTCCATGGGCCTGAGCTTTATTTAAAGGACTTTTAAAATTTGCTAATTCAGTTTCTTGCTTGGTACAGGTATTTCAAATTTTGTTATTTATAGAGTCAGTTTCAACAATTTGTGTTTTCCAGATATTATCACATTTCAATTGGGTATCTAATTTATGTCATATAATTTTGTGTAGCATTTGCTTATTTTATTTATATAAAATTGATATTAATTTTACCTTGTTTCTATCTGATTTTTATTTGAGGTGTCTTTTTCTTAGGTCAGTCTAGTTGGAGTTTTTTAATCTTTTTTTTGAACTTTTAAAAAAACCAATGTATGGTTTTGTTGATTCTAATGTTTTTCTACTCTAAATTTCATAACTTTCCACTTTAGTCTTCATTATATTCTTCTTTTGCTTGCTCAAATTTAGTTTACCCTTCTTTTCCCATTGCGTTAAGGTAGAAAGTTAGGTTACTAATTAGAGATCTTTCTTCTTAAAAAATATAAGCACCAAGGCTGCAAATTTCCCTAAAAGTGCTGAATTACACAATCCCACAAGTTTTTACGTGTTGTATAGTCATGTTCATTCATCTCAAAGAATTTTTAAATTTCCCTTGTGATTTCATCTTTAACCCACTGGCTATGTTAAGAATGTGATGCTCAGGGGTGTCTGGGTGGCTCAGTCCTTAGGCATCCGCCTTTGGCTTGGATCTTGATCCCAGGGTCTTGGGATCAAGCCTCGCATCCAGCTCCCTGCACTGCGCCGGAGCCTGCTTCTCCCTCTCCCACTCCCACTCCCTCTGCTGCATTCCCTCTATGGCTGTGTCTCTCCCTATCAAACAAATAAATAAAATCTTTGAATAAAGAAAAAAGAATGTGATGCTCAATTTCTACATATTTCTGAATTTGCCAAATTTCCTTCGGTCATTATATTTAATTTCACTCAAATATAGTCAAAGGATAATAATTTATCTGATCCCAATTCTTGTAACTTTATCCTTAGTTTATAGTGTATTCTATGGTCTATCTTGGAGAGTGTTCCATGAGAACATATGGATCTTGTTCACTGGAATGTTAGATGTTTACTAGGTTTAGTTGATTTATAATGCTGTTTATAGTCTTCTATTTTCTTATTGGTCTTCTGACTACTTGTTCTATCCATTAGTAAAAACAAGGCATTGAAATCTCAAACTATTATTGTTGAATTATCTATATCTCCTTTCAATTCTGTCAGTTTTTGCTTTATACATGCTAGGGCTCCACTGTTGGGTACATTTATAATTACTATCTTTGACAGATTAAGGCTTTTATCAATGTCCTTCTTTATCTCTAGTCACATTTTTTTGTTTGTTTGTTTTAAAATCAACCTTTGTGGGGCACCTGGGTGGTTCAGTGGATTAAACCTCTGCCTTGGGCTCAGGTCATGATCCCAGGATGCTGGGATCAAGCCCCACCTCAAACTCCCTGCTCAGCGGGGAGCCTGATTTTCCCTCTTCCTCTGCCTACTGTTCTGCCTATTTGTGTTCTCCCTCTCTCTATCAAATAAATAAAGTCTTTAAAAAAATAAAATCAAACTTTGTCTGCCATTAATATAGCTACTTCAGCTTTCTCAACCTTTAATCTATTTGTATCTTTGAGTCTAAAATGTGTCTTCTAAAAATCACATACAGTTGGTCTTGGTTTTATTTTAATTCAGTCTAACAATCTCTGCTTCTTAATTATATCATTTAATTCATTTACATGTAAAGTTATTATTTATATAGTTAGAATTAAGCTGTCATTTTTACCTTTAGTTTTCTGTATATCTCATGATATTAATTTCTCTATCCTTCCTTTACTGCTTTCTTTTGAATCAAGTAAATATTTTCTGGTATAGTATTTTTGCTCCTTTAGTGATTTTTTTATAGTACATATGTTTATGTATACCTAGGGCATACTATAGGTATCTTATCGGAATCTACTTCAGGGTATGCTAACTTAATCTCAATGAGATTCAGTCCTATCTCATGCTATTTTCTCTCTCCTTTGTTCTATTGTTATATACAGTTCATTTATACATGTTACAAAACCAATTAGACAGTATTATAATTATTGCATTTTATGTTATGTCTTTTAAAGACGCTGAGAGAAAAAAAAGAAGTATATATTCATAGAGTTGTTATATTGACCTTATTATTTACCATTTCTGGATTTATTTGTTCCTATGGATTCAAGTTACTATTTGGCATCATTCCTTACCCCAATATGGCTTTTCTCCCATCCATATGCTTTGCACTGTTATTGTCAAATATATTCCACTTATAAATTGTATTGAGCTCCACCATGCAATTAATTACATATATATTATTTTATCTAATTGCTTTTTAGGTCAGATAAGACAAGATAGGAGAACAAATGTATATGCATCTTTAGGCTGTTTTTTTTTTTTTTTAAGATTTTATTTATTTACCTGACAGACAGAGATCACAAGTAGGAAGAGAGGCAGGCAGAGAGAGAGGAGGGGAAGCAGGCTCCCCACTGAGCTGAGAGCCCTCTGTGGGGCTCAATCAAAGGACCCTGGGATCATGACCTAAGTAGAAGGCAGAGGCTTTAACCCACTGAGCTACCCAGGCACCCCTAGGCTGTTTTTGTTTTAATTACCAGTGCTTTTTATCTTTGGTATGGGTTTGAATCTGAGGCAATTTCCTTTCACCTGAAAAACTTCTTTTAGTTGTAAAAACAGCTTTATAGCTGGCTATGAAATCTTATTCTCTCTTTCTCTTTTTTAAATCGGAGGATGTCTTTATTTCATATTAAATTTTGAAAGACAATTTTGCTGTTTATAAATCCTGATAGACTGTTAGGGTGTTTTCAGCACTCTGAATATGGCATCACCATACATTCTGGCCTTCATGGTTTCTGACAGTTAATTTAATTGGAGTTCCCTTTTACATGATTAGTAAAAGAATTGCTGCTTTCACAACATCCTTGAAAATTTTTACCTTTCATTAGTTTTACTATTTATCTGAGTATTGATTTATTTCATTTTATCCTCCTTGGAATTGGTTGCTTCTTGGATGTGCAGATTAATGTTCTTCCTCAAATTTGGGAAATAATTTGTTTTCAATTAATCCTTTCCACTCTCTCATCTCACTCCCAGAGGGTATAGCCTTGGGCACACGACAATCATCCAAGGATGACAGTGGTTTCAGCAGGGCTATCTTTGGCTGCCTCTTTCCAGGATCTGTTAAGCTATAGGCCTTTCTTGGTACCAAACCAACAGTTAGGTTCCACTAATTGCTGGCTCGTTGTACCATTGTTTCAACAACATCCTGGGGGCATAAACTGCTATACATTATGATCCAATTAAATTAAGGCACCTTGTCAGGGGTAGTTTTGAGGCAAATCTTTGAAATTTGTTCTGACTACAGGAGGGTTCTTCTTAGCTGTATCTTTCCCTGATTCTTTCTTGTGTATTAACTGGCCTATACTTTAGCTTGGGGCTCTTATGGAGCTACTAGCATCCTATAATAGGTAGAAAAATAAAGTCAGTTCCCTTGGGGAGAGCTTCAGAGCTCTCTGTTCTTATAGGCAGGCTCTCCCCCTAGGCTAAATTTCTGCACCACTGCTCCAAAGAGATGCAAACACGTATCTGCTTCTCCTTGAATGACACCCCTGATTTAAGAGCATGGAGCTAGGTGAAGGCAGAGGTGGTAGCCTCTAGTCTTATCTTTTCTGCTATGGAACCTCTATCATACAAGAAAGTTAGGGCAAGACTGATTGGCATTCTGGTATTCTCAACCTTTCGTGACTGTGGTAGAACTTCCAAATTACATGTGTGGTCTACCTGGCTGCCCTGAACTCTCAGGGCTAGAGGAGGATGAAAAATACTGACAGCTGGGGGAGATACCACAGTCACTAAATGAGAGCTAGGAACATGAAACTCTACATTCTTTGCCACAGCCATACAGAGTGCTCAGCTGGGGTGGGGACAGGGGGTGGCATGTAGAGTGGGAGTGGTTGTTGCAAGTCCCACACACTTGCTATTCTTCCTGAATTAGATGTTCTTGAATAAATGTCTCTACACATGCTGTATACCCACAGAACTATTTCCAGAGACTCTGAATGGTTATTTAATTTTTATCTGTTATGATTGAGGAGAGAATCCATGGAGTCCTCATAATGCAATTTAGGAAAATGTTCATCTTAAGCTTTCTTGCATCACTTTCTTGCTTTCCTCAACAACGACTGTATTCACTTACACTGAAAAATGTAGCATGTAGCACTCATTGTTACTTCCTTACATTTTTCCATTTTATGATTATACTAATTATTTTTTCTTGATCTAATGTTGATGGGTTTTTGTAATATAATAAATGCTTCTATGAATATTATTGCCAATGTGTCTTTATGCACAACTACTACACTTCCTACAGGTTATACGCCTAGGATTTTAATAGCCAGATTTTCTAGTATGAAACTAACCAACTGTTATTACTTAATGCCAAATTCTTTTCAAAATACACTTTCACTGGCAGTATTCAAGAGAGTTCAGAGTGGCTCGCTGCCCTTGACATAAATTAGTATTATAAATTATCTGCAATTTTCATCTATACCACTGAGGTTTCATTTACTGATTATTAATGAAATAGAATTTTTTTATGTGTTTCATGTCCATGTGTATTTCCTACATGGCAAAGTGTTTGTTGAACTCGTTTGCACATTTTTATGTTGGGTTGTGTTTATTAGTGATTTGGGAACTTTTTAATATTTTGGAAAACACTGGAAATTGTCTAATACTGAAAATCAATTTTTGAAAAATGTGTATAAATGTTTATAAGTTTTTGGCTAGAAATTTTATTTAGAATGTTTACACTGATGAACAGAAGATCTTAAGCTTATGGAATTGGATTTGTCATTTTCTTTTTTTTTTTTTAAGTTTTTGTTTGTTTGGTTTTTTGGGGTTTTTTGTTTGTTTGTCTGTTTGTTTGTTTTTGACAGAGAGATCACAAGTAGGCAGAGAGGCAGGAGTGACAGAAGGAGAGGCAGGCTCCCTGCTGAGCAGAGAGCCTGACACAGGGCTCAATCCCATTCTGAGATCATGACCTGAGCCAAAAGCAGAGGCTTAACCCACTAAGCCACCCAGGCGCCCCAGGACTTGTCATTTTCTATAAGGGTCTCTGTCCTATCCATAGTGCTCTTCCATTCCTCATCACAACTAGTGCTTTGTCCTTTGTGCTCATCAAAAGCAAAGCATCAAACTTAGGATTCTTCCATTTTTCCACACAGGCTCTGCACCATGTCACCTTTCCATTCTTCACCACAGGTAGTGATCCACCTATAATGCTTTTCCATTTACTTCCAAAGGCACCTTTTATTCCACAGTGCTCTGACACTCATTACCATGAGCTCCATCTGTAATGGTCTCCCACTGCTCACCACAGTCTCTGGTCCTTCCATAGGCTCTTCATTCTTCACTGGCAGTGCTCTATCTGCAGTGGTTTTTTTTTTTTTTTTTCATTCTACACCCTGGTTAGTGCTTTATCCTCAGCTCTCTTTCTTCCAATATCATCTATATTGTGTTTTGATTCTTCACCAAAGTCTATGCTCTATATCTAGTGCTCATCTCATGCTCTGTGGTCAGTGCTGCATCCATAGTGCTATGCTTCCACATTCTCTACATTGGGTAATAGTTCCTCTGTGGTGGTTGTGTATTTTTCTTCACAGGCAGTGTTTTTTTTTGTTTGTTTGTTTTGGTTTGGTTTTGGATTTAGTGTTTTTTTGAGGTTTTGTTTTCTGGTTTGTTTTTTTTTTTTTTAGAATTCTTCCAATCGTCACCTAAGCACATCTTCATGTATAACCTCTTTATCCAAGTTCACAAATGTCCTAAGTTTTCTTCTCATTCAGGGCCTTCCTATTATTTTTTCAGCTTCTGTGATTCATCATTTCATTATCTAATTCCTAGTAATTCTTTGGTTTCAAATGTAATTATAATTCTTTTTTTTAAGATTTTATTTATTTATTTGATAGAGAGAGAGAAATCACAAGTAGGCAGAGAGGCAGGCAGAGAGAGAGGGAAAGGGAAGTAGGGCTCCCTGCTGAGCAGAGAACAGATGTGGGACTTGATCCCAGGACCCTGAGACCATGACCTGAGCCGAAGGCAGAGGCTTAACCCACTGAGCCACCCAGGTGCCCTGTAATTGTAATTCTTATGAAAGAACTGAAATGAAATCAAAGAATGTTATCCCCACAATGTAAATGGCATCATCCATTTAAAATCTCCCTTGTTATTCTGTATTATTTTTTTTGAAAACCCTATGTTCACCTTGTTCTTACCTCATCTAAAATTTTTGTTTAATGTTTTCTAAGATTCACATGTGTTTCATGTGAATGTTGGCCAGACTAACACATTTTTTTCTAATGTCGAACACAGTGTCACATTATAAAAAACAAGTAATTTAAATTCTAAAAAAATGGGTGGCCAAATAAGGGAATAAATAAGCATCAGTTATTGCAAGCATGTCTCCATAATTAACTTTTGTTTAAGCAGGGCAAGAATTTTTTTTTTTTTTTTTTTAAGATTTTATTTATTTATTTGTCAGAGAGAAAGCGAGCGAGATCGAGCACAGGCAGACAGAGTGGAAGGCAGAGTCAGAGGGAGAAGCAGGCTCCCTGCGGAGCAAGGAGCCCGATGTGGGACTCGATCCCAGGACGCTGGGATCATGACCTGAGCCGAAGGCAGCTGCTTAACCAACTGAGCCACCCAGGCGTCCCAGGGCAAGAATTTTTAATGATTGGAGCTTATATTACTTAAATGTATTTTCATTTGCCAATCTTTTGTTATTAAGGTTAAGTCCTTTTTGTTGATAACTATTTGCATTCCTTATCTTTTTTACCCAACTTATAATTTCCCACTTTCTTTTACGATAGATCTATAAATTGAATACATTTTCCTAGCAGTCTTAGAACTATCCTACGATTTACAAGGTATTTTACTATTTCCAGTTATCAACCCTGGACTTTAAATTATTTGGGGTGGATTGTTTGTATTCTAATCCTCACCTTCACCACAAACTTATGTGTACAGAATATTTAATTAATTTATCTATAACATTATAACAACTCATTTGGGAATGAACAAAATAGACCACGGTAAGCATCTACCTCAATGAACAGAAAAAGAAGTATATGGGTATAGTAGAGTATTTTCACTACCCCACGTACATATACATCATGGTCTGGGAATCAGTAGTTTTTACAGACTGTGGAGAATAACAATTAATCTAATAATCCAGTTAATTGCATATTAGCTAACAAACTTCTACTGTTTTCCCTCAGAAGATATTTTACTTAATAAGCTATGGAAACATTTCAAACTTAAAAGATAGAGGGCAGGATAATATACCATAATGTATCAGCCTTTAGTAGACTCTATTCTGAATTTTTTTCAGTATTTATAGTGTAACAGTATATTAATAGTAGAGAAGTAAAATCTGAAGTTTTTGTGATTTTAGTTAAAATGTTATTCATATCATTGGGATCTGTGTCTTTATTATAAAATGTGAAATGTTTCTATTGGAACAAAATTATCTTTAAAAACAAGATTCCCTGACATAAGTGATCAGGGTTACACATCACAACTAATAATTCATGTGGATACGATATGCCTCCTGAAAAGATGCAATAAAAAGGCATATCAGCTTAGTGGTATCTTATCCAAAATGCATAACCTCAGTCTAATCCTAACAAAACATCAAACAGATTGGTTCTGATTTCCCTATATCTGAAAAAGTCATGAAGCACAAGAAAAAAAAACTGAAAAAATGATCACAGATTGTAGGAGATGAGTCATGACAACTAAAGGCAACACAGTATCATAGATTGGGTCCTAGAATAGAAACAGGACATTGGAAAGGACAGGTTGACCCTGAGAAAAGTCTGTAATTTCCTTAATAATATAGTACCAATGTTAATTTCTAAATTTCTAAAAATGTACCATGGTAATGTAAGATAAGGCTAGGTGAAGGATATGTAGAATTTTTCTTTATTATCTATGCAACTCTTCTATAAATACAAAAGTATTTCAAAATAAGAATCTAAGGTTTTTTCCTTTTTCAAAGGTATTATAATGCAGCTCTTTAAATGTCCCTATAACTGACAATTGCTTATAAGAGATCAAAGTCCAATCCATGTCATGTGTACTATTTTATCAGAGTACCATTATTTATATCATTTCCCAATGTTAAGGAAGTCTAATGGAGAAAATGACAAATTGAGGTTCTTCAAACCTACTTCTGGTTAGCCATGAGTAAGTCATAGAAGTTCCAGTATTATTATAGTTATGACCTAATTTTTCTAAAAATGATTTTACCTAGGTTAGCCTTCTGCCATCTGAACGAAGATCATTCCCTAGTAACACTTGTGGCCAGAGTTAGACATGTATGTATTCTAGCACTGAAGGGAAAACCCTGTGGAGCGTAATAGACAGGTTCATCTAGTTTGTTTCATGTTTTATGACATTATATAGCATCCAGCTTGAAGAAGTAGTTGAACTTCAGCATATTGAACAAAAACAAGGCTGTGAATGTTTGTTCAGATAAACCTGTGAAACACCTTGTGCTCTCAATTCTGAAAATGTATAATGCATTACCATTTGGAAAGACTCGATAAGTGTTCAAATTAGCTGACCGTGATATCCCACATCTTGGCATACAAAAGTAATAACAGCAAACTTATTATAAGCTATACAAAAAGAAGCCATCACAATCTTGCCAGTAAGTAAAAAATACTGAAACAGTCCACACATCCAAAGAAAGAGGAATGGTTTAGTTAATTAGGTATAGATACATAAATAAATAACATGTAAACATTTAAAAATGCTAATTAGGGCACTTAAATAATACAGGCAGTTAAGCATCTGACTTTTGGTTTTGGCTTAAGTCATGATCTCAGGGTTGTGAAACTAAGCCTGGCGTGAGGCTCCAGCTCAGCACAGAGTCAACTTAAGATTCTCGCTCCTCTTCCCCTCTCCCCCTGCTCATTCTCTCTCTCCCTCTCTCTAAAGAAATAAATCTAAAAAAAATTTGAATATATACTATAATTTTTTTATATTTCTGATATGAAAAATAAAAAGATATTAATTAAGATATAAATTACTGCCTCAATTTTCAGGAATTACAAAATAAAAATTGAATCAAAATTAAGGAAGTGTAAGTAAAGGACAGACTTGCTACTGCCTTATCTTGATATAAAACTGCATTCACAAAAATTGGCTCTCATTGTTATAAAAATATATTAATTTTGAGCTCAACTTGAAAAATTGCCTTAAGTCCACATATAAAACATTTTCTTATACTTTATTTCTAAAAAATGAAGAAACTTTGACATGTTAAATTTGTTTCTATTCTTTATATATAGCCATTATGAAAAATAATTTCTCTAGATCATTCAGATATACTGAATAAACATAAATATGTGTACTTACTATAAAGGCAACAAATAGTTATCTATATACAAGAAAAGGATGAAATATCTAATTTAGGTCTATTCAAACATGAACCAATCTAATTTATTATTAGATCTTTAAAGTTATCATTTTTCTACCTGGATTTTGCACAAAGTGCACATTGTTTAATTTTAACTCTCTCCCCAAAATAAATCATTTTATTTGGTTCTGTGTCATTACCTACAGATCAGCTTACATTAGAGGATTTTGTGTGAGAAACTCTGGTTAAGATGAAGATAATTTGTTACCATGGAATCACAGAAGTAAAAATAGGACCTGATGAGCTGGTTGCACTTACCCATCATCTCAAAGAGAAATATTTCAAGCAAAGTAGCATTAGAGTCAGGGATTTCACTTCATTATTTAAATCCCATTAGTTGGAAGATAGTTGTGCTTCTCAAATGATTATGCAGGTACAAGTTTAGATAAAATAAAATATAGAACTGCGGCTAATCTACAACCTAAGTTTCAGCAATGGTATACTTAGGAAAACATCCACAGTTACATACCATGCCTTTAAAATATATACGATTTAATAATTGTTTATTAAAAAGTTCACAATAAATACTACTAAAATATTTCAATTTAACATTGAATTGCCCACTAGGTACAGTTTCAATTCAGTTTTCCACAAGAGCAACTGTTGCACCATGGAATATCATATCATTTTTAGAGATTAGTAAATCATAGATGATTTTAATAGTTTATTTAAATACATTTACATATAACATAAGGAAATTTTCACAAAAATCTGTAATACACTATTAGTCTTTTTAAATTAAGATACCATTAAACTTTGAACCTATTCACTACTGTACATTAAGTACTAAACTAATTAGGACCCATTGATTAATCACCGATTTCGATCTATCCATAAGGACAAGTAGAAAAATGACATAAAAAACTATCAAATAGCATCTTACAAGAAAAATTTATTTTCATATATAAATATTAATGTACCCAGGAATGAAATCTCCTATTCTTATTTTTTAAAAAAAGAACATTTTTGTCACAATTTTCTCTGTCATTTATAATTCCTTAATCAGTTTTGTATTATATTTATGTTTTGTTTTCAATTTTCATTTTTTTCCACCCATAATGGTATTTGAATCATTTTTTTTTTAACTTCAGAGCTGGAAATTTAAAAATACTCTGGTGAAAAAAGGTGTCCTGAGGAATTAATCAAAGGCATACATAAAAAATTAAACATATAAGATATTTTAGAAATTGCAGAGATTTTTAATTAAGTTTAAAAAATACTTTTAAATCCTACTTTGATCTTTGATTTTACCCCTGATATTAGGAACAATTGTCAGTAATGTTTATTTTATTCCTTAATTCAATATAATCACCTAAGTAGTGGGGGGCCCATTAGTTTATTTGCATTTTTTAAAAAACATGTTTCTTAATCTTTTCAAGTATTAGCAGTGTCTTAAACATTATTGTTCATTTCTTCTGTCCCTGTGTTATCATCCTGCCCTCTGAAACTCTACAAAATTCCTCAAAATACGTTTTCCACCGAAGTAACTAACAAATGGCTTGCTCTGTCACAGAACATAAAGGGCCTATGAGAGTTAACCAGCTGATACACCATATGGGAGAAAAGTAAACATTCCCAGGTTTCATAATAGATACAATAGTTATTTTTCCAATAAATATTCACATTGTGAAACAGATAGCATTTATAATGGAGAGCCTAAAATTTGGGAAACTAGGGTGCTAAAAAGAATGCTATTGATTTGTCATGAAATAATGATTAGTTGCCTTCTGCTAAGTTCTGTCAAGTCTGTAGACAGCAGCTTTAATAAATCTGTTAGTTTTTTACTTCTCATAAGCAGCTTTAATAAATCTGTTAGTTTTTTACTTCCTAGCATTATTTGATATTTAAACTTCTGATACTAAGTTTCTACTTTTTTATATTTCCTTGAGAAACTTGAGAAAATGGGGAAAAAATCTACTCATCAAAAGATACAGGAAAATAAAAATGTAGAGAAAAAGGGAGGAGTTTGGGAGAAAGTAGGTAAAAAAGAAGACTGCAGGGAAAAAAGGTATGGAAGAGAGTAGAAGAGTAGAGATCATATTGCACACAAGACAGAATATATACTTGCTTTTAGCCTGGACAACCTCTGATAACTGTACCCATTCGTGAAATTGAAGCAATGACATCACCATCACAGTGAATCAGTTTAATTATCATCTACAGAGCAACACCTGCTGTTCTTTCATAAGAAATCACAATGAATTTGTGCCACTTGTCTATACGTCAGAATTACTTGGAGTATTTCAAAATTTATTTTAACACTTAAAATTTTTTTTAATTCATAAAGTGAAAAAGTTTAGCAAAATGTATGAATTTTTAAAATTCTAACACCATAATTAGAAACTTAAAGTCTCTGTGTGTATGTATACATGTGTACACACACACACACACATACTTTAATTTATCTATATTTAAATGTATCAGAATTTATAACATATCTACATCTTTAAGAGGATCTGTAAGTGATCCTTCTGCAACAAGATCACAAAACATTTTCTTTATGTACTTAACATAGGCATGCTATAGGAAATGTTGATTTATTTTATGTAAGAATATAACCATTCCGTAGAACTAGACACTTTCCTGTGCTAACATATCATTACAAAAATCTCATTGAATCTATCTTGTACAGCAGGTAATTCTGGACCTACTGTGAACTTTTATCCATGTGGGTAAGAATCTATTTACTCCTTCCTTTCTCCAAGCTGTAAATGAGTTATTTCCTTTGTAATTTGAAAGAAGGGCTTTGGTGGTATTTTACTTCTACAATTCAATTCCCTGAGGGTATTATATAGGGAACTAAAAAAATGAACAGTTATAACCTGGGAATATATGTATGTGAATTTATTTCTGTACCTTGTGCCAAGTCTACTGTGTAAATGTCAGTTTGTTCCCTGCTTTTGGGTGAGAAAATCACTTTGGTTTGTTCTGTTTTGTTTTGTTTTTAAAGATTTTATTTATTTATTTGACACAGAGAGAGAGAGAGATCACAAGTAGGCAGAGAGGCAGGCAGAAAGAGAGGGAGAAGCAGGCTAGAGCCAGATGCAGGACTTGATCCCAGGACCCTGAGATCATGACCTGAGCCAAAGGCAGAGGCCTAACCCACTGAGCCTTCCAGGCACCCCGAGTAAGTCACTTTGATTAGAAGTCATGTTAAAATAAATCCTTCAACCCAAAGGCCTTACTTTTTCTTTATCTTCTAGGTCAGTGCTTATTTTTCTGCAGATATTCACCTCTGCTCTGCAGCTGCCAAACAGGCTTACCTCTAGGAATCATCTCTCCTAATTAAGGACTGAGTCAGATTAAAAAAAAAAAAAAAAAAAAAAGAGGCCTCTCCCCACCAATTTCTCCTCCAGCCTCTTCACTCCTGATGATCCCCTCTGCAAATCCTTCAAGTTGCAATGCAGGGAATCTTGTAAAATACCTTCCACTCAATTACTAAAGCTGATAGTATGTTCATGAGGGACATCCATGGAGAATGCTCTGCCTTTATCTCATTTGTTCAAACTACATTTTATTTTGTGAATACTGTGCAGTCTGTTCAATAGTGATTAGGTCATTCTGTAGTGTAAGTTTAAAAGCAGTAAGCACTTCCTCTGCCATTTCCCTCAAACGCTTGCTCTACTATTAAAGATTCTAACGTTACAGAAGATTTGATGCCTGTTAAGTCTGCACAACTTGGATTAAATTATTCTGTTTCTGTTCTGTTTTACATATGGTTGTACACAGACTCCAAATGCACAGAAGGAGCCAGCATGATTAAACAAGCCACAGGAAGTGAGCACAGGTAAAACGATGCAAATGGCAGAGAACTGTCCATGAGTAATATGGAATCTAGACCAAAAATACCCATCTAAATGTTACATTACTACTGTTATGGGCAACAGAGATAAAACTGAGTTCATAGGCAGTTCCGTATTACACTAAATACAAGGGCTTTTCAGATTTTGAAAAGTTTATGAGAAATTACAAATTGTAAAAAGGTATAAGCTTTTCTTCTACTCCACAACTTTGAAAAATAGTTAATATTTCTTTCATGAGAAAATGCCCCTAGAAATATTATGTCAATTAATGAGAATCTTAAAATCATTTGGGATCCTTGTTTAGATACACTGTCACAGTAACAGTATAGTACTTTCCAGAATGTTCAGCACTCTTAACAATGAGGACCCCAGGCACAAAGTATTAAAGACTTTTTGAAATTTTCTTATTAGCCAGAAGTATTTTTTAAGTGCATTAGCTTGATTCTTCAGCAATTTTGGAAATATATTTTAAGCTTTATCTGAGTCATGTGTATTTAAAGTAAGGAAATATTAATTCTTACTTAGTAAAGAAAGAACACATAAACATTCTCATTTAATGTAGGTATGACACTTGAAAAAAATGGTTATGACCAGTCTGTATAACTACACAAGTTTCTGTATTAATGTAGCATTACAGTGACCTCAATGAATCTTTTACTATAAGTATTTCAATAAAATAAATTTGACACATGCTTTAAAAGACTGAAGAAGCAAATCTGACTTAATCATTTTGGGCAATATACAAAGTAGAACTCAGAACTATCAGATTTGAACATTAGGCAAAAAAAGAGAATGCTCTGGAAATAAGTGTGTATCTATCTAGTCAAGCTATAGTCAGTATTTTCTCACTTCTACATTTCTATCCTTCAGAGAATACTTCTTCTTAGAGATATGGAGTCAACTAGACCATTCATAAGATGCTGTCATTTATTTAAAAACTATCAACAGAAACCCCCAATTAAAAATCATCTTTCTTTTCTGCTTCATTTCCTGAGAAATTTGCCTAACCTAATTTTAACTAACTTAATTTATATTCAAAATTTAACTAATTTACCTTAACAACTCTTATTCAGCTATTTCTTTTCTTCCAAATATTACTATGTGCCCATGATATTTTTGTTTTATATAACTTATGATTAAAGATATAAGGCACATCTAGGGGTGCCTGGGTGATTCAGTCAGTTAAGCATCTGCCTTCAGCTCAAATCCTGCTCCCAGGACACTGGGATCCAGACGAATTCGGCTCCCTGCTCAGCTGGGAGTTTGCTTCTCCCTCTTTCCTCCCACTTGTTCTCTCAATCTCCCTCTCTCCCCCCAAAAATAAAATCTTTACAAAAATAGATACAAAGCACATTTAAAACACATGCATTATTAAACAAAACCAGTAAGTGTCTCAAAGAGCTGTGAATGGTGACTTCAGGCTGAGATGATGTTAAAAGGCTTCTGTAAAAATATGGATGGAGAAAAGAACACTTTGGAAAATAATAATTTCTTAAAAAGATATGGTATTGGTACTTAAGTATCTCTTGAGTAACAATGTAATCGTACAGTTTAGAGACAGTGGACTTTTTTAATAAAAGAGTTATGAACAAGACAATAATGCACATACGTAAAGAGAACTTACTGGGAAGCATCCTGATTGGGACAGTAGAGGATGACTCCACTGAAGACTATGTCTTAAAAAATAATAATAAAGTTTTCATTTTTGTTGTTGCTTTTGTTTTTAATTGATGTACTCATAATGTAAGCTTCCGTGAAGAAATTTTATTAGTAGCTTAGCTCACTCAAAACCAGAATTTCAATGACAATAGAACTAGTGCTCCCAAACAGTGATATTTCCTTAGTTTTTCCTGTTCATTTTAAAATAACTTTTTAGTGAAATACATTTCAACTTGGGTATCAAAAAATTCAAAACTCATGAGCATATAGCTGAATTAATGTTAATCAAGTAAACACATCTATGTAATCACAGCACAGGTGACAGAAACAGAACATTTCCAACACCCAGTACTCTGCTTATTCTCCTTTAGTTATTTTACCCTTGCAAAGGTGACTGGTATCCTGACTTCTATCATGACAGATTTTTACCTGTTTATGAACATTATATAAATGAAATAATATACTGTGTACTACTTAGCATCTGTTAAGTAGGCTTGTAATATTCATGCCATGAGTAGCAAAATTTCTTTCTTATTTATTGCCATATAATGTCCCATAGTCCATGCTAAGAAAGAGACCACAATACAATGATCCATGTTACTGTTTGCAGTTACTTAAGCAGTCTCCTGGTTTTGGCTACTTTTAACAGTATAGGAATAAACAGTCTACTATGGACTGAATTTTTTCTCCCCAAAATTCATATGTTGATGTCCCCATTCCCAAATTTGACTCTATTTGGGTATAGGGCATTTAAAGAGGCAATTAAAGTTAAATGAAACCATAAGAGTCAGACTACAATCCCATGGGGCTGATGTTCTTATAAGAAGAAAAAGAAAGGAAAAGACATAATTCTCTCTGCCTCTGTCCCAACCCAGGAGAAAATGCCATGTGATGATACAGCAAGAAGGTAGCCATTGACATAGCAGAGAAAGAGGCTTTACCAGATACCAGCCCTGGCACTTTGATCTTGGACCCTGGCCTGCAGACTGTGAGGAAATAAATGTCTGTCAATTAAGCCAGTCTGTGGTATTTAGTTATGGTAACCCAAGCAGACTAATAAATTTTCATCCATAAATATCACAAAATTCTTGCATTCATTTTAATATAGAGTTTTGTACATTTCACATTAGTTTTATTCCTAGTTAAATAAAGTTATCTATAACTACTAAAATGCATTGTTCATTAAATTTCACTTCTGAATTTTCATTGTCAATATATAAAAATGTAATTAAAATTTAATTGGCCTGGCATCCAGTTACCTAGAAAATTTACCTTTTTAACTGTAAGAGTTTATTTCTAGCTTATCTTGGATTTTCTACACATACTTTAAGTCATTTCCAAATAAGGAGCATTTCATTTCTTCTTTTCCAATTCTTTTTTTTTTTTAAGATTTTATTTATTTATTTGAGAGAGAGAGACAGTGAGAGAGAGCATGAGCGAGGAGAAGGTCAGAGGGAGAAGCAGACTCCCCATGCAGCTGGGAGCCTGATGCGGGACTCGATCCGGGGACTCCGGGATCATGACCTGAGCCAAAGGCAGTCGTCCAACCAACTGAGCCACCCAGGCGTCCCTTCTTTTCCAATTCTTAAAGTTTGCATTTTCTTGCCTTATTATACAAGCTAGAATTTATAGTAATATAATAAACGGGAGTGATAACAGTAAGCACATTTGTCTTATTTCCAATCTTAAGATGAACACCTTCAATCTTTCACTGCTAAGCATGATGCTTAGTGGAGATATTTTAGAAATACTCTTTAACAAATTAAAGTAGTCAAAATAGTCCTTTGCAGTCCTTTGCCATGTCTACCAAGACTAACTGGAGTCAGAAAGATAAAATGAAACCAAGTTAGTCTCTCCCCCTACCTAAGCTTCCAACTTCTAAGATCCAAGTGACCTGCAGAACAAAATGGGGCCCTTTCAACTCATCCAGTGGTCAGAGAGGCAGAAAATAGAGACCCAGAAATAAAGACCTAGACGAAGCTGGAGCACCTGCTACCATGTACCAACAATGTGAGCCAGCTGACTGATGAGAGCATGAGCATCCATGAGCTGTAATAGTGTGTGACCTTACTCTGACTCCCAAGCATAACAGTAGCAGCTGTTTAAATTTTCACCTTCCAAATATTGTGCAAATTTCTCTTCTATCCAGTCCTAGACAAGCAACACATGAGGAAGGAAATTCTCTTCCAGTTGATCTATCCTGATACAGAACAAATCCAACTTAACATCTATACATACACAGCTATCCACACATAACCTCCAAATAAAGAAAAAGCAAAAGCCTGATTCTACCTAACATTATAGTATTATAGGTAACCTAACCAAAAACAGTTTTACTGTGAACCTTGGCCTTACTCCTAAGCATCCTCCTCCTTGACGGTAGAGTAGGTAGAAGGGATGGGGGTGTGAAGGGAGAGAACCACTTCATGCCAGTAAACAAGGCATTGTGTTTCATATCTGTTGTCAGAAGTTGCCCAAACAGCTCAGTCAAACCAACTGATCATGTTTTTATTTCCCCAAAAGCTTTATATCTTCATTTCTAACACAATACATTTTAGCTTTTAGCCCCATATATTTTAGGAGTCCCCTGGATTCAACTGCTATAGCCACACTGTTCTTAATCTGGGGTTGTGGGCTTGGCTATGTAATTGTGGGGTTGTAGGGTTAACTATGTAATTAACATAGTTCCTCCCTCTTGCCTGAAGGAAAGGGAGCAACTCAAAACACCATTTGGGCAACTTTTTCCAATCCTCCCTCTCACTGTTCATCCTTTAAATACTCATTACAGGTGATGAAGTGGGGGACCCTTATCACCACTCCCACTCACTCCCTGGTGGGCATTCCCACTCACTCACCACTTGCTAACGGCTGTTTGCCAACAGCTCTGAATGAGAATTTTCATATCCCTTCTATCAGCTTCGAAGCTGTCACCCTTTGTCTTCCACAAAGCCATGTCTCTGGCAGCACTTTATCCTCATGACAAAATCTCTCATAACGATAAAGAATCTGAAATTTTATTCTGTTTGTAATCTCACAAGTTAGTATGCCACAGTTTGATGGATAGTGGAGAAAAACATGAGTATACTAGGTTGGAGATAAAGGAGTTTTTAGTCACAGAAATGTTAATAGCCACAGGATCACAGTATCAGCATTCCTGCAGGTTCCCAGGACCCCAGTTCCCAAAAAGTGATTCAAAAGGGATCAGCTGGTGGCTGTACATGACAGACAGCCTTTATCTTCGAAGGCTCTGTGCTCTACAAACATCCTTTGAAAGATAGGGTGGAACAAAACCAGACAGTGCCTTTGCTCAAAAGACATGTGGAAACACTGGAAAGCCACCGAGAATTTTCCCCCAATATTCAGCTGAATTCCACTGAGCTCACAGGGGCAAACTGACAAGAATGAGGCAATATAGTAGAATGGGCCATGGACATCTGGGCCACAGTCGTACAACCTACTAAAACTTTAGGACCTACTCAAGACCAAGTTTGTAGCTACCACTTCTTTTTGATGGTGGGATATTGCTGTGCACATCTGCCTTTAAGGTTAGGTAGGTCACAGAACACTCAATTCATGATTTCAGGTCATATGGGTGATTTTAGGCTCTGTGGTCAAGTGTTCTGCCTTTCCTAGGGCCCTAAAGATAGTCAGAAGCTGTTTTTCAAAAAGAGAATAATATCTGTTGGGTAAGGCATACATTAATACAATTTTCTAAGAAGCAGCCCTAAGGTCCAAGTAGTATCCCTATTTTGCCAAAGATACTTAAACCAAAACTGGATCTTCTGGACCCCATGGCCCAAGTGGCAGAATAATTTCTATTTGTTTGTTTATTTGTTAAATAACACCATACCTGTGTGGATTTTTATTATTCTAAATCCTGTTCAAAATTGATAGCCCTTAGGGTTACATGATAAAGGGGTCAGAGGTACTCACCCAAATGGAGGTATATGATGCCTCCAATACCCAAAAAGGCTCACTAAGCATGGTGCCTCTCTTTCTCATAGCACACAATGTCAGATACAGAAATGTGTCCATTGAAGAAATTGATCTCCATGTCACTTAAGTGACATACTCACTTTGTGAGATATATTTTCCACTCATTGGCATAAGTGTGTCTTACAAATATATGCTACTTTTTGTTACTAGGTCAAATGAACATGTTATAATGAATGTAACAGAGGAACATGATGTGTGGTAGCATAGACAATCAAGAATGGACAGTAAAAAAAAAAAAAAAAAAAAAAAAGAATGGACAGTTAAGAGCCCCAGTGGAGGATAGAGAGGTTGTACTGCTGCCCCTAGCAGCTGGAAGAAAATAACTTCTGATATCTTTTAACTAACAAGAAAAAAATAATTACTGAGATGAATAGTCACTTACCAGGTCCAAGCAGAAATGTTGACCTGTTCCAGCAATGAAATTACATCTGAAACAACAATCATAATAAAAATAAAGACCTAATTAATTTTACAACTAGTATCTAAAATTCATCTTTTACAGAGAGTAAACAGGTAAACTTGTGAGTATGTGGTAGTAATCATTATCCCTGCCTCTTTCAAGTTTTTAATGGTGGCACTGATCTCTGTAATCCCTCCAGTAATGTGGTGTATATTTTGTTTTAATATTTTTGTAGTTGAGAGGAAGCTCTGGTGGCCACATTTGTCTGACTCTAACATCAATTCCTCACTTCATAGGTTGGGAATACATAAGGGTATTCTGAAAGGTACGAAGTATGCCTTTCCCTAATAGTCATCTGGACTGGGAATAAAATCACAGATGATTCATGGCTCTCATTGGGTTCACTGTGAGAAAGGCTCAAGCCAAAACTCCATTTAAAACATAACCTCCAGGGCACCTGGGTGGCTCAGTGGGTTAAAGCCTCTGCCTTCAGCCCAGGTCATGATCCCAGGGTCCTGGGATCAAGCCCCACATCGGGCGCTCTGCTTACCGGTGAGCCTGCTTCCCCTTCTCTCTCTCTACCTGCCTCTCTGCCTACTTGGGAGCTCTTTCAAATAAACAAATAAATAAATCTTAAAAAAATAATAATAATAACCTCTGAGTGCCTGGGTGGCTCAGTTGGTTGGGTGACTGACTGCCTTTGGCTCAGGTCGTAATCCTGGAGTCCCTAGATCAAGTCCCACATCAGGCTCCCAGCTCCATGGGGAGTCTGCTTCTCCCTCTGACCTTCTCCCCTCTCATACTCTTTCTCACTATCTCTCTCTCTCAAATAAGTGCATAAAAATCTTAAAAAAATAAACTCCATAAGTCTCCAGTGTGACTACAGGCCATAATAGTGTTTTAGGTCACCAGTAATTGTCAGCTAAAGGCAATATATACAGCAATATCCAAATGTCTCATTATTCCCTTTATTCCCAATGCACAGTCACCCTAGCAAATGGTTCTATGTCCCTTTGTAGAAGGCTGGGGAGGCATGCAGAATTCTTCTAGCTATACAGCAGGATGCTTCTTCAAGTGGCACCATCATTCTTTTAATTCAAGGTGCTCTCTGGTTCTGAACTAAGTGAAGTCTGAAATTGCGTGTAGGCCTGCAACTTGTTATTGTGGTGATTCAAGTCAGAACTCTGTTCATCAGATCTAGAGATTTTCAGGAATTTGGGGAATGCTAAATCCCTCTGAGGGTCATAATATCCTGATCACGCTTCCTCCCTGCTGCCCAGGACAGAGAACAGGGCTTACTGTGTCTGTGTTGAGTATGAGCCATTCCTCCTATTCCCTATAGCTTTTGGCAAGTCTACCTTCAGTTCTAAATTTATTCTGGCTTTTCCCCTATTTTCTTGTGTTTCTGACTGTTACACACTATGAAAAATATATGTTCACATCTATTCATGCAAACACACAAACACATGCACACAGATATGACTGATGAACTTACATTAAAAAATTATGAGCTGTTATGCCTAGAAGAGTGATTTCCACAGTTTTGTTAATATTTTTTCACTTTAATTCCCACAAAATTAGAGATTCCTTTGAAATACAAATTAACTCCTCACAAAAATTAATTGTGATGGAAGACTACCTCAACATGGCTTAATGATAGAAAATATGCTGTTTCCTGAAACTGAACCATAGAAAGGACAAATATACAACTTAATCTCAAGTATAGTGAGAACTATAATTTATACCACAATCCAAGACTTTGTCTCCACTGCTGTTTTTATTTCTCTCTGAATACTGACTTAATTCTCCCTCATTAGCTTTCTCAATTTTGGTCATTATGATGGTCATCAGCATATATAAGAATCATATATTTGCACTTTTAGCTCTGGAGAGTATAAGCAAGGCTAAGAGAGCAAGATAATAAAACAGGCAGCCCATTTCTGGAATATATTAATGATGCAGAATTGAGAATATTCTTCCTAATGCATGCTGTTCTGTATCAGAGAGGAACAGAACAAGAAAATAACAAGCGCTACACATAATAAAGACCTAATTCTCAAATGTTTCAGAACTTCATATATATCAACAAAATGAGATCGAACAAAGACATAATTTATGCTTATAATAAGATACATATGAACTGTAAAATAAATGTTATGTATAGGTGGATAAATATATACATGCATATGTGTGCATACATGCATATATGCATGCAAGTAGACAGAGAGTTGTATTTAAATTTAGTAAGGGAAACAATCATATACAAAGAAAGAATGAACTACTTTAAAACAAGATGTAAAGCCAAATTACCAAGTAAATGCTGAAAAAGAAAAAAGCTGGGAGCATTATGTTGCCTGATTTCAAGCTATATTACAAAGCTGTGGTCACCAAGAGGGCGTGGTATTTGGCACCAAAACAGACCTATACATCAATGGAAGAGCACTGAAAGCCCAGATATGGACCCTCAACTCTAAGGTCAACTAATCTTTGACAAAGAAGGAAAAAAAATTTAAAGGAGAAAAGAGAGTCTCTCAATAAAAGGTGCTGGGAAAACTGGACAGCTATGAATGAATGAAGCTAAGGATGAAATTGACCATTCTCTTACACCATACACAAACACAAACTCTAAATGGATGAAAAACCTCAGTGTGAGACAGGGATCCATCAAAATCCTGGAGAACATAGGCAGTAACCTCTTTGACACTGGCCACAGCAACTTCTTTCAAGACCATGTCTCCAAAGGCAAGGGAAACAAAACCAAAAATGAACTTTTGGGACTTCATCAAGATAAAAACCTTCTGTACAGCAAAGGAAATAGTCAACGAAAAAGAGGCAGCCCATGGAATGGAAGATATTTGCTGGTAAAAAGGGCTGGTAACGAAGATTTATAAAGAACTTCCCAAACTCAACACCCAAAAAACAAATAATCAACTCAAAAAATGGGTAGAAGACATGAACAGACACTTCTCAAAAACAAACAAACAAACAAAAAAACCCATATACAAATGGCTAACAGATGTGTGAAAAAGTGTTCAATATCATTAGCCATCAGGGAAATACAAATCAAAACAACACTGAGATAACACCTTACAACAGTCAGAATAGCAAGAATTAACAAGGCAGGAAATAAAAAATGTTGACAAGGATGTGGAGTAAAGGGGAATCCTCTTACACTGTTGGTGGGAATGGAAATTGGTGCAGCCACTCTGGAAAACAGTGTGGAGGTTCCTCAAAAAGTTAAAAATAGTTACCCTATGACCCAGCAATTGTACTACTAGGTATTTACCCCAAAGATACATATGTAGTGAAAAGAAGGGGCACATACACCCCAATGTTCATAGAAGCAATGTCCACAATAGCCAAACTGTGGAAAGAACTGAGATGCCCTTCCACAGATGAATGGATAAAGAAGATGTGGTTCATACATATAATGGAATATTACTCAGTCATCAGAAAGGATGAATACCCACCATCTGGATCAACATGGACGGAACTGGATGGGGATTACACTAAGTGAAATAAGTCAAGCAGAGAAAGACAATTATCATATGGTATCACTCATATATGGAACATAAGGAATAGCATGGAAAACATTAGAAGAAGGAAGGGAATACTTAAGAGAGGGAAATCAGAGAGGGAGACAAACCATGAGAGACCATGGACTCCAGGAAACAATGTGAGGGTTTCAGAGGGGAGGGTGGTGGGGGGATGGGTTAGTCCAGTGACAGGTAATAAGGAGGGCACATGTTGCAATGAGCACTGGGTATTAGATGCAAATAATTAATCCTGGAACACTACATCAAAAACTAATGAAGTACTGTATAGTATAAGCATAAAGTACTGTGTGTGTTTGTGTGTGTAAGCATTTATTTATTTATACATATATATAAAGTGCTGTGAAACATAATAAAAAATAATTATAATAAATAAATAAATTAAGATGTATATATTTGTTACCTCTGTTTAACTCAATTAACTAAGGAAAAATCACCCAGCAAAATAAATGATCCAAATTTGAAACATTAAAAGCTTTAAATGTACCTTTTTTTTTATTACATCAGATGATTAAGATGTCCTGAAAACTAAATTGGAAAACTTACCCACAATATGAAAAGACAGGGTTATAAACTGACATCAAATATGTGTATGTACATATAAACATTACTGGTAGATAATAGAAGATAGGTGATAAATAGAAAGGAAAAACATTATTTACAGGGAATCACAGAGCATTTCATATATGCAATATATGAAAATATATACAATATATTTCATATATGCAATAGTTTAGTATGTGATTATTAGACATTTTGAACCCAAATCTACAGGTCTATAGTATATACTACACTCTGGCTATGCAACAAAGTATGCTGTGTATTAGAACTTGTGCTGAGTGTAGCAATCAGTTCAAGCTGCTATTGACTTGAAAAAGTGTCTTTGGACTTTGACCTAACCATGTCTCCTACTGGATTAAAGACCTTGTCACAGGGATCTGATGCACAAAATAATGACTATGATACAGATTGGGTGAGGACTTGCATTTATGACTAATCCTTTTTAGCTCCAAGTAACCTGATACTCATTCAGTGGGATATTTTAGATTTTTGTCACACAAAGATAGGACAAAGTAGGGAATATGTAATTAGAGAAATTTTATTCAAAGTAGAACTTCCTGGCCTTTCCTAAATGAAAATAATCTAGATTTTATAGCTAAATTTTACTACCCATATTAGTTATACCGTATAAGAGAATGGACGATCAATTTTATGGTTTAGATGTAATAGTTGCTTTTCTCTCTGTTCAGATATGCTTATAAGGCTCTTCTATTTTTTGTGGTGACCCATCATAGTCAGAGTTGCCTTGCTTGATATTAGTGTTCTATGAAATTATGTTCAACAAGGGAATATGACAGCTGGACCACTTGCTAACAACTCTGAAGCCAAGCTAAGAGTGCCGGGCTAGCTCCCAGCTGTCTGGGTTGTTTTCCTATGGAAATGTAGATATGTAAAACTTAATTATAGGATTGTAAAAGTAGAATAAAAAGTAAAGATGACATTTGAGTTGTAAATCTAGTGCATCAGTTGGATTCACTTAATGCATTTCCTTATATCTAGCAAAGAAATTCGCAAAGGTATGGAATTATGGAAATATTTGTGAGTTCTGCTCTGGTTATGACAATCACTTCAATTATATTAGCCAGTAAACATTTTATCTGAGATAGTTATATGCTGTAGAATACTATCTTAAAATATTGTCTTTTATTACATATTAGTCATATATTTCATTCAATATTTTCAGTTTTTCAAAGGTGGTGACTAATCCATATCCCCTACACACTATCCACTCAGTGACAGTCTTAGTATTGATATGAATAAACACTTAAGTGATTGGTTAGAGAGTGGAAAATAGAAATGGATTAAAAGGAGAAGTGGCTTCTTCAAACTACTATTCATAAAACTAGTTGTCACTAGCTTCAGGAAATCATTTTCTTTTGAAATAGATTTAAAATGCAATTTATGGAATATATTATTTTATCTCCCTTCTCTTTGAAAGCCTACCTTCAATAACTCTCTGAGCTGCAACTGGAGATTATGACTTTTTCAGGTGTTTCCAAATGTCTCTGAAAATTTAATGGTAGCAGTGATACTTAGACATTCAGCTTTAATAAGCACTTACACATTGACCTTCTCTGATTCCTACAATTGCTACCCAGCTGTAGTGTTTCCTATTTAAAAGTAATTAGGTTACCTCAAACTCAGATATAGATAACTCCTAGAAGGTTGCTAAGTATAAGAATGGTTTATAATGTTCTGAAACTTTATTATATATTAGAAACACCTGGAAGGCTTGTAAACACATAGTTTGCTGGACACACCTCTATAGTTTGTGATTCAATAGGTTCCCAGATGACATAAACAGTGTTGCTGTGGGTTTCCACATTTTGAGAAATACTAATTTACATTAACAAATTTATATAGAGAACTATTGATTTAAATATCGTGGTAGGTAGAATAATGGTCCCCAAAAGATGTGCACATCCTAATCTCCTAAAGCTGTGAATGTATCACCTTCCATGGTAGATGAGACTTTTTAGATGTGGTTAAAGCTAAGGGTCTTGAGGAGGGAGAACTGTAGGTTATGAAGGAGAATCCAATATAATCAACATGGGTCTTTAAAAGTGGTGAACCTTCCCAGCTGTATTAGAGAAAAGGAGATGTGACCATAAAAGAATGATCAGAGAAATGAAAGGACACTGCCTTACAACAAGGGGGAAAGGTGCCAAGGAGTGTAGGCAGCCTCTAGGAGCTGAAGAAGACAGATTTTCATACACATGCCCCAGAAAGAAACTGAACCCGCCCAATACCTTGAGTTTAGCCTGGTAAGACCCATGTCAGACTGACCTATAGAACTATAGGATAATAAATTCCTCTTTCAAGCCACTAAATTTGTGGTAATTTGCTACAGCAACAATAGAAAATGAATATGGGTATTGAAAAATTCTATCACCAGAATTACACATCCCTATCTGTTCTTCTCTGACCTTTCACATGCCACAAAAAACCAAAAACAAAAACAAAAATATTTATAGCCATCGTAGCAGCAAAAGCCCTAAACTGACATCAGAAAACCAGAATATATGTACCACTTACTATCTGTATTATTTTAGGCAAGTACCTTGCATCTTATTGAAAAACATTTGAGACCATCCTATGAAAAAGGCTTATGCTACATATTAAGATAGAAAACCAAGCCACATAGCACTGCTATCTTTAAGGGGCTTTAACATTGGAGACAAAGCAGGAAATCAAGACACAGAACAGTTGAAATGACCTAGATACCAAAATGATCTAGATATTGATATTCAGAATTGTAATATGAAAGCCCAGAAGAACGGTGTTTCAACTTCTCTGATTCCAAAGTTTTTTCACACAAAATTACAGCTTTCACAAAAAAGATCTAATATTTACTGAGGGCTTGTCCAAGCTATCAGGTGTTTAAGTGACCTAAGCTGAAAATAACTATCAAGCTTTTATTCACTAACTGCAATTGTATAAGCAAGACACCAAAACTGAATATAGTAGTGGCATCTCCCTATTACATCTCCCCCAGAGAGTGGCCTCAGTGACAGCACGTGATGTGCAGTACAAATGAGGGAAACTGTGGACAAAAGCCTGCGGATGTGTTACAGACACAGATGATTTGGGCACAGAAAAGAGAAAGGACTAGGAATGTTAAAGTACTGAATCAGCTTAGTGAAGGCCCCCAAAAAGGACATCTTTGTGGAGGGACCTGAGAAGTACCTCAGCACAGCCCCCTGCCACCAATTAGGGGGCCTCCAAATGCAGATGTAGATACATGTCACAGCATGGCTGGCTGGAGGTGGCGAAGGGGCTGAGTCCTTGAATACAACTTCCCCCAAACATGGCAGTGCTCTGGCCGTGCACCAAGTCTCGACTGAGGACGGCAGCTTCCACTGTGAAGCATGACAGGCCAACCTCTGCGTTTACCAATGGTGAGGCATTAAAGCAGGGATTTCAGCCTGATAGGTCCTACACATATAGACCACCAGTGCTATCCAAAAGAAAAATAATGTGAGCCACGTATTTAATTTTAGATTTTATACTGGCCATGTTAAAATAAAAAAGAAACTGGTAAAAAATTTTTTAATAATATGGCTTATTTAAACCAATGTAGTCAAAACATTATTTCCAAGTATATTCAATATTAAAGTATTTTTTAAATTATTAAAAATTAAAAATGGGGTATGTTACATTCTTCTTTCTCCAATACTAAGTTTTCAAACTCTGGTGTGTAGGTACACTTCTAGAACATTTTAACTGGGACCAATTACACTTCAAGGGTTTAACTGTCGTATGTGGCTCTGGCAGTTATACTGGACAGGGAAGATATAGGGCCTTTTCTAAGTACTTTGAAAAAATGCATAAAGGTATAGTTTAACATCTTCCAATCCTGGCTTTGAGTTTCCATTCCCTGACTCTTTATTAGTCCTGTGGCCACAAGCAAAATCCTTAACTTCCTTGAGCTCATATATTTAAAATTCCTAGTCAAGACTGATATGTCCTTGGGACTCAAAACACATCAGTTCCCTTTAGCTCAAATTTCCTTTCCTTTACACAAATTGTCTTAAATTGAAGAGGACCATCTTTAATGAGCTAAAACATATTAACTTTTTGGTGAGGGTTCAGAAACAGCTAACACAGCAGATGTGAAACTGCTATTTTTATAAAGGCTTGCTTACCACGCTGGCCCTTGTCTGGTATCTGGGGACTTAGCTTTTGACCTGTTCCCTAACTAATTAAAGATAAATCACTATGTGTAGACTGTACAAATAATGTGATTTATGGTAAACACCTGTTTTTCTTCTTGGACTCTGAAATTTTGAACATACTAGGGACAGGGTATGTATGTGCCCAGCACAATAAAATCTTGGGTGCTCAGTATCTAATGAACTTCCTTGGTAAGAACAATTGCATACATTGTATTGCACTTTTGCTGCTGAAGAAACGGTCATACTTAATTTGCCCCATCACAGGAAGAAGAAAACCTATATATGGATTGCTACACATCCTCTGTCCTAATGTCTTTTCTTCTTGCTAATCTTTTTTATTATCTTTTTACTAAAATAGACTTTAGCTCTGAGTCCACCTAGTGAATCCCAAACTGAACCATGGGGATGGAGTTGGGGACCTCTGAAATGGAGCACTCTAAACACTAAATAAATCTGTATTTGAGTTTAAATTTAGCAAAACTATTTCTACTTGAGTAATGTATTAGAGCTTGGAGGACAGGCAAAATTAAATGAGTAAAAGATAATTTCCATGTAAACAATTTAGAAAACAGGGCTTAAGAGTGCTTCTGGAAGCCTTACGAGCTCCCCGTATGGACCTTCCATGAGAGACTATGATTTGTTTCAAAACTACTCAGGTCCACCGCTGAGAAGGAAAATCAAATTTCTTTCTGGACTCTGATATGACTCTGATAATAGGTTCATGAAGGTGTTTTTTTTGTTGTTGTTGTTATTTTGGTTTTGTTTGTTTGTTTGTTTGTTTGTTTTTAAAGCAGGCTCCATGCCCAAAGTGGGACTTGAGCTCATGGCCCTGAGATCAAGAGTCACATACTCTACCAACTGAGCCAGCCAGGTCCCCCATGAAGGTTATTAAAATAGCTAAACTTAAATCATCACAATAGATTTACATTGAAAATTCTCATAAAAGTAGCAGCAGCAAATGGGACTGTTAGGTATGGAAATGTGCCCTTGACACACTGCTGACCCTTGCCATGGTGAGCATTCACGGAGGGGAACTGCCTAGAACTGGGACTATGCCTCCAAGTCTCCCTTCTACCCTGGTAAGACCATATAACTATTTCTTAAAAGAAAATGAATGGAAATGGTGTGGCACATCCAGGTCTGATGCTCTAAGAAGATTTCCTCCATTGCCTCCAGACCTGCATAGATGCAGAAGACTCTAAGATCACAGAGGATGGCAAAACCAAAAATAGAAATAGCCCATTCTTTGAACTATGTCACAGGACATCCCACTGACCACAAATATCCACCTTGTGCTTCTACGGGATAAGAAATAAATGCTCATTGTTTGAAAATTCTAAAATTTACATATATATATATATACACACACACACATACACACACACATACGTACATACATATATATACACATACACATATTTATGTATGTATTGCATCCACACATCCAAATATCAACCACAGGATGATCTCAGAATATAGAAAAATAACTGTCTTACAAACTTCTTCTATTTGACCTCAACAAACAAATTTACCTTGGCAAAATTTTATTTCCAGAAGATCCTGCTGCCTGTGGACAAATCACTTCCTTGACAAGAAAATGATGGGAGCACTTTCTATGGTGATCAAATTCACAAAAAGGTAAAATGCTGTGCAGTTCAGTCCCAGATCAGAGCTGCACTCAAAGAATCTGAGACCAAACAAGAATATCCAATATTTAACCTAAGTTCTTCCATAAACAAGAAGGGGTTTTAAAAGAGACCCACTACAACTCTTAGTACCGATGCCCACCTAGTAACTAGTCCACCACAATCTCTAAAAGTTCATTCTCTCCCTCATACTCTCAAAGAATTCTCTCTCATGTTCTCTTGGTATTCTGTTCTCAATATCTTTATTCCTTCACCACCCCCCCACTCCTGTACCAAACCGTATCAGCAGAAATGTGAACCCCTTGAGCATTACAGTTTTAAAAAGACATCTGTTATATAGAATATATCATTCTGTAACAGATTTTTACACATGCAATGAATTATATTTCAATTGCCAAACTGACATAGATTTATTTTATTTCCATATTTCCACAACAGGAATTTCAGTCATTTCTAGGACTCTTCTAAAGAGTTTGAAAAGCAAAAACTGTCTCTATCTATAAATGCCACAAAATATCAATAATGTATGAGATTATGCATTACAAGTTTCAATATATTCTTAGTCTTTTTTGGAAATGTTTTTGTCTTAAGTATCTGTTAATTACCAGTACAATATTATTTACTAAATGGACTACTAGGAGTTGAACTCAACATATCAACTCATTGAATTACTAGGAGGATATGGTCTGAGTTTTATTTATTTTGTTTGTTGAAAGCATACAATATTAAATTTTGTATTTGCAGCTAAATACTAATAATATGACATGTATTTCTTACCTAATAACACTTCTACCAGGTAAAATTATTTTTACTAGTTGGAATTTTTATTTAATGGCTATCAATGATTTTTTTTTATTTGAATATAGTTGACATACAATGTTACATTAGTTTTGAGAAGTACAAAATGGTAATTAGACAAATCTATGGACTATGCTCACTACGAGTGTACCTACCATCTGCATAAATGATCTTTTTAAAAAATCACTGAAGGATTTTTTTGATTATAGTTCCAAAGAGACAAAATTGGCAATATTCAGACTGGGTTGACTTTCGTGAATATGTAAATCTATGAAAGCTTCAAAATGACAACTCTAGAATAATGTTAAGTTTATCTAGAGCAGAGTTGAAATTGTGCCAGAGATGTTTTCAGAATCTCCTTTTGCTTTTCTTTCCAGTATTTCTTCCAACATCTGAAAAATATGTAGGATAGAATAAATAACCCTTTAAGAATTTTCCTTCTATTTGAAACAAAGAAAATTATCTTAACAGGTCTTAGAAAATGTAATTCTTTTTTTTTAAAGATTTTATTTATTATTTGGCAGACAGAGACACAGCCAGAGAGGGAACACAAGCAGGAGGAGTGGGAGAGGGAGAAGCAGGCTTTCCTCTGAGCAGGGAGACGGATGCGGGGCTTGATCCCAGGATCATGCCTTGAGTAAAAGCAGATGCTCAACGACTGAGCCACCCAAGTGCCCCAGAAAATGTAATTCTTTTTTACATTTACTCTCCACTTTTGTAATACCTAAATGAGAAAGAGAATACATGTTCGACAGCAGTGAAGATCAGGTATTGGGAGATTTGAGTTTCCAGGATAAATTCTAGGTTGGAAGATCCAAGAACTTCCAATTTTTAAAACAATCTATATTAAAAGATTTTATAGAATTTAGGTGAAATATGCAGCATAAATTTCTAAATAAAATCAAACCACCCTACCATGATTTATATTGCTTTGAATGATATATTAGAATTACTATTGTTTTTTATAGAGAGCCAACCTTCCAGAAGCTTTATAATAACTACTAGCAGTCAGTTTTACTGTTGCATTATTAATCCTTCCACTTTCTTCTAAATTATTATTACAATCTTTATATAAACTCTGCTTTTCTCTTTGTGTAAGAAAATCAAGTTCTGCATTGCAAAATGAGCACTTGTCAGATCAGGCAGAATAATTGGTGTTGTTACCCCATTTTTTATCTTTGTTACTGGTGTGAATCCAGAAATAGTTCGTTTAATACTGTACCATGTGTACTGCAAGGCTTTTTTCATGGGTCATCATGATTTGAGAGTAATTTGCATGGAAAACACAAAAAGTACTATGCAGCGGATACTGATTTATCATTTAGCTTATTGCCACACAAAATGACTAGACTGAATGTGGAGTGGGGAAAAAAAATCTACCCCAACACTAAACCAACCTAGTTTTTGTATGTGGAATGGGTTTATTTCTTTAAGAGTCAGTATGCCTTCTCTCCATTCAGGAAAGAATTTTTAAGTGTATGTTACAAAATGTTAATCTTTAAAATAAGTTTCCTCAAGAACTGTACTGGAAAACCCCAGAAAATGTCACACTCCCATGTCAGGTTGACTACAGTATTAATGTTTTATAAAAAATACTGAAGAGTGACAAAATAAAACCTACAGCAGTGAAAACATAGTGATGGTAGCTAATTAGTTGAATAAATCAGACATAGGTGATGGATAAATAAGGTAATAAATGAATTCATGATTAGGAATATGAATGGATAATGCGGTCTATTTAGTAACTCACCTAGTAAGGAGGTGGCAGCATCTAAAAATATCCTTTCTGAGCAAGCAAGAGATGCCTGAATAAAAGGGAAGAATCACTTCACTCTTCCCTAAATCATCCGTATTATTCAACCAAACTGAGTTATTTTTAACACTCACTCAGCATTAAAAATGAAAGAGGGAGAGAGGCCAGTTTAAGTGGAAGCAGAAGACAAAAGAGAAGTAGTTTAAACGATGAGGGTCCAACTCCTCTGTGCCTTTTACAAGGCAACCCAGTTATTTTCCTTCAATGAAAACAGTGCAGGGAACGTAATGTTATATACCTCAGCCGGACCATAACTTACTGCTGATGTACCTTCCATTTGCAATTGCTTTTATTTTTAAGGGATAAGTAATGGAGTGGAACTATATCTCAAGGCAATATGTGAACAGATGAAATGAGCACAAAAGCAGCCCCATGCCCAGGCCAAGTTTTGGTACTTTTAGAGAGATTTCTGACAACCACATTACCGTCCTATTAGGGCAGAACTTGATCCTTTTAGCTGCTTTTGCCTAAGGTGGAGCTTGCTTCCCACTGGTTTATTTAAACCTAAAACTAGTTCTTAGATGGAGGATTCTTAATTAATATTATTTACATGCTTTATCTTACTTAAAGAATATAATACTTAAAAATGTTCTTTGTGGGCAAGTATCATGATCCAGAAAATAGTTATGTCTAATTTCTTATATATAATAAATTCTTCACCAAGGCATGCTTGATTTAACTTCTGATTCCTCCTTTTCAGAGTAAAATCACAGTAACAGAATTTTAGGATATATACAAACTAACAGCTGTTCTTTCCCCTCACCTCTCAAGCAAGGTGTCAAAACATATCTCTTTAAAATATTCTAGCAAATACTTGATAAAATTATTGATATTTATAGGTAAATTAGTTGTGCTCCTTCTATGATCCCTTAATTTGCTTATACTTTAAACCACAGCCTCACTATACTGATTCTTTATAATTCAGAGAGGACTGAACCTCAGATTTTGGTTAACATTTTCTATGCCAAGTGAAACCTCTCACTTCAAATTTCTTACTGAACAAACTATGGGTTCACAGATTTTTTTTTCAGGAGCAGGTATTTACTGGACCATGAAGATAAGCTTTCAATGCCTTATAACATGATAGAAGAACTGTCCTAGTATTAGGCAATACAGAAAGAGGAAGATGTTTGGTGTAAGTTCTAAGCCATTGGTCAAAGTCAAATAGTAATGAATGAAACAATAGGGCCAGGATGTTTTTTCTCTAAAACTGACCATGCACTAATCTGAAACATTCATGAAAATAAGAAAATATTGCATTAAAAAACAATAGATTTGTGTGTATCTACATGTGTACCTATATTTGCCAGAGAAAAATAAACTCAATACACATTTATAAGAATTAATTTTCAAGCTAATTTGTCTTTAAAATACAATCTTTGTAAAACTCTATCAGTAAGTCTCTATACACATATTATTCTATACCATGCACCAACACTAAAACCAAATAAGAAACAAAACACAAGTTATGTATTGTTTTCCAAAATTTGTTGATTTTTTCCATTCTTAAGGACAAAACATACCTCTGACAGGTACCACATAAACCTCACCGCAACTTAAAGTTGGAAATAGCTTTATACTGCTTCTGCAAGCCAAGCCCATCTTTGCTAATGAGTTTTGTTTAGCCAAATCAACATTGGGTTTGTTATTATTGAGTTGAACATTTTTGGTGGAGCTGGAGAAGGTCCCTGTCCTTTCATGTTTGCTAATGGCACCACCATTCCATTCTCGTAAACCAGACCCCTTTACCTCTCTGAATTGGAAGATATTTGATTTTGTTACTGCTGTTTTATATTAAGGTAATCAGACCTATATGGCACAGACTTCTAAAGACAGAACAGAAAATAGGTAAGCAGAGGAGGCAAGGATGTTTCAGTTGAAGAATGTGGCACAATAATGACTAGAGTTCTGATGTGTAGAATTGCTAAATCAAAAGATGTAACTTTAACTCAGATTACAGAATATTTTAAAGTATAACTAAATCATTGGGATTAACCCCCAGTGTCGGTAGAAATATATCAACTATTTTTATATCAACTATTTTTAAATGGCTATACAACCTGATCGAAGTCTTGCTTTAGAAAACTAGTTCTTTTTTTTTTTTTTGAAGAAACTTGTCCCTTTTTTTTTGTTTTTGTTTTTTAAGATTTTATTTATTTATTTGTCAGAGAGAGAGAAAGCACAGACACAAGCAGGGGGAGTGACAGGCAGAGGGAGAAGCAGGCTCCCCATTGAGCAGGGAGCCTGATTTGTACTGGATCCCAGGACACTGGGATCACCATCTGAGCGGAAAACAGACGCTTAACCGTCTGGAGCCATGAAGGCATCCCAGAAACTTGACATTTTAATAGGAAATATATAAAATGGAATGTATAAATATGCCAAGAATAAATTTTATATTTTTATTTTATAATTTTTTTATTATATTATGTTAGTCACCATACAGTACATCATATGGGTTCATTTATTTGTGGAACATAAGAAAATTCATTCTAAACTAGTTGGGACATAGCACTGATTGACACAGGGAGAGTGGAAAGGTAAGGAGAGTATGCAACACTGTTATTAATAAAAAGAAATATGAACATGAAAAATAGTTCTAAAGGTATTTTGGCCAAGAAAAAAAGAACATTTTTAAAAAGGAAGAAAGCTGGGATGCCTGAATGGCTTGATTGTTTAAGTGTCTGCCTTCAGCTCAGGTCATAATCTCAGGGTCCTGGGGCTCCCTGCTCCCCAGGGAGCCTGCTTTCCCTCTGCCTGCCTCTCCCCTTCCTTATGCTTGCTTGAGCGAACTCGTGCTCTCTCTCTGTTAAATAAAATCTTAAAAAACTTTAAAAAAGAGGAAAAAGTTGATAAGATACAACACATAGATGACTAGGAAAATGTCATTAATTTTAACAGAGTAGGTAGGGATACAGATCATTATTATAAACTATGAATTTTGTTTTAAGTGTAAAGTATGATCTCATTATTTAATATCTGAGAAGAAATGCCCAATATACAAGTGTAAATATCCCATATTTATATGATACCAAAAAGTTATGTAAAAATTAGGTAAGTTAACTTGTCTGTTTTTGTGCCAGTGTCATAGCCATGAATGTTCAAAAAAAGACACCAAGAAATCAATGAGATTTCTATAAATAGAAACATGAATTTTTAGGTCTGATGAAAATAATTCTATGTAAAAAAAAAAAGACAAAAAAGTATGGATTTTTTCCTTATTTCACTGACCCCGTATTTCCCACTCTAAGTTTAACACTAAAACATAACCTGGAAAATATTCTTATGATACACTGTAAAAATGCATAAACCATCAAAAATCATTACAAAAGTAGTTCTTAAACAATCTGAATCATATGAATTTGAACAGTTCATACTTATCTTTACCACCAAAGCAGATTGAGAGGTTGACTAAAGATGTGGCCTAAAGCTATTCTTTCTAGCTTTTCACCCAAAAACTCCTCCAAGATTTTTGAGAGGTTAGGGCTCTAACCTCTGGTTCACATCCAGCTTCCATGTTGTTTGTACATTTCTGCAGTTTACTCATAGACCCAAGTTTTAGAATCTCTGACTTAAGGTAAGTTTCCCAATATGCAAACCATATTTTTCCCTTTTCACTGAAATTTGAATTGCTAAGCATCACCATCCTCCTGGTCATTTTTCTGCAAACTCAACACCATACATTAAATTTTCAAAACTCTTCAAAAAGTTTAAAAATTTGAATTAAGAGAAGTTTGTTTTGTCTTTCCCTCTCACTGGAACATCCAAAACCAGGCCATTTATTGTTTACAAGTAGCTAAATACCCTTTGAAACATAAAGAACTTTTGAGTACCTTTATCTCCAAAATTGCTACTTTTCAATTATTTTTAAAAAATAATAAATTTTCATGACTTTAATACAATAAAACACCATTTAACACTTCTTGAAGACTGCCAGATGCGTCAGTGAAATGGGGAGCACAGAAATGGATAGGACTCCCCCTCTCTACCCCGCCCCAAACATCAGTTTGAACTCCTGTGTAAGAACGCAGGGAGGGCGCCTGGGTGGCTCAGTGGGTTAAGCCGCTGCCTTCGGCTCAGATCATGACCTCAGGGTCCTGGGATCGAGTCTGGCATTGGGCTCTCTGCTCAGCGGGGAGCCTGCTTCCCTTTCTCTCTCTCTCTCTGCCTACTTGTGATCTCTCTCTGTCAAATAAACAAATCTTAAAAAAAAAAAAAAAAAAAAAAAAAAAAAGAATGCAGGGAAACACTCTCACAAGGGCAAGGGTTACAGGTCGGGATTACAGCACCTGGTGGAACAGAACTAAGAAAAGACGCTCTGGGGAGGGCGGGAAAGACAGACACTGTCTCCTCTCCCCTCCCCCAAGCCCAGGCAGCCCAGCGCCGAGCTAGAGACACTTCCCCCGTGGGAGAGACCAGTGTGAACACCTGACTTCAACACCGAGCCCACCTCCCTCAGGGGGCCGTGGCGGCTCCTGTTCACTCAGGGCCTGGCTCCGGAGTCCAGCCCCTGCCAGCTCCAGCTGCCCCCAGTGGCATCCATGCAGCTCCCCGCAGGCTCGCATGAACCCAGACCACAGGTCACTTGAGCGCCCGTCTACCCAGAGGCCCCAAGGAACCGTCGAAGCTCCAGAAGGCTTCCACGGGAGAGCAACGCAGGTTTCTGGAACGCGTCACAGACTTACCGGCCCTTGGTGGCTCCACCAACTCCAGACGGATCCAGTGTCACCAGGCTCTGGGCTAGCTCCAGTGAGCCTAGGCCTGCAGCACGCCCAAGCGCCTGCGGGCTCCGGGAGCGCCGGGAGCTTCCTGGCACAGCACGCCGCGTCCTTTACCAGAGGTTCCTGGCCGGAAGCTGGGAATCCTGGCCCGCGCCGTCCTCAGCCGGCCGCCAGGGGGCGCCCCACCTGCCCTCAGGCAGCTCAGGAGGCGCGCCCGGCTGTTTCCGGGGCGTGCAGATCTCCCGCAGGCTCCTTCAAGGCGAGGCTCCAGGCGCACCCCAGTGCCTGCGGGCAGCTGCAGTCCTTGTCCACTAACGGTGGGAAAGTAAACTGGTATGGCCACTGTGTGAAACCGTACAGCGGTTCCTCAAAAAATTAAAAATTACCGTATGGTCTGGAATTCTGCTTCTGGGTATCTTTCCAAAGCAAATGAAGTCGCTATCTGAACAGATAACTGCATCCTCCCACCTCGTTCACTGCTGCATTATTTCCCGCCGCCAAGACAGGGAAACAGCTTAAGTGTCCTTGAGGGCTGAATGAATAAAGACGTGGACTATTATTCAGCAATAAGAAAGAATAAAATCCGCCTTTTGCAACAACGTGGATGAAACTTGATAGTATTATGCTAAGTGGAAATTAAGTCAGACAGAAAAAGACAAATACTAAATGTTTTCACTCACATTGAAATCTAAAAAAAAAGCTGAACTCAAGGAAATAAGGAGTAGAATGGTGACTGTCAGGGGCTGGGTCGTGGTGGAGATGTTGGTCAAAGGGTACAAACTTCCAGTTAAGAGATGAATAAATTGTGGGGATCTAATGTACAGCTTGGCGACTGGAATTACTAATACGCATTATGTACTTGGAAGTTGTTGAGAGAGGAACAGCTAGAGAGTAAAAGTTACCACGACAAACAATGGTAGTTATGTGACAGAATCGAAGTACTAACTAACCTATCATGGTAATCATTTCACAAGATATATGTGTATCCAGTCATCACTTTGTTTTTTTTTTTTTTTTTTTTTTTTTTTTTTGAGGAGGTGGGGGATGAAGAATAGGGAGAGAATCTTAGGCAGACACCCTGCTGAGCGCAGAGCCCCAGGTGGAATGAGCTCTTGTTACCCTGAGATCATGACCTGAGCCAAAATCAAGAGTCAGACTCAACCCTCTAAGCTACCCAGGTGCTCCTACATTTTATACTTTAAACTTACATATTATTTGTAAATAATGTCTTCATAATGGTGGGGAAATAATTTAAAAAAATAAGTGAACTAAGAAAAGCATTGCCCTCATTAGTGTTTACAACTTATTTGCATTTCTTTTTCTTTAACTAATTGACCTTTATAACAGCAATGTATACAAGAGACTGTTTCCTCCAGTTCTAATAACTGTGTGTATTATTAAGCTTTTACACGATTCTAACCTGCTAAAATAAAACACTTCTTGGGGATATCTGGATATGTTTTAATAACAAATATTTGAAACTTAATTTTTTTTACATCTGCTAGCAAAGAGTATAATAATTGGCTAACAAGTGATAAGGTATCAAATTTTTTTTCTTTCTTTCATTACACTGTTAAATCTTTCTACTTATATTTCAAAATATTAATATTTCATGTCTAGAATCTATTGGAGATTTTGGTCTACTTTCATTGAGATAGTTGCCACTCTTTATTTGCATCTTCAGCCTTTGATTATAACTGCCTGTTTTGAAGTTCAAAACCATGCTGTTAAAATAAAAACAAATTTTATTTTCTATTTATCCTTTTTCTAAAATTTTCAATTAATTTTAAAAATTAATCACAAATTTAATAATCAGCCTTATTTTTATTGTACTATGAATTATCATTTTCTGAAGCATTTCTACCTAGGCTTGGTTTCCAAAACAGGACTATACCAACCACATGATTCTATTTTCCTCTCTTAATTTTCTTCTATTTTTATATAAAGGAAATTTATGCTTAAAACAAAAATGATTTAAAAATTCATTTTAATTGGGGCACCTGGGTGGCTCAGTGGGTTAAAGCCTCTGCCTTCAGCTCGGGTCATGATCTCAGAGTCCTGGGATCAAGCCCCGAATCGGGCTCTTTGCTCAGCAGGGAGCCTGCTTCCTCCTCTCTCTCTGCCTGTCTCTCTGACTACTTGTGATCTCTCTCTGTTAAATAAATAAAATCTTTTAAAAAAATTTCATTTTAATTATCTGCAATAGAGAGAGATTACATTTTATTCATTTGCCTTCATGCTTGAGGATGAAAGGATCAAGTATTAAGCTCAGTCTTTTCTTGAAATGCTGTTCTGTGAGTAATTATCCCACCTGTTTAGGAAGTACAACGGAAGGAAATTTGATTGTTTTGGTCTTTTATTTCTGTTCCAATTTTGCCCCACTCAATTCAATAAAGCTTTAATTTGTACTCTTATTTTTAATGGAGCTATTGTTCCTTAATACCCTAGACTCTGTCTAATTTCATTTCCCTGCACATACAAAACTGTAATTCTTTTATTATACCTTATTTCTTCACTTATACATGTATCTATATTTTAACTCAGAACTATACTAATGGACTTTCTAAGTAAGGTCATCTTTGCACACTCTTTATGCTATATTTTTTTTCTATATAAGTTCAAATACAAATAGGACCAATAGTCATGATTTTAAGATTGCTTCTATGTGAAATTGTTTAAATGTCATGGATAAAAAGTTTATACCTGCCTTTACACCTGCCCTTGTGATAGATTTTCCATACTCTAATTACTAAATTATGAGGCTTCAATTTCCCTAGAATTCCCAAATTATACCAGAATGCTCTAGAGATTTCTCTGTGCAGGATATCACCACAGTGTTTATCTCTGGACTTGGGCCAGATCATAGTGAAAGGTGTAGAAAAGCACCTTGCTGCCTTCAGCAGAGCAGCTGACTGGCACTTGTGGCTGATTGTTTTAAAAGTCTAGAAACATCAAAAAAAGGATAAATAGAAACCTCTCCCTTAGAAATTCTCACTTGTATTTTCTGTCATGCTTTCACAGTAAATTAAATTGTGTAAAATTAAAAATAGTGCAAACCGTTGACCATGCTAATTTCATGTAAAGATCAAATATTAAAACAATATTCTTTTTAAGGGTGCCTTGCTGGCTCAGTTGGTTAAGTGTCTGCCTTCGGCTCAGGTCATGATCTCAGGGTTCTAGGATTGAGCCCCACATCAAGCTCTGTGCTCAGTGGGGAGTTTATTTCTCCTCCCTCTGCTGCTCCTCCTGCTTGTGTTCTCTTGCTTGTGCTCTCTCTCTCTCAAATAAATGAATAAAACCTTTAAAAAAATTCTTTTTAAATTTTAGGTAAAATAAATGGAAGAGTAATAAAATTCTAAAGCTATATTGTCTAACACAGTCGGCACATTTCACATGTGAATATCTCAATATAAAATTTTAATTAGTTAAAATCAAATAAATTTTAAAAATCACTTTGGCTTCAATAGTCATATTTCAAAAGTTCAACAGACACATGTATTTCCATTATCACAGAAGTTTATATTGGGCAGTGCTTTTAAGGGATAAAGAATTACATTTAATTCAAAGTTTATTTATTTATTTATTTATTTATTTAAAGATTTTATTTATTTGACAGACAGAGATCACAAGTAGGCAGAGAGGCAGACAGAGAGAAAGGATGAAGCAGGCTCCCTGCTGAGCAGAGAGTCAGATGTGAGACTTTATCCCAGGACCCCGGGATCATGACCTGAGCTGAAGGCAGAGGCTTTATCCCACTGAGCCACCCAGGCGTCCCTGAAGTTTACTTTATATTGGAAAACAAGTTTCCACCTTTAAATGCACAGAAACACCTTGGTTATATATTTGCTCCCAAACTTGGAAACCTGCATGAATGCCTTTGAACAATCAAGGACAGAGATAATGATCAGATAAATCAAGATAAACATGTAACAAAACCTGGCTAATTTTGCACTAATAAATTTCCACTTTTATGTAATATTTGATTTAACAATGATAAATTACTGCTCCAACAGTACCTCTGCAAAAATCCCTATCTGCAAAATTGTAAGTTGCAAATTTCCTCTTTTCTTTTTGAAAACATGGAGGAAAAATAACAAATGAAATGCCAAAACCAAATTGGCATATCCACAAACTAAATTTTTTTCGTAACTACCAAGAAAAGTATAATTACTTTGTTCTGCTACAGTTCTCTGTAGAAAAACGTAGGAGAGAAAGACATTTCCTTCTTCCCACCTCACCCCACCCCAGGGTTCTTCTAGCACATTTAGGAATTAAAGTGATATGAGACAGATTAAGAAAGGAAAAAAAAACAGTTTTATTATGTACACACAGAAGCCCAATTACGAAACTGAGACCCAAAGAAATGACCAAAGCAGGCAGCCTTTGTGCATTTTAGACAAGGAGATGATAAATTTGTAATGAATTGGCAGGATAAAGAAAACAGGTGTTTGGGAGCTTTAATTAGTAAGGAATTCGAAAGAAGAACAGAGGCTGTAGTAATGGATTAAAAAAAAATAGGTTTGTTTCTACAGCTTTCTCCACTTTAAAGTCCCTATCTCTGCTGATAGGGATGTCTTTTTACTGCTTAGTACAGGGAGGGTATTTTTCATTTGGGGGTTTGTTTCCTGCTTTTAGGGGAATAGAGGAAGTTCTGAGTGTCCTTATGCCAGCTGTTTCCCACATAGATTCAATTCAAAATAATCAATATGCCATTACTTTTGGGGGCAGCCTCCCTGGGTCCCTACAAATAGAAGGACAGAAAGAAATTTCACTTTTTTAGTTTTATATTTAGAAATGAAAATCCACATTAAATTGCAAGTAAATTATTTTAAAGCTTAGCTATCTTTCAGAGACCATAAATTACAGTTTGATTTTAAACCTGCAAAAAGAATTTGTAAACTGCAAGAAACAGAGAAGTGGCAAGGTTAATATAAACTCTAAGGGGCACCTGGGTGGCTCAGTCGGTTAAAGCCTCTGCCTCCAGGGTTCTGGGATAGAGTCTCGCATCGATCCCAGAACCCTTCCTCTCTCTTTGCATGCCTCTCTGCCTACTTGTGATCTCTATCAAATAAATTTTAAAAAGTCTTTAAAAAAATTTAAGTTTAAAAAATATATAAACTTTAAAAAAGAGAGCATTTAGACTGAACTACTGTATCATTCTCTATAATAAAGCAAGAAAATAAATGTTTCCTTAATACCACTACATACATGCATGTGTGCACACACATATTTAATAAACTATTATAATTTCAAATTATTAAATGCGGCATGGGACTAAGCTTTGTCCTTAAACCAGATTTTCATGAAAAAACTAATAAGTAGTAAAATATACAAATTTGCATTTCTCCTTAAAAATAATTTTCCTTTCCATTAGTAGTGAAATTTTTCAGAAATTATGGTTTGGTTTCTTCTCTCTTCTTGTGATGTTTAGTTGTTTTTTTGCCTTCTTCTACTTTTAAATACCTCAAGATCATATTCCATTATAGTATCTAGTAATAAAACTAAAACAGAAATAATAAAATTATAGTATATTTGTATAAATAGAATTACTTCACTGGTATTTTTGAAAACATACCATTACTGTTTAATAACACATTATAAATTTACATTTTCTTAATTAATGTGATTAACATTATCTTAAGTCATAGAATGAAATCTTGCATCATTTTTAGCAATTTTAATAATTATATACACAAATAATAATGACTATACATGATGGAGGGAATGTACTACAGGGCCAGACATGATTTTCATCAAATATAATTGTCACATGCCAAATTACAGTAACAAATTTGTAAGAGTCCCATAGGGCCAACTACTATGAGAGGTTATAATGTATTGTCATTTACTTTGTAAATTAATCAATTTCATCATTCTTAAAGTTATTTAAGGAGCATCCCTTCCACTTAAAAATTTAGTTACTCAATAGGTCTTTCTTCCATTTGTGAATATAATTATTTGCAATTCTTTAGATATCTACATGCGTCCTATTCTTAGCAATGTTTCAAATTTAATGTATTTAAATCTATATTTTAATGAATAGCCTTATTATTTTTATTTTAAAATAAAGTAACTATAATTAGTGTTTCATCTTTTTTAACTCAGAAAAGTTGGTTAGCTATTTGTAGCTCACAAAACAAATGATGATCAGAAGCAAAAGTACAGAAGTCCCTTTTTGTTCTGGATATGATGCAATAAAATGCATATTCATCCATATATAAATAACATCAGTGGTTTCTATATCTAAGACAACTTAACACTCCAATTATCTACTGAAGTGCTATTTATCCTCATTGGGTGGATGAGTACTTGGATTTGGTTTTGAATACTCAATACAATTTGAATTCTTGGCAAATTTAAGCAATATTTGGAAAATATGAATTATATGTTTCTATTGAATTATGCTACTGATTGATTAATCTTGAGTTTTCTTTTTTAAAGATTTTATTTATTTATTTGAGGAGGAGAATTAGCAAGAGAAAGAGAGAGACTGAAAGAGAAGGTGCAGGGGAGGGAGAAAGGAAAGGAAGAAGCAGACTCCCACTGAGAGGAAGCCTGCCATAGATCTCCATCCCTGGACTCTGGGATCATGACCTGAGCCAAAAGCAGATCCTTAAGCACCTGAGCCACCCAGGTCCCCCTTGAGTTTTCTAAAATATTACAATTTTCAAAAGTCATAAAGTGTTAGTTGTCTCCTTTAGTACACCTCACATTTTTTACTACTTCTAGTAGTATTTTAACTAAAATATTATAGATGCAAAATTTGGAATTCTTAGATATTTAGGAAGCAAAATAATGTTGTTTTTCCTTTTTATGAAAATTGTTCCTTATAAATTCTTAAATAAAATATGCTAATTTATACATATGCTTTATCCTTACATTCACCCAATTCAGTAATAAGATTTGCAATTATTGAGGATACATGACCCTATAAAATGATAAAAGTAATCCATCTTCTAAATTTGTAAACTTTATCTTTTTTTTTTTAGTTTACAAAAGAACTATAAAATAATCCTTTTTTTCATTATATAAGTTAATTAGAAGAAATTTATATTGTTGTATAAATACTTAAATCATTCCAAAAACTTAGAATACAGCAATTTTAACGCTTAATCTAATAAAGGTATGTATCAGATAAATACAGAAGTCTGATTTGTTCCTAAATCAAGAAGTTTAGTGGGCCAATAAGGCTGACATTAATTGAGGGCATACTATGTACAGTTTCAGTTATTTTATTGTTTTAATTTACAGTGAGTGTTCTCTTATTTTATAGAAAATGATACTGAGTCATAGATAGGTTTAGCAACTTATCAATATTCACACTGTAAATAAGTGGCAGGTCAGGGAATAAAATTCATTAAGTCTAACACAAGGAACCACGCTTGTCATTCCTATAATACTGCTTTTTTTTTTTAAGTTGATTTATTTGACAGACAGATCACAAGTAGGCAGAGAGGCAGGCAGAGAGAGTGAGAGAGAAAGCAGGCTCCCTGCGGAACAGAGAGCCAGCCGTGGGCCTCTAACCTAGGACCCTGGAATCACAACCTCAGCCAAAGGCAGAAGCTTAACCCACTGAGCCCCCAGGGGCCCTATAATACTGCTTTTTAAAAGAGCTTTTAGCATCTTTGTGGTTGTTTTATAATCAACACAAATTAATCCATCAGTTCTCTTGGACAGAAGCCAGTTTGGGAAGAAGAATCAGTCACAATGGGAAAATGTGACATAGGAGGTAGAAAAGGGGAACAAATTTTAAGTGGAAAGGATATGGGATTTGGAATTTCAGAAAACAGATTACCTATATTTTCTATTTTTTCTAAGGGAGTCATAAATTTCAGAAATCAAAATTGAGTTTCATTACATTAGGAGAGAATAGAGTTCTCATGATTGGTCCTCACCATTCTCTTTTCTACAAAATGTTACCTATCTGACCACTACAGTGGTCACTGGTGTTGTAATCACTATTTTCTGGTTTCTAGTCTGGGACCATGGCAGGAGTGTACTCCCTGTTCCTTGGAAGTTACATGACATACAATCAGAAATACCACATAACACTTTTTCATGGGAGAGCCAGGGTGCAATTAGCCCCCTTTTCTCCTCGTTGCCTCAGTGATCATGAAAAATGTGTCAAGATAATATCTCCATTGGTCTGGATCTCCAGAAAGACTGCAAAGAATTGAGCCCACCTGACAACCCCCGCAAAGGACATATAGAACTGGTAAGAAATAAGCTTATATTCTAATAAACAACTGGGATTTAGGGTTTGTTTGTTATAGCAGCCTTACTCAGCCTATCCTGAGTGATATACTCTCAAAGTGCCATAGGGTGTCTGAGAAATCAATGTCTATTTTACACAGAAACTTGACTGTAAAACTGTAAGGAGGATTTTATTAATAATAAATCTAAAATGAATTTCATAACAATTATAAGAGATCATTTTCCAAAAATTAACTTTAAAAGTGGGTTCTAAAATAACAAAAATAGTAAAACCTTATTTCTAACTAACTTCATATTTCTATGTTGAAAAGCTCTGTAGATGTAAATCTTGATAGCTCTCCTAGTCAGAAGGTGTACCCCAAAACAAATTTAGGAGGGAGAAAAGATGTCATTCTCCATTTTTAATGATATTTATATTATAGATCTCCTTTTAATTCTGAGTAATTCTGGAGTAACCATCTCTCATTGTTAGTTAAAACAGTTTCTTTTATAAGTATCTCTGTTTCCCCATTTGACTGGTTAAGTAGGCAGAAAAGTAAAGAGGAGAAGGGGATGAGTCTTCTATGAAGATTAAATGAATGGGTGAGAGTGGGAATTAGGTTTCTTGTTATTAGAGCGGGAATTTATAGATCAGCAAGAAGAGGACATTATATTGATCCAGATGGAAATGAATTATACTTGAAGACATCAGTGAGAACTTGTGTTTAACTTAACATAGATATAGATGACTACATATAGAAATAGGAAGTCACTACTTCCTTCCAAATAATACAATATGGGAGGGGTGGGTGACGAGTAACCTCACAAGGGAGAAACCTGATAGGTGATTAAGGTTAACATCAATCATCATAAGTCATGTTGATAGAATGATATATTGTGATGGAAATGGCACACTATGCCTATTTTCTTCTTCCAAAAAAGCTGTAAAAACCTGAGAAATCCCAGTAGATGAACATCCTGCAAGGTATCTCAAGATCATCAAAACTCTCAAGGTCATAAACAACAAAGAAAGTCTGAAAAACTGTCAGAGCCATGAGGACCCTAATAGAATATGATGGCTAACTATAATGTAGTATCGTGCATGGGATTCTGGAATAGAAAAGGAAAAAAATGGATATAAAACAAGAAAAACTGCAAAAACTATGGATTTTAGTTAATGATTATGTATCAAAATTAATTCCTTAATTATAATAAAATGATCACATTAATGTAAGATTTAATAATAGGAGAGATGGGGCTCTGGGTATATGAGAACATTCTATACAATATGCTTAATTTTTCTAGAAAGCCAAAACTCTTCTTAAAAATAAGGTCTATATTCATACATAAAAGGGAAACCTTGTGCTCTAATGAAACCAGGAAACCACTTAACTCAAGATAAGAGATTGATTCTTAGCATTTTAAATTTTAATTGGTCTTGCATTTTTGTTTCATAAGAAGCAAAATGGTGGCCATATTGACTACCTAGAGTCAAAACTATTTTTGGTTCTGTACTTCTGCTATGTACAAGCTTTCCCTAACTAATCTGAGAACTATACTGGTCATATGATGAAATAAATGCCATGTTCCAAAAAAACTGATTGTTAAAAATTAACTTTCAGAAAACTATCCCTTTTCTGGGAGCTGCTGACTATCCATACTCTAAATATTACTTGGAAAACTCAGATTTTCTCCTTTATATGCCACGGTGAAATTCCCTTATATAATCAAAAAATTTCACTGTACTTTGAGGACCATGTTGTACTTTTAATCTCTTAAAAATTTTCTAGAATAAATCCAGTCATATTTTCATTGTTTGTATTTTAATTTATTCTTTATGAAGGATGCATGAACCTCTTTTTGAAGTGTTAATGATAATCTGTTAAGTAAATATAGCGTACTCCACCAATTTCTTAGGAATTAAATTTTAAAATGTCAACCGATTAAGAAATGTTTCTTTGCACACTTTTATAATGTAGGGACACAATCTCATGTACAGAATATAAATTAGAGAAGTGTGAATAATCCTGTTTAAAGAAATTATCTTATAGTGTAAGTACACTAGTTCTTTGTGTAATCCTATTAAAATAATTCACCTTGTTATAAAAACAGAAAGAGCCTGATTTTATAGCAAGGAAACTATCTCAATTACCATGTGCATGTTGGATCACCTTTCAAGGCCTCAGGATCTCATGTCATAAAGCAGGATGAGTTAATTCATTTCACTTAAGTAAATATTTTATTCAAAAAATCCAGGTTATTTCTTAGAAAATAGTGTTTAACATTTTGTTTTCTCCTTTGATTTCTATCTCTCACCTGAATAAAGATCATAGTTTCACTATTTTATTTTTACAGTATTACTATGATTAGTTATTATTCCATTGAATAAAACAAGGATATTAGAGGACAGCCTAGAATAAATCCATAGCCTCCACCTGGAGGTTTTGTTGTATAAGCCTTTGAATTTGCTTTTCCTATTTTTAAATATTCTTAATCCATGAGATTCTTCATTTTGCAAATACCTACAATTTTATTCTTATCGCATTCTGTTTAATCTTGTATGCCTGTTATTCCTTGTGGCTCCATTAATTTTTTTAAATTAAAAAACACCATATTTAGGGACACCTGGGTGGCTCGGTGGGTTAATGCCTTTGCCTTCAGCTCAGGTCATTATCCCAGGGTCCTGGGATGAAGCCCCACATCCAGCTCTCTGCTCAGCGGGAAGCCTGCTTCCCCCCCCCCCCCCCCCCCGAACCCCGCCTGCCTCTCTGCTTACTTGTGATCTGTCTGTCAAATAAATAAATAAAAATCTAAAATAAAAACAAAAACCCCCACCAAATTTAATATTGAATATTCTATAAGAACAGTCCATCGTCTTTCTTCACTCTTCTGCTTCCCAGGATCTTCCCTGCCTCTTATTTGCTTCCTTTTTGCCGGAATGCTCATTATAGGAGCAGGAATGGTAGTAATAAATTATAGAAGTATAAAGGTTACAAAAAAGTGGTTTTTTAAATTCCTTAATTCTTCTTTTAAAAAAACTAAATGGCAAAATATAAATGTGTTAGAAAGATAAGTCAAAACCCTAAAAGCAATCAGAAGACATTTTTAGCTTCTTGATATTAAGGGGGAAAAAAAGTATAAATGAACATAAAGGCAATCAAGTTGTGAATTATATGTCTATAACATTCAATATATTATAAAAAATATAAATATTAAGGTAATTTAAAGTAATTAGCCTCATATATGTTTAGACATTTATTTTACATGATGTGAAGGGAGATTCTCTCATAGTTCCCATCAGGAACAAAATGTCAAAGAATTGTAAATGGGCAAAAGAGATTACTGCACGCTTTAAGTAGCATCTGGGGATTGTTCAGTGTGTCCACTGGGCATTTTCTAATTCTGTGGGGGAGTGTATTTCTGATTGATTTTGATCGACTAGTCCATTTTACAACTCTGTAGGAATAGAAATGAATTTATAGAAAACTAATTGTAATGCAAATGTTTTCACCTATAGCAATGCAAATGAATTTTGCCTAGTAGAGAAAATAACCTTTGAAGGTCAAATTCTCTTAGAATTGCTTTTTTTTTTTTTTCATTTTTTTTTTCATTTTTTATTTTTTATAAACATATATTTTTAGAATTGCTTTTAACCTCTTACTATAATACCTAACTAAAAAATGAATTCAGTAAAATATTTAGACATACGTTCACTTATCATGTGTATGAGTCACATCGTTACATGTTTGGTTAAGATGTAATTCCTAACTGAAAGAGATTGACTATAAAGGATATAATTCTCTCTTAAACAGAAGAAGAGGAGATGAAGTAGAATTTGTGATCTCTTATGGTATATGACTATTTGGCACTCAAATTCCTTGTATCATTGTAAAACCTTCTACAGCAATGTTTTTGATTTTGTATATGCTATGCAAAACTCATCTTCAAAATTAAGGAAGGCCAAACACTGCTTGCCTGAAGCTGGTGAAGAGTCCCTTAGAGCCACTTCTCAGTGAGGACTCCCTGGGGGACTTCTTATGTAGCTTAAAGGAAAAGCCACAATAGGCACCATGCTTCTGCCCAGAGCAGGTGAGGTGGAAAGTTAAAATCTTACCAAGTTCTGATGCTACTGAACATTGAGAGAATATACACAACTAGAGAATGAGAGTGTGGCTGCTATAAGACCCATCTAAGAATTTTCTTTAAAGATGTTATCATCTCAATTGAGATATTTATCATATGATAAAATAAGTACCTTTTTTTAATATTTCTCCCTCACATTTTAAACAAATATTCAACTGGAAGACAAAATCAAATTTGTTTCCAGAAGGTCAATGTTGTTCAAATTATTAGAGCATAATGTTTACTTTATCTTCAAAAACTTTTTTGAGAATTGTTTAAAACATTAAACTCTCTTGACAGTAATATAATACTTTACAACTGTGCTTTCATTTAGAAAGTGTGGCAAAAAATGCAATTTGTCACTTCAATCAAGACATTTTTTTCACTGTGATGTGTAAATATTTCTGAATAGGCATCATTGAAAGCCTTTGCAAATAAAGCTGTCTTGTGTTTTTGGTGACATATTTAAAGCTTTGAATATGATCAAAAAGACTACAAAACTGACTCAAATAAAATACACATTAAACTTTAAAAGAATGCTGAATTAGAAGGCATGATCTAAAATTAGGAAACTAGTAATAAGTATAAGCTAATGGAAAACATAAAGTATTCAAAAGTCAAATTAGATTAATTGTCTGTATAGATTGCATTGAGAAGTAGAGTGGAAATATGTTAATTCAGATATTGGCATTTAAAATAAAGAGTCATTCTCTTAATATCTGGAACATTTTTATCTAAATAGGTGAAGTAATGGAAACTTACAGTAGATTCAGAGTCCAAGACAGAATATAAGTAATGTTTAGCATAATGGGCTAACACACATCTCTTTCTGTAAGTATTGATGCCATTTTTTTCTTTATCTATAAATTTTCATTTGATCCTGCCTCTCGTTCTGATATATGCTGTTAATACTTGCAAAAGAACTTACCTAAGCATGTTTTAGACAACTTCAGTTTAACTCTCTCATATCTTCAGAATATAAAGATAAGATAACGTGCCCACGTGTACAAGCAGACAGCATTTTTTTTTCCTGGTAAGGCACATTCTTATTTTTCACTATCAGAAAAAAAAATGTTGCATTTTCTTCATCGTGCACAAGGGCAATATTACCACAACACATGCAATGGCTCCCAATGTTCGCATAATTTCTTTCTGCCCAGGTGCAAAAGAATCCCATTCTTCTCAGACTTTCTGATGGGCTTAAACAAAGCAGGAAAAAACAAGGTGACACATTACTGGAGAGAAAATTTCATATATATTGTGAGGACAGAGAAATAGACTGAGGCCACATTTTGAATAACATAAAGAGAAATGTCACCTGCTAATTTTACACAATTTCATTTGTTTCTGATAAATAAATTCTGATTTTAACTTTTTGGAGCCTTCCATTTCAAAAGTATCTGGCTATCAATTCCTCAAATAACCTCTTCTACCATCCTTTTAAAATGTTTATAATGAATAGGTAAGGTTTAAAGCATGTAGTAACACAGATAATTAAAGTAAAAGTCAGCCGGAGACCTTTCCCAGTTTATAGTCCTCCAATGACTTCCCACTGTACATGAGTAGATCTCAGCTTCAAATAGGGGTGACAGTGTCGATTAAATCTGGTCCCTGTTCCAACTTTGATTCTCATCTCATGAACCTCTCTCCTTCATTCATTAGTTCATAAACTTTTTCTAATCCTCTAGTCCTTGACAATCCCCTTTTCTTCCTGAGGAAATGATTTCCTATTCCCTTAAATTGTTTGGTGTTTTGTTTTTTTTCCCCCACTGTAAGTCTCAGAATAATAGTCAACTTCTTAGATCCTCAATCTCTCCAAATTGTTAGAAAATTACAACAACAACAACACAACATTGAATTCAACATTAGGCAAAGCATGCAAAACATAGAGAAAGAGAATTTAGTAGAAAATTTCCACTTAAGTTACTCTCCATGAGAGTACTGAATATGCCTACACAAAAGTGGTACCAACAATCAACCTACAATCAACCTGCTCTCTCTTTAAAACACCAGTTTGAGGGCACCTGGGTGGCTCAGTGGGTTAAGCCGCTGCCTTCGGCTCAGGTCATGATCTCAGGGTCCTGGGATCAAGTCCTGCATTGGACTCTCTGCTCAGCAGGGAGCCTGCTTCCCTCTCTCTCTCTCTGCCTGCCTCTCTATCTACTTGTGGTTTCTCTCTGTCAAATAAATAAATAAAATCTTTTTTTAAAAAATCCACCAATTTGGAACTTCTTACGTATTTTTCTTCATTCGACGATGATAATATAGAGAAAATAAAATATTTTATCCATGCAACAAATATTTGGTTAACATCTACTATGTACCACGCATTGCCATATGCATTTAGGAAGAGAATATGTACTCTTGCTCTCATGAATCTTAAACCGTAATAAGTGCTTTACAAAAAATTTTGCTCATAACAAGAGATATGAAAATCTATCCTTAAGCTTTATATTAGCAAAAACACGAGAGTGGACACGATTACGAACGTGATTAAAGTAGATGATCCAGAAAAAAAATGTTGTTGATGTATTTTGCATTTTCAGTATGGTACTCGAAGACACAGATGTCTCTAATGATAATAGGAAAAACTAATAAGGAGGTGTAAAGGCAGTACCTAATTCTGTGAAAACAGAAATAAGAGGTAAAAGCATTGTAATAAAATAATCCTAATAATGTAACTGATTGGACCGTAATTTAAAGATAGTAAGTGACACACTTGGAACTATAGATACAATGGAGCATCGACTTGGGAAATGAAATAAAATTGAAGAGACTGGAGTTGGGCACCAGTTAAGGTGTCATCCATGTTATCTGAGCTAGGATTAATGAAGGTATAGAATATAGAGATGAGGGACGCCTGGGTGGCTCAGTTGGTTAAGCAGCTGCCTTCGGCTCAGGTCATGACCCCAGCGTCCTGGGATCGAGTCCCGCATCGTGCTCCTTGCTCCGCGGGGAGCCTGCTTCTCCCTCTGACTCTGCCTTCAACTCTGTCTGCCTGTGCTCGCTCTCACTTGCTCTCTCTCTGACAAAAAAAAAAAAAAAAAAAAATTATAGAATATAGAGATGAGAAATTAGAGGAGGACATCAATTCATAAGTCAAGAAGAAAAAAATGGGCAGGACAGGTGAAAAGGTAGTGAGACACAATGAATTTAAGACCTTTTGTTTGAAGATAAGTTGACAGGAGATGGCTAGAATGAAGATGGAGCTCAGCACAAAGGACAGTGATGGGCAGAGAATTATTGGTATCCTCAAACGATGTACATGTTTGATGGATATGGAAGTCAATATTCTAGCTACCTAGCTGAAAAGTAGAGTTTTAGAGTTTAGGAGAGAAATACAAATTATAGATTAAAATTTTAATTATTCTTTATAAAATAAGATTGGAAAAATAGAAGAACACATTTTCAGAAGCACTAAAATGAGAATCTCTGTTTCTAAAATGTTGTTTTCCATAAAAGACCACATTTCCATTTTTTTGCAGAAGTTAAGTAAGTCACTATTACCTTAACTTTAGGTATTGCCCCGGTCTTATTACCCATGAGTCACTGCCCCCCTGCTTTCAATATTTAAAAAGAAACTTCTCATATTTCTACGATGCCCTCTGTTGTATGGCTCCTTGTCTGTCTTTACGCTTTTCTTCCAGCTTGAAATGATTTCTCTCTACTGTATCCCTATGAACTATGATTGAACCTTTAAATTTTAACTCTGATATCATTCCTGCAGTAATATTTTCCTGAGCTCCCGGGTTAGGCAAGGCCTGCTTATTAGTGTTTCAATACTGCCTGTGATCAGTTTTCTCTTAGCACCTACCATGATATATTTATAGTACATAAATATAAGAACTATGTCTTATTCATTGTTTTGTCATCAATAATTATGGTAGTGCTTGGTACGGATAAGGTACTCAAATGCTTCTTAAACTTTACTTTAGAGAAAACATGAAAAGGAAATCATAAGAATGGCAATGCTTAGTATCCATGGATTCATTTTAGCAGATTACTAATTCATTCATGTTCATGACAGAGAATTTGAAGTATACAGATAAGCACAAAGAAGAAAGTGCTAATGATTTGTTACCCTTCCTCCCAGAGAAGAAAACTGCTAATGATTCCATGTATACAAGCATTTTGTTCTCTGCACATTTATGTACATATAAATGTTGTTAAATTAAGATAATACTGTACCTTTGCTTTAAAAATGCTTCTCTTATGTTGTAATATATTATAAACATTTCTTCTACAAAATAAATTGTAACTAATACACTTCCTTACGCTGTGATAGGATGCCATATTTTATTTAACCTATCACTTGGTTGGGGACATTAGATTTCTTTAATTTTTATTATTAAGAACTCTGGAGAAGCAGCCTCAAAATTAAGTTTCATTATATAACTGCTATAATTTAATAATAATAAAATGATGGACAAGTAATTTGTCCAATTAGAATGCCTATTTTAAGGCTTAATATATCTTTAAAATTACTCATCTGAAGAGAGGTACCAATTTTGACTCTCTGAAGCACTGCATGAAACTTTATCTAAGTATTCCCATTCTCTACAAATATGGATACCACAGATTTTATTTTTTTCTCACCTGATAGGCAAAATATGACATCTAATAGCATTGGTTTAATAATAATGTTGGTTATTAGAGCAATGGACTATTTTTAAATATTATATTGATTTGGGAAATTTGTACACTTTTTTTTTACCATTTTAAACTAGAGTTTATAAACTTGTACTTTTATAAAATAACTATATGATGTAACTTACATTAACTTACTATTTGAAGTATACTGAACTTCTCTCAGCTTATTATTTTACTTAGAAGTACATCTTTTGATGATTAAAAATGTCAAAGTCTCTGAGAAGCCCTGCAAGAGAAAATCTCATGTATCTTGACTTGAATATGTTTTCTCTAAGTTTATTTTGCTGTTGGACTCTTAATGTTTTATATTAACATAGATATCATTTAACAGAATGTGTATTATATAAGAAATATCTTGTAATGTAATTTTCTATACATGAAGGGATTTTGTGTGTAAAAAAATCAGAAATTTTAAGAATAGCCATAAAAATAATTGTCAGAAAGACAGAAAAAATAGAAGAAAGAAGTCTCTGGAAATAAACGGGGGAGATAATTTCCAGGAAAATGTGTGATCAGAGAATTAAGTACTATAGATGAAGTACTATAGATTAAGTACTATAGGATGAAAATAGAATGAAGTCACCCCATTGGGCACAGAGAGAGCTCTCATTTTATATTCATTAAGAACAACTTATAAATACCTCTGAAGGTCTAGCTTTCATTAAAATGTCTACTAGTAAAATAAATGTAGTAGAGATTTCAAATCCACATATATATATAATTTTTTAATTTCCATTCAAAAATACGTTTCAAAATATATTTGAAAAGTATCCCTGAAGGTATCTTGATGACAGTGATAAATACTTCACAGCGTGAATAATATCATACCTCTTCTGAAAAGGATGTTTTTCTATCATCCACTCCTGAGAGGCTTTCCCCCCCCCCCTTAATTCTTTGGGTAGTTCCTCAGGGTAATATATTGCTATATATGTAGAATGCAACTTAACTAAAGTTTGAATAAATCATAGATTTCTAAAGCTATCGCTTTTAAATGAAAATCCAACTGAACAGCAGAAAGCTAATCAGGAATTTTCCTGAAGTATTTTACACTTTAGAAGGTTATTGTTGCTTTCTTACTTGAGAGAGAGATTGGATTAATCATATTAGCATAAAAAGTCCAAAATGTAAGTTTTTTTTTAAAAACGCACATTTTAAAACATATTTCTTTAGGTATCTATATTGAATAACAATCAGAAATTAGAGCACCACAGGAAAACCTTCTTAGTTTCTTTGAAAAATAAAAGTAGGACTTGGAGACAAGCAATAGGAAACACAGTCTTACATATTTGAGTGTTGGAGGGCAGGTGAGTATAAGGCAACAGTCAGGTTTTTCATATTTCAAGAACTTTTTCATCACAGCTAGTAATGTACCTGATACAAATATTTCAGTGCATTTTATTTTTTAAAGACTTTATTTATTTGAGAGAGAGACAAGTGGGGAGAGGAACAGAAGGAGAAGAAGAAACAGTTTCCCCCTCTGAGCAGGGAGGCTGATGTGGGGCTCGATCCCAGAAACCCAGGATCATGACTTGAGCCTAATGCAGATGCTCAACTAAGTGAGCCACCCAGGTGCCCCATTTCAGTGAATTTTTTTTTTAAAGGACATTTAGAACTTTTTGTCTGATCTCAAATCGGTGGAAATAATACCAGTGTTGATCTGTTTTGTCATCTTGTTAATTTTTTAAGAACAACATTCTCTTTAATACTAACTTAAATGTCATATTATACCACAATATATCAGTAACCAAACCAGTAAATACATGGTGGTTAGCATGTGGGTGTGCATGTGTATATGTGCTTATGTGAGTGTGTGAGAGAGAAACAGAAAGAAGAGAGAGATCAATACAAACACTACTGAAAAGGAAGAACTTGATATGTCTATGCAAAATTTATTATTTAGGATATAATAAAAAGTTATATTTCTCATAATTGGATTTATAAAGTGAAGTCTTCATTTACTTGCAGTAAACTCTAAAATAAAAACCAAGCATTAAAAATTGAATACAGTTTGCAATCTTATTCAAGAATTCAACTGAATTCAATTCAATAGAAGAGGACTATATTGACATGAGTTCCATGTCTCTCTGGTATGTCAAGAACATAACACATTATAATTTCTAGAACATTTTCTCTGTGCTCTAGGAGGGCAGGGCACTCTAAATTGTATGACTCCCTAACACTGTTCCACTTTTTTTTAAATTTCAATTTTATCTAATTAAGGGACACATAAAGCTAAAAAGGCTGGTTGAAAGGCCTACACGAGAAATGGAATTTCTCAATTCCAGTCCTTTTCATTCCTGACTCCCACTACTCAAAGGCAGATTCTTTCCATTATTTCAACTTTCCCCCTAGTATATATATTTCCATATTTCTAAATGAAATGCTTATATTGATACTACTTAATTTTTTGGTTGTTCATGTTAAGCACTGACATTTATGCTAAGCCATGTACAGGTACTTCTCAATTGTTTGGTCTTGTTTCTTTATTCAACATGAACTAAATCATTATCATGATCCAGGTTTTTGTAATGTGTTCTAATCCCACTTCCCATTTTCTTTTAAGCTTCTACTTAATTATTCACAAATTATTATTCATCATTCCTCTATGAATTCATTATTATTAAATCATCACAATTATGTGATGAGATTTAATTTTGAGGCTGTTTACCCAGCATTCTTAAAAATAATAAAATTAAACAAATCTGATGTCTAAAAACAAGTAACTGGTAAAAGAATTGATGGCATAACATTTTATTAGAATACCGAGTGTTCTAAGTTGCCCATTCAGAAGCAGCTCTTTAAGTGGTGGGTCAGGGTTCTGGCCCCAGAGTAAATGGGGATACATGGAGCCTTAAAGCAGATGCTGAAACGTCAGTTTTCTTTCTCCTTGGACCACTGCGGATATGCAGCTTTACAGATATGGTCGTTCCTTACTGTCAGTAATTGCTTTATACACTCTCATTTCACAGATGAATGAGTCCCATGCTTGTCCCTAGTTCTATGAAGTTGAGTCTATCTCTGGCCCCTCCCATGCATGGAAGTCTTTTGGTTTCCATTATCCTCAGAAATCCCAGGTCTTTCTGTCCTGCAGTCTTCCAACGTGAGTTTCTGCCCATTGTTATAGATTTCTGCCCATAAAAGGTAAATGATTTTCTATTCCTATATGTTAAGACAAGTAATTAAAATTTAAAGCATGGCTCCACCAGGCATCTTAACCTGAAGCTACAAGGATTTTTCTCTATTTATGTCATTAACGGGCTAAAATTTTGTATTTTCCTATTTTACCTTTATGTAGCATCTCTCTCATGAAGTATTGCACATACATGTACATACAGAAGAAGGGGCATTTTTTTAAGTGACCTATATATTTTGTTTTAAAATAATCTAGGTTTACAGGGCACCTGGGTGGCTCAGTGGGTTAAAGCCTCTGCTTTCGGTTCAGGTCATGATCCCAGGGTCCTGGGATCGAGCCCTGCATTGCTTCCCTTCCTCTCTCTCTGCCTGCCTCTCTACCTACTTGTGATCTCTATCTGTCAAATAAATAAATTAAAAAATCTTTTAAAAAAATCTAGGTTTACACTCAAAAGAAGTGAATGCTAACGATCACCAAAGGTTAGCACAAAAATGTCTATGTGAGCTTTATTTATGAAAGCTAAAACTGGAAATACACCCCCCCCCATAGCCATTGATTTTGAATTCAGTGCCTTTGTATGATGGTCCTTTAAAATTGTATCATGCTCATGTTATGGGTTCCACTTTTCATATACTGAAAAATAACTGAAAAACACTCTTCTTTAGTGAAAGAAACCATTATAGGATCTTCAACCCCTTCTTCTGAAGAAATGCTAAAATTTTAAGAAAATTAGAAAAATAAATCTCTGAGTTTATGATAGTTAGGATTCAATAGAAACCACATTGTTTTTGAATTCTAAAAAGGAGACTTGAAAAAACAATTGTGTTAATCATTTGTTTACTCACAAGTATTCTGTGTCTGTGGTCACAGCTATAGGAGTAATAACCTATTGGTCAAATTGTCACTAATGAATAAATCTGTATATTTATTACTAGTTTGTATATATATTTATTATAAAAGAATATCTATCAACCACAAATTTGATAATAGTAGAAAACTTTAAAAATCTGCTCCTATAGTCCCTTTTTTGCACAAATATCTCATGTATTTGAAGACGTTTGTGACATATCATACAAATAGAAATTATATTCTGACTTTACTATTTCTTCCCATTTTCTTCCTCTGTGCAAACTTGAAGACTAAGAGAAGAGCTTTGCTTCCTCAACTACATATGATTTCCACATGAATTACTGTAACAAACATATCAAACGTGGTGCTGTAGCATTGATTTTATCCTCTTGACTTTGATAATTCTCTTCTGTATTTTTTGCTTTTGTAGAACACCATATGTAAGGTGCAAAATTGCCCTTTATCATTAACTGTTTAGAGAAGTTTGGGATATTGTTGTGCTCGTATTAATCTGGAGTTTATATGCTTAAGTACTGAAAAATAGAAATAATTTTGTCAGTTATTTCAGGTAATTATTTAAGATGACTTTGATATTTAAATGTTGCTAGGGGCACCTGGGTAGCTTGGTGGGTTGGGGTCTCTGCCTTCGGCTCAGGTCATGATCCCAGGACTCTGGGATCAAGCCCCGAGTCGGGCCCTCTGCTCGGTGGGGAGCCTGCTTTCCCCTCTCTCTCTGCCTGCCTCTCTGCCTACTTGTGATCTCTGTCTGTCAAATAAATAAATAAATCTTTTAAATATTGCTAGAATCAACTACATAATTTGTATGCTACTGCCACTTCTGCAAAATAAATCAATTGAAATTTACTTGTCTTTTCCACTGAAGAAGATAAGATAATGAATGATGTTAAAAAAAAGAAAACAAGTTTTTAATATCTTTTTTTAAATTTTTTTTAATTTTTAATTTTTTATAAACATATATTTTTATCCCCAGGGGTACAGGTCTGTGAATCACCAGGTTTACACACTTCACAGCACTCACCAAAGCACATACCCTCCCCAATGTCCATAATCCCACCCCCTTCTCCCAAACCCCCTCCCCCCAGCAACCCTCAGTTTGTTTTGTGAAATTAAGAGTCACTTATGGTTTGTCTCCCTCCCAATCCCATCTTGTTTCATTGATTCTTCTCCTACCCACTTAAGCCCCCATGTTGCATCACCACTTCCTCATATCAGGGAGATCATATGATAGTTGTCTTTCTCTGCTTGACTTATTTCGCTAAGCATGATACGCTCTAGTTCCATCCATGTTGTCGCAAATGGCAAGATTTCATTTCTTTTGATGGCTGCATCGTGCACCCGAATGTTTATAGCAGCAATGTCCACAATAGCCAAACTATGGAAAGAACCTAGATGTCCATCAACAGATGAATGGATCAAGAAGATGTGGTATATAAGTTTTTAATATCTTAAAGGTTCCAGGAAGACAGAAGAATTTTGAAGAAAGACTGGCTTTGTGTTTCATGGTCCTTGAAGTGTGCTATCTACACTACACTCCTGCCTCCCGACAGTGGAGCAGTTTCTTGTTCAATGCTTTAAATCCTTTTAGAAATAAAAATATAATTGCTATGAGTGATGTAGATGCAATTTTTCCAAAAAAGATTCTAGTGGAAACTCACGGATTCAAATTCATTTCCTCCCACTTGGTTTTTGGAGTGTCGGCAGTTCTGATCCTCATTAGAACATATATTCCACTGACTATGGTATAGAGAATTGTGGAAGAAATAGCAGATTTTTCAGTCATACCAAGCTACTTGAGTAGTAATTCTCATCAACACCACAACACTTGGTGATAGAGGAAAATAATTGTATATTCTGTAACCCACAGTAAATTGCTTTAGAAAAAGAATGGGAAAATAATGACTTCAGAAAATCGTAGTGATACTCAATTTTTGCTAATTCCAATTTGATGACAGTTGGCTTGCTCCGTGACTTGAAATTTGTGTCTGTTTAAGTTTCTCTTTTATTTACATACTGAATTTGTGGTGTAAATGAGTTTTCCATGAAAATAATTGTTACTTAAAATGAAACAAAATTAAAATAACCTTTTTACAACACTGTCAACTTTTAAAGACATTTACAGACATGTGATTGAAAAGATACTAAAGATATATTATTAACATGTCATTAACTCAGATTTGCTCAGGACTTTTACATAGTCATGCTTTAAAAAAATCAGTAGTTCTCTATTCCTAGATAAGGTAATTAATAAAGATTAGGGGTTTGGCTACATATAAGAGAAAACCCAAATAATTGACTTCAACAAGAGGAAGGCTTACTTAGTTCTTCCATTAATTATGTTTGGAGGTTGGGGACTCAGTAACTTGTTAGGCAATCCCCAAACGTTAGGGACACAAACTACTTTCACTTCCCTGCTCTGTCACTTGAGGAATGGCCCTTTCCTTAGAGTCTGAGATGGCTGTCTGTCCTCCAAAATCACATTCAATTCTGAGCTGTGGAGTGAGGGGAAGAAGAGCCTATCTGCTTCCTTTTACAGAGACCTTTCCAAATCCCTGCATTGCCTGAGTACTTGTAAGTGATGCCATCCAGCTTTTATGTACACTGAAGATGATAAAGGATGTTGCAGTAGGCACTTTCTACTTTTATGGTAGTGGAATAATAGAACCACATTTTCAATAGCTTAGTAGGTCCTGTAAACTACTGTTTTGTACCCAGAATACAAGCTTATTACAATCGTAGAATGCCCTAATGTTGAGGGCTTTTTTTTTTTTTTTAAGATTTTATTTATTACTTGGCAGACAGAGATCACTAGTAGGCAGAGAGGCAGGTAGAGAGAGAGAGAGAGAGAGAGAGAGAGAGGGAGAGAGAGGAGTAAGCAGGCTCCCTGTTGAGCAGAGAGCTCGATGCAGAGCTTGATCCCAGGATTCTGAGATGACCTGAGCCGAAGGCAGAGGCTTTAACCCACTGAGCCATCCATGTGCCCCCTTATTTTTCTTTTAAATAAAGCTTTTAAAACTGACCCTTGGCAACCATAACATTTTTTTTTCTCAAAATTTTTTGCTAAGGATTCAGAAAGAAAGAAAATATTACTAGTTTGATTCCATCTACTATTCTGTATTTTCCTATATATTTCTCTAGGAGGGAGGAGGATGAAGGAAGGAGGCTATCCTGTGCTGAAGTTGGGAGTGTGCCAGATGGCGGCTCTCTTGCGCTAATTTTCCAACTCCTCGGTGCCTGGCATTTTCCTCCCACTACCAAGCCCCAAGAATCCTTGTCTACCAGATAGTAATCCTCTGCCTCTTCACATGGGGAAATCCTTAGTCTAATTTTGGTACATCAAACCTGAAGTAGATATTAGAAGAAATGTCATTTTTCCAGGATTCATTAAAAACAACGTGGCATAGAGAAAACCGATCCAATGGGAAGTGGAAAGATGGTGAAAACTGTGTCTGATTTCTTGATGAATTACTGAAGAATCAAAACCACTCATAACTGTATTGCTTCTTCTCCAAATTCTACCCAATGTTATCACACAGGAAGAAATGTGTATTTTGCTGACTAAAAACACTTTGACCCCACTCCAAAATGACCCTTGCAGCTTTTCTGTGTTTAGGACCGTTTGACTATTTCCTGAGACTGATCTCAATCTTAGGGAAGACCAGATGATCTGGGCTATCAGGAGAGGTAGCTCCACCATGAGTAAATTCTTTTGGATCCCATAATGTCTTCTCTGATTCAAAAAAAAAAAAAAAAAGATGCATGATATGTTTGGTCAAAAAATAGCATTCCTTATGAAATATTACACATTTTAAAAAGTTATTGGTAATTTGAAGGAAAATATTAAAGCAATGTCTTTTAAAAAATAGTGCTATTTCCTTATTTGTTAGAGAGTTGATATTTTTAATGAAATGATTCAAAGTTGAGAATCATGAAGTTCTCAAAGTTAGACTTTGAATTTCTTTCTGTAGGTAAACCTTGTGGTAGAGTTTTCCAGTGCTTCTCTACTGTGCTATTCTAGAATTGAAATTAGTTAAAAAATAAAAAACAAAACTTAATATTTCAAAACCTCTTTGTGACAATTTGGAATATTGAGTCAGATAGAGGTTCATGTTTAATTAATTTATTCTTCAAATGCATTTGTAAGCATCCTAGATATGACTGTTCCCAAACTGCATTTAGGAATGATGTTTGCATCTCCTTGGGGTAATTGTGTGTACTAAATGGGAAAAAAAAGAGAAAGTTCTTTGTAAAGCACTTTATACAAACTAACTTACTGTATAAAGTCTTAGTAATATATTTAATATTGTTTTTAAAAAGGTAGCAAACTTCGTATAAGTCTGATCTTCAAAAGTATGTTTTTTGATCAAATATTGTGTTTTTTTGTGTTAGGCAGAAAGATTTTAATTAAGGACAGTAAAATATAGATGAAATGTTAAGTGCTATTAAATTCCAAATAATATATAGTTTTTGTTCTTTGCACTTCAAGGATCAAATGTGCTCTATCATTAGATACCATAAATGGATTTTATGGATAATTTTATAATGTAATGCATAATCAATTCAATCATAAGTATGTGATTTAACAAAAAAGGAAGTTCCAAGAGTAGATAGATATGTTACATATATGTACATATATCTTAGTACACTTAATTTAAGATCTTTTCATTTAAGTGTACTAATTATATTTCATTATAATATAAGGAATTTAAAAATGAACAAAAGATATAAGCTTGGAAAATGACTATTACAGCATTTCTCAAGGTGTGGGATTGACATTTTTTGTTTTGACATGTTATTCATTCCCCTTTCTGCAGTAATAGTACTTGACTATCCCTACAGAACAGTCTTTTGCTATGTAGAATGTTGCTGACTCAACTCACAGAGGTGAGTGTATAACTCAGATCTATCTTGTCACAGCATAGCTACAATGACTGGATCACAGATGGACAGATAACCCCATCTGTTGTAGATTGGCACTTTTATATTCAGTAAATTAGAAAACAGAAAAGACAATATTGTGGAAATCCAAGTAACAAAATCTAGCTGTAATGCATAGAGAAGGCCTGGAAAAGAATAAATGGCAACGCACAGGTAAAGGAAAATACAGGAGGGCTCACATAGCCTTATAGATTCAATAGGTAATCTAAAGTTGTATCTAATGAAGCCGTACAAAAATACAGCACAACATTTTTCCTTTAGACAATTTTTCCTCTAGTAACTCATGTTACTTTAATTAGAAACAATATGCACGAATATGTAAAATAGAGAGATACTTATGTAGTCTTTTAGTTTCCCAGATACCTGCACAGTTTTGGTCATACACATTTGTTACAATTGTGTCATTGAATCAAGAGTCAACAACAATTTGCTGTCTCAACTGGAGCTTTGACTCAATGACTCAAGGTTTCTTGTAGGGAACTGAACAAAGCCGACTTTGATTTTGTGACAATTGAATATTTGTGGAATGATAAAAGTTCCTCATTTTAATTATAAGATGTTACTTATTAGCATAAAGCAAAAGGCTTCACTGTGAAGCTTTTTTGAATGCTCTGTACTGATCTCATCCCAGGCTAAAAAAAGTAGAAGACATTGGTCAACCTGCTTTAATAATAGAAAACAAACATCATTTCTCTGGACTACACTTTTCAACTGAGTTAATTTTATGAAACTTTTCATTAGCTTCATCAAGACATGTTGTAATAAAATCCACAGCCCCAGAGATCAAGGGAGAATGTCAGCTTTAAGTGGACCATGTTTACCACAAGCAATTTTTAACAAATACTTCATAGTGCAAATGCTTAATATCCATATACATTTTCTGTAAAAGGGCATCTTTGTGTCTAATTATAACTTAATTTATTTCTCTTTTAAAGACACTATAATCAAAAGATCAATGCTGCTTCTTGAATAATCCAGGACATTTTGGGTATTTTTACAGCATGAGTTTTATGATGGATTCAACTTGTCTGGAGAGCAAGAAAAATTTAAATATAAAATTTAAAATATTATACTTGATTTTTAACATCTTTGTATCATCAAATTAGGACATACTTACGCTGTTTACCTGAAAGTATGTATTTTTTTTTCACCATCATTTTGCTTTTATTGGCTTTTACTCACTCACTTATTGAAGTCATTTGGTTAAATGTTCATATGGTCCTTAATATGTGAGCTGCTGAAAGAGACAAAAAGGCTGAACCAGACATGTTTGTCCTCATTTTCTTCTAATGCCGAGTGAAGAAAACATGTTACTTATGAGGTATGAATAGCATATTGTAGGTAAGCAAAAAAAAAAAAAAAAAGTAGAGAGATTAATTCTTTCTGGTGATATTAGGGAAGATTACATAGAGGATTACATAAAGAGTTTACTTCTTGACATTGAAAGATTTCAAGTCTTGTCCATCTGTATATATATTCAGTGAGAAATATTTGGTGAGGTCTTTAAAAATGGTAAAAGTTGTTTTTCTTAAATAATAATTTTGCATCTAGAAGTTGATTTCTAGGAAAGTTTGGTATTTATAAATATAAAATTTCCTCACTGAGTATATCATTAAAAAGTAAAAAATGTCTACCATTAAAGATTTAGCTATAGAATGAATGGTATAGTCAGATGAAGGAATTCTGGACACCTATCTGCACTGATATAAAATGGTATCCAACATATAGTGATTAGAAAGAAGCAAATTGTCAAGGATTATGGTTATTCTTACATGAATAAGCCTATACACAACCACAACAATAGGAATTTATACCCACTCTTAATAATTGCATTTTTGGTGGTGTAATCTGGCAGAATATCACTTTATATAACATATATTTTGCAGTCATTGAATTTTTGGAAGTGTATGTATTGCTTCTGAGATCAGAAACCTACAATGTGGTCAATGATTTCCCTAAGTCCCTCAAGAGCCTTTCTAGCTACCACCTGATTTCTCTCTTCTGAGTGAAACTAAAAGAATATTGTTCACTTGTCTTTGGTTTTTCATCTCCATTCCTTCCTCGAACCATGTTTTCCCTTTTACTTTATCTCACCCTAACTTTTCGCGGGAGAAAAGAGAGAGAGGGAGAGAGGGAGGGAGGGAGAGAGAGAGAGAAAGAGAGTGCACGCAAAAAGAGAAAAGAAGGGAAAAGTAAAGAAAAATATATCTTTTCAGTGTAAATTAAAATGAATCCTTTTTTCGGGCTTTATGCGAGAGTATTCTTTTCCCTTGAACCACAGCATTCTATCATTTTCTTTTTACCTCTCCTGTCTTCTTACTGACTCCTTTTTGTGTTTTCATCTGCTCTTCTGCAGTAGAAAAAACATTCATTGCTTACGTAACAGTCCATTCCACTCTTTACACCTAACTGAATTTCAACTTTGTTAAAATATTTACCACTCCCCATTGTTTCTCAAGAGAGATTTACTGCATCCTTGATAGGTAGGTAGACGCTGAGTTGACTGAGCCAATCAGAGTGGTTCCATTTCCTGGCTAACAATAGGCTTAAGGGTGGCCATATTTTGTGGTTATAGTCAATGAGATTTTAAAACATATCTGAGGTCTCAAATATGAATGTCTTTTGCCTACAACTTTGTAATCATCCATAGTAGAGACACTCTAAGGGCAGAGCCCAAAATGAAGACGGTGGAGCACAGACATAAAAGAAACCCAAGCTCTTGATGGCAGTGTTGAAATGTTACAACAATCCAGAGAACTGCTGTCAAGTTGTTACTTGAGGGAGTTTGTTTTCTTGTTGTTAAGCCAATTTTAGGCCTCCAGATGCTTACAGTCCAAAGCATCCTAACCAAGAGAATGACTACCTATTCTAGAATGCCACATTCATTACAGGTCACTCTTAGACTATCAGCCACCTCAACGGCCACACATAAAGTCACAGCCTTTGGAATCATAACTTCTAGATCCCTAGCTAAGACTTCTCAGCAACATACAATGATGTGTGTATGTATGATGTATGTAGCTTCTCCGCTACATACAATGATAAATCGCATTGCCTACTATCTTCATTTTGGCACCCTATGTGCATTTTATAGTCAACCTGTTCTCAGTGAAATTAGTCTACTCTGAAACCTCACCCCAAGTCAGAAACTTAGGAATCATCTTAAATGATTTCTCTTTCCCCTCAAGTATTTATCCTTTTAATCAGCAAATAATGTTAATCCTACCTCATTAGTATTTTGCCTCTCATTAGTATTTTGTCTCTCTAGGGGCATGATCATATAGTAGTTAAGAATGGGGATGCTAGATCAGACTACCCAGGTTTAAATTCCATCTTGACCACTTCCTCAGTACATACTAAAACTGTGACATTCTGAAAATCACTTACTCTTTCTGAGATCTCTCATCTGTAAAGTGGGGACAGACATAATTACGCATGGTTGTTATTTAAATTAAAAGGGTGGATAAGTGTACAACAGTATACAGAAAAGTAGTCAGTAAATATCAGCCATGATAATGTATTTATTTCTTGGTGTTATCCTACTCATTTCACTCCAACCTTTCCCTACATTAGTTCAGGCCCTCACCCATCATTTCTTATCTGAATAAAGAACTATACTTTCCCCATCTCCTTTCTCAATTACATTCAGCCCATTCTCATGTTCTGAGAGGTCTCATCCAGTTCTTTCTTCTGTTTGTGACCTTTCTCAGAAAAATCTGCCACTTAACCAGTGGCAAGGAATCTTTCCATGATTCCTATCACCAATGGCATAAAACCCAAGCTCTGTAGCTCAGCAGTGCCCTGCCATTCCTCCACAAGTATCTTCCTCACTTTTACTTTCCAGAAGCACTAGCTCTCTCAAACCCCAAGGCATTTGTAGATACCATTTCTGATGATGAAGAGGCATTTCTGTCTTGTCTTTACTTTTGTTACATATTAGTTTTTCAGAATCATCCAAGTTTCCAATTCCTCCAAACATTCTTTGTATATTCAGGGCTCACTAGACATTTATGCCCTGTGTATGTTTGTATCTCCACCATATCATTTTTCCTGTATTGCAAATAGTTGCCTGTGTGTATTGAATGTTTTTTTTTTCTTGTTTTTCTTAGGATATAGGCTATGCACAGCCAGATATTGCACCTTTTATCTCTGTATCCATAGGACCCGCTATATTGATGGTCACATGACAATTATTTAATAAATGTACTAACACAAGAATTGAATGAGTTATGCCTAACCCTTCATATCTAGCTATCTGGATATCTATTAGCCTAAAATCTACCAACACATCTAATATACTACTATATACCCCAAGGTAATCTCTTTCTCCCTGGAAACCACTGAATCTATGTAATGAAGTAAGTAATTAATTTCATCTATCAATACAAAACTCTTATTTATTATATGAATTTACCATTAAATTCATTTAAGAAATATTTCTCAAATAGCTATTATGTGTCAGACTCTGTCATAGGACGTCAGAACGCGTCAATGAAAAAAATGATAAAAATTTCTCCTTGTAGCAGCTCACCTTCTAGTATGTGTTGACAGAAAATCTTTTATTGCTATCTGTTAGTTCCAATTTTCCTCTTGTCTTCTCAAGACTATTATAATCCCCATAATATCCATGACTTTTTCTCACATTTCATAGTTTCCAAAATGCTGATATTATCTCTTGAATTTAAATGTTCTCTTTTTCAACCTTTCTCACTCTTCTCTTTGTTTCCTGCCCTTTTCTCACTTTCTCACATTTTTGCTCAAAAGTAGACATGTACTCAATTATGTATCATTAAACCGTATAGTTTCTCTCAAATTTCACATATATTTCAACTATTCCATTATGCCTTTCAGGCATTTGAGAGTTTTGTATTTTAATACTGAGAAGTTGGGAATAAGCACTGATAATAAGCATATAAAATTTCATCATAGTAGTCTGTTTTCTCAACTCATGTGCTGCTTTCTCCTGAAATGTGATGCGAAGAAGCTCCTTTGAGTCTCATACTGATGACTCCTCGATCACAGAGGCTGCTTTTGCTATGGTTGGTAAAGTAGACAAATGTGCTTACCTGAGTTTTTCTTTTTGAGTCAAAAATAAAAGTAAAGTACTCACTGCTCATCTCGTGATGGATGCATACTTAAATCACAAAATTCACATACAGATCAAGTTTGCACTTCCTCATTTTGGGGGAGATAGTGACAGAAACAAGTTCTTCAGCTTGTTGGGTTTAACGTTAAATAATTCTTTAATGTGAAGATTACCAATATCTCCATGTCACAGTTTTGTTTCTAACTGTATCTTACTTTTTTAAGTGCAGGCTTGTGTGTGTGTGTGTGTTTGTGTGTGTCTATCTGTATATGTGTTGTATGACACTCATTTTCCTTTAAGTAAATCCCCTTAGGAAAACTTATAATTCTTATTCTCTAACTTCATAACATCCAGATTAAAATCAGATAGGAAGGATTGCAATATGGGAATGTTTTAAGGAACTCCTTAATGGTTATATGACTAACGTTGAACTGCTCTTCTTATTTAATAAATCATATTTATCCAGATAATCCCAAGGAAAAAACTAGAGTTTTAATTAATGTATAAAGTTACCTGGAAGCTGATGGACATAAGGTTACTAGATTCATTTTTTGACATGAACTTACTAGAGGATATTTTGCTTTGGCTCCTAAATAAAGCATGGTTAAGGACAATCACAATAATAGAAATTATGCCAGACTTCCCTAGGGAGTCCTGCAGAAATGTACTTATGATCAGAAGCTCAAGTATCAAAACAAAATAAGAATAGTAGACCTAGTCCCTCAAAAGTATCTTATACTTATTTTTAAAAAAACCCTTTTATTAAATAATAAAGGTAGCATCAACATTATAAATATTTAAATAATTTTCTCTTGTCACATAGCCCCACTGAACAATCAATAAAATATAGGATGAGAATACCTAAATAATTTTTGAAGAATTACTCAAATACATTTGAAGTAACATATTGTAAAATCTATACATAAAGAGGGATCATGGGCTTGTAATTTACGCATGGAATTAAAATCACTTAAATATTTTATCATCCTTGGAATAAACACCATTAATGACAGAGGCCAAAAAAAATGAAGTATTTTGTGATGTATTTTTGTTGATCTTTAAACCAACCTTCCTTAACCTAATATCTTAAAATGTTTATTGACTTTCATTCAAAATTCAACAAATATTTATGGAATAAATCAGGTACTGTGATAGGCTCAGGGGACTCAGTAATGAATAAAACAGACAGTCTCCTCACTTGTAGACTTTACATCCTATAGAAAAAGAAAGACAGCAAACAAATACATATAATACTAGTGGTTGATTGTGAGTATTATAGAGAAAAATGAAGATTAAGAAAAGGGATTTTCATACTAAAAATATCATCTCTTTGTTCAATGATTACATATTCAATTTTTATAGTAAGTGACTATTTTTAGATCATTGAATACCTTCCAAGTTACTTGAAGGCAATGGAGCTGGGAGAAAGAAAACTAATATCTATCAGAGCTCCACAAGCATGCTGGAAAACACAGTGATGTTAAAAGACATATGTGGTCAGAGATGCCTTGCAGCAGAAGTGGGAGGCTAGATTGACTATGAATAAAAAATGGAATATAAATAAGTGTGTATCGTGAACAAACACCTGAGTCAACATGCTTAGTATGCGCAAGGTACAAGTCTGAGTGTAAGAGGGAATATCACGAGATAATTAGGTAGGAAGAGAAGGTTTTATAGACTTATAGAAACTTTGGATTATATAATGTTAAATTCAAAAATTTTAATCTATTTGTTGTTGATTATTCTGTTATAAATTGAAGATTGTGTTGTCTCCCCTTAAAGAGCTAATGCTGGAGCTACAATTTGGAGATTTCTAGACAAATCTTAATGTGTCCTGGGTCATGATATTAGTTTCATTTAATTGGGAGAGGCAGCTTGATCTATAAAACAAATATGGGAGAATGACCTAGTTTATATTTGGATTTTTTCACTACAATAATTTAGCATAAATTATTAGGCTTCTTTCTGCTTTACTATATGTGGCTTAATAGGAATTTATACCAAAGCCCAGGTATACTATCCTAAAGAAACAACTTGTGAAGCTCAATATAAATGAAAATGCTTTTATTATTTAAAGAAAAAAGCCTTAGAAAAGTTTCTTTAACTCATCTACCCAGGACATAGTAAAATGCTTTAACTAGTTTATTCTAAATTCTTTCCTATATTAATTGATATTCCAGTATAGGCTGTTAAGTGTCTATATGAAGAAATGTCATTTGAGAAATAATGTGACTTTTCTTTGAATGAAAACTGAAACACTAAATATAGAAAAATAGTGAAGCTGGTTATCCAAAAGAGTTGAACTTACACGCCCTTCAAAGAGAGAAGAATTGACCCCATTATTCAGCAGCTTATAAACAGTCCCAGTGAACAAAAAATGCATTGTGTTGAGTCTTCATTTGTAAATGACAAATTTTCAGATTTTAATGTGTGGCCCTGCTGCATACTCAAGTTGAAGTCCTTTTAATCAAATAATTGTAGTTCTGGAAAACAGAACACAATTTATGAAGTTCAAAAGAACACTTTACAATTTCCCACATTTAGAGTCTTTATTAAATCCAGGTCTAGACTAAACAAGAGAACTTGTTACTAAGGTAATGAGTGAAATATTACTGCCTCCTATACTTGCAACACTTGTTTATTACATAATAAAGCTGAAGTCATTACTTAAAGCTCACTGGCATAACTGATAGATTCTAAAATTTTCTTTCAAAACATATCAGTATAGATATGGGTGGCATATTGATTCAATAAATTACTATGATCAACCAAAAATCCTGTATCACAACTTATTTCTTTATATCATAAGTGGAAGCCCTTGAACATTTCCTTCCAAATAGCAATTTAGTCACATCTCAAAAAAGTCAACAAGTGCCACACTATACAGGCAATGACAGTGGAAAAATATGCCATCAAAGGAGAACTAATTATAATGGGGGAAACTTCAAATTGCCCACATCTCTGTAATCAGCAGTGCTAAGTAATAACCAACACTCCTAGAAATATAATCAGCAGTGATAGAAATACAAAAATGTAAGAAAAAAAAGAAGAAATGCAGAAATGTAATCACCAATGACAAAAATATAAAAACATTATCACCAGCAGTTCAGAACAATAATGTGACTCTTTAATTGAGTGTTGATACAGTTTATATATATTTTAAGTACATAAAGGGATTCGGAAAGCTGGCTATCCAATTTACATATAGCTGTTAATCCAAAATAATCATGATTCTTATAAAAAAACATCCCATGATTCTAAGTACTGGGATTGGAAAAATGAGGTTTTTAAATCCTCATAAAAGTGGAATATTATCTAAGCAAAATTCCTTCACTTAATAAATCTTTCTCTCTTTTTAAGTGTGGAGAAAGACCACAGCCATTGTCTTTCTGTGTGACACCTGAGTATTTAACTATGTCACACAACTCTCTTAGGTCTTGTAAGTGGCTCTTTTGAGCCAATTTTTGAAGTGAGCAACAGCTGGTAATTATCTAATTTAATCCATTCAGCTGCTCTCAACTTCTACAATAAACATCGTTAGCTCTTCATTACAACCATGTGTAGAAATATCTGAACTAAAGAAGATAATTATACTACTTTTCCCAAGAAGGTATCAGTTAATCCTGATTGTATAAGCACACAATTGCCCAATAGTTTGTCCAATTTACATTTTCTTCTGCCTAAAGTGATCATGAGGGTGTCCATCTGGTGATGAACTGACTCTTACGTGAGCATTTAATAGAATTCTATAATCGCATAAAAATTCTATGCTGACCACATAATTTATTGATCCAACTATATCTCTTTTGATAATGAGAATGAACTTTATTAATAATTACACGAAGACATGAAGCACATTCTATAGATAAAATATCTATACTTCAAATTCCTAGTTATCAAAAAGTACAAGATTTATGGAAAGAAACTAAGAACTTAAGAAACAGAATATCTTAACTCCTCATGTTCTTATCAGCACAGAGACAAGAAAAACCGTATCCTCAAAGTTTGACAGATGCAAAGTTTTTGTGCATGTGAGCTTTCAAATACCTAAGAATTTGGAAGAAACCATCAAAAGCTACTTCCCAACTCTATTCTTGATGGTTGAGGAACCTTTTAAATCTAGAATAAGACTTTCCTCTTGGAACTACACACATTTTCTTCCTTGGGAATAATAAGACAAATATTCCTGCTTCCTCTAAGGAGGAGGTAAAGAACCGTAAGGAGAGGATATTAGACTCCATTTTTCTGTGCCTGAGAGCTCAACATTAATAAAATAAAGGCATTATTGTAATAGCTTTTTTTTTTTTTTTTTTTTTTTTTGCAGGGAAAAAAGCACAGAACAGGGTGGAAGGTATACCTATAATTTGATGATTGGCAACAACAAATGAACGATCCTGTGTTGCTTTTGGTTTCTCTTATTCCTCCTTTCATCTCAAAGGCTGTTTAAAATATTCCACACTTTCCTCAAAACCTACTAACTCCTGTCTCCCATTCTTAATTCTTGGGGAAAATAAAAGAAAGAAAAGTCCCTCAGCCTTTTACTCATTTGAAAAAATTCATTTAAGATAGTATTATATGAAGACTAGTAAAATACAATCAATACCATCCTCATTATTCAAGTCTGAGTGCTGTTATAGGTCTCTGCATTTGCCTCATGATTGTGTAATTTCTTCTTTTGTAATTTTAAAAAATATTTTCTCATTGATATCATGAGCAGAAAATTTTTATAAATTTGAATTCTCAACAGTCTAATAAAAGTAAAAATTTTTAAAACTTACAAACATGGTGTCTCTATACATTATTTGTATCTTTGTAAAAGATAATGCAGTACTTTGACAGAACAATAAGAAAATTTACAGATGACATACAGTATTTATTTATTTTACTATTGCATGATCCTTTTGGATAATTCCATTCTTTGTCTATTTCCTAATTATTTTGGTTATTTTTTAGCATGGGATAATAATTGATGAATGATGTCAAAATAACTTCTAGAAAAAATTGTAAAATTTTAAAAATATTTATATAAAATTTTATATGATTTTATATGCAAAATATATTTTACAATTTTATATGCAAAATTATTCAATATTCTTCTTTGTTTAAAAAATTCTCCTTTGTTTTTTAGAAGACTTCTTATAAATTAAAAAAAATTTGCAAAAGATCAATCTTTATAAGTTGTTTTAATTGTTCAATAAAAAAAATTCAGCATTATATTGGGTCCAATGAACCTTGATGACACAAGAATTAAAGATGAAAGTTTGAGGTTATCTTGCTTGCAAAGAAACGTGCCAACTGAAAATAAAATTGAATATTTTTTAAAAGATTTTATTTATTTATTTGACAGAGATCACAAGTAGGCAGAAAGGCAGGCAGAGAGAGAGGTGGGGAAGCAGGCTCCCTGCTAAGCAGATAGCCCGATGCAGGGCTCTATCCCAGGACTCTGGGATCATGACTTTAACTTACTGAGCCACCCAGGTGCCCCAATATAACTGAATATTAAAGACACAATAATAATATGCATAGTGGAGAAATAAAGCCATATACACAGCTCTATACTTATAACTGTTACATGAAATATAATGAGAACTTCCTTGCATTTTCTAGCTTACTATATCATATACCCTATTTTTATTTTTAACTTTCTACCTTACTTCTCCACTATGTATGTACATTATACATGGCTGTTGTATTTTCTATTTCCTTCACATAATGGAAAATACCAGTGTAGCTTTGCTATAGAACTAAAAAGAATAGACATCAACTTAAACTCTAGTCTTGAGGCTTATTCAGTAGCTGGATATGATTTTATGTTGTCTGCACTGGAAACAGGATTAAATATTCTTAAATGTTTGTGAGAGGGGGAAAAAAGCAGAGGTTAATATTGGGGAAAAGTTACTCAAGAAGAAATGTCCTGATATGAGAGAAGCCACAACCTTGATTAATCATAGATTTGACTGTTAAACCCAACAAGATTAAGAAAAAAAAAAAAAAAAAAGAAAAACAAGAGAATAGGGGTAAAGAGAAATACTTCTACCCAACTTCTGAATGTTATACTCCACAAGACAAGGTGGAAGGATGGGGGAGATTGAAAGAGAATAAATATTCCAGTTAGATAGAACACATTTGAAAGGCCTACAGAGCTTAGTACATTCAAGGAATTTAAACAATATTAAAATGACTGGAGTCAAGTCTGTGAAGAGAGATGACAATACATGAGACTAAGGAAGTTTAAGGGTGAGCTTTATGCGCTATGACAAAAACTTAAACTTGGAAGAAAATAGAAATAATATATTTGAAAGATGTTCATTAAATCAAAGCTAGTTTACTTGGTGATTGACCAAATATGAGAAAGTTTTGAAAAAAGGAAATTAACAAGAATAATTTCTAAGTTTCTGGCCTGGCTGTCTGGATGGAGAGCAGTACCATCAACTATGGAAGAAAAACTAAAGAAAGATTTGGGGACAAAGAGGATAAGTTCTCTTTTAGACATATTCAAATGTGTTTCCATTTGAAAATGTTCAACTAGGGGCGCCTGGGTGGCTCAGTTAAAACCTCTGCCTTCAGCTCAGGTCATGATCCCAGGGTCCTGGGATGGAGCCCCGCATCGGAATATCTGCTTGGCAGGGAGCCTGCTTCTCCCTCTCTCTCTGCCTGCCTCTCTGCCTTCTTGTGATCTCTGTCAAATAAATAAAATCTTTAAAAAAAAAAAAAAGAAAAAGAAAAAGAAAATGTTCAACTAAAGATGCTAATAGTTGGATATACATATTTAGAAATCAGGAGAGAAATATAAGCTCCATTTACTTGTCTGAGAATCAACTTTAAATAGATAGTGATTAATACCATGGGGGCTATGTAACATCACATAAGATTCATACATGAATGGAGAAGAGGAGAAGGGAAAAACTAAACCAAACACGAAAATCCATGAAGTAATAAGAACCTAGAGAAGAGTCAGAATAAAATACGGAAAAGAACGGAAAGAAAAATCAAGATAACATGGCTTTGGAAAAGGCAAGAGAAGAGTATTTACTGGAAGAAGTGATTAGGTGTGTTTTTAAGAAGGGAGGAAGGAAAGCAAATAAAGGGCAGAATGTCGTCCATTGGATTTGATGAGAAGGACCTCACTGGGGAAATGAGTAAGGGCAATTTTAATGGTTCAGTGGTATTGGAACATACCATAGTTGTTTCAGTGGTATTGGAACATATCATAGTTGGATCTGAGGAAGGGCAGGTAGTGGTAAATGCAGGCAATTTTCAAAAAATTGGACCATGTTGAAAGCCAAATGACAGTATAATAGCCTGGAGTAGGACTAGTTTTTGTGGGATTTCAAGTTTATATCAGTAGGTCATGTGGACGTATTAGGCAGTAGGTTTAAGAAGAGGCTGTGTATGGGAAAGTCCCTAAACTTAACAGCTTTATGGTAACTCAGTCTGTGGCATTCGTCAGATGAGGTAAAGGATAGAGGAGAGATTTATTAGGTTCCAGAGATTACATCTACTTACCAGAATCAGCAGAAAGGAAGAATTTCTTCATCTAGATTGCCTAGAAAGTTCATTATGAGACTAAGTGTTACATGTTATTACTTTAGGGGCTAAAGTCTCAAATAAGGAAAGGGAGAAAAAGGGGGAGTCAATCAATCAAACCAATAAAGTCTCTGTGACTGGGTTGACTACTGCTTGCCATCAAGTATGACTGCTCTCTTATTCTTAAGTTTTAATCGAGTACATCTCAGGGGGTCCTGAGACAACAAGGGTAGTGATCCCATTGGCAAAAGGTTCATTCCACAGACTTAACTCTGGGCTGTGCATGAAAGGTGCCCCTGGTATCTTAAGCCTCATCATTAGTAGGAAGTACCATGGCATGACATGGAAGATTCAGCAACTAAGGAATGGTTGCCCCCATTCTAAGTAGGTTAGAGTTCAAACAGTTGATTAGCCAATTGTGCACTTGGCATGGAAAAAAATGGGCAAAAACTCCTGGAGGCAGGTCAGATATAGAGGATCTGACATGGTACATTAAAGGAGTCTGATACACAGTGGTTAAAATTATAGAAGAGATTAAGCACAATCAATAGAACATTCAAGGTAAGTAATCCAGGACAGAAATGAAAGTATAGGCTAGACTCTGTTGTTTATATTTGAACAGCTATGCTACGAAGTCACAAAATTCTAACTCACGTGTCTGAAAAATTGCCTTCATCTAGCTGGGGAGACATTTGGCCCTGCCTCAGGGTCTATGTGCATGAGATCGTATTCGGGGTTGAGAAGAAGAGAATAGTAGAAGACACGAGCACAGATATCATCTTCTTTATATTATACCCTAATGTGCGGGAGAGTGCCTGGAAATATATAGCTGGTATCCAATAAACGGTTCTGAAAGAATAAAGGCAAACAGCAGGAAAAATGTATAATTTAGTTTTATATTTACTTAAAACTCTGAAATAATAAAATCCTCCATCTCCCTTTCTCATAACACATCAAGTTTATCCTATAGGCTGAATCTATTGTTGACTGATATAATATAATCATACACAGGCAGTGATGGAGAAATATGTCTATTTATTTGCTACAACAGCTGTCTATATTTGTAAAAATTTTAAATTTCTTTCATTCTTTTAAATGTGTGCATTAGAAAGATGCTCTTACCTTGTGGGAGAACATCTTCCAACGCCATAAAAATACTGTCCATTTAGAAAAACAAAAATTGCTTATGGGATTTTTCATTTGAAAATAAAATAAGCCATTGGCTAACAGTATGACAATTGGTATTGTTTTGTCACTGAAAATCTAATTCATGTTTCAACAGCTCAGACTTACAGTTTTAGGTCATATTTTAAGATTTCCAAATGTCTGTCCATTACCCTTTAATTCTCCATATGAGATAGTTATGTTTCATTCCTTGCATTTCTCCCTTTCTTTACTAATCTGTAATGCCAAATGGACTCCATGTTATCAGTCTTTTCGAGGAAACAAATGTGACTTAGTTAATATATCCCTTTCTTCTTGATTTTTTTCCCCTCTTTCATGCTCTTATACTCTTAGGTTTATTGCACCTAGGTATGTTTACCTAGATTTCTCTTCTTTCCATTTTCTTTGAGTTCCTAGATGATCATTAAAACAAACAAGCAAACAAACTACACCAAACCTCAGTGGTTTAACTCAAATAGAAGTGTATTTCTTGCATACATTATGACTTGATGTGTGTAACCAGCATCCTTCTCTGTGGAACAAGTGAGGTACCTGGTTCTTTTCTTCTGTCATATTCTAGGTCTTCTAGCACTCTTTAATGGCTGTCACATCTAGCCAGCAGATGAGGAAGAAGAAAAAAACTACAAAGAGTTGAAAGCATGCATACTTACTCTTAACTATGTTGTCCTGGACAAGAGACATATCATGTTCCAATGGCAAGAGCTCATTGTATGCCCCATCTAGATGAAATAAGTGGGGAAATGTGATCTAGCTGTGTGTCCCGGAAAGGTAAGAACATCAGTGTTGGTGAATCCCAGTACTTGTTGTCAGTCTGGTTTTGTGGTCACCAGATAGCCCATTGCTCTCTTCACATATAGAACATACTAATTCTACTCTAAAGGGAAAAAAAAAATCCGAAGTCTCATCAAGTCACCAAATCCAATTCAATATTTATACTTTCTGGAAATGGGTAGTCTTACCCAGCGGATTCAAAGTGATCCAGTGTTTTCAAGATCAATGAAGTAAAAGAAAATTTACCTACTGTTTAATGGTATAGTAGGATCAGGATAACTGTAATAGAAACTTCCACTTGGTAAAGGGAAGATTAGGGACACACCATTTAGTAAGTTTGGAATCCTGATGGGCAGATGAAATACAAGATTTCACAGTCATAGACATAAAAGAAGTTCCTTTTTAAAACTGTGGTTCTGCTTTTTGGAAAACATTTTTGAGTAAGTTTTGGTCATCTATATGGACCGTTGTTCTGCTATCTGGGAAATATTTCTTTACCCATTATTCTCAGCGGCAATATCTGATGTGGGTTTTATTGAATGTGATGTTGTTGGGACTATACAGTTCTCAGTTTCTCATACAAGTTTGGGGGCCTACCATAAGAGTTTAGGCTTGCACCATAAAGGCTTTTCTCCCAAATTCATGGCTTTTTTGCCAACACAATTTTCTTCTTAATAGACTTCTGACCTATTCAATTATAGTTATTTCTCTGTGAATTCTCCCCCCTATTTCTAAACTTTAAGCAGTAAGAACCATATGCAGATGTGTACATACATTGCGCTGCTATGAAAACCACATAAGCCATTTCCCCACCTCAGAGACAGTGTGTCTCCAAATGATGGCATGACAGATGAAGGCAAATTCGGGAGATGGGGAAAGGCAAAAAAAGCCCTGCTGAAACTGTTTTATCCACTGGACCAAGCCTTGCCTGAAGCCATAATAAACCATGAGACATTACACTTATATAAGTCCTTGATTATTTGCTACTTCAAGTGGGTTTTTTGCATGTGTACAACAAAAACAAAAAAATAAGCAAATAAAGATCCCAACTAATGCAAGAAGAAAGTTGTATTTGCTCCCTATGGCTTCCATTTTGTACAGAAACTCAGGAATAATTATTTGAGTAAGGTGGCTTTGATAGAAAATAACAAAAATCAGAATGTATTGATTGATGATGCATTCAATTCCCTTCCTTTTTCTACTTTTACTTGAGACTGATTATACATATTATCGGTTCATGTGGAGTAAGAATTGGCCAAAGAGAAAATGAGACACAGAAATATTCTACAGGAGGAGCAGTGGAAATTATCAAAAGTTATGCACAAATATTAAGGACAGTGTAGTTTGTCATTAAAGAAAATAAACTAAATCAAGCAACTGAACATTTTCCCTATAAGGGGATCTGTGTGCATTTATATTTACTGAATGTTTGCTTGGTATGTTTTGAAAAATATTACAAAAGAAGATTTGCAGTAAGAAGAACATCATTTTATAATCATTTTTGCATGCCAATTATCAAACACCAGAAATAGCTCTCTTTACAGGTGAGCTTACAGATGGTGACTGTACTTACAGTGGTGAGCACTGAGTTAAGTATAGAATTGTTCAGTCACTGTTCAAACTAATGTAACATTCTATATCAACTACAATGAAAAAAAGATGCAGTAAGTGTACAACACAAAAACACACAAATGTGTTTTATCTTTCCAAAGATTTACTCCTTGGAATAAAACATTTTCCTTGGAGTAATACATTTAAAAATTTTCATATAATGTAAAATTTAATGGAATTTCAATGGCTAAGTTTTGTGCGTCTACCTGAACATTTAGAAGATAATTGTCAATTATCTTTAATTATATCACTAAACTTTTATAATTAAAACATTGAAGTGGGGGCACCTGGATGGCTCAGTGTTTAAGCATCTACCTTCTACTCAAGTTATAATCCCAGGACCCTGGGATCCAAGCTGGGCTCCCTGCTCCACCGAAGCCTACTTTACCCTCTCTGCCTCTCTGCCTGCTTGTGTTCCTGCTCTCACTGCCTCTCTCCCCTCTCTCTTTCTGTCAAATAAATAAATAAATAATAAAAATGGAAGAAGTTTACTCTGAGAGATACTTTCTTCAAACAAAGACATGAAGTTTGAGACAGCTGAAAATTATGAAAAGAACATGTATCAAGCAACAAAATTATTGAAGTAATCCAGTTATCACATTCTTTTCTGTAAAAACAAAAACGAAACAACCTGAAATCTTTTATTAACTTTGAAAAAATACTGTATAGCCCATTTATTTATTTATTCACATATTTTTAAAAATTGAAACAAGCAAAAAGGAATGTGAGAATGTTTCAAGTTAGGCTAACATTTGGGAATACCACCAGCTGCTCTCTTTTACAAACAGTATTAATTTCAGATGTACAATATAGTGATTCAATAATTCTATATATTGATATAGAACACTCATCATGATAAGTGTAATTTTAATCCCCTTCACTTATTTCGCTCATCCTCCTACTCACCTTCCCTTTGGCAAATACCAGTTTTTTCTCTGTATTTAAGAATCTGTTCTTTTGTTTGCCTTTTTTGGTTTGTTTTATTTCTTAAAATTCACATATGAGTGAAATCATATGGTATTTGCCTTTCTGTCTGACTTATTTTACTTAGCATTATACCCTCTAAGTTAATTCATGTTGGTACAAATTGTAAGATCTCATTCTTTTTTGATCCAGTAATCCCACTACTGGGTATTTATCCAAAGAAAGTGAAAACACTAATTCAAATAGATACACACCTCTATGTTTATAGCAGCATTATTTATAATAGCCATGATATGGAAGCAATCTAAGTGTCTATAGATAGATAAATGGATAAAGAGGAATAGTATATATACATACAATGGAATGTTAGTCATAAAAAAAAAAAATGAGATCTTGCCATTTGTAACATATATAGCCCCCTGAAATCAAATGTAAAATTGACTGTGGTGATCTGTAAAGCTGGATTTCAGTCTGTAAATAGAAAAAAAAAGTTTTAGCTTAGAAATCATGGACTTAATGGAAAATAAGAATAATATCAAATATAACTTTTTGCAAAAGACATTCACTTGCCTATACTCTAAGATGTGTAAGTATTTGAGTCCTTCCCATCTTCAGTTTTCAAGTGCCAAAGGAGATTCTTATTATGTAGCTGTGATATCTAAAGATAATATCAAACAAGCAAAAAGGAATGTGAGAATGTTTCAAGTTAGGCTAACATTTGGGAATACCACCAGCTGCTCTCTTTTACAATGAAGGAAAAAAATAGCTCAAAGGCAAAACTGTAAATAAAGTAATTTCAATCTTATTTTACAGGTTGGAAAATATTCACAATGAAGTCCTTTAATGAGTTTGCCCTTTTCCAAGCTGTCTCACAGTATAACTAAAATTAGGGAACACCCTAAGGGAAATTTTGAATAATACTGTTATTTATGTCTTATTAAGAGGTATTACCATATTTTACCAAGAGGCTTTGCAGTATTTCAACATAATGCCCACAAACTCAATTTTATGAATTAGTGAATAGAAGACCAGGCATTAAACAAAGCAAGAAAGATTTGAATTTGTATTCATTTTAAGTGTTATGAATTTTAATTAGTGCTTTGTTGATTATTTGTACATATTTATATTCACACATAATTATATATATATCACACATATATGTATATGCATGTGTATACCTATATGTATATGTATATTTATAGATAGATAGATGGGTGGAGATAGAGAGAGAGAGACCTAACATAACCACAACTACAACTGATGCTGTTCAATATTTTGGAATAATTCATTTGTTAGTTAAAATACCAAACCACGGGGCGCCTGGGTGGCTCAGTAGGTTAAGCCGCTGCCTTCGGCTCAGGTCATGATCCCAGGGTCCTGGGATCGAGTCCCGCATCAGGCTCTCTGCTCAGCAGGGAGCCTGCTTCCTCCTCTCTCTCTGCCTGCCTCTCTGCCTACTTGTGATCTCTCTCTGTCAAATAAATAAATAAAATCTTTAAAAAAAAATACCAAACCACTAAATGAATCTAGCTAATGGAGAAATTCATAATAAACCAATATTTCTGCTAGGTTCTTTTGATAAATTATAACATCTTTAAGAAATGTGAATTAAGGTGTAGGTGTTTATTTAACAAACTCTAAAAGTTGAATTCTATTTCTTTGTATTCTGAGAAAATTTCCTGGGAAAATTAGCTTAGTCAGGGTTAAAAATATTTTCTCTTGATTTATAAATCATGATGAGGATTTGACCTACAGTCATGACTTTGTGGGTGGATCATTAGACATAAGAGCAAGAAAGAAACAATTAAAAAGAAGCCAAGAAAGCAGATGCTAAGTTTCATTCAGTACTAAATCCACTTTACCATTACTTTTCAAAAGCAATCTAAATGTCAAATTTCTGACACCAAAATTGGTAGCAAGTAAATCGCATAGCACTAAACTGCAAAGTGGCATGCAAAATTTAGAACAGTAGGTTGTATATAATTAGGAAAGAGTTTGTGCTTCTAAATATAAAAGTCCTACATTCAGCATGAGGAAATAAAACTCTTAGGAAGAAGGCAGTCTTGTTGCACTCTTTAAAGAGTCTTAATACAAACACAAGGGCAACAGATAAAACATGAATGCTCACTTAGAAGATGCAGGCAAATGTGTAAGATCACTAATGGAACTAATCAGAGAATGCTGTTGTGTTTTACCTTCCTTTATCCTTAAATATTTTGCCTATATTCCTTCCAATGGAATAATAAAGGTTTAAGGCAGGGTCATGTCAAACATAAAAGACTCGAATTTTTAAATCCTTTGAATAATCCACTCAATCACTAAACAAATAATTCTGAATATTAATAGTCAGGTCGTATTTTAAGTTCTTGGGATTCAGAAGTAAAGAAGGAAAAGTCCATGCCTTCATAGCACTTAAAAAAAAATAGTGAAGGAGGCAGATGGTAAACAAATAAAACTATAAATATATAACAAAATGTCAATACTCTGATGAAAAATAAAGCAGAGACATCAGATAAAAAGTGATGAGGACAGGGAATAATTTACAAAGGGCAATAATTCTACCTCTTTCTGAAGTGGTCTCATCTAAGCAGAGACTTGAATTAAATAAAGGAACAAGCCATACAAAGATATAAAGGAGAAAGATACTTTGCAGATAGACCAGCAAACTCAAAGACCCTGAAGAGGAAACGAACACGGTTATGTTGACACCATATCCCTACCCAGGAGGTAGGTAGGCACAGATGACATGATACTATTAGAAGATTACTCCTAATTCCTTGCAAGAGATGAAGCATTAAGGCTGTGCCAGCAGGAACAGTATTAGATTGAGACTATAATTTGAATGTTGAGGCAATAGCAAAGTTTGATCAGGTCACTGTGGGTTACCAGGAAAGGAGACAAATCAAGGATGCTGTCAGTATGTTGGCTTGAGCTACAGGTAAATGATGGGGCTATACTGCTTTGGGAAAACTGGGTGGGGGGCAGTAGAATCAAGAGTTAGGTATTGGATATATTTAACTAAGATGCTTACCAGATATTCAATACCAATATCACAGTGACAGTAAGAGAGAACTAGGCTATAGGACTCGGAACTTGAAGGAGCAGTATGTGGTGAAGAGAAGTGGCCGAAGCTTGGCCTGTTCATTTGGAAGTCATCACTATAAAGAGTTTATGTAAAGCCATTGGGATATCATGTAGTGAGAGGGTACCCATAGCCACAGGACAGAAATTCCATCCAGGAGGAGGAGAGGGAACCAGTCACAGTTACTGAGATGGTGTGGCCAGTGAAGTGGGAGGGAATCTGAGTAGGTACTCTGAGTGGAGGAAAAAGCAATAAATGAGAATAAAGTACCAACCATACCCAATTATAGTACTATTCTCTGCCTTCATGACAATTTTGCAGGTGGTTAGGCTGGAATATTTTCTGACACTTAGCAGAACAGGCTGTGTGGCCTGGCAGAGGAGTCCGATTCTATCATAGCATAATTCAAGAGGTGTTAACAGGAATTATAAACAGAATTATTCTCTTTGCCCATCCTCCAGGGAATGGAATGCCTAAGAGTAGACATTTGTTATTGCATAATTAACAGGATTGAAACATTTTTGTTACCTGGGAAGAGTCACATAAATTAGTACACAGTTTAGTAAGGACTAGTAGAAGCAGCCTCATGTCATCTGTTGATTTTGGGGGGAGCATGAGAAGTTTGTGCTTGTAAATGAAAAATAGGAGGTGAATTACAGGAGGTGTGGATAAAGCAATATTATATTGACCCTGTGCATCTTGGCGGAGAAGGTGTGCATTCTGGAGGAGAAGGTGTACCTGGGAAGAAATAACAAATGACAGAGAGAGAGGGGGAAGAAAAGGTCCTAACTGTGTATAGTTTGGGGGCATCCTAACCAGGCTCTCCTGCCTTCTCCTATCACCCATTTTCCCTTTGCATCCACAACTATTCCCGCCACTTCAAATGTCATCTGTATCATAATGATAAGTGCTCCTAAATTTCAAGCCCAGCTTTTTCCCTGAACTTGCCTATTTCTGTTTACTGACTATCCAGAGATCTCTCGCTTTCAGCATGTTAGAAAGAGGACTCCGTATCTCCCTGTCTCTGTCCGGATCCTTTAACTTCCAGAGGGCACCGGCATCAACCCAGCTTCTGAAACTCAAACCCAAAAGTCATTTAAGACTTCTGCTTTCCTAATTGTCTATTTTCATACAACCATAGCTTATATTCCTGGTACTTCCTACGTATATTCTGTCCTATTATCTTTGTCTTTCCTACCCCATCTCCTACCCGACAGCATTATCCTATTTGGTCTCCCTGCTCTTTGCTCTAAATATCACCCAATCACTCAGCATTAACTTTGGATTTTTTAACTGAATTATACAGCCCTGTATTTCTGGTCTCTATTTCCCATTCCACCCTTACTTTGCACTGCTATGTCACATATAAACTGAAATGAAACTGGAGAGACTCTCATGGGCTAAGAGACCATAAGAAAGCAAAGAGGAATAAATTTACTAACTGCACTACTGCACAAAATATAGGCTGATATGATGGAACACTAAACTCAAAAGTGTCTACTTCTAGAAATTATTAAAATTATTTTGATTTTACTATGAGCTAACTTAGGTAAAGAAATGGCATGTATTCTAAAAATTAAAGTATGGAGGCTACGACAATTGACAATTTATCTGAATTTACTCTCCTGTACTATGATCAGATTATGATAAATGACGATCTCACATTTTTATTGAAAGTTTGTAGAAAACAAAATGCATTATCGGAAATTAAATTTAATTGACTGTAAGAAAGAATATGTTGCCTGAAACTGCATCTTGATACCTTTATCCTTTATTTATGGAAATCTTCTTGATTCTTCAAAACCTAGCCCCAGACTCATCTTCTTAATGATGATTGTTTTCAACCCAATCAGATATAATTACTCCCTCTTATTGTATTTTACTTCTAACTCTATTATAAGACATTCTTTATTCTGACTTGTATTAAAATAGTTTGTTGACAATATAGTGCAACAAATTATATCTTCCTTGAAGGCAGGTAATATGGATTAAACATGTTTGTTTTCACTGAAGTAAAACCATCCCTCATTCAATGAAGATTTGGATTTTTATAATAGTATCTTAAAATAATTACTATGTTTTCTTCTTTTAGTTAAATTGCATGAATCAACAAACAAAAATTTAACTAAATATATACCACAAAGCCACCTCCCTGCTAATTCAGAATATGGTTTCCCATAAAAGAATAAATAACCTAACACAAGTGTTCAGTGTCCCTCATCATACACGTATTCCTATTATAGAATTAAGGTAGATTAAAGCTTATATTTATAAATATTTATATTTATGGCCACTTTAAGTATACTTAAGTATATATATATGTACATACATATATATATATACACACACATACATACCAAATATATATCAGACATATATGCACCATATAAATGCATGGTCCAAGATACACACATACTGACATATACAAATGAGACTTTATGAGACATTCTTCACAGAAATAAATCTAAAAGGAAATTTAAAATGTTATTAGAGCCACATTTAATAAACTGATCAAGAAGGTAATTATAAATATACTGAGAGTGAGACTCAACATATTTTTTACTCCAAATAGAACATAATTTGCACTGGATTTTAACAGAGCAACTTTTTTGGAGTTCACTCACAATACTTTGGTGTCATGGCAACAGATCATTTAGTTATCACTTATTTTGATAACAATCTACTTATTCTGAGAACAAATTAAGGCTATTAGAGATCCTGGTTTATCTTACAATATACCCTGCCTCAGTCATATCAACTGAGTTGTTCTGGATGCTAAAGAAGGTTGGAAGTATTTTTTTCTAAGGAAAACTTAATTTTTGTTATTGTTGTTTACATAGTATAATTTAGTTAGAATGTTGCCTAGAGAGGACAGAGGGTCTAGATTAGCTCCCAAGTTCTATTCTTCCGTTTCCACTAGATGCTTTTCAGGGAAGAGTGGATTACGATATGCAGGCTCTAGATATGCAGGAAACCTGTTCTGCTGAACACAGACATGCCTAATTTATTATACTATACACATCATGGTCCTGAACAAAAGGACTTGATCCCAATGTAAAGAATTATTAAGATATGATTATATGCCTTAAATCAACAAATTTAGAAAGAAATGAAAAATATCATTACTTGAGTGGAGGTTTTGAAAGTATTTTTTTAATGATTTTTAAATGCAAAATAATAACAGAACTTGATTCTACTTAATGCTAGTTAGGTCACACAGGAATTTGGGCTACTTCTTTTAATGATCCTCTAAATGTAGCTGAACACAACTTGCTTAAAGCATGGTTTCTCAACCTTGGCAATATCAACATTTTGGGTCAAATGTGGGAGGTTGTCCTGTGTGTTATAGAGTTTAAAAGCACCCCTGGCTTTAGCCCACCCAGATGTCAGCAGCACCCACTCCCCAAGTTGTGACATCAAAACAGACATTGTTATAGGTCCGCTTGAGCATGAACCACCTTCGTTTGAAACCACTGGTTTAAATAATACTGAAAATGTTTTGCATATTTAGCTCAAAGGAACTTAATGCTATTGGTCAAAACTGAAGTTATGTACATTGACTTTCAAAATGTGAACCTAAGAAAAATATCTAGATATTCAAGAGGAATGTTTGGATTAAAATAAACAAACAGTATCATATATGACAATAGCTACAAACTCTAGCATAAATATTTTTAAGACCTTAGTAACATTTTAACAACATGGTGAATTTTAACATGTGAAAATAAAAAAAAAAGTATTACGTATAGTATTATGACATTATATTTATCTATTTGTGTTTCTATTTTCACAATCTATTAAGTATTGCCTCTGTTATGGTTCAATTAGCTTATCAATTTTCACATTTATAGTCCATTCTATATATTATATCCTGAATATTTTTATAGTTTATTAATTTGAATATATCTAGTCCTCATAAATTCATTGCAAAGACAAGTATATGTAAATGTAATAATCACTTATATACATATATTACACATACATATGTTTTTGTATGATATATGTAAACTATAAGTGGCTGATATGTGTATATATCTTATATACATAATATTTATATGTATGTAACATTTTTAAATTTTATATAACATGTATACATCTTTATGATCATATCATTCTATTTCTTCTGATTTCTTGAATTTGAGCTTCAAATACACAATTGCCAGAAGAGTGGAAGGAATATTTTTATGTATTTGAAAAATTCATAAGCTTAAAAACATAAATATGAGGCTATAAGGCCAATCTAAAGAGAGTTTTCCTACATGTAGGAGATTAAAAAGAGGTATAAACAAACATCCTATATTTTATATTAATCATGTCCAAACTTACCAATAGCGATTGTTTTGCAAGACAAATACTTAATTTACCCCACTGTCAGTCATTCTATCTTTTTACACAGCCTTGAGTATAGCATTGTTCTAAGGCAATGCAAAGATTTAGAGGCATTCCCAGTCAGGTATGGATCAGATATATACACCAATAATAAAATAAAACTGGATTGATGGCAACTGGGCTACACATACAGATATGTATAGAAAAGAGGAAGAAAGCAAGCAACAGCATTTTGAGTTATATCTTGAAGAGTATAATAGTTTTCCAAGTTTACAAGAGCCAAGGCATAGACACATGGAATTGCATGGCTTAATGAGGACCCAAAAATAGCCCAAGTGCAAAACACCTGATCAACAAAAGTGGAGAGATAAGGCTAGAAAGACAGGCAGGATCAGACTGAAGAAAGCCTTTGTTGTTTATTTTTATTTTAAAGCGTTTATATATTTAGAGGGAAAGTGGGGGTGAGGGAAGTGCAGAGAGAGAGAGCAGGAGAAAGAATTTCAAGCAGACTCGCCACTGAGTGCAGAGCCTGATGTGGGGCCTGATGTCACAACCCCAAGATCACCACCCAAGTCGACATCGAGTCTGAGTCTTAACCAACTGAGCCACCCAGGCACCCCTGGAAGGAATCTTTTACCCCAGTTAGCCCTCTTAGCCCTGAGGAACCACTGAGGAATTACAAACAGTGGGGTCACATATTTGGTTTGTGTTTTAAGAAAAATAAATTACAATAAAATATGACATCATGCAGACACCTGGTAGGTTCACAAGCAAAAGAATGAGGGAAAAAAAGATGCTAAACAATAACTAGAATGCCCAAAGCCTACCAATACCTAAAGAGACAGAAAAGAAAAAAAGAAGAGAAGAAAGCTTTTCTTTGAATGAGCATTCATACCGACCTTTATTCTTGCCTACAACTCCTTGAGAATACACTGTTTTAATGTTAAGTGGAATATATTGTTGTAACTGTAGTCACAGACTTTGTAAGTATATTTAAATGTTATGATACATAGGGGTTGCTCCAAAATTATTGTTCAAAAATTACGAGCATAAGCAATATACAATCTGTGACTAGAGGCACAACTGTAGCTATAAAATCACTCTTTGTAAAATATTTCTTTATACAGAAAATATATTTTCTTTCATCAAAAATCCAACAAACTGTGGGTATTTGGATGTTGAATAATAATGTATATATACAACTTGGTGATGATTTATTATATTTATATAAGTACACACACACACAACTTATAAGAACATGAATATCTGCTATAAATTGAAAACTGCATGAATTATTTCTATAACTATACATGTCTGCATAGTCACCTTAACAAACTGCTGTATCTTATTCACTATTGGCATTTCGTTGTTGTTTATAGGCTAACAATCTAAAAACAAATTTTATGTGTACCTGTATGTGTGTTTATGTGTATGCTAAGAACTTAATTGATTTGCTCACATTCAAATTATGTGTTTGTAAAAACTTCTGGTCTCATATTTGGAAAACATTTTAAAGTTTTAGACACGTATATTCAATTAGAAATAATCTTCCTACTTCAAAAAATCACGTTATTTTAATTGAAGAATCTCTCTACTAATTTCTACAGTAAAATAAACTCTTCTTGCATTTCAGTGAAAATATGTAGTTTTTATAATGAAAAAATCATTACGATTTTTTTAAAGATTTTATTTATTTATTTGACATGGAGAGATAGATCACAAGTAGGCAGAGAGGCAGGCAGAGAGAAGGGGGGAAGCAGGCTCCCTGCCAGGTAGAGAGCCTGATGCAAGGCTCGATCCCAGGACCCTGGAATCATGACCTGAGCCGAAGGCAGAGGCCCAAACCACTGAGCCACCCAGGCGCCCCACATTATGATTTTTTAAAGGTGTTACTTAACATCATTCCAATCAATGTAGTAGTTTGTTCTAAGTCACTCATGTAGTGTGAGCAAGATTGATGTGACTAGAGTAAGAAGATCTCTAATATTTATCAAATAAATATACTAGAACAAACAAAAGTTGATGATGGCACCAACTCTCTTATGTCTGTAATACCTTAATTGACCTTAAATTACAAAATTTGACAGACATTCCCTTAAAAAGAAAACTGAGTTGGATATGCAACTTTGCTTCTGCTTTTTTTTTCTTTTTTAAAAGATTTTATTTATTTGAGAGAGAGAGAATGAGAGCAAGCATGAGAGAGGAATGGTCAGAGGGAGAAGGGGACCCCCTGCTGAGCAGGGAGCCTGATGCAGGACTCGATCCCAGGACTCCAGGATCATGACCTGAATGGGAGGCAGTTGCTCAACCAACTGAGCCACTCAGGGGCCATGGTTTTGTTTTTAAATTACACATTAATAAATCTTTGGGGCACCTGGAGGGCTTAGGTTATTTGGGCATCTGACTTGACTTCAGCTCAGGTAGTGATCTCTGGGTCATGGGATCAGGCCCCAAGTGATCTCTGGGTCATGGGATCAGTGCTCCACACTGGGCATGGAACCTGCTTAAGAATCTCTCTTTCCGGGCTGCCTCTCCATCTACTTGTGATTTCTCTCTGTCAAATAAATTAAAAAAAAAAAAAAAAAATCTTTAAAAAAAAAAAAAAAAAAGAATCTCTCTTTCCCTCTCCCTCTGCTTCTTCCCTCCTCGCCTGTGCGCGCGCTCTCTCTCTCTCTCTCAAATAAATAAATAATTTTTAAAAAAGATTTTATTTATTTATTTGACAGACAGAGATCACAAGTAGGCAGAGAGGCAGGCAGAGAGAGGAGGGGAAGCAGGCTCCCTGCCGAGCAGAGAGCCCAATGTGGGGCTCAATCCCAAGACCCTGGGATCATGACCCAAGCTGAAGGCAGAGGCTTTAACCCATTGAGCCACCCAGGTGTCCCTAAATATATAAATATTTAAAAAATAAATTGCACATTAATAGATCTTTATAACGTCTGGTCATAAAAATCTAAGCACATGGGGCACCGGGGTGGCTCAGTTGGTTAAGCGACTGCCTTCGGCTCAGGTCCTGATCCTGGAGTCCTGGGATCAAGTCCCACATCGGACTCCCTGCTCTGCAGGGGGTCTGCTTCTCCCGCTGACCTCTCTGCTCTCATGCTTGCTCTCTCTCTCTCAAATAAATAAATAAAATCATTAAAAAAATTAAAAAAAAAACTAAGCACACTATTAAACACACACACACAAAACTGGTCTGTTTAGATACAGAATAATAACAAAATGGCTTATAACATCAGCTTCATTTACAAAAGAACTTAGAGGATCTCTGCTATGCCTGGAAAACAGGGTTAGGAAGATGAATAAAGCAACAGGTAGGCCCTCTAGGACATCATGGACTAATCGCATTAACAGATACAGAAATATCTTCAAAACAGTATAGATTATATTATACTAGTGACTGCTTCACCCAAGAAAGAGTCAGATGTTGGAGGCATTTGTTCTGAGAGGCTTGGAGGCTGAAGGCAAAGCTGAGTGTGAGCACAGATGCATGTTACTCAGGGAAACGGTGCTCAGTGCAGAGAACCCAAGTGGTCTGGTGCCTCTAACCCTGGACCAATTGGTGATAGAGAGAGCATGAAATTGAAAAGAAAACATGACCCACATTTACAGTCGCCCTGCTCTGTAGTTGCAGACTTATTCTCTAGTCAGTAATGAACCAGTGAGGTCCTTAAATAAAAGAAAGGTATTACCAAACATAAATGACATTAACTTCCCCATGACAAAAGATGCCAGTAGGAAAAGACCAGGAGCCAAGCAGGAAGACAAGACAGCAGTGTCGGTTACCCACCCCCACTGTAAGATTCCTTTTTAAAATAAGCATCACAATATTATTTCCTTTATTCTTTGAGACTGCCTCTTCATAATTGATTGTCCCTAACCCAATTATCATTTTCTCAGAATCAGGGAAATCAAGATTCCCATCTTACTCAATAAAGGAGGCTATTTATATTTCCTTCCTACTTAAGTGAATATATTTGTCTTCTTTTCAAGCTGATTATATTTAATCCTATTTATTTCCTTTAGGAATAACACCTTTTTGCCTTCCCTTTTTCTTCTTAAACACTCTAGTTACTTTAAGATAAACGCACCTCAAAGAAAGTGTTATTTAAAAAAAAAAAAAGAAAAAGAAAAAAATTGTTATGTAAAAGATGTTTTTAGACTATTTATTTTTCTATGGGGAGCTTTAATGTTATCTAGCCAGTTACTATGTGTGATCCATGGATGCTTCATTCTTCTGCTATTATCATCCTATCTAGCAATAAATGTTTGATAGCTGTTGTCAAACAAGACAGTTTTTTAGAGTGATAGGCTAAAATCAAGGGAAAATACTATTTTCAGGGCCAAAATTGAAAATAATCACCTCCTTCCAAAGTGAGGAGATATCTAACATTTTCCCTATTTCTTAAAAAAGTCAACGTACATAAAACTAAGTTTTTCTCATTTGTCCTCATAAAAATATTTGCATATCCTTGCCTTTTTTCAGAGGTCAACGGTATCATCCCATAAAGACTTGAGGAATTTATTTAAGATTTAATCAATGGTTAAAACCTTCCTATTTTCTCTTTCCACTCCATATATTGATTTAAAACTTTAGTAAGACCCCAATATGTCCACCATACTACACACCATCAGTTTGGGGTGAAGCTATGGATGTACAGGTCGTCTGCCTTGTGAATGAGGTGATAGTTACCTTATTGATACCATTGATAGACAATGATTCAAGCCTTGATAAAAGAGGTCATTATTTTGGGATAAACTTTACACAAGAAACTTATGTTACTTTGTAGTGATTAATATATTGATGATAAAATATTAGACATTACATGGGTTATTCTGTATGCAGTATAGATGTTTATTTTGCTATTTCACTCCAAAATATATGGATGTGAAAGCTTCTTGATTACTCAGTGAATATTGAAATTCCATTTATGAACATTCATTAATTATATTCAAGCATGACTATTCTCACAGCAATTATATAAGAATATCTTCACTTAAACTCTGAGGCAAACCTTACTTACCATTCTATTAATTTAAAGCTTTTGATAGAATGTTCCATTCTACCATACAATCTTATATTTTGTACTGTGTTTACAAGGCACTTTTAAATTTTGGGGGCTGAAATTTTCAAAAAAATATATTGATTATTCTGAGATTTAAAATGTTAATATTAATATTATGTGCATGTTCTATGCTCGCATGGTATAGTTGCCCAAACCTTAATGTTTCAAATGGGACAAAAACAATAATGTTAAAAAAAACTGGACACTGAGGAACTTCAATAGGAAAATATCTACAGAAAATAAAATTCTCCATCTGAACAAAAAAATGCATGTTGTTACTAGATTTAAGTTAGTACAGTAGCCATCATTTCCCACTGTTTTTCTTGAGTTTACTGTCATCCTACTAATGCTATTTCTCTCCTCCTCTCTTTATCTGCTGGATCGTCCCCTTCAGTGGGGCAGGGAAGGTATAATCTTGTGAGTGAGCAATGTCCATGTTCTCTTAACAAAGAAACCTCAGCAAATAAGCCACTCAGAATGTTTAGCACTTTGTTCAATACCAAAAGCAAATAAAGAAATTGCATCTAATGAGAACACACTAAAAAGTTTCCTTGAATATTTAAGTGACAACCACAGTGAGCAAACATAATATTGTAACGTACGGGGCAAAGGGAACTGGGTTTGTTTAAAAGTCTCAGAATTACTGATTTTGTTGAGAGGACAGGAAAGGATATGTGTAGCTGACCCAGAGAGGAAAGGGTAACTCAGTATTAAAATTTTTCAATAGGATACTTGGTATAATTACTTTATATTCTTCAGGGACTAGAGGATTATCATAGGAATATAAATGGCTCTATTAACTAAAGAGCTAAAAATACATCCTATGTAGTACTAACAAATTTCAAACTGAAATAATTCATAAATTTATTATATATGTAATTCCCCTATTATACAAATACATAATTATTATGCTTATATAAAAATCTTTAAGCATAATGAGTGATTCATTTTGGTGTATTTACATACATACATATGTATTATCATAGGAAATAGCCATATTATGAATTCTGTTGGAAATATTACGTATAAAATGGAATCAGATAGATATTTGACATATATGAGCAATGAATCAGGAGGCCATTAAAATACCTCTTTAAGGGAGACAAAACATAAGAGACTCTTAATCTCAGGAAACAAACAGAGTTGCTGGAATGGAGGGGGGTGGGAGGGATGGTGGCTGGGTGATAGACATTAGCAAGGGTGTGTGCTCTGGTGAGTGCTGTGAATTGTGTAAGACTAATGAATCACAGACCTGTACCCCTGAAACAAATAATATATTATATATTAAAAAATAAAAAATAAAATAAAATACCTCTTTAATGAAGCAAATAAAAATACAGAAAATCTGGATTTTTATCATAAAGTTGTATGATAAAGTCATGTTCTTCATCTAAGCAAAGAAAAGTGTAGCATAATTCTGAACAATTATAAGGAGAGAAGGTAAAAATGATCCCACATTTTTATGGCACTGGATTATATGTCTTTCAAAATACTTGGTTCTAAGTTAAATAATGAGTATGTAAGCATAATTTGTCAGGAACTGAAATAACCAAAACACAACTTAAAAAATATGGGGGTGGAAGTTGAAGAATAATTAGAAGTAGTATGTTCAAATTTACACATTTTAAAAATTAGTAAATAAGAGTATTTAAAGGTGTTAAAAGTTATGGTGATATCTACCAGAAATAGTTGCGAACACTAAAGGTTAAATGTGGTTACCTCTAAGATGTAGTAAAAGATACGAGGAAGGAATGGAGCAAGATACTTTTGCTTATTTTTTATCTGACTGCACTGTTAATATTTCAGTTGCTATCACATATGATTAAAGGTATCAATCTACAACTGAACAGCCTTGGTTCAAATCTTAGTTTCACAGCTTACAACCTATGGCCTTAGTCAACTGACTAACCATCTATTTATCTATCTTAAATACCTATTTATCTAGTTTTCTCTTCTGTAAATTTAAAAATTAAAAGTGGTTCAATTGGAGAGTTCTTATTATGGCTTAATGAGCTAATATTTAAAAAGTATATGCCAGGGGTTCCTGGCTAGCTCAGTTGGTAGAGTGTGTGACTCTTGATCACAGGTTGTAAGTTCAAGACCTATGCTGGGTATAGAGTTACTTAAAAATAAAGACTTTTAATAAATAAATAAAGTGTGTACGATTAAGTAAGCACAATAAAAGAATTAAATAAAAAGAAAATAAACATCATGCATATGGATAATGGCAAATGCATTTCAGAATAATGCATATGTTTAATTTTAAAATAACTTGGGTTATTACTGAAAACATTGCTATTAGTAAGTGAAAATAGTATTTTTGTGATGGTATCTGATACACTGCAAATGTCTAATTTTATAAAGATTTTTTATGAGAAGTTCTGAGAAGCAAATAGATGTGTGTTTTGAAGCACTTATTTTATGGAAAGGAAATATGTCATTATAATACTTGGCATCATATATAATTTTTGGTATTAGAAACCAAGAAAATGAAAATTGCAAATTTTCTGAATTAAAAAATTACAGAATTTTCTGAATTAATTTGTAATTTCACTAGGAAATTGAAAATGCTTTTACATTATTTTAGTTCTAATCATTCAGTATGTCAAATAATATGCTTGTTTTCTTTACATTTTAAAAAGTTAAAGAATTCAGAAACTCACTATCCAACATGCAAAGGAGACTTCCTCAATCTTGAGTTCCAAATCTCGATCTATCCCAAACATCAACTTGATACCTCCTTGATTTAATGTATGTCTTCAAATCCTCACCTGGAAAAGAAAGAAAAACAAGGAAAATCATTCTCATTGTTTTAATCAATATTGATCAGAAATTTAATATTCAATCATTAGTGGGTCTTATTCTATAAGCATTTCAGAATAATTAAGATTATTTATAAAATACTAGCAGTTCTAATCTATAAGGAAATTTTACTATAAAGTTCATTTGTAAGTCACAGAATATAAAGGTCAGAAAAGACTTTAGAGGCTATCAACTTCCCACTCCATTTTTTGTATAAACCCTTCTGGAACATCCTCATCACTGACAGATGGTCATTCATCCTTTGGTTAAAAATGTCAAGTGATCACAAGCTCAGTGATTTAAAGGCAGCCCATTTTGCATCTGGACAGCTGGAGTCTTTATTAAATTTTACTTCTATTAAACTGTTTCCCTATAGTAACACATACTTGCTATAAGTATTTATTTAATGCCAGATATGTCAAATACACTGAAATAACAAACTAACAGTCCTTTGGAAAAGACAAAAAATTACCAAATAATAGCAAAAATGTATTATTATAAATTGAGATAAATGCAGAGAAGGGGAAAAAAAGTTACTGTTACTGTTTAGCTGGGAAATCAGGGGCACACACTCACAAAAAAAGGTGGGGGGCTTAAAAAATACTATTGCATGAACTAAGAAGATGGGATTTAAATGGAGATTGGGGGTAGGGGAGCACTGGAGTGGAGGATCCCCAGAGGAGAGGAGAGGAAAGTCTGTTTCATTTCAGAGATGGCAGAGATGAAAACCAGATGTGTGGGCTCTGAGGCAGACAGTCACATTCAAGAAACCAAAAGAAGGACAAAGTATGTGAAGCAAATTGCACAAGAGGGAAAATGCTACAAACAGAAACTGGAAAAGTAGAAGAGGTCAGGCAGAGTTAGGGTCCTAGGGTCCTTCTAAATTTGTTATAACCTCCTCCCTAAAGTGACACCCAAGATTTTTATACCCTGTTCAACATTAAAGTATAAGTGACAGTAGTTACCAACTCTGTTTCCCACATCTCAGCTGAATGAGTGTCTCCAATTCCATCCACCATTTTCCACACTGTCCAGAAATGTGAACTGGCTTCCTCTGTTATCAATGCTGTACGTTTGGGGTTGTTATACATTTAACAATGTATTGGTAGAACTAATCAACAACATTATACTCGTCACCTTTTTATAATGATTTGAGCTACTATTGATATGTGCTGTGATCATACGATCCATGTCCAAATCAGGTCATATTTGGGGGTCAAAGTGAGAACTATCATGAAGTGGAAAAGTTATATTAAGACAGTAAATGTAGGGGTGCCTGGGTAGCTCAGTGGTTAAAGCCTCTGCCTTCGGCTCAGGTCATGATCCCAGGGTCGTGGGATTGAGCCCCGTATCGGGCTCTCTGCTCAGCAGGGAACCTGCCTCCCTCTCTCTCTCTCTATCTGCCTGCCTCTCTGCCTACTTGTGATCTCTGTCAAATAAACAAATAAAATCTTTAAAAAAAAAAAAAAAGACAGTAAATGTAAACCAGTTCTCTTAAGAGCAAACCAGAGTTTATAGGTACCCTGATTATTTCTTCCCTTCTATTGCACACATTCTACTTATCCTTGACTCAGAGGATTGCTTGATAAAAACAGGATGCCCAGTTAAATTTGAAGGTCAGACATAGAACATATAAACTTACGGTATAATTATGCCCCATGCAATATTTGCAATCTACTTATACTAAAAATTATTTATTATCCCTCTGACCTTTAAATTTAAATGGAGGTCCTATATTTTTGCAGAATTTGGCAGACTTCTCTTCATCTATAACACTCTTAGTGGCCTAATGAACATTTTCCTCATCTGTGGTTCCATGTGATGACAACTTATGCACTTGGTATGGCACAGAGAACATTATTACATTCAAATCTTTTGTAAATCATCAGATTTGCATAATGCTTCTATAGAGGTCAGAAAAATGCAAACAAGTTATTGAGCAACTTCAATATTTCAACCACTCTGCCATTCTCTGGAAATTCAGAAATAAATAAGACACGATTCCTACTCTCAGGATGCCACCATAGGAAACAAGGAAAAACGTCTAAAATGCAAGGTGATAAGTGATATATTAAAAGTGGATAGAAAACTTGATTAGAACATCATCAGGGAATTGTTAAATATCAGGGAAAGTTATGAAGACTGGGAATTTGTTATTGAGTTTACCCGGGAGAAAAACTGGGGGAAGACAGCCCAAAGAGAAGCTTGTGCAAAATCACTATTTGAAAGTGAGTGTTTAGGAAATATTGTACAGTTCAGTGAGCATGAGAAGATACAGCTACAGATGAGATTAGGACACTGGGGAGCAGCAAAGGGCCTTGCTGAAGAGTGTACACTAACAATTCTCATCCATCGAATGTACATCATGTGCCAGGGACAGTGGAAATAAAAGTTAAAAATAGCAAAGCAATTTGGAAGTTATTTGAACCTGGATCTATGACAGAAGAGCAAAGATGATCGTGAAGTACTCAGCTTAGGCAGTGGGATAGATCGTGATGCCATTTCCCGAGAGAAAAAAAAAATCAGAGGAAGGTTAAGTAGGAGGTGAGAGAAGAGGAGGCAAAGTGAAGCTTTGGGCATGTTAAATCTAAACAGTACTTCCCTTTTTATTTTCAATAGGGTGATGACAAGATCATTTTACTCTATGACTAATGGAGTTATGTAGTTAGAACAACATTTTTGTGGATGTTTGACTATTTTTAGCTTCTTCATTGCCAAAGTGAAGGTTTGTGTAAGGAACATATATGTGAGTGGCAATGAAGCAAGTTTCTCTGGACAGTAACTCTAAACCAGAGCAGCCCAGGTCTTCTTGTTTCTCAGGAGCAAGTTCTCACTATTTTGAGACAGAGCTGCTCTTGTAGGAAGGTTGAAGTCTTCCCAGATTGTGAGAAACAGAAGTGAATTGATAAGAAAGTTATTTCCTGACTGAATCACATAATTATACAGTTAGTACTTAGTTCTGTTTTTAGAGACCAAAGTTAAAATTTACTTTCTTGTAATGGAGGTGATTGTATGTTAGGCATCTAAGAAAAGAGTGAGCAGCATTAATCAATAATGCATTTATTTTTATAAACCGAAGTTATTTTCTGAGAACATCAGAAAGTTTCCTTGAATTTTATTCACTCCTATTACTCTTTAGATCTTTTAGTGAGTTTTTAACAGGTGAAATTTATATTTGTACCATACATTTCTAATGGGGTTTTAAGTTTTTACTCCTTTTTCTCCCTGCTTATTTTATTTAAATGACATTTAAAGAGATAAGGAAACATTTATATACTCCCCCAGTACTTTGTTCCAAGTAAGCACTCAATAAATGGTTTTGACTGAATACCCAAAATATATAATGGGAAATTCTTTCTTGCTAATGAAAAAAATTAAGTTTATCCATTCCTTTTTTGGTTGCCTCTTATTCTTAGTTCTGCCATGAAATAGTTCTGCTTTGAAAATGGCAGAGATGCAACCTCTAGAAATATAAAATAGAAAGTAGTATTTTAAAGTAGTTAGAATAAAATAAATCACAAACATTTATAAAATAATTATTAGTATTTTTATCAGTGATGACTCATATGTATAAATGATTTTACAAAACATAGCAAAATCATTTTCGCTCAGTCATCTAATTATGTATTTATTTTGCTTTTCACTTTGTAAAAGTAAACTTTAATTTTTTTGGTAAACTTTAATTTTAAAAAATTCTGTAAACTTTATAAACTTTAATTTTTCTATAATTTATAATTACTTTGAGTCATTTGTAACTGATATTTTTCATAATATTGGGAGATTTAAACTTTATTGAGGATTCTTTCTGCAGTGAAAACATAACCAAATATCATATCAAGAGTGTAAGTATTTGTCATGTGATTGATTTCAGCAGAATATTTTGATTTACATCACACGTGCTTTACTACTTCTAATTCCCTCTTTACTTTTTAGCACATGTCATACAAGGAATGGACCATATTCCCCAGATATGCCAATAATACTAGGATACAGGACATATCTGTTCCATTTTCCAAAATTTTGGCAATCCTAGGCCATATACCATGTCAGTAAATATGTATTAAGTATCCATTTTGCAATTAGAGGTAGAAGATATCCAGTTCTTGGGGGCAGCTCTCTGTTACTTTTACCAACTTTAAATTTCCTTTATAGAAGGGATGTAGCCTCACACTGATTTTTGAGCATATACAAAGGGCTTTGTGTCAGCCAGCTATTGCTGATTGTAACAAAACATCACAATTTTCAGTGGCTTAGAAAGAGCATTTACTCTCATGGGTCTGCAAATAGGCAAACGGGAGCCTTACTCCTGGCCAGAGCTCAGTGGGTCCAGGGCTGCTCCACATGGTTTTCATCTTCCTCAATCATATCTGAAGGTGGTATTATAAAATGAAATACTTTTAGCAATGAAATAGCTTCCCCTTTTCCAGAATGCTTTCTGCATGCAGAAAGTTGGGGGCCCAGAAATATTTTATTTACTATTTAAAGTAGTTTTAGTAACTTTTAGTTCAGACTTATGATACTTTTATATATCTTCCAAATATCTTGCGGGCATTCTATATATCTGACTCCATAAGTCTTGGGATGGGGGTAAATGTCTTTCTCTCCAGACTTACTTATTTGGTTTTGGGGCATATCTGGTCCATACATCTTCTAGGAGACCTACTGCCTGGTTGAAAGTGTCCACTAGAGACCACTTTATCACTTCCAGAGAATTTAACAAAAGGGGGTTAGGGACATATCCTTGACTTGGTTTTTGTCCTGAGTATATATCTTACTGTCTGCACCCTTGTTTTAAGATTCATTAGCAGAAGAATCTAGAGTTAGGAAAAATTTCCAGCTTCCAAGACAACAATTTTGCTTGCAAACTGGACAATTCTTTCCTTAACCTACGTATTGCAGAATCATATTACATGTAGCTACGATGATTTTTTGATACCTACCTGACTACAATCTTTCTCCAATGGACAAATTCTTAAGGTCCATTTACTAGATTACATGTTACTGCAAGCAACAACCCTGCCAAATATTTTAACATTTCACATGGTCAACTCATCCTGATTTACCAATAACTTTCCCAGTGTTAGCACCGAATGTCCCATATTCCAAGAAACCTCTCAATTCCAGATAAACTGTGATAGTTAGTTACTGTACTCCTATATGAAACATAACACACCCTACAAATTTTAAAGCATCCTATAACAATGAATTGGTTGCTCACCTACCACTTCCCAATTCTAAATATGTATATAATTACAGCACTCCACTCTCAGTAAATTATCAGAATAGTAACTTATTCTATATCAGTGTAACAATGAGTCTCTAAATTCAGCAACTTAAAATAACCATAATTTATTATTGTTCCCATGCCTGCATGGTTGACTGTTTGGAGCAGGGCTCATTTGGGGGCAGCTCAGTTCCACATGTCTCTTATCCTCTTCGGATCAGCGAGAAAATCTTGCCAAATTCCTTTTATGGCAATGGCTGAGACATAAGAACAAGCCCAACCATACAAGCACAGTTCAAACTTCTGATTTCTTGATATCTGCTAATACTTCATTGGCCAAAATAAATCAAGAGGCCAAGACCAGGGTCAGCAAGCAGGGAAATATACTATACCCTTAATGGAAGGGAAGGTGTGGGAGAGTAGCAAACAGATTATATTACATCTAAGCCTTAATTTGTATTATAAGTTACACAATGTTTAGGTATTCAGGTACACCTCATTTAGGTGTGAGGTTTAAGTTCCCTTAAATAAATAACTTCATGGCATCTAAAGAGGTCAACCCATCCAACCTTCAAGATTTTGTTTACATTGTCAGAGTGCTATCAGGAAGAAAAGGGCATATAAGAATATTATGAATTTACTAACCACCTTAGAAAAAGGAGAGACCCAACCAGAAGCAGGAGAAAGTATGGATGGATTATAATCATGGTGACTGAGAATTCCAGGAGCATTTAAAGAGGAGGGAGCAAACAGAAGAACCAATCAACAGACGTCAGCCCTGTGCAACAATTGACTTTTCTTTTGCTATTTTTACTATCAAATACAATCTTTCTGCTAAGTTGATTGCATCCAGAATTTTTTTAGTGCTTCTTTTCCTATTTTTCTAATAGAACAGTCACTATCCTATTAAGTCTTTTAAAAAACTCATAGCTATTTTTTCTCATAAAATTAGTTGTGGATACTACAGAAAATACAAATGATTACAGGTTAAAATAAAAAGAAATCCAGATTCCTATAGCCTAGATAAAGTCATCCTAAACATGATACGGCATCTCTATATTCATTTTCCTATGTGTATTTTCCATGAATGCAATAAAAATAGTATGCAAAAATAGTTTCTGCATAAATTATACCTTCATTTCACAGCTTGCAAGCATGTTCATCTGCATAGCTTCCATTTCAAATCCTTGTTTCAAAGAGGCTTTCCTTTAACTGCTGTTTTCCTGAATTGAAACAGGATACCCTTTTCCTGTATGCTAGGTTCTTAAAGGAGAAGGGGCTCATAAAAAACAAAAGGGTAATATAGAATGATATACAAACTAAAAGCAAAACACAATACAAAAATGCAAAAGCCTTTGGATTGTTACTAGGGCCTCTTTCCCAGCTTGGACCTGCCTGCAGCCCTTAGATTGTCTGGATGCTTTTGCAAAATGTAATGCACCAGTGATGATCCTCAGTTCCTCCAGTCCACACTTCCACCACAACCACAAAGATTTCCTGCCAAACATTTGTTGTTATAATCAAGAATGGATTCAAAACTTGTTAATCCAAGGACCCTTATTCAGACTGTTCAGGAATGGTCCATGGGGATCATGCTGAAGGTACATCTGCCTAGCTTTCAGGTTGAATTTCTGAGCCCACTCAAATTTCTGAAGATTTATTTGGGGGATGAATCATAGTCCATGCATTTTTATTAAATTTTTATTTTTTTAAAAGGTTTTATTTATTTATTTACAGACAGAGATCACCAGTAGGCAGAGAGAGAGAGAGAGAGAGAGGGAGAGAAGAGGAAGCAGGCTCCCCGCCGAGCAGAGAGCCCAATATGGGGCTCGATCCCAGGACCCTGAGACCATGACCTGAGCGGATGGCAGAGGCTTTAACCCACTGAGCCACCCAGGCACCCCAGTCCATGCCTTTTTTTTTTTTCAGTCCATGCCTTTTTAAAAGAGCATTCTCTTCAGCCTTGCACTGAGAAAAAATTCCTCCTGGAGTCTGTCAATAAACATGCGGACCTCAAATCCTAGTCTACAGTGTGTAAGAGAGGTTTTGCCTGATTCAGTGTCTTACCTATGCTACGTAGTTATTGGATGACTTTGTTGTAGGGAGGTTAATCAAGAGATACTTTAAGAAAAAATCAGGAACATAATTGTTTTTATTTGTTTAGGCATTTGGGTTTCATTTAGTCTTGATTTTCCTTAAAATTCAATCATAATAACTCTTATACACACATTACAACATTGAAGAAAAGGACCAGATGGAAAGCAGGAATTCCTGGTTTTTCCTATCCATAAACAACACCCTACTGGCAACAACTTTCAGCTCTTCAAGTTATTTCCGCAAGCATTTATTCTGAATTTAAAAAATAATATACTGTGCTGCTTTCCTTTAATTTATTCATTTCATAAGTGATTTGTTCATATTTTGTGATGTTGGATGACCATTTAGCCTTCCCCAAATGATCACACTCCATACTCATATTAACAAATAATACTTATATTATTATAATGGGGACGCAAATATTATTCAGAGCCAAACAGTGGTCTACAACTGTCTATTTTTTACATTTTCTTATTTTTCCTTGATTTAGAATTTTTCGGGGTCTTTTTCTTTTCCTTACATGGCTGACAGTTACAATTGAGAGTCCCAGGGAAGCCTGCCTCTCTTTGTCCATACCCTTTGCAACATAACATTGTTATTCATCATTTAACCCATTAAAAAACAGACTGTTCTTGGTGCCATAGTAAATGGAATTGATTCTCTAATTTCCCTATCTATATTTTCATTGTTAGTATATAAGAAAGCAACAGATTTCTGTACATTGATTTTGTATCTTGCCACATTATTGAATTGTTATATGAGATCTAGTAGTTTGGGGTGGAGTCTTTTGGGTTTTCTGTATAAAGTATTATGCCATCTGCAAAGGGAGAGAGTTTGACTTCTTCTTTGCCAATCTAAATAGCATTTATTTATTAATTTGTTTGTTTTTAAAGATTTTATTTATTTATTTGACAGACAGAGATCACAAGTAGGCAGAGAGGCAGGCAGAGAGAGAGGGAAGAAGGCTCCCTGCTGAGCAGAGAGCCCGATGTGGGGCTCGATCCCAGGACCCTGGGATCATGACCTGAGCCGAAGGCAGAGGCTTTAACCCACTCAGCCACCCAGGTGCCCCGCTTTTATTTATTTTTGTTGTCTGATTGCTGTTGCTAGGACTTCTAGTGCTATGTTGAATAACAGCGGTGACAGTGGACATCTTTGCCATGTTCCTGATCTCAGAGGGAAGTCTTTCAGCTTTTCCCCCATTGAGGATGATATTTGCTGTGGGCTTTTCATAGACACATTTTATAAGGTTGGGGAATGTTCCCTCTATCCCTATACTTTGAAGTGTTTTAATCAGGAATGGATGCTGTATCTTGTCAAATGATTTTTCTCCATCAATTGAGAGGACTATGTGGTTCTTCTCTCTTCTCTTATTGATTTGTTCTATCACATTGATTGATTTGCAAATGCTGAACCACCCTTGCATCCCATAGATAAATCCCACCTGGTCATGGTGGATAATCTTTTCTTTTTTAAAGATTTTATTTATTTATTTGATAGACAGAGATCACAAGTAGGCAAAGAGGGCAAGCAGACAGAGAGGAGGAAGCAGGCTCCCCGCTGAGCAGAGATCCCGATGTGGGACACCATCCCAGGACCTTGGGATCATGACCTGAGCCAAAGGCAGAGGCCTTAACCCACTGAGCCACCCATGTACCCCTTGTGGATAATCTTTTTAATGTACTGTTGGATCCTAATAGCTAGGATCTTGTTGAAAATCTTGGCATCCATATTCATCAGGGATATTGGTCTGAAATTCCCCCTTTTGGTGGGGTCTTTGCCTGGTTTGGGGATCATGGTAATGCTGGCTTCATAAAAAGAGTCTGGAAGTTTTCCTTCTGTTTCTCTTTTTTGAAACAGCTTCAGAAGAATAGGTATTATTTCTTCTTTGAATGTTTGGTAGAATTTTCCACGACCCATCAGGTCCTGGGCTCTTGTTTTTTTGGGAGGTCTTTGATCACTGCTACAATTTTGTTACCAGATATTGGTTTATTCAGGTTGTCAATTTCCTCCTGATTCAGTTTTGGAAGTTTATAGGCTTCCAGGAATGCATCCATTTTGTCTAGGTTGCTTAACTTATTGGCATATAACTGTTGATAATTTCTGATGATTGTTTCTATTTCCTTGGTATTAGTCATGATCTACCCCTTTTCATTATACTATAGCACCAAGAACCATAAGATAAATGGGAATAAACCTAACAAAGAGGTAAAGTATCTACATTCAAAGAACATCACAATACTCATGAAAGAAAGTAAGTAACACACAAAAAGATGGAAGAGCATTCCATGTTCATGGATCAGAAGAATAAACGTTGTTAAAATGTCTATATGGCCTAGAGCAACCTATACTTTCAATGCCATCCCGATCAAAATTCCACCAGCATTTTTCAAAAAGCTAAAAGAAATAATCCTAAAATGTGTATGGAACCAGAAGAGACCAAGAATTGCTACAGAAATGTTGAAAAAGAAAAACAAACTGGGGGCATCACATTGCCTGATTTCAAGATTTACTATGAAGCTGTCATCACCAAGACAGCATGGCATTGGCACAAAAACAGACACATAGATCAGTGGAACAGAGTAGAGAGCCCAGATAAGGACCTGCAACTCTATGGTCAACTAATCTTTGACAAAGCAGGGAAAAATATCCAGTGGAAAAAAGACAGTCTCTTCAATAAATGGTGCTGGGAAAATTGGACAGCTATCTGTAGAAGAATGAAACTCTACCATTCTCTTATACCATATATAAAGATAAACTCAAAGTGGATAAAAGACCTCAACATGAGGCAGGAATCTATCAAAATCCTAGAGGAGAACATAGGCAGTAACATCTTTGACATCGGCTACAGCAAATTCTTTCAAGACATGTCTCCAAAGGCAAAGGAAACAAAAGCAAAAATGGGACCAACAAATGGGACTTCATCAAGATCAGATCTTTCGTACAGCAAAAGAAACAGTCAACAAAACAAAGAGGGCAATGGGCGAAAATATTTTCAAATGACACTAAAGACAAAGGGCTGATATCCAAGATTTATAAAGAACTTCTCCAACTCAACACACACAAAACAGATAATCACATCAAAAAATGGGCAGAAGACATGAACAGACACTTCTCCAAAGAAGACATACAAATGGCTGACAGACACATGAAAAAATGTTCATCATCACTAGCCATCAGAGAGATTCAAATCAAAAACACATTGAGATGCCACCTAGCACCAGTTAGAATGGCCAAAATCAACAAGACTAAACAACAAGTGTTGAAGAGGACGAGGAGAAAGGGGAACCCTCTTACACTGTTGGTGGGCATGCAAGTTGGTGTAGCCCCTTTGGGAAACAGTGTGGAGATTCCTTAAGAAATTAAAAATAGAGCTACCTTATGACCCTACAATTGCACTCCTGGATATTTACCCCAAAGATATAGATGTAGTAAAAAGAAGGACCAGCTATCTGTACCCCAATGTTCATAGCAGCAATGGCCACAGTCACCAAATTGTGGAAAGAGCAAAGATGCCCTCCCATAGAAGAATGGATAAAGATATGGTCCATATATACAATGGAGTATTATGCCTCCATCAGAAAGGATGAATACCCAACTTTTGTATCAACAGGGATGGGACTGGAAGAGATTATGCTGAGTGAAATAAGTCAAGCAGAGAGAGTCAGTTATCATATAGTTTCACTTGCTTGTGGAGCAAAAGGAATAACACAGAAGATATTGGGAGATGGAGAGAAGGGAGTTGGGGGAAATCAGAGGGGGAGATGAACCATGAGAGACTGTAGACTCTGAGTGTTTTGGGGGGTGGGGGATGGGGTGAGCCTGGTGATGGGTATTATGGAGGGCACTTACTGCATGGAGCACAGGGTGTGGTGCATAAGGAATGAATTTTGGAACACTGAAAAAAAAAAATAAAATTTAAAATCAATCAAGCAGTCTGTTTCCCTTCCTCCTGAATCTGGTATAGAATTTGACTTGTTCTGACCAATAAAATGAGAATGAAATGATATTGTGTTCCTACATTAGGTCTCAAAGGATCTGCCTGGAGTTTCTGCTTCTGCTTTCTGGGAACCATGAGACAACATGATGTAAAGAACCTCTAGTGAAAAACCAGGAGGAGAGAGAGGCCAAGTTTGCCTAACACTTAAAGACCTTACATATGAATGCAAATGTGTGAGACCCTGCATAACTAGCAGAAGAATTGCCCTAGAATCCTGTCAGGTGATATCCCTTGTTGCTTCATGTAAATTGTGTATCCCACAGAAACAATGGAATAAATATAAAGACAACATGGAGTGGCCTTATAATGTTCAAAAGAAAGTAAAAAAAAAAAAAAAAAGAAATAGAATGGGATGTATAAGTCTTTAGTACTTAACATTACTTAAATACATGCCTTCAAAATAATACTGCTTACACACAGTTATTATAGATACAGACAATACATAACAAATATACATAAAAAAAAGGTGTCTTATGGTGGAAGAAGAAATAAAATTGGCATAAGGATAAAAGGAAATAAGAAAATTAGAAGTGGGATCTTGCAAAGATCCATGACAGCAATGGCCATAAAATAAGGAGTGTGATGAACTCAGCCCTCTCCTGTGAGGTACCCTCTCCCCCGCAAAAATCTATTACGCACACAGCACTTACCTTACCCAGACTCATTAAATTAAAAATCTGTTAGTGGTTCCCAAACATTGCTATCATTTTAGAGCTCTCCAATGTAATGTGATAGGCAATCGTGGTTGAAAATTATTAATCTGGCATCAAGAATATCTCTTCTAAATTTTAATTAATTAATTAATTTACTTTCTGTGTTTGTCTGATTTCTGGACTTTTCTTCCTGGAATCTTCCATCTCCAATCTGTTTTCACCAGTAAGTTTACAGTCCATTCCGAAACTCTTTGTTACTACTCTCTTCAGTCAGTTACATTGTTTCTTATATCTTAGCTTTTTACCTCAACCAGTTTACTAACTTCTTTCAATATCTTAGCAATAAAGTGTGCACTGGAGATAAATTTTTAAGTCTTTTCATGCTTATACATGCCTTACTCTGCCTTTATGCTCACTTCATTATCTTGTTAAAATAAATTTATGAATTGAAAATTAGTCTGTGTTCTTTTGCCTCTCATTTTTTCCCTCTTACATATAACTGAATTTTATTTATATACTTTTTTCTTTCCTATATCTACTCTTATCAACCCCAACCTAGGAACTCTTAGAGTTCAGCATTTAGCTTTTAAGTAGGTCATACAGATTTAAATGTTTTAATCCCCACATACAGGAGACCTTTAAGTTGTCTTTTATAATTGATATCTAGACCAAGATACCATTGTCAAAGAGTGTACTTCGTATGATTTGAGTCATTTGAAGTTTATTGAGACATGATTTATGGACTAGCACATGATTAATTTTTGTATTTATGTCATGTGTGCTCAATGAATATTTTATAGTTGTTGGGTGAAATATTTTATATGTGGCATTAGGATAAAATTGCTAAAATGTTTCTTATATCTTCTACATGCTCAACAAAGTTTTGGCCTGTTTCACTAATTACTAAGAGAAATGAGTTTAAAAAGAGGTAAAACAGTCCTAAGATTCCTATAGAACCACAGAAATCCTTGAATAGCTGAAGCAATGCTGAACAAGAAGAGCAAGAGTGGAGGTATCACACCTCCTTATTTCAAACCATACTACAAAGCCATTGTAATCAAAATATTATGGTGTTAGCTTAAAAACAGACATATAGAACTATGGAACACAACAGAGAACCCAGAAATAAACCCACACAAATACATGAACTAATTTCCAACAAAGGCACCAAGAATACACAATGAAGAAAGGATAGTCTCTCTAATAAGTGGTGCTGGAAAAACAAGATATCCATAAGCAAATTAATGAAACAAAACTTCTATCTTATATTACATGCAAAAATCAACTTAAAATGAATAAAATAGCTAAACATAAGATTAAAAACCATAAAAGTCTCAGGAGAAAACATAGGAAATAAGTTCCTTAACATTGGTCTTAGAAATGATATTTTTGGATCTGACACCAAAAGCACTGGCAAAAAAAAATTTTAAAAATTAAAAAAAAAAAAAAAAACAGTTAGACTACATCAAACTAAAAATCTGCACCACTGTGGAAACTGTCAACAAAATGAAAAGGGAACCTAGAGAATGGCAAAAATATTTGCAAATCATATATCTCATATGGAGTTAATCCATAAGAAACTCTTATAACTCAAAGGCAAAAAAACCCCACCACCACCACCACCAACAACAACAACAAAAACAAAATCCTCAGTAACTCAATTATTTAAAAAAATAATAACAATATGAGATCATGTCTTGATTACATGTCAATTACCACATTTCATACAATGTGGATGTGATCAACATGTATTCAATGATAGTATGAATAAACTGTTGAGATTTAAAAATCACATACCACTTGCCAATGATGTAAATCAGTAAGTGTCAAAATAAATACCAGAAATAAGTAAATTTTAAAAACTGAAGCTTTTGACAGTGTTTATAGATCAACCCAAATGGTACATACAAATAGTACAGCTGATAAATTGACATTACTGGTAGTTTCCACCTAATTTCTTTATAATATGGCTGTCTGGTGTTGCATTAGTGAAGATGCTTCCTACAACCACATGGGTACCCCAGAGCCTATGACGAATCACTTTGCAGCAGCCAAGATCATCCACAGAGAATGAGCAAAGAAGGAGACAATTTTCCAAAGAAGTCATGCAAATGTCTAATAGGTATATGAAAAGATGTCGACATCACTGATCATTGGGAAATGCAAATCAAAACCTCAATGAGATATCACTTCTTATCCATTAGAATGGCTATTATCAAAAAGACAAGAGAAATTGAATGTTAATGAGAATGCAGAGAAAGGAAACTCTTGTCTACTATTGATATGAAAGGGAATGTGAATTGGTACAGCCATGGGGCACCTGGGTGGCTCAGTTGGCTAAGCATCTGACTTTGACTCAAGTCATAATCCCAAGGTCCTAGGATGGAGCCCTGTGTTGGACTCTCTGCTCAGCAGGAATCTGCTTCTCCCTCTGCCTCTGCCTGATGTTCCTCCTTGCTTGTGCTTGTGCTCTTTCTGTGTCAAATAAAAAATATTTTTTAAATAAAAATAAATAAATATATAGGTATAGTCACTATAAAAACAATAAGGAGATTTCTTAAAAAAATTGAATACCAATTAAAAATTGACTACTGTATGATCCCCAATTCCACTATTGGGGTGTTTTTTAAAGGAAATGAAGTCACTATATTGAAAAGATAACTGCACACCCATGTTCACTACAGCATTATTTACAATAGCCATGACACTGAAATAACCTTGGTGTCGATCAATTTATAAATAAATATTATTCAGCCAGGAAAAAGGAGATCTTGCCATATGCAACAACACTGACTAATCTGGAGTGCATTATATAAGTGAAATAAGCCAGGAAGAGAAAGGCAAATACCATATGGCATCACTTACTGGGGAAAAATTTACCATGCTAATGGACATCAAAAGAAAGCTGGGATGGAAATCCTTATATCAGATCAACTAGATTTTAAGCCAAAGACTATAATAAGAGATGAGGAAGGACACTATGCCATACTCAAAGGGTCTGTCCAAAAAGAGGATCTAACAATCTTAAATATCTATTCCCCTAACATGGGAGCAGCCAACTATATAAACCAATTAATGACAAAAATCAAAGAAACACATCAACAATAATACAATAATAGTAGAGGACTTTAACACCCCACACCTAAATGGACAGATCATCCAAGCAAAACATCAACAAGGAAATAAAGGCCTTAAATGACACACTGGACCAGATGGACACCACAGATATATTCAGAACAGTCCATCCCAAACCAACAGAATAAACATTCTTATCTGGTGCACATGGAAAATGTTCCAGAATAGATCACATTCTGGGTCACAAATCAGGTCTCAACTGGTACCAAAAGATTGGAATCATTCCCTGCATATTTTCAGACCACAATGTTCTGAAGCTAGAACTCAATCACAAGAGGAAAGTTGGAAAGAACTCAAATACATGGAAGCTAAAGAGCATCCTACTAAAGAATGAATGGGTCAAGCAGGAAATTAAAGAAGAATTGAAAAAAATTATGGAAACAAATGAAAATGAACACACAACTGTTAAACATCTCCAGGACACAGCAAAGGCAGTCCTGAGAGGAAAGTGTATAGTGATACAAGCCTTTCCCAAGAAACTTGAAAGGTCTCAAGTACGCAACCTAACCCTACATCTAAAGGAGCTGGAGAAAGAACAGAAAAGAAAGCCTAAACCCAGCAGAAGAGAAATCATAAGGATCAGAGCAGAAATCAATGAAATAGAAACCAAAAGAACAGTAGAACAAATTAATGAAACTAGGAGCTGGTTCTTTGAAAGAAAAAGGTTGATAAACCCCCGGCCAGACTTCTCAAGAAGAAAAGAGAAATAAAATCATGAATGAAAGAGGAGAGATCACAAAAAACACCAAAGAAATACAAACAATTATAAGAACATATTATGAGCAACTATACAACAGTAATTTGACAATCTGGAAGAAACAGATGCCTTCCTAGAGATGTATAAACTACCAAAACTGAACCAGGAAGAAACAGAAAACCTGAACAGACCCATAACCAGTAAGGAGATTGAAGCAGTCATCAAAAGTCTCCCAACAAACAAGAGCCTAGGGCCAGACAGCTTCCCAGGGGAATTCTACCAAATATTTAAAGAAGAATTAATTCCAATTCTCCTGAAAGTGTTCCAAAAAATAGAAATGGAAGGAAAACTTCCAAACTTATTTTATGAGGCCAACATTACCTCGATGCCAAAACCAGACAAAGACCACACTGAAGAGAAGAATTACAGGCCAATATCCTTGATGAACACAGGTGCAAAAATTCTTACCAAAATACAAGCCAATAGGATCCAACAGTACATTAAAAGAATTATTCACCATGACCAAGTGGGATTTATTCTATAGCTTCAAGTTTGGTTCAACATCCACAAATCAATTGATGTGATACAATACATTAAAAAAAAAAAGAACAAAATCCATATGATACTATTAATAGATGCTAAAAAAGCATTTCACAAAGAACAGCATCCTTTCTTGATCAAAACTCTTCAAAGTGTATTGATAGAGGGTACATACCTCTATATCATCAAAGCCATCTATGAAAAACCCACAGTGAAAATCATTCTCAATGGGGAAAAACCGAGAACTTTTCCCATAATGTCAGGAACAAGGCAGGGATGTCCATTATCACCACTGCTATTCAGCATAGTACTAGAAGGCCTAGCCTCAGCAATCAGACAATAAAATGAAATAAAAGGAATCCGAATCAGCAAAGAAGAAGTCAATCTATCACTCTTTACAGATGATAGGATACTTTATGTGGAAAACCCAAAAGACTCCACTCCAAATCTGCTAGACTTATACAGGAACTCAATAAAGTGTCAGGATATAAAATCAATGCACAGAAATCAGTTTCATTTCTACACACCAACAGCAAGACAGAAGCAAGAGAAATTAAGGATCAATCCCATTTACAATTGCACCAAAACCCATAAGATACCTAGGCATAAAACTAATCAAAAAGGCAAAGAATCTGTATTCAGAAAACTATAAAGTACTCTGAAAGAAATTGAGGAAAATATAAAGAATTGGAAAACATTCCAAGCTCATGGATTAGAAGAACAAATACTGTGAAAATGTCTATGTTATCTAAAGCAATCTACACATTTAATGCAATCCCTGTCAAAATACCATCAATTTTTTTCAAAGGAATGGAACAAATAATCCTAAAATTTATATGGAACCAGAAAAGACCTCAAATAGCCAGAGGAATGTTGAAAAAGAAAGCCAAAATTGCTGGCATCACAATTCCAGACTTCAAGCTCTACTAAAAAGCTGTCATCATCAAGACAGTATGGTACTGACACAAAAACAGACACATAGATCAATGGAACAGAATAGAGAACCCAGAAATAGACCCTTAACTATGGTCAACCAATCTTCGACAAAGCAGGAAAGAATGTCCAATGGAAACCAGACAGTCTCTTCAACAAATGGTGTTGGGAAAATAGGACAGCCACGGGCAGAAGAATGAAACTGGACCATTTCCTTACACCACGCACAAAAACAGATTCCAAGTGGATGAAAGACCTCAATGTGAGACAGGAATCCATCAAAATCTTTGAGGAGAACAACGTCAGCAACCTCTTTGACCTCAGATGCAGCAACTTCTTCCTAGAATCATTGTCAAAGGCAAGGGAAGCAAGGGCAAAAATGAACTATTGGGACTTCATCAAGATTAAAATCTTTTTCACAGCAAAGGAAACAGGCAACCAAACCAAAAAACAACTGACAATTTGCAAATGACATATCAGTAAAAAGGCTAGTATCTGAAATCTACAAAGAACTTATCAAACTCAACACCCAAAGAACAAATAATCCAATCAAGAAATGGGCAGAAGACATAAGCAGACATTTCTGCAAAGAAGACATCCAGATGGCCAACAGACTCATGAAAAAGTGTTCCACATCACTCAGGATCAGGGAAATACAAATCAAAACCACAATGAGATACCACTTCACATCAGTCAGAATGACTAAAATTAACAAGTAAGGAAATGACAGATATTGGGGAGGATTTGGAGAAAGGGCACCTCTTCTACAGTGTTGGTGGGAATGCAAGCTGGTGCAGCCACTCTGGAAAACAGCATGGAGGTTCCTCAAAAAGTTGAAAATACAACTAGCAATTGCACGACTGGGTAATTAACTTAAAGATACAAATGTAGTGATCCGAAGGGGCACACGCACCCAGATGTTTACAGCAGCAAAGTCTACAATAGCCAAACTATGGAAAGAACCTAGATGTCATCAGCAGATGAATGGATAGAAAAGAAGTGGTATGTATATGTACAATGGAATACTATGCAACCATCAAAAGAAATGAAATCTTGACATTTGCAATGACCTGGATGAAACTAGAGAGTATTATGCTGAGCGAAATACATCAATTGGAGAAAGACAATTATATGATCTCCCTAATATGAGGAATTTGAGAGGCAGAGTGGGGTTTTGGGGGGTAGGGAAGAAAAAAATGAAACAAAATGGGATGGGGAGGGAAACAAACCATAAGACACTCTTAATCTCACACAAAAAAACTGAAGGTTGCTGGGGGATGGGGTTGTGGAGAGGGTTCTTGGGTGTGACAACTTGTTCTTGTTTGTGACAACTCACAAACCTGTACCCCTTGGACAAATAATACATTATATGTTAATAGAAATTATTAATTAAAAGTATTACAATTGTATTTGAATTATGCCTCAGTAAAGCTGGAAAAAAGTAGTTCTTGGTACACAGCAGGCACTGAACAATTATTTGTTGAATAAAGGAATCCCAACATGATATAGATAGATGATAATAAATAAACAAATAAAATCAACCACCATAATTATGGATTTAGTTCAATTGCAATACATAATTTAAGAACATTATAGAGACAAATTAAAATAGCACAGTTTTCTAGTGAATTGAATCTTTTTATCATTCTGAAGTAATTTTTATTTCTAATAATGGTTTTTGCAAAAAAAGCACATTTTGAATGTCATCAATGTACTTAAAATTGCTTTCTTTTGGTTGGTATTTATAAGCCTAAATTAATGTAAATGTTACATTAAGGCTTTTTATATTACTCTAATTCAGATTTATCACAAACAACTTATGATGGATATTTGTTGTCAAATAATTATCATCTTTGAGCTCAAACACATTTGTACATTAACATATAATATGATGGCTGCAATATTTATATTTAATTCTGTCATCTTATTTTATGCTTTCTATTTTTCTTCTGTTTTTGCCTCTGTAAAATTAAATGATTATTCCGTTACCATTCCACTTTTTCTTTTGTACCAATATGAGAGTTACATATTTAGCTTCTTTCATTGGTTGCCATTGTGGAAAGGATGGAGTTAAACAGCTGACCTCTAATTACATTCCTTTCAAAATTACAGGAAGGATGTTTTCAGGAGAAAGACAGCAAGGCAGATGACCTGACTTAATTTCCTGATCATCATGACCACTGGTATTCTAGCTAAATAGATTATGATATTTTCTAGTAAGTAAGTCTTTATGGAATGTTTTAAATAGGACTCTCAGTCTAAAGGATTACTTATAGTAATAAGTAATCTTATAGTAATAAGCCTTTTAGAATCCATAAATTTAAGAAGCATTTTCTCTAAGAATACATCATTTTAAGCTGGGCATATGAAATGGACATGAATGAACCCTCCCAGCTATAAAGTGAGATTTTTATATCTCACTTAGGAATGACGTCCAGTCTGGACAGGGACTGGATGTTCCTTAAGAGAAGGAAAGACTTGGGTAGATACCTCAATACCTCTCCCTGCTCTGCAGATCCTCTTTATCATATCTATTCTTGAAATTAATGGTAAAGCTTGATATGGGTTAGGAGTTTGATTTGAAAATCAGGTCTTCTGTATTGGTTCACTGGATTTCAATATGCATTCTCTACTTACACTTGCCCAATCTAACTTGAATCAACAATTTTGTTCTCTTACTTGATAAAGTAATTACTTTAATTTACTGAAATGGTTTATTCTCTTTCAGTTTATATACTATTTCTGCATTTGTTTTAATTCCCTATAATCCAAACATTTTCTTGTGTTTGGGTTTTTTCCTTATTTGTTTGTGGTTTTATACAATTAATGTTCATTGTTTCCCCTCCCCCAAATACTTACCCCACTATTTTGGTGCCTCATTCTTTTCTATCCCTCAGATCTTCCATTTCAGATCACTTTGTGTTATACTAACACATATTCTCTATAATTCAGTGTACATCTCTGGGTGATGAATTATATGTCTGTATTTCTCTGAAAATGTGTATTTTGCAGATTTTATTTATTTGGAAGAGAGAGCACAAGCAGGGTGAAGGGCAGAGCCTGAGGGAGAAAGCAACTCCCCTCTGAGCATGGAGCCCAATGCAATATAGGGCTTGATCCCAAGGCACGGATTATGACCTGAGCCAAAGGCAGATGCTTAACCAGCTGAGCCACCCAGGTGCCAGAAGATGTGTATTTTGCAAGTGATTTTGAAATATATATTCATTGGGTATAATATTCCAGGTTAGATTTTTTTTTTTAATCAAAATTTTCTGAGGTGCCTGGGTGGCTCAGTCAGTTAAGCTACTGAGTCTTGTTCAGCTCAGGTCATGATCTCAGGGTCCTGGAATCAAGCCTCGTGTTGGGCTCCATGCTCAGCACAGTCTGCTTGACCCTTTCCCTCAACCTCTGCTCCTCCTCACCTCTCTCAAACAAATGAAAAAAAAAATCTTTAAAAAGTCAAAGTTAAAAAGAAATAAAAAATTTCTATTATAAATATATATTATTACAGAATATATAAGTAAGAGATTACTATAATTTTATAGTATCTTCAATGTCTCCTATTTTCTAGTTCATATTTTCCAATATCCTCTCTCTATTCATTAATAGTTCAGATTAATAAGCTTCATTTTGTTGCATTTAATCTGTAGTTTTTAATCTTAATTTTCATCTTTTCTACCTTTAGAGTTATTATTTGGTTGTTTTCCAAATCAATATTTAACTTTTTATAGTTTCTTGTTCTCTGTAATTATTTCCAAGATTTTCCCCACATATTTTAAAGTTGGTTATTTCATAACCTGTGTCTGATAATTTCAATATCTCAAATTTTTGTGCTGTTGGGTTTTTGTTGTTGTTTATCACTGATTTTTATTTATTGTGTCTTATTGTGTGTCGAGTTATTTTAGGCTATAACTTGAACACTGTATGAAAATTTAGGTAGTTTGAGTTCTGGGTTAGTAGATCTTTTTCCAAGAAAAGAATTTCATTAGTCTGGAATCCTATGGGCACTGTATTTCCAGAAAATATTTAGTCCAGTTATACATGTGAAGTTCACTGGACCATTCAGGAGCCAGAACACTAAACTGAGTTTTCGATGAAATCCTTATAATTCCAATTGCTTTTGCCATGAAATCATAGCCAATCAGGTCTAAACTTAAAATGGGCAAGAGTATCAAACTCTGTCTTGTACAAAACCTGGGTTTTGGCTCTTGGATTCTTTTTTTTTTTTTTTTAAAGATTTTATTTATTTGACAGAGAGAGAGAGAGAGAGAGAGATCACAAGTAGGCAGACAGGCAGGCAGAGAGAGACCGGGAAGCAGGCTCCCTGCTGAGCAGAGAGCCTGACGCAGGGCTCGATCCCAGGACCCTGGGATCATGACCTGAGCCAAAGGCAGAGGCTTTAACCCACTGAGCCACCCAGTCACCCCTGGTTTTTGGCTCTTATCTATTTGTCCCTAAAGTGCCAAAAACACAGCTCAGTTTCATAGCCATTTGGTCTATACAAACAAATGTCCACAGGGTAAAGACAACTTATAGTGCCAGGTTTAAATACATGGATTTTTATCCTTTCCTAAAAATTTGGATAGATTAAAAGTGATATTGTTAGCATTTAAGTTGCTTTTCTGAAGTTTTTTTCTTTTAATAATGGCTACATAGCTTATAGAATTTTTATTTAAAGAGAAATGGAAAATATTTATGTGATGTAACTTTTGTTTTTTTCTATCCTTTCTCTTGAATGCTCTTGTCTGATGATACTATATTGCTGCTGTTTCATTTAAAAGAAAACATAAGAATATGCTAATGGCAGGGGTGCCTGGATGGCAAGTTGAATAAGCGTCTGACTTTTGATTTCCGCTCAGGTCATGATCTGAGTTTTGAGATGAAGCCTGATATCAAGCTTGGTGCTCAGCTGGGAGTCTGCTTAAGATTCTGTCTTCCCTCTCCCTCTGTCCCTCCCTTCTGCTTTCTCTCTCTCTCTTAAATAAATACATAAATTTAAAAAATGTGCTAATGACAAGAAATGGTGACAAAATTCCCCATTTATAAGTGTCTTTACACATAGAAAAGCCAAGTGATCCCAAATAATCACTATTAATTCAGTAATAAAAATTATTAAAAAAAACCCAAATTCATAACTTGTATATGAATAGCTTTATCTCAAACTAAAGAGAAAATTATTCCTGAACTTTTTAATATAGCAAACATTATATTTATAAAAAATGTTAATAACTATAGGTATATAATTCTTCCCTTAAAATAACTAGTCGTTTTTCTTGAAAACAAAATGTAATATGAAGGATTGAGAATGTTAACTTGACCATTTTATCAAATGGATTTACAATAGCTTATCCAAGTGGCTGTGAGTTCTTCCCAATGCCCCCTTATCCCTTGCGTTTCTGATAGTCAAAAGTTCATGTTTTTTTGAGGTTGATAGTTAATGGGGTCTCATAATGTATAACTCTACTTGCACTTTTTAACATTCTAATTTACTGGTTAGGCAAATGTTGCACATGTGAAATGAACTCTCCAATTAAATTGTCAAGAACTAACTTCTTATGGATAAAATTATTCTTCCCTATTTGAATGGAGTTATATCAGATATGTCGAAATATTCTGAATAAGCTTGGAATAAATATATAAAGTTTATATAAAAAATTTAATAAACTTTTAAGTTTATAGTCTAGAAAAACAAAATTTAAGTGAACAATTAAGACATTACCCAATTTTATTAATTCTTAACAAGCTGGCATTCATCCTTCTTCATATATACTTCCCAAGAAGTATATTCATGTACTAATGACTCATAAAGCAGAACCCATAAATCTTCTCTTAATGGAGAAGTATTTCACATTTATTTTAGGAGATTCATCATGATTAGGAAAGTTGCATGCTTTACTTTGTTCCAAAATAACTTCCTCATGGGACAACTTATGAAACTTTGTCCTACAATGTTATATATCCATAAGATATTTTTATTTCTTTTTGAAAAATTTTATTCTATTTTTTTCAGTGTTCCAAGATTCATTGTTTAGGCACCACACCAAGTTCTCCATGCAATACGTGCCCTCCTTAATAACCACCACAAGGCCCTCCCAAACCCCAACCTCCCTCCCCTCCAAAACCCTCAGTTTGTTTCTCAGACTCTACAGTCTCTCATGGTTTGTCCCCCCCTCCAATTTCCCCCAACTTCCTTCTCCTCTCCTTCTTCCAATGTCCTCTGTGTTATTCCTTATGTTACACAAGTAAGTGAAACCATATGATAATTGGCTCTCTCTGCTTGATTTATTTCACTCAGCATAATCTCCTCCAGTCCTGTCCATGTTGATACAAAAGTTGGGTATTCATCCTTTCTGATGGAGGCATAATATTCCATTGTATATATCTTCTTTATCAATTTGTCTGTTGAAGGACATCTTGGTTCTTTCTACAGTTTGACTGTGGCCATTGCTGCTATGAACATTGGGGTACAGATGGCCCTTCTGTTCACTACATCTGTATCTTTGGGGTAAATATCCATTTGCAGGGTCATAAGGTAGCTCTATTTTTAATTTCTTAGGGAATCTTCACACTGTTTCCCAAAGGGGCTACACCAACTTGCATTCCCACCAACAGTGTAAGAGGGTTCCCCTTTCTCCACATCCTTTTCAACACTTGTTGTTTACTGTCTTACTGACTTTGGCCATTCTAACTGGTGCTAGGTGGTATCTCGGTGTGGTTTTGATTTGAATATCCCTGATGGCTAATGATAATGAACATCTTGTCATGTGTCTGTTAGCCATTTGTATGTCTTCTTTGGAGAAGTGTCTTGTGTTCTGCTCATTTTTTGATGTGATTATCTGTTTTGTGTGTGTTAAGTTTGAGGAGTATTTTATAAATCTTGGATATCAGCCCTTTGTCTGTAGTGTCATTTGCAAATATCTTCTCTCATTGCATGGGTCGCCTCTTTGTTTTGTTGACTGTTTCCTTTCTGTGCAGAAGCTTTTGATCTTGATGAAGTTCCAAAAGTTCATTTTCGCTTTTGTTTGCTTTGCCTTTGGAGACATGTCTTGAAAGAAGTTTCTGTGGCTCGTGTCAAAGATGTTACTGCCTATGTTCTCCTCTAGGATTTTGATAGATTCCTGCCTCATGTTGAGGTCTTTTATCCATTTTGAGTTTATCTTTGTATATGGTGTAAGAGAATGGTCAAGTTTTTTTCTTCTACAGATAACTGTCCAAATTTCCCAGCACCATTTATTGAAGAGACTGTCTTTTTTCCACTGGATATTTTTTTCCTGCTTTGTCGAAGATTAGTTGACCATAGAGTTGCAGGTCCATATCTGGGCTCTCTACTCTGTTCCACTGGTCTATGTGTCTGTTTTTTTGCCAATGCCATGCTGTCTTGGTGATGACAGCTTCATAGTAAAGCTTGAAATCAGGCAATGCAATGCCCCCAGTTTTGTTTATCTTTTTCAACATTTCCTTAGCAATTCTGGGTCTCTTCTGGTTTCATACACATTTTAAGATTGTTTGTTCCAGCACTTTGAAAAATGCTGGTAGAATTTTGATCGGGATGGCATTGAAAGTATAGGTTGCTCTAGGCAGTACAGACATTTTAACAATGACATTTTTATTTCTTATGTATCTTTCTTTATCAATCCCCAACTTTCAAAATTACTTCCTTAATAAAACCAAAGCTTTTTTCATGTCCTGTTTTCAGAAGCAAAAGCTAGTCACTTCCTTATAGTACAGCTAAGAGTTGTATATATTCTTGTGAGAGAAACAGTGGTAGTTTTAGATCTGTATTAGGACTAAGTTTACAGTTTTCTAAACAATTTGTGGATTTAAAGTATGTCACCCTAGTGTCTTATATACATGCATTTATTTTTCTGCCTTTGTCCTGAAAATAAGTTAATTAATTCCAAATTGCTTAACAGGCTTTTATAATAAATATTTCTAGAGGAGAGTGTCGGGAGCCAGTGCAGGAGGCCTACTCTAAGAGCTGTAAGGGACTGAATATGATTGGCTGTTCATTTAGGTCCACTCTCGCGGGAGGTGCATGAGCACTGCATTTTGATTGGTTAACACTGCCTGTATAAAAACGCATGCGCTGAGGGTAAAGGGGGAGAAGAAGAAAAAAGCGATTAAAGAAGAAGGTTCGCCGCTACGTGAGTCTCCGAGTCGTTCTTGCGTGCGTAGAGAGACAGGTGGTGCCAAAACCCGGGAGTCTCATCATGAGAGACGCACGGAGTCGGCGACGATTAGGTAAGGAGTGGACCTATTTCTGTCTAGTGAGCGACAGGGAAAGTTCCTAGGATAAGGACGAGAGTAAAGCTTTCCGGGATGGGAAACGAGATGGCTGCATATAAAATGTTGGGGCCGGTAACTGACGTTCTTAAAGCAAATGGGACCCCTTTGAAAAATAAGAAGGCTCGCTTATTTCTAAAAGAAATGGGTCAAACCGCTCCGTGGTTCTTAGAGGAGGGATTGCTTAATATTCCCCAGTGGGAATATCTAGGGGAGGACCTCAGGCGCGACCCGCGCGCTACGCCGGGAACTCTCGCTGTTTGGTCCTTAGTGAAGGTCTGCTTACTATCGTCCCGCGAACCCATACGCAAGGCGGTTCTACAGGGAGGAGAGATCTTAGAACAGGTAAAAGAGGAGTCTTTCAAAGGATCCTTGAGATATTCCAGTTCTGAAAGTGAAAGCTCAGAAGAAAGCTCGGACGAGGAAAACGCCCATCCGGGTGATAAGAGAAAAGTGACGGGAGGGGGTCCCTCCAATGATCAGAGAGTGGAAGAAATGAAAAGAGAGCTTGCAAAAAAGGAGGAGGAACTAAAAAAGGCTATGGCGCAGCTCAAAATGCAGGGGGAAGTTATGGCGCAGCTGAAATTAAAAGTGAAAGAAGGAGCCATGGTGCAGTTACAAACAAAGGAAGTGGTAGATAACTTAGATCTTATGCCCACGCGCCCAGCCCCAACAGCGCCACCTTACGAGGGGCCTCCTCCATATAAACCTTGCTGCGCCAAGGCCTGCTATTGTGCGAGCTGCACCGCACAGAATTGGAGAGAAGTATTAGGGCCAGAAAAAGGGTTTTTCCCCGTCATGGAAGATCAACATCAGCAAAGATATCATCAGCCCCTAGATTTTAAACTCGTAAAGCACCTGAAGGAAGCAGTTATGTCCTATGGGCCTCAGGCTGCTTTTACGGTTTCTTTGGTTGAAACGCTAGGTAGCCTTTACCTCACTCCTGAAGACTGGAGTAACTTGGCTAGAGCAGTTTTATCTGGTGGGCAATATTTAGAATGGAAGATTCAGAATCAGGACAATTGCCAGGACATGGCGCGAAGAAATGCAGCAGCAGGTAACCCACAGTGGAACCTAGACATGTTAACAGGTGCGGGACAATATTTTGGGTCACAGGCACAAAGTAATTATCCGCCAGGGGTATATCACCAGATAGCAACCGCAGCTTTGAGGGCGTGGAAGACGTTAAGGGGTGCTGGAGATTTGCAAGGACAGTTATCCAAAGTGCTACAAGGGCCGAATGAGCCCTATGCAGATTTTGTGGACAGGTTGATACAAACAGCTGGTAGGATGTTTGGGGACGTAGACCAGGCTATGCCCCTAGTTAAACAATTGGCTTTTGAAAATGCCAATAAATGGTGCCGAGAAGCCATTAGACCCTGGAAAGCGAAAGACTTGTCAGCGTATATAAAGGTCTGCAGGGATATCACAGGACCTCTAGTTCAGGGCCAGGTCATGGCTGCTGCTTTTGCACAAGCGTTGCAAGGTGCAAATGGGGCTAGGACCAAAGGGTGTTTCTTATGTGGGCAAGAAGGTCATATGAAAAAGGACTGCCCACAGCGCAACAGCCAGGCACGAGGAGGAAGACAGAGTCAACCAGTCCAATTTGTGAAGGTGGAAGAGGCGCATCCAAATAAAGGTTATGGAGGACCGAAACCACAGCTATGCCCCAGATGTAGAAAGGGGAATCACTGGGCTAGCGATTGCCTCTCAGTCACTGATATGGATGGAAATCGGCTGCCACCAAATAATTGGGGGAGTTCAAAAAACGGGAAGCAGGGCCTTTCCCCCCAGGGCACGAACCAAATGTACGGGGCGGTCATGGCGCTGCCGCAGAAGGCGAGACAGATGTTTCCCCCTACGGACCCAGAAGAGCCACCACAGGCTCAGCAGGACTTGACCTGCGTGCCACCACCCGAATGGTCTTAACCCCTGAAATGGGTGTGCAGGCGGTGCCCTCGGATTTCCATGGGGGCCCGCCAGAGGGTACTGTGGGATTACTTCTGTGTAGAAGTTCCACCACTCTTAGAGGTCTCGTTATCCACCCAGGGGTTATTGACCCAGATTTTTCAGGGGAAGTAAAAATTTTAGTTTCCTCTCCAAGAGGCATCACCATTATCAACCCTGGGGATAGGACTGCTCAACTCCTAATCCTGCCCAGCCACCATGACAGATATAAGTCTATGGGAAGGTTGCGAGATGGAGGGCTTGGATCAACAGGAAATGATTTGATGTGTCTGACTATGGATATGAGCAACAGGCCCATGACAGTCTTAAAAATAAGAGGAAAACCCTTCTGGGGGCTGTTAGATACAGGGGCAGACAAAAGTATTATACATTTAGCTGATTGGCCAAAACAATGGCCCCTTGTCAAGGCCAATCAAACATTAAGAGGACTAGGAATTGCTCACAGCCCAGATGTCAGCGCAGCATCTTTAGATTGGGAAGATGATAAGGGTCATAAAGGAGTCTTTCAGCCATATGTTTGTTCTCTCCCTGTAACCCTTTGGGGACGAGATGTGTTAGAGCAAATGAATATAGTATTAACTACTGAGAATCATTATAGTGAAAATGCAAGAAACATGATGAAAGCCATGGGATATGTTCCAGGCCGAGGTCTCGGGCCCAAGGGACAAGGGACCCCTAACCCAACACCCATGGGAGGTCAGGGTTTTCCCCAGCGGCCACTGAGGCAATAAAAATAGATTGGAAGGAAAGTACTCAACGGTGGGTGCCTCAGTGGCCGTTAACTACAGAAAAACTGAGGGCTGCTAGACAACTAGTTAGAGAGCAAGTTGAGGCAGGGCATTTACATGAATCAAGATCCCCATGGAACACCCCTATATTTGTGGTAAAGAAAAAGTCAGGCAAATGGAGATTATTACATGATCTAAGACAGATAAACGATCAGATGCAAATAATGGGGCCTGTTCAGCTAGGCCTCCCCGTTGTTACTGCCCTGCCCAGAGATTGGCCTTCTATTGTTATAGATATTAAAGATTGCTTTTTCTCTATCCCGATCCATCCGGACGACATGAAGAGGTTTGCTTTTACCTTGCCAGCTGTTAATCATTCCGAGCCTGACCAACGGTATGAATGGACAGTGCTCCCTCAGGGTATGGCTAATAGTCCCACTATGTGTCAGCTCTATGTGGGCAAGGCTCTTTTGCCAGTACGGAATAAGTTCTCAGATGTTTGCTGCTACCATTATATGGATGATATTCTAATCTGTCATAGCAATACATTGGTTCTCACCTCAGCATTCACCTTTCTGCAGCAACAGTTAGCGATGTGGGGGCTAATTGTTGCTTCTGAGAAAATACAAACAGCAAATTTAAAGGACTATCTGGGCCTACAACTCACTGACTCCACAGTAAAGCCTCAAAAGGTTCAAATTCGCAGAGATCATTTAAAGACCTTAAATGATTTCCAAAAACTCCTGGGGGATATCAATTGGATTCGTCCCTATCTGAAACTGACAAATGCAGAATTAAAACCATTATTTGATATTTTGCCAGGAGACTCCAAATTAGACTCTCCACGGGCGCTCACGCCCGAGGCTATAAAGGCACTACAATTGGTTGAGGAAAGATTGGCTTCGACTACAGCAGATAGGTGCGATCTAGACAAACCAATTTATGCAGTTGTTGTACCATCCCCAGATTCGCCCACAGGAGTACTATGGCAAGTTGGGCCTCTTTAGTGGGTGTATTTACATAATAGTCTTTCCCGAATCATCACCCCTTATCCCGTTGCTGTGGCAATAACGGCAGGCAAAGTTATCAAGATTGGCATACGAGTTCTCGGGAAGCTACCCGACTCATGCATAGTCCCCTATGACAAGAGCCAGCTATCCACCCTTGTGAACACTATAGATGAGTGGTCCATCCTGGCGACATCCTATCCCATACCGTTTGACAATCATTATCCATCACATCCATTGATTGAGTTCTGTAAAGCTATACATCTTATCTGGCCAAAAATTTGCAAATCAGAGCCCTTGGCCAATGCCATCACTATATTCACTGATGCCAGTAAGAAAGGAACAGGCGCTTATGTGGTTGAGGGAAAAGTCATAACAGCGGTAGTACCAGGTGAATCGGCACAGCGAACAGAACTATTAATCATTATGCTGGTTCTACAAAGGTTTCACAATCAAAACATCAAGATATATTCAGATAGTAAGTATGCAGTACTAGCCGTTAGGCAGATAGAGACAGCAATTTTTTCAGCAAGCCAATCACCTATCACCTCCCTACTAAAAAACCTCCAAGAAACGGTGCTGGCAAGGCCAGCCCCCTTTTATATTGGGCATGTAAGGGCTCATTCTGAGCTACCTGGACCAGTAGCATCTGGAAATAGAATAGCTGATAATAATGCAAGGTTTGAATTCTGTGGAGCAATAGAAGAAGCAAAAGATTATCACAGGAAATGGCATGTGAATTCATTAACGCTAAAAACAAGATTCAATATATCAAGAGCAGAGGCCCGTGACATTGTAAAAAGTTGTGGCAACTGTTGTGTTCATCTTCCGACGCCTTCCTTGGGTGTAAACCCTAAAGGCCTTATGCCCAACCATATTTGGCAAATGGATGTAACTCATGTGCCCTCGTTTGGTCAACAACAATACTTACACCTTACCATTGATACTTGCTCCGGAATCACCATGGCTACCCCTTTAAGGGGTGAAAATATAAAAAATGTAATGAGCCACTGCCTACGCAGCTTTGCGTGCTGGGGAATACCTAAAAGTCTGAAAACAGATAATGCCCCAGCCTATACCTCAAATACCTTTAAAAATTTTCTAGCATGCTATAATATCCAACACAGCACTGACATACCATATAATCCCCTAGGTCAAGGAATTGTAGAACGAGCACACCTAACATGGAAAACTACCCTACAAAAAATAAAAAAAGGGGGAATAGGGGAGAGCTACTCAACACCTAATGACCTCACAAACCTTGTAAATTTTATTTTAAATTTTTTAACGCTAGATCAAGATGGTCTCTCTGCAGCAGAGCGACACTGGGGGCAACAAAAGCATATGCAAGCAATGGTAAAATGGAAAGATATACTTACGGGCCTATGGAAAGGCCCAGACGCGGTGCTTCGATGGCACCGAGGATCTCTTTGTGTTTTCCCACAGGATGCGCCATCACCCATCTGGGTGCCAGAGAGGCTCACGAAATTGGTGGTCATGGAGCCCATGGATCCTGTGGATGACGTCATCTAGTCTCTCTTGTGAACCCCGACAACCTCCCGGTGCTGCTTCGACATAAACGAGACTTTGGAATAACAGCAGCCATTATTGCAGCTATCGCAGCATCCGCCGCCGCTGCTACTGCTGCTGCTGCCGCGGTAGCGTTGACAACCTTGGTACAGACAGCCGCCACGCTCAACAACGTCACAGGAATGGTCGCTGAAGCATTGGCTACGCAAGAACAAATTAACGGACATTTGCATGCTGGGATCCTTATTGTAAATCAAAGAGTTGATCTAGTACAGGAACAAATAGATGTCTTAGAATCTATAATCTCAACGGATGTATACATAATATGGCGGGACTTTGTGTTACTCCTGTAGCTTACAATAACTTGTCAGTAGCGGCCAATCTGTCTTGACAATTGGGAAGAATGCTTAATGGTACCTGGAACCGTCAATTTCAAAATTTAACTAGGCAATTACAGGCTCAAATTATATCCATATATTCTACCAAAGTAACTATTGCACCTGTTAGTGAGTGGAAAAAAATGTTACAGCAATCTGTTTCGTTCCTCAAACAGTGGGCCGGACTTGGTGCCATGGCTGTTCTCTTAATCACAGCTAACGTACTAATGTTACGTTGGGTGTGTGGCCATGTCCGTCGCAATCAACGACAATAACACCTCATGGTTCAAGCCATGATGGCTCTTGAAGCTGGTACCTCCCCCCAGATATGGCTAAGCATGCTAGATCAGTAGTCAAAGACGGGTAAGACTGATCCCACACCATAGCAACCTAAGACAGGGGCTCTTCGACCAGGGAGAGTACCCGATGACGGGTAAGCATGTGTGCTGAGGATTGGCAACCTAAGACAGGCACGATCTCAGCCATTATAAATAAATAAAAAAGGGGGAGATGTCGGGAGCCAGTGCAGGAGGCCTACTCTAAGAGCCGTAAGGGACTGAATATGATTGGCTGTTCATTTAGGTCCACTCTCACGGGAGGTGCATGAGCACTGCATTTTGATTGGTTAACACTGCCTGTATAAAAACGCATGCGCCGAGGGTAAAGGGGGAGAAGAAGAAAAAAGCGATTAAAGAAGAAGGTTCGCCGCTACGTGAGTCTCCGAGTCGTTCTTGCGGGCCGAGAGCGACAGAGAGTATATCATGTTCAGTGCAGCAGTGTTAACACTGATACATATTATTATGAGATAAAAATTAAAATTAAAATATCCTTAAGAGCAAAATCTTCATAAGTATTAGAAATAAAACAGAATGATTAGACAACAAAAACTGTTTGATTAATTTAAGTTATCCTTAATTACTCCAATATTTTTATGAAGATACATGTTTTAAATTTTTTGTTGTATTAAAAATGCATGGCCATAAAATTTACCCTCTTAATCATTTCTACGTATATAGTTCAATGTTGTTAAGTATATTCATAGTATTGTACAACCAATCTTTAAAACCTTTTCATTTTGCAAAACTGAAGCTTTATACTCATTAAACAAATACCTATACTCCTCTCCCAAATACAAAAAATATATTAAGAAGATATTTAAAATACAACATAGTGGCAATGGTTCTTGCCCATACAGGAACCATTTTGCCTTTCTTTTTTCCAATAGAATCCAAATTTAATTCAAGTAGTCTCTGCATTGCCAACTTCAGGGTGAGCGTAAATCAATAATAAAATCCCTATTTCTGGGGCACCTGGGTGGCTCAGTTGGTTGAATGGCTGCCTTGAGCTCCAGTCATGATCCAGGGTTCTGGGATAGAGCCCCATATCGAGCCCCATATCAGGCTTCCTGCTCAGTACGGAGTATGCTTCTCCCTCTCCCTCTGACACTCCCCCTGCTTGTGCTCTCTCTCTGTCAAATAAATAAATAAAATCTTTTAAAAATCCCCATTTCTAATGACTGTCTCAGGAGTCTAAACTTAGGACAATCACCATATGACCTTCTCCTGTTAATCATTATTGCTCTTCAGGAGTCAGCGTGCATATTAAATTTACTAACCAGTCTATGAGGAAGAACTTAAATGCAAAGTTGGAAGTACAAGTAGTTGGAAGATACAATTTTCTTTCTCTCTTCAAGTAACCTTAAAGAAACAGGTTGCTTTAATTGTTACTAAAAACCACATTACAACTGATCAAGACAGCCTTTGTAGCCCCCAGTTTAACTAAACTTTAAACAGGTTTCTGCCTGACTAAGTAGGCCTTGACTTCCCTTTCCTATGAGATTTACCTTAGAAAAGTTATAAATCTTTTTTTTTTTTTTTTTTTGCCCTTTTGAGATATAGATCTTTCAAAAAGACTTGCCAGGTTTGCAACCCAGGGCTGTCTTTTTCAAGGATTTAAAGCCATCTCCTTGAAATGTAATCATCAGGGAAGATAGAACCCCTCCCTCCCAATTCTATGGGTGAGTAGGAGCCTACCTTCTGCAGTCTCTTTGCTCCAAATAGTTTCAGAAGGTATAAGATAGCTTGATTTTCTCCGATTAACCATTAGCCAGTTAAGAAGGCCTATGATACACCCCCACCCTAGCTCTAAAAAATCCTCCCGGTTTTCACCATAGTTGAGTTAAACTCAGTGCTGACCACTATCTCTTATTGCAATAGCTTTATTATTATCATTTATTGAAGTATAATTAACATATAGTGTTATATTAGTTTCAGGTGTACAATATAACGATTCAACATTTTTATACAACTTAGTATTCATCATGATAAATGTATTCTTAATCTATTTTACCCATCCATGCCTTCCAGTTCCCATCTAGAAACTACCACTGTTTTCTCTGCATATAAGGGTCTGGGATTTCATTCATTTGCTTGTCTCTTTTTTCTTTGTTTGTTTTGTTTCTTAAATTCCATATTTGAGTGAAATCATATAGTATTTATCTTTCTCTGACTTACCTTACTTAACATTACACTTGCTATGTCCACCCAATAGTTTTGAATAAGATCTTCAATGTCTGTTTGACTTTGTCTAGTGCAAATTTTGCTTTGACATAATCATGAAGTTTGTCAGCCTGAGGATAAAAATACTGACGTAAGGGACAGAGTGCAGAGAAAAAAATCAAGGAGGAGTAGAACCACAGCCCCAGTAATGTCTGTCTAGAATTCACCTTGTGTTTAGGCCTTCTGTCATGGGAGATAGTAAGTGTCAAAAATGTTTAAGTCAACTTGACTGAGAATCTTGTAGACATTTACAGCCATTCACAATCTTGTATTTTAATATAAAATAATAAATATTAAATTATTGTTGACTCATAACAAACAGTAACTAAAGTCAGAAGGTGAAGTAATTCTTACTTGTCCTCACTGCTAAATTTAGACTGGCTAAAGATTAAAGCTGTGAAAATTATAGTGAAATATTTTATCAAAGTTGAAAAATTTTCTCCCAGTAAAGATAGAATTTTTTTCCAAAAAGAATATAAGTTAATCGAGTTTAAATATATTCATTTTATTGTGCTCAGTTCTTAGGGCAGCATCCAAAGCCTCTGAACAACGAATAAATGTGAATTGATCAAATGACCATTCCCCTATACCTCATACATAGTAATTTTATCTAAGTCCTATTAAAACCAGAAGAGATCATTAAAAAAGTATATTTTCTTAATACTTTTAGATGATTACAGCACATTTTATAGGCATTGAATGAATGCCTTCTCTATCTACTTTGCAAAAAGAAAACCTTACAAATTAGCAGTCACAGGGGAATACAGATTCATTCACTGCTGTTATTGTTTTGTCTCTCAGTGAAAAGGAATCAGGTATAATACAGAATTACACAGTCAAATACACGAAATGGCTTAGTGCCTATGCAACGTACTTATGCAAAACTCTCAGCTTAAAGGGGATCAATAGTAAACTGTCAAATTGCTACACTGCAAGCAACTCAGCAAGAAGCTTGGCAATGAAGAAATAGAAGACTCTATGGCTATACATACCTCTCCTTTTGCTGCCAGCATGGCAGACATGCTGCCTGTAGCCCATTGGTCTTGTGTAGTCAATTGGATGACACAGAATGCTATCAGAGAATCCTCATTCCTGTGTTCTGATAACTGTCTGGCAAAGTCTACCCCTTTCTCTCAGGTGTTGTACTCCACTGCAGGTGACAGAAACTTCCTTGAGAGAATCCAACTTCTGGAAGAAAAAAGAGTCAACTTCAGCTGTTGAACCATAGCACAGAGTCAACAAGAGCTTTGTCACAACTTTTAAATATTCATGAATCTCCAATAGTTGGAGGCAATGGGGAGACTAAGCTGGCCAGGAGAGGAATGCTGTCCCTGTGTTAATGTGATAAGAAATGGTATGAAAGACTTATGGTATTAAGCATTTCAGCCGTATCATATTAGCACTGTATCATAGACCACACTTTTCTCCAGCACAATACAGAAATCATTATTATGTTAAGACAAGCACCACATTCAAGAAGAAACTGTTTTAGACACTGTCAGAACTGAAGTCAGAATAACAGGAAAGGATTTCAAGGATTCTCAGTCCGATGGCCTCACTATACAAATGGGTAAACCAAGTAAACCCTGGGACACAGTTTTAGTCCACTGAAGCTGCTATAATGTAATATCACATATGGGCACCTGGGTGGCTCAGTCGGGTAAGTGTCTACCTACAGTTCAGGTCATGATCTCTGGGGCCCTGAGGTCCTGGGATAGCAGCCCTGCTCAGCCAGGGGTCTGCTTCTCCCTCTCTTTCTGCCCCTCCTCCCCTGCCCCTGCATGTGAGCATATTCTCCCTCTCTCTCTTAAATAAATAAATAAATGGAAATACCGTATAGACAAGGTGGCTTAAATAACAAAAAAATTATGTCTTATGGTTCTGGAGGCTGGAAGTCAGAGATTAAGGTGCCAACATGGTCAGTTCCCTTCACAGACTTTCCTTGATGTCACATACTGAGGGAGATCCCGTATCTCCTTCTCTTTATATGGACACTGATCCTATCATGATGGCCCCACTCTCAAGGCCTAATCCAAACCTAATTACCTCCCAAGCCCTCCCCGCCTCCAAATACCATCAACATATGAATTTAGGGGAGAAACAAACATTCAGTCTGTAGCAGACACTGAGACCTGCCTTAGGACACTGCCTCAGATATTCTGAAAATTGGTCAAATAGAATTTCCACTGCAAGATGACTCAATACCTGTTATTCAAAGGGGTTAAAAAGAAGGGAAAGAAACAAATTACCAGGGGAGCCATACAAATTTAATCTTTTCAGTCATATGATTCAACTCTATCCTACCCAGCTCTTTGAATGCACCTGAGCCATCCACTTTCCCATCTTCATTTTATCTCTCCCTCTATTCTATAAACTTTTCTTCCTTTAATTCCCATCATCCCATTCAACTACATCCCTAATGCAATTCTTTTCACTGTCAAATGCTACAAAATATTCTACATTCATATATCCACTACCACATTCTTATCTGCTCCTCGGTGTATGCTCACTGCAGTCTGGTTTCCATCCTGCTCATTCCTCAAAAGTAGAACTGAGTAAAATCTCATATTAGGGGATTGCAAATGTTATGTAAACTTCTATTATCCAATCCTCATAATGACAGATTTTATATGTTGCTCAATTTGCCCCTCCAAAGCAAACTGAGGACTGTTTACATTTCAGAGATGATTAAGCTGATACTGAAATATTAAGTAACTTGTCCATCATTGCTCAGCTTGTCTAACTATACAAATCATGGCTGCCTCTCATCTTTGTCTTATAATTCCTTTGTAAACTTCTTACCTCCAAGTTACATTTTAAAAAATACTTTTCCATAAATTCCCCAAGATTTAATTGATTCCTCATTCTAAAACACCAACTTGCTCTTACTACCCACTAAATCCAATGGCCTCGTTTTCAATCTTGATTTCATTTTCTAATTAATTTCCACTTGATTAATTTCTGGCTTTGGGCATTATCAACTCTAAATCTCTTCTGATACAGAGGGGCACTTAAGAGTGTGAGCTGTACTTAGAAAGAACAGTTTCATCTTCATCTCTAACAATTAGTGGATATGTGTGGCATTAAGCAATTTTAACTGTTCTCTGCTTCATTCAACTTATTTTTAAAATTAGGAATATAACATATTGCTTAAAGGACTGTGGGAAGGATGGCATGAAATAAAGTGTGTAAAGGGCTCAGTACAGTGTCTAACACCTAAGGACTCTATTAAGAGTACCCTTTATTCCCTACTGAAATGATTACTTCTTTTGTCAGACCTACCAATATGATTTCTCTTTCTCAGCCTCTTACAGCAGCCTCTTGATTATTATAATCCAGATTTCTGCCTTTGACTCTCTCATTTCCCTAAGCATTATCCCAAGATGTTTTTAAGCAGTCCATGGTTCTCCTGCCACTTTTAAGCTGATTTTTTATAAATATAATTACATCTCTAAGTCTCACCTCTCCCCAGAAATTGCATTTCTAAGTACTCTTGTTTGTCATTCTTTCTCAAATAAGGAATATGAAACCTAACAAGTTTAATGAATTATTTTTCACCTTTCCCCATAAAATATGCTCCCAGTTATCAAAGAAAGAAATCACAGTCATCCAGAATTTTCTCAATTCTTTGACAATTACCATCCAAATATATTAATATGGAGGGCACACTCCTCATATCTTGGTTTTCCTCTCTATTAATATATCCCCACCACTCCACTTTATGGCCTCCAAATGTCACAGTCACGGGGCAACTTCCTCTCCCTGAAATGTTTTGCTTTAGTACTCCTGACCATCTTTGATCATGCTGTTTGCTCTACTTCTTTTCCTGTCTAGTAAATTCCTTTTGTTATATTCTTAACTTTTAAATGGAAGCACATAAAAGAAATCCCCATTAAGTCTTAGGGAATTAATGGGGATTTCTTTTATGTGCTTCCATTAACACTTTACAAGTGCTCTTCATGTAACAGAATATTAAAATCATTTGACCCCTCTACTTCCAGCTGTCTCAATATTATTCACTTTGTATACAACTAGATCTTGAAATTCTTTGATATTAATTCATTGAATATTAATTTACCCTCTGATAATAATTTTTCCCTCTGAGGAAAAAAAAAACAGTTAATTCCTACATAAAAATTTTTACAGTTTCCAGAAAAAAATTTAGCAAAAAGTTGGGATTCAATTTATAAAAGTACACATGGCTATAATTACTATTTAATGTTTACAATGCATAATACTTGATACAAGCAAAAGAATATGTCACATACAAATAAATTCTGAATAAAAATGATGAATTAACCCACCACTGAACTTAACTAGATCAAACCCCATGATTTTTCAATCTTTGTTCCTTTTCTATGCCATCCCCTGCTTTGCTCTCAGATATAACTACTAGTCTGGATTGTATATTCATAATTCTCTTCTGTAAAAAAAAAAGAAAGTACAGTTCTTTTACATATGTAAATAACCTTAAACAGTCCTAAATTGTTCCCTAAGGCAGGAGGATCAACTGATCTACCACTAAGAGACCATCAGTGCATGAATATTCCTACTGACTCTTATGTTTACCCACACTTGGTTTGGTCAGACATCTTAATTTTGACCCATTTAGCAAGTATAAACATACCATCTCAATGAAGTCTTACTTTTAATTTCTCTAATTACTAATAAAGCTAATTCTATTTCTTTATTGCCCTTTGATTAAAATGAGAACTTGTATTGAGTCTTGCTACCCAATGTGAGTTTCCAATACAGGACTATGACCTTAGCATAATATAATGGGATTAGTTGGTCAAATAACTCCAAAATCTATGTGAATTTAAGGATCAGTTGTCTTTTAACTAGTGGAATATAAGGAAAAAGTTATCAATTCATAAAAAAAAGTTATTCTATATTTCACTGTTATCTAATGTTTAAATTGTAAAATGTGTTACAGAGACTCTGAGTCAGAATTTTTAAGTAATGAAATTTAGAGAATCTAATCCAACACATTCTTAAATAAATAATGAAACTGAGACACTGAAGAAAGTTGATAATCTGGTTAAGATCATAGGAATGCTGAGAGAGAATTAAAGTCTATATCTTGTTCCCATTAATTCAAGATTCTATGACATCCTACAGGATTCTACACCAGCCAAAACTGTGACTGGTTTATAGAAGACTCAAAGAAAGAAGACTAGAAATCTGTGAGCAGGTAGAAACAAATTTCAGTATGTTATTAACATTTTAGATCTTTTTTAGCTATTGTTATATGTTAATTGTTGACTGATAAGACCAGAAAGACTTCCTCCTGTCCTGTGTTGTTTTGGAACAACACAAATAATTTCCCTGGAGGAATGTAGTATAAGAGATACTGAAATAAATATTACAAAAATCAAACTTTGAACTACCATTAAAAATGCTTTGATATAAAAAAGTAAAAGCTTGTAATTACAGTTTATTTTTGAAGTTAAAAGCTACTTTATGTAATTGTTCGTGTCATAATCTCATACACCTTGTAAGAAGGGTCTTGGAGATGACTAAAATTGTATTGAAGGATTATGTGGAATAAAGAGGAATATGTAATATGCAATATCCTTATGTGGAAAAAGAAGGTGAAAGGCCCATTGAGCCTTCTAAAATCACAACTAAATTCATTACAATGTCAAGCTAATCAGGGTCTAATTCACTATATGCTGATATAAGGTTACTTGTGCATTGCCTCAATGTTGTTGCTTCATTTATGAAACTTAAGAAATTTATAGTAGGTGTCTTCACCTATAATTACAACAGATCATAATATCCACAATTGGAAATTTATCAGAACTGTAATTCAATGAAAAATAAAAGTGAAAATATGTACCAATGTGAGATAGCTGTAAATAGAATTCACTCGTTCTACCTTGTGATTAGTGAGACATTTATGGCATGACCTTCACCTTTCTGAGCCTACTTTTTCCTATATATAAAGTGAGAGGTTTTTAACATGAATTGGGCCCTAAAGCATCTAAATGTGTGTAAATCTAATAGATAATTCTAACGTTAAAAAATGTACAAGACAACGACGTCTGAGTTTAACTATATTTATTCTATTTGCATTGTTAGAGGGTTTTATTATATTCTTAATATATGGTATTATATCACTGTCAATGATCTCAAATTTTTTCTGACAGAGTAATATAAAATAATTAGAAGGAGTTACAATTTAATCCAAATCAAAAGAAAGACACCAATCTCTAAACACAAAAAAATCAGGACCTTCAATATCCTAAATTCTTTATTTCATTGTTTGCACATACTTTTTCTAGCAGGCCCATACAAATCTGTAACCTTATGTACACCTAAATTCCTTTGACAATAAAATGTCTTTCTTTCCCCAGTAAGTACTTCTTAGAATGAGTTTAACACATCAGGGAGCACTTTTATCCATTCCCACAAGAAATTCAGCATCTTCTTCAAGACTTTATGATCCTCATATTATTTGCTGTTGAACAGGCAATAACAAGAAGATATTCTGAAATCTAATGTGTGTTTAGTTTTTTGTTTTCCTTGACTAGACTAGAGGTATGGATAGGAAAATCAAATCTCAGCATTTATAGCTTTTATAGCGTCTATGTAAATTATAATAAAGGAAATCTGAAATTCATCTACTATTTACTTAGGATAGGAGGCAGAGTTTGCCTGGGCTCAGAGTTATTAAATATTGTTTTCTTTATAGACTGAGAAAAAAAGAATTTCAATAGTCCCAGGATATGGGTAGACTGTCCTGAATGCTTTGTCCTCCATCTTGACTAGTAGCCTTACAAAATAACAGATATATTTTGAAATTTAAGAATCTGAAGAGAATGAGCAATCAAGGTACGTAAACCAGGCAGGCATTGGAACAGTCTCAGTTATCGCTGTTTGTTGTAAATATCATATATATTTATATGTTAATTATATATGATACTTGCATGCAAATTCAAATACATATAATATTTATTGGGAACATGCTCAACAGCTGTAGTCATTATGGAGGTATATTAGATAAGAGTAAATCTATGAATATTTAAGAAGCCATTTCTTTATTGTTTTTTAAAGCAAAGGATTTTGGAATAAATGATTCCAAAACAAGTCAGTAAGTATATAATTTGGAGCAAGAATGGAGGTCATAAAATGACATCAGGTGTCATCAGATATAAATGATAGTGAGGTGTTAAAAGTATAGGGTCTGCTTTTTAGGAGTCAAGATGGTGGAGGAGTAGCAGACTGACATGATTTCAGGTTGTAGGTGTTCAGCTAGATAGTCATCAAACCATTCCCAACACCTACAAACCTAACAGGTGATCAAAGAGGAGAAGAGCAGCAATTCGAGAAACAAAATTGACCACTTTCTGAAAGGTAGGACGTGGGGAGAAGTGAATCTAAAACAACGGGAAGATAGACTATGGGGGGAAGGGATGGCTCCCGGCAAGTGGTGGAGCTGTGGAGCCCGAAATCCAAAGTTTTAGAAGTCTACTTCACTGACGGACAATGCTCCAGAGGCTAAGCAGGGGTGGGGCCCTCACAGGGACACTGTAGTCTCAGGCCCTCACAGGGACACTGTATTCTCAGGCCCTGCAGGGTAACAGAAGGATTGGGAGTGCCTGTGTGTAGCAGAGCTCGCAGGTATCAGAGCAGGGAAGTTGACTACATAGACAGAGCTGAGGCCTTTGCTCTCAGCTTGGATTTACCTTTAACTATGATCCACGGCACAGTTGTACCACTGCTCTTTGAGCAGGTACCCCACAAGTGGCAGATACAGGGAGACCCAACTTCCTTCACTGGAAGAACAGCAGGGCAGGACTCTGCTGGGTTTGGAGACTCCAAAAGGGGCTGTGTGCCAGAGACTGAAATGCTCGATCACAGGCTGGGTGAGCTAGGCACACAGCTGGAGACCAAGGAGACAGGAGTGATTGACGGATTTGCTCTGAGGGCATACTGAGGAGTGGGGCCTTGAGCTCTCGACTCCTCCAGGCCAGAGATTGGGAGGCCACCATTTTCATTTCCATTCTCCAGAGCTTTACAGAAAGTGTTCAGGGAAAAAAAGTTCCCAAGAGCAAACCCAAGCATATTTCTTAGCCTAGCCCCTAGCAAGGCTGGTGGAATTCTACCTCAGGCAAAGACATTTGAGAATCACTGCAATAGGCCCCTCCCCCAGACGATCAGCAAGAACATCCAGCTAACTGATCAAGGAGAACAGCAGAATTCCAGAGCTAGGAGAAAGCAAAGCATGGAATTCATGGCTTTCTCCCCAGGATTCTTTAGTCTTGTAAAGTTAATTAATTTTAAAAATTTTTTTCTTATTCTAATTTTTTAACTTCTCCTCTTTCCTCCAGTTTATCTTAACAATATTTTCTTAAAAAAATTCTTTAAACCTTCACTATTATAGTCATATTTTATCCTTGATTGTATCTAACTTTATTTTTTGCATATATATAGGTTTTTATATTCTAAAAAATTTTGGGATACAATTTCTTCTAATAGATCAAAATATACATTAAATCTGGCACAGGACTTTGTTCTAGTCTCCAGCCTGAGCAAATTCTCTCCACTTTTTTTTCCCTTCTTTTTCCAACCAACTTATCTTATCAATTCATTTTTTAGAATTTTTTAAAATTTTCATCTTTACAGTCATATTCCATGCATTCATCATGTTTACACTTATTTTTTGTATATATATATATGTTTTTCTTTCTTTAAAATGTTGGGAAGTCGATTCTTCTAAGAGACCAAAATACACCCAAAATCAAGTGGGTGGCTCTGTTCTAGTCACCAGTCTAATATATATGTATATTTTTTAAAATTTATTTTTTATTCCCTTAATCCCCTTTCTTCTCCTTCCAATTTGGGGTCTCTTCAGTCTCTTTTGGTTAATACATATTTTTCTGGGGTCTTTGCCATCCTTTTAGTATTTTATTCTTTAATTTCTTTCTTTCGTTTCTTATCTGGATAAAACAACAAGGTGGAAAAACTCAGCACCAAAAAAAAAAAAAAAAAAAAAAAAAAAAAAGAGACAGTACTGAAGGCTAGGGACCTAATCAATACAGACATTGGTAATATGTCCAGATCTAGAGTTCAGAATGATGATTCCCAAGGTGCTAGCTGGGCTCAAAAAAGGCATGGAAGATATTCGAGAAACCCTGTCTGGAGAAATAAAAGCCCTTTCTGGAGAAATAAAAGGACTAAAATCTAACCAAGATGAAATTTAAAAAGCTATTAATGAGGTACAATAAAAAATGGAGGCTCCGGGGCTTCTGGGTGGCTCAGTGGGTTAAGCCTCTGACTTGATCTCAGGTCATGATCTCGGGGTCCTGGGATCGAGCCCTGCATCAGGCTGTCTGCTCAGCGGGGAACCTGCTTCCTCCTCCTCTCTCTCTGCCTGCCTCTCTGCCTATTTGTGATCTCTCTCTGTCAAATAAATAAATAAAATCTTTTAAAAAAATGGAGGCTCTTACTGCCAGGATAAATGAGACAGAACACAGAATTAGTGATATAGAAGACCAAATTATGTAGAATATTATGTAGCTTCTTTAAGCTGAGCAACAGAGAGACAAATAACTACTGGACCATGAGGGAAGAATCTGAGAGATAAGTGATACCAGAAGATGAAACAATATTAGAATAATTGGGATTCCAGAAGAAGAGAGAGGAGAGCAGATGGTACATTGGAATGAATTACAGTAGAAAAGTCCCTAATATGGCAAAGGGAACAAGCATTAAAATCCAGGAAGTGCAAAGAACACCCCTCAAAATCAATAAAAATTGGTCCACACCCCGTCATCTAATGGGAAAGCTTACAAGTCTTAGTGACAAAGAGAAAAATCCTGAAAGCAGGGCAGGACAAGAAGTCTGTAACATGCAATGTCAAAAATATTAGATTGGCAGCAGACTTATCCACAGAGACCAGGCAGGCCAGAAAGAAGTGGCATGATATATTCAGAACACTAAATAAGAAAAACATGCAGCCAATAATATATCCAGCTTGGCTATCATTGAAAATAGAAGGAGAGATAAAAAGCTTCCAGGAGGGGCACCTGGGTGGCTCCGTGGGTTAAAGCCTCTGCCTTCAGCTCAGGTCATAATCCCAGGGTCCTGGGATCAAGGCCCACATTGGGCTCTCTGCTCAGTGGGGACCCTGCTTCCTCCTCTCTCTCTGCCTGCTTCTCTGCCTACTTGTGATCTCTGTCAAATAAATGAATAAAATCTTAAATAAATAAATAAATAAAAGCTTCCAGGACAAACAAAAACTGAAAGAATTTGTGAACACCAAATGGCCCTACAGATAATTTCTTACAGGAAACTTTGAAAGGGGTCCTGTAAGTAAAGAGAGAGCCTAAAAGTAGTAGACCAGAAAGGAACAGAGACAATATACATTAACAATCACTTTACAGGTAATATAATGGCACTAAATTCATATCATTCAATGCTTACCCTGAATGTAAATGGCTAAATTCCCCCAATCAAAAGACACAGAGTATCAGAATGGATAAAAAAACAAAACCCATCAATATGCTGTCTAGAAGAAACTCACTTTAGATCCAAAGGCACATCCAGACTTAAAGTGAGGGGGTAGAAAACCATTTACCATGCTAATGGACATCAAAAGAAAGCTGGGATGGCAATCCTTATATCAGATCAACTAGATTTTAAGCCACAGACTATAATAAGAGATGAGGAAGGACGCTATGTCAGAATCAAAAGGTCTGTCCAACAAGAAGATCTAACAGTTTTAAATATCTATGCCCCTGACATGGGAGCAGCCAACTATATAAACCAATTAATGACAAAAATCAAAGAAACACATCAACAATAATACAACAATAGTAGGGGACTTTAATATCCCACACTGAAATGGACAGATCATCCAAGCAAAACATCAACAAGGAAATAAAGGCCTTAAATGACACACTGGACCAGACAGACATCACAGATATATTCAGAACAGTCCATCCCAAACCAACAGAATACACATTCTTATCTGGTACACATGGAAAATGTTCTAGAATAGATCACATCCTGGGTCACAAATCAGGTCTCAACTGGTACCAAAAGATTGGGATCATTCCCTGCATATTTTCAGACCACAATGTTTTGAAACTAGAACTCAATCACAAGAGGAAGGTAGGAAAAAATTCAAATACACAGAAGCTAAAGAGCATCCTACTAAAGAATGAATGGGTCAAGCAGAAAATTAAAGAGGAATTGAAAAGATTCATGGAAACACATGAAAATGAACACACAACTGCTCAAAATCAGTGGGATACAGCAAAGGCAGTCCTGAGAGGAAAGTATATAGCGATACAAGCCTTTCTCAAGAAACTTGAAAGGTCTCAACTATACAACCTAACCTTTCACGTAAAGGAGCTGGAGTAAGAACAGCAAAGAAAGCCCAAACCCAGCGGAAGATAAATCACAAGGATCAGAGCAGAAATCAATGAAATAGAAAAACCAAACCAACAACAACAACAGCAAAAAACCAGTAGAACAAATAAACGAAAGTAGGAGCTGGTTCTTTGAAGAAATTAATAATAAGGTCGATAAAACCCTGGCCAGAATTACCAAAAAAGAAAAGAGAAATAAAATCAAGAATGAAAGAGGAGAAATCACAACCAACACCAAAGAAATACAAACAATTATAAGAACATATTATGAGCAACAATACGCCAGCAAATTTGACAATCTGGAAGAAATGGATACATTCTTAGAGAGAGATAAACTACCAAAACTGAACCAGGAAGAAATAGAAAACCTGAACTACCCAAAACTAGTATGGATATTGAAGCAATCATCAAAAATCTCCCAACAAACAAGAGCCCAGGGCCAGACGGCTTCCTGGGGGAATTTTACCAAAAATTTAAAGAAGAATTAATACTTATTCTCCTAAAACTTTTCCAAAAAATAGAAATGGAAGGAAAACTTCTAAACTCATTTTATGATGCCAGCATTACTTTGAGCCCAAAACCAAACAAAGACCCCCATCAAAAAGGAGAATTACAGACCAATATCCTTGATGAACACAGATGTGAAAATTCTCACTAAAATAATAGCCAATAGGATCCAAAGTACATTAAAAGGATTATTCACCACAATCAAGTGGGATTTATTCTAGGCCTGCAAGATTGGTTCAACATCTATAAATCAATCAATGTGAAACAATATATGAATAAAAGAAAGAACAAGAACCATATGATACTCTCAATAGATGCTGAAAAAGCATTTGACAAAATACAGCATCCTTTCCTGACCAAAACTCTTCAAAGTATAGGGATAGAGGGTACATACCTCTATATCATCAAAGCCATCTATGAAAAACCCACAGCAAATATCATTCTCAATGGAGAAAAACTGAGAGCTTTTCCCCTAAGGTCAGGAACACAGCATGGAGGTCCATTATTACCACTGCTATTCAACATAGTACTAGAAATCCTAGCCTCAGCAATCAGACAACAAAAAGAAAATAATGCATCCAAATCTGCAAAGAAGAAGTCAAACTATCACTCTTTGCAGATGATAGGATACTTTATGTGGAAAACCCAAAGGAATCTACTCCAAAACTGCTAGTACTTGTACAGGAATTCAGTAAAGTGTCAGGATATAAAATCAATGCACAGAAATCAGTTACATTTCTATACACCAACAACAAGACAGAAGAAAGAGAAATTAAGGAGGCGATCCTATTTACAATTGCACCCCAAACCAAAGACACCTAGGAGTAAACCTAACCAAAGAATCTGTACTCAGAAAACTATAAAGTACTCATGAAAGAAATTGAGGAAGACACAAAGAAATAGAAAAACAATCCATACTCATGGATTGGAAGAACAAATATTGTGAAAATGTCTATGGTACCTAAAGCAATCTATATTTTTAATGCAATCCCTATCAAAATACCATCAATGCTTTTCAAAGAAATGGAACAAATAATCCTAAAATTTATAGGGAACCAGAAAGACCTCAAATAGCCAGAGGAATGTTGAATAAGAAAGACAAAGTTCATGGCTTCACAATTCCACACTTCAAGCTCTATTACAAAGTGTCATCATCAAGACACATAGATCAATGAAAAGGAATAGAGAGCCCAGAAATAGACCCTCAACTTTATGGCCAACTAAAATTCGACAAAGCAGGAAAGAATGTCCAATGGAAACAAGACAGTCTCTTCAAAAAATGGTGTTGGGAAAATAGGACAGCCACATGCAGAATGAAACTGGACCATTTCCTTACACCACACACAAAAACAGACTCCAAATGGATGAAAGACCTCATCGTGAGACAGGAATCCATCAAAATTCTTGAGCAAAACACAAGCAGCAACCTCTTCGACCTCAGATGCAGCAACTTCTTCCTAGGATCATTGTCTAAGGCGAGAGGAACAAGGGGAAAAATGAACTATTGGGACTTCAGCAAGATCAAAAGCTTTTTCACAGCAAGGGAACAGGCAACCAAACCAAAATACAACTGACAGAATGGGAGAAAATATTTGTAAATGACATATCAGATAAAGGGCTAGTATCCAAAATTCCATAAAGAACTTATCAAACTCAACACCCAAAGAACAAATTATCCAGTCAAGAAATGGGCAGAGGGGGGCACCTGGGTGACTCAGTGGGTTAAGCCTCTGCCTTTGGCTCAGGTCATGATCTCAGGGTCCTGGGATCGAGCCCCACATTGGGCTCTCTCCTCTCGGCGGGGAGCATTCTTCCCCCTCTCCCTCTGCCTGCCTCTCTGCCTACTTGTGATCTCTCTCTATCAAATAAATAAATAAAATCTTTAAAAAAAAAAAAAAAAAAAAGAAGAAATGGGCAGAGTATATGAATAGACATTTCTGCAAAGAAGACATCCAGATGGCCAACAGACACATGAAAAAGTGCTTCACATCACTAGCATCAGGGAAATACAAATCAAAACCACAATGAGATACCACCTCACACCAGTCAGCATGGCTAAAATTAACAAGTCAGGAAACGACTTATGCTGGCGAGGATGCAGAGAAAGGGGAACCCTCCTCCACTGTTGGCGGGAATGCAAGCTGGTGCAGCCACTCTGGAAAACAGCATGGAGGTTCCTCAAAAAGTTGAAAATAGAGCTACTCTATGACCCAGCAATTGCACTATTGGGTATTTACCCTAAAGATACAAATGTAGTGATCCAAAGGGGCACATGCACCCGAATGTTTATAGAAGCCATGTCCACAATAGGTTGTGTATATATATACAATGGAATACTATGCAGCCATCAAAAGAAATGAAATCTTGCCATTTGCAATGACCTGGATGAAACTAGAGGGTATTATGCTAAGCGAAATAAGTCAATCCGAGAAAGACAATTATATGATTGCCCTGATATGAGGAATTTGAGAAGCAGAGTGGGGCATTTGTGGGGTAGGGAAGGAAAAAATGAAAGAAGATGGGATAGGGAGGGAGAAAAACCGTAAGAGACATTTAATCTCACAAAACAAACTGAGGGTTGCTGGGGGGGCGGGTATTAAGAGGGTTGTTGGGTTATGGACATTGGGGAGGTTATGTGCTATGGTGAGTGCTGTGAGTGTCTAAGACTGATGATTCGTAGACATGTACCCCTGGGACAAATAATACATTATATGTTAATTTAAAAGAAAAAAGAATACAGGGTCTGAAACCAGTCCGTCTGGATTTAAATCCCAGTTCCACTATTTATCAGTTATTGGGCTTTGGAAAGGTTACTTAAACTTTTTAAAAAAATTATTCTAAGGGTTTAAATGTGATTCTCCTCTCCTTCCTGAGCACAAGAGAGGACTATATTTCTCCAACTCTTACAGATGAGAAAGAGATATGTTGAGTTCTGGCCAATGGCCTATGAGTGGAAAAGATACAAGCATAGTGGGGCAGAGATCAGCATGAGTTCTCCATGTTTTCTCCTTCCCAAAACAGTGTCCCTCAAAGTTAAGAAATGGATGTAAGGGGGCACCTGGGTGGCTCAGTCATTAAGCATCTGCCTTTAGCTCAGATACTGATCCTAGGGTTCTCAGATCGAGCCCCACCTCAGGCTTCCTGCTCAGCGGGAAGCCTGCTTCTTTCTCTGCAGTGAAAATACTGCTTGTATTCCCTCTCTTGCCCTCTCACTCTCTCTCTCTCTCTCTCTCTGTTAAATAAATAAATAAATAAATAAATAAATGATAAAATCTTAAAAAAAAAAGAAATGGGATGGAGGGGTCATAAGCAGTGGAAATTCCATCAACGTGGTCCTGAGTGACAGTGCATGGAGACCAATAGTAGACATGTAATATAAGCAAGAAATAAATATGGGTTGTGTGAAAGCTGCTGAGAGCTTGGGATTAATCTGTTACTGCAGCATAACCTTGCCTAATATGGCTAACATAGTCACTGTGTCTCAGTTCCTCATCTGTATCTGGAATAATAACAATATCTAATTAGTTTTATGGTCATCAGGAAGACTTTATTAAGCATAAGATCAATATATGCTTTTTTTTTTTTTTGTTTTGTTTTTTAAAAATATTTTATTTATTTACTTGAGAGAAGAACGAGAACACAAGTTAGGGGGTGAGGAGGGTTAGAGGGAGAAGGAGTAGACTCCCTGCTGAGTAGGGAACCCAATGTGAGGCTCTATCCCAAGACCTTGATGGAGAGCATGACCTGAGCCAAAGGCAGACACTTAACTGACTGAGCCGCCCTGGTGCCCCGATCAGTACAGTTTTTAAATTCCTATCAATAGTAATATTTTATATATATCTTCACTTATTAGATTTTAAATTATAGAATATAATTATACCTGTCATAAAGTCCAGATTTAGCCAGCAGTGAATTCACATTTGTGCAATGCCTATCATCTCAAATTAAAAATAAAGTATCAAATTCTGCTGTAATAGAAAATAGCTCTACTAGGATATATAATACTTTTGTAATGTGAAATATCCCAGTTACTGACTTACTAATAATAACCTTGGTTTTTAGAAACAATACATTTTTTCTATTATATAGTGGACTATAAGCCAGATAAAATGGAGAAGTAGGGGAAGGTAGAAAGAAACAGTAGTGAAGACTAACAGACATGGCAGTACAAAAGATTACAGCAGGATTCTTCTGTAATGCTCTGGTAATAGCTTTATCTGTCAAGATTTGGGATTGAAGACTACTTGAACCCTAAAAGTGAAAAAAGAACTTTTTTTTTTGACTATAGAAATTTAAGCTCTTTATAGACACACTTTTCATTAATATGCACGACATCAGAAAAAAGGGTTATTTTCTGTACTTTGCAGATAAGAAATATATACCATAGACCACAAGAGGAATAAAAGAAAATCACTCCTTACCCAAAGGCTTTTACTCTATTGGGGCAGCAACTCTTAAGTTTTCATTTTCATTCAGTTGATCATTTACCACTCTCCCTCATGTTTTAAACTAGAGCCCCAAATGAAAAGAACAGTGTATCATAGCCAAAAAAAAAAAAAAAGAAAACATTTTCCCTGGAGGAGCAAAGTGTCTTTACATTATTGTCATTTTTTGCTGAACTCTAGGTAAGAATTTATTGACCAAAGAAAGGAACAAATGGATTAGCAGATCTCACAGGACCAAATGTCTCTGGATGCTAGGAGGTCCCATCCAGCAGAGATGAAAATAAGAATATGACACTTCCTATATTGAATCTGGAAGGAAAGAATTTCATATTCCTTTAATAAACAGAGTTAGCCACATTACACTTTAACTCTGGTAAAGGAATATTAATTATACCGTGTATGCTCACATTAGAGTACTACATAATACATATTATAATCAAAGTACATTAATGTTAATACATATTATATTCATTAAAATTAAATAAATAGTGCTATGCAAGTACTACATAAATAGGCAGAGTCTCCTGTGTTTAGAAATTTATTATCTGTGTTGCTAGTGAAACTTAAAGACATTTAAAAATATCTAATAAATAATTAAAATCTAAGAGATTAAGTGCTTTCAGCCATTTAAAAATTATTAGTTGAACATTAACCTTTTGCCCAGTCTGTATGAACCATGATATATACAGAGCTTGTTATTTAATTGGGGAACTACAAGTCAAGACAGAGCAAATAATTTAAAAATGTACCAAATATCTGAAAGAAAATAATGGCCCCGTGACTCCTATTGTATAATGAACTCTATAAAGCAATAAGAAAAACTACCAATTTCTGCCGAAAATGAAAAACATAAAAGAAATTTTCCATTTTCCCAAATTATTACTATTCCAATCAAAACAATAATACATGTTATTTGGAACTCTCATATTGGAAATATATATATATATATATATATATATATATATATATATTCTCTAGTAGTGATATCAATAGACAAATGATTACCTTCATATACTACAAGTGCTACTACAAACTACCAAAAAAATTCTTGAGATATATTTACTGAAACATACCAGAAAACCTTAAATTTTATATCCTATTTAAAATGCATATCCAGGGATGCTGGGTGGCTCAGTTAGTTAAGTGCCTGAATTCAGCTCAGGTCATGATCCCAGGGTCCTGGGACTGATTCCTACTCCAGGCTCTAAGAGCCAGCTTCTCTCTTTGCCTGAAGCTCTCCCTGCTTGTACTCTTTCTTTCTGACAAATAAATAAATAAAATCTTTTTAAAAAAAAAAACAAAAGAGATATCCAATATGTAGTAATATACTAATAATAATAATTTTTTGCAAATTTTTTGTGGTAAAGAATGCTTCATTGAAAAGATATTTATACGAAATATTGAAATAAATAAAATGTGTATATACACATGGCAAACCTATATGAGTAAATTCTATTCTGTCCAGGCCCCTGGGTGGCTCAGTGGGTTAAGCCTCTGCCTTCGGCTCAGGTTATGATCTCAGAGTCCTGGGATTGAGCCCCTCATCAGGCTCTCTGCTCAGCAGGGAGCCTGCTTCCCCTTCTCTCTCTCTGTCTGCCTCTGCCTACTTGTGATTTCTGTCTGTCAAATAAATAAATAAAACCTTTGGGGCACCTGGGTGGTTCAGTGGGTTAATGCCTCTTCCTTCAGCTTGGGTTATGATCCCAGGGTCCTGGGATCGAGCCCCACATCAGGCTCTCTGCTCAGCAGGGAGCCTGCTTCCCCTGCCCCCTCACTCTGCCTGCCTCTCTGCCTACTTGTGATCTCTGTCTGTCAAATAAATAAAGTCTTTTTTAAAAATATTCTATTCTCTCTAAAAATGATATAGAAGAATGTGTGGAGATACGCAAAATGGTCATAACTTATTCTAATAATCTAATTATAATAAATCTCAAAGGAATCAAGACTGATGTGGATGAAGGCACAAAAGAGTAGAATGAAAAAGGTCCCATGCACTGGACTGTGGAGAATATGCATGTTTTGAAAAAGCAAAGCAAACAATATAGGACTTCCTAACCGAAGAAAAAGGTATAGCAATAGTGATAATTATGTGGTGCGGGAAAATAGAAGAACCATGGTCTAATCTGAGTGAAAATGAAGGATGGGAAGGAGAGGGAAAGGAGCGAATGGAGCTACAATTTTCACAGCTAGCATTGACTGGACCTTTCTCTGTGCCAGGGACCGTGACATGCTTTAAACACATCCCCTCATTTAAATACGTACCACTGGTAGGTAAGTACTCTCAATCCTGTTTTACCAAAGAACAGGGGTGTTGGGGAGGCAAGTTCTGGAGGCACACTGCCTCATTTCCAATCTCAGCTCCTCCACCACTGGCTGAGTACTCTGGGGCAAGTTATGAAGCCTCTTTATACCTCCTATTAAAACAGTGACTGTTCATAGTCCCTAGTTTATAGGACTGGCATGAAGATTAGATTCTTTAAGATGGGTAATGCTCCTGTGACAGTGCCTGGCAAATGACGACTGTGGAAAATTTTCAACCATTTTTATCAAATGGAAAATCTGAGTCTTCAAAAAGAATTGTTAAACTCAAGGGTACACAAAGATACAAATGCAGTGATCTGAAGGGGCACGTGCACCCCAATGTTTATAGCAACAACTTCCATAACAGCTAAACTATGGAAAGATCCCAGATGTCCATCTACAGATGAAAGGATAAAGAAAATGTGGTATAGATATACCATAGAATATTATGCAGTCATCAAAAAAAACCCCAAATCTTGCCATTTGCAAGGACATGGATGAAAGTAGACGGTATTATGCTAAGCAAAATAAGTCAATCAGATAAAGACAATTATCATATGATCTCACTGATATGAGGAATTTTAGAAATGAGACATAGGATCATAGTGAAAGGGAGGGAAAATGGAACAAGACAAAAACCAGAGAGGGAGACAAACCATAAGAGACTTTTAATCTCAGGAAACAAACAGGTTTTCTGGAGTGGAGGAGGATGGGAGAGATGGGGTGGCTAGGTGATAGACGCTGGAGAGGGTATATACTAAGGTGAGCACTGTGAATTGTGTAAGACTCATGAATCACAGACCTGTAGCCCTGAAACAAACAATATATTATATGTTAATAAAAAAATAGCAAAGAAAAAAAAATTCAAGGCTACACCATGGGTAACTTGGAGAACAGAGTATTGAAGCCAGGTCCATCTGATTGCAAAGAGGCTCAAAGGCACAATGTGGTCCCCTTTTCCCTACAAAGACTACAGTGAAATGCCCTTCCATACCTCCACCTTAAGGAAAAACACCCTCTCACCGATCACACAATCCCAGCAGAAGCATGGAACTGCTCACTTAAGAAAGTACAATGGTTCCTCAGGCTTCTTGTCATACCCTAAGATATTTATGTTTGTTTGTTTGTTTGTTTGTTTAAGATTTTATTTATTTAACAGAAAGAGAGAGATCACAAGTAGGCGGAGAGGCAGGCAGAGAGAGAGAGAGAGAGAGAGAGAGAGCAAGAGAGGAGGAAGCAGGCTCCCTGCTGAGCAGAGAGCCTGATGTGGGACTCAATCCCAGGACCCTGAGATCATGACCTGAACTGAAGGCAGAGGCTTAATCCACTGAGTCACCCAGGCGCCCCAGTTGGTTTATTTTTTTAAAGCATGTGTTCATCAGCAGAGAGAACAACCAACTTTGGAAACAATAAAGGGAACATCCCAGAGGAAGTACAGATCAAATTACTGAGCCATGACCTGGAACTGAAGCCAAATGGCCGTGAGTATCCCATTCTCATTGGCTGCACCATCCTAGACTCAGCCTGCTATGAATAAACATTTGATTCACTTTATGGTTGGATTCTCCTAGTTCTTTTGCTTCCCACTTAGATCTGTCTTCAGAAAAGAATGCACTGACCATGCCACAGAAGTAAGAAAATCTTTGTAACAGTTATATTTTCAATTGTACATCAAAGTTTCTACACCAATCTTATAAATATGGCTCATTTAAGTTTGCCTTATATTTCATTATCTAAATCACAGTATTTTAGAGTGAAAATTGGTATTATTGATACCCTGAGCCAGTAGGCTGAAACAGACTTAGGAAATTGGAACATATAGTCAGACTGGGTCAATATGAGTTAAGTCTGAGATTTTAAAATACTGTCTCCCCTCCTTCCCAAAATTAGATTTTTTCAACTTGTACAACTGTATAGTCTAGTATCATAGAGTGCCTGAATTAAGGTTATGCTTGGAAGGTTTTTAATATGGCTGTGTGGGGGTTCCTAAACCAGCTCAGTTCAGTAGAGCATGCAACTCTTGATCTCGGGGTTGTAAGTTCAAGCCCCACATTGTATATAGAGGTTACTTAAAAATAAAAGAAAAACTCTTTAAATGTGGCTTTAAGCTATAAGGTCCCCATTGTTAACTTGGAAACAGTTATTTCTATTTGATAGGGCTATTGTGAGAATTTATGTACAACACACACACATATGTACACATGTAAGTATGTGTCTCTATATGTGAATATACATATATGTAGATACAGTTGACCCTTAAACAACATGGGTTTGAACTGCATAGGTCTACATATATGCAGATTTTTAAAATATAGTATAGTATAAATGTATTTTTTTTCCTTATGGTTCCCTTAATGACATTTTATTTTCTCGAGCTTACTTTATTATAAGAATACAGGATGTAATACTTACACAAAATGTGTGTTAATTGATTTTTTTATACTTATTGGGAAGGTCATTAGCAGTTAAGTTTTGGGGGAGTCAAAAGTTGTATATGAATTTTCAACTGCCTGGAGGGTCAGCCCCCAACCCCTGTGTTGATCCAGGGTCAACTGTATATCTTAGTCCCATGAAGTTCAAAACCTGGTAGCTGTTATTATATCCTCAGGACTCTAATTCAACTCTCTGGGGCCTCTTGGGAGGCAGACTGCTGATTTTTCTCAGGCAACAGTGCTCAGTAATGCTATGTGATTTCGTCAAACTTCTGTATCTGCTATGTTTCAACAGTCAGTTCTGTATGTATTGATAGGGTGAAAACAAAACTAGGCACCTCAGTTCTGCCCTCTCTCAACAAATGGCAAGAGTACTTATTGGCTTCATGATATTTATGAACTATTTTCAGTAATTAGTATGTTTATAAGCATGGATATTTCTGTTCTGTGCTAGAAGCACAGCCTCATGTTAACATTATTTGACCAAGAACAGGCCACTTTGAATAAGAAGGAGCAAGTGTTCTTAAGGGAAGAGCTTAGATGTCAACCTGGGAGAAAGGCATTTTCACCAGCAGATGACTTCTGGTAACAGGAAAAGTTTTTGATGTATAGAATTTAGGGGCATTGGGTAGCCTAAATATAGAAAGAGATGACTAGAATTATAATGGAAGGGCTTTCCGGTGAGTGATTAGAAGGAAACAGAATCTTTGGAGAAATTTAATAGTTACATGGTGAGAAGAGGAAATCCAACAAAGTCAATCTAGGTCAGAGGTATTAGCTATAAAACATACTTAAGTGTAGTGTAACAGAGTCAGGAGAAGTGGACCATGAACAGGTGAAGTCAACGAGAGCAGGCTGTAAATACACGAAGCAACGACAATAAAAAGAGTCTAGCATCTTCTGTGTTGTCTCTGTCATCCTTCAGTATCTGAAAATGTCTAAGGAGTAGGTAGTCTACTTGCCAAAATCTATTGGAGGGAAAAAGATAAAGGTGACTCAAGATAGCTAACATTTTTTTGACTAACCTAAGTGGAAGTGAAAACCTGTTTTTTTACTAAATAAATAATAAATAAATAAATAAAAGTTCACTCCTGCTTTGATTACTACTGAGAAGTTAACAGTAGGCTGTGGTTTCACACCTCAGAGAACCAGACTGGCAGTGATCCAGAGTCCAAGGATCTGTTCACGTCTAGCCTAGAAGAGATTGCCTTATCTATGGACAGATATGTGGAGATGGCACCTGGAATCAATCTTGATCCAGAAATACTACAGAAATGCCAGAATATTTATGCTCACATCCAGCAAGTCGGTCTTAGGTTTCTCAGCTTTATGACTAGTATATGTTGTATGTCAAATGCCTTTTACAATCATTACTTAATCGTTTAACAAGTTCTGACAGAGCTCTAATAGATTTGGGTGTTTTCTTTTTTTTTTTAAATCTATTGGAATATGGAAGTGGCAATTTTTGTTTGTTTGTTTCAAGAAAACATGTCATATATTTCCTCACTTAGAATAAAAAAATTGCTTCTATAGAAAATACATGTCATGCTTATGGCACATTCGAGGCATTTTTAATCCTTTCCATTTAGAGAAAAATACTGCAGAAAAAGTTTGCTTCCCACACAAATCAATCTTTTTTTTTTCTTTTTATGCTTTGTTTTCTTTCTAGCTTTCTTTTCTCCTTTATGAGTGTTAAATAGAACAAAATCAAAATTCTGCATTAGGACAAATATTATCTAGTAATAGTCACCTTATCTACATTGGTCTTACTTTAAATTCTAAAGACACAAAAATATTTATTTATTTATTTATTTATTATTTTTTAAGATTTTATTTATTTATCAGAGAGAGAGAGAGGGAGAGAACAAGCACAGGCAGACAGAATGGCAGGCAGAGGGAGAAGGAGAAGCAGGCTCCCCGGCGAGCAAGGAGCCCGATGTGGGACTCGATCCCAGGACGCTGGGATCATGACCTGAGCCGAAGGCAGCTGCTTAACCAACTGAGCCACCCAGGCGTCCCAAGACACAAAAATATTTAAAATAAATTAATAACACAATTTTGTCATTAAAAACTAATTACTAGGGGCACCTGAGTGGCTTAGTGTTTAAGCCTCTGCCTTCCGCTCAGGTCATGATCTCAGGGTCTTTGGATCAAGCCCGGCATCAGGTTCTCTGCTCAGCAGGGAGCCTGCTTCCCCCCCCCCTCTCTGCCTGCCTCTCTGACTACTTGTGATCTCTGTAAAATAAATAAATAAAATCTTTTAAAAAAATCTAATTATTATTAGTGATGCTTCACTAAAATCTAGTTAACAAAGAATTTACTTATCCATTAAGAAGAAAAAAACTATATTTATTAATATTGTACTTAAAGTTGATACCAACTTGATCATATTTAAATATCTATAATTAAGAATTGGGTAGCCTTTAAGATATTTATGATTTCATCATCCAGAAGAATATTACTTTTACCTAAATGTCTTATTGGTATATAACTCCAAACCATTAATGAAAATTCATTTTTAAAATCAACTTCCTTTTCTTGACAATCCAAATAAAGAAAGAAGAAAATGTGTTATTTCAAAAACATGACATTTACATTTTGTCAATAATTGTTCAATTTTTCTACAAGTTTGGTATTTTTTAATAATTCTGTTGCTAGCACATTCTATGCATTGCTTATAATGTACATGGTATTCAATATTCAATACATGTGCTTATTTCAGTGGATATATAGGAGAAAGATTCACCAACATTACAATAAACTACCTCAAATTTTTCTTGTTCAGTCCTAGCTTGGCCACTTCCCAGCTGTGCAACCTCAGGCAACCTACTTACCCTCTGGAATTCTCAGATTCTTTATCTTTAAAACGGGGTCATCATTAACTTGCGGGGTCCTTGTGAAGATCAGAGCTAAGGCTCCCCGTGCATCGGGCAGAAGTTCCATACTCCGTAATTGGTAGACGTTAGCAGTAAATGAAACTGAGGTCAGCACTCTCTTCCCTTTTCCTAAAACGATATCCAGCAAGAAGCAGCTAGTGATCAGAGTTCCACCCCGTGAAAATGTTGACTTTTTACGTCACTGAAAGAGCCTTTCGTTGACCCTGCAATACCAGCTCAGGGCTTTCATACACCCCACACAGTGAGATCAGAAGAGCCACGCAGGTTTTAACAATCCTACCTTAGCGTCAAAGAATCAGATAAAAAGAGATGTTATAAAGCCAGGCAAAAGATCTGTGGATCCGTGTAAAAACACGATCTGAGAACAAATTTTCATGAAGCTTTTCCAAATGTTACACTCCAGCTTGGGAGTGAAGAATTGGTATCCGAGGGACACGGGGGCTGGGATCAGTGCCCTACAATAAAACATAAAATAATTTCTTTCCTTCAATGGATTTGTTTTGCCCCTGACCTAATTTCTATGCTAATTTACAGGGCTTGTGATTACTTTATCCTCTCACAGCCCATACCTCTCCCTTCTTTCAAGTTTCTCAGGGTCTGACTCCAGGAAGTAAGGCACATGTGTCATCAATAAACTGCATTCACTTAACTGTTCATTATTCAGCGGCTGATCCACTTTGTGGATTTTCCACGCCTTTCATTTTGTCTCCTCCTCAATCCTACTACCTTTCTTTTGATGATTTCACTGCTCATTATCACCTCTACCAGAAGTGAGAAGAAAGAATGTGAAATTTAAATGAGTTGGAAATGACTTTCAAAATTTATTTTGAGGATCAGGAAAGAAAGTTGAAAATGTGAGCTAAAATTAGGCCTGGGGTTTCTGATGATTTGCCCAGCTATACATATCCCTGTTCAAGTGAGGCTAATTACGTCCTGAAAATAAAAGAACTATTCTACCCTACCTAACTGTTCTACTCTACTCTACCCTTCCTACTGGAATATGCAGAGAAAAAGGAGAAACATAAGATGTGTTTACACAGTTTTCTAAAACAAAAAGACCGTACTAGTTAGTATAGCCTAAAGTCACACATATTGCACAATTTAGTATTCAATGTTTTAGAATACAAGTTTGTATTATAGTAAATTATCTTAATTGTGTCCTTTTGTGCACGTAGTATAAATAGTATATTTACTTACTAAAGCAACTGTAAAGCTGTTTTAGCAAAAGAACCAATATGCTAATTTGCTATTAGCCTTACAATCTCTGAATTGTGTAGGGAAAGTGCAATGTAAGCTTTTTTCCAAGTTTGATATACTTGAATAACAATTTACCTAAATTACAGCCCCCCCCCCCAACACACACAACTTTCCCTCAGTTTCTCTCCCAGGGGTTTTAGTTATCCACGGGCAACTGGAGTCTAGAAGCAGATGACCCTCCTGACATATATCAGAAGGTCAATAGTAGCCTAATGTTAGTCACGTTGCCCGCCCGCTTCATTCCCCCCCACCTCATCTCATCATGTCTGCATTTTATCATCTCACACCATCACAAGAATGGTGAGTATACAGTACAGTAAGATGTTTTGAGAGAGCAAGGCCGCGTTCCCATAACTTTTATTACAGTATGTTGTTAAAATTGTTCTACTTTCTTGTTAGTTTTTGTTCATCTCTTCTTGTACCTAACTGATAAATTAAGCTTTCTCATAGTTATGTATGTATAGAAGAAACAGCCTTCAGTGCAACATGGGGTTTCAGGGCATCCCCTAAAGGTCTTGGAACATCTGCCCTACGAAAGAGGGGGAGCTCCTCCATGACTGTTTCTTAAGTATATTTGTAAATTGGAAAAATAAAATAATATAAAGTAACTAACTGGTACTTAGGGCAACTTTTAAGATCAAGGCTTTTGGAAGTCATAGATGATGAGAAAGCAACTGCTCTTTTTCTAAGTTATTCTCTAATATTAGAGCCAATCCCGAGGCCAAGATCTACTATTCCAAGAAATAGGAATACTTTTAAGATTTGAATTAGTTATGCAGCACTTCTCTTGCTCTCAACTAATATACAAAATGAGGGTTAATGAGGCGATCCATAAAACTACTTAGAACTTTTCAGGGCTTTCATGTACATACAATACATCTATACACATAATATATTCTCGGCCCACAAGTCATAAGAAGAATAAAGCTGGCCAAACACAGAGGAGGGTGTGTTTCTGTATATATACCTGTTTATGTGTAATTGACTAATGAAGTTTTTACTTCAAAAAGGCATCATATAGCAAATCTATGCCTCCAATGTTTCTCCTGCTACAGGTGAGTGATAAACATTTGTTGGCTTGAAATACATTTAAATGTATATAAGCCCTAGATCCATCCATTCAGGTGAGAAGACGGTGTTATGGTGTATGGAGTAGAAAGAACATGTGCTTTGGGGGCCACGGTTCAGGGCCAAAGATACTGACAAGCCTGCAATTTATAGCTGAGAAATTAAAATAATAATACTTACCTTATAAAACTGTTATGAAGAGTAAGCAAATAAACATGTAAAGCACCTAGTAGCATGTTCAAAACATAACTGATAATAAATGGTTGATTTTATTATTTTTTGAGTGTTGTATTAATTTTATAAATGTGATAATCTCTCAGTCTTGATTGTTGGATAAGAAAAAGAATGTGTGTGTATGCATTCGTTATGTATATGTATTATGTAATGTATATAAATATATAATGTGTATAAATATATAATTTATATTATAAAAGAATATGTTTTCGGAGCACGTGGGTGGCTCAGTGGGTTAAGCCTCTGCCTTCGGCTCAAGTTATGATCTCAGGGTCCTGGGATGGAGATTCGCATCAGGCTCTCTGCTCAGCAGGGAGTCTGCTTCACGCCTCTCTCTCTGCCTGCCTCTCTACCTACTTGTGATCTCTCTCTCTCTGTCAAATAAATAGATACAATTTTTTAAAAAAAGAATATATTAAAAAAATATGTTGTATATAAAACATTTAATTATGTATTTATTATTTTATATTATACTATATATTGTATTCCTAAATTTTATGATTTACACTTACATATATATAATATATATCCTAAATATACACACATACATGTGAGTCATCCAAAAGGATCATTAATTTCATATATTAACAAGTAAAAATGGAGTGATCTTAAAATAAGGTCATATGCTAAATTTATACTTATTTACACCTTTCAATTACTTAAAACATTTATAGAACTACAGTTCAAAATAAGTTTAGCTATCTGTGTATTCATATTGATTACATGAAACTTGTGGATACCATACTGTTACTGAAAAACTTTAAATGGCTCAGTTATAAAAGTTACCTGGAAAACACAGTACTTCAAATATTTTTAAAATTTTAGGGTATGTTTGATAAATGGACAAAGTTTGAAGATGGTATCCTGATGAACACTTATAAGCATGCTTATACTTTATAAAGAGGTAAGACTACAAGGAGAGGAAACTTGCAGTAAATGAAAATTATTATTAACTTTCGGTGATCTCAGGCAGTAAATACTTACCAAAGTAACCTGTGTATCATTATTTAGTGTCTATTAATGACAGATATTAGGTAAGCCACTTAATGCATATGAGTCCATGTAGTATGTAGGAGTGTACTTATAGGAAATTTGAAACAGAGAGGTGTGATTACTTACCTAAAGTCACACAGTATCCTAGGAGCAACCCAGGGAATGGAATCCAAATTTCCTGGTTCTGTTCAGTGTACCATCTATTGTATCAAATTGTTTTCCTTGTCTATAGAAAAAATAGGCTTGGGAGGCATATAATCTAACTATTCTTCTAGATCAATTTTTACAAAACACCTGGGAAGCAGGCCCAGAGCAATTGAGACATCTGACTAGTATGTAAGTATTATTTTCAAGGGAGGAATAGCACAGAAGCTCCCCAGATCATCTTTAGAAAGAAATATGTCACACCAGATGGTAGGTCACAGGGCTGCCATCCTCAGGCACAGGAGTTTGGGAATGTTTTCACTGTACCCAGAATGAAGGCACAAGAGAAGAAAGAAGAATATTTGGACTTTTATTTTTTCTGAGGCCTAATTACAGTGTAATCCTGCATGAAACCTCTGCTTAGATCTTCAAAAAGGAAAGAAGCTAACAAGTAGCTCAGTTAAGAGTTTGGATTGCGACATGAAGCTTTTTTACCTCAAATCATGCCAAGCTCTTCCAATTTTGATGACAAACTTCCATCCAGGGACTTTGCAATCACAGTGCCAGGGGAGTTATTATTGTCACTGTAAACGTTATCTCCAGAATGTTGAACTACTGTGCTTCAACTTACATTATAGTTAATATGGTCATGCTTTCTAGAAAGACTCTAGAAAAAATTATTGCTAAATCTATGTATTCTAGAATATATAGATTAGATTTCTTGCCTACATAATGAAGGGAAGGAGAAGTACTAACCTTTTCCATAGAGATCAGCTGGATGATATGGTCAGAACACCAAAACTCCACTGGGGTGTGGTTTGGGGGACACTTGAAAATGGTGCATCTGTGCCGAAAGTATCCACTGCAAAGTAGAGAAAGAAAGAGCTTATGAGTCCAGGGGAAACCAAAGATAGTCAACAAAATAATTACAAAGAGGTGATGTCACTTCAACTGGATTATCTTCATAAATGACAGCTCTAGTGTACTGTCATTGTAAACAAAGAACAAATTAAGTTAAGAGAGTCCTATATTTCCACCAAAATAAAAGGTGAGTGATTTTAACCTTTAACCCCTATGAGAGAGGGCGTCAACTGTGAGGGGGATACACAGTCTATCACGGTTGCTTTCTGGGTAGACATAAAAGTTATTCAGACTGGGGGGGGGGGGTCCAGCCTGCATGTACTCTCACTGCCGATGTTTTTGCCTGCTTCTGTCCATGTATCCCAAACTTCCAGAAGCTATGGGTATTGTGCGAAGACATAAACACATTTCAGAAGCAGCTTGGTACTGATTAAGAGTCAGACGTGTCTCAACTACAGATCCCTCAGTAAATATTTACCAATTATGGTAAAAGTTCATCTGTAGGGCAGAATTAGCAGCTGAAGAAAAGACATATCCTAATTCCCTGACTGTGCTTTGTTTATCAGCAGTATAATGGCTTCACACCCACGTGTACATGTTCCTCTGCGTGTTCACCTCTTCATCAGAACTCCGATTTCATTCTAAAGAGCTTAAAGGAGCTAAGTTTATAAATCAGATCCATATCATACGCCAGATATATACCACAGGGAATTTTGTGTACTCCATGTATGGTCCCATTTGCACAGTAAGTAACTGTTCCACACACCAGGTGTTTTGATGTAGTGTGTTGTCAATATTTAGGACTCCATGTCTCTACAATTAGTAGAAATGAAGAGAAAATAGGAAGGAGCAAAACAATTAGTTCAGCCAACCAATTTAGATTCTAGTCAGTATAGGGCAGAATAGGAACATTAAGGTGGTTCTTATGGAAAGCACAGGATGTCAGATCTTTCTGTGACCCAAGAGGAAGATTTTTCTATTAGGGCTCAGTCACTAAATATGCAGTGGGGAGGACTTTATGCTCAGGGCAGTGCAGAGTCTATCTGGAAACCCAGTGATGAAGAGAAATATCTACTCAGGGAAAGGCCCGTGGTCTTTTCCGTTATTTCTACAGCACCCTGAAGATCAAAAAGCGTTTCACAGACTTATAGCATTGGATTCTCTCACCAGCCCTGATTCTATAAATGAAGATACAGGTCACATGACTATTTAGTGTGAGAATCAGAGGAAATATCCAAGCATTTTTGCACCACATCCCTCCAGGACTCCTTTCTAGAGGAAAGCTTTCCAGTAAGCATTCCAAGAGAAAGAAAAAAAGCGACCTTTTGAAAAGTAACCATTTTTTTTTTTAACCTAAGCTTCAGTGAGTGAAAAAAGAAAATGCCCCCCTTTGAGAATTACGTTAAAATTGCCCACAGGCAGAACTACTTGTGTTAGTTACCACACAATTGTTTCCACTTTCCCCCTGGGCTCTTTCCCTTGGCCAGAAGCCACAACTGCCTCTTAAGTAAGACCACAGGGCAGACACCCAGAGACCCTTGCGCTTACAACTAGGAACCTAGCAGAAGCCTGCCACCACCAACAGCGAAGATTCAAAAATTAGAGCATGTCAGAACCCTCACCGAATTCATCTATTTGCTCTCCCGGCTCAAACCACCTTAAAAAGAGTTTGAAGTTCCTTCCCTCCGCAGAGAAGAGTGGATTTCCTTTCTCTGTGCACACACTGCTGGAAGCAAGTCTCTCCGAAGCACTGGTGGTAAAAGCAAGCGTTTGGGGATCGCGCCTGTGGCTGCCCTGTAGCGCCGACCTCCTCTCCCTCTCTATTCAGATATACGTGCAGGCTTATTTATTTATTCTAATCTCCCTCCCGCGCTCGCAACCTGTGGACTGGAGTTCAGACTGGTGCGGCGAGGAGGGAGGCTGGTGGGCACGCGCTCCAGTGCCCGACCGGGTGGCACCTCGTCGCAGTCTTCAGAGGCAAGTCCCCCGCTCCGGCTCCTCTGGCGGGGTCTGGACTTAGCTGCGTCCGGAGAAGGAAACCATGACCGTGCCCTTCTGCCCCGCGCCTTGCTGCCCCCCGCCATTAGCTCGCGTCCTTAATTGACGAGCCAGTGACTATTGGCTGAAGTTCCCCCAGCGATTTGCATGAACAGAGAGGGAGTGTCTTCTGCCGCCCTCCCGACAGGAGCGCGCTGACTGCAGCCTCCCCGGGAATGCGCGGCCGAGGGAATGCGCGCAGCTCGCGGGCCCTGGCAGTGAGCTGGCGCCCGGCGATCTGGCACCCGCGCCTGGATATGGGGCGTCTCAGTCGTCCCAGGAGCAGCACCAGCCACAGAAACCTGCCGGTAAGGCTTGGGGTCCGGGAGTCCTGCAGCCCCGACAAGTTGCAGTCCGGTGAGGCAGTTCCTACTCTTGATGGGTTTTCAAACCTTTCCCTTAATCCAAACTTTACGGGAAGGTTGAGGGGGAGGGGAAGGGAGTTTAGCATAAGGTGTCTTCCTTTTAGCAAGAAATAGGCACGTCTTCTGGTCGGGAAAGTAAGTTTCTGAAATAGGAATGTAGGCAGATGGGGGGGGGGGCTCGATCCGCTTGAGATACTGGGGTGCGGAGATTTCTCTGCTGCTGTCGGCACCTGCTAGGACTGTCCGCTGTAATTGGCAAATTGTTTTTGCATAAGCATTTTCTGCGTTTACTTCTTTTTCCTTAGGGGAGGGAGACTAGGGAGGGCTTGTTAGGAGGTGGAGATTCAGATCCTTTCGATTTGACCCTGGATGAGAGCTAAAATGAAAATTACTTCTCTGACCTAAAGTGTTTATTTAATGGGGGGGGGGGGCGCTAGATCCGAAGAGAAAGTGTCACTGTGTTTTTGCACATAATAATTATTATTGATATTGTTGGTGGTGGTGTTCTCATAATAAGGGATGTGACACATTTCGCGTTCCGGAGACCTTAGTGGTAGAAACATTTCAATGGGAAATAAATGATGAATTGCCCATCATCGCTCAGTCCTCTTTCCACTACCAACCTCTCTCCATAACCTACACGGGTGGTTTCCCTGCGGCGTTGCGCAGTCCCTGAGTTGAGTGCTCTCCACTCTGGCGTGTGTTTCCAGGAATGTTTTATGGCTGGGGATTCCGATTATTAATTGAATAAGGGCGCCGTTGGGGAGCTGGGGAAAAGAGGGGGAGGTAGATAGTGAACAGAAAAAATTAAGTTTTGGCGACAGTGTTGCTCCATAGATCTCTTCTTTGCAGCAAGTTTTCCTCTTCATCCCTCTCCGACTGGAGGGTTTGCCTTTGGTAATGGGGATGGGGGCAAATATGACCTTGTGGCCCTGATTTCTGACTCCAGTCTCCGTGTTTCCGCGTGTGTGTAACGAGCCTTCTCCCCTCCCCCTCCCCTTTCAGCATTTGTTTCTGTTTTTCCTCTTCGTGGGACCCTTCAACTGCCTCGCGAGTTACAGCCGGGCCACGGAGCTTCTGTACAGCCTGAACGAGGGACTGCCCGCGGGGGTGCTCATCGGCAGCCTGGCGGAGGACCTGCGGCTGGTGCCCGGCGCTGCCGGGAGGCAGGACCAGCTGTCGCAGCTGCCGGAGCGCCCCGTGGCTGAGCGGAACCCCCCTCTCTCCTTCAGCCTGGCTTCCCGGGGACTGAGTGGTCAGTACGTGACCCTAGACAACCGCTCCGGGGAGCTGCACACTTCGGCCCAGGAGATCGACAGGGAGGCCCTGTGTCTTGAAGGAGGTGGAGGAGCAGCCTGGGGCGGCAGTATTTCCATCTCCTCCTCCCCTTCCTCTGACTCTTGTCTTTTGCTTTTGGATGTGCTGGTCCTGCCTCAGGAATACTTTAGGTTTGTGAAGGTGAAAATCGCTATCCGGGACATCAATGACAATGCCCCACAGTTCCCCGTTTCCCAAATCTCGGTTTGGGTTCCAGAAAATGCACCTATAAACACTCGGCTCGCCATAGAGCATCCTGCCATGGACCCAGATGTAGGCACGAACGGAGTGCAGACATACCGCTTACTGGACTACCACCGCATGTTCACGCTGGATGTGGAGGAGAATGAGAATGGGGAGCGCACCCCTTACCTAATTGTCATGGGACTGCTGGATAGGGAGACCCAGGACCAGTATGTGAGCATCATCATAGCAGAGGATGGCGGGTCTCCACCACTGCTGGGCAGCGCCACTCTCACCATCGGCATAACTGACATTAATGACAATTGCCCTCTCTTCACAGACTCACAGATCAATGTCACTGTGTTTGGGAATGCTACAGTGGGCACACCGGTTGCAGCTGTTCAGGCTGTGGATAGAGACTTGGGAACCAATGCTCAGATCACCTACGCTTATAGCCAGAAAGTTCCACAAGCATCCAAGGATTTATTCCATCTGGACGAAACTACCGGAGTCATTAAACTTTTCAGTAAGATTGGGGGAAGTGTTCTGCAAATGCACAAGCTCACCATCCTTGCTAATGGGCCAGGCTGCATCCCTGCTGTGACCACGGCACTGGTGACCATCATCAAAGTCATTTTCAGACCACCTGAAATTGTTCCTCGTTATATAGCCAATGAGGTAGATGGTATTGTTTACCTGAAAGAACTGGAGCCCATTAACACTCCAATTGCATTCTTCACCATAAGAGATCCAGAAGGTAAATACAAGGTGAACTGCTACCTGGACGGTGAAGGACCATTTAGGTTATCACCCTACAAACCATACAATAATGAATATTTGCTGGAAACCACAAAACTGATGGATTATGAGCTACAGCAGTTCTATGAAATAGCTGTGGTGGCCTGGAACTCAGAGGGATTTTCATGTCAAAAAAATTATTAAAGTGCAACTTTTAGATGACAATGACAATGCTCCTATTTTCCTGCAACCCTTGCTGGAACTAACGATTGAAGAAAATAATGCGCCCAATGCCTTTTTGACAAAGCTGTACGCGACGGATGCGGACAGTGGAGAGAGAGGCCAAGTTTCCTATTTCCTGGGACCTGATGCCCCCTCATATTTTTCCTTAGACAGTGTCACAGGAATTCTGACAGTTTCCACTCAGCTGGACCGAGAAGAGAAAGAAAGGTATAGGTACACAGTCAGAGCTGTTGACTCTGGGAAGCCACCCAGAGAATCAGTTGCCACTGTGGCTCTCACCGTGCTGGATAAAAATGACAACAGCCCCAGGTTCATCAACAAGGACTTCAGCTTTTTTGTGCCAGAAAACTTCCCAGGATATGGTGAAATTGGGGTAATTAGTGTCACAGATGCTGATGCTGGACGAAATGGTTGGGTAGCCCTCTCGGTGGTGAACCAGAGTGATATTTTTGTCATAGACACAGGAAAGGGCATGTTGAGAGCTAAAGTCTCTTTGGACAGAGAGCAGCAAAGCTCCTATACTTTGTGGGTCGAAGCTGTTGATGGGGGTGAGCCTGCCCTCTCTTCGACTGCAAAAATCACAATTCTCCTTCTAGATATCAATGACAACCCTCCTCTGGTTTTATTTCCTCAGTCCAACATGTCCTACCTGTTGGTACTGCCTTCTACTCTCCCCGGCTCCCCAGTTACAGAGGTCTATGCTGTTGACAAAGACACGGGCATGAACGCTGTCATAGCTTACAGCATCATAGGAAGAAGAGGTCCTAGGCCTGAGTCCTTTAGGATTGACCCTAAAACTGGCAATATTACTTTGGAAGAGGCATTGCTGCAGACAGACTATGGACTTCATCGTTTACTGGTGAAAGTGAGTGACCATGGTTACCCAGAACCTCTCCATTCCACAGTCATGGTGAACTTATTTGTCAATGACACCGTCAGTAATGAGAGCTACATTGAGAGTCTTCTAAGAAAGGAACCAGAAATCAACATAGAGGAGAAAGAACCACAGATCTCAATAGAACCAACTCATCGGAAAGTTGAGTCTGTGTCCTGTGTGCCCACTCTAGTTGCTCTCTCTGTAATAAGCTTGGGTTCTCTCACACTTGTAACAGGGATGGGCATATACATCTGCTTAAGGAGAGGGAAAAAGCATCACAGGGAAGATGAAAATTTGGAAGTACAAATTCCACTCAAAGGAAAAATTGACTTGCATATGAGAGAGAGGAAACCAATGGCTATTTCTAATATTTGATATTTCATTGTGGAATAGCACAGAGATGTAGCTGACTCTGGGTAGTTTCCATCACCTAAACAAGAGTGTGTAGATGACAGTTCCAATGAAGGACGACTAATTTATAACTTGTACTATATTGTAAATAAGCTGTTTACAGGTTTTTAAACTTAAAATCAGAAGTTATAAAATGTGTACAGCATTTTTTAATGAAAATTAGTACTAACAGCTATAGAACTGTTATAAAAAAGCTTGGACATGGTTTGCAGCTTTCATTCACCAAGCAGAATGATAGAACCTGAGAATAAGGTAAGAAAATGGTACATTGCATCTTTTTTGTCTAAAAAGTCCTTTAACCACAAGAGGGCATCAGTTGCTCCTTTGCAGGGAACTGTTTTGCGGTATTGTACAGGACAGTTGTACATGAAATTAACGAAAGAGTATATTTTAAATATATTGTTTTTAACATTTAAGAGATATGAAATTGAAATAAATTGAATTTCACTGCACTTCAATGTATGATAAGAAAGAAAAGAAATGCATTTGTAAACAGAATGTTTATTACCTCACAAGTACATCATGTATAGTTTGAAAGAGAAGGTGTTACAAAGAAGCGCAATTTCTTTTTAGCAAGGGTGAAAACGTGGCCGTGTGTGTTAGAGTTGACCTGCTGAAGAATATTTCGCTCTCCATGTACTCAAATGGCTTTCTGTTCCCTTTACCACTGCGCTTGCTATTATTACAGGGGAAATGTGTATATTCTCCCTTACAGACATTGTAACTGGAAATTGTGTCCAAGGAAAACAGCCAGGAGCAAAGACCTGTTTCAATCCTTAGTTACTTCGTAGGTGTTTATGACATTTTGATGCTCTGACAACTTGTCGGTAGTACTTCATAGTTGGGTTAAATATTAGGTTTTTATGTGCTTGAATTCATTTATCACCTGAGAAAATAAAAATCATATTAAAGCGGAGTTATTCTAGAAGCTAGTGTACACTACCGGTTGTTTTAGTTGGGCCCTTTATATAAAAGTTATACTTATCTTTTTGTTGTTTGGGTTTGTTGGCTACCGTTTCTGGCTTCCTTTCTTTGGCTTTGGATTAGGTCCAAGAGTTTATTTGTAAGCCCAGCAGCAGATTTCTTTGATAACTTAGCTTTTACTGAATCCTTTGCAATGAAGCAAGCTGGTTCCTTAGTGATTGATCTCTTTTACTTCATTGTGTTGAGCTGGGAATTTTATTTTATATGAGAGCTATAGCAAAATATCTGTGTAAACAAGGAATGTGTTAGCTTAAGCTGGATCACTCTACTTTTTTGGCCTCATGTGTCTCTACTGTACCAAACGTGTTTATATGTCTGCAAATTAAAGGTATATATTTTCATAATTTCTTTCTCATTTTTACCATTTTATATTTGAACATGGGCTTGTTCTTTCACTGAAGTGCCTGCTACTGGCATTTGTTTGCTTTTAGAAGTAAATGTGGGAAAAGTAAATATGCTATTTGCTAAAGTTTATATTAAACTAATTCATTACTCAATTAAACATTGGGTAAATCATTGAATGTGTGTGCAGATATATATATAGATATATATCTAATATATTTATTATATGTAAATAATAGAGAGTATGCCTAGATGTTTGACAGTCATTTGGATGAAAATTTATTCCCATGCGTGTGCACATGCATATTAATTTTTGGCTTTGTATCAACTATACACATTCATTTTACTACATACTTCTGACAAATCTCTTGTTAGCTGTGTTACAATAGCTTTCAATATATTTTAAAACTACATTGCAAAAAAAAATTGAATACAAACACCCAGGACCTTTCAAATTTGTATTAACCCATTTTTCTTATTTTCTTCAGTTTGACAATTTGAATAAATAAGAAACTAAGATCATTTAGCCCTCAAAACTTTTCATTCATAATTAATGTATAGCAATGGAGGAAACCATACTCTAGTTATTTTCATATCTTCTTCTTTCTCTTTATAAAAGAAAGGAACTACATCTGAAATACGTAGCACCACAAATTTAAAAAACATCCTAAGGGCAGTGATTTCACCATGAGTATAAGTAACAAAATATTCTGTTTATTTCTAAATTTGAAGAAAGTTCATGTGTTTGGAGGTATAGGCTTCATCTCTAGCATGAGAAATGCCTGTAACATTAGTGAAAAGGCGTATTTCTGAACAACCTCTTGTGCCAGGATTTCCTTTCCAAAAACATCTCATTCACATTAAAAGCATTTATAACAAGGAAAGTTTAAGTAAATTAAGCTCAAAGATAAAAGCCCCTTTTTACTAACACCTTGTGCTAGAACAGTTGCCAAAATGTATGCTAATCATGTCAATGTTGTTAGTTGAGTTGGCACAAAAATAAATGTTCCATTCATTAAAAACCCCAATAACCATTTAACAGTTTGAGAACCAGTGAATCCTCTTTGCCCAATTTAATGAAGAAGAGATTGCTCTGATCTTTGCACTGCCAAAGCCATTCTCATACTACAGAGAAAATTGTTCATTAATTTGAATTGGGAAATTTAAAAGCAACATAGCAATTTCAGCTACAGGGGAAAAAAACAATTTACGTTACTTGAGTCTTCAGAGTAGATTCCCTGACCCTATTAAAGAAAAAAAAAAAGTTGTCTTGGCAGTTATGCTTCTATCAATAATGGTTAAAAAGGAAAAAATATATATTCTTCTTTGAAAACAATTTTATGTAGTACAAGTGTAATGAAAATGACATTCAAATCCTTTGTGTTTTGGGGTGTTCTTCATGAATTTTATGAAAACAATGGAAATAATCTTGTTATGGAAAAATCACTGGCACAATATTAGGGGTGGTATAAAGTTGACTTGATTCCAGTAAGATACCTCATAAGGATTCCAATTTGTGCTCCCAGAAAATGTCTCAATTAACAATTATAAAAGGAGGAACTATGCAATCTTCTCCTGAGTCAATGGACACTCGTTCTAATCTCTTGTTGGAGAAGTGAAGAGTGTGGGGTCTTGAACTTTGACAGACCATGAAGAATGTAAGGGAAGACAGTATGGAACATATGGTGTTTTTCAACTCAACATTGGGCAATCTCAGTTCACAGGGGCCAGAGACAGATACCTGAGAATTTTCTCCCCTCTAAGGTAGATTGCTCACTTCAAAAAAAAACAGTCAATTGCTGCAAAATACCATTTGGCTGACTTGTGCAATCTCTGCTTACCCATGTGCTTTCACAGTATGAATTATAAATAAATCTTTATTAAAATGTAGAAATGACAGTCATACAAATAGACTCAAAGCAAGAAAAAAATTTTGAAAATTGATAATTTCTCAAAAAAAGAAGACTCCTATAATGTCTTTTATAGTTGTCTTTATATCTGATAAGAAAAGATCATATTTATTTTTCAGATCAATATATACATACATGCATACAGTCTAAAATAATTTTTAAATGTCATTGTACATAACTGCTTTTAAAATAGTAGCATTTTTTTTTCTCTGATAAACCCCTAAATTGGGAATGTATTCCTTTAAGGGTATTGAACAAAATTGGATGAACTTTAAGCCTTAAACCCACTAGTGTCAAGAATTTAAATACTGGGATCATTAAAACAAACAAACATTCATTCATTCATTCCATTCGTATTTATTTTAGTACTCTTAATTACCAGGGATTTAACTGAGAGCAAGACAGAGTATTTGACTCTTGATGACTTTATTTTTTTCAAAGATTTTATTTATTTATTTGACAGAGAGAGTATATAGCAAGAGAGGGAACACAAGTAGGGGAAGTGGGAGAGGGAGAAGCAGGCTTCCCGCTGAGCAAGGAGCCTGATGTGGGGCTCAATCCCAGGATGCTGGGATCATGACCTGAGCCAAAGACAGATGCTCAACCAATTGAGCCACCAAGGCACAACCCCCCCCCCCCAACCCCCATGACTTTAGATTATGGTGTAGAAGGCCAATAAGAAGACCTATCAATCTCAAAACACTGCATGGGGAAAATGCCTACTCCCAGGATGTCAAGAGAACAGGACCTAACCCAATCTTAGAAAGTATTGGAGAAAGCTTCCCAAAGGGGCCAATTTCTAACTGGGGCCCTCTCAAAGAATCATAATTGTGGCTGAGGGGATGCAGAGAATGAACAATGAGCTTGGAGCTGTAGGTGTACTTCAGATAATGAAGGGACTCATTGTCATACTTGGAGGTTCCAATTTTATCCCAGGGAATGTGTGTTTTAAAAAGATCATTTGGGGCATGTATGAAGCTTCTGTTGAAAAAGATTCTGGAGACCACAGCTGGTAGTAGTGATAATTCAAGGGAAAGGTTGGGCCTTAAACAAGGGAATATGAATGAGATATATTTCAGTATGGAATACAGCAGGTAAATAAGTTATAGCTGACAAAGCTATACACTAAAGCTATAAACTTGTGAGACCAATAGAAATTAAAAATCCACATGTGAGAAGCCAGAAAATTCACGATTTTCATAATTGGCTTTCGAGGCTATTTTACAAATTTGCTAAGGATAGGGAACTCATTTACTAAACATTAAATAAGCAATGAGAGCACTGGAGCCATAACCCTCTTTCTAATCTTGGGTTTTATGACACAGATGGAAATATAAAGGGCACTAATTTACCCAGTTTATTTCGTATTTATGACTGTCTATTCTATTCAATTTAACAAACATTATTGTGTGTCCATGTGGTAGATATTCCAACATGAAGTTGACCTCATGAAGAATATTTTGTCCATTTGCAATATTTTGCTTGTAGTTGCCCTAAAACATCTCCACAGGCAGAAGAGTCATACTAAAATTTTAAGAAAAAAGGCAACAAAATATCAAATGGACAAATCAATAAGATGCAAATATAATTTCAAATGTTGTGTGCATATCAAGAAACAGTGATATGTCTGTTGCAGGCAATTCTGAACAAGATCCAAGAACTAGGGGCAGGTGAAATGGGTAATTACAGTCAAGAAGTACATAGGTCTTGAGGTTTAACATCACTTTTGATGATGAAAGAAGTCATTTAACGTATCTTATATACCTCAGTTTATCCTGTGTGAATGAATAATTTACTAGTATCTAGTACTCACTGGTGGAAGTTTCCAATCTAGGCTAAATAAATGTATAGAAGATATAAAAACAGTATTGTATGCAGTCCTAGCTTCAAGAAAAGTTATTTGTCCTCTCTTTGAAAAAATTGCCCCTCCAAAGATCTCATCCACGTGGAAATGATGAATTTGTTCTATCTCCTCGTAACATTTTGCAAATCAAATAAGTTAATTCATGCAAAGTATTTCACACAAGTATAGTACTCCTATTACTATTGTTTTTGGAATTAACTAGCATGTCATGAAATTATCTTAGCAGTTTTTTACTCATTCTTCATTCAAATTCATTGAATCAATATCTTTATTACACAATAAAAATCCATAAAGTTGATGCTGTTTTACATTAAAGGCCCATATAGTCAAAGCAATCTAATGAGCTTATTCACTTCTTGAGTCCTTTGACTTTTTCCCTCCTTTTACAATGAATTCGTATGTCCTTTCTCATTTGGAAATCTCATGAGGGACAGGACTTTGATTTAACTTGTCAGACCACGATACTTTAGAGATAATGTAGTCCAACCCTCTCATTTTTTCAGTTGAACAAACTAAGCTATAGAATACCTAGGAAAAAACTTGACAATATAAGGGGTTAGAAGATAAAACAGGAATCATGAATGAAAAAAATATTCAAAATCTTACTAAAAACAAAATCCAACTTTTCCTTCAAATATTTCCCTTAAAACATATATTTCCTCTTATCTTCATAAGAAAGTTAACCAGTGTTATACTTACAAAGACAATAGCAAAAATTAACATAAAAAACCTCTGAGATGAAATCTCAGCTAAAAATGAGGTCAATCAAAACTAATTTATTCATTTGAATTATTGAGATTCATGTATTTTCCCTGCATGCACTGGGAGAAAAAAACCCACAATTTCAAAGATAAAGCTTAAAGGTAAAGAAAAAGATAACTTATTATTTTATTATTCTCTTATATTAAAAACAAAAATATAGAAAATATACAATTAGGTATTTTTTTTATTTTATAATTTTTTAAAGATTTTATTTATTTGAGAGAGAGAAAATGAGTGAGAGAGCGAGCACGGGATGTGGGGGCAGAGGGAGAAGCAGACTCCCCGCTGAGCAGGGAGCCTAATAGATGCTGAGCTCTGATCCCAGAATCCTATAAGCCAAAGGCAGATGCTTAACTGACTGAGCCACCCAGGTGCCTCTACAATTTGACAGATATGGTAATTGCAAGAAAATAGTAAGAAAACATAAAACTTTAAAAGATTAGAGAATAGGGGAGAATAATCAAGGACAATTTTATGAACCCTACAGAAATACAGAAGGAATAAACTTGATTTAAAATGTAGGAATAACTATTTACTTGTGCAAAATTCATGTTTATATTATAGAAAATATAAGTCCAAGTGTGGATGAAAGGATGTGATTGATTTGACAGTGAATTGCGTCACCTTTGTGGCTCAGTCAGTTAAGCATCGGACTCTTGATTTTGGCTCAGGTCATGCTCTCAGGGATGTGAGATCAAGCCCCACACTGGTCTCTGCACTGGGCATGGAGCCTGCTTGGGATTCTCTCTCTCTTTCTCCCCCTTTCTAGAAAATAAAAAGCAAAAACAACAACAACAACAACAACAAAAAACCCCCTCCAAAACAAAAAACAACAACAAAAACACCAGAAAGAAAATACAGATGACCAGGCTTACCTATTTTGTAAGGTAAATGAAGATAAGCTCAGAATGACTGAATGTTAGGAACTCACTAAATCACAAACTTCACTACCTCAAAGGAACTTTGGATTATTGTCCTTCTTACAGATTTGGGTACAATATCCTGAATCCTCAACAAAGTTAAAAACTATTATCATTAACTATTTATTTACTAAACACCTTTGCTAAACATATCGGCCAATGCTTATTACAAGCAAGATATTGTGCTAGTCACAAGGTAAGTCTTCTTCCATCCCCAAAAAGGTTACTCCCCAGCTGGGGAAAACCTAATGGGAACTACTCAAATATAGAAATGAGTATGTTGCTTCCTCTATCAGCTCATCACCTATGCCTCTCACCTGCGTACCTCTACCAGAGAGACAAAGGTCATGACAGCAAATCAGGGTGTTACCCAGAGATATGCAGTATATCAATAGCTAATAAGAAGAATATAAAAATTATTGGGGGAATATTATCTTTGTAATGTAAATGAATTAATGAATAGAAATTGTTCTCTGTGGGTAGAATGGGTAAATTTAAAGAATTTTATAACATATTTCTTTCATTCAATTTGAAAATTGGAATTCCCTATAACTCTCAAAGGAAACTTTCACTTAAAAAATTAAAGAAATAAATGCAATAGAAAAATAAAAAAGAAAGAAATGCAACAGGCACTGTAAACCAGTTACTCCCCCTAGAAAGATCATAAATTTTAGATTTCAGAATAATTAAAATGTAACTATGATATTCATTGACTCTACATATGTACAAGCAACCTGCCACACTATGTTTCACAAATAGCACTGATTTCTATTTTGCAAATACACTTTAAATCATTTCAAATTCATAGTTTTGTGTTAATAAGTTTTCTTAAGGTGCTTTCTTGGCAATGTGAAGCTTTGATTTAATAGGAATATAAAATGCACACTGGGAATTGTTATGTAAATCTTTCACATATTACTATGTAACACTATTTTTTTTTCAAAGTTATGAGATCTGGTGAAATGTATGATGAGAGAACATTTTAATGTTAATATATAAAAATTACTGCATACACATTTTGAATTCTCCATCTTATTATGAAGAAAAAATACTCCAGAGAAGGAAACTCTAGAAAATTCATGGGAAAAAATTATATTTTAAAGGTACAGTGGGATGGGCAGAGAAAGAAAAATTTAAGTGAATAATAATTTTAAAATTCTAAAAAAAATTAAATTATATTAAAGTTTTTTTTTTCTCTTTTGAAAAGCAGCATTCACCGTCCTCCTCACCATACTCCCCACACCCCTGACTGCCTTATTAATTTGGGAAATCAGTTTCCTTCACATTTTATAGTTAAATTATAAGATCCTAAACGTTTTCAGAGTCTAAATGAATGTGAGTAATGCTAACCATAAAACAGGTGCTAAAAAAACACTATTGCTTTGAGACAGCTTTCAATTTATGATCCTTCATTTTTTGACAGTAAAAATTCCATTTTATTTACAGGATTTTTTTTTTTTTTTTTTTTTTTTTTTGTAAATAGCAGTTAACATTCACTGCAAGGAGAGGGATTTCAATAACAGGTATTTAGCTTATCTTTAAAATACTTACACTGAATCATCTGAGCATTCAAATTTAGCAAAGCCAACTGTCCTGCCTATGTCTGATTTCTCCATCTAGTCCACAAAAGACTTTATCCTTCAAAAAGCACTATAGAACCTACCATTTTCCCCATCTCATTTATGAATGTGGTTAGCAATTTAAAGCACAGATTTCTGTGAAGAATAACTAAGTATAAGTTGCCTTGTAAGATTCTTTGAAATAAGACATTGAATACAACTTAAGTGGGTCGAATTCATTTCTTTTTTGTGCTTTATGCCTGACTCAGGACACACAGTTTGAAGTGCCATGTTATATCAGTATTCTCTGTCAAACCATTGGGTGGTGATTGTCAATTAACTCAACTGGAGATGATTTCTAAAAGACCTTAGTGGTGAAGGTACATATTAGAAAAGACAGGTAAGGGGCGCCTGGGTGGCTCAGTGGGTTAAAGCCTCTGCTTTCAGCTCAGGTCATGATCCCGGGGTCCTGGGATTGAGCCCCACATTGGGCTCTCTGCTCAGCAGGGAGTCTGTTTTCCTCCCTCTCTCTCTGCCTGCCTCTCTGCCTACTTGTGATCTCTGTCAAATAAATTTAAAAAAAAAAAAAGAAAGAAAAAGAAAAGACAGGTAAAATATCTAGGAAAACTTATAAAATATCTGTCTCATTGAACTAGGAGGAAACTTCAGACAGCAATGTTTTCTTCACCTTTGAGCTTCCTTGATCATACTCAACCATTCTGTCAGTGTTTCCTAACGGAAGCTCAACATTCTCAGAATCCCTCTGTTAGTCTATCTGGAAGAAGAATGATGCCCCAAAGATACCATGCCTTCTTTGTGCGTGGGATCTATGGATATGTTCTTTAACACGGCAAAAGGGGGCTCACAAATGTAATTGACATTATGGATCTTAGAACTGGGGGGATAGACCGACTTAAGGAAATAAGACTCCTAAGTCACAGTCAACGAGATCACGGGGAGGGGCTTCAGCCCTGTAACCACATGGAACTGAATTCACAAACAACCTGACTGAGCTTGGAAGTGGACATCTGAGGAGCTTCCAGAAAGCCACAGAGCCCTGCTGACACCTCCATGTCTGCATTACAAAGCACCACACAGAGGACTGATTGAGTCACTCTGTATTGGGACTTCTGACTAGAGGAAGGGGAGTTAATAAATGGGTGTTACTCCAAGCTGTTAATTTGGTGGTAATTTGTTAAAGCAGTAATAGAAACTATGACAGTATCCTGAAAAACATATTACAGATCCACTAAGGGCATGAATCTTAGTTTAGCTGAATGATTATAACAAAATCTGGTTGTATTTTGGGCAATTTTTACAACAGATGTTTGAATTTTTCTTTACAGGAGTGTTAAGTACATACCTAATTGTGCTTTCCCAAGTAAAGAAAAAAAAAATCAATATAAATATATATGGAAAATAAAATCATGTGTTACAAACGTACAGTGTTCTAGTCAGCGAATCCCTGCCAGTTAGATTCTGTGTTCATTTTACTTTTACTAAGTCACAGAAATAAACAGAAAACCAGAGGTATTTTTATTACCATAAAGGATTTTCTCGGTTGACTAGAGCTGGAATGAACAGTGCTGAATTGTTGAATTCATCTCAGACCCAGTTTGGGATGAGATGAATTGAATGGCTGATATTTGTCACTGAGATACACTGTGGGTGGATGTGTTATGATTGCATATGTAAAAGGTTGCTCTGATTTAAAAAAAAAAAAAGATGCATGTTAAAATGTATCTTTCTTTTGTTATTGCAGAAAAAAGAGCCTTCCTAATGGATGAGTCTCTCTAATCGATGGATCGTTTGAAGTGATTTGGAATCTTTAATTCTTTGAAAACAAGCACTTTGGGAGTTTTTTTTTTTTTTTAAATACATTCTTATTCTCCTTTTCTACCAACTTGACTTCCTATTCAAAAGCTGTTTACCTCTATACAATAAATTCACAGAAGATGAAGTTCATTAGAATCATTGATTAAGTATGCACGGACTTTTATTGAACATTATTATTGGCATAGCCAATATGTAATAGTCCAATAGAATTTTATTATAGAATACATTTTGTACTGGTAGAATAATATCATTTTGCAAGAACTGTCAAATATTTTGGATTCCTATCAGGACTCCTATGACTGAAAGGTTAAAATTCAAAGTCACGTTATTCCTCATTTGGCAAAAAGGTCCCTTTCTTAAACATATACATTTCTCTTCCATTTTGTATGTCAGCCATTTTTTATGAGAGTAGGATTTTTGTTCTAAATTCTAATCTAAGAAAAAAATTGGGAACACTAGTTCAAGTGTGTTTGAAATTCAAACATTAAAAAATTTTAAAATAAAAACATATTCCAAGAATAGAATTTTCACGTAGTTAAGGAAAAAAAAAATTAAGGAGAAAGAATTGGAGAGACAAGGGATCTTATGTGATAAGCTAGAAGACATTTTTATAAGAAATTGGGGTGATCACTCTTGGGGCCAAATAACTCATTTCTAGAAGTTGCTCGATTCTAAGCTCTACTTCTACAAAAGGTACAGGTCTTTTCTACCATCAGCTGTCTAACCACCCACTAGGTTGTGGAACAATTTGTAGTCAGGTTATTAACTTATAAAATACAATTAGAATAGGCAGAAACTACAGAACTGAAGTTCATGTAGGTGAAAAGCCTGGTCTTCTCTTCTCTTCTGGAGACTTGGCCATTGGGTAAACATCAGTAAGCAAACCATGTGTCCTGAACACCTTCAAGGAGATCAGCACCTGCAGATCTAGGTCCTAGCAGTTCCTGCTCAGGCTTGGGTGCGGAATCTCTTCCCTGAAAGCTTTCCCCTAAGTTGTCCTTGTCAGAGAATGCTGATATGCCTCCACTGTCCTGAATGGGTTGTGAAGTAACCACTGCCCAGTAAAGGGCTAGTGGCTAGCTCCAGAGATCTTCCAGCCCTGATAAGGTGAGAATTATTGATTAGAGCCTTGACCCTCAGTGTGTGCAGCTCAGACCAGCAGTAAAAACATCTGGCTAGTCCTGGGGCATGAAGAACCTAGGCCCACCCAGGCTCTATGAAACCAGAATCTGTATTTAATAAGATCCCCAGTTGATTTGCATGTACATGAAAGGTTGATAAAAATGGGTTTGGATCATTGGCTCTCAAGCTTGCCTGCATGCTGAAATAACCCAGGGAGTTAAAACAAAGATACAACAACAACAACAACAAAACAGCAACCTGATACCTGGGTCTCACCCACCAACTTTCTGATTGAATGGGTTTGGGGTATAGGATAGGAATCAAGATTTTTTTAAAGGTCTCTAGGTGACCTGAATGTGAAACAAAGTTTGAGAATCACCAGGTGTGAGTCCCGTGATTCCTGTAATTTGCCAATTTTATTTGAACTCTACTATTCAGCCTATTTGGGATTTACTTCATCACTGGCATCCTCTCCGAAGCTGCTATTAAAAAAAGATGCAATTTCCAACACTCCCTAAAGACTGAACCTATAAATTTGCGTGAATCAGGTCTTTTTGTTTTGTTTTGTTTTTTTCTTCCCTCATCAGAATGTTGTCATCATCATCATCAAAAGCAGGCAAAGTAGCTAGAATGGTAACTCATATGTCTGGAGATTTTGGTCTAGGACAGTTACTAGAATGTAAACCTGATGCGCATAGCAACTTTGTCTTAAAAATAAAAAGCTGTCATTCTAGGACCTAAATAATGTCTTCTACCCCACGAGAGAGTTACACAAATATTTGTGGAAAGAATGAAAGCAAGAATGGCAGGCGGTCCTTACACATAAATTGGAATAATTATGGACTTCAGAAGAAAACTGTCATATCTTGACTTTAAAAGGCAACTGAGCAGAGGCTTGGAGTTAAGCCTGGGAGTGCATACACAGATCGTATGTTCCGGCTCATGCAAAAGCGAGGGAGTGGGTAACAGAAGTCTCACATATGGCCACTGGGGCAACGAAAGAAATGTAGTTATTCAGGAGGCTGTCTTTTCTAGGATCCCATTTCAACTACCAATATGAGAGGTATTTAGTAAGGAAGAAGAGTAAGAGAAAAATATAGAAAATCTATTTTAAGCATGAAAATCTGAGGGCGACCAAACCAGAATTACTATCAATTTTAATTATTAGGAATGAAGGAGGTGCTGATGACAAGCTCCCTATTCATCCTCTTGTTTTGTATGACTGGAAAGAAATAGAAAAATACTGTCAAGCTCCAGAAAGTAAATAAGGACCAGCAGCATTTGACAAGGTACAGAAAATAAGCATTTACTAATCCTGGATCTTCCAACTATCAGTGTTAAAACCTTAAGGACATTTTGTAAGTACCTATGAGCCCCACGGTCCTCAAAGCATCCACACAGGAAGATGCCTTTTGAGTTGTTCTGAAGACTGGAAATAATGCACGTAAGTGCAGAACACTAGATCTTGAACACAGTTCAAAAATTAGTTCCTTTTTTACTTCCCCTTGCCCACGCTGCCTTATTTAAAGTACTATACCTCAAGGGTATAGAAATTTCCAAGGCCAATTTTTTGTATCCTCAGGGCTTAGCCCTAAATATCTGATGAAATGGACAAATAATTTTAAAAAGTGGTGTGTTTCATTCTGAGTTTCAGTTGCTTTGAATGGGGGGCGGGTGGGAAGGAAGCCCATGGAGATATGTGAAAAGTAATTCATAAATTAATTTACTAAGAACTCTCATTAAGCATCTAAGATGTGGCACGTACAGAGATATTATCCAAACATGCTATCAGAGCTCTTCTTTGGAGCTCAGAGTTTAGTTAAGGACATTGAAAAATAAAATTGCAATTTAATGAGATAAATGTCTTAATAGGGAATGCATAAAAGCCAGGAGAATCAATTGAAGCATTTGGCCTACAGTATTTTGTATGCAGCTGGTTTCAGTTTCAAAATTATTAATAATCTCCAGGCTGAATACATTTTCAGCGAGTGTCCATGTACATTGTTATAGCAGAACAAGCAGGAAAGGCAAGCTGAAAGATTTGGGGAGTTGGCTAGAGAGGCATCATCTGCTTCTTAGTTTACAAGACTTTTCTTTCTTTTTCCTGCCTCCTGCTTCCTAATTACATCCAAATGGTTCTCTCATTTGTTTTCCTGGCCCTTCCATCTGAGACATGGTGCCAGTAATATATGCCATCTTCATTTGGCTCCTTTCTCTCTAATCTGCGCTGCTAACCTATTGTTTTTGTAAAAATGTTGGATTTGTCAATTCCTTCTCACACCTGTCATACTGCTTTAGGTAGACACACTGACATATTTATGATGAAAAATTAAGTCACCAGATAGTAAATGTGCTAAGACAACCATCTCTTTCACCCTTTACCAACCAAACCATAAATGGACACACTAAGATAACTACAGACAGATCCTGCTTTGTGAAAATACACATAGAGAAATTCTCTTCTAACATAATTGCATTAGCATATTGACAATTACAAAGCTACATAATTTCAAGGAGTCTGTGCTGCTGGAAAATTTAAATAAGTAGATTGCGGATGCACGTAAAAACTGGGAATTGTTTTCTGGAAGTCTATTGGCCAAATTGTTTTCTGGAAGGCAAATTGGCTAATGTATTAGAATACATTCTAATAATTTAGAATGTATGCATACATTCTAAATTGTGCATTATCTTCCCCTTTGCACTTCGCTTCTAAAAAGATAACCAAAGAAAATAGCTTCAAACTTGCGTGTATGACCATATTTTTTATCACAGAGTTTAACAGTGATGAAAATACCCTATATTTACATCAATATATAATTGGTTAGATTATGACATAAACATTGTAAAGACAATAATTGTCTGAATTGTCACAAATGCCATAACAATTTTTTGTCTTCCTATGTTATCTGTAAAATTATTAGAGTCATCTTGTTTTTCTCACACATGAATTTATCACACTCCTGACAATGATTCCCCATTCATCTAGAACAGAATTTCTTAATCTGGTATGTGTATAACTGAAATATGTGTAGACAATAAAAAATAAGGTGGGACAGGCCAGTAGGGGACACATTATCAAGCAATCTGCATTCACGCACAGGATAGTAGTCATAAAATGAATCCATACTTTGTGACCCAGGAATATGGGAATATGGCACTGCTGGTAGCTATTTTGATTTCTCTGTAAGAACCTATGTGAGGATCAGGCTAACACAGAAGGGAAAAGAGGGAGAGGGAGGGGAGAAAGGAAAGGGAGAGAAAGACAGGAGAGGGAAACAGAACAAAGAACTGATGGCATCTTTTAAGTCCTCCCATCCATCTGTGCTTGAAACCAGCCACTCTGGAGACTTTCCAGTGTGTGAACAATAAACCCACTCTGCTGATTTTAGTCCTCCAAACTATTTTGAATTGTCACCCTGGTAATTATATTTTTTAAAGCCTTGACTAATAATTTATTGGGACAACTAGTTGTAGTTGTGTTCTCTAAACACATCAGGATATCTATGTTTCTGCATTTTGTACATGCTGGTCCCTCTGCTTAGATGCCTTTCCTCTTTATCCATCTGAAAAACATCTGCAATCCATTAAGTCTTAGCTCAAGTGCAATTTCTTTAGACAAGACTACTCTGGAGAGCTTACTTTCTTCTGCTTCTCAGGGCCTTTCACACAGACCAATGCCATAGTGATGCACTGAAAATTCTTGTGGGTTGTATCTATTCTTCTGAATGATTTTCTTATCACCAAAATATAAGTTTCTCCATGGAAAGAGATTTATAAAGAAAAAGAGAAAAGATTGGAATTGCTTCCCCCATCAGATTAGAAATCCTTTCAAAATTGTTTTTTTAAGCCCAAACTAGTTTTCTCACAATGGGTGAGATTTTACTCTTTCACTGTTCTGGGTTGTTTTTTTTTTTTTAGATTTTTTGCTTGAGTCAATTTACATTACTTAGTCTGTCTCTAACATGTTCAGTGTCTTTATGTTTGCTCAGAAATTCATGAGGCAAAACTATTTTCATTAGCTTCCCCTTTTCCCAGAAATTTCTGGGTCATCTAAATTATTAATAACTTCAGATGCTGTGGCATCTGCTATCAATGTAGGCCATGGAAATATAGGATAGTAAGTAAAAAATAAATTGTAAATATCCATGGAATAATGAATATGAGAATATAATTGATTCACCTTATTTTATTATCACAAAATAGAGGATCGTGAATCAGAATCCCTTGATTCAAGCTCAACTTTTGCCAGCTGTAGTTATGTTTGTGATGTTGACCAAATTAGAGTTCAGAGTGTCAGTTTCTTATTCAGAAAATGTAGATAATACTATGAGATTGAAATAATACTAAAAGAACATCAGGCAGGTGAAAATAATTTGTATATTTTAAAATGCTAGATTTGATTTAGCAGCAAAGAGGTCACTGTGGCCTTGACAAGAGGAGTTTCGGTGCATGGTGTGAGGGAAGGCAAAACTGCAGTAGAATTCAGAGTCGTCAAAAAATAGGAACAGACAAATCCCTTTTGGAAATGTGGCTTTGAGAGAGAGGGAGGAAATATGAGGCAAAGTTGAAGAGTGGTATATGGTTGAAGGAATTTTTCTTTCTTCCTGTCTCCTGGAAAAATATTGGATGCAGTGGAATTAATATGAAGGGAGATAAAGAAGGAGAAAATAAAGAAGAATCAATAGCTCAGGTTGAAGATAATTCAGGCACAGAGCATGTTATCCAAAGAAGAGGTAAAGGTCAGAGATGGATGATATTATAGAATAGGTGAAATTATAAGTTGGTTGAAGGAACTTAAAGGAGTAATTACCTATTCTCTCTGTGAGGGACAAAGAAGTAGAAAGATGAAATCATCTGTTGAGAATTAAGGGGAGATGGTAGAGCTAGAAATTTGTGGAGAGTGGAGGATGTTTGAAATAACTGCTTTTGGAAAAGGAAAAGGAGCTAATTATGGAAAAGGACAGTGATGGATGCTTTAAACATGAATTGGCATGATTTTGTGATCTTCTATATCACTCTTCATGCACACAGATGCCAGCAGGGAGAAAAGGGACCTATGAATCTCAACCTAGATAGATTTTCTGAGACAGTAGTAATGAAAAGAAAATGGGGCAGAGGAGATGAAGATACTAGAAGATACTAGAGTGGTTGAAGTAGACATAACACTAAACTTGAGAAAGACAAACAATTCTGATGAGAGAGCTGAGTTGGAGAAAGCAGAGGACACCATAGGTTAGGAATACATAATCAGGTGGAGGAATTGAGTTATTTAAGTTAAGAGTAGGTTAGAAGGTTATGGTCAGACAAAACAATATATTTCTTATTTTAGAAGTGGACTCTTAATCTCACAAAACAAACTGAGGGTTGCTGGGGGGAGGGGGTTTGGGGAAGGGGGTGGGTGGTATTATGGACATTGGGGAGGGTATGTGCTTTGGTGAGTGCTGTGAAGTGTGTAAACCTGGTGATTCACAGACCTGTACCACTGGGGATAAAAATACATGTTTATAAAAAATAAAAAATTATATTAAAAAAAAAAAAGAACGAAAAAATAAATAAAAAAAAAAAAAAAAAAAAGAAGTGGAGCAGTTCTGGCCAAATGCCTGGTCCAAAGTGTGCCCGGGGGAGGGGGAGGGGAAGCAGAGGCTTACATCTTGTAGGTAAGAGGGTCACTGTATAGAAGGCAATGAAATACTACACTGGTGCCTAGATCAACTACCTGGATGATAAAGTAACCCAGAGAGTGTCAGGAGTTAAGGAAATAGGGATGACTGCAAGGAATATGCTATATCTTCTATGAATAAGTGGGAAAGACAATGAACTTTGGGGTTGGCAGTGACCAAGAAAATTATAGCAGAATATAAATGTATCCAGGGCGCCTGGGTGGCTCAGTGGGCTCAGGTCATGATCTCAGGGTCCTGAGATTGAGTCCCGCATCGGGGGGTCTCTGCTCAGCAGGGAGCCTGCTTCCTCCTCTCTCTCTGCCTGCTTCTCTGCCTACTTGTGATCTCTGTCTGTCAAATAAATAAATAAAGTCTTTAAAAAAAAAAGAATATAAATGTATCCTTCTAAAACACTGTTTGTGACATGAAACAGAAAGCTTTGGGTTTTTTCCCCCCACTGTTCCTTAGCATTTATTTATTTACTCACTGTACCCACAGAAAAATCACAGGTCTTATGACTTCTCTGATGAATCCTAAATTATTTTTTAATTAAAAATTTTTAAAAAACCCACCTTTTATCAACTCTAAATATCAAAACACTATTTCCACCCTAAATCCATTTTCATTCACCTTCTCATTCTCAAGATTTCTATACCCCTAAATTGAATGGCCATTTAAAGTAACGTGACTGGTTTTATTTAAATTATTTGAAAATTCTCACTTTTGTTATCACAGTTTGAAAAGTGATGTCAATTATATCTCATTAGATTAGTGTCCTCTTTAAAATTCCATCCTATAAATGCTCTCTATTTTTGTGTTTTTTAAAATGACTTACTTATTTTAGAGAGACAGAAGGAGAGAGCATGCAAGCGGTGGGGGGCGGGGCAAAGAGAAAGCAGGCACCCTGCTGAGTGGGAGGCCTGAAGCAGACCTCAAACCCAGGACCCCGAGATCATGACCTGAAAACAAAACTGAGTCAACATTCCACTGACTGAGCCACCCAGGCACTCCAATGCCCTGAATTTTTTTGGGAATGTCCATAAGAGGAGTTCCTACAGGAAATTGGGGTGATGAAAGTTATTACCAGGTTCATAAAGAGGATACAAGGCATCCCTTGACCCTGAGCCACATGAAGTATGGGGAATTAGAGAATTAAGGGCATTAGAGAAGTAGCATTATCTAGAAAAAGCCATGTTTCTGATTAGTTCAGAAAATGAAAGAAAAAATTAGAGAATGAAGATGTTAACTGAGTGTGACAGAATACTAATCTAAGACATAAATTGTAGAATCTTTGTTCTGCTACCCATGATCACTGAAATTCAGAGTGTAGGAGCCAGGGTCACCACTCTTAACAGTGAATAGTTGGATTCACGTCAGGAAGAAAAGACACGACATTTTCCGCTTCCAGGAACAAAAGCTTAAGATTCAGATGTGAGGAAGAAAGCCCATATCTAGAAAGCTAGAAAACTCAGGATGTGTAAAGAAAAAGAAAAAGTTTGGGGGAAGAAAGGCTAATGTGTTAGAAGTAATTTGTGCATATGACAGAGGATAGGTGGGTGAGAGATGGTGGGTGAGTGATGGTGGGAAATCACTGCCTCCACCTCCCAGTCTGGAACCCTGCAAGTTGGAGTCCAAGAGTAAGGATAACCTGTGCTTCTAAATCTGAGTTCAGCCTGCCATGAGATGATTTCCCCAGGATAGCCTGGACCACCCCCACTGGAAATTTTATGAAGCTATAGCTCATATATTATTGGGTCGTTAGCAGCAGAAGGCGAAATAGAAATGGAATAATATAATTTCTTCAGCTCACCATTCTTATGCCCAAGCATAAGACCTCAGCTTTATTTTATATCCTGAAGAATCTAGAGAGTCCTATGTCCACAATGACACTTCTAGCAAGAGGTGTGCCTAGCAGGACTTAAAATTTAATTAACCTCATTATGGAAGGCTAAGGAGAAGACCTCAGAAGTACATTTAAATCTTAAAATGATTGAATTATAAACCCATATTAAACAGAAATAACAAATTTGACTGAATTCACTTTGAATTGGCAAGATTAAGTTTTCCATTACTGAGTGGAATGAGGTTTAAAATAGAAGTTAAATTGAGATATAGAAAAATATGGTTGCATTTTTATACATGTGAACATATAAACAGTAAAATATGTACCTGCTACAAACACAATAGAGTTTGGGTCAAACAAGTTAAAAAACTAGGGGACAGATGGAGTGGGAAACCGGCTCAAAAGAAAGGACAATATGAGTTGAACAGAGGACTGAAGAGGGATGCATCTGTAATATAGACCATGCAAATACAAAATGGTGGGTTTAGGATGAACAAAATTACTCCTGGTGGTCCCATAGAGAATAGAAGGTGGGAATTTGGGAGAAGAAGATACTCGAGACACTTAGGGTTTACTTGAAGATAAGTTACATGAGGGATCAGAATCTGTGAATATTTATATTCTAGTCTTGAAAGGTGCTGATCATGGTTTGGCTGAGTTCAAGAGTTTAAGCAAGCAGACCAAGGCTCAAGACCATGGGTATTTCTTTGAAAGCTCTCCATAAGGATTGCAGAACTGATAGTAAAGGTCGCATTATCATAGCTCATGAATTCTAAGAGGCAAAATTTTGTACATGTATCATCTCCAAAATAGAGATGGATTTTACACTTCGAGTTGGCATTGTTCTTGCTGTCTTAGCAGTACATGTTATAATCTATGATACCTAAGTTCCAATAAAATACAATAAGTATTACAAAGATTTTAATAGAAGAAACTACAGTTTCATATGTGGTTCCCTCTTGACTGGAATGCAAAAGTGATTAAATCTTGGCTCTCGTACCCAAATCGTCTATAATCTAGTAAGAAGACAAGTGAATGGAATGTGTTTGCAAAAGGCTACTGTGGCTTGGAATTCAGCTCTAGGTCAGTTAATTTACTCATGCACAAGACCTTGACAGCAATGAGACCTTACATTTAATAAATAGAATAATATATGGCTCAATCTTAACTTTGTTTTATTATGAGCACTATATTTCACCTAAAATATTAAAAGTTAGCATCAAGTGACAAAATAATGTTATATATTTTCACATTTCATATTACAAACTCTCATATGAATATGTAATGATAAAATGTAATTTAATAATTACTTTTATATTTTAAGTTATCACTTGGATTATGATCATTTTTAAAAAGATTTTATTTATTTATTTGAGAGAGAATGAATGAGAGAGAGCATGAGAGGAGAAGGTCAGAGGGAGAGAAGCAGACTCCCCAAGGAGCTGGGAGCCTGATGCAGGACTCAATCCTGGAAGTCCGGGATCATGACCTGAGCCAAAGGCAGTCGCTCAAGCAACTGAGCCACCAGGCGCCTGATTATGATCTTTTTATTATAATTTTTTAAATCCAGAATTTTATCCCTTTTTCAAAAGATTGTGTTTCTCTCCTCTTAACAGAAAAAAAGCACTTAGAATTTGCAGACATTCTCATCAGGTAATGTTAGGTGCCTGAATATAACGGTCTTTCACAATTTAGGACTTTTGATAACTCAGGGGTAAGCTGCTTTGCATTTAGAGCTTTTCTCTTCAACTAGAAAAACTAAGCTAATATTTAATGCCTTTACATTAAAAATTTTAAAAACTCACTTTACCTTAGTTTTTACATTTATTTTATGTCTTCTTTTTTTGCAGTTATTTTAATAGTTTTTTTAACAGTTATTTTTGAAAAGTGATTGGTCCCATTTACAAACTTAAAAGACATTAAATTTTAATACAATATGAGATCGTTTTCTTTTATAATGTTAAAAAATAATCTCACACTACCAATCTAGTTTCTTTTGAAAAGTTAATTTTGAGTACTAGCAAATGTATTTCAGCACTTTTTTTTTCAAATTTTTACTTAAATTCTAGTTAGTTAATATATAGTATAATATTGGCTTCAGGAATAGAATTTAACAATTTATCACTTACTTATAACACCCAGTGTTCATTTCTAGTGCCCTCCTTAATACTCACCACCCATCTAACCCATACTACCACCACTTCCCCTCCAGCAACCCTCAGTTTTTTCTCTATAGTTAAGAGTTTCTTATGGTTTGCTTCTCTCTCGTTGTTTCCTCTTCCTTAGGTTCATCTGTTTTGTTTCTTAAATCCCAAATATGAGTGAAATCATATGGTATTTGTCTTTCTCTGACTTATTTTGTTTAGAATACACTCTAGCTCCATTCATGTCATTGCAAATGGCAAGATTTCATTCTTTTTTGATAGTTGAGTAATTTCATACACATACACACACACACACACACACACACACACACACCATTTCTTTTTTATCCATTCATCACTTTATGGGCATTTGGGTTCTTTCCACAATTAGGCTATTGTTGATAGTGCTACTATAAACATTGGAGTGCCTGTGCCCCTTCCAATCAGTATATTTTGTATTCATTGGGTATATACCTAAAAATACTATTGTTGGATCATAGTATGGTTCCATTTTTAACTTTTGACTAATGTCCATACTGTTTTCCAGAATGACTACACCAGTTTGCATTCCCACCAACAGTACAAGAGGGTTTCCCTTTCTCCATATCCTGACTAACATCTGCTGCTTCCTGTGTTATTAATTTTACAATTCTGACAGGTATGAGGTGGTATCTCATCATATTTAAAAACACTATTGATACTCATTTCTGATTTTTCTTGAATATGGTGTTGAATTATTTTCAGGCACATTAATTAGGATTCTTCACTTACATTAATAAGTGAAATTGAACACAATGGAAATTAATTTCTTCTTTCATTTATTTTTGTTTTCTTCTTCATTCATCACATTCTTTAAAAACTTTCACAATGCAGGGAGAAACTAAAATCATGAAATGAAACACTTCCATGCATTTCATCCTTTGGAACAGTTAAGCAGAACTGAGCTTAGAAAGGCTGAGTGGAGAGGCAACTGGTGGCTCAGTGGGTTAAGTGTCTGACTCTTGATTTTGGCTCAGGTCATCCTCTCAGTCAGGGTCATGAGACTGAGCCCCACATCAGGCTCTGCACTCAGTGGGGAGTCTGCTTAAGATTCTTTCCTCTGCTCCCGCCCCTGCTTTCTCTTTTAAATTAAAAAATATATATATATAAAAAAGAAAGAAAGAAAGAAAAAAGATCGAGTGGAAGCATCTGACACCACCATTCAAGCAGCAGTCTCAAGAATGTTTGGTCAAGTCAGCCATCGAGGAGTCCTGGCGGCCATATGTTTGCCAGAAACCAGTTTGCCTTAGTATCCCAAAGTCACTGTCCTAGAGCAGCCTGTGGGAGGTACAGCCATGGCACAAACATGGGGATGGATTTCAAAGTACAGCACCTAGAACCCTTGGTCAATTATATTCTCTGTAGTAGCAGAATACCAGGTACATTCTCATGACAACTATAAACACTTTTAAAAAGTACTCTATACATCTCATCTGTAAAATAGAGTAAAAATATCTTCTTACCTGGTTTGTTTTCAGGCACAATGCATGAATTAAAAAAAAAATCTGACACAAGATAAGGGCTATAAAAAGTTTTAAAATGAAATTAAATTGAAATGTGCAAACCATTCCTAAGAATACTCTCTAGATAGTGTATTTACAAGTGCAATGTAGTCTTCATTCAAATGAAGAAAAGAACTCACAGTGTTTTCTGTTTTTAAGTTTAAATCTATTTTGAAGGAAGGCAGCGTCTCCAAATCTCCAGAGACCTGGTTGCCACATGTGTTTTATCAGCAGGATGTTTTTTTTTTGTAGGATATGCTTTCTGTTGCTCGTGTTTTCTGGAGAAAATCTATGCTTGTTCAGTATTACAGCAACATGGAAAGTAGGCTGCATTCTTTGAAAGATGGATGTGATTCTCTAACAAAATTTTTCTCAGATCTTTGGTGTGGATTAAAAGGGAATGTTTATATAGAACACACACACACACACACTCTCTCTCTCTCTCTCTCTCTCTTTCTCTCTCCCTCTCTCCCTCTCTCTCCTCACACACAGGAAGATGTCCCCAGCAGTGGTAGGTGACCAATTGGAAGATCCGGCTTCTGTTTGAGCCAGGAATAGAGGTAGGACAGATACACAGTGTCCTGATGGCTCTGTGCCACAAATGGGCCCAGTTGTGTCTCTTGACAGACCAGGAATTTGTCCTTAGCACCACTAGGGTCTGTCCAGAACCTGTCACTCTCTGTGTAATTGAATTAGAAAATACTAAAGTAATTGTGCATTTTAAAAAATGTCTCTTAAATAGCATATAGTGCACACTACCTACAATCACTTGAGTTCGCCTTTTCATGAGTATTAATATTTCTTTCACAAAAGATCACTTGAAATGCATCTATAACTGCATCAATTAAATACATGACATGAAATCTATATTAAAACAATGCCCTTTTTACCTTTTTAATCCATCAAAATAAACCATTTTTCTAATTTTACATGAAATAGAACTTTTTATTATATATTATAGATGACTTTTTATTAAACTATTATTATAATGATGTTTAATATTTAATAACATCACTTTAGAAATCTGGCTTTGAATTATTTTAATGTCAGTCACCCTTGATCTTTGAGGTAGCTGGTCATTTACTTTAACTTTTAATAGGAGCACATGCCATTGGACTTGGGAAAAGAGATAGGAGGCTGAAGGTTTATATAATAAATACAATCTAAGGCAAGGGTTTACCTGGCATTTTCAATATAAAAATTTGAGCTTATTGGGGTGTCTGGGTGTCTCAGTTGGTTAAGTGTCTGCCTACAGCTCAGGTCATGATCCCAGGGTCCTGGGATTGAGCCCTGCATCAGACTCCCTGATCATGGGGAGACTGTTTCTCCCTCTCCTCCCCACCTGTGCTCTCTCTCATTATCTCTGTCTCTGTCTCTGTCTCTCTCACTCAAATAAATAAAATCTTTTTTTAAAAATTGAGCTAATTTTCCTAAAAAAAAGAAAAGTGAAGAATTTTCAAAGAGGCACTAATTTCTACTCAAAGTAAGAAATCATTTTGTTCTATCAAGAAGTTCTTCAGTTATGTTTATAACCTCACAGTAAAATAACTGGGCTTTTTTGTAATATTTTGATGACAGAATATTTTTCTTCTTTTTTTAAAATATTTTCTTTATTTATTTGACAGACAGAGATCACAAGTGGGCAGAGAGGCAGACAGAGAGAGAGGAGGAAGCAGGTTCCCTGCTGAGCAGAGATTACCCGCCCCCCTGCGGGGCTCCTTCCCAGGACCCTGGGATCATGACCTGAGCCGAAGGCAGAGACTTTAACCCACTGAGTCACCCGGGCGACCCTAGAATATTTTTATTCTCTGAGATATACATTTTTAAAATTTTTCACATTGGGCTTACCCATAATAGATATAGAGCAAACATTCTGGAATATTATCTACCAGTAGTTAGATCTTGTTCTCTTCTAGCAGGTATATGGAACTGTACTCAGCAGATCATTTATAATAATCTATCTTCTATCTCTTTAAATAATGTTTGATATTTTACTCTTCGGACATTTTTATAATAACTTCTGAAATTGACATTTCAGTTTCATTCCTCCCTATTTGGTATTTCTTAATCCTTAGAATGGCTTAAAGAAATTCTATGTCAATTTCAGAACAAACACATACTGGCTTTTTTTCCAGGTCTACTGAGATATAATTGACTTACTGTGCAAGCTAAAGGTATACAATGTGATGATCTGATATGTGCATATATCATGAAATGATTATCATAATAGAAGTAATTAACATCCCTCACCTCACTTAATTACCTTTGTGTGTGTGTGTGTGTGTGTGTCTGTGTGGTGGGAATATTTAAGATCTACTTTTACTTATCAGCTTTGGAATATATAATACAATATTGTTAACTATAGTCATCATACAGTACAGTAGATTCCCAGAAGTAATTCATCTTATAACTGGAAGTTTAAACACTTAGACCAACATCTCCCTACATCCCCCAACACCTAGTCCCTTTGAACCACCAAACTATAATCTATTTCTACAGTGTGGGATCTTTCAGATTCCATGTATAAATGGTTTTATACAGCATCTGACTTTCTCTGTCTGACATAGTTCACCTAGCATAATGTCCTCAAGGTCCATACATGTTGAAGCAAAGACAAGATTTCCATCTTTTTATGACTAAATATTTCAATGTATACTACACACACATAACATACACACACACCACACTTTCTTTATCCATCCATTGATGGACACTCAAATTATTTCCATGGTTGGCTATTGTGAATAATGCTGCCATACATATGGTGATGCAGATTCTCTCTTCAAGGTAAGTAATCTCATTTCCTACAGATGCATACCCAGAAGTGGGATTGCTAAGAACAGATGGTAATTCTATATTATTTTTTAAAGGAACATCAATATTGTTTTCATAGTGGTAGCACTAATTTACATTCCCACCATCAGTGCACCAGGGTTCCTTTTTCACCACCTCCTCACCAAAATTTGTTATCTCTTGTCTTTGACAACAGCCATTCTGACAGATGTGAAGGGATAGCTCACTGTGGTTTGGATTTGTTTTTCTCAGATAGTTGGTGATTTTGAGTGACTTTTCAGGTACCTGTTGGGCATTTGTATGTCTTCTTTTGAAAAATGTCTGTTTAGATCCTCTGCCCATATTTTAATCGGGTTATTTGTGGTTGTTTTTTTTTTTTTTTTTCTATTGAGTTTTATGAGTTCCTTATGCATTTTGCATACTAACTACTTGTCATATTTATGGTTTGGCAATACTTTCTCCCATTCCTTTGGTTGTCTTTTTATTCTGTTAATAATATCCCTTGCTGTGTGGAAGACTTTTAGTTTAATGTAGTCCCACTTTTTAAATTTTCTGTTTTGTTTGTACTTTTGGTGTCATTTAAAAGACATTGTTGCTAAGACTGCTATGGAATTATTCCCTATGTTTGTTTGTGTTTTTCCCCCCTGGGATTTTTGTAGTTTCATGGCTTATATTTGTATCTTTAATCCATATCAAGTTAACTTTTGTGACTGGTAGAAGACAGGGGTTCAGTTTCATTTTTATTTATGTGCATATCCAATAATCTCACTACCCTTACTGAAGAAACTATCCTGTTCTCACTGAGTATTCTTGGCTCCTTTGCCAAATGTTAGTTGATACGAGGATTTCTGAGTTCTTGATTCTGTTCTATTCATCTACGTGTCTGTTTAAATTAGAGTGCCATACTGTTTTGACTGCTACTGCTTTGTAATATATTTTAAAATATGAAATGCTATGCCTCCAGCTTTGTTCTTCATTCTCAGGATGGTTTAGCTATTTGGAATCCTTGTGCTTACATAAAATTTTAGGATTGTTTCTATCTCTGTAAATTTCACCATTAAAATTTTGATAGGGATTTTGTTGAATCTATAGATTACTTTGAGTGGTAGAGAAAATTTAGAAATAGTCATTCTTCCAATCCATGAACATAGAGTACCTTTTATCTTAATTGTTTTTCTATAATTCTTCATAATGTCTTATTCTTTTTAGTATAAATCTTCTACTTCCTTGGTTGTATTTATTTCTAAGTCTTTTATTGATTTTGATGCTATTGTGAATAGCACTGTTTATTTTTCTTTCAGATAGTTTGTTGTTGATGTATAGAAATGTAAGTGATTTTTCTATCTTGATGGCTTCCTGCAACTTCCTTGAACTCATTTTTTAGTTCTGAGAGTGTCTTGGTGGACTCCTAAGGAGTCCTATATATATATATATATATATATATATATATATATATATATATGTTACAGGTGAGAGATTGGAATTCTTCTCTAGCACAATATGCTTTAGCTGGATGGACAATGTTCTATTTAAGATCAGAAGAGGATCACTCCTGGAGCCCTATTACATTTTTTCTTCCCTGTTATAGTACTTTACTATACAATAGACTATATATATTTGCTGGTGTATTTATCAAATACTTTGCCAAAGTACAGGAAATATTATTAAATGGATATCTCTTGCATCAACTCTACACAAATATGGAAGATAAAGTATTTTTTTTTATTTGACAGAGATCACAAGTAGGCAGAGAGGCAGGCAGAGAGAGAGAGAGGCGGAAGCAGGCCCGATGTGTGGCTTGATCTCAGGATCCTGGGCCGAAGGCAGAGGTTTTAATCCACTGAGCCATCCAGGCGCCCCAAGATAAAGTATTTTTGTAAGGAATACTTTTTATATTTTTTGTATTAAAATTAATATAGGTGCCATACATAATTTTATATGATCTAACTGGAAATAGGAAGAACTTGAAGAATAAAAAATACAAGACACCTTATCAAAGTCTTTAACCCACTGAGCTACCCAGGCGCCCCGACACCTTATCAAAGTCTTGAGACTTCTGCAATGAGGTAGCTTCTGAATATGATCACCTATGTAACCTTCCATCTGAAGTGCTGAGACATATATAGAAAAAGGATCAAAGTGCATAACTCTGAAAACTAAATGTGAAGGACAACCTAATGCCAAAATATGGGATGCTTAGCCATAAAAACACAAGGCATACAGAGCTGAATTGAAAGCAAATAATGAAGGAATCTATACCATGGAAAAAACCAGTTTAGGGCAACTTAAAGGAAGGCTATCTAAAATTTATTAGCAAGATATTGTAGAGTTTTATAATATTTATCCCTGAACTCAAGCAACCACAGTTTATCCCATTGAAGAATATGGGCAGCTATTCCTCTATGCCCAAATGGCAACTTCTCTTCCACTATAAAGTGAGTTTAGTCAGAGTACTACTCCCTCACAGCCAATATCCCACCACCTTTCTACTTTCTTTCATAAAGAACAACCTGAAGAAAGTCTATATACTCAGTTCTCGTTTTGTCCCTTGCTTCATCTAGGAAGCCCCTTGCATTCCCTATCTAACATAAGATCTTAGCATGACCTGACACTTGTTGGACATGTCCTCTTTTTGGAAATTTCTTTCTTGATTTCTATGACAGCATGCTTTCAGATATATTAGTAACTTCCTGATCACTCTTTATTAACTAACACTAACCATTGCTTTTATTTATTTTTATTTTTTTTCCCCTGATAGGTTGCATGTTAAATCTTGAGGAAAATGAAACTAAGGTTAGGCAGCTATCTTAATGTTAACACCATGCTATTTAGTTGACTCAGTGTCAAACACCATCTTTTTAAACACTTGGTTTTCCTCCTTCATTGTATGATATAGTCATTAACTTATTTCTTTCAACCACATGATCTAGGGACGAGAGACTGAATTTTTAAAAGAAAGCAAATAAGTAAGAAAAATAATGAAGAAACTATCCTGAGATGGATAATAAGCGTGAGAAAAGGAGGTAAGGGATGAGCAAAATCCAAAAGGTTAAAAAGACTGAGAATGAAGAGAAATACTGGGGAAGGAACTGTTGTGCTGACACATGAGTTAAAATAAAGAGCAGTGAGGAGATGTTATGAGTGCTCCATTTAGAATGTGTAGAAAATGTAAAAGTCCTAAGGCCTTACAGCCCAAAGCAACTGGCCTGAATGCGTCTGTGGAAATAATGAAAGTGAGGTGATATGGGAAGAGAATGGCATAAGATTAAAAAAGGAATGGAGTGGCTGGACAAACAAGATACAAGCAAGTCATGGTAAGACTTCAGTTCTTATTACAAACATGGTAAGAAGCAATAGGAAGTATTTAAGCAAAGAATTAATGAATGTGATGTCATTAACTACGCTAGAAGAGAGAACTTGTGGAACATATGGAGTGTTGAAGATGTTGAAGGTGTTGACGTGTTTTGAGTATGTTGATATGAGCATGCCTTTTAGACAACTAAGTAAACAAGGTAAGTCTACAATCAGCTTTGAATCTTAAGGAAGAGATCAGGATTATATATAAATACAATTTACATTTAAATAATTTTTCAGTCTATGGTAAATAAATGAACTTATTTTTTAAACAAGTAGATAGAAAAGGGAAACCTAAGACCAAACCCTTGGGGTTCATCAATACATCAAGGCCTAAATGAAAAAGAGGAGCTGGCAAGAAAACCAATATGAATGGCATTTCCCTGAAGTGGAAAAAAAAACCATAAATGAGTGGAAAATGGTATTCTGAAAACCAAGTGTTAACAGTATTCCAAGACTAAATGGGTAAACAACTTCGTTGGAAGTTGCTGAGATGGTGACCACTGGATTAGCAAACTGAAATATTTTGGGCCATGAAAAGAACAGCTTAAGTGGAGTGGTAAAGATGAAAACTTAATTGGGATAAATTATAAAGATAATGGGTATATGAACAAAAACAAGTTTTAAAAACTCTGTTTATTGCTGGTTCTCCAGAGACTGCATTCCAATGGCAGAAAAAAAATTAAGGGAAAAACATTGAAAAATAGTCTGAAAGAAGTAACAGATACAAATTTTAGATATAGAAAAGAAGTTGAAAAGTGGTAAGTGAATGAGCAGATCTGGTAAAATTGAAAATTCAGCTGACCATGGGGAAAAACTCAAACAGTACATTACTGGATGGTACCAGGTGTTTTTGAAAGTGGTTGAACAGGTTGGATTGAATACAGAGATATTGGTTGAAGCTAATATATAAAAGGCAAATAGGTCCCTAAATTTCCCCCCCCTCTTTGCTCAGATGGAGGACTGCTACTCCAACACAGAAGCCTTGAAGAGTACTTTGCAGTGGTTGCACCAGAGGGCTTAAGAAATATGGAGTATATGCTACACTAAGAACAGAGGCACTGAAATCAGGGAGATTAGGTAAAAGTACATTCTGAATGTTAGTATCCCAAGCTCCCTTTCCCCACTTGACACCCAGAGCACCAGAATTAGGCTTAATATTATCATGGTGGTATGGACTAGGATGGTAGCAGCACAGGAAACAGAAAGTCATCTGCAAAACTTACTAAGAGAAGTCAAGAAGGATTCCACAGGTTTGGATCTAAACACAAAGAAGTCTAAACTCTCCAGTGGCTGAGAGAAGGTAGAGCACAGAGGAAGATAAAGGTTTTGGAGGTGTGTGGAATAAGGAGTTGAGCACTGGAAATGAAGTTTTAGATATTGAACTGGCAGCTGGAACAGACAGCTCTAGAGTTTAAGACAAACACTAAGCTAGAGATTCACATGGAATTCATTAGTATGTGGAGAATATTAAATGCCATGAGACTGGTTGTGATTACCTAGGAATCAGTACATATAGAATTCCATAGATGAAATCTAGAATGCTAATACAGAGATCTCAGGGTGGGAAGAAGAAACCACAAAAAAACCCAGAGGAGGCAATACGACATGGGATTTGAGGATAGAAAACAAGGGGTGCATTTTTACTGCTCTTGAGTCTTTCTTTCTTTCTTTCTTTCTTTTCTTTCTTTCTTTTTCTTCTTTCTTTCTTTTCTATTTTCAAGAAACAAGAGAACAGAGACTGAAAATGAGGACTTTAGAGGTAGTGTTGTTGGGAGAAGAGATGACATGTGATAGTCCTGCAATGGAATTTATTAATGAAATTATTAAAATATAACTCCCATACCATAAAGTCCACTATTTAAAGTGTACAGTTCGATCATTTTCTAGTATGTGGAGAGAAATTTACAAACAGCTTCACAAGCAATTTTAGAACACTGTCATCACCTCACAAAGAAACCCACACCCATTTCCCCCCCCTCCCTCCTCTGGCCCACAATTTTATATGGGATTGTTTTCATACTCTCATGTTGATACTGTTTACTAGCAGTGTATAGAGTGTAATTGACTTTGCATATTGATTTGTGAGCTTGCAATATGGTTGAACTCATATTTTAGTTCTTACCTGTAAGAAAAATTTAAAAGTTAGTTTACAAGAAAATAAAATAAGACTGTTGGTCTCTACTGAACACTCAAAGAAGATTTTAGAATCTTGCATTTAGAGATAAAAGGTAAAGTGTTTTACTCCGTTTGAGTTCAGTTGCCTGTGTAGGAAGTATTATAAAACTGTGCTAAATTTTTGACAGTTAGATGAAGTGAACAATGAAAACTACAAAAAAAAAAGTCTGAAGTCAATTTGAAAAACCTCATGATAGCAAAACCACAAAGAATTTTTTAAAACCGCTTTTCTCTCAAAACTACTTGAGCAAATTTCTGTGAATGGTAATTCAAGCCCAAATAGAATAATCATTTTCCTTTTATGTCTGTAATGTCCTTGAGAATAAAACCCAAACATTTATCACTAATTGTCAACATCTTACAAAGTGTTCACCTGTCAGCAGGAATTCTATAAATGTATATTTAATGAATAATGAATGAATGAATTGTTAGTTTGTCATGATAAATTAAGGAAAATTGTACTTGAATGCACTTACTGCTTGAATGATATAATTAAGTATTATTCATTTAAATAGTTGAGCACTGGTTCTCAACACCGTCTGAACAATAGAATCACCTGAGGAAGTATTTTTAAAATGCCAGTGCACAAGCCCTTCCCTTAGAGTTTTTGATGCAAATAATCTGGGTGGGACCTATGTTCTGGAGTTCTTTAAAAACTCCCAGGGTTATTCTAATATGGAGCAAAGGTTGAGGGCCACCGATCATTAGCTTCTGTCAAATCTAATGACTTCCATTAAAGTGTAATTAATATTGACATTAAAAACTATTTTTATCCGAGATAGTCATCATATTTAGGTCTGTACAAGTATACAATTTATTCTACAAGAATGAAAGCTGTATGATGGACACAACGTAATGCCTGACATATATACTAGGCAATTGATGCATTTTGTTTACCTAGAACCTTCTCTTCCTGTTTGCTCTGCTTTAATAATCTGCATTTAAATGTCCTAATCACTGTAAAAGTGTTTTATATGCTAATTATAAATATACCATCCTAGGATATGGCTTTTCTTTGTGCGCCTTTCTTTCAAAATGCTATATAGTAATATAAGGATCTTATTCCCAAATGAGTGTTAACTTTGGGGCATGAAGATTCCTTTGAGAATGTGAAGAAACCATGAACTCTAGAAAATGGTGCTTCTGCTTCCTGAGGTCCAGCCCATTTATAAATCCCCACAAAATCCATGGACCCTCATTAAGGAATTCTATACTGGAAGAAATGTTTAAGTTATTATAGAGTCAATAAGACCATCCTCTAAATTCTCAACATCTTATATAAATAGTAAATAGATTTCCATAGTGATATTAAATTTTAATTGCAAAAGGATACTTTGTGATTTCATTACTGTGCTTGGCAAAGTTCTCACCAAGACACTCGGGGTTAGCTATCAGTATTCTCATTGAAGAGGAGGGGACAAGTAGAAAATGTCTGGGTCATGCCTGGAGCAATCCAGATGTCCCTAACTGCTCTCTCACTCCCATACAAATCTCTAAAATACTGCCTTTGGAATCTAAAATGCAACATGAACAGTACAAGCCACCATCTATCAGGTTATTTAAAAAAAAAAAAAAAACTCCACGAAATTTGAAAAACATCTGATGTTGGTAGATTCCTTTTGTGAATTATTGGTTAATCACTAAACTGGAAATGACATAAATATTTTTCATCCTACTCCAACTACTTCTAGTTTTAGCAGAATCCTCTATGATTACCACACTAAATGACTATTTCTTGGCTTGTCTTTAAATCTTTTCTATTCTTGCTGGATCTAATTTAAGTTAAAAACCCATGGGCTATATAAAACCTTAAAACTGTACTGACATTTCTATAATCACACACACAGAGAAGCAGCGATTACCTTCTTTTATGGAATTAGATAAAAAAGTAGCAATACCTCTTGCTTCATTCATACTACATTACTGCAATGCATTTGTAATTTTTTTTTTTTTTAAATTTTTTATTTTTATAAACATATATTTTTATCCCCAGGGGTACAGGTCTGTGAATCACCAGGTTTACACACTTCACAGCACTCACCAAATCACATTCCCCAATGTTCCTCCCACCCCCTTCTCCCAAACCCCCTCCCCCCGGCAACCCCTGTTTGGAACACTATTTGTCCCAATCTTGTTTCATTTATTTTATATATATCACTTTGACAGCCCTGTCAGAATTCCCTTTGAGGAAAGGGAGGACAGATTAGAGAGTAAGAGAAACAAGTAACAAGATGACTTCTCATTTCTCCTTGTCTTTCCTAAGACTAGTTTTATTATAAAATTTTGACAAACTCAATATGACAGGAAAACTCTCATGAAGTGAATCCACCAATCACATTACCATTGTTTTACAATGGCCCAGAATATCATGACGCTCGAGGAGGACTAGAGCATGCATCTGTTTATGTATATCCAATTCCCTTCTGATGGCTATAATCATGTATAATAATTCATATGTTAATCTCCTTATCACAGGTTTTCTTCTCACTTTACCAAACCTAGTGAAGGAAATAAATTTGCTGCACATACAAAAGTTATGAATTCCTCAGATTAGGTTTAATTACTCTGTAGTTTTAGAGAAAAATCTGTCCTGATTTCATCCAGATGAACACTGTCTATAAATATAAACAGTGCCCCATTGTACAGCTCTGGGAACGAAAGCTTTAATGAGTGAGGAAAGACCTATGGTGGGTCATATACATCAAATAGCATCCCATAAATAGGTTATAAAATTGTGAAATGCTTTTTCTTAATCTTCCAAAATAAATCTTAACCTCAACCATATTAAAATATCATTCTTTGTCACATATATCCAAGTGAAATGTGTTGCTACAGATAAATGGACGAGCAGATGCTTTTATATTTTTATGTTCCACATAGAACATAGAAAGTATTATATTTTATGTAACCAAAAATCCAACTGTTTCTTATAGAATATATCATAAAATATCATTAATGTGCAAAAAGGAGAAAAAAGATATCCTAAAGAATTTCAGTTTCAATAGAACAATGCTAGAAAAAAGATATAGGTTATTATTATTATTATTATTTTAATAAAATCTACTATAGGGATGCCTGGGTAGCTCAGTCAGTTAAGTGTCTGCCTTTGGCTGGTGTCATGGTCCCAGGGTCCTGGGATTGGGTCCCACAACGGGCTTTCTGCTCAGCGGGGAACCTGCTTTTCCTCTCTCTATGTACCTCCTCTAGCCTGTACTCTCTCCCTGTTACTCACTCTCTGTCTCTCAAATAAATAAAATTAAAAAAAAAAAAGATCATATGATAGTTGTCTTTCTCTGGAGGGGGGTTGAGAAAAGGGGATGGGATTATGGACATTGGGGAGGGTATGTGCTTTGGTGAGTGCTGTGAAGTGTGTAAACCTGGTGATTCACAGACCTGTACCCCTGGGGATAAAAATATATGTTTATAAAAAATTAAAAATTAAAAAAAAAGATACTGTAACTAAATAACATCCATTTTAACAAAAGTTTAATGGGTGTTTACTATGTGACAACCACTTTTCATCTAAGTAAGATATAAGCCTAGAGAAAGTATGTTATTCTTTTTTTTTTTTTTTTTTTTTTTTTTAAAGATTTTATTTATTCATCAGAGAGAGAGAGAGGGAGAGAGAGTGAGCACAGGCAGACAGAATGGCAGGCAGAGGCAGAGGGAGAAGCAGGCTCCCTGCTGAGCAAGGAGCCCGATGTGGGACTCGATCCCAGGACGCTGGGATCATGACCTGAGCCGAAGGCAGCTGCTTAACCAACTGAGCCACCCAGGCGTCCCGAAAGTATGTTATTCTTAAGGTCACAGATTTGGTAGGTAGAATAAAGAAGAGAAATCCTAATATGGCTATGTCTCCCACTGTAGCTGCAGCCAAGGTCCTTTATCATTGCTAATGCTACTTATTTAGAAAGGAGTTAAGTATTCAAGTCCCCAACTCTATGCATGTGTTAGTGAGACATACAATAAACTAACATTTTTATGCCTCATATCCTATGTCTTAATTATGTCACCTGTGAAGTGGAGATAATTCCTTTCTGTACTTCAACAATTTAAAAGGGGTTTCATAAAGACTGAAACAACTTATTACAAAGAAAAGACATTAAAAGATAATATATTTTAGTCACCATGCTATTAAAATAAATTCCCATGATATTAAAGGCTTACTTTTCAGTAATGATAGACTAAAATTGGATCAAGTACTCTGCTGAAAAAATATTTTTAAGTTCTCATATGTTTACAAAAACTTAAAAGACATCATAAGGTAAGAGCTGATAAGAATTGAAAAGGAGAAAGAAAAGAAATTGGAGCCCTCCACTGAAGCAAGAGACAACTGAGAAGCTGAGATATTGAGAGATAATTTAATGGACTAGGGTACTCGGGGGTACAGAGGTGTAATCAAATGACTCCTTAAAGGGTCCTTGATGAATGTCCTTGCTTTGGCTGAACTAACAAAGGACTGAAATTTAGGCATAAATCTGAGCAAGAAATGGCAGGCTACCACTAAGACTTCAACTCAGCTTTTAACTAACTCAATACATGAAACTGGTTGCTGAGATTCTGGATGGTTGCTTTCTATGGCTGACTGGCAGAAACAATCATAAATCCTTCTTAGAAGAATAATATCAGCAAGGCATACAAATACTTCTATAAACAATATTGCAAATTCAATGTCTAACACACTAAAATAATCTAAAATTCAAGTAAATGAAACAAATTAACACAACCCAGGGAAACAACAGAAAATAGAAACAGACCTGTGGGCACTACAGATACTGGAGTTACTAGCAAAAGACTTTAAAAACCCCCCTGCAAAACCTATTTCAAACAGAATATAATTGAAAAATTCCATCCAATATAATATTTGGTTTTATAAATGGAACATTTACTTCAGTGTACCATTTTATTAAGTGATTTATCATTGCTTTACCTATGCTTTTTTCTCATCTTCTTTGTATCCTTTAAGAATGAGTGTGTGCATTTGTTTTATTTTTCTTTTTATTAGCTTGAAAATTAAATTTTCCCTAAATATTATAATATACCTCTCTCTGTCTATATTAAACACAATATTTTTCAATTTTTGTTTTTCTAAATATATCTTTGTTTTTCTGAATATATATATAATTATACACACACACACACACCAATTCACTTGAAAGTGAATTTTAAAGAATATTTTTCAGTTGGAAGAAAAGAAAAAATAAAACAATGACATTTACACAATCATTTCCAAAAATAGCAAGACAGCACAGATGAGGCAAAGACAAATCACTTAATAAATTAGGAGATTTAAATTGAAATAAGTGAGTAATAATATTATATATAAATCATCTAAATGCTTCCTTTATAAGATAAGATTATCAACTGGATAAAACATAAAAGCTCAATTATATTTTACTTATAAAAGACGTACTTAAACACAATTATTCAGGATGGAAAACAAAGAATAGAAAGATACATTCCATGGAAAATCTAAAAAAAGTAACTCTGATGTTGCTGTTAATTTCAGAGTAGACTATAAAGCAAAACTATGACTAAGGAAAGACAGACAGTTCACTGTTATAAAAGGTTCAATTCAGCAATCAAATGTAGGAATTTAAAGTTTAGAATGATGTAGCTTCAAAGTATATAACCATTGACAAACTTACCAGGAATATATGATCTTGGTGGGAAATTTTAACATACTTATTTCCAATGACTGGTAGTATGTATGCAGAAAACATACATATAAGAATATAGCCAACAGTGCTAGTAAATGTGTAATTACTGGCTTTCAAGAATAAAAGCCCTGGCTTATAGTGTTTTCTAATTTTTGTGTCATTGGTTCTCCTACCATCACAGATTTTAAGCCCTTTAGATCTGTCATTATCCCCAAGGTTGGAAAAGACAGGCACATTAGGCTCAGGAAAGTTGGTTTGAGCTTTTCAAACCACTTGATACAATATACTGAACAAAAAGATTAGTACGTTGATCTTATAAGAATGTGCATGTAGGCTATTTCCCCTACTATTAACTTTAATACACATTTTTCTACATAGAGATCACTTATTATATGACTTCCCTATTCTTGGCAATTAAAGTGAAGAGAGGGAAATGATACAAAGTATTTCTATGATCACAACTAAGCTAGAAGTGAATGAGAAAAGATTATGAGGAAATCTCAAGGTGTTTGCAAACTTTAACTCATTGATTAAAGAAAAAGTCATGATTTGGTAATTTTTTTTAAAGATTTGATTTATTTGACAGAGAGAGATCACAAGTAGGCAGAGAGGCAGGCAGAGAGAGAGAGAGAGAGAGAGAGGGAAGCAGGCTCCCTGCTGAGCAGAGAGCCCGATGTGGGGCTTGATCCCAGGACCCTGAGATCATGACCTGAGCTGAAGGCAGAGGCTTAACCCACTGAGCCACCCAGGCACCCATTATTTAATTTTTTTAAAGTACTTTAAGTGTATGTTAATGAAAATAGCACATATCAAAATTTGTGGGGTATAAATCAGAGGAATATATACCATTAAATGTATATATTAAAAATGAGAATGTTGATAATCAATAAGCCAAGTGTGAATAAGAAGTCAATATATGAAAGACATACTCAATTAAATATTATAATAAATATATAACAAAGATAAAATGGGGAACGAATAAAATAGGAAAAAGAAATAAAGGAAAATCAACAAAACTGAAGTAAAAGCACTAACAAGTTGGGGGTAAAACTGATCAAGGAGAAAAATGGGTAAGTGATTTGAAGCTCACATATGAGGAATTGGATAGATCATATTGTTTTACAAAATTTCACACTCTTCTTTGTTCCACTAATAAAAGATTCACCATGAAAATTGCTTTGGCCAATGAAATACTAGTAAAAATGACATATACCACTTCTGAATAAAATCTTTCATCCACAGGGTAACTTATCAGGTTCTCCTTTCCATTTGGCATGAGACAATCAATGTTCATAAAGAGCTTCTTCAACAGCTCAGGTCCCAGAGCGTAAAACCTATGGAGGAGAGTCACAGCCAACCCAAGATGACCAAACACCACATATGAAAAATAGACTTTTGTTATTGTAAATCACTAACTTTTCTTCCTTTTTTTCCTTTTTTCTTTATTCATCATGCTTATTTTTTCTTTTCTTTTATTAAACAACAGCATAATTTACAATAAATTTACAGTTATGAAGATTATCCAGTTGGAAAATATTCAGAGAAATGCTAACTAGAATCACGAGATAATACTAAGCCATCACCCAGATGTGTAATTTTTAAAAATTACAATATGGAAGAATCTCATAATATTAAGCCAAACCAAAAAATAATATATAGTAAATGATTATCATCATGTAAAATAAAGAAAAAGGAAGCAGGATAAACTGAAGTAGATTGTTTATATACTTCTTTAAACTATAAATAAAAGCAAGGAAGTGATGATAGATCCAGAGGTCTACTCATTTCTAGTTCCCCTCAAACTCTATGATACCTAAGTTGAAAAACCCAATTGAATAATCTTGGAGGAAACTGTTAGATTATTAAAAGGCAATAAGTCCATCTCCAGAAAGCAAATTTTTAACATATTGCATAAATAGAAAGACTAAAGAAATTTCAACAGTAATTGAAATGAATTAAAATGAATTTCAGTTGTAAAAAGATAAAGTAATTGAGACTTTGCAATTTTGTTACTATTCTTGGCAATGCTCTTACCTAGGCAGTCAGGTTAGGTATTACTCACATTAAATAGGAGAGGATAGATAAAAATATTTGGGTCATGCCCAGGGCAATCCAGATGGCCCTAATTGTTGTGGCTCTTTTACAAGGTCTCTAAATATTGTCTTGGGAATCTGAAATGTATCACAGTAATCACTAACCTAGAAATAATAAAGGTAATGCCTGACACATAGTAAGTGATCAATACCTTTTATTTTTTCTAGATCCTCTTCCTCCTGCTTGCTACATTTTTATAGTGTGCAGTACCTGGTATTATACATGAAATTAAAACTAAGTGGTTCTGAGATGGGGCTTTTTTTCACACTCCTTTCTTTCAATAACTCACTATAGTATCATAATGATTACACTTCCAGAAAATGTTATTTAACTTTTGGGGGATATAGATGCCTTTGAGAACAAGAAGCCATGGCCTCTCTCTTCCAGATAATTTTGTAATACATTAATGGTAATAAAAGTCAATATGGTGTTTAGTTTTGAGAATCATGATTAGGAAATGACATGATACAGGTTCTGGGGTACTGCCCTCACAAAAAAAAATGGAAAAAAAAACTAAAATGAGAGAAAAATTAAAATGAAAAAGTCTTATTTCTTAAGGTATGAAGATAAGGAGAATTTCTATTACTTCCTACCTATTAAGAAAAGAGCATAAAAATATGAATTACCTGGGAGACCACAGAGACAAATAGCATGGTCTGTACTTCTATGAGTCATCAGGCCCCAGGAAACCCCCAAAGAGGCCACATATCTTTGGCTTGTTTATACTTACAGACTTTCTCTTAAGTACAAACCTATAATTAACTTCCCCCTAGCATCCTACTGTGGGAGAACATAACTGGGCCTGTGGAAATGAAATCTCAAATGAAATATGAAAATAGTGAGTTTGTAAGCACTCTGTAACTAGAATATATAGCCCTGCAATGGCAAAAATTCAGGATGTGTACATTAGGTTCAAGCAACATGGGTTACCACTGTGCCTCAGTTCCTACTAAAAAGTACTGTCAGTGAGTAACTTCCTTTAAACTATTTCTGACTCTTCATCCATAGTTCAGACCAAACTTTTGGAGTATCTGCCAGAGGAAGAAGTGGGGACCAGGTTGTGGCATCCATCAAGGACCCTGATACTCATGTTTCATATGGAAACATTTGGAGAACTGCAATGATAATTTATAAATTTAGTAAAAGTTGCTTGAGTGAGTTGAAGTAACCTCACCAGTCATTACAACTAGACTATTTTGTATTCAGACTCACAAGTCTTCACACAATTACAAAAGAAACAGAAAAGACTCATTCATTAAAATAAACAATCAAATAAATAATAAAAGTAAAAATATCAAAATCAATAATAAAAATAAAAACAAAAACAAACTACACATATGAAAGAGCATAAACAAACTATTATGTAAAAGTTTACAAACTTACATTGAAGACTTGAAATATAGATGACATTAGTTTAGCAAAAGACAGAGCATAAAACTAAATAAAAACTGAAAAGTACATTTTAAATACTATGACAAAGTTTTTGTTACTTATGACAAACTTTTTAAATACTTATATAAAGTTTCATGAAACATGATTCAGATGGTTTCAGGCAAACAGATAGTATTTTGGTTCATTTTCTTATCAGGCTTATTGTATTTAACCTTTTAAAACTCTTTGAAGATATTCTCAATGGGACTAAAACAAAAGATCTGTTTGGTATTAAGCTAATCTGAGCAAATATTCTTTTGAAACTCTCAACGCTATCAATAATGAAATAGTGTGAGGTGTTAAGCCATGAGGCAGAAAGTACTTCTTGTTAGATTAAACGGTGTCAGAATAAAAAGACCGAGGTTGAAATTATGTCTTCACATCTATTGGCTGTGTTATCCTGGGAAAATAACTTAATATTTTTGAACTTCACTTTCTCTCCAAATGGAAATGATGCATTTCAAATGATGAAAAATGTACCATTATTGTCTGTACCACTCAGAAAATACAGCTATTTTATTTGTAAGATGCCATCAAATACAAGATCCATGGTTATATCAGAGATGATAAAAATTTTAAATTGCAAAATCAATAAAATATCATAAATCAAATGAGGCATGGATACAAAATGAGGCAATATATGCTAAAATGGTTTATAAATTAAATCAATAGGATATTAATTCTATATCTACAATCTAGTATTTCAATATACACTACAATAAGTTATTCCCTAGTTTGCTTCCTATATGGACATTATGTCTCTCCAAAGAAATCATAACTCATTTCAGAGCATATAATTTTTGGTACTGCTATAATGCCTAGCATAAATTTGCAAAAGTGAGGTACCATTTGTTCACTTTTAGATATTGTCAGAAAAAGTCAAAATGACTGATATTTTCCTAAATTTACTATTTGAATATCTTATGTAAATAAGAAACTCAAAAATTGCTACCCAATTAGACGTTCAATTGAGGCATTATGAATGAACAGTCAATATGTTACACAGCTAATATGTATTTCTTATATTTGTTTTAGGAGACTTACATTGTACATTTTACTGTTGGAAAATAATTCTCCCTGGGCTTCTAATATTTCTGTTCATCTAGCAAACTGAAGCACTGACTACTTTTTGATCCATATTGTCTTTTTAAGGATGTTTGTATAATGGAAAGTATGAAAGACCAGGCTTACTTCAAACCTTCCAACATAGAGGCGCACTTGTGACTCAGTTGGTTAAACAGCTACCTTTGCCTCAGGTCATGATCTCGCCCTCTGGGATCCAGCCCCATGTCAGGCTCCCTGCTCAGTAGGGAGTCTGCTTTTTCCTCTCCTATTGTGCTCTCTCTCTCTCTCTCCCTCCTTTCTATCTCTCAAGTAAAAAACAAAATCTTAAAAAACAAAATTAAACAAAAACAACTCCAAAACCTTCCAACATAGAGCTAACACCTCTCTGGAGCCAAAAGTAACTTATGGTTACTGTTTAGTGTAATAATAAAGATAAGGTCTTCCTCCTCCTAGGACAGAGTAGGCATACTTCAGGTCCTCTAAGTTAAGGGTTCCTCTCCTATAATCAAATTACTGTATGCACATGTATCTGATTCTCTTCAGTGTTTCTGTCTGAAGACTAGAGTTTTGGGAAATGGTATAAAATGATGACACTCTGTCTTGCTATTGCTATGAACAATAAATTGTGCTTCATCTCTGACCCAGGAGTCTTGTGTCTTCTATCACCATCCATGAAACTATAGCAGGCTAATTTGTTAGCTTGCAAGTAGGATAAAATATTTAGATTTTCACAGTTGTTGAAATTTTAATTCTTTTTTTAACAATGAATTTGATATGGTTTATGATAATGCCTTACACAATAATTTTTGTTCAGGATTCTTCTTTCTACAGTAATCAAAATCTTTTTCTCAAATGATATGAAAATATAATCTTAATAAAAAAGAAATTTTCACCCATATTAGTCAATTAAAATCATAGTTTAGGAAGATATGGCTCTAAATAGATGTTTGAAAGATTTCACTCATAAAATTTTCTAAGAGGTTCTGACATTCTTTTTATAATAATAACAATTTAATTATGCCTGCAAAAATGGATTATTCTAAAGGAAGTCTAAGAATCCATTCTAGGTCTGGGGAAAATATGAATTTGAGATGAGACAATCACTGATATTCCCAAAAACACTAAGGTTAGAAAAAATATCAACAATAGGAATAGCATGGCAGCCTAGAATTAGCACATATTCTTCTGTTGTCTGTTCTTATAACAGATACAAAAATTATCATTACATTTCACCTACAGACTCTGAAAATTATCACTTCAGGGAAACTGACCAATGAAAACTGTTAAAGGTAGCTCAGGTACTTTTTAAACCTTCATTGTTATAATCTATTTTATCACTTCATTGTATTTAACCTTATTTTTGAATATATATAGGTTTTTTTCTAAAAAATTTTAGGATACAATTTTTTCCTAATAGATAAAAATATACCATAGGCTAGCACATGGCTTTGTTCTAATCTCCAGCCTGAGCACATTCCCTCTTCCTCTTCTTCTTCTTCTTCTTTTCTGTTTCTTTTTCCAACCAACTTATCTTATCAATTCCTTTTTTATAATTTTTTAAAATTTTCATCTTTACACTCATATTCTAGCCCTTCATCGTGTTTAACATTATTTTTGTAAATATATAAGTATTTCTTTTTTTTTAAAAAATTTTGTGAGGTAGTTTTTACTAAAGACTAGAATACCCCCAAAAATCAAGTGGGTGTCTCTGTTCTATTCACCAGCCTAATATATATATTTTATATATATATATAACATATATTAATAAATAATAATAAATATAATAAAATTATATAAAATAAATATAATTGAAATTATGCATGTATATCATATATTATATATAATTATATATACTTATATTTATTATAATAATATAATATAATTATATTATAGTATCATTATATTATATTATAATGATACTATAATATAATTATAATTTATATATATTTATAATTATATATAAATAATTATATAAAATATATGATATACATGCATAATTTTTAAAATGATCTTACCCTTTATTCTCCCCCCAATTTGGGGTCCCATCTGATTAGGTTAGTGTACACTTTTCTGGGGTCTTTGCCATCCTTTTAGTATTTTATTCTCTTGTTCATATATTCTTATCTGGATAAAATGGCAAGATGGAAAAACTCACCACAGAAAAAAAAGGACAAGAGGCAGTACTTGATGCTAGGGACTTAATCAATATGGACATGGTAATGTGCCAGAAATAGAGCTTAGAATGACGATCCTTGGTGCTTGTTGGGCTCAAAAAAGGCATGGAAGATATTAGAGAAAACCCTATCTGAAGAAATAAAAGCTCTTTCTGGAGAAATAAAAGAACTAAAATCTAACCAAGCTTAAATCAAAAAAACGGTATTAATGAGGTGTAGAAAAAATGGAGGCTCTTACTGCTAGGATAAATGATATAGAAGACAGAATTAGTGATAAAGAAGACTAAGTGATGGGGAAATAAAGAAGCTGAACAAAATAGAAAAAACTACTGGACCATGAGAGGAGAATTTAAGAGATAAGGATACCATAAGACCAAAAACAATATTGAAATAATCTGGATTCCAAAAGAAGAAGAGAGAGGGGTGCAGAAGGTACATTGGAGTGAATTATAGTAGAGAATTTCCCTAATATGGCAAATGGAACAAGCATCAAAATCCAGGAGGAACAGAGAACCCCCCCTCAAAATCAATAAAAAATGGGTCCACACCCTATCATCTAATAATAAAAACTTACAAGTCTTAGTGACAAAGAGAAAATCCTGAAAGCAGCTAGGGACAAGAAGACTGTAACATACAATGGTAGAAATATTAGATCGGCAGCAGACTTATCCCACAGAGACCTCGTAAACCTGAAAGAACTGGTATGATATATTCAGAGCACTAAATAGGAAAAATATTCAGCCAAGAATACTATATCCAGCTAGGCTATCGTTGAAAATGGAGAAGTAAAAAGCTTCCAGGACAAACAAAAATTAAAAGAATTGGCAAACACCAAATGAGTCATACAGGAAATACAGGGGTATTCTAAGCAAAGAGAGAGCCTAAAAGTAGTAGACCAGAAAGGAACAGAGAAAATATACAGTAACAATCACCTTATAGGCAATACAATGGCACTAAATTCATATCTTCCAATATTTACCCTGAATGTAAATGGGCTAAATGCCCCAATCTAAAGGCAAAGGGTATCCAATGGATAAAAAACCAAAACCCATCAATATGCTGTCTACAAGAAACTCATTTTAGACCCAAGAAACCTCTAGATTCAATGTGAGGGGGTGGAAAACCATTTACCATGCTAATGGACATCAAAAGAAAGCTGGGGTGGCAATCCTTATTTCAGATCAATTAGATTTTAAGCAAAGACTACAATAAGAGATGAGAAAGACACTATATCATACTCAAGGGTCTGTCCAACAAGAAGATCTAACAATTTTAAATATCTATGCCCCTAACATGGGAGCAGCCAACTACAAAGAAATGGGCAGAAGACATGAAAAGACACACTTCCAATGAAGACATACAAATGTCTAACAAACACATGAAAAAATGTTCATCATCATTAGCCATCAGGGAGATTCAAATCAAAACCCCATTGAGATACCACCTTACATCAGTTAGAATGGCCAAAATTAACCAAGATAGTAAATAACATGTATTGGAGAGGATGTGTAGAAAGGGAAGCTCTCTTACACTTTTGATGGGAATGCAAGTTCATAGAGCCACATTGGGAAAACAGTGTGGGGATTCCTTAATAAATTAAAAATAGAGCTTCCCTATGACCCTGCAATTGCATTACTGGGTATTTACCCCAGGGATACAGATGGAGTGAGAAGAAAGGCCAACTGTACTCTAATGCAATGGCCATAGTCACCAAACTGTGGAAAAAAACAAAATGTTCTTCAATGGACAAATTGATAAGGAAGATATGGTCCATATATACAATGGAGTATTATGTCTCTCCATCAGAAAGGATGAATACCCAACTTTTGTATAATTCTGGACAGGACTGGAAGAGATTATGCTGAGTGAATTAAGTCAGGTAGAGAGAGTCAATTATCATATGGTTTCACATATTTGTGGAGCATAAGGAATAACATTGAGGACATGGGGAGATGGAGAAAAGAAGGGAGTTGGGGGAAATTGGAGGGGAGATGAACCATGATTATAGACTGTGGATTCTGAGAAATAAACTGAGGATTTTGGAGGGGAGAAGGGTAGGTGGTTGGGTGAGCTTGGTGGTGGTTATTATGGAGGGCACAGATAGCAATGGAGCACTGGGTGTGGTGCCATAAACAATGAATTCTGGAACACTGAAAAGAAATTTTAAAAAATAAAATAAAATAAAGCAATAACAAAATCAAAGAAACACACTGAAAATGATACTGTAATACTAGGGGACTTCAACACCCTCTCCTCACTGAAATGGACAGATTATCTAAGCAAAAGATCAACAAGGAAATAAAGACCTTAAATGACACACTGAACCAGATGGACATCACAGATATATTCAGAACACTCCATCCCAAACCAACAGAATACACATTTTTCTCCAGTGCACATGGAATATTCTCCAGATTAGATCACCATCCTGGGTCTCAAACCAGGTCTCAACTGGTACCAAAAAGATTTTGGATCATTCCCTACATATTTCAGACACAAATGTTCTGAAGCTAGAATTTAATCACAAGAGGAAAGTTGGAAAAAACTCAAATACAGGGAGGCTAAAGAGCATCCTACTAAAGAATGAATGGGTCGAGCAGGAAATTAAAGAAGAATTTGAAAAATTCATGGAAACAAATGAAAATGAAAACACAACAGCTTAAAATCTGTGGGACACATCAAAGGCGGTCCTGAGAGAAAAGTATATAGTGATACAAGTCTTTCTCAAGAAACAAGGTCTCAAGTATACAACCTGACCTTACCTACCTAAAGGAGCTGGAGAAAGAACAACAAAGAGAAAGCCTAAACCCAGCAAGAGAAGGGAAATCATAAAGACCAGAGCAGAAAATCAATGAAATAGAAACCAAAAGAATAGTAGAACAAATCAATGAAACTAGGAGCTGGTACTTTGAAAGGATTAATAAGGTTGATAAACCCCTGAACAGACTTATCAAAAATAAAAGAGAAAAGGACTCAAATTAATAAAATCATGAATGAAAGAGGAAAGATCACAAAAACAACACAAAGAAATACAAAAAATTATAAGAACATATTATGAGCAACTATATGCCAGCAAATTTGACAATCTGGAAGAAATGGATGCATTCCTAGAGACATATAAACTACCACAACTGAACCAGGAAGAAATAGAAAACCTGAAAAGAACCCATAACCAATAAGGAGATTTGAAGCAGTCTTCAAAAATCTCCCAGCAAACAAGAGCCTAGGGCCAGACGGCTTCCCAGAGAAATTCTACCAAATATTTAAAGAAGAATTCCTATTCTCCTGAAACTTGTTTTTGTCCAAAAAATAGAAATGGAAGGAAAACTTCCAAACTCATTTTATGAGGCCAGAATTACCTTGATCCCCCAAACCTGACAAAGACCCCACCAAAAAGGAGAATTACAGACCAATATCCTTGATGAACATGGATATGAAAATTCTTACTGAATTCAAACCAATAGGGATCCAAGAGTACATCAAAAGGATTATTCACCACGACCAAGTGGGATTTATTGCAGGGCTGCAAGGTTGGTTCAACATCCGCAATCAATTATCAATGTGATACACTACATTAATAAAAGAAAAAACAAGAACCATATGATACTCTCAATAGATGCTAAAAAAGCATTTGACAAAAGTATCAGCATCCTTTCTTGATCAAAACTCTTCAAAGTATAGGGATAGAGGATACTTACAAAATACCCTCAATATCATCAAAGCCATCTATAAAAAACCCACAGCAAATATCATTCTCAATGGGGAAAAACTGAGAGCCTTTCCCTCTAAGGTCAGGAACACGGGGCTGAGATGTTTCCTATTACCACTGCTATTCAACATAGTACTAGAAGTCTTAGCCTCAGCAATCAGACAACAAAAACGAAAATAAAAGACACCTGGATCAGTAAGAAGAAGTCAAGCTAATCACCTCACTTTGGCAGATGATAGCGAAACTTTATGTGGGAAAACCCAAAGGACTCCACCCCAAAAAGTGCTAGAAAACTCATACAGGAATTTCAGTAAAGTGTAAGGATATAAAAATTAATGCACAGAAATCAGTTTGCATGCTATGAACACCAACAGCAAGACAGAAGAAAGAGAAATTAAGGAGTTAATCCCATTTACAATCATTCCAAAACCGTAAGATACCTAGGAATAAAACCTAACCAAAGAGTGCAAAGAATCTGTATACTCAGAAATCTATACACAAGTACTCATTTTTAAAGGAATTGAGGAAAGACACAAAGAAATGGAAAAATGTGTTCCATGCTCATGGATGGAAGAACAAATATTGTGAAAAATGTCTATGCTACCTTAAAGCAACTCTACACATTTAATACAACCCCTATCAAAATACCATAAGGGTTTTTTCACAGAATGGAACAAATAATCCCAAAATTTATATGGAACCAGAAAAAGACCCTCAAATAGCCAGGAGGAATTTTTGGAAAAGAAATCCAAGTCTGGGTGGCATCACAATTCCAGACTTCAAGCGTTTATTACAAAGCTGTCATCATCAAGACAGTATGGTACTGGCACAAAACAGGACACATAGATCAAGAGAACAGAAGAGAGCCCAGAAATAGACCCTCAAACTCTATAAACAACTGATCTTTGACCAAAGCAGGAAAGAATGTCCAATGGAAAAAAAAGACAGCCTCTTCAATAAATGGTCTTGGGAAAATTATATAGCTACATGCAGAAGATAAAATGAAACTGCCACCATTTATTTTACCCTACACACAAAAATAGACTCCAAAATGGATGAATGAGACCTCAATGTGAAATAGGAATCCATCAAAATCCTTGAGGAGGGAGAACATAGGTAGCAATCTTCTCCTAGAAACCATCACCAAAGGCCAGGGAAAGCAAAACGCAAAAATGAGCTATTGGGACTTCATCAAGATCAAAAGCTTTTGCACAGCAAAGGAAACAGTCAACCAAACCCAAAGACAACTGACAGGATGGGAGAAGGTATTCACAAATGACAGATCAGATAAAGAGCCAGTATCCAAAATCTATAAAGAACTTCTCAAACTCAAACTCAACACCCAAAGAACAAATAATCCAGTCAAGAAATGGGTAGAAAGACATGAACAGATTATTTTTGCAAAGAAGACCATCCAGATGGCCAACAGACACATGAAAAAGTACTATCTCCATGTCACTCGCGGCATCAGGGGAAATACCAAATCAAACCACAATGAGATACAAACCTCACACCAGTCACAATGGCTAAAATCAACAAATTAACACAGTCGAGGAGGAAAGGGGACAGATGTCCACTGTTGATGGGAAATGCAAGCTGGGTGCAGCCAATCTGGAAAACACAGCCATGGAGGTTCCCCTCAAAATTTTTTGACAAATAGAGCCTAACCCTATGACCCAGTAATCACACTACTGGGTATTGACTCTAAAGATACACTTGTAGTGGTCAAAGGGGCACATGCCCACCTTTAAAAAAAAAAAAAAATGTTTATATAAGCAGTCAATTTCCACACAATAAAGCCAAACTCACCTGCCGGTAGAGAACCCTTATATGTCCATGCAAACGGATGAATGGGTGTATATGTATAATGAATACTAGTGCAGTTCATCCACAGAAATGAAATCTTGCCATTTACAATGATGTGGATGGAACTAGAGGGTACTATGATGAGCCCGCCAAACTAAAGTCAATCAGAGAAAGACAGTTTATCATGCTGACTCGTTCCCTGATATCGAGGAACTTTGAGAGTTGAAGGGTAGTGGGGGTTTGCGGAGGTAGGAAGGGAACAATAACAAGATGGGATGGGGAGGGAGACAAATCATAAGAGACTCTTAATCTTAGAAAACAAACTGAGGGGCGCCTGGGTGGCTCAGTGGGTTAAGCCGCTGCCTTCGGCTCAGGTCATGATCTCAGGGTCCTGGGATCGAGTTCCGCATCGGGCTCTCAGTATAATTTGAAAGATTATAAAGTAGGTTAGGGAAAATAGCATACGGTATCTAAAGAGATTAACTAGAAGAATGTAAATGTGATTTGTTAATTATTGTAATTCACTATGTAAGTAGTACAATAAAAACATTATATGGTCTTTCCTTAGGTACTCTCAAAGTTTTCATAGAAATCAACATTATTTCATCAGTGCAATGCACTCATAAAATGAAACATATGGTGCCAGTAACTATTACCATATAGCTTCACTCCAAATTTAGCAAACACTCCAGTTAATTAATGAGAAACCAGTAGGGTATATACCCGCTCCCTAATCTTAAGGCTAGGCAAACCTGCGTGGCAGTTGCCTTCGTTTAACTTTTGTTTTGATTTTAACATGTATTTCTAAAAATATTAGATCAGGGCCAAGTCAAGTGTTGTCATGAAGGAAAATAACATGTAAAGGGGGAAAGCATATGGATGCTGTTCGAACTACATATTATAAAAGTTATGTCAGAATAAGTAGTCTGAGCCGATAAGAACGTACTAGAAGGGTTGATACAGATGTAATGTGAATTTTTCATAAAGTGTAGAATCTTGCATGTGCAGATTCATTATTTTCAGGCATTCTGGCTACTTTGTGGAGAATTTTAAACACAACCTTATGGAAAACTAAATAGTGCTACTACACCTATGCCAAATAGCTCAATTGCTGGGAACTTGTGATATACACAAACCTACCACCCTAATGAAGAACAAGTGGAAACTACGTGTTTGTTAAATAATGGGGGAAAGAGCATCCCGAAGACCAGTGCCTGGCACTGAATAGTCCATCTTGCTGGGGCCACTAGTGACTGGTAGCCCCCCATTGAAGCTTTGTAAGAACGTTTAAGAACTTTTGGTGAGAGGCAGTGGTGCTAGGTTTATCTGTTCTGTCTCCAAGGCAAGGCCTTCCTACATAAATTCCCATATGCTTTCTACACCCTGGCCATTGGCCCTTCTGACTTGGCTCCCTCTGTCTTTGGTCTCTCTGTTGCCCTCCCCCAGAGGGGGTCAGATTCAGGACTCCCAAGGGTATGAAACCAATAATTTGCTGTGGTTGGAACAGGGACACACTGCAAAAACTAGCTGTTTTATAGTGAACTTTGCTTGAGGGGCCTACTACCCGAGTGCACTGTTGTGGTCAGAGGGGAAGAAGCCCTGGAGAGGACCAGAAACAGGGAAGGGATGGAAGGTGGCTGCCTGGTGCCCCCCTCCCCGCCAAGTAGTGTCTTCAAAAGCACCCACCAACAGCCCTCCTGCGCACAAAAACGCCTCAACCCCCCAAGCTCAAAGCTGCCCCTCACCCCACCCTAAACCCCCAAATCCAATGTAAACAAGAGCAAAGCTCCAGCAACCATAGATGCCACATGTCCCCCCCACCTGCCGGCCCTGTCAAGATCAGGAAAGGCTCATGCACTACGTCCGAAGGACGCACAGTTTCTCAACCTCTGAACTTGCTGATTGCATCCCCTGCAACCTATGACCCAGATGAAAAAGGACCCCCAAGTAAGCAACTACCTCAGGTGTCCGGAGTGTGGCCACGGAACACAGGCAATGCCATCCACTACAAACCAGGCAGGACAACAGAGAAAATGAGCAACACTCACCATTCCCCCCAACTTAAATATGTTCACTCACACACAATTATACAAAAAATACATCCTCTACTCAAAAACCACGACACCAACTCAGCCAATGTCAAAAGAACACACGCACAAGACAGGGGGACCCGCCCAACAGGGGAACGATGGTCAGAGGGAGGCAGTGGCAGAGGGAGGAGGAGAAGAAAAAAAGGTCCCCCATTGAGCAGGGAGCCCCATGTGGCACTCGACTCGCCAGGACCCCTGAGATCATGACCCCAGATGAAGGTAGATGCTTGACCGACTGAGCCCCCCAGCTGCCCCATATTAATATTATTTTATTTTGCAGGGAGCCTTGGCCCAATGTGGGGCCTCCCTGGGCGATGTAGAACCCTGGGGATACAATAAATTCCTTAGGAAGTTGGGAATGAGGATGTGCCAAAAGACATCCTCGTCTTTGTGAAAATGGCTGATCAGGGCATATTTGCTGTAGGGATTAGACATTCTCTCTTCTGGCGAATATAAATTGGGCACTGATATCCTACAAAGCCCAACTCCGCAAAGCTCTATCGTGTAACTCAGACTCAGGGTTAGAATAGCTGGGGAAATGCCAGTTAGAAACCAGTAAGCCTGACAACACCATGAAGGGTGGTAACTGCAGACAATATAAATTGCCTGGAGGGGATAAGGAGATAGCAGAAAATATCCATGAACTTCTCTGAGTTCATGGTGCTCATAGTGCATTCAACATCCCAGCCACAGAAAAAAAATAATAAAATAAATAAATAAATAAAGAAGATGGTTCATGGAGGGTGACTGTGGGACTCCTGAGAATGGAAACAGGGCAGTGCCCCAACCAAAGGAGCTGTGCCCAACACGGCCACCATTTAAGTAACTTGGTCACGATCCTAGGAGGGTTCCAGGCTAGGCTGGACTCAGCAAATGCTTTTTTCAATATATCTCTGGACACAGAGTCACAACATCAATTTATCTTCATGAGTGGAGGGGCAACAATGGACATTTCAAGTCTTCCCCAAGGTCACCTGCACAGCCCCCAACCATAGATCAAAATGTTATAGCCTGGGACCTACCCTGCTCTCTACCCCCACATCAGTAACTCAGGTCCGTTACATTGATGATGTAAAGTTCACAGGTGAAGATTTGTGTCTGCTGCAGGGACACCTGTAGGCTTTGCTGGAGCATCTGCAAGAGAGGTGATTGGCCATGAAGCCCAAGAAAATGTAAGGCCTATGTATGCCAGAAGGATTTGGGAGTCTTTTGGTTAGGTAAGACATGTGTTATTGTAGAGGCTGTGATTTATAAGGTGCAAGTTTATCCAACTCCTAGAAATGTGAAAAAAAGGTACCAGCTTTGATAAGGATTGGGGTTAGGAGGACTTTTATTCCCTGCCTGACAAAATGTTTTTCATCCCTTTTGCCACCTGGTAAAGAAAGGACATGTGTGGGACTGGGTATCAGAGAAGCAAGCTATCTTTAAGAAGCCAAAAAAATACTAGTGAAAAACCAGTTAAGTGTTCTGGGCATCTCCTAAATCGGATATACCTTTTGAGTTAGGTGTAGCTGTGATGTCAGAAGGTATGAGTTGGATACTGTGATAGAGACTGCAGAAAGAGGTGTGTGCCCCCTAGGATTTTGGTACCCGCTCAGGAGACAGAAACCTGATGTACCCCCTTAGAGCAATAGCTCCTGGTAGTTTACATAGGTCTCCTCCAAGTGGAGTTTCTTAAGAGGAAAATAAACTTCAGGGGACACCTGTGTTGGCTCAGTTGTTAAGCGTCTGCCTTCTGCTCAGGTTGGGATCCCAGGGTTCTGGGATTGAGCCCTGAGTTGAGCTCCCTGCTCAGTGTGAAAGCCTGCTTCTCTCTCTCCTACTCCTCCTGCTTGTTCCCCCTCTCTTGCTGTCTCTCTCTCTCTCTGTCAGATAAAGAAATTAAAAAAAATAATAATAAAGAGAAAAGAAAAGAAAAAGAAACTTCAGTAGTCAGTGGGCTGAACTTAGAGTGGTTTGATGATCACTCATGAGCTCTGACCATCAACCCTTTATACTGAAAGTCAGGCTAGTTTCTAAGGAGATTAACCCAATGACTTGAACATTGGGAAGCCAAGAGGTGCATGATCATGAATAAGTCTATGTGGGGCCAGGGTATTTGGATGTACCTGCAAGAGTTTTTTTGGAAGTTCCATGTCCCATGTCCTAGCTCATAAGGCACTGACACTCCCTGGAATCAGAAAGCTGATGCCCTAGCTCAGGTACACACCTTAACAGCTGACCCTTCAGTAGACATAGGAAATTTGATGCATAGGAAAAGTGGCCACTGTTGCATGCAGGTAGGATGTCATATTCCCAAGGATGCTGAATTGCCCTTGAAATACAGTGACACATTGGGGGTGCCTGGGTGGCTCAGTTAAGTATCAAACTCTTGATTTTGACTCAGCTCATGATCTCAAGTCCATAGGAGATGATCCCAGGCTCTGCATTGAGCTCCATGCTCAGTGAAGTCAGCTTCCCTCCCTCTCCCTTGACCCCTTCCCCCACTCATGCATGGTCTCTGTCTCTCTCAAATAAATAAATCTTAAAGAAAAAAAGAAGAAAGAAATACAGTGACATGGTTCATGCAGTAACAGCATGTCCTTTATGTTCTAAATGATTGCCCAAGGTTACTGCCAAAAGAATCTGGGGCCATCCACCAGAGTTCCCAACACGTGAGGGAATGGGGAATTGGGTATATTGACCCCCCTACTTCTGAGTGAGGGTTTAAAATATGCCCTGGTTTTGTATGGACACTCTATAATGCCTAAACTAATCGTTCTCCTGTTACTATGCAAACCAGGCTACCACTATTAGGATTTAAAGAAGCCGAATACCATGTACGATACTTTTCATTAACCACACAGTGATGGGGTGGGGGGTCATGATTCAAAGTCATAATATGCAAAACTTGGTAAAGGAACATGACAGTGAATGAAAATTTCATCTCCTCTACACCTTGTGGGGCAGCAAGGTTAGGAGAAAGGAAAAAATATATATATTAAAGCAAACTAAATTGCTAACAAGTAAAAAACACCCAGACAGGATGAACTAAAGTACTGTCTCAAGTTTAATAGATTTGAATGATCGTTTGGTGGGGCCTCTTGCCCCTTTTGCCAGAATGGGGGCCCTACCAAGATACCCACTACTGTAAAGTACGGGGGAAAAAGCCTTCACCTCAACTCCAACCATGGATTCACATGCTGTTCTGTTGAGAACACTGAGCTCCATCCCTCCTGGTAAAGTCATCATCTACTGGAATTTGCAGTGAGATCACCCGTGGGGATGGATGAGTTACTTTGCACCCCTCGGGGAGGGGGGAACTCTCTCAGTCTCCACGGGGATCCCATTGTCCCACTGCAATCTTCACTGTTGAAATGCACTACACCTGGAATGGAAAAACAAAAAACAACAAAAAAACAAAAAGACAAAAAAACAGCACTGAAAAGAGAGGAGAAGGTGGGGGTCCTGGTCTAGCATATTATGGCCTCAGTCTATCTTCTCATGCCTGATAGTGCTGCTGCCCCTGGACAACATGGTATGGTATGTACAAGCAGCTCAAGTTCTTAAGGTTGCCAGCCACCCTTTCCTCCCCCGCAAGGCAGGCATGCTGTTTTCTGCCGGTACAATTGTTACACAGTGTCTTTGTTTCCTCCACTGGTCTGAAGGACATTACAGCACACACAGAAAGCCTTACTAAATTCACTCAGGAAGCCTTGAGTTATATTAACAAAGCCTGTGCTTACTGAACACTGAAATGTTTCTAATAGGAAAAGCTGTCCTCCAAAATAGGTTGACCTTGGATGATTATCCATCAGCCAAACAGAATGTTGTGTTCATAGATGATGAGTCTGCTAATGCATTATCTTTATTAAACTACATGAAGACACACGTGAATTTCAGGGATCTGAAACCCCAAGCCTACAGGCCTTAGCAAATCAGTGGCTTGGTTCACTGGGTTCTTGGCGGAAAAATCACTGATTCTGAAAATCATTGTCTGTGTTTTTTCTTGAGTGTTCCTATACTGTTGCTAAGGCATCTGCCTTCAATGTGGGCCCCCACACCTGCTACCAGAGCCTCCTTTTGGTTAGTCAGACTCCTTGCTGACTGCCCAGGAACACTGCGGAAGAGAGTCTTACAATATTGTAAGAGCTGGTCACAAGTGATGGAATGTGTTAGAGGAGGTCATGAAGAGAATTTGATCCCTGGTTGACCCTGGAAGTGGACCTCAACAATCAGAGGCTTCTCCCTTCCTCCCCTGACCTTGGAATATGGATCTCACTTGCCTTCTCTGCTCCCAGAGTCTGCCCCATGGACATTACCTTGATGTCCATGATAGTGATGTGGTGCTGAGAGACCATCTGGATGGTCTACGTGACTGAACACAGTTAAGGCGTTTGTTTGAAAATTTTAAGATTTGGGGTCAAGTGTGGAGATTTCCTTACCTTGAAATCACCCTAAACAAGCCTCATATGCAAGTTCCCCTTGCTTATTAAAACTGTCATCTGTCCATCTGGAGTGATCTGCCTCTTTCCTCAGTCTCTCTCTGCCCAGTGCATATGACGGCTGGTTTCAGATTATACCTTGGAAGCTCCTGAACCTACCTAAACTATAATTTATCAAGTTTAAAAGAAAGAAAAACAGAACATTGTAGCTGAGACCATTTAATTGGAGCAGCAATGAATTTTAAGATATAGAACCCAATAGGTATCCACAAATAAGGGATAAAAGCACTCATCTGGGACATCCTCCCTCTACCCAAAAGAAGAATCACTTGTACATTGGGACAAATCTACAGCTCCTGCCTCCCACCCACTGATGCAGGGGACACATGTGCCTATCACAGGTGCAGCAATTTAGGACATGGCTTAGCAGCCCCTGGGAAGCCATGTACAAGAAGGAATTCCTGGGAGTGGGGAATGACTTATAGTCCATATTTCATGAGAGGATATAACAGTCAAAGAGAAACTTAGCTGGAAATAAACATGATTAGGATTATAAAAATTATCCAACTTCTATAAGGAGAAATTCATCATTATCTAGTGAAGCTGCAGTTGTAGGTTCCCACAGACTGAGCAATACAACCACTAAAAGGTTCTTGGATGTGTGTCCAAGCCACATGCATGCAGACAATCACTGTAGCATTGCTTGTAAGTAGCCAATAAATGTAAATGCCCCTACATTGTCAACAACTGATTCAATATATTTTTTTCATAGATTTTATTTTATTTGACAGAGAAAGAGAGATCACAAGCAGGGAGAGTACAGGCAGAGGGAGAAGGAGAAAGAAAATTCCTTGCTGAGCAAGGAGCCCGATGTGGTACTTAATCCCAGACCCAGAACCCGACCCGAGACGAAGGGAGACACTTAACCAACTGAGCCACCCAGGTGGCCCCCAAGTCAATATTTTTAAAAAGTGTTTATATGATTCGATACCGTGCATTGTGAAAATGAATTAGTAAAGCTCTAAAGTAGCTACATCAAAAAAAAAAAAAAAGGAGAGTAGAAAGGAAAAGAAAAGAAAAAACTATGGGAATAAGTAAAGCACATTGCAAAATGAAATGCATAATAAAATCGCATTCACACAAAGTTTAAAAATACATAAAATTATATAATTTATTATTATCACATATGTTATATATGGGTGTGATGTATTCAATGGATTATAGCATAAATATGCACATGAAGTGGAACTACAACTGATAGAGCACTGAAATAAAGAGAATTTGAGAAGGAAGTGGCACATATAGAGATCAAATGTTAATGATATTCCTTAAACTGGACATTCCAAATTGTTGCTATGCTTAATTAATAATGCTTTTTTAAAAAAATTAGAAATACAATAGGCAAACTATATATATGCATATGTACATATATTAATATTTTATTTACTTATTTGTCAGAGAGAGAGAGAGCACAAGCAGGGAGTGCACAGGCAGAGGGAGAAGCAGGCTCCCCACTGGGCAGGGAGTCTGATACAGGACTCAATTCCAGGGCTCTCGAATCATGATGTGAGCCAAGGCAGATGCTTAACCAACTGAGCCACTCAGGCATTTCTATTCTTTATTTTTTTAATGTTTTATTTATTATTTTGAGAAAGCACACAAACAGAAGGAGTGGTAGAGGGAGAGGGGAACCCGATGCTGGGCTCTATTCCAGGACCCTGGAATCATGACCTGAGCCAAAGGAAAATACTTAACTGACTGAGCCACCCAAGTGCCCCACTACTGAGCCAACCCACTACTACTGCATTTTAAAGAACATTATTGGAAAACATACTGATTGGGACATAACAGGAATATTTTAAAACATCAGAGCTCTTAAGCCCTGACCTACATTCTTGCTGGCACATAAGAGATGAGTACATCAAACAGTGAAGCCATTATAATTTGTGCAGAAAAGAGGGAGCAATGTGCTCATATAAGATTTCTTGTTTTATTTTCACTGGGGACACTGCATCTATTCCTTTAATTGTAGAAACTCTGGAAATAATGAAAAGGTGCAGGGAAGATTTTAAGGAACTGTTGCCCTGGGAATGCAGAGGAGCAGGATGTAGCTTTGGGCAAGAGAGAGGAGCAGGAAGAAATGAAAAGCTTTTCTACCTAGTTCTTATTCTCAGCCATGCCTTACTTCGTAAGTTTTTAAAACATAAACAAAATTAGTTAAGGTATACATCTCACTTACACAAAAGCTCTTTTTTAAGTGCCAGAACTTTAGAAAGCGCTGAAAGATGCTTCCGTAAATTACAGAAAAATTTAACGTGGAATTAGGTATTGGTTCCTCGAATAAATTGTACTTTGTAATAATTCTAATATACTGCTGAATTTGATTTGCTGGAATTAAATTAAAACGTTGGCAACTATATTCAGCTGTGAGATATATCTGGAGTTCGATTGTTCATCCTGTCAGTTTTTGGTATCAAGGTTATTCTGGTATTCCTTAATGAACTAGGAAGTTTTCCAACTTTTTCAGTGATACTGAACATTTTGCTGATAACCTGAGAATTTTATGGCTCCCTGAAGAGTTTTCTCAGAATACTCTGGGCATTACCTTTTTTCATTTAAAATTTTTGACATTAATTATTTCAGTTTGTTTCAAAGTTTGGTACAGATTTCTACTTCAGGTTGATTAATTTTATTAATTTGTTTCCCTGGAAATAGCATGTTTCATTGACATTTTCAAAATCGTTAGTATAGTGTTAGGGATATGTGCTTATCAGCACCTGGGGAGTATTTGTACCTTAGTTGTAGACAATACAATTTTTCCTTTTTTTTATTTTTAAAAGATTTTATTTATTTGACAGAGAGACAGTGAGAGTGGGAACACAAGCAGGGGGGCGGGAAGGGAGAGGGAGAAGCAGGTTTCCCACTGAGCAGCAAGCCTGATGCAGGGCTTGATCCCAGGACCCTGGGATCATGACCTGAACTGAAGGCAGAAGCTTAACGACTGAGCCACCCAGGAGCCCCAATTTTTCCTTTTTTAAACTGTTGATGAATTTTATATCTAAGAAGAAAAATGGCTATGCCAAAGACAAAAAAAAAAAATAGCTAATGTTTTCTTGTAGAAGTTTTCTACTTATAGATTTAAATTTTTGACTCATTTCAAGCCAGTTTTGCATGTGATGAGAGGTAAATAATTAGGGATATCCAGTTGTCCCATTGCAATTTGTTGAAAAGACTAGACTTCCCCTGCTGGATAAATGTGCAGTTTTAGCAAAAAATCATTTTCATGCTGCTAACATACCATCTTGATGATTGTAGCTGCATAGTAAGTCCTGAAATTGGGCATTTTAAATCATAACCTTGTGCTGTTCTTCTCAAAACTGTTTAGCTATTTTAACTTTTTTGTTTTTCATGTATATATAATAGGATTTTGATTTGAATTGCATTGATTTCTGAAAAACAAGTTTGGGAAGAATAGCCTTTTAAAAAATACTGTTACCTCCTTAGTGAATACAGTATTCCTCTCCATTTAGTTTGAGGTTCTCTAATTTCGCTTAGCAATGTTTTATAGTCAGCCACGTCCCTGTCTTTGTTTATTATATACATTTATCTCTAGATACATCAAGTTTTTCCATGCTATTGGGAATGGTAATTTTTAAAATTAAAAAAAAAATAATAAACTTTGCTTTTAGAGCAATTTTAGTTTCATGGCAAAGTTGAGCGCTGTTTACAACCAAATAAGGCCAATTTCTCTGCTATCATCCCCCTCACATCCGGGTGCTGTGTTTGTTACCATCAGGGAACCAACACTGACACATAATTATTACCCAAAATACATAGTTTACACGAGGGTCATTTGCTGTTGTATATTCTGTGAGTTTTGAGAAAACATGTATTATAATAAGGAGGATTTTCACTGCCCTGAAACTCTGTGTCCCATTTTTTCATCCCACATGGAAAAAAAAAAATTAAAGACTATTTCTAATTGCTTGGTGAATCAGTTGCCTTCCAGAAAAATTTCAACATTTTTCAAAGATATTGTTTTCATTGTCTTTACAGTCTAGCTTTTGATTTTAGCTTTGACTATAAGATAAAGCTTATAGTCTTTAGCTTTGGAAAAAAAAATAGTGATCAAGCACTACTTTGAGCAATTCATGAGATTTTCTAGGTACTGGATCATTTTATCTAAGGATAAAGGCATTTTATCTCACTCTCTCTCAAAAGCACTTTGTTTTTGTTTTTATTAGTTTTTTAATAATCAGGTATAGTATATGTCTTATTTTCTCCATAAGTATTCCATGTTTTGTTGCTTTTGTGAGAGACTGTTTTCTTTTAATTTTAGTTAACCCCAAAGATCTTTGCTAGTACAGTTGCCCCTTGAACAATGCAAGGGTTATGGGTACCAAGCACGTCCATTTTGTATGTCATATGTGTTATATAGTGTGTTTTTACAATAAAGTAAGCTAGGAGAGGAGTCAAGATGGCGGAGAAGTAGCAGGCCGAGACTACTTCAGCTAGCCGGAGATCAGCTAGATAGCTTATCTAAAGATTGCAAACACGGGAAAATCCATCGGCAGATTGAAGAGAAGAAGAACAGCAATTCTGGAAACAGAAAAACAACACACTTTCTGAAAGGTAGGACCGGCGGAGAAGTGAATCCAAAGCGACGGGAAGATAGACCCTGGGGGGGAGGGGCCGGCTCCCGGCAAGCAGCGGAGCAACGGCGCACAAAATCAGGACTTTTAAAAGTCTGTTCCGCTGAGGGACATCGCTCCAGAGGCTACCCGGGGCAAAGCCCACACGGTGTCAGCGTGGCCTCAGGTCCCACAGGGTCACAGAAGGATCGGGGGTGTCTGAGTGTCGCAGAGCTTGCGGGTATTGGAACGGGAAAGCCAGCTACAGAGACAGAGCCTACAGTAAGCTCGCAGCTTGGGGTGACCTTGAACCGGTCACAGCCTCGGTGAGCTCGGACCGTGGCCGGGAGGTCAGGCAGACGGGAATAACTGGGCGCAGTTCTCTGAGCGCGCACTGAGGAGTGCGGCCCTGGGCTCTAGGCTCCTCCGGGCCGGAGACCAGGAGGCCGCCATTTGTATTCCCGTCCTCCGGAACTCTACAGAAAGCGCTCAGGGAACAAAAGCTCCTGAAAGCAAACCCAAGCAGATTACTCACCCCGGCCCCGGGTAAGGGCGGTGCAATAACGCCTGGGGCAAAGACACTTGAGAATCACTACAACAGGCCCCTCCCCCAGAAGATCAACAAGAAATCCAGCCAAGACCAAGTTCACCTACCAAAGAGTGCGGTTTCAATACCAAGGAGAGCAGCAGAATTCTAGAGGAGGAGAAAGCAAAGCACGGAACTCATGGCTTTTTCCCTGTGATTTTTTTTAGTCTTGCAGTTAATTTAATTTTTTTCTTTTTCATTTTTGTTTTTTTTTTCTCGCCTTCGGGTAAATTTTTTTTTTAACTATTACCTTTTTCTTTTTTAACGATTTTTACTAGTTTATCTAATACATATATTTTTTCTTTTTTATATTTTTCTTAGGTGTTTTCTTTTTTTAAAATTCTTTTCTTTTTTTTTCTTTCTTTTTTCTTTCTTTTTTCTTTTTTTTCTTTCTTCCTTTTTGAACCTCTTTTTATCCCCTTTCTCCCCCCTCACGATATGGGATCTCTTCTAATTTGGTTAAAGCATATTTTCCTGGGGTTGTTGCCACCCTTTTAGTATTTTACTTGCCCCTTCATATACTCTTATCTGGACAAAATGACAAGACGGAAAAATTCAACACAAAAAAAAGAACAAGAGGCAGTACCGAAGGCTAGGGACCTAATCAATACAGATATTGGTAATATGTCAGATCTAGAGTTCAGAATGACAATTCTCAAGGTTCTAGCCAGGCTCGAAAAAGGCATGGAAGATATTAGAGAAACCCTCTCGAGAGATATAAAAGCCCTTTCTGGAGAAATAAAAGAACTAAAATCTAACCAAGTTGAAATCAAAAAAGCTATTAATAAGGTGCAATCAAAAATGGAGGCTCTCACTGCTAGGATAAATGAGGCAGAAGAAAGAATTAGTGATATAGAAGACCAAATGACAGAGAATAAAAAGCTGAGCAAGAGAGGGACAAACAGCTACTGGACCACAAGGGGAGAATTCGAGAGATAAGTGACAGCATAAGACAAAACAACATTAGAATAATTGGGATTCCAGAAGAAGAAGAAAGAGAGAGGGGAGCAGAAGGTATACTAGAGAGAATTATTGGGGAGAATTTCCCCAATATGGCAAAGGGAACGAACATCAAAATTCAGGAGGTTCAGAGAACGCCCCTCAAAATCAATAAGAATAGGCCCACACCCCATCACCTAATAGTAAAATTTACAAGTCTCAGTGACAAAGAGAAAATCCTGAAAGCAGCCCGGGAAAAGAAGTCTGTAACATACAATGGTAAAAATATTAGATTGGCAGCTGACTTATCCACAGAGACCTGGCAGGCCAGAAAGAGCTGGCATGATATTTTCAGAGCACTAAATGAGAAAAACTGCATGCAGCCCAGAATACTATATCCAGCTAGGCTATCATTGAAAATAGAAGGAGAGATTAAAAGCTTCCAGGACAAACAAAAACTGAAAGAATTTGCAAACACCAAACCAGCTCTACAGAAAATATTGAAAGGGGTCCTCTAAGCAAAGAGAGAGCCTACAAGTGGTAGATCAGAAAGGAACAGAGACCATATACAGTAACAGTCACCTTACAGGCAAAACAATGGCACTAAATTCATATCTCTCAATAGTTACCCTGAATGTTAATGGGCTAAATGCCCCTGTCAAAAAACACAGGGTATCAGAATGGATAAAAAAAACAAAACCCATCTATATGTTGCCTCCAAGAAACTCATTTTAAGCCCGAAGACACCTCCAGATTTAAAGTGAGGGGGTGGAAAAGAATTTACCATGCTAATGGACATCAGAAGAAAGCAGGAATGGCAATCCTTATATCAGATCAATAAGATTTTAAGCCAAAGACTATAATAAGAGATGAGGAAGGACACTATAACATACTCAAAGGGTTTGTCCAACAAGAAGATTTAACAATTTTAAATATCTATGCCCCCAACGTGGGAGCAGCCAACTATATAAACCAATTAATAACAAAATCAAAGAAACACATCAAAAATAATACAATAATACTAGGGGACTTTAACACTCCCTCACTGAAATGGACAGATCATCCAAACAAAAGATCAGCAAGGAAATAAAGGCCTTAAACGACAAACTGAACCAGATGGACATCACAGATATATTCAGAAAATTTCATCCCAAAGCAACAGAATACACATTCTTCTCTAGTGCACATGGAACCTTCTCCAGAATAGATCACATCCTTGGTCCTAAATCAGGACTCAACCGGTACCAAAAGATTGGGATCATTCCCTGCATATTTTCAGACCACAATGCTCTAAAGCTAGAACTCAACCACAAAAGGAAGTTTGAAAAGAACCAAAATACATGGAGACTAAACAGCATCCTTCTAAAGAATGAATGGGTCAACTGGGAAATTAAAGAAGAATTGAAAAAAATCATGGAAACAAATGATAATGAAAATACAACGGTTCAAAATCTGTGGGACACAACAAAGGCAGTCCTGAGAGGAAAATATATAGCGGTACAAGCCTTTCTCAAGAATCAAGAAAGGTCTCAGGTACACACACAGTCTAACCCTGCATCTAAAGGAGCTGGAGAAAGAACAAGAAAGAAACCCTAAGCCCAGCAGGAGAAGAGAAATCATAAAGATCAGAGCAGAAATCAATGAAATAGAAACCAAAAAACAATAGAACAAATCAACGAAAGTAGGAGGTGGTTCTTTGAAAGAATTAATAAAATTGATAAACCCCTGGCCAGACTTATCAAAAAGAAAAGAGAAAGGACCCAAATAAATAAAATCATGAATGAAAGAGGAGAGATCACAACTAACACCAAAGAGATACAAACTATTATAAGATATTACTATGAGCAACTCTACGCCAACAAATTTGACAATCTGGAAGAAATGGATGCATTCCTAGAAACATATAAACTACCACAACTGAACCAGGAAGAAATAGAAAGCCTGAACAGACCCATAACCAGTAAGGAGATTGAAACAGTCATTAAAAATCTCCAAAACAAACAAAAGCCCAGGCCCAGACGGCTTCCCGGGGGAAATTCTACCAAAACTTTAAAGAAGAACTAATTCCTATTCTCCTAAAACTGTTCCAAAAAATAGAAATGGAAGGATAACTTCCAAACTCATTTTATGAGGCCAGTATCACCTTGATCCCAAAACCAGACAAGGATCCCACCAAAAAAGAGAGCTATAGACCAATATCCTTGATGAACACAGATGCGAAAATACTCAACAAAATACTAGCCAATAGGATTCAGCAGTACATTAAAAAGATTATTCACCACGACCAAGTGGGATTTATTCCAGGGCTGCAAGGTTGGTTCAACATCCGCAAATCAGTCAATGTGATACAACACATCAATAAAAGAAAGAACAGGAACCATATGATACTCTCAATAGATGCTGGAAAAGCATCCCTTCCTGATCAAAACTCTTCAAAGTGTAGGGATAGAGGGCACATACCTCAATACCATCAAAGCCATCTATGAAAAACCCACCGCAAAAATATCATTCTCAATGGAGAAAAAACTGAAAGCTTTTCCGCTAAGGTCAGGAACACGGCAGGGATGTCCATTATCACCACTGCTATTCAACATAGTACTAGAGGTCCTAGCCTCAGCTATCAGACAACAAAAGGAAATTAAAGGCATCCAAATCGGCAAAGAAGAAGTCACATTATCACTCTTCACAGATGATATGATACTATATGTGGAAAACCCAAAAGATTCCACTCCAAAACTGCTAGAACTTGTACAGGAATTCAGTAAAGTGTCAGGATATAAAATCAATGCACAGAAATCAGTTGCATTTCTCTACACCAACAGCAAGACTGAAGAAAGAGAAATTAAGGAGTCCATCCCATTTACAATTGCACCCAAAACCATAAGATACCTAGGAATAAACCTAACCAAAGAGACACAGAATCTATACACAGAAAACTATAAAGTACTCATGAAAGAAACTGAGGAAGACACAAAGAAATGGAAAAATGTTCCATGCTCCTGGATTGGAAGAATAAATATTGTGAAAATGTCTATGCTACCTAAAGCAATCTACACATTTAATGCAATTCCTATCAAAGTACAATCTATCTTTTTCAAAAAAATGGAACAAATAATTCTAAAAATTTATATGGAACCAGAGAAAAGACCTCGAATAGCTAAAGGGATATTGAAAAAGAAAGCCAATGTTGGTGGCATCACAATCCCGGACTTCAAGCTCTATTACAAAGCTGTCATCATCAAGACAGCATGGTACTGGCACAAAAACAGACACATAGATCAATGGAACAGAATAGAGAGCCCAGAAATAGACCCTCAACTCTATGGTCATCTAATCTTCGACAAAGCAGGAAAGAATGTCCAATGGAAAAAAGACAGCCTCTTCAATAAATGGTGCTGGGAAAATTGGACAGCCACATGCAGAAAAATGAAATTCACCATTTCCTTACACCACACACGAAAATAGACTCAAAATGGATGAAGGACCTCAATGTGCAAAAGGAATCCATCAAAATCCTTGAGGAGAACACAGGCAGCAACCTCTTCGACCTCAGCCGCAGCAACATCTTCCTAGGAACAACGCAAAAGGCAAGGGAAGCAAGGGCAAAAATGAACTATTGGGATTTCATCAAGATCAAAAGCTTTTGCACAGCAAAGGAAACAGTTAACAAAATCAAAAGACAACTGACAGACAGAATGGGAGAAGATATTTGCAAACGACATATCAGATAAAGGACTAGTGTCCAGAATCTATAAAGAACTTAGCAAACTCCACACCGAAAGAACAAATAATCCAATCAAGAAAATGGGCAGAGGACATGAACAGACATTTCTGCAAAGGAGACATCCAGATGGCCAACAGACACATGAAAAAAGTGCTCCATATCACTCGGCATCAGGGAAATACAAATCAAAACCACAATGCGATATCACCCTCACACCAGTCAGAATGGCTAAAATCTAAACAAGTCAGGAAAATGACAGATGCTGGCGAGGATGCGGGAAAAAAGGGGAACCCTCCTACACTGTTGGTGGGAATGCAAGCTGGTGGTGCAACCCTCTCTGGAAAACATCATGGAGGTTCCTCAAAATGTTGAAAAAATAGAACTGCCCTATGACCCAGCAATTGCACTATTGGGTATTTACCCTAAAGATACAAACGTAGTGATCCAAAGGGGTACATGTACCCGAATATTTATAGCAGCAATGTCCACAATAGCCAAACTATGGATAGAACCTAGATGTCCATCAACAGATAATGGATCAAGAAGATGTGGTATATATACACAATGGAATACTATGGCAGCCATCAAAAGAAATGAAATCTTGCCATTTGCGACAACATGGATGGAACTAGAGCGTATCATGCTTTTGCGAAATAAGTCAAGCGGAGAAAGACAACTATCATATGATCTCCCTGATATGAGGAAGTGGTGATGCAACATGGGGGCTTAAGTGGGTACGAGAAGAATAAATGAAACAAGATGGGATTGGGAGGGAGACAAACCATAAGTGACTCTTAATCTCACAAAACAAACTGAGGGTTGCTGGGGGGGGGGAGGGGGTTTTGGGAGAAGGGGGTGGTATTATGGACATTAGGGAGGGTATGTGTTTTGGTGAGTGCTGTGAAGTGTGTAAACCTGGTGATTCACAGACCTTTACCCTGGGGGATAAAAATATATGTTTATAAAAAATAAAAAAAGTATATTAAAAAGAACCAATAAAGTAAGCTAAAGAAATGAAAAAGGTTATTAGAAAATCACAGGAAAATACATTTTATAGTATTGCACTATATTTATTGAAAAAAATCTGTTTATAAGTGGACTCTTGCAGTTGTTCTAAAGTCTATTCTTAAGTCTAAAGTTCTAAAGTCTAAAGTCTGTTGTTCTAAAGTCAATTAAATTTTTGTTTATTGAACTTGCATTCTTTGTTCCTGACAAATTAACTTAAAATTTTCTATTAGTTCCTTTTGTAGACAATTAGGGATTTCTACAGATGAAATCTTGCCATTTTTGCTTTGTACTTCAGTGTGAGTGTGTGTGTGTGTGCGTGTGTGTGTGTGTGTGTGTGCCTCTTTCACACTATATTGTACCCCGAGAGCATTGTAAACAAAAAGTGATGGGGAGCAGGTGTCCTTGCCTTTTTCACTGCCTTATCAAGAAAAGGATTTAGTATTTTCAGGGCGTCTGTGTCGCAAAGTCGGTTAAGCAAACCGATTTCTTGGTTTTGGCTCAGGTCTTTTCTGGAGGTCATGAGTTAGAGCCTCCTGCTGGGGTCTGTGCTCACCGTGGAGTCTGCTTGAGTTTCTCTCTCCCTCTGCCCCTCCCCTGCTCTCGTTCTGTCAAATAAATAAATCTTTAGAAAAAGAAAAGGATTTACTCTTTTGTCACTACATGCGATGATGATACATGTAGGTATCTTGTGGTGTTCAACATGTTGAGGGGAGTAACCTCATTCCTGGCGTGCTGAGATTTCTGCCATAAATGGGTCTTTGATTTTTATCAGATTCTTTGTATCTATAACATTATGTGATTTTCCTTTTCCTGGGGGGGGTGTTTGGTAAATTGGTGAATTTCATTGATTTATTTTTTGAATGTTAAACTAATCTCTTTCCTAGAATAAACTCTACTTGGTCCTGGTATAAACTGTTTTTAGATTCATTTTATTTGTCTTGCTAATAATTTGTTAATAATATTGGATCTATTGATAAAATTCTTTTTTTTTTTCTATTGATATATTCTATTCTTGATAGTACCACAGTCTACTGTGATTCTGCTTTCCTAACTACAAGTCTTTTTTTTTTCTCTCTCTTTCATTGCTTTTTTTTTTTTTTTTGGATGCTTTTCATTATTGCTTCTTTAAGTATTTTCTGAAATTTTTGTATATATCACCAAAATTATATTTTCCAGTCTTTTTGGTATTCATATCCAATATTTTTTTCTAGTAATTCTAATTTTACATCTTCATTTTTTTCTCCTGTGTTTATATTTGCTTATAAATCCTGGTGTCTATTTATAATAATTACGTTTTTTTTTTTAGAATTCTTGTCTCATCCTTTTAATGCTTGAGTCTGTATGTATGGAGTAATTTTTCTCTTCTTTATGGATCACATTTTGCAGCTTCTTGCAAGTTTAGAAAATTTCAATTGGATGCCAAAATACCTTTAGTATTCTAAATTTTAAGCTTGTTCTAGCATGTAGCTGACTGACTTACTGATCATCTTGGTTATTTTGTGTTAGTGTTTATTCCAAGTTTAGTTTGTCCTACTATTAAGACATGACCTGTCCTGGATTTCTTCTAAATGCAAGTGTTCTACCAGGTTAATTATTTTCTGGTTGGTAGGGTTTTGAAAGTCTTCCAGACTCATATGAACTTGGAAACATTTCAGACTAAAGCTCGCAGCCCATCTTTCTCGGGGAATTATTCAGCCACATAGTCAAGAGGGCCCTTGTGCAGATATTTGGAAATTATTGTCTGAAAAGTTTCCTATTCTCTAGTACTCTGCCCACAAAAAATTTCAGCCACTTTTAATCTGCCTTACATCTCAGTTCTGTCCCCTGAAATCCCCACAACCCGTACGGTCTCAGATTCTCCCAACTCCATGAACTTGACAGGGGTGGTTCTAGACGCAGCATTTTTCTTTGTACAAATAATTGCTTTAAAAATATTTAGTCAAGATTTCTAACTTTTTTTATGGGTAAAGGGAAATGTCTGTCTCTTACTGTATCTTAGCTATAAACATAAATTCTAACATGGACCGTTTTCCCCTCATAGTATTACTATTTCTTTTGCTTTGTTTTTTAATTGAATGAAATTACTACTCTCAAACCTGCATCCATATGCAGTTTTTCAAACAATTTTTCTCAACTTTTCTTCATATATCTGACCATCTGTAAGGTCTAACTCAGGGAGGGTGGGCCAAAATGGGTGTGAGGTAGGAAGGTCAAAAGGTCAACTTTTAAAAAAAAAAAAGAGAGAGAGAGAGACCTGGGGATGGGGGATGTCATTACACAGTGCTGTAACTATAGTTAATGATACTCTATTGTATAAATTACTAGATCATTACTAGATCAATACTATCATTGCTAGAAGAATAGATCTTAAAATTTAAAAATTTCCTCACAAGGAAAAAAGTATAACTATGTGATGATGGATGTCAACTAGAATTATTGTGATGAACATTTCATAACAAATACACATATGGAGTCATTATGTTGTTCATCTGAAACTAACATAGTGTTATATGTTTCAAGTTTATCTCAGTTAAAAAAAAAAGACATTATAGTGCTGTCATAGAGATATCTCAGGTATGTGTGAAGTTTGTAGCTTGGGTTTCTTCATTAAGGAATAATGAGTCAGTAATAACTATTTGGTGATTACTTATTCAGTCGAACACCAGAAGGTTAGCCTAAGATCTTCTTTCCCTACTCCTTGGCAATAAACTTCCACCTATAAACAAGATTAGACATAAGAAACTGCATGGTTTTGTGGTTAATAGCACAAATTCTAGGAGATTTATTACCAGCATTCAAACCTCAGTGCTACCATACCAGGGTCTGAAGCCTTAAGAAAAATCTCTCTGTGTATGTTTTCCTTAATCTCTGTGTATGTTTTTGCTTAATCTCTCTGTGTATGTTTCCTTACCTACCATAGGGATGACAATGGTAATATGGTTATTTTACAGAAAAATGAATAAATGTTTATAAAACACATAGGCACATACCTTACAAAACATAGTAAGCAAGTAGATGTTTTTAAAACATTTAAGAATACTCTTCTACTAAAAAAAGTACACTTTTGGTGCGCCTGGGTGGCTCAGTGGTTTAAAGCCTCTGCCTTCGGCTCAGGTCATGATCTCAGGGTCCTGGATCCAGCCCTGCATCGGGCTCTCTGCTCAATGGGGACCCTGCTTCCTCCTCTCTCTCTGCCTGCCTCTTTGCCTACTTATGATCTGTCTGTCAAATAAATAAATAAAATCTTAAAAAAATGCACTTTTACTTTCTATAATTAAGTTTCCATTGTTGATGCCTAAATTCTAAACCATTATATTCTTTTTTTTTAAAGATTTTATTTATTTATTTGACAGAGATCACAAAGTAGGCAGAGAGGCAGGCAGAAGTGGGAGAGAAGCAGGCTCCCCGCTGAGCAGAGAGCCCAATGCGGGGCTCAATCCCAGGACCCTTAGATCATGACCTGAGCTGAAGGCAGAGGCTTAACCCACTGAGCCACTCAAGAGCCCCTAAACCATATATTCTTATATTGCTTTCATAACTGGTCTCCCTGACACCAAAATTTCCCCACTTTTTCTTTTCTTTTAAAGATTTTTATTTATTTCACAGAGAGAGAGATCACAAGTAGGCAGAGCGGCAGGCAGAGAGTGAGGGGGAAACTGACTCCCCACTAGCAGAGAGGCCCAATGTGGGGCTCAATCCCCAGACCCTGAGACCATGACCTGAGCTGAAGGCAGAGACTTAACCCACTGAGCCACCCAGGTGCCCCATGCCCCACTTTTTTCTAAATCTGATTTCACACTGAAATTAAATGATTTTTTAATGAAATACAATTCCTGTGTTTATTTTACTGAATGTTTTTGGTTTTGCTGATTTCCCTAAACTTCCTAATGACATGCTTTCCTCTTAATTTGACCTCCTGCTTTCCTCCAGGATGTTTTGGTTATCCATTTTCTTCTCTGTATATCAAATTAATTGCAGTTCTTTGAACCATAACCTGCTCTCATGCTCGGTTGGGGTGTATGTATACTTGTTTTCTTATTAGCTCCTTCATCTACCCAGTAATTGCAATTACTAATGTTTTAACTCTTAGCTTGACCATCATATCTGCTTTTCAGTTTTTCTTGACTATTAATTCCTAAATAACTTCCCATTACTTGATACATTTCCTTAGCATGCACAGCACATTTGTATATAACAGTTATCACCACACTCGTAAGTACATATAATACTTGAGTTATTTCCTTACTTTTCATAAGAAACAATGCATTTCCTGAGGGTCGTGAATTTTACTTATTTTTCTAATGTTTTTAATGCATTCCCTGTGTATGGCACAGAGATTTTTTCCAAACCAAAAGTTAACCAAATGTCCACTAAATTAATAGATGAAAGAATAAAGTTTGGAATGGTAAAGAGTATTCAAAGAATAGCTATCATTTATTACAGACTATGAATCATTGTAGATAATTCCACTAGAAAGGAAAGAGAGTTCTCCTGGGATGAGAATATCCTTTTTTAAATCTGACCATGAGAATTATGAAAACACACACATACAGACACAATCAAGCAAGAGAAGGGATTGCTTTCTTTTGTTTATCTTTTTTATCAGATATGCCACACAGCTGAATATTTATTATTTTGTACATGTCCTCTGATATTTTAATCACCTTCAAATATGTTATGATGAGGGTAATTAGGAGGTCAGTGATACAGGACATTAAGGCTGTTCAATATAGACTAATTCAGGAGAGTAAAAAGATCTTTAATAGTACTTCCTAAGTATGGGGCACCTGGTGTCTCAGAGGGTTAAAGCCTCTGCCTTCGGCCCAGTTTCATGATCCCAGGGTCATTGGGCTCTCTGCTCAGCGGGGAGCCTGCTTCCCTTCCTCTCTGCCCCTGCCTCTTTGCCTACTTGTGATCTCTGTCTACCAAAATAAATAAATAAAATCTTTAAAAAAAATAGTACTTCCTAAGTAATTACTCTACAGTAAGAGATAGGGACATAGAGATAATATTTGTAACAAGGTGCTGACAAATAAATGAACATATATTAATTAGATTAATTATATTTCTTCCTGGGAACTATGAAAAACTTTCCATGGCAAAACAAGTAGCTGTTTCTCCAATTCCAAAAAAACACAATATATCAAATCAATCTGTGAAGTGGTATTTACATGGAAATGTTATGCTTCCAGAAAAACAAATGAAAGTCTCAGCAAATCTTTCTGTCATTCCTTTGACTCAGCTATAATTATCACAAAACTAACTCCTGAATTGCTTCATCTCTTGGTTCTCTGGAGGAAGCTCAAGATGTTCTTGGTCTCTGCTTATAGGAGAAAAACAAAACAAAACAAATCCCCTGACAGAAATGCAGCTCCAGAAGTGTTCTGTAGGAACAGGAAATAAGCATCTTGGTATATGCACTGATGCACCCATTGAATCTGCTGCCTTGTGAATTGACTCTGCTACTTCTTTTTGTATCAAAAACCCTTTTGTTAGGGCAATCCCTGTCCCTGACTGCAGTGCTGCAACCATTACCAAAAACTGAGTGGTGTTTCCGTCCTTCCCAGCTTGCATAGATCAGTTACCCATAATTTACAAACTAAATAGACTCAGATTACTTTTCCAATCAGGAATCCATGTTGAAACTATTTATATTTCAATATAAATATATTTATTTTTATATGTATTATAAATTTATATATAAATATTATAAAATGATAATAAATATAAATTTAATATATTATATTAATATAAAATTATGAAATTTCAAAAAAATTACTATCTGTAGTGACCTCTCACCCCGTCTACCTAGCCACAAACCTGATCACTCAATACAGCATTACCAAGCTGAAACAGGGGTTTCATCCCGATGTACTAGAAACATAGAGAATAAATAATGTTGAAATGCCACCAAGGAGCTCATCCTCTCCCTCACCTCCCCAACTAAAAAGGAGCCACTCATATTTCAAAGAGCCTGCAAACTGGGACACATACAGTAATGGATGGAGGACCAGAGCAGACACTCCTTCCCCCTCCATGCCCAGTTGAGGGGTAAAACACTGACAGGTAGAACCTAGGTTTGAATGATATATTGGGGGATGTATAGCCTTAGCCCAAGTTAGTGATGGAGGCCAATGCTTCCCAGCAGAAGAAAAGTCTAGTGGTCATGCTTTCAACGTATATGTGTGTCCAGGAACTAAAGCTGAAGCACACTGACAGTTACAGAGTCAATGTCAAGTTACATGAGGACAAAACCTTGAATTCTGTTGAGGATTATGAAGAATGATAGAAACTGCAATATGGAAAACGCTGAGAGGCAGGAGCATGATTAGGGACTGAGCCTGAATTTAACTACAGGGCTATTGTCATAGTTTAAAAAGGAATGGTGAGAGTTCTAATTAAGGTAATTTCATAGTGGGGAGGCACCAGGATAAGGATGGCTATATGTTATATATCAGATTGAATTGGACATATTGAATGAATCACAAAACGAAGTAGATTTATAGGTGAAAGAATGAGTTCAGTTGGGACATTTTGAGCTTACAGAGTGAATTGATGTAAAATGTGAATAATAGGAGAGAAACAGGAGACATTTGATACAAATCAAGTTAAATTAAAAGGTCATCAACAAAGGGGGTAACATTGGGAACATGGTGCCAGAAAAATATTTTAATAAGATGTTTTATTAATTTTTTTCCTGAAACTGAAGAAGAAAGAAATGAGAATGTGAATAATACATTACAGCAATTAAACCACTCACAGATTTATAGCAATTATGAGGACAAGAACCACAGATGATGTTCCAACTATTTAACAGCTAGTATAGCCACACATCTTCCTATCAAAATCGTTGATTAAAACCCCAAAACACTGCCACCAAAATATTGAAAAATACATATTTTTAAATATTGCTAATTAATTTTTCTGGAAATCATCAAAGTTATTACCATGAAACAAACTACCAGAGTTTTTGCTGGACTTTGTTATACTTCATATATTGTAGGATTTATGACATTTATTTTGAATAACATAAGTGTGTGGGGACAGGGTTTGCTCTCATTAAAATATATAATTTTGCAGAATCCTCTCTAAGATATGAAAGTCTCCCTTGAGTTGCTACCGTCTTGTGTTCTTTGGATGTGAAGAGTAACTCTCCATTTGCTCACTGTCCAAAGTTTTGTCAATACCCCTTGCTAACAGAAAGGTCTGAGATTTTTCCTCTCTTTGAAAGCTAACAAGTTACCCTGCCATGGTTTCATAGATATACACAGGACACATGAGAATCCTAGGACAAAGAAAAAGGACTTTACTACTCCCAGCACAAGAAGTAGTCTGGAATCATGTTTACACTGATTTCTTTGCCTATAGGTCTTTTCGGGGAGACCCAGAATAGCTGGGCCAGAGCTTGCCATGCATCCTCTGTGTAGGAAATGTTTAGGAAACCAGAATTTAGAAGACCCACAATCTTAGAAGATTGCTGTTGGCAAATCTGCTCAACCTTTTTTTCAGAGGGAGGTATCTTTCTTATCCTGGTCATGAAAAAAAAAAAAAAAGTTGCTTCAGCCTAGGAGGAAGACTACATCTTCCAAAACTATTTTCTGTGTATGCATCATTGAAATGGATGTCTGTAACCAAAAGTGTCAAGACCTCTTCACAAAAATGTGCAGAAATACAGAGATCCATGCAAGATTTTCTCCAAAAATGATCTTTCATTCTCTTTTACCCTTCCTAAGAAAGGCTGCTACACTTTTCCAGGAAATTAAACATTTAGGAATGCTAGGAAAACACTGTACAATAACCATAACTCACAGTTGATCCTGCTGCAGAGCTACAGCCTTTCCTTACCCAGTATCCAGTTTCGATCATGGGTAGAGCCTCCCTGACTCCCAAGAGCAGAATATCTCAAAGTGTTTTTCTACCCGCCCCCTCTTTTTTTAATGACTATAAGGAAGCACTAAGGTGCAAAGAGAGAGAAAGCATGCTCTTGAATCTGATAAAATGGCTAGTCAGAGTCCTCATTTGATTTCTAATGACCAGTTTTTCCGAACAAGTAAGGTGAGGAATGTGTATTTCCTTCAGATGACAATGCTATTCTCCATAAACTTACCCTCTTATCTTTGCCACATGGACCCAGGCAGATTATCACAACAAAGATCATCACCCCAGTGTTAACACATCCCTCAGAAGTGGGTTATTTAGTCTTGGCTACACCAGAAGTAAAACATCAATACACAGTTGCATCAATGTTTGTCTGACCTGTTGCAGATCTGCTCAGATATTGCCAGGTTTCCCGCAGAGAATGTCCAAGTCCCTGAAGGGGCTCGTAAAGTAGACACATAACTTAGACCATAGAGGACCCAGAGACACAATGGAATATTACTCAGCCATCCAGAAGGATGAATACCCAACATTTGCATCAACATGGATAGAACTGGAGATTATGCTGAATGAAATAAGTCAAGCAGAGAAAGACAATTACCATATGTTTCATTTATTTGTGGAGCATAAGTAATAACATGGAGGACATTAGGAGAAGGGAAAAATGAAGGGGGAGAAATCGGAAAGGGAGAGGAACCATGAGAGACTAGGGACTCTGGAAAAGAGAGTTTTAGAAGGGAGGGAGGTGGGAAAATGGGTGAGCCTGGTGATAGGTATTAAGGAGGATGTGGATTGCATGGAGCACAGGGTATTATACGCAAAGAATGAATCATGGAACACTACATCAAAAACGAATGATGTACAATATGTACAATATGGTGACTAACGTAATACAATAAAAAAGAATACATGTAATTAAAAAAAATAAAACCTTAATCTGTCAAAGGTAGTGTCTGCCACGTGGGCTCTAGTGGGATACCATATTACTGTGTTACGAATATGCTTCCCAAAATTCATATGTTGAACTCCTAACCCCCGGTGATGGCAGTAGGGGGTGAGGCCTCTGTCAAGTGATTAGGTCATGAGTGCAGAGCATTCATGAATGAGGTTAACAACACTCTTGGAGGCCTGAAGAGCATCCTTGCCCTTCCCACATATATATCTGCTGTTTATAAGCCACCCAGTCCATTATATTTTGTTATAGCGGCCCACATAGACTGACTCATGTCTAGCCTCACCATCATTAGAGTTATCTCAGTATTTCCTCTTTATTCAGTCAACACACAACATATACCAGTGGTTGCAAGCATTTCCCAAGTATGGCACGTCATGGGCAAATGCCTGAATCCGTATGTTATCTTTCTTCTTCCCTTTTTCACTTGCAATCTACTTAACAGAGAATTGATAACCTTCTGATTACTACCTTTTTCTATTTCTGAATTTTAGCATGCTTTGCCAGAAAGGAGTGAAGATCTGTGCAGGCTCCTCCTTCTTCTCCTTGTCTTCACTGAACTCCTGGTCAGAAACAGCTGCTTGAATACAAACGTCATCTCTGCCAGGATCGACAGTGGTCTGTGACCAGAGTCCAGCCTGAATTCATATTTAGAAAAGAGTTACTTCAAGGAGTTTGGTACTTTCAAAAACAGATAACCTCTGCTTGACCACATGAAATGATTCAGTTGCTTTGAGCCCCAAAGGAGCTCCATTAAGCTTCCCAAATGTTCTCTTGCCAAAATGGGACTTTGCTTTACATTAGAATACCTTAATGGCAAATGTTCCAGGTTTTCCCATAGCAAAGGAAGGATGTTTATGCTGAACTAACGTCTTCAGTCCTATCCAGAAAGGAAAATTTACAGACAAACTAATCAAGTATTTCCTAGCTTTTACCACTCTCGTGAGATTAAAATTTCTGAGTTCTCAGTTTCAGCAAATTTTTTTGTTCTACACATTTGATGATTTAACCATTTTCTTCTTTGCTATGCTTTATAAAAGAAATACTTTCTACTATTCACTAAATGGTCCCAATTAGAACAGATGATGATAATCCAAAGGGATCAAAATAGGTTCTTCTGAAGTAACAGAGATCAAAGGAGTGTAATATTTCACCCATGTCCAGGTCACAAGCACTTGACAAAAGCAGATTAATCAGAATATATTTTTTATCAAGCATAACATCATGGATACCACAATGCAAAGTTCGTAGCTATCTTTCAAAAGGTAAAAGTAGCTTATTTTCTCAGCTTTCTGTCCCTTTTTCCCTAGTCAATTTAGAAATGCAGTTTGCTCCTGAGATAAGAATGAATCACTGCCTTCAATCAAAACATAAAAAGAAATATACATTTAGTCTCAGTTGGGGCCAAGGTATTGGGGTCTTACCTCCTGACAGAGTCTTGTGAGTGAGTCATGGGGCCAGTGGAATTCCGATTATGTGTCAACAGACCACCTTGGTCCCTCTCTGTTTCTGATCTACGGCTTCCTCTGGTGGCTCCGTGCCGCTTCTGTAACAAGCCACCACTCAATGTGATGAGGCCAATTTTGTCAGCGAACTAGCACTTAATCAGTTATGTTCCTGCTCTGCCACAGAGATTGGTAGACAGGGAACTTATCCTTCCAAATGATGGAATTGTATAGGAATGGTTAAAGTGGCTCTTTGGTTGAAATAGAACATATACTTCAAAGAGACAGAAGAAGGATTTATAATAGTATTTGTTTTTTTTTTAATTTTATTTATTTTTATTTATTTATTAGAGAGAATGAGCAGAGGAGGAGGGGGCAGTGGGAGAAGGAAAGAAAGAATCTTAAGCAGGCTCCACACTCAGCATAGAACCCCATGTGGGGTTTGATCTCACCCCCGGGAGATCATCACCTGAGCCTAAAACAAGAGTTAGATGCTTAACCAACTAAGCCACCCAGATACCCCAATAGTGTTTGTTTTTTAATAAATGTTCCAAGGGGGTGCCTGGGTGGCTCAGTGGGTTAGGCCTCTGCCTTTGGCTCAGATCATGATCTCAGGGTCCCTGATATCGAGCCCCACATCGGGCTCTCTGCTCAGTGGGGACCCTGCTTCCCTCTCTCTCTCTCTCTGCCAGCCTCTCTGCCTACTTGTGATTCTCTCTCTGTCTGTCAAATGAATACATAAAATCTTTAAAAAATAAAGAAAGAAAATGTTCTAAGAAAAGGATGTCAGGGACTTAGTGTCAGTGTTGACTGAGATAAAAGGCAGTTTGGGGGAGCACTGGGTTTTTCCAGTCATGGGGGCTAGGTTTTCCCAGGGACTAGATCTTAGGCTGCTGGAAGTCTCCCTAGAGATAGGTCAAGAAGAGTCTTTGTCAAAGTTGAAAGGCATTGGCCATTCTGCACTCCCAAAGGATCCTCAAGTGAGGGGTTGGTTGCTACTTATATTCTATATTTCCGGAGAGGAAAAAGGAAAGAAATGGGAGCAATTTGATTTCCCTGTGAATATGATTTGAACATTCTTACAGGCAAATGTTTCTGACAAGCATAATTCGTTTCCCACCTTTATCACTGGTATTACCTGAAACTGATTATGTCAGCAGTCCTAATTCCTATATCCTGGACTTTTCATCCTTTAAGATCTCACACTTAAGAAGTTGCTGTGGTCTTTTGAGGAAGGTTTCCCTTAATTGCTAACATCTGGAAATGTCACCAGGAATTTTATTATATGAACATTTCTAGGTATTTATACTTTGTATATTTCAGGTCACAAATTAACCATAATATTTTCCCAAGCTTGAAGTTCTATTCTATTTGTCACAACTTTGTCCATATTACCCTCAGGAATTCTAGCTGGCCTTTGCATACTTCCAGTTTTGCATTTTATTTTCAAGAGTATGAGTTAACGTATATCCTTGAAAAAAAAAAAAAAATAATAATAAAATAAAATATTGAACCTAAAGCAAGTATGTTTTGAATATCTGAATGCTTCAGTATGAACATTACAAACAATGGCAAAAAGATTAGCCAATTTTAATTTCTTTCCATAGGAAAAGAAATTTGAAGTTTTTTTTTTTTTTTTTTTTTTTTTGTTGTTGTTGTTTTTTTAAAGAGAGACAGAGCAGAACAGAGGGAGAGAGAGAAGCAGGCTCTCTGCTGAGCAGGAAGCTGCCTAACGTAGGGCTTGATCGCAGGACCCTGGGATCATGACCTGAGCCAAAGGCAGAGGCTAAATGACTGAGTCACCCAGGTGTTCCTGAAGTTGGTTTTGTACTTCAATATGAACATTACAAACAGGGGCTCCTGGGTACTCTGTTGTTAAGCATCTGCCTGCAACTCAGGTCATGATCCCAAAGTCCTGGGACTAAGCCCCGCATTAGGCTAAGGGTCCCTGGTCAGCAGGAAGCTTCTCCCTCTCCCACTCACCCTGCTTGTGTTTCCTCTCTCACTGTCTCTCTTCTCCCCTGTCAAATAAATAAAGTCTTTAACCACAACAACAAAATTACAAAACAGTTGAAAAAATGAAATAACCTTAATTTCTTTCCACAGGAAAAAAGTTTGAAGTTGACTTTGCTTTGTCAAACATTTCATAATTTCCATTTTGCAACTTTTGAAAAACTTAAAGAACTGTGTAAAGTGGGTACTGTATCTTTAATACACAGCTTTTACAGATGAAATATTACACAATATAATATTAGAGCTTATAATATGAGTAACCCAAATTAATTTACTGATAAACAAAAATTAATAATTAATTTTTAATAATTCATAAGGATAATGCTGACTATTTTAGAAAGCTATTGGAATAATAAAATTGTGAAAAAATAGTGAATATACACTATAGTAACCATCATGTCACTGAGAACCAGAGGAATTTATTTCTACTCATGTAATTAATTCCTACATGTATAATTGCAATTTTGAAAAATCATCTTTATTCACAGTGTTGGAAACTCTGTAAAGTTTTAATTTATAGGATATCTGAACAATATGAATGTAGAATGAGAAATAAACCAGGTTTATTGTGACAAAATTCTACAGACAGAAACAGATCCTGAACATTTAATGCATTTATTTGGAGATTATATATGTGTGTATACACACACACACATACATGCACACACATAAAGATATACTATATATAGTATATGTATATATATAGGAATATGTATAAATTGCAAACAAGCAAATATATATATATATATATATTATATATATACAAGCATAAATGTTTATCAGCACAAATATACATATATGAAAATGTGAACACCATATAAGCTGGTAAAAGACTTAACTTGTAGTAGGAATAATGTGTTCTGTCAAAGATGACTATGCTATAATCCCTGAAACCTATGGATATCCTGTATTGCCTTTCTCTCTCTCAAATCGGTAAATAAAATCTTTTAAAAAGTATTTTTTTCTCTAGCTACTTTTATTGTAAGAATAGAGTGTATAATCTGTAAAATGTACAAGACATATGCTAATGAACCATATATATTATCAATAAGGCTTATAGATAAAAGGTTATTACTTATCTTTGTGAGGAGTTTAAAAATTATATGTGGATTTTTAACTGCATAGGGGTTGGGGGTCAGCAGTCTTAATCCCCATGTTGTTCAAGGGTCAACTATACAGAAATACTGCATTCAGTAAAGTTGTTTCTCCTAAAGCATGGGTTACCAATTCTGAAACCGCCATGCATTGTACACTAGGACTGCTGAAAATAAATGGATAGACAAATCTCTCATTATTAGAGAGCGAAGTAATATATAAGCAAGAGAAAGAGGGCTAGAAATAAATCCCTTGGTACTATATCAGAGTCAGTATACTTAGCGTGAAACACACAAGTATACGTAAGTATACACATATATGATGTGATACAGAAAAATTACAGATCTGTGTATCTGAGTTTGTGTATACATAACCTTACCTCTGCTTATTGAGAGAGCCTGGAAGTAGGGACACCTCAGTAGGGCATAAATGTATCCAGCATGCAGTCACTGGCCTCTAAAAGTTATTCTCTAACAAAGTAATCGGGAGTCCTTGGGGAACTCGTTTTTTTTTTTAGGGCTGGAGCAAGAAGAAATATGAGATGAATTTAGAATGTATTTTAAAGCAAGAAAAAAAAGGAAGTGCTCAATAAACCAAATAATGGATATAGGTCAAAGGAATATAACGGTCATTCAGAAAGGGTTTCCCAGTGGAAAAAACTAAAGCTACATGCAGGAAAAAGAAAAAAAAAAATCAATGTCATGTTGGGCTTATAACACTAATTCAAGGCCAGTTTTGGATTAAACGACCAAAGAATAATATATAAATATGTATGAGTCTATTTTGATATAAATAAACAACTGATAAATTAATCAGTCTCGTTTGAATGTGGGCTGAATTGGGTCACTCACTCTCAAAGGGTAAAATAATGGAAATGGAAAAAGAGGGACTTTACCATGCAAGAACCTGGTTATATACCACCTTAACCAAGTATTAAAAGTGAAGGTTTTCAGTAATAAATCATGCTGGTCTGTTCCCCCAACATGATTGTGATGTGATATATTGGAAAGGACCACACTTCGGGGGGTGGGTGGTGGGTTGTATCACAAACCCATAACCCAGGGGGGGTGTAATCATGAGGAATATCAGACAGACCAAAGTGAGGGACCATACATAATACTTGACCCGGACCTCTGAAAATTTTCAAGCTCTGATTCACAAGGGAAGACTGGAGAACCAGCTACATGCAGAGGACGTAGGGAGACATACTGACTAGATGTAATCACTGGTGTCCTGGATTGGAGCCCAGAACTGAAGAAAAGGAAATTAGTGGAATAACTTGTGAAATCAAAATTAACCCCTCTAGTTAATTATTAATATTTTGTAACAAAAGTAACTATGGTTTTTATAAGATATTATCATTAGGTGAATTGGGCAAATGATACCCCCTCATACCATCTTTATAACTTCTCTGTAAGCTTTTTATTTCCAAAAGAAACATACTTGGGGGTTGGGGGTTTTTTTCCAAAAGATGTTGACTTTCAAAGGATTTGACCAATTTATAATTTGGTTTTTGTTTGTGTATAACCCCATTTATAATCCATACCAAGAAAATATTGCATTTTTTCAATGTAATCTTCTAAGGAAAATATTTACCCTCTGAATTTTTTTTTTTTATTTACTTTTTTAAAAAAAGATTTTATTTAATTTATTTGACAGACAGATTTCACAAGTAGGCAGAGATGCAGTAGAGAGTTGGGGGGTGGAGGGAAACAGGCCTCCCCACTGAGCAAGAGCCCATGCAGAGCCTCAATCCCAGGACCCTTGAGATCATGACCTGAGTTTGAAGGGAAAGGCTTTAACCCACTGAGCCACCCAGGTTCCCCAATTTAGTTGTTTTTTTTTCAGAGACAGAGACAGAGACAGAGAGAGAACAGAGACAGAGACAGAGAGAGACAGAGACAGAAGTGCAGAGAGAGAGACAGAGAGAGAGAGAGAGAGAGAGAGCCTGATTGAATAAATTGCTATGGACTCTAATATTATTAATTAAATTGTTCTTCCATAATTTTTTTATTTCTTTTATTTCTTTTAGTGTTTTCAGAATTCATTGTTTATGCACCACGCCCAGTGATGCCATGCATAATATTTTTCTTCATTTCCCTATCACACTTAATTTGTTTGGCACATAGAAGTATGGGAGGCTCATTACATGGCATTATATACTATTTTATTCTGATATATAACTGTGATGGTTTTCCTGTTGGGAATTATTGCACAAAGTAGAACACAAATCTAACTATAAGAGCTAAAACTGTAAACATATGTGTTAAGAATGCATAACCACCACCAGTGCAACTTTAGGTCAAGGACTTCTTATGTGATAGACCAAAAGTATGATCTATTTAAACATTAGCATCCAAATGGAATTCATCAAAGTTGGACCCTCTTTTGCTTCAAGAGATATTTCTAAGAAAATTTAAAATATAAGACCTAGGCTTGAAATAAAATATTGTAATCATGTTATCTGATAAAAGACTTTCATTTTCATGAAGATATCCAAAATCTATGGCCTATACATTACCAAAGAAAAACAAGACCTTATAAGAAATGGACAAATTGAACAGACATTTCCATCCCAGTAGATGTATATATTGAAAATAAGAACAAGAAAGTTTGCCTCCATCACACTAGTTATTATGGAAATGTCAGATTAAAATTGTGGAGTTAACAATTTTAATAATTCTCTTGGAAAGTCTAAAATTTTAACAAAGAAGGACCAACCAGTGTTGGGAGATTGGGTATGGGTGGCACTCTCTTCTATTGTGGATTCACTTTAGAAATAGTTTGGGATTTTGTTTAAAGTTAAATGTGTATTTGGCATATGCTCAAGACATTCCACCATAAGACAGTTACCCAAGAGAAATGAAAGCATGTATAAATAATGTGCAAGAGAGTTCACGGCAGTTGTGCTAATAGATAAAATATATAGGGACCAACTCAAATGAATGACAAATGAATGGAATTGAATGAATGAATGACAAATACAGTATTTCACATAATGGAATAATATTTAGCAGTGAAGACTGTTTCATGAATGTATCCTGTAATATGGGTGAATCTCAAAAGAAGTGTAGGAATTCTAGAAACTGCAATTTACTATATAACAAAAGTAAGATCAAGTGTTCCAAGAGGAGGAATAAGAGTGAAAGAGATAAAACCACATGATTACAAAGCAACTCCAGTTACTAATGTGACCTTAAGTGATTATAAAGTTACAAGGAAACTTTAGGGGTGGGAGATGTACTCATTATCCTGAATGTTATGACAGTTTCATAGATACATGAATACTTAGAAAGTTTCAATTATGTGTAATTAATCTTTTATGGAATAATTTGCTAATTTATTTTTCAAAGTTTT